>NC_053429.1:20782034-22247262 GCF_007990345.1 Gossypium hirsutum
TGTGAGAATTTGAAGAAAACAAGTTTCCAGGAGCAATGGAGGAGCTAGATGCTAGTTGAGGCAAGTATGGACAATTAGATGCTTTTGACAAGTCCCAAAGAGGCCAAATCAAAGGCATGTCATCACATAACAATCTCATGGTTTGACATAACCCCTTTGAACCTAAAAATACATGTTTTTATGTCGTGTCGTGCCATGACTTATCTATGGTGTGACACACCCTTTATGGAAGAAATAACAAGGGACAAAATAGTGTCGTGTCGCGCCATACCTACCTTATGGTGTGACATATAGACCATTTTAAAAAAAATTTCATTTCTGGTTCGGTTTGATCTTCAAAGATATTCCCTAAGTTTGCACAATAAATCAAGCCCTAGATGGCCTCTATATATTGCCCTTACCAATAGCTACACCCTCCAAGCCGTCAAAATCTGCAAAACCACTATTCGCTACCCTTTTATTCGATATTTTATGAATTATCTACCTTTCCCCTGCTCCATAACCTCAAAGCCATACATAGCAACCTTTCTGACAGTGAATCCACAGCGGATAATCATGCTCACATCTGAGAAAGGGAGCTAGAAAGTAACCTTTAAGCATTCCAATAAAAAATCCCTTTGCAAGAATGAGGTTTCAAATCCATAAGCTTAATTGAATTGTGAAATGAGGGAATGATTCAATTTTATTGATGGGAGAAGTTTTGTACAATCCCAACTAATCTGGTGTACATTCTAATTGTGCATGAATTTTATGTCGAGTTAAAAGAGGTCGATGCAAATAGACTAATGGATGTACCATAAATGCAAATACTAGTTTGAGGGAAGGAAATTTTTATCTTGCCTCCCGAGATAGCGAGGTATTATTATGTTCCATTATACCTTTGTGATTTTGTACAATGAATTGATCTGATGTATTTCCTAAAAGAAAATATGGACAATGTAATTCATCTCCTAACAGATGAAAAGGGCGAGTGGAAACGCCACTTAGGAACGGACTATCCCATATCGTTTCCTCAGGAAAATTTAACTTTGAAGGCCAGAATATTGTTGAAATTTATCAACACTTAAATTTGCGCTGCATCAGACATGTCCAATATAGATATGTTCCAGGAAACATTGTTGTATGCGATTTTAAATAAGGAAAGAATTTGTGTAGGGACATGGATATATCGAAGTATGGTTTAATGCAGAAGGAAGAATGAAATGGAATTATTTTTCCCACACTTAGTGATAGCCTTATACCGATAAGCAAAGGTATTGATTGGATGATCAGGTAGTGTCTTACAACCAATAAAGTTTTTGATATTAGAACCAAGCATGGAGTATCTTATGGGGCACAAGAAACAGAAAAACTATAAAGAAAACCACATCTAGGCGAGAACGCTTATCCAATTCAAAATGGATAGTTTGGTGAATGTAAGAAGCTAAACCAATTTACGAGGACTATACGAGGAAAAATGGGTTGAAACTACCATAATTTCTAGTAGCTAAGTACGAGGAAGAGAAAGAATCAAAAGATGAGGAAGATCATAAAGAAGATCCGGTGGAGGATTGAAGAGCGAATCGGAGAAAGCTGATGAAGCATCAGATCTTGATTTTGATTAATTCTAAACCATTTCTTTTAATTTTCAATTTTCAATTTTTTAAATTTACACTTTGTATTTTAATTTTATTTGGGATGGTTTTATTTTTGCTTTAATTTTTATTTAGCTAGGATTTTAATATTATATATATAATTGTGTTTAGTTTTCTTTGTAGGAACCCCATATTTTTAAAACACTATAATTTTGAGCAAAAATCAAAGGGAGGAGTATTCCCACAAATTGTGTTGCACATATTACGTCAATAGGGTAATATTTGTAATTTATCCTATATTGCACATTAGGGACAATATGTCGAATAAAGTATGAAGGGTGACTTAGAAATTTTTTTGAAGTTTTTTCTGCTATGTTGTTTTATTTTTCTTTTTTTAAATTGTTTTAAATTCTTTATTTTATTGTGTGTGATTTATATGTGCTCGAGCTAGTAGAAATACAAGTGATTGGAAAGAGCATGTTAATAGGATTTTGTGAATAAATTGTAAATTTAGCTTGATAACAATTGATTCTAAATTATCTAATTTTAGACTAATGAGTTCAATTCATTACAATGTGAATAGATTGAAGATGTTAATTATACCACATGATAAATAGATATATAAATAGAATGCATGTTTAATTGAATTATAGGTTGTAGAAATTGATAGACTTATCTGATTTAATCCATGTATTGAATTACCTAGGGACGACCTAAGGCATTGTTTGGTAGACAAATTTTCAAGCAAAAAAGTCATCCTGTAAATATTTCCCTAGTACTTAATTTGAGCCTTAATCCATTTTCTTGATGAACCGCAAATGAAACCTTAAGCCTAAAGAATAATGTATTTGATCCTTTATTTCTTGGCCCTTGCACAAATTTAGACATCTGACCATTGATATTGAGGGATTAGGAAGATACATCACGATGGTTTTAAAGGGGAAAAAAAGAGTGAATTAAAGAATTGTATGGTATAGTGAGTATAAGATTTTGAGCTTGTAGAAAAAGAAGGCAAAATGCTAATCGAGAACATCTCGAAGAAAAAAAAGAAAAAAAAGAAAAGCAAAGTGAGTTGGAAAAAAAGTACACTCACAATTTTCGACAAAAAAATAAAAAAAAACATACGAGCTTGGATGATTATACTCATTAATACTATACTATACCTTAATGATTGAGAAATAAGAAAGGTGTAAGAAGTGGATATAATGTGGAGATGTTATTTAAAGAAGTGGATATAACGTGGAGATGTTATTTAAAATTGAGGGAGTATTAGGGACAATATAATGTGTTAAACTACTTTTGTGCTTAGCCGTTTTGTACAATCTATTTTTGAAATATGAACCAAACTAAGCCATAAAATGTTACAAGCCGAAAAGTCCTATGTAACTTAGGTAGTACTTTATATGGATGACATTGTGTCAAGTTTTGATGCTTTTGCCACTTATATTCATTTGAACATAATTTTATAGTTGTATATCTTTTTCGATAGACACCTATACATAATATTATTTTATTTGTTTGCTTTGTAATTTAATGAATTAGTCTATCTAATTTAGAAATTGTGAGTCAATCGTGTATCATGCTAGAGTTATACATTTATTTACATTATCTTGATAATACATTTCTGTCCAATTTCTTGTATCAAGCTAGCTCAAGTACATTTTCTTTTCTTGATTTTAGTTTGTTTTGTTTTTTGTTTTTTTTTTGTTTAGTTTGCTTGAATGCAAGCAAAGACTTCAATGTGGGGGAATTTGACTTGCCGCCAAATGTAGTAGTTATTTTGGTATATTTTCGCGCTTAAGGAGCTTGTTTTCTATCACTTTTATTATTAATTATCTCATTTTCGGTACTTAGTAGTTATGTAGTAAAAGTGTTTTTACACAATTTTGTAAGTGTTTGTGACCTATTAGGCCGACATGGGCCTTAAATAGTCCTAATGTGTTGATTTGAGTGTGAATGATACTTAATTTAGGTCCTAATGGATGTAAGATCAAGGGATGAGTGATGCACAAACTTCCTGAGCTGTTAAAGTACAACACGAAACCAAGAAGACACAATTTGCAAGTCGTGTTGTGCCATGCAAGGCCTATGGCCTGACATAGCCTCAATGTGGTGCCTAAGCATTCTAGGGCTATTTTCATTCACACAATCAACTTTATACGAAGATCTAAGATGTTCCGAAGACTTAATTTGGGTTGTCAACACTCCTATAAATAAAACCTTAAGGGTTTGATGTAACTAAGTCGTCTTAGACACATCTAAAAACCCTAGTAGTGTAGGAGTAGGATTTAGATTAAGTTTTCTTTTCTTTTCTTAAAAACGCTTTGTTCTTTTCTCTTATAACTGATTTTGATCAAAGAGTTCTTTTATAATATCAAAGTATTAAGTTTATTGCTTTTTCACAAGCGATAATATTTGATTATTCCATCAAAAGACCCACTATTCCATGCTTCAATCGACATCCACAAGATTATTTCTCCATCTTTTCTCTCTTCATATTTAGTTGTGTTTATTTACATATTTAATTCAATTGAGTTTGATATTATGAATATTATGAGTAGCTAAATTCCTTAGGGGAGATTAACAAGTTAATGAATACATGATTAATAGAGGATTAAGGGTTTCTTGATAGGATTAGTTGTTTTAAATTACGCATTCTTAAACCCTAGTCTTGATAACCCTAGGAAGTAATCATAGGTTAAACGAGGTTAGGAGATAAGTTTTGTCGATTATATTGCAGTTTATCCTTGTTGATAAAGTGAGGTCGGGAGATAAGTGAATATCAACCAATTAATTAATCAGTTAAAGCTCGGGAGTTAATAATTGGTTAGTTAATAATTAATCCACCCTAAAACCCTAATCCAAAGTTAATTACAACCCTTGAAATGAATTAATCTTCTTGATTGGTTTAATTGATTTAGTTGTTTGTTTATTTTACTATTTATTTATTCTAGTTATCTTGGTTTAGTTAATATTCTTTTATGGTTTATTGTAATATAGAATTTAACCATTATTGTTTAGATTTATTATTGTAAAGAGATTTTCAATAGATTTAATCCATCCTCCCTTGGGTACGATCCTCGATATACTTACTTGTGTTCTGTTGCAACACAAATGCTATATTACAAATTGACCCGTATACTTGCAGACATTACTGCTTAATTTTATATATTTTGGTGTAGTATTTTCCAATCAAACGTTCACACATTTGGTGGAGGTTAGATGTACTGTTAGTCTAGTAAGTCACATCTATGTCTCTATCTTCTGAGAGTCATTCGCTTTGATGCGAAAGACAATGCTTCTTCCCAATTAAACTTGATAGACAATATATTAGTCTTTCAATCGGTAGATTAGATTAAAGACATGTTTAGCTTCATCAACTAATTCAAGTTGTTTTTTCGTATTACGATCCAACCACATAATATCACTTTTTTTTTGAATGAATGATCTGACTGGTTTTATTAATAAAATAAAATGCATGAAATAGAATTTCAGCTAAGGTTCAGAAAAATAAATACAAAGAATGAAAGCAAAACCAAGATCTAATAAGAAATTGGGCCTAGAAAGATTTAACATACCTGACCCATTTCGTCCAAATGCAACTAAATTAAAATAGAATTAAGTCTTATCCTATACCAGCCAAATCTAACAGCTGGATACCAATATCTTTTGTCTTTTCACATCAATCAACCAGCCATTAATGGTAGCAGGTTTTCAAAATTGAAATGAATTCTTATCTGCTACTTTTTGTTTCCCAACCGTTCATTTCACCTTTCACTCAGTCCGGAGGTTCTGACCACAAGTTCTCCAGCACTTGACGAACCTATTCTGGGATTCCTTCTAGCAGGTAAAAATTCACTCCTCTCTTCAGTGCCTCTTTTGCAATAACATGAGCATCAACATTTCCTAGTTTAGGAACAAAATGAAACTCGATCTCTTGGAATCTGTCTTTTCTAGTTTGTATATCCCTTATAATGGCTCCGATGACCGATTTATCAATACCAGTATTTTGGCATTTTTTGATGACGGTTTTCGAGTCTCTCACTATTTCTATTTTATTTAATCCCATAAAAATCCTTAGTTTAACTTCTTGTAAACCTGCATATGCTTCTGCCATGGACGGAGTTGCTATCTCGGAGTGTATGACTGCTTGTGATGCAAGGATCCCCCCTCTGCATTTTGTACGAGCAAACCCGTAGCCGATCTGGACGATTGTCGGTCAAACGCTGCGTCAAAATGGATTGTGACCCTTTCACTTCTACATACCTGTTGGGTATTTCCAGTAGAGTTAAGAGTAAGTTTTCTCTCTTTTAGTGCATCCAGCTCTGCAATATAGTTTCGAGTTCGTCTTGCTATTTCATGTCCTGACATGTTTCTTCTTTCATATTATAGTCGGTTTCTACTGTACCAGATTAACTAGAGTCCACAACAGATAAGTCGGATCTGTTCAGTAGTCCCTTGACCGAAGATCCAGGTAAGCCACTCCCATGTACTCAGATTATTGTGACTTAATACCCATGTTAAGCTTAACTGTTCCCAGACCTCAACTGATGTAGGACACTTTTGAAAAATGTGGAAACTGTCTTCCTCTTCTTGGCGACACCTGGGGCATTGAGCTTCCATCACAACCCTCTTGCTTCTGAGATTGACAAGGGACGGAATGAGGTTCCATGAGAGTCTCCATACTGTAATTTGGATTTTGGATGGGATGTGTAATTTCCATAGTTTCCTATATAAGTTTTTAATTTCGGCATGTAAATTAAAAGAATAGGATCCGTGCTAGTCTCATGTAATAGTTTATAGGCACTCCTAACGGAGAACTCCCCTGACAGCTCCCCTCTCCATACTTGAAAATCCTCGTGTTCTGCCTCAGCTAGTGGAATCTGCAATATTTTTTCCGCTATATGCATTCGAAAGGTATTTTTGACTACCTCTGTTTTCTAGCTTCTGCCATTGGCTTCTATTAAATCCGAAACTAACTTAATATCTTGATTGTCATCATGGTTCGAAACTCTCTTCTTCATTTCCTGATATCCACAAATCATCCCAAACAGATATTTGATCACCTCTCCCAACCTTCCAACACAAACCTGTTTCCAGCAACCCTCTCGCGGACCAAACACTCTTCCAGGTGAGTGAAGGTAAATTTCCTAACCGAGCTTGGTAGAAATTCGAATTTGGATAATACTTTGCCTTCAAAACGCGAGATAATAATGAATTTGGGTAATTAGCAAGACGCCACCCCTGTTTTGCTAATAACGCAACATTAAACTTTGCAAGATCTCTGAAACCCAAGCCACCGTCTTCTTTTAATAAACATATGTCTTTCCAAGTGCACCAATGAATACCTTTCCTATTTCGACCATTTTGCCACCAAAATTTGGCTATTATACTCTCCAAATCGGTACATGGAGCCTTCGGTAGTAGAAAGTAAGATATTGCATAAGTTGGGATAGACTGGAGTATAGCTTTTATAAAACTTCTTTTCCTCCCTGGGATAGATATCTTATACTCTAGTTGTCAATTCTTTGTTTCAATCTATCCTTCAAATTTTGAAAAGATGGTCTCTTTTTTCTACCTACCATATTAGGAAGTCCTAAATATCGTTTTGGATCAGTTGATCTTCGTACACCAAGTATCTAAGAAACTGTAACCCTTTCCCCTTCAAGAGTATTGGTACTAAAAAAGACAGTAGATTTATCATAATCTGTCTTAGAGAATGTGCTCCCCTTTTAGTAGCTTCTGCAAATAAGATACAGTCATCTTCAAAGAGTAGATGTGAGATGGCTGGAACACTAAGACTAGCTTTAACTTCGTGAAGAATATTGTTCGCTTTCGAAAGTCTCATTAGACTAGAGATTCCTTCCCCACAGAATAAAAACAAAAACGGACTAAAAGGGTCTCCTTGTCTAAGACCTCTAGATGGAAGAAAAGTTTCTCTTATATTTCCATTTAAAATGACAGAATATGATACTGTAGACACTTTTCATTAACAAATCAACCCATCCTGGGTCAAATCCCATTTTCTTGATTACCCCCTCCACAAAATTCCATTCAACCCTATAATAGGCCTTGCTCATGTCTAACTTTACTGCCATCAGCCCTTTTTTCCTTTTCTTGTGTTTTAAAGTGTGCAGAATTTCATATGCTAGTAACACATTATAAAAAATCAGCCTCCTTGGAACAAATGCACTTTATGCCTGATCAATACATTTATGAAAAACTATCCGAAGCCGATTAGCAATGACCTTGACTATCCAACATCAAATGCTATACTTAGACTAGCAGATATTGATGATATCATACTTTCTTTTCATGCATACTATTGCAATGATTCCTTAGAATTTGCTCTAAGAAAGTTAGATAGGGTGGCTATGTCCAACTTTTGTATGCTTATATGAAAACTATAGAATGTTCGAAATAATGAAGTCCTCAATGGGTGCCTTATTTTGCCATATATCATGCTCAAACTTTCTTGTTCCTTGCATGAAAAGTTTATGTAATAGCCCAAATTTGACCGGGCTTTAAAAGGGCAAAACAGATAAATTGATAAATAAATATTTATTTTAAAGTCCATTTAACAGTCCAGGTTACAAAGCCCAAGCATTGGGGCCCAAGCCTAAACAAACCGCATAACCAATACTCGTGTAACCCAAATACACCTGCAGCCCAATAGACCCTAAACTAACCCAATACCCTTTAGCCACACAAGTATCAGATTCTAAATTACCCATTACCCTAACCCGATTTCAGTAGCCCAAATATTAACCAAATTAAACCCTTTATTCATAATACTTAACTAGACCAACCCAATCCTAAGCCTACCCAAACCCAATAAGCAGCAACCCAACAGGGCCCAAATTCAAAACACCAGGGCAGAAACCCTAGAGATCCTTAGTGCCGCAAACAGCAGACAAGAGCCCCGCCCAGTACGACATTCAATCGCGCTGCAATCATCGCAATCGGCGTACCAATCCACCGGAGCTCACCACAGACCTGCAAAAAAGGAAAGAAAGACCGAGCAGAATAAGAAAGAAATCAAAGATTGTACTTTCTATATATGTATTCAGGCTATAAAATCAAGAATCAAAAACATTGTAAAAGGGGGGGGGATATACACAAAAATCATACAATAAAATACAGCATTTTAAGTCAGAACGGAGGTGATATATTTTGTCATTCAAACGTTCTTCAACTTTATTCATTTCATTTCCTTCTCTTTTATACATGCAAAACATAGTAGACAAAAACAGATTTGAAAATCAAGAGAAAAGCAGTTCACTTTTTAAAATTTCATACGCGAATATTTAAAAAATAAAAATAAAAGATTTTACCTGTGATTCGCCTGGAAAGGGGTGGAATTTTGAACCTCCGACCACCGTGTACGGTGGCGCGAGAGGTGTGTGCAGCGGTGGCCGACAAGCGTCGTCGGAGTTCAGGCCGAGGAGGGGGAGAGCATTCTAGGCTCGTCTCTTTTGTTTTTTTTTTAAAAATGATTTAGAAATGAAATTTTAGGTGTTTTTTTTAGCTTATATAGCTTTATTAAAACGGCGTCGTTTTGCTTAATTCAATAAGCATTAAAACGACGTCGTTTAAACAAAAAGGACACGCATGTCGACCCGACTTGGCCAAAGGATCCGCGTGTTTTCTGTTATTGGGCTAATTTCCCAATTGGTCCTTCCGCATTTTTATCCTTTAAAATTAGGTTTATTTTATCTTTTAATTTTGCTCAAATATTTTGTTTTTATTTTAATTTGGTCCTTGGGCTCTTTTAAAAAAGAAAGCGCATAAACTATGTCGTTCTAAAAGGGGATATTTTCCGTTTTAATCCCCTTCCTTGTGTGCACATTTTAATTTAACCTTTTTTTATTTTTTTTAAATTCTGAATTTTCATCTGTATTTTTATTTCTATTCTAATTTAATCCTTTCTAAATTTTATTTTTTTATTCTAACTTTATTTCTTTTTAGATTATTATTATTTATTTCAATATTTTGTATATATATATATTTATCTTAAACCCTTTTTTATATTAAATCATTTTAATAATATTGTTTCATTCATTATTTTTCGTATATATTATTTATTTTATTCTAAATCATTTTATAAATATAAAAATTGTTTTATTTTTCTATATTATTACTTTTCATACATTATTTTATGTATTATAAGTATTATTTTAAAACTTGTATATTACTATCATATTTTTTTATCAAAAAATTATGTATTATTTTACATTTATATATACATATTGTATGATATTTCAAAATATTTTTTTATATAAAGTTTTGTTTCATTACTTTTATATATATTATTTTATTTATATTATTTGTAACATTATGTATATAAATTTTATTATATGTTATATATTTTTATTATATTATTTATTTTATTATATTTTTATATGTAAAATATTTGTTACATTATTATTATTATTATACATATTTCATATTATATTTCATTATATTTATTTAAGTTTTTCATTACATATATATTATCTATATTATTATCATGCATTATTAAATATTGTATTTTAATTATATATGTATATTTTTTAAATAATTACTCACCTTATTTTATATTTTAATACGTATTAAATCTTTTATATATTGTTATATTTTATATCATTTATATATTAAATGCTAGTTTCATAATATTATTAAGTGTTGTTTGTTTGATATATATATATGTTACTACATTATTATTATTATTTATATATTATCACATTTGTTTTGTATATGTATTTATATGTCTAATTGTATATCATCCATCATTTTTTTAAATTAATTATTACTTTGTATGTTCGTATATTTTGCTTATTCATTTTCAATATATGCTATGTATATCTTAATATGTATGTTGTTATGTAACTAAGATTTGCTATATTTATATATGTATCTAGTATAGGACCTTTATATTATTGCTATCATATTACTTAAATGCATGTTTTAGCTACCTATTATTGTAATATGCTATCTTACATGTTATAATGTATATATATGGTTCTTCATGCATTAATTAAAAGCGAGATTCAAAAGTTTTCAAAAATAAAAAGGCAATGCTTGGTATTTGGAAACTTCGAGAAAGGTAATGCCCTAACTTACTGGGTTGTGACTTTTCTCGTTGAGTTTGAATAGTCAAGCACCCTTCTAAGTTTTTAAGGTTTTCAAAATACGAGCAACTGTCTTGGAATTTCAAAGCGTTGTGTCTAACATACTGGATATGGCGTTTTGTCGTTTTGAGATATGGATTTTTAAAAAGGGCTAGCTTAGCTTTGAATGTCTTAAAAATATTGCTTCCTAACTTATTGGATGTAATATTTTGATTCATTTGATACAAGTGAACCCTAACTTTCAAAATTAAAATATTCTAAAGAGGATTGCATCTTAAAAATTTTAAATTTCTGACATTAAAGACATTTGATAGTCGATTAGGTACCAATTTTTGGGCGTTATGAGGGTGCTAACCCTTCCTTGTTCATAACCGACTCTCAAACCCATTTTTTTGATTTCGTAGACCAAAATTAATGATTTTAAAACAAAATGTTTTAAAGGTAATCCAATCACACCTAAAAAGGTTGGTGGCGACTCCCATTTTCGTTTTTCTTAAAGTCGATTCCCATTTTTCAAAACTCAATTTAAAAATGGTCACAACAGCTTGGCGACTCCACTGGAAAATAATAAGAGAGTCAAGCTGTGTAATTGATTATCTCTTGTCTTAATGTCAGAAATTTAAAATTTTAAAATTTAATTCTCTTTGCATTACATGTGTTTGTATTATTGCATGTGTTGCTATATTCTGATACGCATTGCATTTGCATGACCGTTGTGGTTACACCTTTAAGTGGGAGTGAGAAGCTACGCCTTCGTGTGGTTTTCGCCTCTGTGCAGGATAGTGGATCACTTTCGGGATACATTCGTACCTATGGTTTCGTGAGATTTTCATCTCCGTGTAGCCATAGGGAAATGTATCCCCCTGAATTGAACTCAATTCAAATGAGCCTATAATGGGTGAGGATCAATGAATCTACTGGTTCGGGTACCTTAAACTTTAGAACTAAAACCTCATATAGAAAAACCATAAGAGCTCAATTTGGATAGTGGTACTCTAGATTATTACCCTTATAAGTTATTTATCATATGATACTGACAATTTGTTTTTCTTTGTTTTGTTGCATGTCATATTACATCTAAAAGGTATCGATTCACGGTCGGTTTCTAAGTTAGGAAATTTTATTATGGAAAATGGACTTCTTGATAGAGTGGAAGGCAATGCTAACGTCCATAGATGGTCAGAGCAAACTCAGCTAGGAAAATGGGATAGCATAACTGTGGGATATATGTCGGAGCTGTCAGACTACACTCGTATCAGTGTCACACAGAATAATCTGCAGAAGCTTAAGGCGATTTGGGATCAGTGGGGCAATGAGACCAAGCAATCATTCTACGGTAATTACGGAGATTTCCTTATTTGTTTGATATTTAGGTTGATGAGCACTTGTTTTGAGCTCTTGCTCAGTTTTGGAACCCAGCATACAATTGTTTTACCTTTGGGGAGGTAGATTTAGTGCCTATTGTGGAGGAGTACACAGCCTTACTTCGGTGTCCTAAATTTCAGTGTGATAGGATTTATTCTCGAGTTTCTTGTGTCCCAACCTTTGGTAAGAAGTTGATGACCATTATGGGGATGAGCGAGCAGTGGATCATGGCTAGAATTAAGGAAAAGGGTGAGAGTAAGTGCATTCCGTGGGGAGCTTTGAAAGATCTGATCCAGACACATCCAGACGAGGCGAAGAGGGTAGACATTTTTGCCTTAAGCTTATACGGATTGATGGTTTTCCCCAAGGCCTTGAGATATGTGGATGAGACAACCACAGATCTCTTCCATCGACTTAGGAAACGGGTCACTTCTGTTCTTGCAATTTTGGCGGAGATATTCAAGTCCTTGAATGCATGTAGGAGGGCCAGTGTAGGCAGGTTTGTTGGTTGTGCTCAGTTACTTTTAGCTTGGTTCTACAGTCACTTCCGATTGATAGATAGGGTGGTTTTTCAGGTCTTCTTTGAGGATTACTCCCCGTTAAAGGACATAGCAGCTTCAACTAGGAGAGTTGATGTTTCCGAAAAAATTGGATAGCACTACTTCTGAACCTACAGTCAAAGGATGTGGAGTAGAGGGCTCCATGGATGATTCCTGGTGAGATCCTTTATCGATGCGGCAGTTTTGATTGGGTCCCTTTATTGGGAATTTGGGTTGCCATTAGTTATGCCCCTTTGCTTGTGTTGAGGCAACATGGATTGAGACAGTTCATACCGGCAACTTACGGGTTGGTTCAGAGGAGTTCGCGTATAGAGGAGCCGACTACAAGAGGAAGGTCAGTGAGATCTTTAGTGCTTGGAACAAAACTTGTCGATTAAAGGGAGTAGCTATTAGCCCTGCTACGACTCCGGAGTACGTTGAGTGGAGAGGTAGAAGTATTAATGATAACATCCCTAAGCTAAGCGTGGAAGGAGCTCGACTGATGGAGGAATATTTGCAAGTGACGCCCTCGGAGTTAGAAATTATGAAGCAAGAGTTGGAGAGAAAAAACTTGGAGCTCGAGAAGAGGATAGCAAAGCTCGAGGAAGAAAAGATATACTTGAGCTTAGACGTCGATGTGCAAAAGATGGAGGTTGAGAAGGTAAAGAAGGAAAAGAGAAAGATAGAGGAAGATCGAGATGATTTAAAGGAGCACTTCAAAAGGGCACAAGTATCCTTGAAGAGAGCGGGAATATGAGGGTCTTCAGATCAGTTGCAGAAATAGGTCCAAGGGGAAAAGTCCAAAGCCGAATACTGGCAGAGGAAGTTCCAAGAGGTGTAATTACGGAATTTGACCTTAGAGAAAGAAAATCAAGGGTTAAAAATTAGGGTGACTGAGCTTGGGTGATCCCTTCATCTGCAACGAATTCGTGATTCCACGGTAGAGATAAAGAAGCTAAAAGGCAAAGTTGAGGAGTTGGAATCAGCATTGAAAAATAGTAAGCTTTTTATCGAGCAACTTGAGGCACGATAGGATCATTTAAAGGGAGAACTGCGCCAGTCTAAAGAACAAGTCAGAGATGGAGATTACCTTATTGGAGAAGCCATAATTCAGATCCGAGAGGTAGCTGAACACGTTTGAGACTTGGCAGTACGAGCTGACGTATTGAGTATGATGCATGAGTCATCGTCAGATGTAGGTCGAGAGTTAGCCCTTTTATTAGATAGAGTTAAAACTTTGGGCATTAGGGTGAAAACGTATTTGTAATCCATTTATATGTAAAGATATTCTTTTTCTAAATAAAGTTTTCTAAATGAGATTGAATCGAGATCAATACCTTTTTGCATTCATGCATTTGCATTGCATCACACCGCATAATATGCATTTAAATCCATAAAAAGACCCTAATTAGGCAAAAATTATTTCAGAGGGTTAACCGGGGATGTGGAACAAAGGTTGGAGAGATTGGAGTAAAGGAAAATACAGATGCAAGAGATGTTAACCAAAGATTCAACAAGATATATTTGATCAAATGTTAGAGCTCCAAAGAAGTGTAATTGGCCAGCTGGGGCAATTACTAGCCAAAGGGCTTGAAAAGAAGAAAAGCCCAGTGGTCAACATTGAGGATGATATTGAGGACATCGTTTATTCCCCAAGTTTTACTCCAATAAGCGTCTAAACTCGACCAGATGAGGTACCTATTACTATCAGTCTCCAATAGTATCAGGCCAATATGGTGGCACCAGTAAATTACTCAGTAGGCTCAGGTCCCAATTTGAGGGGCAATTCAGCCAATCTTGTTGCCATTGAAGAAGCGAAGAAGACATGTGTGGAGTTTTCGAAACAGCACGAAGCTTTCAAAAGACGAGAGTGGAGCTCCCGAAGTAATACTTCGAAGGCAATGAAGAAAAAGGAAAAAGAGGTGAAAATGATTACCATAAGCTAGCCAAGAGTTACTATCCATCAGGAATTCAATTCGAGACTGAGTTTTGAAAAACTCACATCTATGCCAGTCTCGATGTCGTTTAAGGAGCTATATCAAAGATTATTTGACGCACACGTAGTAGCCCCTTTTCATTTAAAACCGTTGCAGCCCCCATACACCAAATGGTATGATTCGAGCACTCAATGCGAATACCATGCGGGAATCACAGGACATTCGATTGAGAATTGCACTGCCTTTAAAAAGACAATCGAGAGGTTCATTAATATGGGTGTTGTAAACTTCGGTGGTCCTTCTGGAGCAGAAAACTTGTTACCCTATCATCTAGTTAAAAAGGTAAATTCCATAAGAGAAGAGGGCATGGGATCCAAGAATGTGCCAAGTTCAGGGCTTTTAAACAAAACTTGATGTTGGAGGATTTGAATGACGTATCCGAAGAAGGAACCAAGAAATAAAAATTGTTGAGCCTTTGCACATTTGGGGATGTTTTGAACAACGAAATTGTGGAAGTGATCCTTGTATTTAAAGATTAATCTAGAGTAATGTTTAGAACACACTTATTGTTTTAAAGCCTAGAAACAATAAGGTTTCATTTGTGAAATAGGCTCATATTCGGACATCATTGTTTCAATAAAACATATCTTTCATGATCAATGCGAGCAAATATTTTTTCATTCTTTTACCTATAAATATTCTTTTGACCTTTAAGATTCTTTCTAAATTGCATTCATAACATGTAAATAGTCATGCTTGAATTCATTTATTCCTTGTATATTCTTTTGTGCCTATCATAGGTCCCTAAATATCAATGACATGGGCAACGATACTACAGATTCAGAGTTCCTTTTTGAGCGTGACATGTGTTTAGAGGAATCTTAATACTTTGAAGATGACAGAGATTGTAATCTATCTTCTGATTTGTTTGAAATAGTAAAGCAAGAAGAGCAGCAAATTTTACCCCATAAAGAGGTGGTAGAGAATTTAGCCTTAGAGGAAGGAAAGGTTGAGAAATTGGAACGTGCATAACCAGAGAGACAAAACAAGAGCTTATTGGGACTATTATGGGAATTCATAGATGTCCATAGGAACGTCGGAAGAACACATGTAAGAGGATTCATAATGACCAGGATAAACAAGAGCCTTGTGGGCTGTTGGTTCACCATGGAAGGGGATCACATTAGTTATACCATAAATGCTGAATTTAATGAGCCAAGACTTATAGGGCATGTATGTTATGGGCCCGTCAAAAGTTTTAAGTTGACAATGGTTCATCTTTATGGTTGTCAACTGCTCCGTTAAGAGGGTAGAGATAGCTTCATATGTCAATATTACAAAGTCAATAGTCATCGAATTTAAAAAAAAAAGATCATATCCAACTGCACAATGCCAAAAGTTTGCAGTCTTTTCAAAGATAAGGCGCCATACCACAGTACAACAAATGTTGCCAAAAGAAAAGAAAAAGAAGAAAAAATAAATTACAGAAGATGACTGAGATTGGTAAAAATTGGCATAAGAAACTACCACTTACTCTCTATGCTTATGCTGGGGCAAACACCTTCAATTCCAGTTGTTTTAAAGGTTCCAGCCATCATCCTTAGAATGGGTGCATTGTTTGGCTCTCCTGAGCAGTCTGATATGCCGTCAATAGCTGTGATGGTTAGCTCCAGGCGTTGGCCATTGATTTCCAGGGGCATCAGGCCGTACACATTCTCTGAAACTTAAAATGATAGATTCTTTATTCAAAACCAGTTTCTGACAAAGTGGATGAGGGTATCATGAAGGAAGCTCTCTTAGACTTCTATACAAGTTCAGGGAACATAAAGCCTGATCAAATCATTATTTTCAGGGATGTGGTTAGCAAGTCTCAATTCAATCAAGTTTTGATCAAATTATTGAGGCCTGCAAGTTCCTTGACAAGAAGTGGAACCCTAAAGATTGTGGTTATTGTGGCACGAAAAACCATCATACCAAGTTTTTTCAGCAGGGATCTCCTGACAATATGCTACCTGGTACCGTCATTGACCACAAAATATGCCGTCCGAAGAATAATGATTTTTACCTTTGTGCTCATGCTAGAATAATAGGAACCGCAAAACTGACCCACTATCATGTTTCTCTTAGAATAGGTTGGGTTTTCAGCTGATGATCTACAAGAGCTTGTTCATTCTTCATTTTATGTGTATTGAAGGAGTACCACAGCCATATTTGTTGTGGCCCCTATTTGTTACGCTCATTTGACAGTTTCACAATTAGGGCAATTTATGAAGTTTGTGGATGCTTCAGAGACATCATTAAGCCATGGTGGGGAGCACTTTAGATACCTCAGCTTTCCAGGTTGAAGGATAATGTCAGCAGCTTCATTCTTATCTGCTGAAAATCGTTGATCCATCTTTTTATAGGGTTTATTAAACGACAGCCAGGATTGTTGCTGGGGCAATCTCTTTCTCATGGGTTTATGATTCGATGGAGTCAAAAAAAATTACCTCCAGTGAACTTAACTTGAAAGTATTCATCCTAATCAAATGTACCAAGAATGGATGACACAGACAAAGAGTGTTCATTCACAAGAACTTCTCAAGGAAGCCAAAGTGAAAACTCGCAAAGGGCGCTTTGAAACTTCTATTTCAAAAAAATAAAAATAAAAATAGAGAGCCTAAAGTGAAAACCCTCAAAGGGCGCCTTGAGACCAAAGGAGTTTTGAGCTGAAAACCCGAAAGGGCAGCTCAAATTTTGAAAGGCGTGCAGTGATCTTGCTATACTAGATTTGACAAGAAGTGAAATATGTTACATACTGGGGCATCAACAAACTACTTTGGATCTTTTAAACACATGTTAAACTCAAAGCAGTCTTCACGAAGTTTGCATATGGAAGCCCAAGCTGCGATATCTGGGGCATCTGATTTTTTTCCTGCTTACTATCTTTGGATTCTCTTGCTTCTCAAAGATAGATTCTTAGATTAACCTCCTTTGTTTTTTTGATAAATCATTCAAATTATCCTCAAGATCAATTTATTCGTCCTCCATTATTCATAAAGTGTGTTGCATAGAAATAATGATTGATGAACTAAATATCTTTACAAACGAAGTTTTGCATATTACTCTGGAAATTTCTAGATAATACAAGAAATTAAAACAGGACATTTGTTCGAGAAATTTGCGTAAAGGAGGGTTGAAAGAACTTGAGGAATTTCTTTCTTCTAGTCTGAAATGATGATCTTCCTACAGATATTCTCAGTGGGTCGTAGCATTTGAAGAATGATTCAAGCCTACAGGCTGAGCAGGAATAATACTTTGAGAGAAGTAAAGATAAATGAAGGAATGAGTGGTGACGTCTGGAATAGGAGTCATATTCAAAACATTTTGCATCATAACATGTCTAATTAGGAGCATTTGACTCACTTCGATTATAGCATCCTAATCATCAGGCATGAGCACATATGCATTCTACAGGTTATGTAGATCAAAGATGATACGCATTAACCCCCTAAGCTATAGGGTAATAGACCCAAACATAGCAGATCTGGCCTTCACGTGTTTACACTGAAGCAGATCCAAGATAACAAGATTTGGCTTCTCTACCTTTGACGAGAAGCAAATCGAAGACATAGCAGATCTGAATTTCAGATGTTTTCACATCAAAGCAGATCCAAGATAATAGATCTGGCATCTCCATTTCGACGGAGAGCAGGTACATAGCAGGTCTAATCTTCAGATGTTTATACTGAAGCAGATCCAAGATGATTTGGACATTCTTGTGTTTACAAGGAACAAATCGAAGACATAGCAGATTTGACTTTCGGATGTTCTCACACCAAAGTAGATCCAAGATAACAGATCTGGCATCTCCATTTCGATAGAGAGCAGATACATAGCAGATCTAACCTTTAGATGATTTTACTGAAGTAGATCCAAGATGATTTGGCATCCTTGTGTTCACAAAGAGCAAATCAAAGACACAGCATATTTGGCTTTCACGTGTTTACGCTGAAGAAAATCTAAGATGATTTGGCATCTCTGTATTGTCAGAAAACAAATCGAAGAAGCAGATTTGGCGTCTCTGTGTTCAACGGGGAGCAGATCGAAGATATCAACATAACAGTCTTGAGTTTGCAATGAGCAGGTTGAGGACCATGATCCGATAAGGCCGGGAAAATTTGGTCTTTCTATGAGTCTTTGCTCGATTCCTGTTACACAACAATGAGCAAAGAGGGACAGCTGTAATAGCCCAAATTTGACTAGGCTTTAAAAGGGCAAAACAGATAAATGGATAAATAAATATTTATTTTAAAGTCCATTTAACAGTCCAGGTTACAAAGCCCAAGCATTGGGGCCCAAGCCTAAACAAACCACATAACCAATACCCGTGTAACCCAAATACACCCGCAGCCCAATAGACCCTAAACTAACCCAATACCCTTTAGCCTAAACCCCCTTTGACCCAAGTATTAGATTCTAAATTACCCATTACCTTAACCCGATTTCAGTTGCCCAAATATTAACCAAATTAAACCCTTTACCCAAAATACTTAACTAGACCAACCCAATCCTAAGCCTACCCAAACCTAATAAGCAGCAACCCAACAGGGCCCAAATTCGAAACACCAGGGCAGAAACCCTAGCGATCCTTAGCGCCGCAAACAACAGACAAGAGCCCCGCCTAGCACGACCTTCAATCACGCTGCAATCATCGCAATTGGTACACCAATCCACCAGAGATCTGGCCACAGACCTGCAAAAAAGGAAAGAAAGACCGAGCATAATAAGAAAGAAATCAAAGATTGTACTTTCTATATATGTATTCAGGCTATAAAATCAAGAATCAAAAACATTGTAAAAGGGGGGGATATACACAAAAATCATACAATAAAATACAGCATTTTAAGTCAGAACGGAGGTGATTTATTTTGTCATTCAAACGTTCTTCAACTTTATTCATTTCATTTCCTTCTCTTTTATACATGCAAAACATAGTAGACAAAAACAGATTTGAAAATCAAGAGAAAAGCAGTTCACTTTTTAAAA
Organism: Gossypium hirsutum; assembly: GCF_007990345.1. Lineage (NCBI taxonomy): Eukaryota > Viridiplantae > Streptophyta > Magnoliopsida > Malvales > Malvaceae > Gossypium > Gossypium hirsutum. The sequence goes on from NC_053429.1 coordinate 20,801,588, forward strand.
TTTCATACGCGAATATTTAAAAAATAAAAATAAAAGATTTTACCTGTGACTCGCCTGGAAAGGGGAGGAATTTTGAACCTCCGACCACCGTGTACGGTGGCGCGTGAGGCGCGTGCAGCAGTGGCCGACAATCGTCGTCGGAGTTCAGGCCGAGGAGGGGGAGAGCATTCTAGGCTCGTCTCTTTTGTTTTTTTTAAAAATGATTTAGAAATGAAATTTTTGGTTTTTTTTAGCTTATATAGCTTTATTAAAACAACATCGTTTTGCTTAATTCAATAAGCATTAAAACGGCGTCGTTTAAACAAAAAGACCCGCATGTCGACCCGACTTGGCCAAAGGATCCGTGTGTTTTCTGTTATTGGGCTAATTTCCCAATTGGTCCTTCCGCATTTTTATCCTTTAAAATTAGGTTTATTTTATCTTTTAATTTTTCTCAAATATTTTTTTTTATTTTAATTTGGTCCTTTGGCTCTTTTAAAAAAGAAAGTGCATAAACGATGTCGTTCTAAAAGGGGATATTTTCCGTTTTAATCCCCCTCCTTGTGCGCACATTTTAATTTAACCTTTTTTTTATTTTTTTAAATTCTGAATTTTCATCTGTATTTTTATTTCTATTCTAATTTAATCCTTTCTAAATTTTATTTATTTTTATTCTAACTTTATTTCTTTTTAGATTATTATTATTTATTTCAATATTTTGTATATATATATTTATCTTAAACCCTTTTTTTTATATTAAATCATTTTAATAATATTGTTTCATTCATTATTTTTCGTATATATTATTTATTTTATTCTAAATCTTTTTATAAATATAATAATTGTTTTATTTTTCTATATTATTACTTTTCATACATTATTTTATGTATTATAAGTATTATTTTAAAACTTGTATATTATTATCATATATATATTTTTTATCAAAAAATTATGTATTATTTTACATTTATATATACATATTGTATGATATTTCAAAATATTTTTTTTTATATAAAGTTTTGTTGCATTACTTTTATATATATTATTTGTAACATTATATATATAAATTTTATTATATGTTATATATTTTTATTATATTATTTATTTTATTATATTTTTATATGTAAAATATTTATTACATTATTATTATTATACATATTTCATATTATATTTCATTATATTTATTTAAGTTTTTCATTACATATATATTATCTATATTATTATCATGCATTATTAAATATTGTATTTTAATTATATATGTATATTTTTTAAATAATTACTCACCTTATTTTATATTTTAATACGTATTAAATCTTTTATATATTGTTATATTTTATATCATTTATATATTAATGCTAGTTTCATAATATTATTAAGTGTTGTTTGTTTGATATATATATGTTACTACATTATTATTATTTTTTATATATTATCACATTTGTTTTGTATATGTATTTATATGTCTAATTGTATATCATGCATCGTTTTTTTAAATTAATTATTACTTTGTATGTTCGTATATTTTGCTTATTCCTTTTCAATATATGCCATGTATATCTTAATATGTATGTTGTTATGTAACTAAGATTTGCTATATTTATGTATGTATCTAGTATAGGACCTTTATGTTATTGCTATCATATTACTTAAATGCATCTTTTAGCTACCTATTATTGTAATATGCTATCTTACATGTTATAATGTATATATATGGTTCTTCATGCATTAATTAAAAGCGAGATTCAAAAGTTTTCAAAAATAAAAGGCAATGCTTGGTATTTGGAAACTTCGAGAAAGGTAATGCCCTAACTTACTGGGTTGCGACTTTTCTCGTTGAGTTCGAATAGTCAAGCACCCTTCTAAGTTTTTAAGGTTTTCAAAATACGAGCAATTGTCTTGGAATTTCAAAGCGTTGTGTCCTAACTTACTGGATATGGCGTTTTGTCGTTTTGAGATATGGATTTTCAAAAAGGGCTAGCTTAGCTTCGAATGTCTTAAAAATATTGCTTCCTAACTTATTGGATGTAATATTTTGATTCATTTGATACAAGTGAACCCTAACTTTCAAAATTAAAATATTCTAAAGAGGATTGCATCTTAAAAATTTTAAATTTCTGACATTAAAGACATTTGATAGTCGATTAGGTACCAATTTTTGGGCGTTATGAGGGTGCTAACCCTTCCTCGTTCGTAACCGACTCCCAAACCCCTTTTTTTGATTTCGTAGACCAAAACTAATGATTTTAAAACAAAATGTTTTAGAGGTAATCCAATCACACCTAAAAATATTGGTGGCGACTCCCGTTTTTGTTTTTCTTAAAGTTGATTCCCATTTTCCAAAACTCGATTTAAAAATGGTCTCGACAGTTTAGATTCCACAAGTTGCTTAATCAACTTTTTTTCCCAAACAACAAAGGGATGTGTAATGGTATGCACCAAGCCTAAGGAAGGTGAAGATTGACACGGATGCTATTTGGTACGTAAGGTCTTGGGTAGTTCGTTTAAGATTTGTTATGCGCAATAAGGATGAAATGGTCCTTGGGGTTCTATCACAATTATTTTCTTAATTTTAGAGATACTACTTGGGTATGCAGAGGCCTATACAGTGCGAATGGGCCTTGAGCTTGCGTGAGACATGAACTTTATGAACATTATTATTGAATTAGTTTCTTTGTAATTTTGAAATTTCTACATGCTATATTAGATTTAACTCTTTTGGACCAATTTGTCTTTGAGGCATGTCTTTTCTTTTCGAACTTTAATACCCTAGAATTTTGTTTTACTAGTAGGTTAACTAATAAGGTTGACAACACGATTATTCACATGGGATTTTTATATGTACATGAGACATGTTTTGGTGTGAATTATCCCCATGGGATTTATGATCTTGTAATTGCAGATTCTTTATGATGAATGGAATTTCTCTTTATGGCCTTTTATTTTTTATTTTTTTAAAAAGCACACTCTCTTAATGAAATTTCTTTTAAGGTAAATTACACCAACAATCACTCAATTTTGGGGTAGCTAAACAAACAATCACTCAAGTTTCAATTCAGTCACTCAACTTTTAAAAAATAACAAAATAGTCCTTTTAACCATTTTTCGTTACAGACGTAACGGAAAAGTGACATGGCATTTAACGGTGGGCTAGTTGTCATTTAAATAGCCCCATTTAAGAAGTCTGGGCAGTAGAAGAACAAGAGAAAAATAAGAATAAGATAAGAAGTGGAGAAGAAGAAGAAAAGAAGAAGATGAGAATAAGAAGAAGAGAAAATGGAAGGAGATTCCTACTAGCGATTCTTAAGGGTCAAAATCTGGGAACTCAAAGACGACTACACTTCTACGACACTAACGCCTCCATGGCCAACGCCTCCACCACATCATGATCGCCGAGGTTCCCACGATAGCCATCTTGATGTAGCTGCTAAAACCATTAAACCTGAAGCTATTTTTGCAAGAGAAAGCCATAAGTGCTTTGCATTTGAATCCTTTGTGTGTAAAACAATTTAAAAAGGTTTTGACTCCCCTGACTTTGGGGTTACAAAAGATTCTAACTTAAAAAGACTTGACCCCGAGCAACATTTCAACACATTCAAGACCTTGAAATCTGCACACCCTAAATCATTTTTAGCTCAAAACCTAAGCTCTTCTTTAGTTAGATTCACCAAAACCAAGTACCTCAACCTTGTCTATGCTAAAATAGAATGTTCCTTTTTCAGGAACTTAAACCAAAGCAAGATAGTTACCTCCGATGGGTTTCTGAATACAACTTTTTTCACAGCTTTTGCAGAGATGTTTAGACAGTCTTGGCTCTTGCATTTCTTGGGATTTTCAATGCATGAACAAGTTCCAATCTTTCAAGTAAAGAAAGACTGTAGCTTATCGGAGATTTACATTGGAAATGTAACTGAAGAATCACTTTTATTGGATGAAATCAACGATGGAAATGTTGATGTAACACACGTATCTCACTTCTGTTGCCAGATTAAAGATTGGAGTGTTACAGAACCAAACAAAACAATTTGTCTTAATTTAGAATAAATATTTAATTAATTTATAAACATATATCAATTCATAGAATAAATATGAACATGGGACTTAATTTGGGTTTACGGGGCCCTAAAATTAGTTTGAAAACAATCAGAGATCAAAATGAATCAAAATATAAATTTTAGGAAAACTTGAAAATTTGGAAAACAGGGGTCATACAGTCGTGTGACACAACTCCGACTGTGTGAGCATTTGAAGTAAGGACACACGGCCATGTCCTAGCCTGTTTCATAGATCATGTAGCTCATTGACTTGACTCACACGGTCATGTCGTAAGCCGTGTGCTAGCCCGTATAACTCACTGACTTGAGACACATGACCGTGTCTCAGCCTGTGTCTTAGACCGTGTGAAACTTGCACTAAAACTAACAGAGCAAACATGGCTGTGTGGGGTGACCATGTGTGGCACACAGCCTTGTGATAACCAGTGTCCCAGACCGTATGCTTCCAAATTAATCCCTTAAACAAGCTAAAATCAAACAAAAACTTGCCCAATAAGGTACACCTAAAACACAAACCATCCCATGACCAAAACAATCAAAATATACATTTAAAGTATATCAAAATTAATAACCTAAACTTCTAACCAATGTACTATTCATAGGTACCTCAATTATAACCAAACATTCAAATATTACACCAAAACTTTATTCATTAACAAACCTCCATTCAACATTCATAACCAACCATATTCTTATCTTTTAAACATACTATTAAAGTTTACCATTCACCATTATATAACATATTCACAAGTACTAAATAACTTTTTATATCTTCCAAAACTTTTAATATTAACATTCTTACAACAAAACCTATATACATGCCACAACTCAAAAAGAGATTTATAAGCTACCAAAAGTAAATGGTTAGTGTGAGCTTGATGTTGATCCTTCAAGCCGTCCGCAATCGTTTACTACAAAATAACATGAGAAAACTCATTAAGCTTAAATAGCATAGTAAGATTATAGTGTAAAATCTACTTGACTTGCTTTAAGTAATGCAATCACTTAAAAATTATAACATGATAACTAAAATTCTCAATTGCATTGTCTATAAGTTTTCAAGAAATTCATCATAACTAGAATATGTAAATTCCATGTAATTCTTTGTATCATTTAATCAAATTCATCATTACTAAGTTTACATACTTAAACCTCACTCCATTTTTAAGGGCATCCTAGATGCAAAACAGGGTCAACAAAGTGCAATTAGGAGCACGAGTGTGCAATTAGAGGCATCGGGAGTGCATTCAGGGCACGAATGTGCTGTCAGGAGCACCAGAGTGCATTTAAAGGCACAGTTGTGCAAACAAGAACACCGAAGTGCAATCAAGGACACCAAAGTGTATACAGGGGCACCGAGGTGTAATGAAGGCACTTCAACATTTCTGTATACATATTAGAACTCATTACTGTCTCATACAATTCATTTTAAATCCAAGAGGCACTACTAATAACCACTTCTCAATTTCATAAATATACATGATACTTGCATTCCTAATATTATATAATTAACTAAATTATATTTACATATACACACAAAGAGATCAATTAACAAGAAGATAACAATACAAATTACGAGTGAAACACATTAAGTAGCAAATAACTATGAACTTACCTCTAGGCACTTTCGGTTTAAACACAAGGACTACTCCGCAATTTTCCTTTTCCTCGATTATTATTTTTTATTCAAACCTTGATCTATATAATAATTAAATACAATCTATTAATGTCACATTCAATACAATACATATGACCTTTAACTTTTCATTAATTATACATTTTCCCTAAACTTAAAATCTCTAATTTTAGCAAAATTTTCCAATTATTCAGCTAGCCGAATATTTACCCTCTTATTTTCAGCCCATATATATTCTAAATTCAAAACATTTCCCTATGAATTCTAACATTTACTCAATTCAATCCTTTAATAAAAAACTAACAAAATTACTTAATAAAATAATTCAAATTAACACTTATAATTTTGACTCCATCAAGTAACATCCAAATTAACAAGGTTTCATCAATGACATCATTTAAAATCTTTGACAGTTTTAAAAACGGAGGTACGGGTTAGCTGGACCTAGTTGTAATAATATCAAAAACATAAAATTTACAAGAAACAGTATAAAAATTACTCATATGCATGCATCCAAACCTTGATCGAACCCTAACCTTACATAAACATGGTGTTTCGATGGTGGAAGAGGTCAATTGAAGAAGATGATAGTTTAATCATCTTTTTGTTTCTTTTATTATTTTTATTAAATTACCATAATACCCTTTAATTAAACTTATAAAATATAAAATATGCTTACCCCTAACTATCCACCATAATTGGCAATGGTTTAATTACCATTTAAGGCCACCAACTAAGTTTCTATAGCTATAGAACTCAATTTACTAATAACAACTAACTTTCACTACTTTTACGATTTAATCCTTTTTACTTAATTAACTATCTAACCATTAAAATTTCTTAACCATATTTTAATATGACCATCATATAACTCTATAAGCATTAATTAAATAATAAAAAACCTTACATATCGGAGTTATGATCTTGTAATCATTGTTTTCGACACCACAAAAAAGGGATATTATAGTTGACGTTAAGGTTAGTTTCACGATGGTTCTAGGGTTTAAGATTGGTGTAATTATGATACAAAGTCAAGTTTATTTGTCTCCGGTGATTACTCCTCTGGTCAGTCGATGGGCGATGAACTTGTTGTTGAGGACAGAAGAGTTAACTTCGATTTTGACGAGGTTGATGACTATGGTGGGAACCTCGGTAATCATGATGTGGAGGAGGGCGTTGGCCTTGGGAATCGCTAGTACGAAGCTCCTTCATTTTCTTTTCTTATTCTTCTTCTCCATTTCTTCTTTTATTCTTCCTTTTACCTAAACCAATCATCTTTTCGTTCTTTTTGACCCTTTGACTACTCGTCCAACATGGAAAGTTAGTTGGCCACATCAGCTAGTTAACTGGCCACGTTAGCTATCCCGTTAAGCCTGTGACAGAAGATGTTAATGAGTGACTGATTTGTTATTTTTTGAAAGTTGAGTGATTGTTTTGTCAGCTACCCCAAAATTGAGTGATTGTTGGTTTAATTTACCATTCTTTTTAACTTTGATAGGTACAATTTACATTGTAAATATATTAGAATTTGGATTGAACTTGTGCATTTGTCACATGAATGATTAATGATCAAGGCATAGGCATGTGTAGATGGGTGACACATGAGGAATTTTGTTTGAAGTCGATTACCATGAGATCAACGGTCGTTTTGTATTAAGATTTATCTTGAAAGATATTTATTATATTACGTTATTTTATTATTTTAATTTTTTTTTATCTTTTATCTTTTACTTTAGGAATTTATCATTTTAAAATTTTATTTTTGTGACTATCATTACAGGGAGAAAGTTAGGATAAAACTCCTATAAAAGATGAATTTTAGAAATAGCTAGGTAATACATGAACTTTTCTTTTTCTTGCTTTCAATTTCTTCTTAAAATTATGATTAGCTAAAGTTTGTTTTTTTTAGCTAAGGTAGATGCAAGCTCGATTTTATTGAGATTGTAAGATTCAAAATCAAATGATATTTGCTTATTTTTCATTTTATGATATAGGTTGTATCATCTTTTATTATTTTTCTTAGTATCGTTTCAAATAGGACTCTCCCTTTTTATTTATTTTTCTTAAAGGTAACTTAGTTGTGTCCACTACTTACCCCTGATCACACAAGAAGTTATTATTATTATTGATTTCATATCTGTGAGATTTGATCTTTCTTCTTTATCTCTAGTTTTAAATATAAAAAATTAAATTTGGTAAATTCAACCCGACCACATGATAACTATTATATTTAAATATATTATCCCATGGATGCTGCAATGCACAATAACCAACTACGATATATAGGTTAGTGGATCCCATGTAAAACCTGAGAATTAAACGATAAAGCAAGGTTTAATTAAGGATTCCTAGACCAGTTTTATTGACTAAAATTAAGTTTTGAAAATATCTAAGTAGAAAAAAAAAAAACAATTTGGCTACTTGTTTGCCTGTGGAATATGGGAACTTGTACTTTTCACATAGAAGCTTGATTTGATTGGAAGACTTGTCCATATGTCTCAATTCTCAATCACATGTACATGTTACTGTTTAGATTATCAATTTAGGAAATTTGGGGTTACTTGCCAATTTGGGTAAGTCTAATGAAGCTTTATAATTACGAAATAGCCAAGCCAACATCGTAAATTGAGTTGAAAATTTTAAGATTAGATTTATTTGTTGGCTCTGTTGAACCTTTTCGAGGGAGAGTCCTCGGGCTTGCCTTAGACTTGCATGATCGCCAAGATTTTGGTTGAGAATTTATGAGGCATATACTCGTACATAGAAATTAATTGGAGAATAATAACATTTAAGATCGTATTCCTATTTTTTTTATGTTAATAGTATAATTTTGTATCTATGTAAAACGTCTAACTTTTGAAACATTTTATACGTGTGTTTTAATTATTTTTTATACATTTTATAAAATGGATAAAAACCAAAGACCTATAGATTAGACAGGTTATTTTGCAAAATGAGGTATGCGATTGTTTTCATACAATTTCATTATTCTAAATGCCGTCATCTCTGACTTAAATTTAGGAGGACTTCGATATTTTTTATTTTTTTCTTAATCATTTTGTTACATAAAACAATCAATATAAATAATATTGATTTGTATAAAGTAATTGTTAAAATTTCTATCAAATATTTATTTAACATAAATTTAAATTATATTATTCTCATCCTCTATTTTTAATATTACATAAAAATATTTATCATCAAAATCAATCATTATAAATATTGAATCAAATATAAATACTCAAGAAGTTGGCATACTAATTTTACCATTTAAAATTCAAATATACTGCATAGGGAATATTAGTTTTTGAACACTATTAATGAGTATTTAAGATATTTTTCTTTTGTCAAAGTAACTAAAATATTATATCAAGTGTAGTAATTCAAAAGTAAATTAGTAATGAAATTAAATATTTTAATAAACTTTAAAGTTTGAAGACCAAGCCCTTAGAGACACGTGTTGGTCGGTACGGTCGAAGCTTCAGCGACCAAGGAATGGTGCTAACATCTGGCTGGGGCCACTCACTTGCGTTGCTTGAGTCTGATGTAATTTGTTGACAAAAGGCAATTATGAATTTAGGCATGGAGCCATGTTATCAGCAGCGACAACTTCACGTGCATGTTTTACCCTCCTGCCCTACTTTCTTCCTCCATCAAATCAACCTATCTGATTAGTTTTCCTTTACCAAAAATAAAACAATATTGGTAGCTCTTCAACTTCGAGATATATGGCGAGTTTAGATAAACAGTAGAGTATGATATAATATATTTAGTTTATTTTTTATCTCATATGATAATGTTATTATAATATTTAATTTTATTGTCACAAATATTTTTACATTAATTATAAATATATGTATTGTCTATCTAAATTTACCCTTAAATAATTAATGATTGATCTCTTCCTTTATCAAAAATAAAACAATATTGGTAGTCCTTCAACTTCGAGATTTAAGATGAATTTAGATAGGCGGTAGAGTATAATATAGTGCGTTTAGTTTATTTTTTATCTCATATTATAATATTATTATAATATTTAATTTCATCACTTTTACACTAACCACAAATATATGTACGGCCTACCCAAACCCTCCCTTAATTAATTAATCACCGATCCCTTGTTTTAAGCAACCACTAATCAACTAAGTCCATAACTATCTAGGCTGAAGATATAGTTGGCTTTAGTAAGTATTGTTATTGTAATTTCCTAGGATTATGTTGGGCACACTCGTCCCATCATAAGTAGCATATATATATTGCACTTGCTTTCAGGTGTGTAATGCTAGTGGTTAATTGGTTTAATAACATGTTATTATGCTCTAAGTAAAGTGTTAGCTGTATTTTCAGCTTAATATTTAAACATCAGTCAATGCAATCAAATCAGTAAGGGGTGGAGAGTGGAAGACGTAGGTCCTTAGCCTCTTCTTTTTTTCCAAACATTATATATGGTTACGTGTTTCCGTGATATAAAATAATGAAAAATTTTCATGACCCCAAAAAGTTTATATTATTGTCATCAATCAATATAATTTTCTGTACTTCTCCTTCGAATAAAATGATACCCTCCTCACTGATTAAATGAGGTAGAGAACAAAGAGGTCGTGAGGCGCGCATGCGTGTATATATTAGATTTAGAGGATTTTGCTGATGGAGTGTTTTAGCGATGGTGGGGGTGGTTGGTGCGAGATGGAGTAGGTCCTTGGTGGTTGGGTAAGTAAGAGGCATAACCACGCCAACACCAATGGTTTCTATACCTCACTCTCTCCCTATTATTTTTTATTTTTGATATTATACAATTAAAGAGTTAATATTCATATATATGCCATATTCATTATATCTAAAGGAAGTTGCCACATAAATACTTGCCACTTCTTTAAAAGATCAAAACCTAAATAAATTCTATGGATGAATATCATTTTACCACTAGATCAATCACGAGAGTTTTTAACTCATAATATTGATAGACATTTAATAAAATTTTTATATCTTCGTAAGTATATAATAGATGGTTTAAATATTATTGTGTAGATTTGAGTTATATTTATTTTGATGAGTGACTCTCATATATTTTGATTTGTCAACTTGAGTTCAATTAATTATTTAGTGTTTTACAAGTGTAATGATCAATTCTATTTATAACTTCTTATATAATTCTAACTTATAACTTCCAATAAAAAAATCAATTTATTCAATACTTATATAAAGTAAATATAAGATATTATAGAAAATTGTTTATCTCAAACAAATAATAAATAAGGTTTTTTAAAACTTCATTATTGTTAAATTTCTTATTATTTATTAAAATATGTTTTTAAGTTTTTTTTGAATAAAATTTTTTAGGGATATTTCGGCAATTACAAGTATCAAGTTCAATACATTTTTTGTCATGTTTGTTAGGAGAGACTACAAAGTATAATCAATGGAACCTTAACTCCTATGTCAAGTTCAAGGTTGTGAAGCTTAACTAGGAAATTTATTTGTTGTAGGCACATCTAAACCATTTAAAACAGGGAAGTCAACACCCATTGACTTCATGTCACATAAATACCCCACCCATTTATCTTGTCTTTTCACAAAAGATCCCTCAAACTCTAAAATAATTTGCGTTTTCTACTTCTTTTCTAGGAGAAGAGTTATTCCTTTAAGGTTTTAGGAAGAACATGTGGCAAACTATATCGTCAATACGGTACAATTTTCAATTCATTTTTTAGCTTTTGTAATTTTTGCAAGAATTTTTTAAGGTTTTGAAACTAAATATTATTTTTGTGATATTTGGAATAGTGGGAAGAATGAGTTGTTTGTGCTTAACATAATTAAAAATTCCTAAAGGCCAATGAATGTAATGTAGACTGCTTGAAGAGTCCTAGTTTCTATGTGATCAGAAGCACATACATTCCATTTTCCATGCGAGGAAGCGACCATAATGCTAAAAGATATTTATTTAATAATCGACATTCCAATCAATGTACAGGTGATAATTGAAGCTAGTAGCATTAATGCGAAGTATGAGTGTAATTGGTTGTTGGGTGTCATGTTGTCTAAGAAAGAGAATGAATTAGATGAGAATTGGGTGAAATGCACAAGGTTGGAGAAACTTATCAAATTAGCCCCTCCACTATATGTAACTATGGAGGAGATGAATGCTCCATTACATGTATCTTTATCTACTAAAGTATTTTGATACATTTGGTATATTCAGTTGTCTCTTTAAAGGGAGCTTTGTAGGGCTACTTGAGAATCTTTGGACAAAATAAACGATTATTGATTGCTTTTGCAAATATGAACATGGATACAAATGTCGTGGTTAGCACTCATCTCTTTTTCGCCATGAGAGTTCCCTCTTAATATAAGGTAAATTTATATTCATATATAATATCTTGAAATGCATTCAATACTAATACTTATAATCCCTTTTGTATTGTATATTTGAACAGATTTAGGGGTTGCTTGGATCCTACGTGTTATAGAAGGGACCATACTTGGATACAATGAGAAATCAATCGACGAGCTAATAAAGAGGTAAGTTGATTCTATATTTGCATCCAATGTAGTTCGTTATTCCCGTTAATTAATATAATTGTATTTGTATATATTTGCAAGATTTGTATAAGTCATACCTGACAACTTGGTGTTTTTAATCATACTCAAGACAACATTTGAGTAGTATCCATTATTCAAGGTAGGTGTGCTTATCATTTTCTTTCACATCGTAGAACAAAAACACATTTATTGAGTGAAATGATAGTTTAGGTTTGTGCAAGATATTCTAGGTGACCTATAGAACACCAATCAACTTTGTAGAATATATCTAAAGGGGTAGGAAAACATTAGTTGACAGAGCATGCACTGTGAGTAAATCAATCTTAGATTCCTTGACTTGGCTTTTTTTTTATGAGTGGTAGCAAGGTTGTCCCAAATTAACTTGGCACTTTGACATTGAGGCACTTTATTGTACTCGTATGGCCCTAATGCACGAAAGAGAGTGTGCATGGATTTGGCGTTTAGTTAAGTCTTTTTCTTGTAACCTTCTTCCCACCCATCTTCATCCTTAGGCACCTTTAAATCGTTATTTGAGATAATCCTCCACTCATGATAATCATTGGCTTGAATAAAGAGATTCATCCTTGTTTTCCAATAGGAATAGGTCTCACCATTGAAGTAAGGAGGTCTTACAATGAATTATCCCATTCCTAAGCTACTTGAATCAAAATCTTGTTTCATATTCAAACTTGGTATTTTTGCCTTGAATTGTCTCTTCTAGTGGTGAAACCTTCGATGGAGAGCAAGATATGATGCCAATTATTAGGCTTGAAAATACCAAGAGGAGGTGACTTGGGAATTTAAAAATTTCTTGCTAACTACTCTAAAATAAAAGAACATAGAATATTATGGACATTTCGATTTATAATGGTTCAATCCCAATTGCATAGCTTTATTATCTTGATATACCTCAACCAAAGATTTCCCAATTCACTATACTTGAATTAATACCTGTCAAGGAAAAGGTATAACCTTTGCAGCACTATATCTTCTCTTAAGCCTAAGATAGAACCTTCCCCCTAGTTTTTATGGCTTAACTAAAACCCTCAATGTAATATCCTATTTTTCAGTGGTGACGGATTAGTGGTTTTGAGACCAAAAATTTTGGCATGTCGTTTTATAAATATCATTATTATAATATTACAAGGTAATTAATGTAGTATTAAAATTTTGGTACAGAAATTTTAATGTTTACTTAGTTAAATTAAGAAAAAAGACTAAGTTATAAAAGGTTCAAAATCTAGACATAATTGAGTTATAATGATTTGATAGCTTAACTATCAAATAAAAGAGGACTTATAAAGTAAATTTTCCATAATATTTATTGATGCACGGTTAAGTGCATTTTAACTATAGAATTTTAAGGTTTTAACTAAGGTAACATAGTAATTATATATTTAAATTAAAGAAAAATAAAAGAGAAAAGAATTTGTATCATTCTCTCATTGTTTGCTCACTGAAAATGAAAGAAAGAAAATTAAGCTTCGGGAGCTTGAGATTCGGCTAGCTTATGATATTTGCATGTAAGCTTATTTTTGTTTTATTTCTTGAAATTTTTATGTTTTTGAGATTATTGCAACTTAGGCTAAATAGGCCAAATGTAACATCCCTTACCCGTACCCAAGACCGGGACAAAGTACGAGATGTTACCGATACATACTCAGACATTTCAAAAAATACGGGTTATAAAATTTCATTTAGTTTAAAACCGATCAAACAACATCATAGTGTCCCGGTTATGGATCTACAAGGTCCAAAACATACATTAAAAGCGATTCGGGACTGAACCAAGAACTATAGAAAATTTTAGTATAATTCCTAGGGTTATGCCTCACACGCTCGTGTGGAGGTAAAGCACACGCCCGTGTGCTTAGGGACACGCCTGTGTCCGTTACCCATGTTGAATTATTTGAATTTATTTTTCATTTCAAACCTACAGGGGTTTTCACACGGCCAAGCACACGCCCGTGTCCTTGGCCCGTGCCCCTCACATAGCCTAGACACATCTGTGTCCAAAAACCCAGACATTCTATTTATGACATCATCATTCATTTTGAGGCACACGGCCAAGGCACATGCCAGTGTGCTTAGGCTATGCCCATAACACAATTGAGACACACAGCCGTGTCTCTGCCCATGTGTTTACTACCACGCAAACAGACCTAAAATTTTAGGTGCAGGGGACACACGGCCAGGCAACACGCCCATGGGGCTGACCGTGTGTCACACATGGCCTAGACACATGCCCGTGTGTCTACCCGTGTGGACCTTACTAGGGCTATTTTCCAAGCCTTTGGTCACCCTCTATCACCCATACACACTTAAAGACTTCAATGGTATTTAATATGACCTTACATCTTAAGAACGCACCACTTCGAACCTTACATCTTACGGCGGGATTACCAGTCCAGGTTAAATCCCCTATAGTAATAACTCATAGAGCAATGTCGAGATTACCAGTCCAAGGTAAATCCCTTTTTACGACAATTGCTCTCATAAGTTCGGATCTGAATTGCCAGTCCAGGCTAAATTTAGTCCTCAATTGGATTACCCGTCGGGCTAAATCCTTATTGCACCCATATTCTACGGGAGGCTCAATCACTCAAGAAACACCAGTCCGAGCTAGATCCTTTCTATTTTGAGATCATTGGACTACCCGTCCAGCCTAAATCCTTTTCTGCAACACATGCAGGATCTCATGTCATGTAAGCCATAATTTATCCATCAGATTTCCCTTTCTATTTCAATCGGGACGTTTATCATCTTTCATTTACACTAGCACATTTCATGGATTATCATACAATGAATATATAAATTTCCATACATTCAAAAACATGCATATTTAAGTATATTAAGAGTTTACTTTGGGTTATATGAACTTACCTGGTGGTTGTTTCGGATTTGTGTCTCGATTATTTTGAAACCTTTTGTTTTCCATGATCGACCTCCGAAATTGGTTCCTCGGGGTCTATATCAGTAAAAATAATTTGTTAATACCTTTCATTGTTCATTTTCGGCTTAAGACTCACCTCCGGGCAAAATGACCAAATTGCCCCTAACCTTTCACACTTTTACAATTTAGTCTTAAGGCTTATATAATGAAATGCATGAAATTTCTAAGTTACCCAAGCCTAACCGAATATTTTTATTGCCTATAGTAGACCACATTTTCTTTCATTTCACATTTTTTTACCCATTTTCACAACTTTTACAAAATGGTCCCTTAAGCCATTTCCATGAAAAACTACTTAGTGAATGTTGTTTACTATCCTTTAAACTCTCATATTCCTTCATAAATCATCAAAACACAAACATCTCATACATGGGTAAATTTTTGAATATGAACCCTAGCTTGAAATATGGGTAAAAATAGAGAGAGCATGTTACGAGGATCTCAAAAATACGAAGAATATTAAAAACGCGGCTAGGAAGCACTTACTATTGAGCTTGAAATGTTGGAAAACCCTAGCTATGGAGACTCCTTCAAATTCAGCAGCATGAAGAAGAAAATGAGTGAATTTTGCTTGATTTTTCCTTTTTATTTCATTAATTAACCAAATAACCAAAATGCCCTTCCTTACTAACCTTTTTAAATTTTTCATGCATGCCCATTTTTGTCCAAAAACTTAGAAATTGGGAAAATTACTCTTTAAGGACCTCTAATTAACATTCCAAAACAATTTCATACAAATTTCTTCTAGTACCCAAGTTTTGTAATTTATTCAATTTGGTCCTTAATTTCCAATTGGACACTTTACACATAGAATTTCTTCATGAAACTTTAACATATGCATACTTTCATATCCTAGACCTCATAATGATCATGAAATAATTATTTTAAAGTTAGATTTGTGGTCCCAAAACCACTATTCTAACTAGGCCCTATTTTGGGACGTTACATTTCTCCACCATTAGGCACTTTCATCCTCGAAAGTCTTACCAGTAAACAAGTTCGGATATTGACTTCTCATGGTTTCTTCAGGCTCCCATGTAGTCTCTTCTACTCCGTGTTGATGCCTTAAAACTTTCACCAAGGCTATATTTTTGTTCTTCAACTATTTGACTTCCCAAGCCAAAATCTTGACTAGTTTTTCACAATAAGTCATGATCTCAATTTTCGTCGGTGAAATCACATGAGAGAGGTCCGATTTATATCTATGCAACACAAATACATGGAAACATCGTGAATATTTTCTAATTCGGAAAATAATGTTAAGTAGTAAGCTAACGATCCAACTTTCTCAATAATCTCATAGGGTCCAATAAACCTTGGACTCAATTTGCCTTTTCGACCAAATTTCAATACCTTTTTCCATGGAGACATTTTCAAGAATACTTTATCTCCAACTTGAAATTTGATCTCTTTTCTTTTCAAATCAGCGTATGACTTCCATCTATCCGACGTCGTTTTCAAACAGTTGCGTATCACTTTCACATTTTCTTTAGTTTCCCTGACTAAATCAACTCTGTGAATTTGGCTTTCATTGAGCTCTGCCTAATAATGGAGTCCAGCACTTCCGGCCATACAATCCTCGTAAGGTGCCATCTTTAAACTCGTCTAGAAACTGTTATTGTAGGCGAATTCCATCAATGGTAAATATTTTTCCCAACTTCTTTGAAATTCAAGGACACAACACCTTAACATGTCCTCGAGAGTTTGAATCGTCCGCTCAGACTGACCATCAGTGTGTGGGTGGAATACCGTAACTGAAGGCTTCTTGCAACTTCTTCCAAAATCTCGAAGTGAATATTGGATCCCTATCTAAAATGATCGACAATGGTACTCCGTGTAGTCTCACAATCTCGGATATATACAAGTCGGCTAATCTGTCAAGAGAGAAATTTGTCCGTACAGGAATAAAATGAGCCGACTTCGTTAGTCTATCAACTATAACCCAAATGGCATCTTTCTTCTTTGGTGTTAACGGCAATCCTGTCACAAAATCCATAGTAATCCTGTCCCATTTCCATTCAGGAACCATCACGGGCTGTAATAAACCTAAAGGCACTTGATGTTCAGCCTTGGCATATCAAGCATTTCGACACGAATTCAGAGATATCTCTTTTCATACCATTCCACCAGTACATGGTCTTTAAATCATTATACATTTTCGTACTTCCCAGGTGAATGAAAAAACAACTATCATGTGCCTCTTGCAAAATTTTTTGAATAAGCTCTTCATGTTTGGGTACACAGACCCTATCTCGAAACATCAAGCAACCATTAGAGTCAACCCAAAAATCTGATTCAACGCCCGTCTCACATTGTGCTCTCTTGGCCTGCAAGTCACTATCATTGATCTGAGCTGTGCAAAATTCTTGGAGCAATATCGGTCTAGCTCTTAACTCAGCCAAAATCGAACCATCATCAGATAACGCCAAATGCGTGTTCATAGCCCTCAATGCAAACAAGGACTTCTTGCTCAAGGAATTGGCGACTACGTTCACCTTTCCTGAGTGGTAATTAATTATCAGCTCATAATCTTTAATCAATTCTAACTGTCTTCGTTGTCTCAGATTTAATTCCTTTTGAGCTAGCAAATACTTCAAACTCTTGTGATCTGTGAATATAATACAAGTTTCACCATACAAATGGTGTCTCCAAATCTTTAGGGTAAATACAATGGCAGCTAGCTCCAAGTCATGTGTTGGATAATTTTTCTCGTGCGGCTTTATTTGCCTCGAAGCACATGCTATTACTTTTCCCTCTTGCATAAGCACGCAACGCAATCCATTTAAGGACGAGTCACTATAGACCACAAATTCTTTTCTTAATTCGGGTTGCACTAAAACTGGAGCTTCGGTCAGTGATGTCTTCAATTTTTCAAAACTCTGCTGCCATTTCTCTGACCACTCAAACTTAACATCTTTTTACAGTAATCTCGTCAAAGGACTCGCAATCATCGCAAACCCTTTTACGAAGCGTCGATAGTAACTGGCTAAGCCTAAAAAGCTTCTAACCTCGGTTACGTTCTTCGACAGTTTCCACTCAACAATAGCAGATATCTTATTTGGATCAACTCGGATGCCATCACCTGACACAATGTGATCGAGGAATCCAACCTCTCGAAGCCAAAATTCACTCTTGCTAAATTTAGCATACAACTGTTTGTCCCGTAAGATCTGTAAAACCGTTCTCAGACGTTCTACATGCTCAGTCTCATCCTTGGAATAAATCAGGATGTCATCAATAAACACAACAACAAACTTGTCTAAGTATGGCTGGAATATCCTATTCATCAAGTCCATAAATACAGCCGGTGTATTTGTTAACCTAAAAGGCATCACAAGAAATTCATAGTGGCCATACCTTGTTCTAAAAGTAGTCTTAGGTACATCTGACTCTTTTACTCACAATTGGTAGTAGCCGGATCTCAGATCTATCTTAGAAAACACAGTGGCTCCTCTCAATTGATAAAAAAAGTCGTCAATCCTAGGCAATGGACACTTGTTCTTGATGGTTAACTTGTTAAGTTGTCAGTAGTCTGTACATAGCCTAATCAAACTATCTTTCTTCTTTACAAATAATACTGGAGCACCCCAAGGTGAAAAGCTTGGTCTTGCAAAACCTTTATCCGTCAGTTCTTGTAAATGTGCTTTTAACTCTTTCAATTCGGTTGGCGCCATTCTATATAGAGCAAGAGAGATAGGAGCTGTCCCTGGCACCAGCTCAATACCAAATTCTACTTCTCTAACGGGAGATAATTCGGGTAGCTTTTCCGAAAACACATCCAGATACTTGCATACTATCGATACCGATTCCAGCTTTAACTCAGATTCTTTAGTATTCAACACAAAAGCAAGGTAGGCTTCATATCCTTTTCTCATATACCTTTGAGCCATCATCGAGGTAATCACAACCGGGGAAGTATCCAACTCACTTGAATCAATCTAGAGAATCTCACCATTTGAGCATTTCAATTCGATATACTTGCTACCACAATTTACAATTACATCATGCACAGTTAACGAATCCATGCCAAGTATTACATCAAACTCATCGAATGGAAATAACATAAGGTTTGCCGGAAAACAATGACCTTGAATCGTCAAGGGACAATTCTTACAGACTTTATCAACCAGGACTGATTTGCCTAAAGGGTTTGACACCTTAATCACAAACTCCGTAAGTTCTACAGATATACCCATGCTAAACACCAATTTCATGCAAATGTACGAATGGGTTGATCCTAGATCAATTAAGGTAATAACACGAGAATTATAGATAGAAAATGTACCTGTGATGACATCGGGAGCAGAGGCTTCCTCTCGAGCGTGTATTGCATAAGTTCTTACCGGGACTCGAGCCTTTGATTTTGTAGTAGCATCCTTAGCAACAGTTCGACTGCCACTTGCACTTCTAAAATGTCTCGAATGTATACCTCGAGAAATAGGTGCATTCAGCTGCGGGGCTAATTCAACCTCTTTATTAGCTTGCTCCGGGCAGTTTCTGAGAAAATGGTCAGGAGACCCACATCTGAAACACGCACCAATCTTCATTCGGCACTCTCTAAAGTGAAATTTGTTGAAGCTTTTATACTTCGGCTTTTGATCATCTTCGCTTCCCACACTAGTTACCATAGGGGAAGAAAACTTTGGGTTATACCGCTTAGAGCTTCTTGCTCTACCTGAATATCCTACTGGTGAAGTGGAGCATTCTTGATGACTTCTCAATTTCTTTGTGGGGAAGGAGCGTGCTTTGCCGTTAGACCTCTTACTTGAAACTCGAGCTTTTCTCTTAGCTTTTATTATTTAGAACTTCAGCCTTCTTGGCCCGGTCAACTAATACGGTAAATTCTCGTATCTCAAGGATCTCGATCGGTAATTTAATTTCCTCATTCAAGCCTTCCTCGAAGCGCTTACACATTTCTGTCTCTAATTGGACCCACTCCGTTGTATACTGACTTAACCTTACGAATTCCCTTTCGTACTCTGACACAGTCTTATTTCCTTGTTTGAGTTCCAAGAAATCCTTTTGCTTTGAGTCTAAAAACCTTTGACTGATGTATTTCCTTTTAAACTTAGCTTGGAAGAATTCCCATGTAATGTCTTCCTTCGATACCACTGAGGATACCGTCTTCCACCAATGGTATGTTGTATCTTTCAGAAGAGATACAACACACCTCAAACATTCCTCGGGTGTACTTGACAATTCGTCCAAAACTCGGACAGTGTTTTCGAGCCAGAACTCAGCTCGTTTCGCATCATCCTCAATCTCAGCCCTAAACTCTTTAGCCCCATATTTCCTAAGTTTGTCCACGGGGGCTTTACCAATTCTCACGGGTGCCATACCTTGTGGCACTTCTCCCTCAGACCGAGCAGGGGGCGGAAGAGGTCGTGGTATATTGGGCCTCAAACCATTCATCCATCATCTCGAAGAAGGCAGCTCTTGCCTCTTCCCAGCCTTCAGACATAAGCCGTCTACTACTACTAGTAGTAGCTCGTGGAATGGAAGCTATAGCATGGCTTTCGGCTCCCTTGGACTCATCTTGAGCTTGATTGAAAGACATTTACTATATTTAAATACAATTAAAAACGGTTAGAAGATATCACACTATCATAACTTGTGTAATGGCATGTATAGTTATACTCAATACATGCTATGTTAGTCCTAGAACTGACTAAACAGTAGCTCTGATACCATTAAATGTAACACCCCTTACTCGTACCCAACATCGAGACAAAGTACGAGGCGTTACCGAACACATACTCAGATATTTTAAAAAATACGGGTTATAAAATTTCATTCAATTTAAAACTCACCAAACAAAATCATAGTGTCCCGATTATGGACCTTCAAGGTCTAAAACATACATTAAAAGCTATACGGGACTGAACCAAGAACTATAGAAAATTTTAGTATAATTCCTAGGCTTATGCCTCACACGCCTGTGCGGAGGTAAAGCACACACCCGTGTGCTTGGGGACACGCCCGTGCCCCTCACCCGTGTTGAATTATTTGAATTTATTTTTCATTTCGAACCTACAAGGTTTTCACATGGCCAAGAACACGCCTGTGTCCCTCACACGGCCTAAACACGCCCGTGTCATCGCCCATGTCTAAAAACCCAGACATTCTATTTATGACCTCATCATTCATTTTGAGGCACACGGCCGTATGCTTAGGCCGTGTCCATCACACTGTTGAGACACACGACCGTGTCTCTGCCCGTGTGTTTACTACCATGCAAACTGACCTAAAATTTTAGGTGCAGGGGACACACGGCCAGGCAACACTCCCATGAGGCTGACCGTGTGTCACACACGACCTAGACACATGCCCGTGTGTCTACCCGTGTGGACATTACTAGGGCTATTTTCCAAACCTTTGGTCACCCTCTATCACTTATACACACTTAAAGACTTCAGTGGTATTTAATATGACCTAATTATACTCTTAAATAATATTGGCATAATTCATTGCATGTTAACCTCATCTCATCGGTTTAGTACATGCTAGATTATCCTTTTTGAATTAGGGATTAACATAGCACATTTTACATTTTACACTTAGGCCATGTTATAACTATATACCATTATATACTATGTCCACCCTCAAATTATTAGGTCCCATTTCAATCATCCATCCATGATAAACCTCATCATTGTATCTCATGAAGTATTTAAACATAAACATGCATCATTAGTAGGTTAAAAATCTACATCAATATGAGCCATATCTCACAGTCATATAAAAAAGAATAAGTATATCATTTAAGCCTTTACATTGGCTAGCCAAATGACACATATAACTAAATAACCAAAAACCCTATACATGCCAGTAAATAAAATAAAAGTATCTATATACCAAAGCGGGACAAGTCGATAGTGTGTTGATTCTCCAATCGTCTTCCAATCTTTACGAGTCCACGAGCTCTGTAAGATAGGGAAAAGAGAAGGGGATAACCATTTATATGTTTAGTAAGTCTGGATGACTGGAAAGTAAACTTACCAGTTAATTAGCATACAACCATATTTAGGCAATAATTCCAACAAGCATGAAATAGTTCCCCTATCACATGCACTCAATCATCAAATTAGTCTCATAACAATACATCATGTCATTAGTCTTAGATGAGCTCATCAACTTAATATTTCCATCTCTATTTCTCATGTTAATCCCGTTGAAATTCTCAGAAATCTCGATGGATAGCCCAATAACCGTCAAGTTGTACAAGTGATCATCTCAAGAATGCACTCCCGCAAACCTTACATCTTACGGCGGGATTACTAGTCCAGGTTAAATCCCCTGTAGTAATAAATCATAGAGCAATGTCGAGATTACTAGTCCAGGCTAAATCCCATTTTACAACAATTGCTTTCATAAGCTCGAATCTGAATTGCCAGTCCAGGCTAAATTCAGTCTTCAGTTGGATTACCCGTCCAGGCTAAATCCTTATTGAACCCATATTCTTCAAGAGGCTCAATCACTCAAGGAACACCCGTCCGGGCTAGATGCTTTATATTTTGAGATCATTGGACTACCCATTAGGGCTAAATCCTTTTCTGCAACACATGCAGGATCTCATGTCATGTAAACCACAATTTATCCATCGGATTTCCCTTTCTATTCCAATCGGGACTTTTATCATCTTTCATTTACACTAGCACATTTCATGGATTATCATGCAATGAATATCTAAATTTTCATACATTCAAAAACATGCATATTTAAGTATATTAAGAGTTTACTTCGGGTTATACGAACTTATCTGGTGGTCGTTTCGGATTCGTGTCTTGATTATTTTGAAACCTTTTGTTTTCCACGGCCGACCTCCGAAATTGGTTCCTCGAGGTCTATATTAGAAAAAAATAAATTGTTAATACCTCCCATTGTTCAGTTTCGGCTTAAGAGTCACCCCCGAGCAAAATGACCAATTTGCCCTAAACCTTTCACACTTTTACAATTTAGTCCTAAGGCTCGTATAATGAAATGCATGAAATTTCTAAGTTACCCAAGCCTAGTCGAATATTTTTCTTGCCTATAGCAGCCCACATTTTCTTTCATTTTACATTTTTCTACCCATTTTCACAACTTTTACAAAATGGTCCCTTAAGTTATTTCCACGAAAAACTACTTAGTGAAAGTTGTTTACTATCCTTTAAACTCTCATATTCCTCTATAAATCATCAAAACACAAACATCTCATGCATGGGTAAATTTTTGAATATGAACCCTAGCTTGAAATATAGGTAGAAATAGAGAGAGTATGTTACGAGGATCTCAAAAATACAAAGAACGTTAAAAATGGGGCTAGGGAGCACTTACTATTGAGCTTAAAATGTTGGAAAACCCTAGCTATGGAGACTCCTTCAAATTTGGCAGCATGGAGAAGAAAATGAGTGAATTTTTGCTTGATTTTCCCTTTTTATTTCATTAATTAACCAAATGACCAAAATGCCCTTCCTTACTAACCATTCCAAATTTTTCATCCATGCCCATTTTTGTCCAAAAACTTAGAAATTAGGAAAATTACTCTTTAGGGACCTCTATTTAAAATTCCAAAATAATTTCATACAAATTGCTTCTTGTAACACCTCTCACCTGTATCCATTATCAGGATAGGGTTCAAGGTATTACCGGAACCTTACATTTAAAACATACTGAATCGACTCACCAGATTAAGCTCAGATCTGAAAATTTTAGGCATTCACATCTTGTCCCTTAAATGGGCTTTCAAGGCCCTAAATATACATAGAGATAGTTCGGGATAGGAACGAGAACATTTAATAATTTTAGAAAATTTCCTTATTTAGAAGTGTCACACGCCCATGTGACACGTCTGTGTGGCCTAGGGCACGTCCATGCCTTTAACCCGTGGGCAACACTGACTTTTAAGCACAGCCAAGACACACGCCCGTGGGCTCACCTCGTGTCCAAAACTTGAGCATTCTATTAAATTAACGTGACCCAGACACACACCTGTGTGTCCTAGCTGTGTGCTAATTTGACTTAAAGTTTTAGGTGCAGGGGACACACAGTCATACCACACGCCCATGGGGATGGACTGTGTGTCACACACGGCCTAGACACACGCCCATGTGTCTAACCATGTGGACCTTAATAGGCTATTTTCCAAGCCTTTAGTCACCCCTTTCTACTACTTGTGCTTAGTAGTTACCAAGTTTGAGAGAAAACATAATTTTACATTTGTAAATAATCTTAATGAAAATAGTTGTATGAAAACCTCATATCATTGGTTTCATACATAAATGGTTATTTCCTCTTTAATGTTATGGGTTCCCATGTTGCTTTAATTCTTCCGAAATTGGCTCGTTCATGTGACTCATTGCTAATTGGTAACGACCCATCATATAAGAACATAAACATGCATATAAAGGTAGGTCATGACCTACTTCCAAATATGCCAATTTCCATGGCCTTCTACAAAAAGATGAATACATCTTTACATGCCTTCATTTGGCAATTCAAATGACACATATGACAAAATACTCAAAGCCCTATACATGCCATTAACAAAATAGAAGTGTCTTTATACCAAAGCTTGACTAGTTTATAGTGTGTTGCTTCTTCAACTGTCTTCCAATCCTTATAAGTCCTCGAGCTCTGTAAAATAGGGAAAAGAGAGGGGCTAAGCATTTTCATGCTTAGTAAGCTCGAATAACTGAAAAGTAAACTTACCGAGTAATTAGCATACACCCACACTTAAACCAAGAAATCATCCATTATGAAATGATTTCCTCTCACATACACTCAATCAATGAGTTGGTCACATAATCATGTATCATGAAATTTTAACTAGATGAGCTCATCATTCAACATTTCATTCACATATGTATACCACGTTAATCTCTTTGAGTTTCTAGGAAATCTCGATGGAATACCCATTATCCGTCAATTCATACAAATGGTCATTTCATATATACACTCCCACGAACCTCACATCATATGGCAGGATTACTAGTCCAGACTAAATCCCCCCATTATATGAACTCATAAGGTGTTTTTGGGATTACCAGTCCAGGATAAATCCCTTATAACGACAAAGACCCTTAATGAGCTCAGATTTGAATTACCAGTCCAGGCTAAATTCAGACCCTAATCGGATTACCCGTCCCGGCTGAATCCATCATGCACACATATTTTTCGGGAGGCTTGGTCATTTAAGGAACATCCGTCCGGGCTAGATTCCTTTTTCATACTTGAGATCTCAGATTACCCGTCTGGGCTAAATCCTTGCTGCAACAGATGCAGGATCTCAATTCACATGCCAATGAGGGTTTATCCATCGAATTCCCTTTGTCAACTTCCACTGAGATATTTTTCACATGTCAACATCAATATGCATTTCTATGATATTTCATACCAATAACAAATGCAATCATCAAGCATTCATAAATCATACAAGTATGCATATTAGGGGTTTACTTTAAGTTATCCGAACTTACCTGGTATTCTTTTTGGAGCTGTGTTTCGGTTACTCCGAAACCTTGTGTTTACCACGATTGACTTTTGGAATTTGTTCCTCGAGGTCTATATCAAAACCATTAACTCATTAATACACTACATTATGTATTTCAAGTTTAATATCTACTCTCGGTCCAAATGACCATATTGCCCTTAACATTTCATATTTTTACGATTTAGTCCCTAGGCTCGTATAATAAAACACATACACTTTCTATCTTACCCAAGCCTAGCCGAACACTTTTCCTTCTTATGGTAGCCCACATTATCCATTATTTTCTCATTTCTACCATACATTTACATCTTTTGCAAAATAGTCCCTATAAGGGTTTTTCATGAAAATCAACTAGGAAAAGATGTTTAATACACATTCATCTTTCATATTCCTCCATAATCCATCAAAATACCAGTAACTCATGCATGGGTAATTTTTTAAACATGAACCATAGCATGAAATATGGATAGAAATGGAGAGAGCAAGTTACCGAGATGTCAAAAATATGAAGAGCATGAAAAACGGGGCTTGGGAGTACTTACTATTAAGCTTGAAAATGTTGAAAACCCTACCTATGGTCTCTCTTCAATTTTCGGTAGCCATGGAGAAGAAAATGGATGATTTTGGCTTGATTTTTCCCATTTTAATTCATTAAAATGACAAAGGACCAAAAATGCCCTTATGGCCCTTTCTTTAAAATTTCTTCCATGCAAGCCCATTTTTGTCCAAAAATTTAGAATTTGGGAAAATTGCTCTCCAAGACATCCTAATTCATAATCTAAAGCAATTTCATACAAATTGCTTCTAGAATCCAAGTTTTTCAATTTATTCAATTTAGTCCCAAATTTCCAATTGGACACCTTATACTTAGAATTTCTTCATGGAACTTTAACACATGCATATACTCATATTCTAAGCCTCATAATAATCATAAAATAAATATTTTAATGTCATATTTGTGGTCCCAAAACCACTATTTCGACTAGGCCCTATTTTGGGATGTTACACTTTTAGAACCCAAGTTTTGTAATTTATTCAATTTAGTCCTTAATTTCCAATTGGACACCTTACACATAGAATTTCTTCATGAAAATTTAACATATGGATATTTTAATATCTTATACCTTATAATGATCATGAAATAATTATTTTAACGTCAGATTTGTGGTCTCGAAACCACTATTCTGACTAGGCCCTATTTCGGGATGTTACAACAAACCTTTACTTTTGAAATTGTTAAAGATTTGAGATGTTACCATTGATGAATTTTTTAATTTGAATGTTAAATGATGGAATTAAAGTTTTAGTTGTTGACTTTGATTAGTTATTAGTTAATTTTTGGGATAGTTTTAGTAAGTGGAGTAAATTGATTAAATACTAAAAATTCCATGGAAATTGTATAATTAGTGAATAAGTGTGGACTTTCCTAGCTTAGAGTACAATTCAATTAACTTGGAGAGATTGAAAAAATTTGTTAATTTGGAAATTTTAACTAAAGGGATTAAATTGTTCCAAAAGTAAAAGTTTATGGAACATGTATAATTAATGAGAATTTAAGGGTTATATGTATTAAATTGAGTGGGAAATATATGTGAATTTAATAGATTGTATTTAATTATTATATAGATAAAGACTTAAATAAAAAAGACAAGAACTGAGAAAAATGGAAAATTGTGGAGTAGTCCCTGCGTGTTAATTAAAGGTGAATCGTAGGTAAGTTTGTAGTGACTTGCTTTTTATTGCAATAAAATTTTCAATTATGTTGCTATTTGTTTCCAGCTTGATTATATACATATATATATTACAATAAAAGTTTAGATCGATAAATAGATATGTAAGAAATTAAGGAAAAACTCTAAAATGATGGAATTCTACTGGTAATAGGTTATATATGAATACACATATTTGTACTTCAATATCCTTAAATGCACATGCATGCCCTTGTTTGTGCTTCGGTACCCCTGAATGTACATACGTGCCCCTGTTTGTACTTCGGTACCCCCTGAATGCATTATAATGTCTCAGCATTTCACCATTTATGCTCTTGACCAAGTTGAATTATATTTAGAGTAGATGTTATACTATGTCCTTACTAAGCTAAGTAAGCTTATAGGTTTTCTTGGGTTGTTTTGTAGATAATGATTGCTGACTTTTTGGAGGGATCAATCAACCAGCTCACACTATCCATCTAAGTCGTTAGTTTTTGCATCTTATTTATTGGTAGTGGCATGTATATATAGATGAATTTATGAGTTGTATGAATGTTGAAAGATGTAGTTAATGAGTGAAATTTATGGTTTCTTAGGGTGCATTTTGTGATGATGATGGAACAAGTATATATATAATGAATAGATGAATACTTTGATGTGTAGTTGTTGAATGATGTCGTTTAGAGTGGTGGTGTGATGCTTTATTTTCTAATGACATATATGGGGAAATTTTGTGATTGTTTTGGTATGTGCTTTAGTATAATACTTTTTTGTTTAAATAGCTAAATATTAGTTCAAATATAACAAAATTTGTATGAATGTGAATCATGAATATTTGATGTTTTCTTAATATATTGGAAATTATAAAATGTGGTACCAATGAGGGTATATTGGTTAGGCACGTTAGATGGTTGTTTTGGCATGTTTTAAATATGTTTAATTGTGTTTTGAATAGGTGAAATGGTTAGTAATTAGGTTCCTTAGTGTCCAAGTAAGTATGATTTGGTAAACTTAATGTTGAAGGTTTATTTTGGTACACACGGCCTGGGACACGGGATGCCACACGACCGTGTGCCATACACGGTCTGAAACATGGCCCGTGACATTGTCATGTGTATCAAGTCAGTGGCTATGTCTATCAAGTCAGTGAGTCACATGGCCTGTGATACGGCTGTGTGTAATTAGTTAGATTGTTACACGAGATGAGAAATGTGTTTTTTCGAGATGATGAACCAGTGGTTTAATGAATTTAAGCAAGCAAACCCTGTAACTCCGCAGCCTCCACCCCTTGCTGTGCTTGCTCCACACCCTTGTGCCCTCAAAGTTATGTACCTGTGACAGTTACCTGATTGTCTGTTGACAAACTTCGTAAATATGGAGCTAAAGAATTTAGAGGCAAAGTTGACGATGACTCGGCAAAGGCTGCGTACTGGTTAGTGAATACGAAGATAGTTTTTGCAAACTTGATGTACACTCTGAAGATTGTTTGAGATGTGTTGTGTCATTGTTGAAAGATGAAGTGTACTCATGGTTGGACACTTTGAGCACAATGACATCAAATGGTTGTATTAATTGGGATTTCTTCCAAATTGAATTCAAGAAAAAGTACATTAGATGGTTATTTCTTGACAAGAAAAAGAAAGAATTCCTTGAACTTAAATAAGGAAATAGGTCTGTAGCTGAGTATGAACGGGTGTTTATGCAGTTAAGCAAGTATGCCTGTAAAATAGTGTCAAATGAAGAAGAAATGTGTATTAGATTTGAAGATGGGTTGAATGATGAAGTTCTTATGTTAGTGGTAGCGTTAAAGTTACGAGAATTTGTAGAACGAGCTCAGAAAATTGAAGAAATTTGCAAGAGCAAAAAACATTTATATTTGAAATTTTGAGATTTTAAAAAAAGTGAGAACGTTTAAGTTTGCGCAAATGGTTCCATCGAAGAAGTTTAGAAATGAAACAAGTCGATTGATTGCCCCTTTAGAGTTCACTAGCAGAGATAAACCGAAGCAAAGCAATTTGAAGTCTATTAACACTCCAATAGCTAGTGTCAAAAGTGTGAGGAATGTTGAGAGAATCGTTTCTGTTTGTTATGATTGTGGCTAGAGGCATTTTGGTGAATGTCGATCAAATTTGAGAGCTTGTTTCCATTGTGGATATACTGATCATTTCTTTCGTGATTGTCCAAAATGGAAAAATGATTTGGGCAATCAGATAAGCAAGCCCAAAGCAACCTCACAGAGAGGTAGGCGAACTGGAAATGATAAAAATACTATTTCCGGTCGAGGAAATATTAGTGATATGAATGAATGATTTGAAGTGAGAGCACTAGCCAGACCATCTGTAATCAGAGTTCGAGAGGAAGCTATTGCCCCAAATGTTATTGCTGGTACATTTTCTCTTTTTGATATTAATATATATGCATTAATTGATCCAGGAGCAACTCACTCTTATGTATGCACTGCATTAGTAGACAAAAAGAATTTGCCTATTATGTCCACTGATTGCACTATTAAGGTAACAAATCCACTTGGTCAATGTGTTTTAGTTAACCAGATTTGTAAATCGTGTCCTCTGAAAGTTCAGGGTTAAAATTTTCCTGCTAGTTTGATTTGTTACCTTTAGATGATTTTGATCTCATTTTTTGGAATGGATTGGTTGTCTGAGCATGATGCAATAGTGAGTTGTTGAAGGAAACAAGTTAGTTTGAAGCGTCGGAATGGTGAATCTATTTGTGTTAGGGCAGATGGGACCGATTGTACTACAAATGTAGTTTCAACATTGTCAGCTCAAAAATTGATTAGAAAAAGATGTGAAACTTATTTAGCTTATGTTCTTGATTCAAAAGTGGTAGAATCTAAAATCGAACAAGTGTTGATAGTCAAAGAATATGATGATTTTTTCCTAAAGAACTGCTGGGTTGCCACTGACTCGAGAAGTTGAATTTGTGATCGAACTTGTGCCTGGAACAGCTCTAATTTTGATAGCACCATAAATGATGG
Organism: Gossypium hirsutum; assembly: GCF_007990345.1. NCBI lineage: Eukaryota > Viridiplantae > Streptophyta > Magnoliopsida > Malvales > Malvaceae > Gossypium > Gossypium hirsutum. Next base: position 20,831,926 of record NC_053429.1, read on the forward strand.
CTTCTACAGAATTGAAAGAGTTAAAAGTACAGTTGCAAGAGTTGTTAGATCACAGATTTATTCGATCGAGTGCTCCAGTTCTGTTTGTGAAGAAGAAAGATGGGTCAATGAGATTATGTATAGATTATCGATAGTTGAATAGATTCACTATTAAGAATAAATACTTGTTACCTTGTTTTGATAATTTTTTCGATCAATTAAAAGGAGCTATAGTGTTTTCAAAGATTGACTTGAGATCTGGATATTATCAGCTACGCTTAAAGAGCCAGATGTACCGAAAACTGCATTTAGAACTAGATATGGTCACTACAAATTTCTAGTGATGCCATTTGGTTTGACTAATGCTCCTATGGCATTCATGGACTTGATGAATAGGGTGTTTCAGCCGTATTTAGATCGATTTGTTGTGGTATTCATTTATGATATCTTGATTTATTCACTGAATGAGTCAGATCATGCCGAACATGTAAGAGTAATGTTGCAAACTTTGCATGAAAAATAACTTTATTCAAAATTCAGCAAATGTGAATTTTCGTTACGGGCAGTTGGTTTTCTAGGACATGTTATATCTACTGACGGAATCAGGGTTGATCCAAATAAAATATCTACGATCGTTGATTAGAAAATTTCGAAGAATGTTTCTGAAGTTCGAAGTTTCTTGGGCTTAGTCGGATATTATTTTCATTTTGTTAAAAACTTCTCCATTATAGCATTTCCGACCACTAAACAGCTACAGAAAAATGTTAGTTATGTTTTGACAGAGAAATGCCAGCAAATTTTTAAGTAGTTAAAGAATATGTTAACTGAAGCTCCTGTTTTGATTCAACTTGAATTTGGGAAAACAATTATTGTATATAGCGATGTGTCTTTTTGCAGTTTAAGATTCTGTTTGATGAAAAGTGGAAAAGTAATTGCCTAAGCTTCTAGGCAGTTGAAGCCTCATGAGTTACCCAACACACGATTTAGAGTTAGCTGCAATTGTTTTTGCTTTGAAGATTTGGCGGCATTATTTGTACGGGGAGAAATGTCATATTTTTATTGATCATAAAAGTTTGAAATACTTAATGACTCAGAAAGAATTGAATTTGCATCAATGTAGGTGGCTTGAATTATTAAAATATTATGATTTGGTAATTAACTATCATCCTGGGAAAGCTAATATCGTTGCAAATGCTTTAAGCTGGAAGTGTTCATTTGCTTTGAGGGTTATGAATGCAAAATTGACATTGGAGCATGATGGTTCAATTTTGGCTAAGTTGATAGTAAAGACGATATTTTTTATCAAAAATTCAAGAACTTTAGAAAGATGATTCTAATTTATTGTTGAGGCTCGAATTAGTGAAAAGTGGTCAAAAGACTGATTTTTGTATTGGCGTTGATGAATGTTTGTATTTTTGAAATCGATTGTGCATACTGAATGATTCTGGATTAATACAAAAGTTGTTGAATGAAGCTCACAATAGCATTGATTTGATTCATCCTGGGAGTATAAAAATGTATAATGACATGAAACGAACTTATTGGTGGCCTAGTATGAAGCGAGAAATAATAGAATATGTGTCTCAATGCTTAGTTTACCAACAGGTGAAAGTTGAGCATCAGGTTCCATCGGGTTTGCTACAACCAATAATGATTCCTGAATGGAAGTGGGAACGAATCGCTATGGATTTTGTTTCAGGGTTACCTCTTACTCTGAAAAGAAAAGATTCTATTTGGGTGATTGTGGAAAGATTGACAAAATCAACTCACTTTATACCTGTTAAAATTGATTACTCACTTGAGAAATTAGCTGAGTTATATATTTCTAAAATTGAGACTACACGCAGTGCCATTGTCAATTATATCAAATCATGATTCGAGGTTTACTTCTAGATTTTGGGGTAAGTTGCATGAAGCTTTAGGCTCGAAGTTGAATTTTAGCACCACTTTTCATCCGCAAACGAATAGTCAGCTGAGTGAATCATTCAGATTTTAGAAGATATGTTATGGTGTTGTATAATTGAATTTGAAGGCGGCTGGGAAAAGTATTTTCCATTAGTTGAATTTGAATATAATAATAGTTATCAAGCGAGCATTAAAATGGCCCCATACGAGGCTTTATATGGTCGTAAATGTAGAAGTCCACTATGGTCTGAGCTGAGTGAAAAGAAGTTAACCGAGGTTGATTTAGTTCGGGAAACTGAAGAAAAAGTTAGAATTATTTGAGATAACTTGAAAGCTGCATCCGATCATTTAGAATTATTTGAGATAACTTGAAAGCTGCATCCGATCATTAGAAATCTTACGTTGATCTGAAAAGGAAAAATATCAAGTTTCATGTAGGTGAAAAAGTATTTTTGAAAGTCTCGCCCTGGAAGAGAGTGTTACGATTTGGCAGAAAGAGGAAGCTCAGCCCTAGATTCATCGAGCTATATGAAGTCCTTGAATGAATAGGATTAGTAGTATATCATTTGGCTCTACCTCTAAAACTTGACAAAATTCACAATGTTTTTCATGTTTCAATGTTCGATGATACCGATCTAATTCATTGTTTTTTTCTATGGAAGAAATTGAATTACAGCTTGATTTAGCCTATGATGAAGAACCTGTAAAGATATTGGCTCAATAAACAAAAAGATTAAGAAATTAATCTGTACCATTGGTTAAAGTATTATGGCAAAGTCATGGGCTTGAAGAAATGACGTAGGAAATGAAAGAAAATATGAAGTCTCAGTATCTGAATCTTTTCTTTTGAAAGATTTTCGAGGACGAAAATTCCTTTAGGATTGGAGAGTTGTAGTATCCCATTTTTCTGTGGTGACGGAATAGTGGTTTTGAGACCATAAATTCCAGCTTGTCGGTTCAAAAATATCATTATTATAATATGACAAGGTAATTAAGGTCCTACTACAATTATGGTAAAGAAATTTTAATGTTTACTTAGTTAAATTAAGAAAAAGGACTAAGTTATAAAAGGTTCAAAATCTAGACATAATTGAGTTATAATGATTTGATAGCTTAACTATCAAATAAAAGAGGACTTATGAAGTAAATTTTCCATAATATTTATTGATGGACAGTTAAGTGCATTTTAATTGTGGAACTTTAAGGTTTTAATTAAGGGTAACATGGTAATTATATATTTAAATTAAAGAAAAATAAAAGACAAAAGAATTTGTATCATTCTCTCATTGTTTGTTCACTGAAAATGAAAGAAAGAAAATTAAGCTTTAGGAGCTTGAGGTTCGACTAGCTTATGATCTTTGCATGTAAGCTTATTTTAGTTTTATTTCTTGATTTTTTTTTTGTTTTTGAGATTATTGAAACTCAGTCTAGATATCCAAAAACTTTATTTTTGAAATTGTTAAAGATTTGAGATGTTACCATTGATGAACTTTGTTAATTTGAATGTGAAATGATGGAATTAAAGTGTTAGTTGTTGACTTTGATTAGTGTATTAGTTAATTTTTGGGATAGTTTTAGTAGGTGGAGTAAATTGATTAAATACTTAAAATTCCATGGAAATTGTATAATTAGTGAATAAGTGTGGACTTTCCTAGCTTAGAGTAAAATTCGGTTAACTTGGAGAGATTGAAAAATTTTGTTAATTTGGAAATTTTAACTAAAGGGATTAAATTGTTTTAAATGTAAAAGTTTAGGGAACATGTGTAATTAATGAGAATTTAAGGGTTATATGTATTAAATTGAGTTTTAAATATATGTGAATTTAATAGATTGTATTTAATTAATATATAGATAAAGACTTGAATCAAAAAGGTTATAATCGAGAAAAAAGGGAAAATTGTGGAGTAGTCCCTGCGTGTTAACCGGAAGTGACATATATATTTAACTAGTTTGCTTTTGTATTTGCTTTATTTTGAAATGACATATATATGGCCATGTGACCCTTGAATTATCAAATTTTCATGTTTTTCTCAAAAATTTCTTATTTGTCTCAGTTTGATCCTTAATTTCTTTTAATGTAATATTAGGGCCCCGAAAACTCGAAATAAGGACCATGTGCATTTTTTTCTATAATATGATATATGTTCTTAAATTAATTGATTACTTGTTATGGAATTAAGATAATTGTTTTTAGTTCTGTAACACTCAGATCTCTATTTCGGCAACGTAGACGGAATATGGGTGTTACACTCCAAGTTTTAAAAAAGGATCAATGAGCAGCTCTAAACGCAAAATGTATAAAATGTTAAGGGAGTGTCTGTTTGAAACTTGAAAAGATGTCTGTGTTTATAACCTATAATAGAATTACAACTTGAAGCTCTAAATGCAAACAATTGTTAGTAGTCTTTTTACAAAAAAGAAAATATGAGAAAAACTAGCAATCAACATATAATATATGTGTGTTTACAACTTGGAGCTCTAAATAAAATGATATAGAAGTAGTAAAAGATATTATAATATGATCTCCAAGATTATGTACAATACAAAAGTAAGAAATGAAGAATTTGAAGTGTTTCTCTTGAATTTTATGCTTGAATATATCTCCTTTGTGTATTAAAGTGTTATCAATTTTGCATTATACCCTCCAACTAATTTTTGGACGTTCGGAATTTTTTGAGAGAAATTAGAGTTGTTGGAGCTATTAATCCGAGCAATAAGTGCAGTTGCAGATGACATGTTTTAATACATCGGCTTTAGGGTACTGATACGTGCTTTGAAAAATATGATTATCACACATGTATCGAAACCTAGGTATAAGTTATGATGCCTCAAGCTGAGGTTTTGATACATTTTTGTCTTGAGTTTCTTATGTTCTCATTGTTTGATATGTTTTGATACCTCATTGTTTGGTTCCGATATCTTTGCACCTATGGTCTGATACATTTTGTTGCCTTAAAATGATTACTAACTTTCTATGTTCCGTACCATTAAAGGACATGTTTTGATACTTGTATATATAGATTGAAACATTTACCTATATGTTCCAGTACATTTCAAGTCAATAGGTTACTAACTCAGTATGTTCTGATACATTTAGGATATGTATCAGAACATGGTTCTAGGCTTGCTTAAAAACAATTTCAAATGACTTTTTAGGAGACTTTAAGGCTTATGAAATTTTCTAAGTCTAGCAAATAAGTTTAGAACCACCTGAAATTAATTTTGAAAGGCTTAACATATAACATAAAAGATTATCTTGATTAAAGAGATTATTTTCTTATATCAAAATAATTGAAAATCAAAACTAACACAAAATATTTGCCTAATCACTACCATTCTGATCATTAAGTAATTACTTTTGCATTGATATGTTATTGTATGTTAATTAATTTAACTTACTTTAGTCTTTTTAATTATTATTTTTTTATGTTTTTATTGTTATTTTCTTTAGATTTCATGCTTAGTTGTATCTATTAATTTAGGTTAATCCTTTTTCTATAGGTTTGATTATTAGAATACTTGCTTAACAAAATTATTTCGTTGAAATACTATCAGTTGGTAATGATCTTGCATGCTTGTGAGTATTTTTATTTATTTATTAGCACCAATATCCACTCACCAATCAGGAAATTGGTAATATTCATGTAAATATTAAAGCGTGCTAGGATTTGAATTGTTTAGAAGCTTCGTGTCAATTTTAAACAAATTGGTAATGGCGACACTAGCAATAGAGTTAGCTAATGTGGAGGGATCCACAACTATTTTTTTGATTTTCATGGATGGTGTCAAATGCTTGAGAGGGCTAGGTTCGGTTTCCTGTCCAAGCCTAAAGGTGCATGCTCTGTCATAATTTGATAAATCAAATTAGGCTCTCTAGTACACTCGAGGAGATTATTCTAAAGCAATTTAAGTATATTTTATATGTTTTTGTCGATTTTTAGTTTCAAACCTTAATTAACATTTTTGCTTAGTTTTGCCCCTTTTGAGAGAAAATTGGCCAAATGGTGCCATGGGGAACCTAACATTGTGATTGAGTTGGTGTAGGGAGAAGATAATGGTCCAACTTTGAGGGAAACATCATTTAGAATGGGTGTTGCGATTGTAACACTAACGCCGTGAAAGTTACAACACCTAGACCTTTCACCTTGAGGATTCAAAACTTCAACACAAAATCAACATGGAGCATATTGGCATGAGAGTTGAGATACCAAGGGATGGATGTTGCGAAACTAAGCCAACGTCACAATACCAAGCCTCTGAAGTCATGATATCCCTGAAGGTATTGAAGTACAAAAATTAAGGCCAACTGCAGTGATGTTACGACACCGAAGAGTGGGTGTCGCAACACAAGATCCCTGAGGATCCACAAGTTAACTACTATTTTGGGTTTCGTGAAACCAAGGCCTAACGAGGAGGAAATTTACTATAGGGGCATTTTTTTCCCAACACCAATCCCAATCAAAATAAAACTTTCAGGGGCACTTTTTTCCAAAATTTGGGTTATATTCAGATTTAAAAAGACTTTTGGCTGATAACTTTAAAGGGGCTAACTTCATTCCTTAATTTATTATTATCCTTTTAGCTTAAGGAGTTTTCTTCTTCTCTATTGTTAGGTTTAGTGTTTTCTTTTCTGACTTTAGTTAGTTAGGTAGTTAGCTTAGTTTCTATTATAGATTGGTGTTATTTACATTTTGGTATTCAAACTTTCTTCGTAATTTCATTTTAATCCATAGCTTTTAATATAGCTTAACTCTATTTCCTTTTTCGTCGTTAAAAATATAAACTTTATTGGTATTTTTCACTTCCATTGTTGGCACCATCATCTTCACCACGCAACCACTAATAAATCTCTAAGCTTTTTCTAACCCTATTTTTGTGCTTAATTGAATGTATGATTTGAATGTGTGTTGGGTTGTTGTTTCTATGAAAATGGTGTTAGGTAACTAAATTTATGGTAGTTGATTGATGGATATGTTGCTTAGTTAGTTTTTGGTACAAGAACTAAATTGTAAAAACTAGGCTAAATCAAATAAATTTTAAAACTTAGAATTGATGCCTCTAGGGGAAAATATATATAGGTGAGACCGAGAGGAGATCCTATTGAGCACCAAGTTAGTTGTTCTGAGTTAGTTGAGGTCAAGAGATACACCTAACTAAATCAACTAATTTGGTAAAATGGTGACCAAGAGGTAAAATTGAGCCAATTAGAAGTTAAAGCTTTTTAGATCCCTAATCCAAAAACTAGTCAAGAACAAGGAAGTCAACTGGACACTTTTGATTATTGAATTCTTAATTGCTTAACTTTGATTATTTTACAATTTGATCATTTTTAATGTTAGGTAGCCAATTAGTGTAATTTAACATCGATTATGAATTATTGTAATATAGCACTTAGCAAGTAGTTAGCTAGACTTCTTAGTTGCATGCTTATTGCTTAAGAATCACTTTGTCCCCGAACTCTCTTAGGTTCAATCCTTGGAACAATCGTGTGTTCTATTGCAACACTATAAATATTACAGCTCGACCTATCGCACTTGCAGTACACCGCTAGATTATTATTCTTATTTGTGTTGATTCATACTCCCGGTGCACTAGAAATTTTGGAGGGTTTGAGAAAAAAATATTAGGTTTAAAAAATGGGTTTGGGAAAAAAATTATGCCTATTTAAACTATGAACCAAGCTTGAACATTCAAGGCCTGAGCTTGGCCAGACTCGACCATTTTTGTAAGTTTGTAATGTATTAAATTATGTTATTATATATTATATAATTTACAACACATAAAAATTAAATCTATATTAATAATTAATGTTATAATGTATATTAAAAAATGTTAAGTTTCTTATATATAATTTTAATAAATGAAAATATATAAAATTATTAAATATTAAATTTAATTTAATATAAATATTTTTCAAAAAATTAAAAATAATATGAGCGATCTTAAAATAAGCTTGGGTTAGCTATTTAGAAGTTTGAGTGGGCTTGGACAAAATTTTAATCCATTTTTCCATCTAAGTTGTGCTTGTGCAAGCATAGAGTGTGTCAATATTATAATTAACCCTAACGCGAAACCAACTTAGCTCAACCCATGAACACCTTTACCTGGAATCAAAATATATCACTTAAGCTAATGGCCTTCAATCATAAACAAAAAGGTGGTGCAAGAGAAACCATGAAATGCTATCAAATTGTCCATTGATGGAGGAGTTGACGAGGGTTATGAAGGGTGTTAAATAGTTAAAGAGAGGGCGTTCGAGATCTTACAACTAAGAGCATCAGAAAAGGAAAGAGAGAGAGGGAGTAGAAAGCTCTAGAGAGTTATAGTCATACAAAGAACATAAAAGAAACCTCTAACAATGGAGGAGAAAGACAATAGAGATCGGTGCTCACAAAGTTGAAACTTTCTCTCCTTGGCGGTTGGATTTTAAGAGAGAAGAGAGGGAAAAAACCTAACATTTGTCTATTTTGCTTTTTAAGCTCTATTTACCATTACTAAAATGTGCTTTACAACCTAAAGCATGATTCAAATCAAAAGAATTAGTAAATAAAGACTTTTTCAGACCAAAAGCCAAGTTTTTAAACTAGAATTTTAATCCAAGTTAAGAGCCTAAATTTTTAGCTTTCTGCTTTTGCAAAAGTGTTTTTACCAAATTTTCTTCATTAAAAAGTTCAACATATCTTTTATTTTAGAATATTATGTTTAAAATTGGCATTTTACAAAAGATTTTTTTGATAGAAATGGTAAACCCAATTAAATTTTTTTGTACTCAATATAAATACAAATAAATATTATGTGTTATGTATTTTGAATTCTAGCATATGCTAATTGATAGTTGATTAACATATATGTGAATAGAAAATGTTTATGTAGACGACATCTCTTCGTTAGAATGTGTTATGAGTATTAAACAACTAAAGTTAGATGGTTAAGGTAGATATCTAGTTGTTAGACTAGATTGTTATTTTTGGTATTTCTGTTATGTAAGCATGGCTACATTAAATAGCCAATGAATGTTCATTTGTACGGTGTATTTTTGAATCAGAATTCAAGTATTTCTTCTTCATTTGTTGCTATTCTAACATGGTACCAAGAGCCAACATTTTCTTATGTAACGAAGGTTTACACTTTTAGGTTTATGGCTATGGAAAAGGTTCCAGGGATTGATACTCCTTGTCATTCCTCCAACACAAGGGAGCAGATCCATTCACAAGATAATTGTGGTATGGTTTTATAGAAGGTTCAATATTTTTCAAAGCATGACATCATAAAACTTGGTGAGAATAATTTTCTTCTATAGAAACATCAAATTCTTTTGATTCTTGAAGGGTATGATCTTGAAGGATATGTTTTAGGCACAGTTAATATTCTTTCACAATTTGTAGTTGGCAATGAGGGTTAGTTAGTTGAAAATTTGACCTTTCTTGTTCATAAAAAGAAGGATAATTTTTTTAGCTTCTTAGATGTTATCTACAGTCATAGATGATGTTTTGGTGTATCTCACAAAGGCTAGTACTAGCTTTGAAGTTTGGACAACTATCGAAAGAAGGTTTGGTGCAACGTCAAGCATCAAGATTTCTAATATGTGTCATTTGTTATATTCTTTAAAGAAAGACACTTTTACTGTTAAAAAAAATACTTGTTTAAGGTGAAAAGTATGTGTGATAGTTTGATTGCAGTTGGTAGTGTGGTGACACATTAGGAGCAAGTAAGCATAATTTTGGTAGGGGCTTCGATAGATTATGAATCTATTCATGTATTTGCATCAGCAACTCCAGTGTCACTTGATCTATTGATTGAAATGCTTCTTGATTGTGAAGCAAGACAGTTACCATTACTTGTTGAGGTTCCTATGCAGGCTAATTTGGCATCTCACCAGAAAGAATATAGGGGACATCAAACAAAACAAGTTGGTTACTTCAGGAGTTATACTCAGGAGTTCAAGCAAGGACACAGAGGAAATGGAAGAAGTTGGTCTCGTGGTAGGGGTTGTGGGAATACTCGTGGTTGGTCTCATTTTTGGCCACAATGTCAATTGTGTGGCAAGGTTGGTCATGTGGTTCAGACTTATTATTACAAGTTTTATGAGAATTTTCTTGGTGTTGATCAAAGTTCTTCGATGTCAATCAACTATCATTATTTTGATGGACAGAGGTGTGCAACTCAAATGCCTCATTGCTCATCTATTTCACATTGTTGTGAGTCGATTGTTTCACCTTCCTAAACTCAATTTTAGTCAATTCCAATTAGTCTTCAAGGCTCTTCTTTTACTAATATGGATCAGGTCTGATATCTTGACTTAGGAGGAATGAATCACATTACTCCTGATGTGACTACTCTCACGAATGCTTTCACTTATACATATGTACAGGTAGAGTGTCTATGGGCAATGACGAGTCAGTATCTATTGCTAACATAGGGTTTTTTGCTCTGTTGGTTGGTCTTAGGGTCTTGTAACTCCGAAATGTGCTTCACGTACCAACTATTTGTAAGAATTTATTGTCAGTAGGTTAGTTTGTAAGAGATAATGGAGTTTACTTTAAGTTTCATCCTTTTCTTTGTTTTGTGAAGGATATTCAGACAGAGAAAACTCTATTAGTGGGCCACATGCATGATGGACTCTATAAATTTAATTTTTTTCGTACAGCTTCCAACGGAGTTGCTGGTGTGACTGCTAGGAACATATGTCAGCATCAAAGTTGGTGTGCAATACTTAGCTAGGAAATCTTGTTGAGTTGTGGCATCAAATACTCGATCACCCTTGCGTTGGCACTCTTAATTGTGTTTTGCATGATTGTAGTGTTTCTTTTTTTAGTGATAATAAGTTGTCTTGTGTTTGTTTAGTTTGTCAACTAGACAAAGCTCACAAGCTACCATTTGAATCTTCACAAACATTGTACTATTTTCCCTTTGAATTGGTAGTATGAGATATTTGGGGACCAGCACAAACACGATCAGATGGTTTTTTTTATTATGTTTCCTTTGTTGACATGTACAATTGATATACTTCGTTGTATTTTCTTAAAACTAAGTCTGAAGTTTCAAGTTGTTTCTTACATTTCCAGAAGTTTGTTCAAGTCCAATTTGGGTGTTCTATCAAAATTCTTCAAAGTGATTCGGGAGGTGAGTATCGTTTTCTCTCGAAAGGTCTTTTTTTATTAGCATTCAGCGCAAGATCACATGTCTACATACTTCTGAGCAGAATGGGGTAGCTAAAAAGAAGCACATGCATGTAGTTGACATGGGACTTACTCTTCTGGTTCAAGCTTCTATGTCTTTGGAGTTTTGCCCAAATGCTTTCTCTCATGCAATTCACCTTGTGAATCAATTACCTACTATGGTTTTACAAGGTTCTACTCCATATGATAAGCTTTACAGAGCCAAAACTGATTATTCACAACTTAAAGTGTTTGGATGTGCTTATTTTCCTTACTTGAGACCTTTCAATCAATCTAAGCTTCAGTTTTGATCAAAGCAATGTGTTTTTATTGGCTTTGAAACAAATCAAAAAGGGTAGAAATGTCTTGATGTTGAAATATGAGTGTTTGTCTCTCGACATGTTATATTTGATTAGTATAAGTTTCCTTTTAGTTGTGATTTTCAATCAAAGTATAATCTAGACTCTATGGATAAATCTCGTTACCAGTCTCATGTACCTGTGGTTGTGACTTCAGAGCCAAAGAACACTATGTGCTCTTCAAGCCTATTGTCAACCTCAATCAAGGATTCTTCTTTGGCAAGTTTAGCACAAGTTTCTTCTGTAGCAATCTATTCTTTAGCAAGGAAGGTTGTGTTAGGCTTTCACACTACAAGTTAACCTGTAAGAGTTTCAGAAAGGGACTATACTAGGAATACTGACTCTACTCCACTGATAATGTTCTAGAATAACGTATTTTTATGTATTAATCATGTGTTTATTCTGTGCTTGATCCTAATAATGTGAGTTATTTATGTCTTTTTATCGATTAGGGACTGATTTGGAGGCAAAAGCAAAATTAAGGGACAAAAGTGCGAATTTGGAGACACAATAGGCTGATATGCGGCGCAGGAAAAAGATTGTGCCAAAAGTGCAAGCATGGAAGACACAAGGACTAAAAACGCAAAAAGAAGAGATTTTATTTTATAAGGCTCCATTTTATTAGGATATTTAATATTAAGATAATTATTAGGATTATTTAATTTTAGGATTTAATTTTAATTATCTTTATTTATATTTAATTAATTGTATTTATCTATTTAGAATTAAAGTTAAATTAGACTATCTCCCTAGCACTATAAATAGGGGGTGAAGTGACTTTATTGGGTGTTCATCTTTTTCTATAAACACTCTCCCCCTGAAAGTCTAGGCTTTTGTTTCTTCATATTTTCTTTCAATAAAATTCCCTTTTCCATTTTTATATTTATTTTCTTTTCCACCATTATCATGAGCCACTAAAACCTATCTAGCCGAAAGTTGTCAATATTCCCCAAAAAGGGTTCTTGAGGCCTAGAATCCGTACTTAGCCTTCTCGCCAAGTATTCATCGTTTCTCCGCACTACGGGCTGACGCTTCCGTCCATGGCCCTTAAGAAGTAAGCTTTTCAGCATATGCAAAGGCGACCGCTTTGTATGTTTTGGAAGGATTGCATAGGCGTCCTCTTCCACTATAACTGGCTTACTTGAGTTGAGAAGGGTCATTTAAAAGCCAAGGATCGAACCCAAGGCGGAATGAGACAACCGGAGACTGGAATCTACCAATAAGAATTTCTTTTCCTTTTAACTCTCTTTATTATTTTTATTATTTTCGTAATCACAATTTCAGTCAACTTTAGATTCTGTTTTTCATTCTTTTCCAAATCAAATCTTTAATTCTATTTTTTTTTCTGCCACGCAGGTTTTCTTGGGCACGATTCTGCCCAGAATTTCGAGAAACAAGCATTCGTATAATCCAATCCCTGAGAATTCGACCCTACTTTCCCTTTACTGTTCTTTTTCATTATTTTACAGGGAATAGGATATTTTTGGTGCTCTCAACGACAGCATCATCCACTTGGAGGATTTGAACAGGAGGTGTCACATCTGTTTAATTCTTTGAATTTACATTCCATGCAAACTAGATCAAAGAGTGGAATATTCAAGCCTAATATATTCTCATTAGTCTTAACTAAGGGGGAACCAATGTCTGTTGATGAAGGAGTATGATGCATTGATCAGAAACCAAACTTGGGAGTTGATGCCTTTACTTAAAGGTCGTAGGGCAGTCAATTGTAAGTGGATTTTTAAACTAAAAAGGAATGTTGATGGCTCGGTGGCTAGGTACAAGGGCAGACTAGTGGTTAAAGGTTATTTGCAAGAAGCATGTATTGATTTTCATGAGACCTTCAGCACTGTGGTTAAACTAACAAAAGTTAGGGTGGTCCTTGCCCTTGCTGTCTCGATGGGGTGGTCCCTCAAAAAAGTGGACATCAATAATGCATTTCTAAATGGTGATCTACATGAAGAAATTTACACGGTGCAACCACCAGGCTTTGAACAGAAAGGAATTTATGGAAAGTAGTTGGTGTGCAAGTTAAAAAAAGCTTTATATGGTGTCAAGCAAGCTCCTTGAGCCTAGTTCTATAAACTAAAAGATTATCTTGCAACTACTAAGCTTGAGGATTCAAAGTTTGATACTTCTCTTTTTATTCGACAAAAGGGTTTTACACTTCTTTATGTTTTGGTATACGTAGATAACATTATTGTTACTGGAAATAGCTCACATGTAATAGTTCAGTTTGTTAAAGAGCTCGACATTTAGTTCTATTTGAAGGGCTTAGGGAGGTTAAGTTACTTCTTGGGCTTTGAGGTTACTTATAATCCAAATGGTCTATTTTTCAATTAGAGGAAATATATTCTTGATCTGCTTCGAAGGGCATCCATGGACAAGTAATTTGTCAGCTTAGGTCAGAACTCCTATTGAAGATGAGTCCCTGTACAAGAGTATAGTAGGTATATTACAATATGTTGTGATCACAAGTCCAGACATTGTATTTTCCTGTGAATAAAGTGTGTTAATTCATGCACAAACCATTGGATCCTCATTTTAAAGCCGTTAAAAGGATCTTGTGCTATTTACAGGATACCTTGGATCATGGGTTGTGTTTCACTCAAGCTTTAAAATTTTTGCTTGAAGGATATTTAGATGCAAATTGTGGTATAGATGTTGTTGAACAAAGGTCTATTTCAGGGTATTGTGTGTTTCTTAGAGGAAATCCAGTTTCATGGAGTTCAAGAAAACAACAAGTTGTTTTGAGATCTACTGCGGAGGCTGAGTACATAAGCCTAGCATATGTCATAGCTGAAATAATTTGGCACTGTCTTTGTTGTCTGAGTTACATGTACCAGTTAGGAGCAAAGCTTTAGTGTGGTATGATAGTTCAACAGCTATTGCAGTTGTAGGGAATCCTGTTTTGCATTCCAAATTTGAGCATGTAGAATAGGATCTGTTCTTTGTCAGGGAGAGAGTTGCAACTGATTCACTTCAGGTTGGTCATGTTCCTAGCCAAGACCAGATTGTTGATATACTCACCAAACCATTATCAGCAGGATTGTTCATGAAATTCAGAAGTTATCTTGAGGTTCTTAGCAGTAGCCATGAAATTAAAAGCAGAGAAGATAGTCACCAAGCACTAGGAATGTTATGAGTATTAAACAGCTGAAGTTAGTTGGTTAAGGTAGTTATCTAGTTGTTAGACTAGATTATTATTTCTAGTATTTCTAGTATGTAAGCATGGCTACATTAAATAGCCAATGAGTGTTCATTTGTACAACGTGTTTTTGAATCATAAATCAAGTGTTTCTTGTTGCTATTCTAACAGAACAGAGGTGAGCATTGAGTGACTGAAAACTCTCCTTTCATGCATGGCAATGTTCTCTTACGTGTTTCTTATTAATGAAGCTTCAAAACTACTATGACGGATGGATGGATCTTATGAATAAAACATGGATCGAGGAGGATCAATAATTTATGTTACAAGACTTCATCATGTTATCGGTGACTGATTTCAAGGGGCAGTAGGCAGGTCTAGAGATGTTCTATATTAATTTAAAGGAATTTGTGAGTTCAGGTAATTATACATGGTGATTCCTAGTACTAAGGAAACAAATAAACCATTTTTAAAACTTGAAATTAAATTTTTAACCCCAAAATTTAATTATACTCTTCTTGTAAACAGAAAAAAAATTAAAAAAGAGAACACTTAAATTAATGGGAAAAAGACATTGTTAGCTGGAAAAAGAAGGTGTCAAGGAATAGAGAGAGAATATGGAGGGAAAAAGAGGTGGCAAAGTCAGTATGTGGGAACTTGAACCTTGGCTCAACTAGGCGCATGCAGTAGCGACAATCACACCAGCTTGATATATATACCTATGGAATTTCTCAAACTCCACTTTATATTGCAGCTAAGCTAAGCTTTTACTGGCGTTTAGTATTGCTGTTAAGCCCTAAGTAAACCCCCCCCCCCCCCCCCCCGAAAAAAAAAAACCATCAATCTTCTGGAAGCTACGCAGTTACCAAATGAAGGTAAGAAAATAAACGAATTAAGAGAGTCGATTTCATTGGTTAGCATTTGTATTTTCGCTAACATGTGTATTATATATCTTAATGTTTGGTTGCAGATGTTCAGCTGGGTTCAAAAAAAGCTCACTAGCAAGAAATCCAACATTATTCCAGATAATAGTAAGTACTACTGTTCTTTCATTTGATTGCATGTTTGATCTTCAGACATGTTTTGTCTCTAACAATAAGACGGTATAATTTCTGTCTAATGATCATTTTTTTTAGTTTTCTAATCTTGGTTGCTGATCATCATCATCTTCTAGATCATACAAAACAGCCTTGCAAAGAAGAGTTCAATGACTGGCCTCATGGACTGCTTGCGATTGGAACTTTGGGAAATAAGATAAAACAAGAAGCAGATCAGAAGGCAAATCCACACCAAAGTGTCCCCTCTACACAAGATCATGTCAATTATCTACATGGTCTGACGGTTGAAGAAGTAGGGAAACTTCAAAAAGAGTTGAACTTAATATTTCAAGAACATGGACCGACATCACCAGCTAATCTGGAAGGCCCTAGTATTCCATTTGATAGATTTCTGGATGCCGACTCGAGCACGGTCGAAGATGAAGAAAGGGTTTGCAGTGGATGCTCCGATGGTTCGAATTCAAACAACAGAAAAGATGATCACCATCTCCAGTATCGTAACAGCAGTTTGGTTCAGACTAGAGGGAAAGATATGTGCTCGGATAAATCAAAGGCTGCAATAGGGAAAAAATCATTATCATTTCTTTTGAAGAAGATGTTTGTTTGTAGAAGTGGATTTTCACCCGCCCCAATTAGTTTAAGGGATCCAGCAGTCATGGAATCACGAATGGAGAAGGTACTTAATACTGATACATTGATTAATACATTGAATACTACAAATTAAGTATATACT
This sequence comes from Gossypium hirsutum, assembly GCF_007990345.1. Classification (NCBI taxonomy): domain Eukaryota; kingdom Viridiplantae; phylum Streptophyta; class Magnoliopsida; order Malvales; family Malvaceae; genus Gossypium; species Gossypium hirsutum. The sequence goes on from NC_053429.1 coordinate 20,848,266, forward strand.
AAAGTGAGTGAATTGAGTCTTTGGGTTCATCACTTCATCTTTTGAGTTTTCAGATGCTGAAGGCCATACTTCACAAGAAGATATATCCTCAAAATTATAGCATCAAACTGTCTACTAAGAAATCCTTAGAGAGCTGTACCCATATCTCCAACACTGCCAATGGGGATGAAAAGATAGAAAAGGCAGATGATGGAAGTAAATGGGTGAAAACAGATTCCGAATGTAAGTTCTAAATGCATGAACAATTCAAATCATATAATTTGCAATTACTTAAGGTTTTAACTTGAATTGTTTCTTAATCGCAGATATTGTTTTGGAAATATAAATTTTTGCTTGGATATGCTATGGAGATGCATTGTATTCTTTTGGATGCACACACTTTCTTTCATCAGTTGGGAAAAAAGAAGGCAGCATTAATTAATAAAAGCAGAACCGATTACTACAAGGATCAATGAGAAATAACAATATGATCCAATAGTTTATTTGCATCATATTATTAATTTTCAGATTGCAAGGTTCTCTTTTAAAGCCTTGAAGGGAAGGGAAGGGAAGAGAAGAAAATAGTCATAGCCATAGCTATACTTACGAGAATCCAAGTTCTCAGTGTTGCATTTTCAAGATACTCCCTTTTAATTTTAATACTAATTTTAAATTTTAATCTTGGTTTTTTGAGATGATAATTGAGAGATCTGTAATTTTTAACTTATTTATCATCTTTTCTGCAAAATGTACAATTTGAGAGATATAAATGCACAACTCTCATTATTATATCATATATACCCTATAAATATAAATTCCCGTTGCGAGGTTTGGTTTTTAATAATTTAATATATATTTTTTAATTAATTACTTTTTACATAGAAAAAATATCTTATATATTAAAATACATAGAAAAAATATCTTATATATTAAAATTTTATAATTTTAAATTTTATGTCAGAGTTATAAATAATAACATTTAAATTTAAAGAATTATAATACTTATTTTTGTTGAATTATAATTTATCCTCAAGACTAATTACATCAGATTCGACAAAAATAAGTATTTAAGATCTAAACCATCATCAAGTTCATGAAATCTAATAAAAAACAATTTAACTTAGATTAAGGTAATCAACATTTTTGACACCCGATAATAACAGGCCACATTATATTATTTTAGAGTATATAATAATATAATACATTAAGAGACAATAAATTAACTCTATTACTTTTATTTAACTCTAATAAACAAACAAATAAATAAAATTAAATATTTAAAGGATTCGCCTACCCTCATAACTCGTAAGTCCAAGAGGACTCGCAACTAAATTTCAACTTTATATTTTGTAATTTATTTTAATATTGAGATTTAATAAAAAAGTTTAACTTAGGTTAATATGAACTTAAAAAGTAACAGTTTAATTATTAAGTAATAACATGTCACATCATTTTTTAGGCTGTATGAATAATATAATATTTCAAGCAACACCAAATTAATTCTCGTTACTATCTTTTAATTCTAATACACAAATAAACAATGTAACAATCCGATTTAGACTCTAGTCAGAACAATGGTTTCAGAACCACAAATTTGAGGTCAGAAAAAAAATTTTAATATTATTTTCCGTGTTTACATCATGATATGTGATATATGTGAAAATTTCGTGCGAAAATTTTATCGTTTGTGTGCTCGATTTTGCAAAAAGGACTAAATCGTAGAAAATGCAAAAGTTGCATTCTATATGTTAAAAGTGCCAAATAGTTATGGCTTATTAGGAGGTCCTTATTTTGTAATTAGACCATTGATAGTGGAATTTGACAAAAATGACCATTAAATGAATGATTTTAAATGGTTATAAATAAGGTTAATATGGTAAATAGATTATTAATGTTATATTAAATAAAACTAAAGCTAAAATTAATCCATTACATCTTCTTTACACCGAAAATCAAAAGAAAAGAAAGCTATTAAAGCATTTTAGGATTCGGCTCTCATTGTCTTCGATTAAAGTATGTATTGAGCTCGGTTTTTGATCGGGCTTTTTTCAAATGTGGATCTTTAGATCATTTTATCCGTGATTGTTGGAAACACAAAAATTGACACTTTTTCATACCCTTTTTAACTTAAATTCATGCGAATTCGGTTAAATTCTTGTCGAAAAATAATTAATTTTTATAAAATAATTAAAGTGCACTTAAAATATGAACATGTTGAAATTTAGTTAATTTTATAATTATTTTTGATGAATTTTGGTTATTTTCGACAGATTTGCACAAAGGGCAAAAAATGGCTCAGTAGACACTGCTAGAAGCACAAAACTGAGAAGCAATTTGAAGTATCGAGGTGAATTAATTTCCAGCCTAAGACAGTCCAATTATGTGTATTAATTCATAATATAATTAACTTTAATTTATACCCAATTTACTTTAGGCTAAATAAATTATTATTAATTAATTATGGAAAAAGTGGTCCAGTTGAACCGAACAGATTGAACTGAACCGGCCAAGGATTGGGTAGCCCAAAATCGTCCATATGCTGACCAAAATCAGCTTATTAGCTGATTAATTAAGCTTGCAAAGGGGCCCTTGAAGACTTGTCAAAGTTGCATTCAAGCCCCTCCACAATCGGTGGCTTTATGGATTTGCCCTAAGCCATGTTTAGCAAAGTTGAAGCCATCAACTTTGCCACATAGATGGTCGGCCAAGGGGTGGCTCTTTGGCTGCTATTTTTAGCAAATTTTAGCTGTCATATTCAGCTATAAAAACCTCCCTTGGCTGATCATTCAAAGCACACCTCAATTCATTCACATATCTTCTCTCATCTCTCACTTTCTCCTCTCATTTTTCCATTTCAAGTCCCTTGCTCTTGTGCCGATTTCTCCCCTTGGGAAAGGGTTATTCTTCAGCCATTTTGTAGCAACATTGAAGTGTTCATAGCAGCCTTGATCAGCGAGGACAACAAAGAACGAAGACGGAGCAATCTAGTCAAGCCATGGAAAAACACCGGATTTGATTCTTGTTCTCTATCTCTTTAATTTTTATTGTTGTTATGATGAACATATCTATGAATATTTTATGTTGTTGGAATGGTTAATTTAATCAGTTTAGCTTGAATTTAATTTGTGTTGGTTTGATTGCTTTTCATCTTCTTAAATTATTAAAATTGTGTTTATGCTATTATAGGCCTCGGTAAAATGCTTGATTAAGTAAAATCATGCCTAAGCTATTCTTGCATTACAATTGTAAGGCAGCTAATAAATTAATTATTTAAACGGATTGAAATTTTAATTAATGGACGCAATACTTAATTAGTGCATGTTTATTCTTCTAAGGTAGCTGAAGGTTAAATTAGCAATGTATCTAGCGATACAGTTGCCTTGTATAACTTTCAAGATTATTGTGATTAAACTATTTCAAGGTAGGAATACCTTGTTACCTCACATAGTCTTTTATGTGCTTATTAGATTTAATTAATCGGTTGAATTGACATAGGGATATGCGAGAGATTAGTACAATTTAATGAGTATGTATGTGCCATAACATGTTTGCTTATTAAAATCTGTTTAATCGTTTTAATTAACATAGGGATATGTTAAGACATGAATGGATTTGTCTAGGTGAATATGTTCATAAGTTAGTAAATTACCGAGTTGCCGTGAATTTATTCGTAACAACATAAGCATGAATTTAATATTTCTAAGTTAAAGAAATGTAATTAAATCAACACAATTATGTCATCTTGATTAAATCATATTTTGAAATCGTGCATTTGAGATTTATTTCTTTAGTTATTTATTTTAAAATCTTATTTTTCTTAATCACCCTTTTTAAAACAAAATATTTTTCTTTACCAAAGTGTTTTAAATTGCATTCATAAATAATCCTTTTCATAGTCCCTGTGGGTACGATAACTCGATATTTACTTGTCACTTTATTACTTGTTGCGATTGTGTACACTTGTAGATTTTCATCATTCTAAGTTTTTGGCGACGTTGCCGAGGACTGTTTTAAAAGGTCATTATTTGTGAGTTTGTTAATATTACATTTTGGTTTATTTTTCCTGTTTAATTTTTCTGTGATTATTTTAGGTGTTTATGAGTATTGACCAAATTATTGACCTACTCTCTGTAGACCCTAAGATTGAACGAACTTTCCGACAGCGAAGAAGACAGGCAAATCAGAGAAGGACTGAAGATATGAACTTCGAAAATCTGATCCAAGGAAATTGAGTAAACCCTGCTTAAAATCTTATCCTTATTGCTGATGATAGGGATAGAGCTTTACGACAGTATGCCGTATCAGTATTTAATGATCTTAATTCGGGTATTAGGAGACCCGAAATTGTGGCACAACAGTTTGAACTGAAGCCAGTCATGTTCCAGATGCTTCAGACAGTGGGCCAATTCAGTGGAATGCTTACCAAAGATCCTCACCTACACTTAAGACTATTTATGAAGGTGAGCGATTCTTTCAAATTAGCTGAAGTACCCGAAGCTACATTACGATTGAAGCTATTCCCATATTCACTGAGGGACAGAGCTCGAGCCTGGTTGAACTTATTTCCACCAAACTCAATTTCCACATGGCAAGAGTTAACAGAAAGATTCCTTATGAAGTATTTCCCGCTAGCAAGAATGCTAAGTTGAGGAACGAGATCACTGCCTTCCAACAAATGGATGATGAGTCCCTGTATGAGGCATGGGAAAGATACAAAGAGTTATTATGAAAATGCCCTCATCATGGAATCCCACATTGCATCCAACTTGAGATATTTTATAATGGTCTCAATGCTGACACAAGGATGGTAGTGGATGCTTCTGCTAATCGTGCTCTCCTTTCTAAGTCTTATAACGAGGCTTATGAAATCATTGAAAGGATTGCCAGCAACGATTACTAATGGCCAACCAATCGAACAGTGTTAGGAAGATGAGTTACTGGAATACATGAAGTAGATGTTCTTACTTCACTCGCATCTCAGGGATCATCAATATCTTTATTGTTAAAAAACCTTACTACTAATGGGTCTAACAGTTTTGCGGCACAGCCACCAACCCAATTTGAAAGTATAGCCTATGTTTACTGTGGGGAAGGACATTTGTTCGAAGAATGACCATCAAACCCAGAATCCATGTACTACATAGGTAACCAGAACCAAAATCGAGGAAGGCAAGGATTGCAATCCAATTTTTATAACCCATCGTGGCGAAATCACCCCAATTTTTCTTGGAGTAACCAAGATGCTGGAACCAGTAACACTTATGCCCAACCTAGACCAACCCAACCGCCTAGTTTTCCCCAACAAGTTCAGAAACCAACCTAAGCTGAACCATCCAATAGTTTAGAAAATCTATTTAAGGCATACATGGCCAAGAATGATACCTTAATCTAAAGCCAAGCAACTATATTGAAAAACTTGGAAAACCAAATGGACCAGCTTGCAACTGAACTCAGGAACCGACCACCAGGTGCTGTACCTAGTGATACAAAGAATCTAAGGAATTTGGGGAAGGAGTATTGCAAAGCGTTGACATTGAGGAGTGGAAAGACAGTAGAGCCCAACACCATCGAAGTTGGAAAGGAGCAAGCTGACGCTCAAGATTCAGAGGAAGTTCAACCGAGTGTTGAAATTCTAGTTTCACAACAACCAGAATCTGCAAAACTCGACAAGGTAATTTCAGAACCAGCTAATTCTAATAAACTAGCAACTCCGTTAGATGCAGAATTGCCACAGAAGATGAATCAACCAGTTCCAATAAAGAAACCACCACCACCCTACCCTCAAAGACTTCAAAAGTAGAAGCCGGAGATTCAATTCAAGGAGTTCCTAGACATACTCAAGCAACTTTATATCAGCATCCCATTGGTTGAAGCACTTGAGCAAATGCCGAACTACATCAAATTCATGAAGGATATCCTGTCCAAAAAACTAAGACTTGGAGAATTTGAGTCGGTAGCTCTGACGAAGGAATGCAGTGCATATATTCAAGACAAATTACCCCCAAAGTTGAAGGATCCTAGATGTTTTACCATACCTTGCAACATAGGAGTAACATATTGTGGTAAGTTATTATGTGACTTAGGTGTGAGTATTAACTTGATGCCTATGTCAATATTTAGGAAGTTGGGGATAGGTGAAGTTAATTCTACTATGGTTACACTTTAATTAGTAGATCGATCTTTAGCACATCCAGAAGGAAAAATCGAGGATGTATTGGTAAGTGTAGATAAATTTATCTTGCCTGTTGATTTTGTTATTTTAGACTTTGAAGCAGACAAAGAAGTGCCAATTATCTTAGAAAGACTGTTCTTAGCAACTGAAATGACCCTTATGGATGTGCAGAAGGGCAAGCTTACTATGCGTGTTCAGGATGATTAGGTAACATTTAACGTTTTTAAGTCTATATGATTTCCTGACACAATTGATGATTGTTATGCAGTACACGATTTAGAGGATTTAATAGTGGAGAAGGAGATCAAATACGTTAAGGATCCGTTGGAACAAATTTTGACATCAGATCTTTCGAATGATGAAGAGGAGGATGGATACTTAGTGCTGTTAGAAGCTAATCAAAAGGGATTTAATCCGCAGTCTCATTTTGAATCTTTGGAATTAGAGAAAAGGGATTATGCCCAACCAAAAGCGTCAATCGATGAGCCACTTAAATTAGAACTTAAGGTATTGCCTTCACATTTGAAATATGTTTATTTAGGTAATGCCTCTACTTTGCCTGTGATTGCTTCAGCAGAATTAACTAGTGAGCAAGAAGAGCAACTGATCCTGGTGTTAAGACAATTCAAGAAGGCTATCGGATGGACCATAGCAGATATTCACAGTATTAGTCCATCTGTATGCATGCACAAGATTATCCTAGAAGATGGCAAAAAAGGGACGATTGATGGACAACGAAGACTAAACTCCATCATGAAGGATGTAGTCAAGAAAGAAATCATCAAGTGGTTAGATGCGGGTATAATCTACCCCATCTCAGACAGTTCATGGGTAAGTCTGGTCCAGTGCGTGCCAAAGAAAGGCGGTATCAAGGTCATTGAAAATGAGAATAACAAGTTGATACATACTAGAACATTTACGGGATAGAGAATTTGCATCAATTATCAGAAACTGAACAAGGCGACTAGGAAAGATCACTTTCCTTTGCCATTTTTGGACCAGATGCTGGATAGACTCGTAGGGCGAGACTATTACTATTTTCTCGATGGATACTCGGGGTATAATTAGATTACAGTAGCACCGAAAGATCAACACAAAACAACATTCACCTGCCCGTATGGTACATTTGCATTTAGACGCATCCATTTGGTTTATGTATTGCACTTACTACATTTCAAAGATGTATGATGTCTATTTTTACTAACATGGTTGAGAAGTATTTAGAAGTTTTTATGGATGATTTTTCAATATTTGGGGATACTTATGACGATTGCTTAGCCAATCTAGAGAAGGTAGTACGGCGATGCGAAGAAACAAACCTAGTACTCAACTGGGTAGAGTGCCATTTCATGGCACGAGAAGGGATTATTCTAGGGCATCGGATAACGAGACATGGGATTGAGTTAGATAAAGTAAAAATAGATGTTATTGAGAAACTCCCACCTCCAACATCTGTAAAGGGTGTTAGGAGCTTTTCGGGCCACACCAGTTTCTATCGAATATTTATCAAGGACTTCTAAGTGGGTTGAGGCTGAAGCTTACCCGACCAATGATGCTAGGGTTGTGATAAAGTTTTTATAGAAACATGTGTTCACAAGGTTTGGAACCCCAAGAGCTATTATTAGCGATGAAGGGTCCCATTTTGTGAACAAGTGGTTGAAATGGTTATTAGATAAACATGGAGTGAAACACAAGGTCGCTACAGCTTACCATCCAAAGACAAATGGGCAAGCTGAACTGGCAAACAAAGAGATAAAAGGCATACTTGAGAAGGCTTACCATCCACAGACAAATGGGCAAGCTGAACTGGCGAAATAAGAGATAAAAGATATACTTGAGAAAGTAGTTTGCCCGAACCGACAAGATTGGTCCAAAATACTAGATGATGCTTTATAGGCTTACAGAACAACATACAAGACACCTTTAGAGATGTCACCCTACAGGTTGGTCTTTGGGAAAGCCTGTCTTCTACCCCTGGAGTTAGAGCACAAAGCTTACTTGGCCGTACGATAACTCAACTTGGATTCGAAGCTTGCTAAAGAGAAATGGGTGCTCCAACTTAATGAGCTAGAGGAATTCTAAATGTTCTCATATGAAAATGCCAAATTACTCAAGGAGAGACTTAAGAAATGGCATGACAAGCACATTCGAGTTCGAGAACTTGAAGCAAGTCAGCAAGTCTTGTTATTTAATTCCAGATTAAGTGTAACGCCCCAAATCTCGAAAACCCCTGTGAAAATTATTTTTGTATGTTTGTGATGTAGATGTATGTCTGCCTTAGTGGTTTAGTGCTCTGGGAGTGTCTGGGAAGTCATGGGTTCAAGCCTTAGCTTGAGTAAAAATTTTGTTTCTACTTGAACAAACCCTTGTTTCCAGCTAGTAGACTCTTAAATTAATATGGGTAAAGCATGACATAAAAAGCCTGCTAGCCAACTGGTAAGTGGCGTGTGGAGTGTGAAAAGGGTCTAAGGTTCGAATCCCTGCTTGTGCATATGGAGATTATTTTTACTAATGGCCCTGGGAAGAGGTTATGTTTGACCGAAACTCTACTTGATTGAGTAGAGTTTGAAATTGTTAGTTGAGGAGATAATGGAGGAGTGATTTTAGGAGGATTATGTGGGATTTGAAAAGGGGAAGAGTTGTAGCCGAATAGGTACTTTGACCATAGGAATTCACCTTTGAGTTTAGGGAGCTTCTTTTGCTATTCATTTAGGGTTTTGGTAATATTTGGCTCTTTTCACCTTTGTTTCTGAAGCTGTACATTGCCTGGATTTTGTTTCGAGTACCTTTCAGTTTTTGTTGGTTCAATTCTACTTTTCTCTCTGGTCCTCTAGTCCACCAATTTCTGTCCTTCACTCATATTTTTCTCAATTGGTATTCTTCTCCTTGGCCGAATATCACTTGTCCTTCTTCACACAAACCCTTTTCAGTTTTTAGCCTTGCTTGTGGACCGATTCTTTCTTTCTTCCCCCTTGCTCTCAATTGATCTTTCTTGATCAATTACTCCCCTACTCTTTCTCTCAACTCTTTTTGTTCTTCTTGCTTTGGCCAAACTTTGTCAAGGCCTAAATATCTTCCTTCTCTTCTTCTCTTTTCTGTGCCTTGGCCGATTCTTGTGGTGGAACTGCCGAAATCCCCTTGGTTTCTTGGTAAGTGTTATACAATTTTTTCTCCCTAGTTGAACCTTATTAGGCTTTCCTCTCAAAGGTTTGACTTAAGTATCTCTTAGGCCGAACGGTTGCGTTTTTCTCTTTTTCTACCCTGGGGAAATATCCATTTAACACTTCTTTTTGTACGAATGATGCTAGGGGCTCAATTTCATAACAAGGTGTTAGGCTGACTACTTTTCCCCTACAAGTGATAATTCCTTTATTGGTAAGTGTTTAAGCTCTAGATGTTATGTGGGATTGTAGATTCTTATGATTCGGTTAACTGTTTCTTATGAAGGTTAAAACATTGGAAAGTATATGTGGTTTTGGAACAAGAGAGGGCTACGATTGTTTGATTGGTAGGTAGCAATGTTTTGGTTAAAGTATTTTCAATACTCTAGGTTTGGATTAACCATGAATATTGACTGATGATGGGGTTGTGGTTAATCATAGGTACTTTGATCTTGGACGTGGTTCAGCTACGACATCATAACAAGTGTCTGTAACACTGCCATTAGGTGTGAAACAGTAAAAGCCAAAAAGCTGAAAAGTGAGCTGTCGATACCACACGGGCGTGTGGCCGTCCGTGTGGCAAGCCGTGTAACAGAACATGGCTGTGTGGTCGATGAGATGGCCATGAGTGTTTTCATGGACCAAAACGACATTGGGCCGAATTGGGCCGTGTGGGCCCAATGGGCCTATGGGTCCCACATGGGTAAAGTGCACAAAGGTGTGTTAAATGTTGGGCCAGGCTAAGTAACCACACAGCTAAGGCCATTTCTGGGCTATGTGGGCCATACGAGAGTGTGGACCCACATAGGCCCGCAATATGGACCATGGGCCTATTTTCACTGATTGTCTATTAAGGTTGCACGGGTCACTCGAGACGACTGTGGACCTACTATTGGGCCGGTAAGTGTACCTAGACCCTTATTTTTGTAAATGACTGATATACCCCTATGTGATATATGACTATTTGAGCATGCCATTTTTATTGTATATACATTTATATTATGTTGTATTGCATGGGGTGGGATATATGATTTTGGAGGAAGTGTACTATAAGGCTATAAGCCTATTACTACAACTCTGCTGCAAATATTGTTTTAGTGCCGCAATCGGTGCTACTTGGTGTGTAGGGATGGGTGGGTCAATTTTATCCCCACATGGTGTGTAGGGTTGGTACGGAGATGATGTGTAGAGGATGGATTTGGGAGGATTCTCTATTTGCATACTGTACTGATATGTTATTGGGCTCAGGCCCAGACTGCTACTGTTACTGAAATAGGCTAAGGCCTAATTGATACTGAAAGGGCTTAGGCCCGAATTGTGTTTACTCTGATTGAATTCTTTTATGGGAATTCACACACTGAGTTTTCGTAAACTTACCCATCTGTTAACTGTGTAGGAAATCCCCAGGCTTAGATGGATCGATGTGACGGAGGACTCGGTGGTGGCCATTCGAAGTAGTTATCTTTCAATACTATAATTAGATTTTATTTTAGGTTATTCATTATATAATAAGGCCTCTTTAAGTTTTATTTAATTTGGGGATTTATTTACTTGATTTTATTTGTTAGAAGTAGGCCTCGGATTTTCAAGAAAATATAAACAAATGTTTTCTAAAACACCACGTTTACGCAACACATTTTGAGAGTTTCTGCAACGAACATTGTTTTAAAGTGTAATAACATTCTAATATGATTAATGTTTTGCTAAAACAACTTGAGTTTTCAAAACGAACATACATCCTAAATTTTTGCTAAGAACCCAAAGAAGTTTTATGTGGAACAGATTTTTCCAAGAAATTAGGTTTTGAAAAACACTCTAATGTGACATCGCAGATTCGGCCATAACGGCTAGTCCGGGTATGAGGTGTTACATTAAGGTTCTTTCTAGATGAATTAAAATCACGTTGGTCCGGTCCATTTACAATTCATCACGTCCATCCATACGGAGTTGTTGAACTCCAAGGTAAGGGAGGTAATTTTCAAGTTAATGCTCAACGTCTGAAACATTACTAGGGAGATAAGATTGAACAGAATCAAATTTCGTTCATTTTATCAGATGTTTGAATTTTCTTATTTTCCTTATTAATAAATGATTTAGGATATATTTTCGGGATTAGTATGTTTAAATAAATTCTGTCTAGGAGATTGGAAATTAAGCGGGATCGCTTGTGACCCTTCCAATCTTTCCTAGGAATTGATTTTAACATAATTTCCGAGAAATTATTCCCTAAATAGAAAATTAAATTTTTGGTTTTTCAAATAAAAGGGTCAAATTTGATCCAAGTTTTAAATTGCAACTCAATTTCAAATTTTCATCAAGTCTAGGGACTTAATTGAAGTATTTTTTAAAATTTGGTTGCTCTTTTTGTAAATAATAAAAATTAGATGTCTCTTTTTATAAATATTTTCAAAAGGCTTCTAGAATAAATATTTTTAATAAAAAAGATGATAATTATTAATATCTAATTATATCCATTATAATATATATTATTTATTATCAACTTTATATAGAGTTAGGATTAGTGTTAATTTAACCATATTTTATTTGATAAGTTTTTTTAAGATGATAATCTTTAATATATAATTATATCTATTATAATTTATATATTAATTTTTATCAATTTAGCATAGAATTAGGATAAGTTTATTTTATTTTTTAATAAATTAATAGCATTAATAATTTAATATGTATTTTATTAATTATTAATTGTTGTTAACTTTATTTAGGATTAGAACTTAGAATAATTTAATTGTTCTAAGAATTCTACTTTAAGTCCTATTCCTTCTTCTATAAATTTCACCAATCACTCAAGCCCCCAATACACCTAGTGTCGTAGCTCTAATTCCCCTAGCCTAGCAGCCATTCAGCCAGCAAGCACCCAGCAGCCCAGCTCCATCGCACGCCACACGCCCACCTCACGCACACCTGCCCCCATCGCGTGCTACATTGCGCGCCTCGTCCTACTCCAGCACCAGCTGCCCACACCATGCCCTTGTCCCATGCATTGCTACCTGCGCCCAGGTCTCGCGCGCGGTCACTCCAGGTCTGCTCGACGAGGATCTGCACGCTAGGCTCACATCTAGCCTAGCCTGTGCCCGTTGCTGCTTACTCCCAACACCTGCTGCGCACTACTACCTCACACACCCGAACGACACCACCCTCTCACCCATACTTAGCCAAATCCTCCAACCTACTTCCATTTGATCTCTTTTGCTTTCTAGCTATTTATTTTTTAGGAGTTCTAAAAAAAATGTGGTAAGACCAAATTTTCTCCTAAATTTTGAATTTTATTTAATTTTTTAATTTATTGAATCATTAATAATTTTTATTTAATTAAATTTTTGAGTAAATAATATTTTTACATCTTTTGTTTAGGTTAATCATGCCTCGCAAGAGAACCCGTGCCTGCACCCAAATTGATAAAACACAAAACAAGTTCCATTATGAAGAAGCCAAAGCAAGATACGAGAGTATCTTCAAAAATCAACAGATGCATCTAGAGAAAGGCTTTACATTGAAAGAGAGCAACTACAAAGACTTTATGGCACATATTCATTAAGTTGCTGAAACCCTCAATTAGGAATTGTTTTGTGAAAAGAGACCTAGTGTGAATAAGGAACTAGTTTGCGAGTTCTATGCGAATTTAACCTCAAGCGAGTTGACAAAAGTTCCAGTTCACAGAATCAAGGTACCAATAACTTCAAATGCTATTAATGAGTTCTTTGAATTGCCTGATTTCGAAAAAAATGATTATTCTTCCTTGATGAGAAATATAAAGCCTGGAAATTTGCAAAAAATTCTTGAGGAACTTACAGTTCCAGGTTCTAAGTGGATTGTGTCAAAGCAAGGAGCCCACACTTGTTGAAGAGAATATCTGACACCACTCGCAAAGGTATGGTTCTATTTCATCTGTTTCAGCCTTATGCCTAGCTCACATAGGACTACAATTTCATTAGAGTGAATAGTCTTATTGTACTTGATCTTAACTGGAAAGACCATTGATGTGGGAAAAATCATCCTGAGAGAGATACAAAATTGTGCCGTTAGACGTTCTGGCCTAGCCTACTTTCCCTTTACGATAACAATTCTGTGTTTGAAAGCTAAAATTCTTGCAAACGTAAAGAAGACAGGTTATAGCTAGGGCACAATCATAGATTGGGACCTTTACCGAATAGTTGGAGATTCTGTTCTACAGCAGCGAATTAAAGAAAGTGAGGATCCCGAAGAAGAGGAAGAAGATCCCACAGAGATCGAACTAATGCAATCGGCTGAAGCCCCTAGTAAGGTGGAACCATTGGAACCAGAAGTTGAACTTGATGATGAAACCTCAATGTTCAGAGCTCAACCGCCTAGCCCATATCTTCGAGATGAGCTGTCAAATTTGATGGACATAATGCAGCATATGCAATGGCAGCAACAAGCTTACTGGAGATACTAAAAAATAAGGGATGACTCGATGAGAAGTGCTTTTAAGAAAATTTACAATGACACATTTATTTTTGTGACTGAATTTCCAAATTTTATATTTGAACCATAGAGTCCATTATCGAAGAAGGAGCGAAGCGATTCATGCAAAGGCAATAATGATGGAGTAAAAGATGAGTCAAATTCAGAAGAATCTAAAAATAAATAAAAGGGGGGATTTTGACCTTATTTTATTTTGGTTCTTTGGTCATTTTAGGATTAGGTTTAATTAGGAATTTTTATTTTCGTAGAATAAGAAAGGAAAATCATAAATAAAATTCGAACAAGTCACAAAGTATAAAGTGTGGCAATAGGTATATACATGTCTAAGATTGGATCTAGAGAAAGATTGGTACTTAAGCAGTCAATTTGACTCACCTCCTCTTTTGTAGAATCTTACCTAGAATAGAATCTATTCACTTTACACAATGAGGACATTGTTCATCTTAAGTAGAGGGGATCGAAAAATTGAATTTGAATTATTTCCACTCAGAATAAAATTTTCTTTTAATTATGATTAGGGTATATTTTTTTCAATAATTTGAAATTTTGTTAAGTATACTAAACTTCAGTATAAATAAAGTTCTATTATTTCAATAAATTATTATGTTAGCTTAATAATAATATGAATGTATTTTTAATAAAGCATGCAAATCGTACTATAAATTCTTAGTTCCTTACAAAAGTTAGGCATGCATGAAAGTTTAAGTCTTTAGAATTGTCTTAGTAGTTTCTTGAGGCGAAATCCTAGAAAGCATGAAACATTGAAAATGATTTAAGCAACTTTTGTTTGGACCGTTTGAGCCTTTCAAGCCAACCATGATGAAATTTTTGAAACCTAACTTTAAGACTATATGGCCTAATTTTATTTGAACCCTTGCAAATTTAGCCATCACTTCTCTCTTAACTATCTTAAAATTCTCCCAAACACTAGACTTCCTACTATTTGAAGTATTCTTTAAAAATAAGTTTGGGGGAGTTGAAAAGAAGTATCGAATGCTCTGAAATTGTAGTACATTCAGCAAAATGCTCGAATTAAAAAAAAAAGAGCATGAGTTCTTAAAATAAGATGTACAAAAGAGCATGTGAAAGAAAAGAAATTTGATGTACTAAAGGTAATTATTTCGAAGGTTCGATGCAAGCTGAGTCTAGGTTTTAAAAGCCTAAATTTATCTATCTTTTACCTACTCTTAAGCCCAGCCACGTTACAACCTTGTTAAAGACCTATTGATTCAAAAGTTCTAATGCTACCTACATTAGTGGAGAGAAATTGCTACGTACAACATATGAAGACATAAGTTAAACTTAATGATTGCAGCTTAATCTTGAATAAAGAGAATAAAATTACATTGGTAAGGTTTAACATGACTTTATTAGGAAGCATTTAGTCCAATTTTTGCTATCGAAATAGTTGTTGAGATTAATTTGAACAATATGTATACTTAAGTGGCATAACTATCAAATTTCTTGTCTTTGAGCATAAGTATATTAAAATCATAACTTTGAGAAAAATGTTGTTCTAAAGGAATTTTTCAAAGGTGTTTCTGAGAAATTCTTTTCAAAATTTATGCATTACTTGGGACGAGCAATGAATTAAGTTTGGGGTGTGGAAACAAAAAAATTTACACACTTTTTCATACCTTTTTTAACTTAAATTCATGCAAATTCGATTAAATTCATGTCAAAAAATAATTAATTTTTATAAAATAATTAAAGTTCACTTAAAATATGAACATGTTGAAATTTAGTTAATTTTATAATTATTTTTTATGAATTTTGGTTATTTTTAATAGATTTGCACAAAAGGCGAAAAATAGCTCGGCAGACACTACCAGAAGTACAAAATCGAGAAGCAATTTGAAGTATCGAGGTGAATTAATTTCTAGCCTAATACGGTCCAATTATGTGTATTAATTCATAATATAATTAATTTTAATTTATACCCAATTTACTTTGGGCTAAATAAATTATTATTAATTAATTATGGTAAAAGTGGTCCAGTTGAACCGAACTGATTGAACTGAACCGGCCAAGGATTGGGCAGCCCAAAACCGTCCATATGCTAAACCAAATCAGTTTATTAGCTGATTAAGCTTGCAATGGAGCCCTTGAAGACTTGTCAAAGTTGCATTCAAGCCCCTCCACAATCGGTGGCTTTATGGATTTGCCCCAAGCCATGCTTCAACTTTGCCACATAGATGGCCGGCCAAGGGTTATTCTTGTGTCAATTTATCCCCTTGGGAAAGGGTTATTCTTCAGCCATTTTGGAGCAACATTGAAGTGTTAATAGTAGCCTTGATCGGCAAGGACAACAAAGAACGAAGACGGAGCAATCTAGTCAAGCCATGGAAAAACACCGGATTTGATTCTTGTTCCCCATCTCTTTAATTTTTGTTGTTGTTATGATGAACATATCTATGAATATTTATGTTGTTGGAATGGTTAATTTAATCAGTTTAGCTTGAATTTAATTCATGTTGGTTTGATTGCATTTCATCTACTTAAATTATTAAAATTATGTTTATGCTGTTATAGGCCTCGGTAAAATGCTTGATTAAGTAAAATCATGCCTAAGTTATTCTTGCATTACAACTGTAAGGTAGCTAATGAATTAATTATTTAAACAGATTGAAATTGTAATTAATGGATGCAGTACTTAATCAGTGCATGTTTATTCTTCTAAGGTAGCTGAAGGTTAAATTAGCAATGTATCTGGCGATACACTTGCCTTGCATAACTTGCAAGATTATTGTGATTAAACTGTTTCAAAGTAGGAATACCTTGTTACCTCACATAGTCTTTTACGTGCTTATTAGATTTAATTAATTGGTTGAATTAACATAGGGATATGCAAGAGATTAGTTCAATTTAATGAATATGTATGTGCCATAACATGTTTTCTTATTAAAATCTATTTAATTGTTTGAATTAACATAGGGATATGTTAAGAGATGAATGGATTTGTGTAGGTGAATATGTTCATAAGTTAGCAAATTACCAAGTTGCCGTGAATTTATTCGTAACAACATAATCATGAGTTTAATAATTCTAAGTTAAAGAAATGTAATTAAATCAACACAATTATATCATCTTGATTAAATCATATTTTGAAATCCTACATTTGAGATTTATTTCTTTAGTTATTTAGTTTAAAATCTTATTTTTCTTAATCACCCTTTTTAAAACAACATATTTTTCTTTACCAAAGTGTTTTAAATTGCATTCATAAATAATCCTTTTCACAGTCCCTATGGGAACGATAACTCAACATTTACTTGTCACTTTATTACTTGTTGCAATTGTGTACACTTTCACATTTCTGTTGTTCCAATTTTCCCGAGTCTGTTGAGCAAGAGATTATGAAAAATCTGAGGCCAAGTGGCAATATAGCTAGGGGTAGACCACCTAGAAACATGGGTAATGTGAGTGGCAGTCAGAGAATGGCTAAAGACATTGTTGTTAGATCTGAGACTCGAGCACCTGCCAGAGCTTATGCTATTCGCGCTCGCTAGGAAGCTTCGTCTCCAGATGTTATTACTAGTACTTTCACTCTTTATGATACTTCTGTGATTACATTGATTGATCCTGGATCAACTATTCTTATGTATGTGAGACTGTAGTATCCAGTAAAACTTTTCTTGTAGAGTCTACTAAATTTATGATTAGAGTATCGAACCCCTTAGGTAGATGTGTTTTGGTTGATAAAGTATGCAAGAATTGTCCGTTGATGATTCAAGATTTCTGCTTTCTGGCTGATCTGATATTATTTCCTTTTGATGAGTTTGATATAATTCTGGGTATGGATTGGCTAACATTTCATGATGCTATTGTGAATTGAAAACGAAAAACGATTGACCTGAGATGTCAAAATGATGAGATAATTCAGATTGGATCTAATGATTTGAGTGGTTTGCCGTCAGTGATTTCTTCGATGTTAGCTCAAAAATATGTGAGAAAGGGTTGTGAAGCTTACTTCACTTATGTGCTTGACTCAAAAGTGGTTGAAAAGAAGATTGGATTAGTGTCTATTGTGTGTGAATATCCAGATGTGTTTCCTGATGAGTTACCGGGTTTACCATCGATCCGAGAGGTTGAGTTTGGCATTGAATTAGTGCCAGGAACTACTCCAATTTCAATAGCTCCGTATAGAATTGCTCTAACTGAGTTAAAAGAATTAAAGTCTTAGTTGCAAGATTTTATCGATAGAGGATTTGCAAGACCGATTTTCTCACCTTGGGGTGCACCGATTTTGTTTGTGAAAAAGAAAGACGAAACGATGAGAATGTGTATTGACTACCGTCAGTTGAACAAAGTGACTATTAAGAACAAATATCCTCTGCCCCGAATTGATGATTTGTTTGATCAGATTAAAGGAGTTACAATGTTTTCAAAGATAGATTTGAGATCATGTTACTATCAGTTGCGAGTAAAAGATTCAGATATTCCAAAAACTGCATTTAGAACACGATACGAACAATATGATTTTTTAGTAATGTCTTTTGGGTTAACAAATACAGCTGGTGTTTTTATGGACCTAATGAATAGGATCCTTAGACAATATTTGGATCAATTTTTAATTGTGTTTATAGATGACATCTTGATATATTCTCATAATGAATTTGAGCATGCGGAGCATTTGAGAGTTGTGCTACAGACTTTGTGTGATAAGCAACTATTCGTGAAATTCAGTAAATGTGAATTCTGGCCATGAGAAGTCAGTTTTCTAGGACATGTTGTATCAACATTGGGTATTAGAGTTGATCCGAGAAAATTTTTTGCAATTTTAGACTGGAAGCCTCCGAGAAATATTCCGAAATCTGAAGTTTTTTGGGACTCGCTGTGTAATAGCCTGATTTTGGGCCTAGTCAGAACAATGGTTTCAGGACCACAAATCTGACATAGTACAATTCATTTTTATTATATTTTTATGATCTACAATTTTATGGAATTGTTTTGTGAAAATTTCGTTCGAAAATTTTGATGTTTGGGCACTCAATTTAGTCAAAAGGACTAAATTATAAAATGTGCAAAACTTGAGTTCTAGAAGCTAGAGGTGTCAAATTGCTATGAAATTTTAAATTGGAGGTCCTTAAATGGTAATTAGACCATTGGTTAATTTTTTGGACAAAAATGGACATGAAATAGGTGAAATTAGAATATTTTTAAGTTAGGGGCATTTTGGTTATTTAGTAATTAAATGATTAAATAAACAAAATAAAAGACAAATTTTAATCATCTTCAACCCCTTGGCTAAATTTGTGAAGACCACCATGGCTAGGGTTTTGTTCAAGCTTTCCAAGCTCCATAGTAAGTCTGTTATTGCCCCGTTTTTAATGATCTTCACGTTTTTGACATCATTGTAACATGATCTACCTATTTCTACAATTTATTTGAGTTATGATGAAGGTATAGGGTTTGAACCATGTTAGAAATTTGTGTATTTTGATGTTTAATGGTAGATTATGCATGTTTATGGTTAGAGAAACAACTTTTGCTAAGTGATTTTCGGTGAAAATGCCTAAAAGGACTAATTTGTAAAAGTTATAAAATATGTATTAAAAATGTGTTTTAGTGGAAATTGTTGGCTATTATAGTTATGAAAATGGTTCGATTAGGCTTAAGGTACAAAGAAATTGAATGAAAATCATTTTACGAGCCTAAGGGAAAAAGTGTAAATATGATAAAATTTAGGGGAAATAATGTAAATTTTACCAAAATGAGATTTTGGGCTGTATTGAGTAGCTTAATGATTAAATAAGCTAAATGTGATGTTATAGACCAATAAAAACGAGATTCGGGCATAGAACGGGGAAAAATAAAGTCTTGAACGGTTAGGTCCTTTTCTCCATTATCGTATTCGAGGTAAGTTTGTATGTAAATATAAGCATTATTTTTATTATTGCATTGTTATTTGTATACTTTAATATTTTATGAATTATATGAATAACATTATGGACAAGTTCGACAACAATGTGATAAACGAAAAAATCCCGGTTGAACCTTAGGAATAGAATAGGATACGAGTGACATGTCACTAGGACCCCATGTGTTCTATATGAGTATGTGATCCAGGTGCTGGTCATGTACATCCTACCAGTGGCTAGGTAGTCCGGCATGTGTTGCGGATACTTGACAGCTTGTGTGAGCAGCCCGTGTAGCTACGTCTTGATAGTCAGCTTGTGAGAGCAGCCTGTAACATCCCGATTTAGAGCCTAGTCAGAATAGTGGTCTCAAGACCACAAATATAGAGTCTAATAGATTTTTTTATTATTATTTTGATGTTATAGCATGATTATATGAGTGCATGAAAATTTTGGTGAATTAATTTCAATGTTTGTGAGCCCAATTGTGAAAAAAGACTAAATCGCATAAAGTGCAAAAGTCTTAAATTGATAGTTAAGAGTGTTATTTTGTTAGACAATCAAAGTTGGGGGATTTTAAAGGGCAATTAGACCCTATTAGAAGAGCTTAGCTGGCCATGAGACAAGGAAGGGTATTTGGTCAAAGGGTTAGGTTGGTTGATGTCATAATATGCATTTTAATAATACCCTAAAGCCTAACATTCACCTTCTTCATCTATTTTTCTTCTCTTTGACCGAAAATTAGCCATAGGAGGGCTTGAAAGCTTCAAAAAAACTCTAGCCACTTGTTCCTCTCTCAAGTAAGTGATGTTAATGGCTTTTCTTGAATATTTTTGCATTTTTGAGACCCTTGAAGCATGAGCTTTCAAATAAGGGGTCTATTTTGAAAAATGATTAAAATTTTAGGGTTTTACCATGAATATATTTATAATGGTTGCTGAGTTTTTATGGAAGAATATGAGTCTTAGTAGTGTAATAGACAACTTTTTTGAAAGGTGTTAGCAGGAAAACACCTAAAAGGACTATTTTGCATAAGTTGTAAAATAATTGATAAATGTGTGAAATAGTGAGAATTTGAATTTTCTAGACGAGTAATAATGGTTCTGTTAGGCTTGGGATACGAAGAAATTCGATAAAAATCAATTTTCGAGCATAGGGGTAAAATGGTCATTTTGTCAAAGTCTAGGGGCAAAATGGTCATTTTACCAAAAATGTGAAATTTTGATTGCCTAATTGTATTTAGTGACTAAATGAGTGTATTTTGCTAATATAGATCAAGAATTTCCAAATCCGAACCTAGACTAGGGGAAAGCCAGGCAAATCGACAAAATCGACTAGTCGCGTGTATTTTGTAATCCGAGGTAAGTTGTATGTAAATAATACAACTACAATGCTACTATATGTGTTTGAATTTATCATTGAATTGATATAGCATGAATTGCTTGATTGTGAATTGAGAATGCATAATAATAATTGTGATAGTAGAAATCCCGTTGGAACCCTAGGAAATAAACTGAATATTCATGCCATGACATTTAGGTCCATTTAGGTCACTTATGTGAGCTAGTGTAAGACATGTCTGGGACATGCATCGGCCACATTATGAGAGCTAGTGTAAGACCATGTCTAGGACATGGCATCGGCTAAGACCATGTCTAGGACATGGCATCGGCTAAGACCATGTCTAGGACATGGCATCGGCATTGAGACGAGTGCTAGTGTAAGACAAGTCTGGGACATGTATTGGCTAAGAGTTGTGTCAGTGTAAGACCATATCTGACACATGGCATCGACACGGATAGGCGAGAGCTAGTGTAAGACCACGTCTAGGACATGGCATCACCACTTTCCCTCATGTTCAAGGCTTAATGAATATCCAGTAGTGTTTCGAACGGTTCAACGGTGAAACTTATGATTTTGAGTCAATAAGGAAAGTATAACCGTGTTGTGTGTGGTACAGGTACCAAATTGTTATATATGAGATGTGAGCTCAATATGTATATATGCTATGTAAATTGTATGGATATTGATGAGTAAGTAATGCTTATGCCCACTTTGTATTATGAGCTTATTGATGATTGATAAGTAGTTGTTGTATATTTATTTATATACAACTTACTAAGCTTTTATGCTTACTCCCCTTTCCTTTCCATTTTCTTATAGTGCCGCCTAACTAGCTCAAGGATCAGCGGAAGTTAGAGATATTTGTCACACTATCGACTGAAGCACTTAGTATAGTTGGATTTATATTTTTGAATATGGCATGTATAGGGCTTAGACTTTATTATTTTGTGACTTTGAGAATTGGCCAAATGTGTCAGCTTGGGTTGGAAACCCTTCATTTTGTATTAGGCCTTGAATGATGGCTAACATTCATTTTGAGTTATAAAAGATGCATTTTCATGTGGATAAATGCCTTTTGTGGTTGATTTGGTTGTATGAATTGTGTTTGTTCTGGTATTGGCTGGTATTTGTATGAAACTAGGCATTGTGAGGGTGGCAATGAGGCTTGGTAAATAGCCTTATATTGTCCAGACGAGTAGACACATGGGTGTGTGCCTAGACCGTGTGTCTGCCACATGGGCATGTGGTCTGGCCGTGTGTCCCCTGCATGTAAAAGTTTCAAGTCAGTATGCATGGTTTTAAACACACGAACAGAGACACAGCCGCATGTCTCAACCGTGTGACGGACACGGCCTAGTACACGGGCGTGTGCCTTGGCCGTGTGGCTTTTGGAGCATGCTGACGTCAGAAACAGAATGTCCATGTTTTTGCACATGGGCTAGGACACGGGCGTGTTGTGACCGTGTGAGGGACACAAGCTATTGACACGGACGTGTGTCTTGTCATGTGAAAACCCTTTAGGTGTGAATTAGAAATTAATTCCACATGGGTATTGGACACGGGCGTGTCCCTAGGTGCTTAGGCCGTGTGAGCCACACAGACCATCAGCACGACCATGTCGAGAGGGTCACACGAGTGTGTTGTCATTCCACATGGGCGTGTGCCTTGTTTTAAAGGAAAAAAATTATAGTTGGTTTAAGGACCCGGAATGGCCACGAATAATTCTCATGATCGATTTGGGGCTTGTAGGCCCTAGATAACAATTTTAAAGCAGAAATTGAAAAGTTTTAATTTAGACCGAGTCTTGGTGACTTGAGATTGTTTGTGTGTATGAGACCAAGTTAAGTAATGCCTTGTACTCTGCCCCGGCTGGGTTACGGGTATGGGGTGTTACATTTGGTGGTATTAGAGCCATGCTTTAGTCGGTTCTAAGACTAACCTAGCGAGAGTACGAGTCTAACCATACATGCCATAATTGTATATTGATAGTGACGGTTATAAATTATGTTTTTATATAATAAATGGATCTTGATAGAGGCAAGGTAGATGACATGGAAAGTAATGCACCGGCTCCCGCCGAAGGGACCGCACTAGTTAAGAGTGAGCCTGTGAATATGGGCCAAGGTAGAGGGGCTAGGGAAGCCTACCTATGAATGATGGACGCTTGGTACACAGAGTTTGTTCGTGCGAATCCGAGCACTCCACCTCCCCACCTCCTCTAATTCCTCAATATGCCCCGGTAGCTCCACAAAGTACAGATATGTTTAGAAGAGAGAAGCTTCTGGTAGACAAGATCTGGAAACAAGTGGCCGAAGAATTCCAAGCTAGTTTAGATGATGACTTAGAGAGAGTAGAGTTTTGGTTGGAGAATACCATTAGGGTATTCGATGAACTGTCATGCACGCCTGAAGAGTGTGTAAAGTGTGTGGTGTCACTCCTACGGGACTTGGGTTATCAGTGGTGGAATACTCTCGTGTCCGTTGTACCAAGAAAGAGGATCACTTGGGAATTCTTCCAAGAAGAGTTCCGGAAAAAGTATATTAGCCAAATATTCATAGACCAAAAGAGGAAAGAATTCTTAAAGCTAAAGCAAGGCCGAATGTTAGAGACGGAATATGAGCGTGCATTTGTGAGGCTCAGTAAGTACGCATGGGAGTGCATGTCCACAAAAGCCACCATGTGTAAGAGGTTTGGGGATGACCTCAATGAAGATATCTGAGTATTTGTTGGTATTTTAGAGATAAGAGAATTTGTAGTGCTCGTTGAAAGAGCATGCAAGGCAGAGGAGCTGGTAAAGGAAAGAAGGAAAGCAACTTTTGAGTCGCGGGATTCAGAGAAGAGACAGATGGGGAAATCACATCAATCCTCATCCAAGAGATCAAGGGAATTTACTACCCGATCGAATGCTTCGGTGGGATATTCGAATAGAAACAAGAACTAGCGGAACACAGCATCTAGAGTCCAGACCACTTCAGTCGCGAGTGTCGGCAGTGCTCGGCCAATTAGGCTGGAGTGCTCGTAATGTGAAAGACGTCACTTCAGCAAGTGTCGAGGAAACGAAAGGGGTTGTTTCAAGTGTGGGTCACTAGACCACTTTATCCGTGATTGTCCTGAGATGGAAGAGAGAGAAAGAAAGAAAGAAGTGAAGGCAAGTAGTGCACCATTGAGGGTAAACCATAAAAGAATCCCGGGGGTGGGGCTAGCAGTAGGGGTACGGCAAGAGATACTGCAGAGAGGTCTGAGCGTAGAGCACCTGCAAGAACTTATGCTATACGAGCTCAGAAAGAGGCAGAGTCTCCCGATGTGATCACGGGTACCTTTTCTATCTATGACATATTTGTTATTGCTTTAATTGACCCGAGATCTACCCATTCTTATATTTTTATGGAATTGATGCCTCTTATGAGCATGATAGTAGAGTCCACCGAGTTTGTGATAAAAATGTCTAATCCTTTAGGCAGACATGTATTAGTGGACCAAGTGTGCAGAAATTGTCCTTTGATAATTAATGGTCATTGTTTTTCGGCTAACTTGATGTTATTGCTGTTTAATAAGTTTGATGTAATCTTTAGGATGGATTGGTTGACTGCTCATAGTGTTGTAGTGGATTGCAGGAAAAAGATAATTGAGTTGAATTGTGGAGATGGGAATATTCTTCAGGTTGGACCAGATGAGTCGGATAGATTGCCTGTAATAATATCGTCATTGACTGTCGAGAAATATTTGAAAAAAAGGAT
Source organism: Gossypium hirsutum (assembly GCF_007990345.1). NCBI lineage: Eukaryota > Viridiplantae > Streptophyta > Magnoliopsida > Malvales > Malvaceae > Gossypium > Gossypium hirsutum. Next base: position 20,872,984 of record NC_053429.1, read on the forward strand.
ATGAGGCTTACCTAGCTTTTGTGTTGAATACTCAAGTGTTTGAGTTGAAGATTGAATCAGTGTCGGTAGTTTGTGATTTTACAGACGTTTTTTCAAAAGGATTACCCTGATTACCTCCAGTGAGAGAAGTTGAGTTTGGAATCGAGTTGGTCCCCGAGATAACACCCATCTCGATTGTTCTGTATATGATGGCTTCAACGGAGTTGAAAGAGTTGAAAGCACAGTTGCAAGAGCTAACGGATAATGGTTTTGCGAGATCGAGATTTTCTCCGTGAGGTGCTCCAGTACTATTCGTTAAAAAGAAAGATGGGTCAATGAGATTATGTATAGACTATAGACAACTAAACAAGGTAATAGTGAAGAACAAGTATCCTTTGCCAAAGATTGATGATTTGTTCGATCAGTTGAAGGGAGCCACTGTGTTTTCTAAGATCGATTTGAGGTCTGGCTACTATTAGCTAAGGGTTAAAGAGCAAGATGTATCGAAGACTGCGTTTCAGACAAGATTATGAGTTCCTCGTCATGCCTTTTGATTTGACTATTTCCCTGGCGGTGTTTATGGATTTGATGAACTGTATTTTTTGATCGTATCTAGATAAGTTTGTCGCCGTCTTTATCGATGACATATTGATTTATTCGTGTGATGAGAGCGAGCACGAGGTGCATTTAAGAGTTGTGTTGCAAACCTTGAGAGACAAGCAATTATACGCCAAGTTAAGTAAGAGTGAATTTTGGCTTAAAGAGGTCGGATTCCTAGGACACATTATGTCAGGTGCCGGGATCCGAGTTGACCCAAGTAAGATCTCAACTATTGTGGAGTGGAAACCACCGAGGAATGTGACAGAGGTCCGAAGCTTTTTAGGTTTGGCTGGATACTATAGACGGTTTGTAAACGGATTCTCTATAATAGCTACCTCGATGATGAGACTGCTGCAGAAAGATGTCAAGTTCGATTAGATAGAAAAGTACCAGCAGAGTTTCGAAAAATTAAAGGCTTTGTTGACTGAAGCCCTGGTTTTAGTGCAACGGGAGTCAGGAAAAGAATTTGTGATATATAGCGATGCCTCCTTGAATGGTTTGGGATGCGTGCTTATGCAAGAAGGTAAAGTCATAGCTTACGCTTCAAGGCAACTGAAGCCACATGAGAAGAACTACTCGACGCACGATTTAGAGTTGGCAGCTATTGTGTTCGCGTTGAAAATTTGGAGACACCATTTGTATGGTGAGAAATGTCGGGTATTCACCAACAATAAGAGCCTACAGTACTTGATGACTCAAAAGGAGTTGAATTTGCGGCAATGTCGATGGCTAGAGCTGTTAAATGATTACAAATTGGTAATAGATTGCCATCTCGGAAAGGCAAACGTCGTCACTGATGTATTGAGTAGAAAATCGCTATTTGCGTTGAGAGCAATGAACACAAATTTGGCTTTCTCTGATGATGGTTTGGTTCTAGTAAAGTTGAGAGCTAGACCGACATTTCTATAAGAGATCCGTGAAGCTCAAAAAGGGGATAAGAAGCTGCAAGCTAAGACGACTCAGTGTGGAACGAAAAATAAATCTAAATTTCATATTGGTATCGATGGATGTTTAATGTTCAAAGACAGAGTTTGTGTACCCAAGGACGATGAGCTTATTGATAAGATTCTGAGAGAGGCACATAATGGTTGTTTGTCCGTCCACCCAGGTAGTGTGAAAATATACAACAACCTTAAGAAAATGTATTGGTGGTTGGGTATGAAAAGACACATTTCAGAGTTTGTATCTAAGTCCCTAGTGTGTCAGCAAGTGAAGGTTGAACATCAAGTACCTTCGGGCCTACTTCAGCCTATCATAGTCCCCGAGTGGATGTGGGATCGGATCACCAATGATTTTATGATGGGTTTGCCAGTAACCTCGAAAAAGAAAGATACAATATGGGTTGTTGTGGATAGACTAACCAAGTCGGCATATTTCATACTAGTGCGTACTGACTACTCCCTCGAGAAATTGGCCGACTTGTACATATTTGAGATTGTGAGGCTTCATGGAGTTCCATTATCGATTATCTCAGACCGAGACCCGAGGTTTACCTTGAGGTTTTGGAAGAAGTTACAAGAGGCATTGGGAACCAAGTTGAGTCTTAGCACATCATTTCACTCGCAAACTGATGGACAGTCGGAAAGAGTGATTCAGATTTTAGAGGACATGTTGCAGTGTTGTGTTCTTGGGTTTCAGGGAAGTTGGGAGAGCTACTTGCCATTGGTTGAATTCGCCTACAACAACAGTTATTAGGCAAGTCTAAAAATGGCGCCTTATGAGGCTTTGTATGGGCGAAAGTGTCGAACGCCCTTATATTGGACTGAGCTCAAAGAGAGTCAAATTCATGGGGTCGACTTAGTCAAAAAGAATGAAGAGAAAGTTAAAGTGATTCGTGACTATTTGAAGGTTGCCTCGGATAGAAAAAAGATCTTATGCGGATTTGAAACGAAAGGAAATTGAGTTTTGAGTCGGTGATAAGGTATTTTGGAAAATATCCCCATGGAGGAAAGTCCTCAGATTCGGTAGAAAAGGCAAGTTGAGCCCCCGTTTCATAGGACCTTATGAGGTTGTTGAGAGAGTAGAGCCTGTTGCATATCAATTGGCCTTTCCATCAGAATTGGAAAAGATCCATTGCGTGTTTCATGTATCTATGTTACATCGATATAGATCAGGCCCTTCGCATGTGATTGCGCTGACAGAGGTTGAGATTCATCCAGACATGACTTATGGCAAAGAGCCAGTCAAGATTTTGGCTTGGGAAGTCAAAGTTAAGGAATAAGAATATAGCACTTCTGAAGGTTTTGTGGCATAGACATGGGGTCGAGAAATCCACATGGGAACCCGAGGAGACTATGAGAGATCAGTACCCGAACTTATTCACCGGTAAGATTTTTGGGGACAAAAATCCTAAGGGGGAGAAATGTAACAGCCCGATTTAGGGCCTAGTCAGAATAATGGTCTCGAGACCATAAATCTAGAGTTGAATAGATTATTTTATTATTATTTTGATGTTATAGCATGATTATATGTGCATTGAAAATTTAGTGAATTAATTTTAACGTTTGTGAACCTAATTGTGAAAAAGAAATAAATTGCATAAAGTGAAAAAGTCTTAAATTGATAGCTAAGGGTGTTATTTTGTTAGAGAATCAAAGTTGAGGGATTTTAAAGGGAAATTAGACCCTATTAGAAGAGCTTAGCCGGCCATGAGATAAGAAAGGGTATTTGGTCAAAGGGTTAGGTTGGTTGATGTCATAATATGTATTTTAATAATACCCTAAAGCCTAGCATTCACCTTCTTCATCTATTTTTCTTCTCTTTGAATGAAAATCAGCCATAGGAGGGCTTGAAAGCTTAAAAAAATTCCGGCCACTTATTCCTCTCTCAAGTAAGTGATGTTAATGGCTTTTCTTGAATATTTTTGCATTTTTTAGACCCTTGAAGCATGAGCTTTCAAATGAGGGATCTATTTTGCAAAATGATTAAGAGTTTAGGGTTTTTACATAAATGGATTTATAATGGTTGCTGAGTTTTTATGGAAGAATATGAGTCTTAGTAGTGTAATAGACAACTTTTCTGAAAGGTGTTAGCATAAAAACACCTAAAAGGACTACTTTGCATAAGTTGTAAAATAGTTGATAAATGTGTAAAATAGTGAGAATTTAAAGCTGCTATAAGAGTAATAATGGTTTGGTTAGGCTTGAGATACGAAGAAATTTGATAAAAATTGATTTTCGAACATAGGGGTAAAATGGTCATTTTGTCAAAGCCTAGGGGCAAAATGATTATTTTACCAAAGATGTAAAATTTTGATTGCCTAATTGTATTTAGTGACTAAATAAGCGTATTTTGCTAATATAGATTAAGAATTGCCAAATCCGAACATAGACCGGGGGAAAGCTAAGAAAATCGACTAAACCGACTAGTCGTGTGTATTTTATAATTCGAGGTAAGTTGTATGTAAATAATACAACTACATTGCTACTATATGTGTTTGAATTTTTCATTGAATTGATATAGCATGAATTGCTTGATTGTGAATGAGAATGCAAAATGATAATTGTGATAGTAGAAATCTCGTTGGAACCTTAGGAAATAAACCGAATATTCATGCCGTGACATTTGGGTCACTTATTTGAGCCAGTGTAAGACATGTCTGGGACATGCATTAGCCACATTATGAGAGCCAGTGTAAGACCATGTCTGGGACATGGCATCGGCATTGAGACGAGTGCTAGTGTAAGACATGTCTGGGACATGCATCGGCCTCGTGACATAAGCAAGTGTAAGACATGTCTGGGAAATGCATCGGCTAAGAGTTGTGTTAGTGTAAGACCAAGTCTGGGACATGGCATCACACGGATAGGCGAGAGCTAGTGTAAGACCACGTCTGGGACATGGCATCAACACTTTCCCTCATGTTCAAGGCTTAATGAATATCCAGTAGTGTTCTGAATGGTTCAATGATGAAAGTTATGATTTTGAGTCAATAAGGAAAGTATAATCGTATTGTGAGTGGTACATGTACCAAATTGTTATATATAAGCTCAATATGTATATGTGCTATGTAAATTGTATGGATATTGATGAGTAAGTAATGCTTATGCCCACTTTGTATTATGAGCTTATTGATGATTGATCAGTAGTTGTTGTATATTTATTTATATGCAACTTACTAAGATTCTATGCTTACTCCCCTTTCCTTTCCATTTTCTTATAGTGTCGCCTAACTAGCTCAAGGATCGGCGGAAGTCAAAGATATCAATCACACTATCGACCGAAGCACTCGATATAGTTGGATTTATATTTTTGAATATGGCATGTATAGGGCTTAGACATTACTATTTTTTTACTTTGAGAATTGGCCAAATGGGTCGGCTTGGGTTGGAAACCCTTCATTTTGTATTAAGCCTTGAATGATGTCTAACATTCATTTTGAGTTATAAAAAATGCATTTTCATGGTTGGATAAATGCCTTTTGTGGTTGATTTGGTTGTATGAATTGTGTTTGTTCTGGTATTGGCTGGTATTTGTATGAAACTAGGCATTGTAAGGGTGGCAATTAGGCTTGGTAAATAGCCTTATATTGTCCACATGGGTAGACACACGAGCATGTGTCTAGACCGTGTGTGACACACGGTTTGCCCCATGGGCGTGTTGCCCGGCTGTGTGTCCCCTGCACGTAAAAGTTTCAAGTCAGTATGCATGGTAATAAACATACGGGCAGAGACACAGCCATGTGTCTCAACCGTGTGATGGACACGACCTAGCACACGAGCATATGCCTTGGCCGTGTGGCTTTTGGAGCATGCTGATGTCAGAAACAGAATGTCCATGTTTTTGCACATGGGCTAAGACATGGGCGTGTCGTGGCCGTGTGAGGGACACGGGCCATTGACATGGGCGTGTGTCTTGCCGTGTGAAAACCTCTGTAGGTGTGAATTAGAAATTAATTCCACACGGGTATTGGACATGGGCGTGTCCCTAGGTGCTTAGGGCATGTCAGCCACAGGAACCATCAGCACGACCATGTCGAGAGGGTCATACGGGCGTGTTGTCCTACCACACGGGTGTGTGTCTTGTTTTAAAGAAAAAATTTCATAGTTGGTTTAAGGACCCGGAATGGTCACGAATAGTTCTCATGATCGATTTGGGACTCGTTGGCCCTAAATAAGAATTTTAAAGCAGAAATTGAGAAGTTCCAATTTGGACCGAGTCTTGGTGACATGAGATTGTTTGCGTGTATGAGACCAAGTTAAGTAATGCCTTGTACTCCGCCCCAGCGTGGGTTACGAGTATGGGGTGTTACAAGGCCCGTGATTAGCTCGAGAGCGAGCATTTATGTAATATGAAATATGTGGTAGCTTTGGCTACATATGTGGCACTTGTGTGCAAAGACTTTCCATGTGTCCAATTAGTATTCCAAGTGTTCAACGGGTAATACAAAGATTATGCCAGATGTGAAAGGATATGATTATGTTATGAAATTGTACAGATATGTACAGAAATTGAATTGAGTATGGAATTCATGAACGGTGAGTTCATGAGCATTGTGACAATGTTATTGTGTTAACCTTATGAATATGGTATAAGTGTATATATATGTATCGTAAGAATTGTTGATGTTTATAAATTGGGCTTTTAGGCCAAATTGAATTGAAATGTGGTATGTTGTATTTCACTTGAAAATGATTCATTGGATATGAGCAAAAAGAAAAGATTGGCATGATTATTCACTAAAGAAGGCTATGTTAGTATGAGAAGTTAAGAGCTTAGAAAATTAAAAGATGATAAGTTATATGTTTGAAAATTTGTATATATATAATTAATGTGCATGTTTACCATGAAGTTTGAAATGATTTGTTAATTGATGTAACATATTATAATGGAAAAGATTATGGTTGCCAGGCCAATGCCAAGACATGTTCAATTATGGTCATGAATTGAAAAGGGTAATCAATGTGATTGAATAAATTATGATTACGAAACTTAATGAAATTTATACTATCTTGTAATCATATTATTGGAATGGTAAATTTATGGCATAATTTTCTTATTATTTACCTATGAACTTACTAATCTATATAGCTTACCCCCTTCCTTGCCAATGTCTTATAGTGTTATTAGGCTAGCTCGGGTTGGAGATCGCCGGAGATTCTATCACACTATCAAGCTATCACTATGGGTATTGATGAATTCAAGTAGTTTGAGTCTATGGCATGTATAGGGACTTGGTCTTTTGGTTATATGTGTTATTATTAATGTGGCCAAATGTGTTGGCCTATAATGGATTATTGTTCAAATTGTATATAGCCATGAATGATGGCTTATGTTGATTAGAAGTTTATTCATGTGTTAATGCCCCCTCGTAAATGTGATGTTAATATGTTTTAATGGGCTAAGTATGATGTTTTAAGCATGATAAATGATGGCATGAGAATGACATATTGTTGTCTTAGTTGTGAGTGTTTGGTTGCCTAAGTATGATATGTTTTGGTGCCTTTAAATTGGTATGAGCGCATGTGTGAATAAGGGTGGCAAATGGCTTGGTAAATAGCCTTGTTTTTGTCCACACGGGTAGACACACGGGCGTGTGGCTAGGCCGTGTATGATAGACGGTCCGCCCTACGGGCGTGTGATCCTTTCGTGTGTCCCTTGCACCTTAATTGTTGCAAAACAGAGTGCTCAGTATCAAGCACACAGACAGAGACATAGGCGTGTGTCTCAGTCGTGTGATGGACATGGCCTAAGTACACGGGCGTATGACTTGGCCGTGTGACTTCAAATTTTTTAATGATGTCATAAATAGAGAGTTACAAGACACACGGGCATGTTTTAGGCCTTGTAGGCTCATTTAAGGGACGATATGAATATTTTTTAAAAGTTTTAAATTTGAGTGGAAATTCATGTCTCAGTTTCGAATGTTTGTTTGAGTATAAGTCCGGTAATGCCTCGTGCTCTTTTCGGCATCGAATACGGGTAAGGGGTCTTACATTGAGTGGTATCAAAGCTATGGTTTAGCCAATTCTCGGACTAACCTAGCGTATGTGAGTCTAGCTATACATGCCATATTACTACTCGTGATAGTGTGATATCTCCCGACTCTGACGAAATTGTTTTGATAAGACAGAGATGACTTCCAACCTAGCTATTTTTCGATAATGCTGAAAATGATATTGAGATGATTGAAATGTGCCTATGATGTGTCAAAATTTGGAAAGGTATGAATAGAATTTTATGATATGTATGTGTTAGTATACGAAATGAGATAACTATAAATTGAGAAATGTGGAAACGTGGAATGAAATGAAAATTTATATGGTTATAAGCCATCCATGTTTGATACGTGTAAGACCATGTCTGGAACATGGCATCGATATGAGATTTCGTGTAAGACCATGTCTGGGACATGTAATCGATATGAGACTTCGTGTAAGACCATAGTTGGACTATGGCATCAAGTAAACGACGTACTCAAACCCTTAAGACGTTCTCTAATTTGACAAATGTTGGTAAGTAAAATTGAAGTTAAATGTTGGAATTTAATTTGATACTGATATTAAGTTGGAGTAAGTAAATTCATTGTTTGAAATGATGAATGGAAAAAAAATTGTAAAATAAATAAGTATATTAACTTGCTTGGAGTGAATTATGTAATTATGATGATATTACGTTAATGATAAATGCTAAGTCATATGTCTGTATTTATGAGAGTCAAGTTAGAGGCTTTACAACCTCACCCCCTTACTAGTGTTGCGTTTATGACAAAAATTCACGAGAATCATGTTGAATAAGTCCATAATGTGAAACTAAAGAGTTCAGTGGTGAAATAATTAGTAATGCATACAAATATGAGACTAGTTTGGAAAGTGAAAACAATTTTGGAAGAAATATCAGAATGTTTTAAAGATTAAACAGGTCATGCAATGTCACGGATAAAGAAGATGTTAGTCTCAACTAATAGACTCAATTAGGCATGAAGTCTAAAGATATGTTTGCTAAAATTTCTCCCGAATTGGTTTTCGTTAGTGAGTGGAATAATACGGGGTCCATGATAATTGAGTTAGTCAGAAAAATGACGTCTGAATTGTAAAGATGTCTGAGGATAACAATTATGGTTGAATAGATTACAATGATCTCTTCTGAGTATTTTGTATATATATTCATTCATCCTCAGGGATTTATGTGATTGTTAATTTTTTGATGAAACTCTTATCATGTGAGAATGTTAGCTAATTCTAATGCTAGACGAAAGCACTGTTGGTTTGACTGGTTTATGATCAGCATTACCTTATCTTTTCGGAATTCTGTTCTAATTTTGTTGAAATGAAATCGATGGTAAAAATTTATGTGAGGTTATTCTTATGTTTCAACTGGATGTTGTTCTATCATATATATAAATATTTGGAAAGTGTATTAACTCTGTTATTATGGAATTCTAGAGTTGGTAACTATTGTTTTTCTTCTGGTTTCCTCTAGGAAGTTATCTAGATCTTCATTATTATTTTCTTATGAGTTATGTTCTCGGACTTTCGGTATTGTATCGTATTTGGGTTTTCTTATCATTCTTATTTCAGAAATTGTCAATCATGGATCATATTTAAAGTATGTTATTTGGTCTATGATTACTATGTTTATTATGATTGTATTTCAGGATTCGATAATAGGAATGTGGTGATTCTGGTATCAAGATTTCTCTAATTTTCATGGAAGAAATTGACATCGGCAAGGGTTTTAATGGTGAGAGCACAAGCTTAAATTGTATAGTAGTTTTCTATCCTCAAGTAAGTTTGAATAAGTCGAAGAGTTTAAGCAGGATAATTGTTTCCTTGAACTAATACGGTTGAAAAGATCTTTGATTAGCATGTTAAGAGTATTTTGAAAGATTGTGTGTTTGAGTTGTTTTCTCAACATGAAGAAAAGAGTACCTTCATATATTATTATTCGATAGTTGAAATCAACTCAGTTGTTTTTATTAGAGTGAACTGATTTGTTGAGATGTGATTTGAGTTATATGTATTTAAGCATGTCCTCAGCTAAGAGAATAAATTATGTGCATTCACGAGTATGAAGACGGACAGACGGAATGAAAAATCTATATTTTAGCAAGTATGATATAGAGATATACTTATTGGATTACTTTAACTGAATGATGTTATTACGAGTTAAAGCTATTCTAATTGATAACGTTATCACAGTTGTGAAAGTTTGAAAGGTCTGCTGCATGTTAGCAAAGTTGAGAATAGTTGAAGGTATTATTAACTGAAGTTCTGGTTCTGAGTTTAGTCTGAATTGAGAAAATAATTTGCGATTTTTTAGTGATGTACTATTGAACCGATCGGAATATGTTTTAATACAAGAATGTAAAGTGATAGTTTGTATTTTTAGACAATTAAAGTCACATTAAGAGAGAGCTGTTCGACAGGTGATTTAGAGAGGGTTACTTTTATGTCTGTATCGTGAATTCAATGATATTATGTGTTCGACGGAAAATGTCATATGCTTCCTGATCGTAATGGTTTAAAGTATCTAATGTTACAGAAAAAGATCTAAAATGAAGACAATGTCAATGGTTTGAGATATTGAAATATTTCGAGTAGTTATCGATTAATCTCTGAGAAAGTAGTTATAGTTATAGATGCCTGGATGGAAAATATTTGTTCATTTTCATGAGTATTGGTTACTTGATTGATCTTATTTGATGATGGCCTAATTCTAGCTAAATTAAATGCTAAAGCAAGGTTTTCTTTGCGACACTGAGGAGCTCAGAAATGTGATAGTGAGTGGTAATCTAAATGAGTTCAGAGTGATTTTATTTCTGATTTTGAATTTCAGGTCGGACATGACTCCTGTTATTATTGTTATTTCAAGATAGAATCTGCGTACAGTAATCCAGAATCTATGCAGGAATTTTTGTACGAGGCTCTGTGGTAGCTCGTCTGTTCATCCTAAAGTAATAAAGTGGGCAGTTATATGAAGTAGATGTTCTGTGATTGAATATTTATCACGATATTTTTGAGTTTATGTTCAGATGTCTATCTTTTAGCAAGTAAGCCAAAAGTTAAGTGTATTCAGGACTAATACAGTCAGTGATGGTATAAGAGTGATAATGAGATAGAGTTACCATAAAATTCGTATCGGGATAGTCATAATCTCCGAAAAGGAAGATGTTATTTGGATTATGGTTAATTGTTTGGAAAAGATTTGTATGATCATTTCATTATGTGCAGAGTTCTTATTTGACAGATCAACTAAATATATGTGTTCTGCAAAAAGTAATTCAGATTTTTGACGATGTGCTCCTGCACTGTGTGCTAAAGTTCAAAGGTTATTGGAAAGAAATATACGAGGTTAAATCGATTTGTGATTTTGAGAAGTTAGTGAAAGTGTTTCACGAGAGTTGAAAAAAACTTCTTCTGGTAAGCTTTTCAGGGACGAAAATCCCTAAAGGGGGGCAGAGTTGTCACAGCCCGATTTTGGGCCTAGTCGGAATAGTGGTTTCGGGACCACAAATATGACATAGTAAAATTAATTTTTATTATATTTTTATGGTCTACAATTTTATGGAATTGTTTTGTGAAAATTTCGTTCGAAAATTTTGACGTTTGGGCACTCAATTTAGTCAAAAGGACTAAATTGTAAAATGTGGAAAACTTGAGTTCTAGAAGCTAGAGGTGTCAAATTGCTATGAAATTTTAAATTAGAGGTCCTTAATGGTAATTAGACCATTGATTAATTTTTTGGACAAAAATGGACATGAAATAGGTGAAATAGAATGTTTTTAAGTTAGGGGCATTTTGGTCATTTAGTAATTAAAAGATTAAATAAACAAAATAAAAGCCAAATTTTTCTCATATTCAATCCCTTGGATGAATTTTTGAAGACCATCATGGCTAGGGTTTTGTTCAAGCTTTCCAAGCTCGATAGTAAGTTCGTTCTTGCCCCGTTTTTAATGATTTTCACGTTTTTGAAATCCTTGTAACATGATCTACCCATTTCTACCATTTATTTGAGTTATGATGAAGGTCTAGGGTTTTACCCATGTTAGAAATTTGTGTATTTTGATGTTTAATGGTAGATTATGCATGTTTATTGTTAGAGAAACAATTTTTCCTAAGTGATTTTCAGTGAAAATGCCTAAAAGGACTAATTTGTAAAAGTTATAAAATATGTAGTAAAAATGTGTTTTAATGGAAATTGTGGGGTGTTATAGTTATGAAAATGGTTCGGCTAGGCTGAAGGTACAAAGAAATTGAATGAAAATCATATTACGAGCCTAGGGAAAAAATGTAAGTATGAAAAATTTAGAGGCAAAAAATGTAAATTTTGCCATAATGAGATTTTGGGTTGTATTGAGTAGCTTAATGATTAAATAAGCTACATGTGATGTTATTGATTAATAAAAACGAGATTCGGGCCAACAATGGGGAAAAATAAAGTATTGGACGGTTAGGTCATTTTTTCCATTGTCGCATTCGAGGTAAGTTTGTATGTAAAAGTAACATCCTAAATTAGGGCCTAGTCAGAACAGTGGTTTTGGGACCACAAATCTAACGTAATAAAATTTATTTTTATTATATTTTTATGGTGTATGATTTCTCGGAATGACTTCATGAAAATTTTGTTTGAAAATTTTGACGTTTGGGCACTCAATTTAGTCAAAAGGACTAAATTATAAAAAGTGAAAAAGTTGATTTCCACATGTTAGAAACGTCCAATTGTTATGAGTTTTTAAATTGAAGGTCCTTAAATGGTAATTAGACCATTGGTTAATTGTTGGACAAAAATGGACATGAAATGGGTGTAATAAAATATTTTTAAGTTAGGGGCATTTTGGTAACCTAATAATTAAAAGAACTAAAAGGGTAAAATAAGCCAAAATTGGCTATCATCTTCTCCATCCAGCCGAAACTAGCATGGACACCATGTCTAGGGTTTGGTTCAAGCTTCCAAGCTCATTTGTAAGTGATCCCGAGCCCCGTTTTTAATGTTCTTTACATTTTTAAAGTCCTGCTAACATGATCTAATCATTTCTACCATTATTTTGAGCTAAGGTTTATGTTTAAAAATTTACCCATGAGTGACATGCTTGTATTTTGATGTCTAATGGTAGAAAATGAGTGTTGAGTGTTAAATAAACGACTTTTACTAAGCGATTTTTGACGAAAACGTCCGAAATAACCATTTTGTAAAAGTTGTAAAAATGGTATAAAGGGTGTTATGGTGAGAATTGTAGTTTTCTATAGTTATGAAAATGGTTCGGCTAGGCTTATAGAATGAGAAAATTGAATAAAAATCATTTTACGAGCCTAGGGGTAAAAGTGTTATTTCAAAAAAGTTTAGGGGAAAAATATAATTTTTCTAAAATATGATTTTGTGTTAATTTGAATAATGTGAGTCCTAAATAGGCTATATTTGAAATGATAAATCAAGAAAATCGAGACTCAGGCTTAAATCAGGAAAATACAATTTTTGGACTAAAATGGTAATTTTGTCGTTTCTGTATTCGAGGTAAGTACGCGTGATTTAATAAGTATATTATTCATGTTAGTATTGTTATACATGAAATATATCTTGCTATGATTGTATTGAATTTGACGTAAATGGACATTTTATGGAAATTGACATTTTAAATGAAATGGATAAGTTTGTATGAAAACTAAGTGATATGTTATTTTTGGTTGTATGGACTAATGCCCAAATAAACATGAAAATGTGTTGAATTGAATGTACATTGATGAAAAGAGAAAATCCCGGTTGAATAAAAAGGGATATCTGATGGATAAATCAATGTTTACATGACATGAGATCCTGCATGTGTTGCAGAAAAGGATTTAGCCCTGATGAGTAATCCTTTGATCTCAATATAGAAAGGATCTAGCCAAGACGGGTGTTCCTCAAGTGATCGAGCCTCCCGAAGAATATGGGTACATTAAGGATTTAGCCCAGACATGTAATCCGATTAAGGACTGAATTTAGCCTAGACTGGTAATTCAAATCCAATCTTATGAAAGTGTTTTAAGGGATTTTACCTGGACTGGTAATCCCAACAACACTCTGTGAGTTATGATACGTGAGATTTAGCCTGGATTAAGTAATCCCGCCGTAATGAGTGAGGTTCACGGGAGTGCGTACTTGAAATTATCGCTTGCATGACTTGACGATAAATGTGATATCCATCGAGATTCCGAGGAATTCAACGGGAATTAATATGAGAAATGGAATGGAAATATTAGAAATGATAAACTCATCTATGCTTAGATGATACTAACATGATGTATATGATTTTCATGTTGGATGAGTGGTTGTGCTAAGAGATAGCACAGGTACATACTTCAAACCCATGAGCATGTGTTTTCCATGTGAAATGAAATGGGCTTCTGATAAGAGTGCAAATGATTGAGTGATATTTATGAGAATAATTTCTATGAAAAATTTGTGATGGTTATCATCATGTTGCACTAAGACAGATTAGTACAATACCAGCAGTCTGAATATGAAAATCCACCAAAAATAGTGGAAATTGAGTTAGAGGCTGAATAAAATGTGAAATTAAATTTTATAGAGTCTAGTTTCAGATAAAAGAAACAGTGTAAGGAAAGGAATCTCATATGATGAGATATTTGAATTTGTGTGAAACAGGGTCAGAGTGATCTTGGACTCCCCTGTCTTAAGTTTGAAAAATCATTAAAAATTGTACAAAAATGATTATGAGTTATAATTTATATGCATAAAATCCTTAATGAGTCTATTTTCAAGGAAAATAGATGGACGTATCATCCAAGTCTTGTAGTATGAGATAATTACTTCATAGTGAAGAGAGGTCGGAGCTGCTAGATAGCAAAATAGAGGTAACTTTAAAGAATAAACTTTACTTATTTTCTTGACCAAAAATTATGAAAAGTTTATGGTAGGAAGATATCTGAGTCTGCTTTTAGGGAAAATTAACAGTTTTCAATTCAGAGTCCCATAGCTCCAGATACGAATAATTTAGTGACCATGACTTGAGAAAATAGCTTGACTGGACTTTGAATAAATAGAAAGAATTATAAAAATGGCATGCTATCCTATTGTTTATTATTTTTCATACTTACTAAGCTTAAAGCTTACTCCCTCCTTTCCATTTCCTTAGTGTTTTCAGGTCGGCTCGGGGTTGGAGATCACCGGAGGCAGCATCACACTATCGAGACATCATCGTTGGAATATTAATATATTTATGCTAGTGATTCCAAGTGAGTGGCATGTATAGGGACTTAGTTTTATGATAGATGTTGTTATGAGTAGCCAAATGTATTGACTTATAATGATTCATTGTATATAGCCATGAGATGTGGCTTATAACGATTATGGCTTGTAAGCCTATTTATCCATGTTAGGCCTTAATGTTTGTGATATGGATATACTTGTTGAAAATGCATGTTGGTGTATAACATGTGTGTATGATGAATGCTTCATGACCAATCGAACTTGTCATTGCTATGAGAAATATGCCTGATATAGAAAAAAAAAAGATGATGATGTTGATTGAACTTGAATGCTCAAGGTCTAACGACACAAATGATAAGCGAATAATTCTTAATTATTAGTAAATGTGGTGCAATAATAAGATTAATGGTCATGGATGTTTGCATCTAGACTTAATATTGCACGAGCATGCGAAATACGTGAATAATGACATGTTAATGTTAAGAATATATCTTAATGAAGGAGTTTAAATCATTAAAATGATGCCATGATATGTGTCCTTAATATATGTAATGAATTGTGGAAATTAAGGGTAACACAAAGGCTTGGAAAATAGCCTAAGTGTTGGTTACACAAGCAGAGACACGACCATGTGTCTCAGCTATGTGGAGAACACGGCCTAACACACAAGCATGTGGCTTGGCCATATGGTTCATTTTGCATGATGATGTCATAGTCAAAGAGTTACACGGCCTGAAGACATGGGCGTGTTGAAGACACACGGGCGTGTCCTTGTGTCCACACGGGTGTATGGCTCCTCTTCATGGAAAAAATTTCATAAATTTTCTTGAACCTTCCAAAGCTCTCGGTTTAGTTCCTAATTACTTTCATAGCACGCTTAAGGCCTCGTAGGCCCAAATAAGGGACTTTAAGATAGAAATTGAAAAGTTTTAAATTTGAACGAAATTTTATGGCCCGGTTTGTATGATTGTTTGTGTTTAAGCCCGGTAAGGCCTCGTATCCTATCGCGGCGTCAGACACGGGTAGGGGGCGTTACAGTAAATATAAGCATTATTTTTATTATTGCATTGTTATTTGTATACTTTAATATTTTATGAATTACATGAATAACATTATGGACAAGTTCGACAACAATGTGATAAACAAAAAAATCCCAGTTGAACCTTAGGAATAGAATAGGATACGAGTGACATGTCACTAGGACCCCATGTGTTATATATGATTATGTGATCTAGGTGCTGGTCATGTATGTCCTACCGGTGGCTAGGTAGTCTGGCATGTGTTGCAGATACTTGACAGCTTGTGTGAGTAGCCCCTGTAGCTACGTCTTGACCGTCAGCTTGTGTGAGCAGGCCCATGATTAGCTCGAGAGTGAGAATTTATGTGTTATGAAAATGAAGTAGCTTTGGCTATATATGTGGCATTTGTGTGAAAAGACTTTCCGTGTATCCGATTAGTATTCCAAGTGTTCAACGGGTAATACAAAGATTATGTTAGATGTGAAAGGATATGATTATGTTACAAAATTGTATAGGTATGTATAGAAATTCAATTGAGCATGGAATTCATGAATGGTGAGTTCATGAGCATTGTGACAATGTTATTGTGTTAACCTTATGAATAATGGTATAAGTGTATATATATGTGTCGTAAGAATTGTTGATGTTTATAAATTGGGCTTTTAGGCCGAATTGAATTGAAATGTGGTATGTTGTATTTCACTTGAAAACGATTCATTGGATATGAGAAAAAAGAAAAGATTGGCATGATTATTCACTAAAGATGGCTATGTTAGTATGACAAGTTAAGAGCTTAGAAAATTGAAAGATGATAAGTTATATGTTTGAAAATTTGTATATATATAATTAATGTGCATGTTTACCATGAAGTTTGAAATGATTTGTTAATTGATGTAACATATTATAATGGGAAAGATTACAGTTGCCAGGCTAATGCCAAGACATGTTCAATTATGGTCATGAATTGAAAAGGGTAATCAATGTGATTGAATAAATTACGATTACGACACTTAATGAAATTTATACGATCTTGTAATCATATTATTGGAATGGTAAATTTATGGCATAATTTGCTTATTATTTACATATGAACTTATTAAGCTATATAGCTTACCCCCTTCCTTTCCCTTGTCTTATAGGGTTATTAAGCTAGCTCGGGTTGGAGATCGCTAGAGATTCTATCACACTATCAAGCTATCACTATGAATATTGATGAATTCAAGTAGTTTGAGTCTATTGCATGTATAGGGACTTGGTCTTTTGGTTATATGTGTTATTATTAATGTGGCCAAATGTGTTGGCCTATAATGGATTATTGTTCAAATTGTACATAGCCACGAATGATGGCTTATGTTGATTACAAGTTTATTCATGTGTTAATGCCCCCTCTTAAATGTGATGTTAATATGTTTTAATGGGTTAATTATGATGTTTTAAGCATGATAAATGATGGCAAGAGAATGACATATTGTTGTCTTAGTTGTGAGTGTTTGGTTTACTAAGTATGATATGTTTTGGTGCCTTTAAATTGATATGAGTGCATGTGTGAATAAGGGTTGAAAATGGCTTGGTAAATAACCTTATTTTTGTCCACACGGGTAGACACACGGGCGTGTGTCTAGGCCGTGTGTGACACACAGTCCGCCCCATGGGCGTGTGATCCAGCCGTGTGTCCCTTGAACTTCAATTGTTGCAAAACAAAGTTCTCAGTATCAAGCACACGGGCAGAGACACGAGCGTGTTTCTCAGCCGTATGAAGGACAAGGCCTAAGCACACGGGCGTATGACTTAGCTGTTTGACATTAAATTTGTTGATGACGTCATAAACAAAGAGTTACAAGGGTTAGGGACATGGGCGTATGTGACCACACAGCCTGCCCATATGGGCATGTCCCAAGCCAAACGGGCATGTGACCCCTATTTTGACGAAAAATTTTATAAGTGTTGAAAAATTTTCCTGAGTTCTCAGTTTAGTCCCGAACCACCTATATTGCATGTTTTGGGCCTCGTAGGCTCGTTTAAGGGACGATACGAATATTTTTTTAAAAGTTTTAAATTTGAGTGGAAATTCATGACTTGGTTTCAAATGTTTGTTTGAGTTTAAGTCTGGTAATGCCTCGTACCCTGTTCCGGCATCGTATACGGGTAAGGGGTGTTACACACTAGTTATTACATACGATTTGTAAAAGGTTTTTCTATGATCGCGACTCCGTTGACAAAATTGCTTTAGAAAGATGTGAAATTTGAATGGTCTAAAAAGTGTTAGAAAAGTTTTGATTTGTTGAAAACTTTATTGGCTAAAGCTCCAGTGTTAGTAAAACCAGAATAGGGTAAAGAATTTATCATTTATAGTGATGCATCGTTGAACGGTCTGGGTTGTGTTTTGATGCAGGAAGGCAAAGTTATAGCCTATGCCTCGAGACAATTAAAACGCATAAAAAGAATTATCCGAAGCACAACCTTGAATTAGCTGCTATTGTATTTGCTTTAAAAATATGGCAACACTATCTGTTTGGTGAGAAACGTCACGTATATTCTAATCATAAAATTTTGAAATATTTGATGACTCAGAAAGATTTGAACCTGCGACAGAGAAGATGGCTAGAATTGCTTATTATTGATTATCATTCGAGAAAAGCAAATGTTGTTGCTGATGCTTTGAGTCAGAAATCATTGTTTGCATTACGTATGATGAATATTCATTTAGTTCTGTCTAATGTTAGTTCGATATTAGCCAAATTGAAAGCGAGACCATCATTTATTAAGCAGATTTACGAAGCTCAGAAGGTTGATAATGAGGTTATAGCAAAACGAGCTCAGTGTGATTTGGATTTTGATTCTGAATATCAAATTGATAATGATGATTATCTGAGATACCGAGATCGTATTTGTGTTTTGAGAAATCTAGAGTTGATTTAGATGATTTTGAATGAAGCTCACAACAGTCTTTTATTTGTTCATCCAGGAAGTATGAAAATGTATAATGATTTGAAACAACATTACTGGTGGTCTAGAATGAAAAGAGATATCTCCAACTTTGTTTCGAAATGTTTGATTTGTCAGCAAGTTAAAGCTGAACATCAGGTTCCATCCGGTTTGTTATAACTGATTATGATTCCGGAGTGGAAATGGGATAGAATAACGATGGATTTTGTTTCGGGTTTGCCCCTATCTCCAAGACAAAGATGCTATGAGACAACAATATCTGAATCTGTTCAACGGTAAGATTTTCGAGACAAAAATCCCTAAGGAGGGAGAGTTGTAAAAACCCGGTTTAGACTTTAGTCAGAATAGTGGTTTCGGAACCATAAATTCGAGGTTAGAAATTTTTTTAATATTATTTTTTGTGTTTAATGCATGATATGTGATATATGCGAAAAGTTCGTGTGAAAATTTTATCATTTGTGTGCTCGATTTTACAAAAATGACTAAATCGTAGAAAATGCAAAAGTTGCATTCTATATGTTAAAAGTGAAAATGGTTATGGCTTATTAAATGGGAGGTCCTTATCTTGTAATTAGACCATTGATAGTGGAATTTGACAAAAATGACCATTAAATGAATGATTTTAAATGGTTATAAATAAGGTTAATATGGTAAATAGATTATTAATGTTTATATTAAATAAAACTAAAGCCAAAATTAATCCATTATCATCTTCTTCACACTGAAAATCAAAAGAAATAAAAGCTATCGAAGCATTTTAGGGTTCAACTCTCATTGTCTTTGATTAAGGTATGTATTGAGCTCAGTTTTTTATGATTTCTACGTTTTTGTGATCGTTGCTTTGAGTACTAGCTAGCCCATGCTTGAATTTTTGAATTTGATGATGAATTTGAGTTATGCCATTGATGAAATTGTAAGCTTTATGATGTTAGTTGATGGAAAATGAAAGATATATGTTGGGTTAATATGTTTTGTATTTGAATTTTTGATAAATTTGAGTATTTTGGACTAAATTGTGAAAATGAGAAATTGAGGGCCTAAAATGTGAAATAAATGAAATATATGGGCTTATATGAACTACATGAAAATTCAGCCTAGCATGTGTAATATGAAAATATGTGTATTTTGTGATTTTATGAATTAGGGACTAAAGTGTTAAAAAGTGAAAATGTGAGGGCTAAGTTGTAAAATGCCCTAAATATGTGAATATGGATTGAATTGAATGATTTGTTGAACAAAAGGGTTAAATTTGAATGTGTATAGATCAAGAACCAAAGAAAACAAAATTAGATCGAGGAAAGTCGAAAGTAGTTGAATAGCCGTTCATTTCCGTTCATTCCCGTACGAGGTAAGTCGATATACAAATAAATGTGTTTGAATTGAATTATTATTACTTGTATGTTAATGAATATTGATGAATGGCTATTTGAGTTGAAAATGAGAAATCTAAAAAAGTTCTGATAATATGATGACGTCCGAAAAGTCCTGTACGAACCATAGGAATAGTTACGATACATATGTCATGATATAGGATTCCGATGTGTGATTTTGTGTAAGATCACGTCTGGGACGTTATCATCGATTTGAGATTTACATGTAAGACCATGTTTGGGACATCGGCATCGTATATGATTTCGTGAGAGACCCTGTCTGGGACAGTGGCATCAATATTTGATTACATGTAAGACCATGTCTAGGACGTTGGCATTGTACGAGCTTTTCGAGTATCTGCATATCCTATTTGACTCCGTACGGTTCAATAGGCATTCTGAGAAACGAATGGCTAAGTGAATGTGTATCCAATTCAGGTACGTTTGAAATGTAGATCATTTTTTAGAATGAAAGGTAAGTATATGTACATTTGTGGACATATGATATATGTATGAATTATTATTATGAGAACGAGATGTGTTATATGTAAGTGAATTATGATCAAATGAGCTATATGAAACATATGGATATGTGATTGTATTTTTCCATGAGCTACATGAATGAATTGGTTTAGAATTCTGTTATGTGATAAGTTTATTTGTATATGGCTTACTAAGCTTTTGAAAACTTACTTCACATGTTTTTCAATTGTTTTATAGATTATCGAAGCTACCGGAAGCTCGAGGATCATTGAGGATCATTACCACACTATCGAACTCTATTTTGGTACCTTTTGAAAATGTGAATATTGCAGTATGGCATGCATGGGCTAGAAGTATTTGAATATGATTTTTGAAGTGGATATCATGCCATGTGATAAGGCTAGATTAAAGTTTCTATTTGGTGTGGTTTTTTGGTATATAAGTTGTGTTAAGAAATGGTATGTGTTGATGTGCATAAATGGCCTAGTGACAAATAGTCAATTTGGTAAGTTAGTTATGTGAATTAGTTATGGAAATGGTATGATTTTGATATGAGAATGAATGTGAAAAATTGAGATAATGAAATGTATGAATGAATGAGTTTGGTATCTGATTTTGGTATGTTTTGGTTTGGGTAATAAGAATGAAATTGATTGGTGACATTGTGGATTGAATTATACATGTTTGGGTATAGTTTTGGTTGCTATTTGGTCATGAATTGTGCTTTGATTTTGGACTTGTAGAGATGACCATTAAGGGTGGCAAATTGGCTTTGCAAATAGTCTATTTTTGTCCACACGGGCAGAGACATGGGCATGTGTCTTAGCCGTGTGCGACACATAATTATGTTACACGGCCGTGTGTCCTTTAGGGTAGTCCTATAATTTAAAGTAAGTCTCGAGCATGACCTAGACACCGGGCGTGTCTGGTGGCCATGTGAAGCACACAACCTTGGCACATGGGTGTGTGTGGCCATTTCGAAGGGTACACGGGCTAGACACATGGGCGTGTGGTTAGCCGTGTGACCCAAGTCAGTTTCAACCACGGCCAAGGCACACGGGCATGTCTCCGGATGTTTGGTACAAGTCAGTATGTATGCCTTGTTTAGCCACGGCTTAGACGCACGGGCGTGTCTAATGCCATTGAAGGTACACAGCCTGATCACACGGGCGTGTGACCTCTGTAACTTTGAAAATTTGTGAAGTTTCTGAGAAATTTTGTATGTGCTTGGTTTAATCCCGACCCCTTCCTAAAGCATGTTTAAGGTCTCGATGACCTAAGAAAGGGACTTTGAAACAATGTTTGAATATGATGCTATGATGTGTGGATGATATTTGTGAATTGATTATTAAATGTTCTGATATGTCCGGTAATGCCTCATAACCCTAGTCAGGCAACAGATACGGGTTAGGGGTGTTACAAATAAAATCAAATACCCAAAATGATTTGTCTCGCCTAATAGTCCATAAATCTCAAGAGAGGTTACAACTAAATTTTAACTTTATATTTTTTGTGTGATTTTTAAGATTGAGAATTAATAAAATTAATTTATTTTTTAATAAGATTCTAAAACCCTTAAAATCCTAGATCCCTAAACACTAAATCTTAAACTCTAAATATTAAATTCTAAATCTTATTCATCCTTAAATCTTATCCACAACCTTAATCTAACCCTTTTCTTAAAAGCATAATCCTTAAAATCCAAAGTTCTAAACCCATTGTATTAAAAACCATAAATCTAGTTTAACATAAAAAAGTCATAAACATTGTGTTACTATTATTCTATTTAATTTATCAAAATTTATTAAGGTTAAAATATTGTTATAGAGAATTGATCTAGTATTAAAAAGTGCAAGATATTAATTAAAATATTTAAAGAAAATGAAGTAGCACATTTTTATTGAAAGTCTAAAAAGTGACTTTTTAAGATTATCTCAATATAATTTAAATATATAAATAATATATATTTATATATAAAGAAATTGAAAGTTTTAAAGATTAACAATTCTACATAAAGAGAGTAACAAAATTAAAAAAATAAAGCAAATTGCTTAATGAATGCCCCACAATTTAGAAAAAAAAAATCTCTAATCCAAATTTGTTAGGCAACTATAATAAAAAAAATTGAAAGTTTTACGGATAAATAAAAAACTCCTCAAAAAATAATGAAAGATCATGGCTAAAAGGGGATTTCACTATAATAAAAGAAGAGTACAAAAGATGAAGAGAATCAAAAGAAAATCCGTCCGGAAGAAAAACCCTTCAAAACAAAGAACATAATTGATGATCACTAAACTAACTATAAATATGACTAAGGCAAGCGCACCTATCGAACAATAGTATAGTTATGGTGAGTAGGGAATATCGTATCCATGAGGACTAAAAGTACAAGTAATTACCATTTTTCTATTATTTAGCCGACAAATTGGAGTAATTGTTTTTAATCTAAAATTACTAAACTAATCTAACTAAGAATGCAATAGAGAATGAAATATGAAAATTATCGAAGATAATCAATGAGATAGACAATACCCAAGAAAGAATCCACCTAGACTTCACCTATTATTATGAATCTAAATTAAACGATTTATTCACTTGTGTCTTGATCTGTAGAAATCCCTAAATTATGTTAATATCTCTTTCGAGAGTATGAACAACTGACTCTAGGTTGATTAATTGAAATCTCTTTCTAATTAAAACTCTATTGTCACATTAACTCGATCTATGGATTCCCCTATTAGATTTGACTCTAATCTGATAGATTTATGTCGTCTTATTTCTAAGATTGCATACAACTCCACTCAATTATGCTAGATCTACTCTTAAATAGGGAATTTTGCTCTACTGAAATAAGCACATTAAACTTGAATTAATATCTTAGAAATATTAAAACAAGAAATAAGCATACATAATTGAGAACAAGAATCAAGTATTTATTGCGTAAATCAGAAATCAAATAATAAGATTCATCATAGGTTTCATCTTCCCTAGGTATCTAGGGAATTTAATTCATAATCTTGAATGAAAACATCTCAAAGTTAGAATAACCACAAGACATAAAGAAACTCAATAAAAATTTAAAAGAAATTAAATGGAGATCTTCGATGTTGAGAGAGATCCGCTTTCGAGTTGATTCCAATGGCATTCTTCTAGTGCTTTCTTCGATCTTCTATGAGTGCCCCCTTAGATCTTCTTCTAATTGGCATTTATAGACTTTAGAATACTCAGAAAGCCTAAAAATTGGGTTTTTTCACGTATTTGGGAAGCAAGGTGCAATATCGACACGGACTGGCACATGTGCATGTGGCCAGGCCGTATAGCGCACATGGGCGTGTGGCCAACCCGTGTGGAAATGCCTAGGCCATGTGGATCCTGAAACAACTCTTTTTGTCTGATTTTGGTTTGTTTTTCACTCTTTTCACTCCTCTATGCTCATCTAAGTATAGAAATATGAATTTAAAGGATTAGGAGCATCAAATTCACTAATTTACATAATAATAAATCATCCAAAAACGCATCAAGAATGGGATTAAAATTATGTTACTTTTGTAGCTTATCAATAATTCTCTCAATCTAAATATTTCTGTTGTTTTAAACCTAGAGTAACTAAGGTCTATTTATAGGATGAAATTCGCAACATATATGACTAGAATATCCCCAGGTTAATTAGAGTTCAAGTGGGAAACTAAAAAAAAGAGTTTAATTAAGAGAAGAAAGTCGAGAAACTTGAGGTGCACATCGCCACATTGTGGCATGGTGTTTGGTCTTTGGGATAAAGAAGGATCACGATGTTAGGATGAGGGTTTTCTTCTCGTCGTGGCGTCAACTGCTTGTTAAGACAAAAAGCTTCTCCTCATTGTAATGTCACACACTGTTTGATCGAAAAGCAAGGCATACTTCCACAAATCTCCACCTTGACTCATATTTCACTTAACTCCTTTGTCAAGCCTTGTTATGGGCCTAATTTGATCTTTGTCAGATACTCACCAAGTCCAAGCAATACTCAAACTTTGAAATTGAAAGATTCACACCAAGTCCAAGCAATGCTCGAACTTTGAAACTGAAAGACTCTTTGTCAATATATTGACCAAATTGTGTTCTGTGCCAATTTTATGAATCTAAACATTCCTTTGAATGATCACCTCTCAAACAAAGTGATAAGGAATGTCTATGTGCTTTCTCCTTTCATGATGTATTTTATCTTTGGTGAGATGTATGGCATTTTAACTATCACAATATATGACAGTTGCCCCATTTTCACTTACCAGTTCACTAAACAGGTCTTTAAACGAAATCGCTTCTTATACAGTTTCAGTAATTGCCATGTATTCTACTCCACTAGTAGATAAGGCTACTATATCTTAAAGTGTAGCTTTCCAACTGATGACACAATCTCCAAAAGTGAATAGATAACCTGTGAGAGACCTCTTTGGATTTAAGTCTCTTGTATAATCTTAATCAACATATCCGACTAAGCCCTTTGGGCTTCTTCCAAAATTTAAGCACATGTTAGAAGTACTTCATAAATATCTGAATATCCACTTAAATGTATCTACTAACAACCCTAACAACATGTGAAATATTAGGATGAGTGCATACCATTGCATGCATCAAACTTTGAATTGCACTTGAATAAGGTACTTTTGACATGTACCTCTCTTCTTCTTCGTTTTGGGGAGAATATGAAATTGACAATTTAAAGTGTACAACTAAGGGGGTACTTACCTATTTCGAGTCTTTCATCTTAAATTGCTCAAGGATCTTCTTAAATTACCTTAGTTGTGATAAAAAAAATTTGGAATGTCTATCCTTTGAAATTTCCATCCCTATTTTTTTTGCCTCACCTAAATCTCAAACTTAGGGTTAAGCATGGTTTTAAGTTTTTCAATTTTGGATGGATCTTAGCCGCAATCAACATATCATCAATATAAAACAACAAATATATGAATGAACCATTATCAAGACACTATAAATATACACAATTGTCATACTTACTTTATGAAAAACCAATACTTAACATGAAAGGGATGAACTTTTTGTACCGCTACTGAGGAGACTGCTTCAGACCGTACAATGGTTTTCTAATAAGGGAAACATAATCTTCTTATCTTCAGGTCTAAAGCATTCCAGTTGCTGCATTTATATGTCCTCTTTAAGGTGCTCTAACTCAAGATTGTTTGATGCAAGAAGAGCCAAAAGTATCCGAATAGACCTATGTTTCACAACAGGAGAGAAAACATCATGAAAATCAACTCCCTCCACTTAGCTGTAGCCCTTTGCAACGAATCTTGCCTTGTACCTAATGTCATTTGGACTCGAACTTTCCTTCTTAAATACCCATGTCTTGTTCCTTTGAAGTGATTCTATCTCTTCATCCATAGAAATGAGCTATTTGCTGGAATCAGAGGCCTGAACTACCTCAGAATAACATGAAGGGTTAGTTGAATTAATGCTCTCTACAACAGTTAGAGCATATGCAACTAGGTTTCCTTCACGGTATTTTTGTGGTGGTCGGATTTTTTACTTTTTCATATCATGAGCCAAATTATAATTAGTTATTGAGATGGTGAGGGTACTTAAAAGTTGGATGAGGTCCCAAACTGATCTAAAATAGCTTCAGCTTCACAAGAACTAGGATTTTGACGTGTCGTCGCATTGTCTTTTGTTTCCTCGTCGAGAAGACAACCTTGTTCGTCGTGACATTGCGATGTGACTTTTCGTGTTGTTGTGATGTTGGAAGTATAAAAATATATAGATTTTTTAGCACCTTTTAAGCTCTAATTCATGCAGTTTTGTAGTAATTTTTGTCGAAATTCATACTTTAATTATACAATAATTAATTTGCACTCAAATTATTAAAAAAATTGAAATTTAATTATTTTATTAATAAATTTAGAAAAATTTGATTTATTTTCGACAATTTTGCACAAAGAATGAAAATTGGCTCGGCAGTCCCTCTGAGAGGCTTGAACTATTGGGGCAATTCTTGTATCAAATGAATCAAGAGTATGACTAATTAATTTTCCAGCCATATAAGGTCCAAAATTATTTATTAAATATACTTTATGTTTAATTTTGATCCAACATTAATTGGGTTAAAAATTAATATAAAATCTGAAGAAGAAAAAAGGACCTAGTTGTGTTTAGAGAAGAGGACTGATCCATCAAGGATTTGGAAACCCAAACTGTTCATATATCTAACCCAATCAATTTATGTGGCTGATTTTGTTAATTGCAAAGCAACCCTTTGATTTTTCCTTAATTTCGTTCAAACCCCTCCTCTTTTCATACCTTCTATTTTTAGCCCCAAACTAAAAGTAGCAAGTTAGAATCAATCAAACTTGTACCAAGCATGGCCGGCCAATGAAGAGGGAGCGACTAATATTTCTTTGCTACTTTTAGTAGCTATCTCCACCTATAAATACCCGTATTCCCTTCCTCATTTCACATCCCTCACATCCTTAATTTACACATCTTACTCTCTTCCATTCACTTTCTTCTTTTCCCATTTCCTTTTTCCTTCTTCCCTTTTTGATTTCCCCTCTTTAAAAGAGCTTACACGCCCCTCGAATTAGTAGCATTCAAGTGTTCACGAAGGCCTTGGACCAACAAGATGAGCAGAGAAGAAGAGAAGCACACTAGTTTGGCTTCGGAGAAACACTAGGATTTGTTTCTTTGTTCCCTTCTCTTTATTTTTTTCTCATTTATATTGTGATCATGAATATGAATACTTTTTGTGTTGTTGTTCTTGATTTAATTAAAATGGATTAAATTTAATTCCTATTAGACTGATTGCATTCTGTTCGCTTAAATTATTAAAATCATGTTTTTGTTGTTATAGGCCTTGTTAAATTGTTCAATTAAATAAAACCATGCTTATGCTATACTTGCATTATAATTGTAAGGTAACGAATGAATTAATTATTAATCGGATTGAATATAATTAATTGACACAATATATAATTGGTGCATGTTTAATCTTCTAAGGTAGCTGAAGGTTAAATTAGCGACGGTAAAACGATTCTTTAGCCTTGTATAACTTATAAGATTGTTGTGATTAAATTGTTTCAATATAGGAAAATTGATTAATTGTTTGAATTGACATATGAATATGTTCAAGAGATTAGTTAATTTAGTAAGCATGTATGTACATTAGTTGACAAAATACCAAGTTGCCGTGAAATTATTTGTAACAACATGAACATAGTTTTAGTAATTCTAAGTTAAATAATGAAATTGATTCAACACATTTATGTTCTATTGATTAACACTCGTCTTTTAGAAATCGCGCATTGGAACATTTTTACTTTTTATTTTCTTAGTTAAATTAGTTAATTTTTAGTTTTCATAACACCTTTTCAAATCAACAATTGTTTTCATCACTAAAGTGTTTAACCTTACATTTCATAAATAATTTTCTTTCACAATCCTTGTGGGTACGATAACTCGACATTTACTTGTCACTTTATTACTTATTGCGATTATGTACACTTTCACATTTTCGTTGTTCCAGATGTTACCCCCTGTTTCAACTTTTGACTCTACATTGCTTGAGACCATCTGATTTGTTGTATATTTAAAAATAAGTGAACCCTTTTCCAAATGAATCATAGTCGATTCATCGAACTTAACATCTCTCCTAACAATAGTTTTATTTGTTTCCAAATACCACAGTTTAAAACCTTTCGTACCGGTAGAGTAACCCAAATAAATTTACTTTATGAGCCTTGGATCAAGCTTTCCCTAACTAACTTTATCATAAGTAGGACAATTGAAAATTCTAAGACTAGAATAATTGAGAGGATTACCTAACCATATCTCCTCTGGAACTCTAATGTTCAATGCTTGATATGGAGATCAGTTTACCAAATTTACTAAATTTACGACTTCAGCCCAAAACTCCTTCCCTAGACCTGCATTTGAAAGCATGCATCGTGCCTTTTCCAACAAGGTTCTGTTCATTATTTCTACAACTCTATTCTGTTGCAGGGTACCTACAACGGTGCAATGTCTTTCTATCCCTTCCTATTTGCAGTAGTCATTAAACTTGGATGGACAAAAATCAAGTCTGTTGTTTGTTCTCAACTACTTTACGAGCTTCTTGGTTTGTTTTTCTAATAGCATTTTCCATTGCTTAAAGATTATGAAAACTTCATTTTTCTGTTTCAGAACATAAACTCAAACGTTTCTAGAATGGTTATCAATAAAGTTAGAAAATATTTATTACCTCATTTTGAGATGTAAGAAATCAGACCACATAAATCGAAATGGATGTAAGCCTTGTTTAGCATTGCTGTGGAGAAACATTTTTGGAAGAAAAGTGCTGCTAAACAAGTAACTTTTGGCTGAAATTTTTGGCTTCTCAAAAGCACTTTTACCCTGTAACACCCCTAACCCATATCCATCGCCGGAATGGGGTTATGAGGCATTACCGATCATAAGACAATTCAGAATAGACTTTCATTACAAGGTAAATCATCTAATAAAAATCTTTAAACCAAACTAACATGTTTCAATCATACCATTTATCTAATTATTCGAATTACTGTTAACTCAATACAATCAAATAATCATAGAATTTAAATACTTAATTTATAACCTAATATATATATATATTATTTCATATTCAAATCATAATTACAACTTAAGTATCTATAGCATGCAAATGACAATTATAAGAAATAATCTATCAACTTGTAACTTTTATGCACCAACTTTAATTAATAAATTCAAACATCATTATACTTTATATAAATAACATGTGTCACAATGTCCATTTCATTTAGCAATATTACCAAACCTTTATAACATATATTACTTAACCACAAATATACAATACCTCACTTATAACACAAGCATACAAGTAAACATATAATGACCTATTTGAATCACATTTGCCGAACCACTGATATATCATATTAATAAGTTTAAATAACATATTCAACTTGGCTCTACTTGGCAAATTCATTACATTAATAATCATGACTTATGCACATACAAATATATATACTCATACAAATATATAAACATATCATAATCATTTCACTTCAATAATAAGCTAAATTTAGTAAACCAATATCAAATACGAAACATATCATACAATACATATACCAAAATAAATCCCAATCATATTAAAATATAGCCGAATACTTTTTAGTACCAATTCATGATATAAAATATACGTTTGAAAGATAAATCATTAACCGAATATAGATATATATATAACGAAGACACAAATTTTACAAAATCATATAGAAAACATATTAAAATAGCTCCAACCATGTTCGGTTATTACAAAATATCTTTTATCACCAAATCATTTATAACACCTTAACTAGGCATAACACCAAATTCACATATATACCTTATTTTATTATGAACCACATCCAACTCAATCAAACATACCTATGTATATATCGTGACCAATTCATTCATATCACATCCAAATTCACTAACCAACTTCAATGCACAAACACATATCATAAATACTAGTCGTCCAAGGCACATAGCATTTTAACCAAAAATGATCCTAAACCATAATCAAACAAAACCAAATTCAAGCATAGGAATCAAGCCATCTTCAGGTGGCTTAAATTATAAGTATATTCCAGCCTATACATGCCATAGATCTAAAAATTCACTATAAAAATACCGAAGGTCGATAGTGTGATAGACTTTGTTGACAATCCTCGAGCTCGTAACTTAACTTCAAAATCTATAAAACAGAGGCAGACATAAACACATACAGTAAGGTATCATAGCTTAGTAAGTCATAAACAAATAAACAATCCAATGATATAATCAACTCAATTAAACTAAACCAAATTACAATATCATTCTCACATTTAATCTCAAACTTAAAAATTTCATAAATGATATATTTTCATACATAAATGTTACCTTGGCCGAATGTTCATATATTTAAATTAATAAATTATCATTCAACCTTCAAAGCCAAAATGTCATTATATAACCAATTATACATACACTCATATACACAAGCTCATGAATCAAAATATAACTTCATATACATACACTAATTATATGGCCGAATATATAAGATCATATATACACATATTCACGAATCATTTCAACTATATTCATATTATTTGTTCACAAGGTTGATTACACTTCTCATAATCACATACATTCTTCATTTACCTCATACATGATTTGTAACAAATATCATATAACTTACTTACCTTATTTCAAGTAGGTAATAAGCTAATTCATACCCAGTCATTTTAGCTTGTTTTATATATTTGTTCACAACTTATTGTTGCCCAATTAACCATTCAAAATTGGATAGGACACTCAGATGATCACACATATATCGTACAATGCCGACATCCCAAATGTGGTCTTACATGTAATCACATATCGATGCCACTTTCCTAGACAGGGTCTTACTCGCACGCATATATCGGAGTCACATATCGATGCCAACGTCTAAAACATGGTCTTACTCGTACATCACATAACGGAATCATATGTCATGACATATATATCCTAACAATTCCTAAGGTCCATATGGGCTTTCGGATGTCATAACTCGGTCGAAACGAATTCATAAATATTTCTGCCAAGCTTATTCACATTCGGCTATTACATACATACATTTACATATTTCAATTCAGCATATAATTCACATTTAATTAAAAATTAAGTACGTCTATTTGCTTATAAACTTACCTCGGACGATGTAAAACAGAACGGGACGGCTAGTCGACAACTTTAGTTTTCCCCCGATCCAAATCTAATTTTCTCTTTTCTTGATCTAAATTAATATAAATTAAACTTATTCAATCAAATATTCAATCAAATTCATCCAAAAACACATAAATGGGTAAATTACCATTTTACCCCTGACATTTTACACCTTGTACAATTTAGTCCAAATTGCAAAAAACACAAAATATGCAAAATCTCAACATACCCATGTTAGGCCGAATGTTCCTAGTGTTCATAAAATTCCATATATTTCATTTATTTCACACTATAGTCCCTCAAATTATTTTTTTTCAATTTAGTCCTAATTACTCAAAATCATCGAAAACTCCAATACAAAACATGTTAATCCAAAACATATCTTTCATATTTCATCCTCAAACAACAAAAATCACAAGCTTTCAACAATGGCATAACTCAAAATATTCATCAATACCAAAAATTCAAGCATGGGTTTTGTAGATAACTTAGCAACGATCTCAAAAACGTGAAAATTATCAAAAACCGAGCTAGTTACATACCTTGATTGAGCTTGAAAATAGCCGAAATACCTAGAATTTGTTTCTTTCTTTTTCTTTTTATTATTCGATTACAAAATGTATGAGCAACATTGTTTTAATTATGTTATATTTTAACATATATAAACATATTATTTATTTTACCTTTTTAACCTTTATTTTATAATAATAAAACCATTATAGTAATGGCCAATACCATCTACTCTAATTATCAATGGCTTAATTGCATTATAAGTGCCTCCCATTACAAGGAAAACAACAATTAAGCACATTCACATTTAACCACCAAATTTTCATTTTACGCGATTAAGTCCTTTTATTTAATCGGACACTCAAACGACAAAATTAAATCACGAAAATTTCACACATATAAATTCACACATAATAAACAAAGAAAATAATTTCAAAATATTTTTTTTGACTCTGATTCGTGGTCTTGAAACTACCATTTCGATTAAGGTCTAAATCGGGTTGTTACAACTCTCCCCCCTTTAGGGATTTTTGTCCTCGAAAATCTTACTGGTGAATAGGTTCGGGTAACGCTCTTTTATTGTATCCTCTGATTCTCATGTTGCTTCCTCAACTCCGTGTTTATTCCACAGTACCTTAACTAACGAAATTTTCTTATTTTGTAATTCTTTAACTTCGCTAGCCAGAATGCGGATCAGTTCTTCATATGTCATATCGGACTAAATTTCAATCTCTGACGAACTAATCATATGTGAAGGATCAGATCGATATCTATGAAGCATCGAAACATGAAATACATTGTGGATCTTTTCTAATTTAGGTTGCAACAGCAGTCTATAAGCAACCGGCCTGATATGCTCTGTAATCTCATAATCTGAGAAACATACAATTCAACTAGCTTATTAAGTGAGTAATTTGTACGAACCGGAGCAAAATAGGTCAATTTAGTCAATCTATCCACAATAACCCAGATATATCACTATACAGATGCCACAATCATCAAATAGAAATCATAATGTTATAATAAGGCCAACGTCTTACCCATAACAATAGATAATATCCCTGCTAATAATAAAGCATCTGAACCCAGAAGAAAGTCAAATATGGTTTAAACAATAATCAATGCAGAAACACAACTTCTATAACTCTAATGATGGTAACATTGTACTTTCACGTTTCGAACCAAAAATTATAATCATAATAGACATAGTCATCTCTGTCAAATAGAGATTTCTTGCAGATAATCACATGAAATCATAAGAAAACCAGAATAGCGAAATTTCAAGGTCTGAAGCTACATAGAATATCAAAAAGTTACAACCCATATAGAATTATATTAATTTTGATGATATCCATATAAGATCCAAAAAGAACAATGTCAATCATAAATATTGAAATCCACAGTAACAGTAGGAAATCACGTATATTTATCAGAACAATAACCAGTAGGAAACAAAGTATTAGTCTCATACAAACTTTAATGTCGATGTTCATACTCACTCAAGAAAATAAATACCAAAGATGGACATAGCAATATCGAACATAATCCAAATAGACCAACCATACCTTCATCTATTAGTATGTTTAGCTAATGTTCTCATATGATAAGAATTCTTTCTGAAACTAAACAGTCACATATACTTCTGAGAATAAATGTACACATAGAATGCCCATAAGGAATCATAGTAACTGCCTGACTATAACCATTGCATTCAGCCACCAATACAATTTAACTGTTATTTCAATTGATCAAAATTTTTCTGACACTTTTCTAATCACTCAACCATAATATCTTTTTATAGTAGTTTCGTCATCGGTGTTGCA
The DNA here is from genome assembly GCF_007990345.1 of Gossypium hirsutum. Taxonomy (NCBI): domain Eukaryota; kingdom Viridiplantae; phylum Streptophyta; class Magnoliopsida; order Malvales; family Malvaceae; genus Gossypium; species Gossypium hirsutum. Next base: position 20,906,569 of record NC_053429.1, read on the forward strand.
ATCATAGAGAAACCTTTTAAGAATCATCTATAGTAACCAGCAAGTCCTAGAAAACTTCGAACTTCAGAAACATTTCTCGAAATTTTCCAATCAAGTATAGTTGAAATTTTACTCGGATCAACCCGAATACCCAATACTGATACAACATGTCCCAGAAAACTGACTTCACGTAACCAGAACTCACATTTGCTAAACTTTGCATACAACTGTTTACCTCGCAAAGTCTGTAGCACAAGTCTCATATGTTTGGTATGCTCAGTTTCATCGCGGAAATAGATCAAAATGTCATCAATGAACACAACCACAAATTGATCCAGATACTGTCTCATTCGAAAAGTAGTCTGTAGTACATTGAAGTCTTTAACTCGTAATGAATAGTAACCTGATCTCAAATCTATCTTTGAAAACACTGTAGCCTCTTTCAGTTGATTGAACAGGTCGTTGATCCGTGGCAATAGATATTTATTCTTTATAATCACCCTGTTGAGCTGTCTATAATCGATACACATTCTCATAATTCTATCTTTCTTTTTCACAATAAAACTGGTGCACCCTAAGGAGAGAAACTCGGTCGTGTGAAACCTTTATCTGTCAACTCTTGCAACTAAGTTTCCAGTTCTTTTAATTTAGTAGGTGACATTCTGTACAGAACTATCAATATCAGAGTTGTCCTCAGCACTATCTCAATACCAAACTTTACTTATTAGATAGGGGATAAACCTGGCAATTCTTTAGGAAACACATCTGGATACTGGCACACAACTGGTACTTATTCAATCTTTCTTTCGGTCACCTTACTATCAAACACAAATACAAAGTAGCTTCACAACTCTTTCTCACATATTTCTAAGCTAACATCAAAGATATTACTGCCGGTAAACCATTTAGATCATTAAACTCAATCCGATTAATCTAATCATTTTAGCATATCAAATCAATAGTCTTTCATTTGCGATTTACAACAACATTATACAAAGTCAACCAATTCATAATCTGAACTCGTTGAATGATAACATCATCAAATCAACCAGAAGACATGAATCTTGAACAATCAATGGACAATTTTTTTTGTACATTTTGTCAACAAAATACACTGGCCCAAAGGGTTCAATATTCTAATCACAAACTCAGCAGACTCTACAGGCAAAGTCTTACTGGATATTAAGGTCTCACTTACATAAGAATAAGTCCAATCAGAATTAATCAATGCAATTACACTAGTGTCATAAAGAGTGAATATACCAGTAATAACATCTGGGTTTGAAACCTCCGCACGAGCGTGAACGGCATAAGCTCTGACAGGTGCACGAGCCTCAAATCAAATTGCCGTGTCTTTAGTTCGTCTCTAACTGCTACTCACATTTCCTGAATTTCTAGGAGATCTGCTCTTGGCTAAAGTGTTACTCGATCTTGAATTTTGCACAATCTCTTTCTCAATCGACTCGGGACAATCTCGGATAAAATGATCTAAGGATCCACATTTGAAACAAGCTTGATTATTCAATCTACAAATACCTGAATGTCTTTTACCACAACGTTTGCACTCAGGTCGATCAGATCTGACAGTTTCAACACTAGTGATGGAAGTAGTTGGAGCTCTAAAGCTCAAAATTGATCTAGCAAGATTTCTACTCGAGTGTCCTACATTAGTCTTTGAACGACTATAATCATCTTAGAATTTCTTTGATGTAGACTGAAATGATTTACCCAATGATCTCTCATGGAAATATTTGGCTTCAAAATTAGCTTTTCTTTTCTTTTCTTTTCGTATAACTTGGGAAGTTATAGGGACTTGAGGGGGTGCAGGTTGTTGAGTAGCTGGATTCGTTCGAACGTACTTCGTAAACCACTCATTCATTAGCTGGAAGAAGGCTTGCTTAGCCTTTCCCTCTATATTACTCAAAATCGGCCTTGAATCAGCCAGTGTTGCCCCCTGAGCAGGAGCGGGTTCATTATCTTCTACGTCATCCGTTACGGCTCAATCGGGATCCATTTACTATACGAAAATACATTTTCAAATGTCAGGAGTCATCATACTATCACAGTATAAAATATGGCGTGTATAGCTAGACTCACACACACTACATTAGTCCTAGAATCGACTAAATCGTAGCTCTGATACCAATCAAATGTAACACCCCTAACCCCGTATCCGTCGTCCAAATGGGGTTACAAGGCATTATTGATCATAAGACAATTCATAATAGACTTTCATTACAGGGTAAATCATCTAATAAAAATCTTTAAACCAAACTAACATATTTCAATTATACCATTTATCTAATTATTCGAATTATTGTTAACTCAATACAATCAAATAATCATAGAATTTAAATACTTAATTTATAACCTAATATATATATTTCGTTTCATATTCAAATCATAAATACAACCTTAGTATCTATAGCATTCAAATGACAATTATAAGAAATAATCTATCTACTTGTAACTTATATGCACCAACTTTAATTAATAAATTCAAACATCATTATACTTTATATAAATAACATGTGTCACAATGTCCATTTCATTTATCAATATTACCAAACCTTTATAACATATATTACTTAACCATAAATATACAATACCTCACTTATAACACAAGCATACAAGTAAACATATAATGACCTATTTTAATCACATTTGCCGAACCACATATATAGCGTATTAATAAGTTTAAATAACATATTCAACTTGACTCTACTTGGCAAATTCATTACATTGATAATCATGACTTATGCACATATAAATATATATACTCATACAAATATATATACATATCATAATCATTTCACTTCAATACTAAGCTAAATTTAGTAAACCAATCTCAAATACAAAACATATCATACAATACATATACCAAAATAAATCCCAATCACATTAGAATATAACCAAATACTTTTTAGTACCGATTTATGATATAAAATATACGTTTCAAAGATAAATCATTAACCGAATATATATATATAAACAAGACACAAATTTTACAAAATCATATAGAAAACATATTAAAATAGCTCCAACCATGATCAGTTATTACAAAATATCCTTTATCACCAAATCATTTATAACACCTTAACTAGGCATAATACCATAGTCACATATATACCTTATTTTAGTATGAACCACATCCAACTCAATCAAACATACCTATGTATATATCGTGACCAATTCATTCATATCACATCCAAATTCGCTAACCAACTTCAATGCACAAACACATATCATAAATGCCAATCATCCAAGGCACATATCATTTTAACCAAAAATGAACTTAAACCATAATCAAGGAAAACCAAATTCAAGCATAGCATGTGACAGCCCTAATTTGACCCTAGTCGGAATGTGGTTTCGGGACCACAAAACCGAGTCACAAAATTTATTTAAAATTTATTTACATATCTTCTATGTGTGATATTGCATGTGTGAAAAATTGATGTTTTAATTTAGTTTATTGAATGTGAATTTTCTTGAAAGGACTTTGTTGAGAAAATTAGAAAATATGATAGGTAAATATGTAAGGACATAATAACTACAAAGTGTGAAAGCTTGGGTTTGCATGTCAAAATGCCCAAAATACATGTAGTGGCCGGCCAAGCAATGATGTTCTTCCACTAAGTTTAATTAATTATAATTTCATATTGACAAATTATTAAAATAATCTAAATAAAAAAAAGATGAATAAGAGAAGAAATAGAAGGAGAGAGAGAGTGATCATCTTCTTCTTGCAAAGTCGAAACTTAAGTGAAAGAAGAAGGAAATTGGTTAAAGACATTCGACCATCTTTAGGGTTAATTAAGGTAGGATTTCATGTTATTTTCACTAAATTTTATGAAAATTTAGTTAGTAGTCAAGCTCTTATTATAACCCATATGTTGATTTTTTTTTATTTGGTGACAAAATGTGCATACGTTATAATGGTTAAATGTTAAGAGGATAGTGCTTTGATGCTTTGGATGGAAATATTAGAAAGGTGAAGAATGAATTAGCTAATAGATATATGTGCATTTGAATGATGGTATGAATAAATGTGGAGTTTTTGCTAGTTAGAAGTATTCGGTCAAAATGTTTATGTGGTGAAACTATGTGTTACATGAAAAAGTGATGTGCAATTGTTATTTTGGTAGTGATAATGCATTCGGCCTTGAAACATTAGATAAGCATTAGTTGAGGTTTTAATGTCTTGAACAAGGATGGTTGTAAGATGAAGTGGAAACCATTAAATTTGTATATGTGAGTAATTAGCAAGGGGTGGTTGCCGTATAGACATATATATATGTATATAGATGTGTTTTATTGAAGTATTGATTGGTTATCGATAGTAATTGGATATTAGGTGGTCAATAGCCGAATGGCTTAGTTTTAATAAAAGCATAAGGTGGATAAAAACCAAGTTTATGCCGTGTGATTCTTGTGATATAAAACTATTAATAGTATAGAATATAATTAACTAACAAGGAAATTAAATTATTAAATTTATTTATTCTAGCTCAAGAACCCAAAGGAGGGGAATCAAGCAAGGGCAAAGCAAAGAGTATCGAGTAGTCGATTGGAACCATTTCATCCAACATAAGGTAAGTCTATAAGCAATTATAAGATTGGTTATTTTATACATAAATGGTGCTCGCATATCATGAAAGAATTTCTTTTGTTTAGATATTCTTTTGATTGATAAATATATGTGGCTGTATATATTATTTGAATTAAATCAATTGCTTTGCTATAATGAAATGACATTGGCACTAAGTGTGCAGATTTTGAATGGCACTATGTGTGCGGAATTGAATAGCACTATGTGTGCTGATTTGAATGTCAATAGAGTGTGTGGATTTCTAAGGCACTATGTGTGCGGGTTAGCATGGCACTAAGTGTGCGGATTTGAATTGCACTATGTGTGCGAAATCGATTGATGATATAATAAGTGCAGGAAATGAATGAAGGGTTAGAGCTATTGATTGAAATAAGAAAATTGGAGACATGAAATGTATATGCATGGATCCATCTAGTTCAACATTGTTTAATACTTCGAGAAAAGGATTTAAGCCATCTGGTTGTTTGATATTTGATTGAATAGCAAGACTTGACTTGTAGTTAGATAAATAATCTAATTAATATATTGCATAGCTCGGTATGGCTAAAATAGTTGATTTTACTTTATTTTTTTTATGATCTCAAGTTAACGGTCTTCATTATATTGCTTACGACTTACTGAGTTGAATACTCATTTGGTGTATTTACTTGTCTCTCATTTAGATTTTCTTTTGATCCATTTTGTGTGCTCGGGACCATCGTCAAAGTCATCAAACCTGCTTGCAACGTTTTGGTACTCCTTCTTAGTTAATCTTATGTATAACATTATGGCATGTATAGATATTATATTTGGGATTTCCATGTTATAATACTAAATTTTGTAATTCTGGCCATACGAATATGGCTTAACCTTTAATATTTCAAAAATGGCTATGTTTGTTTTTATAATACAACTCTTTTGATTAAGTAAAATGTTACTAAATGGGTGGTTAAATTATTATATTAATATGTCAAAGTTAGGCTTATGGAATGTGGTTATTTAATTATGTATATGAGCTAAATACTATATGTATTTAAATTTTGCTATGCATTCGACTATTACGGATAAACACGAAATGAATAGTGATCCTCTTTTATGATACATGTGTGTGTGCAAGGCACGTTGCACATCAAATATATGGTTGGGTTATAAAATTGTTTAATTATAATAAATTAATACCTTGTAAATTCGGTTTTGTTTTAATTGCAAAGATCGGTAAAATAATTATCCACTATTTAATTTTGTTCAATTGTTCGCTCATGAAATTTTTAGTTATACTCCGTAACCCTTCTGGCGACAGATACGGGTTAGGGGTGTTACATTTATTTGGTATCAAAGCTACGGTTTAGTCGATCCTAGGACTACCGTAGCACATGTGAGTCTAGCTATACATGGCATAATGCTAGTATTTGATAGTGTGATGACTTTTGACGGTTGAAATTGTTGTTTTGATTAGTAAATGGAATTCACTCCAGAGAGAGCCTTAGCGGATGGCGTTGAGAGTGTAGCGCCTGCTCCCGCGCAAGGGACAGTGCCTGTTGAACCTCAACCATCTGTGAGTAATCAAGATGATGGGGCTAAGCAAGCCTTCTTTACCATGATGAATGAGTGGGTTGCACAATATGCCCGAACAAACCCGGCTACTCAACAATTCCCGAATTTAAATAATCCTTCTCCAGTGCCTATAATACCAGCAACTACTGATCCTTTGAAGCTGAGAAAACCTCCTGTTGATTTGATTAGAAAGCGCGAGGCTGAGGAATTTCGAGCCATCGATACTAATGACGCTAAAAGTGCTGAGTTTTGGCTTGATAATACCATCCGTGTTTTTGATGAGCTATCTTGCACACCCGATGAGTTCTAAAGTGTGCCATATCCTTATTACGAGATTCGACCTACTACCGGTGGAGAACCTTGATTTCGATTGTTCCAAAGGAACAAGTTACTTGGGACTTCTTTCAGACGGAGTTTCGTAAAAAGTATATCAGTCAACAATTCATTGATCAAAAGCGCAAAGAATTTTTGGAGCTTAAACAAGGCCGTTTGACGGTATCCGAATATGAACGTGAGTTTGTAAGGCTCAGTCGATATGCTCAAGAGTGTGTAGCTGATGAAGTTACCATGTGTAAAAGATTTGAAGAGGGATTGAATGAAGATTTAAAGCTACTGGTGGATATTTTAGAACTAAAAGAATTTGTAACACTGGTTGAACGAGCTAGCAAGGCTGAAGAGCTTGGAAAGGAGAAAAAGAAAGCTGAAACTGAAGCTAGAGATTTTCGTAAAAGATCGACGGGTAAAATTTCTTTCTCGATTGCAAAGAAGTTCAGAGACGATACTAACAGATCAAAGATGACAACAAGAATTTCTATTAAGGAGCGACCGTCAACGGACTCTCAAGCTACTTCGATTTCTAGTGTTGGCAACAATTGGTAAGAAAAACCCGAATGTTCACAGTGTGGAAGACGACATGTAGGTGAATGTTGGGGTAAGTCTATTAACAGAGCCTGTTATAGATGCGGTTCGCGGGATCATTTCATTCGAGATTGCACAGAACCTGATGAGAAAAATAGGATACAAGGTGCAAGATCGAGTGGTGCCGCGACTAGAGGTAGACCACCGAGAAATACAGGAGGCAGGGGTGGTAATCAGAGAGGGACTTCTGATATGGCTGTTCGATCTGAGACTCGTGCCCCCGCCAGGACTTATGCCATCCTTGCACGAGAGGAGGCATCCTCCCCTGATGTTATTACTGGTACATTCACTCTCTATAGTACTAGTGTACTTGCTTTAATTGATCCTGGTTTGACTCATTCTTACGTATGTGAAACCTTAGCGTCCAGTAAGACTCTACCTGTTGAGTCTACTGAATTTGTGATACGAGTGTCAAACCCTTTGGGTCGGTATGTGTTAGTTGATAAAGTATGCAAGAGATGTTCATTGATAATTAAAGATTTCTATTTTTCAGTGGATTTGATGCTATTACCCTTCGACAAATTCGATATTATTCTCGGAATAGACTGGTTAATCGAACATGATGCTGTGGTAAATTGCAAGCGAAGGACTATAGACTTGCGATGTTCGAGTGGTGAAATGATTCGAGTTGAGTCTAATGATCTGAGTGGGTTACCAGCAGTGATATCTTCTGTATTAGCTCAGAAATATGTGAGAAAGGGTTATGAAGCTTATCTTTCATATGTACTGGATAGAAAGGTATCGGAACGAAAGCTCGAGACTGTGCCTGTGGTTTGTGAGTATCCAGAAGTGTTTCCTGAGGAATTACCGGGATTGCCACCTGTTAGAGAAGTAAAGTTCGGCATAGAATTGGTTCCGGGTACGACACCGATTTTGATCGCTCTCTATCATATGACACCCACCGAGTTGAAAGAATTGAAAGCTCAATTTCAAGAATTGACTGATAGAGGTTTTGCGCAACCCAACTTTTCACCCTGGGGTGCTCCAGTACTGTTCGTGAAAAAGAAAGACGAAACTATACGAATGTCTATTGATTATCGTCAGCTCAATAAAGTGACGATAAAGAATAAATATCCGTTGCCGCGGATAGATGACTTATTTGACCAGTTGAAAGGAGCTTCTGTGTTTTCGAAGATTGATTTGCGATCTGGCTATTATCAGTTGCAAGTTAGAGATTCTGACGTTCCTAAGACTGCTTTCAGAACAAGATATGGACACTATGAGTTTTTAGTGATGCCGTTTGGGCTCACTAATGCCCCGGCGATTTTCATGGATCTGATGAATCGGATATTCAGACAGCATTTAGATCGATTTGTGGTGGTGTTCGTAGATGATATTCTGATTTATTCTTACAATAAGTCTGAGCACGCCGAACACTTGAGGCTAGTACTTTAGATTTTGCGAGATAATCAGTTGTATGCAAAATTTAGTAAATGTGAATTCTGGTTAAGAGAAGTCAGCTTTCTAGGGCATGTTGTATCCGCTTCGGGTATTAGAGTTGATCCGAACAAAATTTTAGCCATTCTTGATTGGAAACCTCCGAGGAATGTTTCTGAAGTTCGGAGCTTTTTGGGACTCGCTGGGTACTATCGACGATTCGTTAAAGGTTTCTCGATGATCGCAACACCGTTGACGAAACTACTCCGGAAAGATGTCAAGTTTGAGTGGTCAGAGAAGTGTCAGACAAGTTTTGACCAGCTGAAGACCCTTTTGACAGAGGCTCCTGTGTTAGTTCAGCTAGAGTCTGGTAAAGAGTTCGTAGTGTACAGTGATGCTTCTTTGAACGGTTTGGGTTGTGTGTTGATGCAGGAAGGTATATTTGTTGCATATGCTTCGAGACAACTAAAGCCTCACGAGAAAAATTATCCAACTCATGATATCGAGCTAGCTGCGATTGTGTTTGCTCTTAAAATTTGGCGTCATTACCAATTTGGAGAGAAATGCCATGTTTATACTAATCACAAAAGCTTAGAATATTTAATGACTCAGAAAGACTTGAATCTGAGACAACGACAGTGGCTTGAATTATTAAAGGATTACGAAATTGTCATTGATTATCATCCAGGTAGGGCAAACGTGGTGGCTGATGCCCTAAGTCGAAAATCTCTATTTGCTCTTCGAGCAATGAATGTACATCTGTCTATTTCCGCTGATGATGTGCTGGTAGCAGAATTAAAACCAGAACTAGTGTTAATACGGCAAATTTGTGAAGCACAGAAAATCGACGATGAATTGGTTGCTAAACGAGCTCAATGTGATTCTAATATGGGTTCAGATTTTCAAATTGACGATAATGATTGTTTAAGATTCAGAGGTCGATTTTGTGTTTCGAGAAATTCAGAACTTACTTCGATGATTTTGAGTGATGCCCATTGTAGCCGAATGTCGGTCCATCCTGGTATCACAAAAATGTACAACGATCTAAAAAGACAATATTGGTGGCATGGTATGAAAAGAGACATTTCCGACTTTGTTTCTAAATGTTTGATATGTCAACAAGTGAAAGTGGAGCATCAGGTGCCTTCAGGATTACTACAGCCGATCATGATACCTGAGTGGAAATGGGATCGAGTAACGATGGACTTTGTATCTGGTTTACGGTTGACGCAGAGTAAGAAGGACTCAATCTTTGTTATTGTTGATAGATTGACAAAGTCCGCTCATTTTATCCCTGTTCGTACGGATTTTCACTCAATAGATAGACAGAATTATATGTTTCTTAAATTATTCGATTACATGGAGTACCTACTTCTATTGTTTCTGATAGAGACCCCAAATTTACATCTCGATTTTGGAGAAAATTGCATGAAGCGTTGGGTACTAAGTTACATTTTAGCACAGCTTTCCATCCCCAAACAGATGGTGAATCTGAACGAGTTATTCAGATACTCGAAGATATGTTGAGATGTTGTATTCTCGAGTTCAGTGGTTCGTGGGAACGATATTTACCTTTGATTGAATTCGCGTACAACAATAGCTTCCAATCAAGCATTAAGATGGCACCATACGAGGCTTTGTACGGTCGTAAATGCCGCACACCACTATATTGGACCGAACTCAGTGAAAATAAGATATACGGGGTTGATCTGATCAGAGAAGCTGAAGAAAAAGTGAAAGTGATTAGTGATAGTTTGAAAGCAGCATCGGATCGTCATAAATCATATGCAAATTTGAAGCACAAATATATTGAGTATCAAATTGGTGATAAAGCATTTTTGAAAGTCTCACCTTGGAAAAAGGTACTCCGATTTGGCCGTAAAGTCAAATTGAGTCCAAGATTTATTGGACCATACGAGATAGCAGAACGGATAGGGCCGGTTGCTTATAGATTGGTTCTACCACCTGAACTAGCAAAGATTCATAATGTATTCCATGTATCGATGCTTAGACAGTATAGATCGGATCCTTCACATGTGGTTAGTCCATCTGAAATTGAGATTCAATCTGATATGAGCTATGAAGAAGAACCGATCCGTATCTTAGCTCAGGAAATGAAAGAATTGCGGAATAAGAAGATTTCTTTAGTAAAAGTATTATGGATCAAACATGGAGTAGAAGAGGCTACTTGGGAGCTCGAAAACTCTATGAAAGAACGTTATCCGAATTTATTCGCTGGTATGATTTTCGGGGACAAAAAGTTTTAAGTGGGGAAGAGTTGTGACAGCTCTAATTTGACCCTAGTCGGAATGTGGTTTCGGGACCACAAAATCGAGTCATAAAATTTATTTAAAATTTATTTACATATCTTCTATGTGTGATATTGCATGTGTGAAAAATTGATGTTTTAATTTAGTTTAGTGAATGTGAATTTTCTTGAAAGGACTTAATTGAAAAAATTAGAAAATATGATAGGTAAATATGTAAGGACATAATAACTACAAAGTGTGAAAGCTTGGGTTTGCATGTCAAAATGCCCAAAATACATGTAGTGGCCGGCCAAGCAATGATGTTCTTCCACTAAGTTTAATTAATTATAATTTCATATTGACAAATGATTAAAATAATCTAAATAAAAAAAGATGAATAAAAGAAGAAATGGAAGGAGAGAGAGAGTGATTATCTTCTTCTTGCAAAGCCGAAACTTAAGTGAAAGAAGAAGGAAATTGGTTAAAGACATTCGGCCATCTTAAGGGTTAATTAAGGTACGATTTCATGTTATTTTCATTAAATTTTATGAAAATTTAGTTAGTAGTCAAGCTCTTATTATAACCCATATGTTGATTTTTTTTATTTGGTGACAAAATGTGCATACGGTTATAATGGTTAAATTTTAAGAGGATAGTGTTTTGGTGCTTTGGATGGAAATATTAGAAAGGTGAAGAATGAGTTAGCTAATAGATATATGTGCATTTGAATGATGGTATGAATAAATGTGGAGTTTTTGCTAGTTAGAAGTATTCGGTCAAAATGTTTATGTGGTGAAACTATGTGTTAAATGAAAAAGTGATGTGCAATTGTTATTTTGGTAGTGATAATGCATTCGGCCTTGAGACATTAGATAAGCATTAGTCGAGGTTTTAATGTCTTGAACAAGGATGGTTGTAAGATGAAGTGGAAACCATTAAATTTGTATATGTGAGTAATTAGCAAGGGGTGGTTGCCGTATAGACATATATATATGTATATAGATGTGTTTTATTGAAGTATTGATTGGTTATCGATAGTAATTGGATATTAGGTGGTCAATAGCCGAATGGCTTAGTTTTAATAAAAGCATAAGGTGGATAAAAACCAAGTTTATGCCGTGTGATTCTTGTGATATAAAACTATTAATAGTATAGAATATAATTAACTAACAAGGTAATTAAATTATTAAATTTATTTATTCTAGCTCAAGAACCCAAAGGAGGGGAATCAAGCAAGGGCAAAGCAAAGAGTATCGAGTAGTCGATTGGAACCATTTCATCCAACATAAGGTAAGTCTATAAGCAATTATAAGATTGGTTATTTTATACATAAATGGTGCTCGCATATCATGAAAGAATTTCTTTTGTTTAGATATTCTTTTGATTGATAAATATATGTGGCCGTATATATTATTTGAATTAAATCAATTGCTTTGCTATAATGAAATGACATTGGCACTAAGTGTGCAGATTTTGAATGGCACTATGTGTGTGGAATTGAATAGCACTATGTGTGCTGATTTGAATGTCAATAGAGTGTGTGGATTTCTAAGGCACTATGTGTGCGGGTTAGCATGGCACTAAATGTGCGGATTTGAATAGCACTATGTGTGCGAAATCGATTGATGATATAATAAGTGCAGGAAATGAATGAAGGGTTAGAGCTATTGATTGAAATAGGAAAATTGGAGACATAAAATGTATATGCATGGATCCATCTAGTTCAACATTGTTTAATACTTTGAGAAAAGGATTTAAGCCATCTGGTTGTTTGATATTTGATTGAATAGCAAGACTTGACTTGTAGTTAGATAAATAATCTAAGTAATATATTGCATAGCTCGGTATGGCTGAAATAGTTGATTTTACTTTTTTTTTATGATCTCAAGTTAATGGTCTTCATTATATTGCTTACGACTTACTGAGTTGAATACTCATTTGGTATGTTTACTTGTCTCTCATTTAGATTTTCTTTTGATCCATTTTGTGTGCTCGGGACCATCGTTGAAGTCATCACACCTGCCTGTAACGTTTTGGTACTCCTTCTTTGTAACACCCCAAACCAGGCCCAGACGTTATGGCCGGATCCGACATGCCACATCGAAGCATTCAAAACATTTCCAATCCAGAAAGAAAACTTACTGAGTGTTTTAAAAGATGATTTCATTATAGGTTAAAGTGAATGGAAGCTGTGCACCAGGTAGGAAACCGGAAAAGAGGAGGCGAGTCCATCGGACTGCTTAAGTACCAAACTCCCTTCGGATCCAATCCTAGACATGCAAACTGCCATTGCCATACCTTAACGTCATGTATATTTCTAGGAAACCGATTTGATTAAGTCCTTTTTAGGAAATGTGATTAATTTTGGAAAATATCTTCATTGTGGAAGCTTTGCTTGTTTTCGTGTTATTTTGAAATCAATTACTGTTTTTGAAAATGCACCCTAAAGATATCCAATTTCAACAGTTAAATATAAATATTACCAATCTTAATAAAACATATAAAAACCATCAAAAATAAATAAGCGGCCTTATTACATTTAAAAGCCCAAAACCTCAAACGTAATTAAAAGGATGTCCAGTTCACCAGAAGAAAATCAAACTTTCAGAACGGGTGGCCACCCCGAATTCCTTCACAGCTCCAAGCCCACTATGGTTGGGGATTACCTGCGTGGATGAAAAAAAAAGGGGTGAGTTTGGGGAAACTCAGTGTATAAATTAACCCAACCATAGCCTATATCAGCTCAAACAACAGAAACAGAATAAGTTGGCCTTAGCCCAGAACAAAAATTCAGAATAAAGCCCATAGGCCCATAACAGAACAGAAAAGATATTACATGTTTATGCATAAACCCAACCCAAATTCATCCACAACACCCCCGTACCAGCCTTACACCATGTGGGGAGACTACTCGACCCACCCAACCGCTACACACCACAGAAATCGCAGCGAGGCTGCCAGATACAGTGACGAAGTCACCAGATACAGATATTATGGCAGAGCCACCAGAACAGATATATGTGGCAGAGCCACCAAATCAGATAATCGTGGCATAGCCACCAGAACAGATATATGTGGCAGAGCCACCAGATCAGATAATTGTGGCATAGCCACCAGGACGCTTCCTCCATAATATAACCCATGTCCCCATGCAACAGATATATAATCATACAGAATCAGATCGTCATGCTTTTCAGTCAAAATTAACCATAGGGGTATAAGGTAATTTTACACCTAGGGGTATAACAGTAATTTTCCATACATAGGGGTATTATAGTAATTTAGCTGCTTTTAGGGTTTTCATGCATATCCTAACTATTTACGTACTATCAGAACACTTACCGCGCATACTTACCGAATTGGGCCCGTTGGCTCATGAACCCGATCTTTGGCCCATTAAGCCCAAATTATCAAAATGTACGAAATTGCACGTACCGCAGTTTATTACTTTAGATTACCAAATATACAAACCCAACTATCTTATGAGCATTCGTGCACTCGCAAATTCCCAAAATACAGACTTTTCGGCATTTCAGCTTTTCGGCTTTTCGGCTTTTGCCAATCTAGTCTATGAGAGGGTGTCAGTTACACACCTGTTTTGCGACGATATGCTGACGAGATCCACACACAAACCGCCTACAATTGGGTTACTAACACGTTAATCTAACTATTCAAACACGAACTATGTATTAACCCCTTACAATATTCGGCCAACCACACCTACAGATCATAGTAAGCTTATAGGAAATCAATAAGCAACTCATTAACAAATTTTTTGTCAATGTTTACCACATAATCAAAATTTCACTGCAAGCTGTCTTCCTGAGCAACAGTCACTAAATTATTTATAACTGGAGCTACAAAACTCCAAATCAAGTTCTGTTAATTTTCCCTGAAAATAGACTCATATATCTTATATCCATAAAATTTTCAGAATTTTTAGTTTAGCCAATAAATACCATATTTTTCTCAAAGTTTCCCATGTTTCACTGTTTGACTAATCTGACCACTCTTCATTACGAATCAAATTTCTCATTGTACAGAATTCAAAATATGTTCTCGTTTATTTCATTTGAAACTAGACTCATTAACCTTTAATTAAATAATTTATTCACCTTCTAACCCATCTCTCACAATTTATGGTGATTTTCCAAAGTCACGTTACTGCTGCTGTCCCAAGCAGATTTATTACCAAATCACTCTGTCACACCTAACATGCATGCTTGTTATTTAAACATGTATATCACCAATCAATCATCACATATCTATAATTTTACTTAAGTATAATCTCCATTTCATCATTTTAAAGCACAACATGTTAGCCAATTTTTCCCCTTAGCATCTAAGGCACATGCATGCTCATTTTTTTGGCTCAACTTCACCTATCTTCCATTTTTCATCAAAAGAACATGAAACAACAACCATTTCCTTCATTTTAATTCATGAATAAATGCTCACAACAAAACTAAAAACCAAAATGTGCTTCAAGAGTTAAGGTAGAATCAAGAAGAACTCATGAACATCAAGATAGAAGCAAACTACCATGAACTTACCTTCAATTTTCTTCCCTAAGTGACCAAAATTCAAGAGCTTTCTCCTCTCTTTTCTCTTCTCTAACTTTCGGCTATGATGAACAAAGATGGACAAAACTTTGTTCTTTTCACCCCTTTTTCTTTTAATAAAATTTCATATTTCATCCATTTAATTCTTTAATACAAAAGACATGAAATGCTCATCATGGAACATTTACCTAAACCATTATCATGGAACATTTACCTAACCCATTATCATGGAATATTTACCTAATCCATTATCATGGAACATTTACCTAACCCATTATCAATTTGTACCATGAATTATGGATATCAAGTGCTCATATTGTCTACAACAACATGATGGCTGGCCACTTCATGTAAAATGGGAGGTTTGTCATGCAAATCCTCCTATTTTGCACTCTTATTTATTTGGTCACTTCAATTTAGCCTATAGCATTTTCAAACATTTTCACATAGGTCCTATTTCATAATTTCACCCCCTTTTTCTTATGGAACAAAAATTAACTAAAATTGCCGGGTTCTAACTCAAGCTTGGGCCTTCTAGAGGCCCACTAACATAATTAAACCTATGCCAACATTCACAGAATTCCCGAAAATTGGGGCGTTACAACTCTACCCTCCTTAAAGAAATTTCTTCCTCGAAATTTACCTGATCCAACTAGTTGAGGGTATTGTTGACGCATAGTCTCTTCTGATTCCCAAGTAGCTTCTTCCCTTCCATGATTATGCCAAAGTACTTTCACTAACGGGACAGATTTCCTTCTGAGAACCTTAACATCTTGAGCCAATATTTGCACAGGCTCCTCCTCAAAGGTCAAATCAGTCTGAACTTCAATTTCTGCAACTGGCAGGACATGTGAGGGATCTGATCGATATTGTCTTAACATAGACACATGAAAGACGTCATGGATTCTGTCTAACTCTGGTGGTAACTCTAACTGATACGCTACTGGCCCTACTCACTTAAGAACCCGATAAGTCCCTATAAACTGCAGACTCAATTTGCCTTTCTTGCCGAATCTCAAGATCTTCTTCCAAGGTGAAACCTTTAAGAAAACCATATCCCCAACCGCGAACTCTATCTCTTTGCGCTTTAGATCCGCATACGACTTTTGTCTATCAGATGCCTCCTTTAATCGATCTCTTACCAACTTAACCTTACTTTCAGTATCTGCCACCAACTCCGGTCCAAGCACTTGTCATTCACCCAACTCTGTCCAACACGTAGGCGTATGACATCTCCGCCCATAAAGTGCCTCATATAGAGCCATCTGAATACTTGCTTGGTAGCTGTTATTGTATGCAAACTCTGCCAATGGCAAGTAATCCTCCCAACTCCCACTAAAATCAATGATACAACCCCTTAACATATCCTCCAAAATCTGAATAACCCTCTCCGACTGTCCATCTGTCTGTGGGTGAAAGGCAGTACTGAAATCCAAACGTGTACCCAATGCCTCCTGCAACTTCTTCCAGAACCGAGATGTAAACCTAGGGTCTCGATCAGAAATAATCGACACTGGCACTCCATGTAGTCGCACTATCTCTGCCACATACAATCTAGCCAACTTTTGCAGAGAGTAATCAGTACGAACTGGTATGAAATGGGCAGATTTTGTTAACCTATCCACCACTACCACACAGAATCTTTCTTGGTGGGTGTCAAAGGTAGCCCACTCACAAAGTCCATAGTGACTCTCTCCCACTTCCACAATGGAATTTTCACTTGTTGCAGTAATCCAGAAGGAAATTGATGTTCAGCTTTCACTTGCTGGCATGTCAGACATTTCCCCACGAACTCCATTACTTCTCGTTTAAGTCCAGGCCACCAGTACAGTTCTCGCAAGTCGTGATACAACTTATTCCCTGCAGGATGCATGGCACAAAGTCCCCCATGAGCTTCCTTCAATATTGACTGTCTCAAGTCAGATTCCTTCGGAACACAAATTCTTCCTCGGAAGCATAAAACTCCTTCAGTATTCAGTCCAAAATCATCATTCTCACCCTTCTCAACTTGCTGAAATCGAAGAACCAACAAGTTATCCTTCAACTATTTTTCTTTAATCTGCTCAGTCCAAATAGGTCTCACTTGCAATTCTGCTAACAGACTTCCAACATCAAATAGACTCAAACGTGCAAACAAGGCTCTCAAATCAGATACGGTTTTACGACTTAAAGCATTAGCTACCACATTAGCCTTTCCTGGGTGATACTCGATCGAACAGTCATAATTCTTAAGCAACTCAATCCATCTCCTTTGCCTAAGGTTCAGCTCCTTCTGAGTCAACAAATACTTAAGACTCTTGTGGTCTGTGTATATAATACACCTCTCCCCGTACAAGTAATGTCTCCAAATCTTAAGTGCAAATATCACTGCCGCCAACTCCAAATCATGAGTAGGATAGTTCCCTTCGTGAGGTTTAAGCTGTCGTGATGCATATGCAACCACCGTACCCTCCTACATTAACACGCAGCCCAAACCTACATGTGATGCGTCACTATACACAGTAAAATCCTTCCCAGACTCCGGCTGAATCAACACAGGTGCTTCAGTCAGAACTTTCTTCAACTTCTCAAAAGCTTCCTGCTGCTTCTTAGTCCATACAAACGGTACTCCTTTCTTTATGAGTTTTGTCAAAGGTGCTGCCATCACAGAAAAACCTTCCACAAACCTTCTGTAGTATCCTGCCAGTCCTAGGAAACTCCATATTTTCGACACCATCCTAGGTGGCTTCCACTCCAAAATTGCTTCAATCTTTCGAGGGTCCACCTTAATCCCTTCGGCAGAGACCACATGTCCTAAGAAGGTTACCTCCCTCAACCAAAATTCACACTTGCTGAACTTCGCAAAGAGTTCCTTATTCCTTAACACTTGCAGCACTATACAGAGATGCTCATCATGTTTCGCTTCAGTTTCAGAATATACCAGGATATCGTCAATAAAGACGACTATGAACTAATCCAAACATGGTTGGAAAACACGATTCTTCAAATCCATAAACGCTACAGGAGCGTTCGTCAGTCCAAATGGCATAACCAGAAACTCGTAATGACATACCGAGTCCTGAATGCCGTCTAATGGATATCTGCCTCCTTGACCCTTTACTGATGATATCCAGATCGGAGGTCGATCTTGGAAAATACAGAAGCTCCTCTAAACTGGTCGAACAGATCGTCAATCCTTGGCAGTGGATACTTATTTTTAATCGTCAGTTTGTTCAACTGGTGATAATCAATGTACATCCGCATCGTACCATCCTTCTTTTTCACAAATAGTACTAGTGCTCCCCATGGAGACACGCTTGGCCTAATGAAGCCCCTATCCAACAACTCTTGAATTTGAGCCTTTAACTCCACTACCTCCTTCGGTTCCATCCTATACGGTGCGATGGACACGGGCGCCGTTCCAGGCAACAAATCTATTCCAAACTCAACTTCTCAGTTCGGAGGCAATCCTGGAAGCTCCTCTAGAAAAACATCTTGGAACTCCTTTACGGTCCTAACCTTATCCACTGTCAGTCCCTCCTCTTCTGACTAACTTACAAATGCCAAATAGGCCTCACAACCTTTCTGAATCCACTTTTCGGCTCTTAAAGCCGACACCACATTGGACAAATAATCCCTTCGCTCACCTATCACTATAACCTCCTTATCCTTTGTGGTCCTTAACACCATTCGTTTAGCAGCACAATCCAGGGTTGCCTTATGCTTAACAAGACAGTCCATTCCCAAAATGAGATCAAACTCTCCGAACGGTAACTCCATCAGATCTCCAGGGAAAATCCTACCTTGAGTTTCTAAGGGTACATCCCTATACAGTTTGTCTACTCTAACCGAGTGACCCAAAGGACTTAGTACAGATACCCAACTCACAATCTCCTCAAAGTTGTCCAAGTTGTCCATAATCCGTTTTGTGGCCTCCAACCAATATTCCGCCACATTCGGGGCTATACTAGATACGCCCCTAAAGATCTCCGCTCCGTTAGCCCGAAGTCATTCAGAAATAGATCCCCGAACTCCATTGCCTGTACTTGCCCCGGCAACCCTTTCCAGAACACGAAGCATTGCCTGTGACAGGGCACCATCCTCGGCACCACGATCATGAGACTCTACCTCTGTTGCCGGTGGTACCGGTGCATCCACCGCCAGCATATGTCTCGAAAACGAAAATCTCGCTTGAGCACTTCCTCGGCTCCGTCCACGGCCTCTTGTACTCATATCGTATTATCTTGATTATGAATTTTTATGCATCAATTAATATTCCAGTGTTTATTATAGATGTTTTATGAATCAGACAGTAGTTTAGAGTTTGTTTTCGTAGAATCGAAGTCTAGCTACAGTTTCAGTCTCTTATCAGATTTTCCTATGATTTCAGTTTCATCCTATCTAGAGTATCCTAGCAGGATTTCAGTACAGACAGATAAGTTAGAAAAATATTCAGAAGAGATCAGAGTAATACTTACAGACTTGAGCCAGAGATTCGGAATGCCACATTCTAAAGATCTAAATTTTGAAAATCGAGTTTTTCGCATTCTTATAAAATTTTCGTTTTCGAAATTATTTGTTTTTGTAAACCCATTCCACAGCCGTGTTGTTGGAACTAAAAGCTCTGATACCACTAAATGTAACACCCCAAACCAGGCTCAGACATTATGGCCAGATCCGACATGCCACATCGAAGCATTCAAAACATTTTCGATCCAGAAAGAAAACTTACTGAGTGTTTTAAAAGGTGATTTCATTATAGGTTAAAGTGAATGGAAGCTGTGCACCAGGTAGGAAACTGGAAAAGATGAGGTGAGTCCGTCGGACTGCTTAAGTACCAAACTCCCTTCAGATCCAATCCTAGACATGCAAACCGCCATTACCATACCTTAACATCATGTATATTTCTAGGAAACCGATTTGATTAAGTCCTTTTTAGGAAAAGTGATTAATTTTGGAAAATATCTTCATTGCGGAAGCTTTGCTTGTTTTCGTTTTATTTTGAAATCAGTTACTATTTTTGAAAATGCGCCTTAAAGATATCCAATTTCAATAGTTAAATATAAATATTACCTATCTTAATAAAACATATAAAAACCATCAAAAATAAATAAGCGGCCTTATTACATTTAAAAGCCCAAAACCTTAAACGTAATTAAAAGTATGTCCAGTTCACTAGAAGAAAATCAAACTTTCAGAACGGGTGGCCACTCCAAATTCCCTCACAGCTCCAAGCCCACTATGGTTGGGGATTACCTGCGTGGATGAAAAAAAAAGGGTGAGTTTGGGGAAACTCAGTGTGTAAATTAACCCAACCATAGCCTATATCAGCTCAAACAATAGAAACAGAATAAGTTGGCCTTAGCCCAGAACAGAAATTCAGAATAAAGCCCATAGGCCCATAAAAGAACAGAACATATATTACATGTTTATGCAGAAACCCAACCCAGATTCATCCATAACACCCCCGTACTAGCCTTACACCATGTGGGGAGACTACTCGACCCACCCAACCGATACACACCACAGAAATCGCAGCGAGGCTGCCAGATATTGTGACGAAGTCACCAGATACAGATATTGTGACAGAGTCACCAGAATAGATATATGTGGCAGAGCCACCAGATCAGATAATCGTGGCATAGCCACCAGTACAGATATATGTGGCAGAGCCACCAGATCAGATAATTGTGGCATAGCCACCAGGACGCTTCTTCCATAATATAACCCATGTCCCCATGCAACAGATATATAATCATGGCATACATCATACAGAATCAGATCGTCATGCTTTTCAGTCAAAATTAACCATAAGGGTATAACGGTAATTTTACACCTAGAGGTATAACAGTAATTTTTCATAAATAGGGGTATTATAGTAATTTAGCTGCTTTTAGGGTTTTCATGCATATCCTAACTATTTACGTACTATTAGAACACTTACCGCGCATACTTACCGAATTGGGTCCGTTGGCCCATGAACCCGATCTTTGGCCCATTAAGCCCAAATTATCAAAATGTATGAACTCGCGCGTACTGCAGTTTATTACTTTAGATTACCAAATATACAAACCCAACTATCTTACGAGCATTCGCACACTCGCAAATTCCCAAAATACCGACTTTTCGATATTTCGACTTTTCGGCTTTTGCCAATCTAGTCTATGAGAGGGTGTCAGTTACACACCTGTTTTGCGATGATATGCTGACGAGATCCACACACGAACCGCCTACAATTGGATTACTAACACGTTAATCTAACTATTCAAATACGAACTACGTATTAACCCCTTACAATATTCGGCTAACCACACCTACAGATCATAGTAAGCTTATAAGAAATCAATAAGCAACTCATTAACAAATTTTTTGTCAATGTTTACCACATAATCAAAATTTCACTGCAAGCTGTCTTCCTGAGCAACAGTCACTAAATCATTTATAATTGGAGCTACGAAACTCCAAATCAAGTTCTGTTAATTTTCCCTGAAAATAGACTCATATATCTTCTATCCATAAAATTTTCAGAATTTTTGGTTTATCCAATCAATACCATATTTTTCTCAAAGTTTCCCATGTTTCACTGTTTGACTAATCTGACCACTCTTCATTACGAATCAAATTTCTCATTGTACAGAATTCAAAATATGTTCTCGTTTATTTCATTTGAAACTAGACTCATTAAGATTTAATTACATAATTTATTCACCTTCTAACTCATCTCTCACAATTTATGGTGATTTTCCAAAGTCACGTTACTGCTGCTGTCCCAAGCAGATTTATTACCAAATCACTCTTTCACACCTAACTTGCATGCTTGTTATTTAAACATGTATAACACCAATCAATCATCACATATCTATGATTTTACTTAAGTATAATCTCCATTTCATCATTTTAAAGCACAAAATGTTAGCCGATTTTTCCCCTTAGCATCTAAGGCACATGCATGCTCATTTTTTTGGCTCAACTTCACCTATCTTCCATTTTTCATCAAAAGAACATGAAACAACAACCATTTCCTTCATTTTAATTCATGAATAAATGCTCACAACACAACTAAAAACCAAAATATGCTTCAAGAGTTAGGGTAGAATCAAGAAAAACTCATGAACATCAAGATAGAAGCAAACTACCATGAACTTACCTTCAATTTTCTTCCCCAAGTGACCAAACATTCAAGAGCTTTCTCCTCTCCTTTCTCTTTTCTAACTTTCGGCTATGATGAACAAAGATGGACAAAACTTTGTTCTTTTCACCCCTTTTTCTTTTAATAAAATTTCATATTTCATCCATTTAATTCTTTAATACAAAAGACATGAAATGCCCATCATGGAATATTTACCTAAACCATTATCATGGAACATTTACCTAACCCATTATCTTGGAATATTTACCTAATCCATTATCATGGAACATTTACCTAACCCATTATCAATTTGTACCATGAATTATGGATATCAAGTGCTCATATTGTCTACAACAACATGATGGCTGGCCACTTTATGTAAAATGGGAGGTTTGTCATGCAAATCCTCCTATTTTGCACTCTTATTTATTTGGGTACTTCAATTTAGCCTATAGCATTTTCAAACATTTTCACATAGGTCCTATTTCATAATTTCACCCCCTTTTTCTTATGGAACAAAAATTAACTAAAATTGACGGGTTCTATCTTAAGCTTGGGCCTTTTAGAGGCCCACTAACATAATTAAACCTATGCCAACATTCACAGAATTCTCGAAAATTGGGGCGTTACATTCTTAGTTAATCTTAAGTATAACATTATGGCATGTATAGATATTATATTTGGGATTTCCATGTTATAATACTAAATTTTGTAATTCTAGCCATATGAATATGGCTTAACCTTTAATATTTCAAAAATGGCTATGTTTGTTTTTATAATACAACTCTTTTGATTAAGTAAAATGTTACTAAATGGGTGGTTAAATTATTATATTAATAGGTCAAAGTTAGGCTTATGAATGTGGTTATTTAATTGTGTATATGAGCTAAATACTATATGTATTTAAATTTTGCTATGCATTCGACTATTACGGCAAATCACGAAATGAATAGTGATCCTCTTTTATGATGCATGCGTGTGTGCAAGGCACGTTGCGCATCAAATATATGGTTGGGTTATGAAATTGTTTAATTATAATAAATTAATACATTGTAAATTTGGTTTTGTTTTAATTGCAAAGATCGGTAAAATAATTATCCACTATTTAATTTTGTTCAACTGTTCGCTCATGAAATTTTTAGTAATACTCCGTAACCCTTCTGGCGATGGATACGGGTTAGGGGTGTTACATAGCAGTCAAGCCATCTTTGCATAGCTTAAATTATACATAACCAAATTCCAACATTTCATAAGTATATTCCAGCCTATACATGCCATAGATTCGAAAATTCATAAAAATACCGAAGGCAGTCGATAGTGTGATAAACTTTGCTGACAATCCCTGAGCTCGTAACTTGACTTCAAAATCTATAAAATAGAGGCAGACATAAACATATACAGTAAGCAATCATAGCTTAGTAAGTTATAAGCAAATAAAAAACCCAATGATATAATCAAATCAGTTAAACTAAACCAAATTATAATATCATTCTCACATTTAGTCTCAAACTTACAAATTTCATAAATGATATATTTTCATACATAAATGATACCTTGGCCGAATGTTCATATATTTAAATTAATAAATTATCATTCAACCTTCAAAGCCAAAATGTCATTATATAACCAAGTATACATACACTCATATACACAAGCTCATGAATCAAAATATAACTTCATATACATACACTAATTATATGGCTAAATTGACAAGATTATATATACACATATTCAAGAATCATTTCAACAATATTCATAAGAAACACCCTTATGGTGCAACGTAAAGAAGTGCCTTTATGGCAGTTTCCGTAAGAAAGCCTTTGTGGTGAACTCTATTAAAATGGAAGCCTTTGTGGTGATATCTGACAAAAAAGATGCCTCATGGTAAGACTCTAAAAGGAAAGCCTCCATGGCTATCTTTGGAAGGGAATGCCTTTGTGGTGTAATCTAAAATTTTTTTTCGTGATGATCATCTAAAGGCAGCACCTGTGGGCAGACTCTGAACGAATGGTGAACACAAAATTCTAAGAATTTGTAAGTGCAGATTAGCTCTGAAAGAAAAGCTAGTATGGAAGGTTATGACAAAATCTATACGAATGATCGGGTGACTCAATTGTGTTGGCCAAAAATCTAAGCCAGTAGTATTACTTAGAGGTTAAATAAGTGGGACTGTATAAGCCAATGTGTTGTGTAATTATATTTGTAAGTTCTGTAAACATTGTTCACCCAGATGCAACTTTGTTGGGCAGTGTTGCTAATAAGATGTATTTCTTTGAAAATTTGTACATTTTGTTGACTGCCTCTAGACATACCAACGTCCAGATTAGAAATCCTATACAAGAGATGTGAAAAAGCGATAACTGTAAGTATACGAGTTAGGTTGTAATATAGTTACAATGGAGTAGGTAAGTACTTCGAGGATCGTACCCAAGGGAGGCAAGCTCTAAATTAATTCTGATTTAAACATAAATAGATCAAATTAATACTTTAATCAAATTATAGTACGAAAGATTAAAAGAAGGCTTTTTAACGAACTATACTAATAATAAACAAGGACACAAAAGAAAATTAAATAAAAGAAAAGTAAGAAATCAAATAAGAAAATATGTATCAAATCTGGGCATGGGTGATTCGCTCGCTTTGCTAATCTTAATCAATTGTCATCTTGGGTTTTCTTATTCAATCAACTAGTCAAACCCAAGAAGGATTTTCTACTACATCCACTGAAATATCGAGTCGACAAGAACTACTTATCATCCGACCTCACAGTCTAGACTGGTTCAGGGATAAGGTGTTGACGGATAGGCCATACCAAATTTAGGTTAATTTCCACCTTGATGACTTCCTAGGGTTGTCAAGCTTAGGGTTTAGGTTCTTCCTTTCCTGAACAACTGATCCACTGAGAAATTATTAATTATTCATACCTCCACTTGCTAATCCCCCACGGGAGGACTAGTTCCTCAAGGATCTAGTAAACAATATAAACTTGAATGAAAGAATGAACATAAAGAAAAATTTCAAGAATAGAGTTTAGAAGAAGCCTGATTGTATTGAATTTAAGCGTAAAATCCTCATAGAGTTTGAGAATAATTCTAGAACTGAGTTCTCCCCAAAATTAAATAACAAGAATTAGAATAAAATCTAAAACCTAAGAAATGGGAAAAAAACTAAAGACAAAAACTAAAGAGAAAATTATACAATAGCGAAAAGTCTCCATAACATGTGTTAGCTGCCTATTTATAGATTTATAATGGTCGTCATCCTTAACCCTAGGTCAGTTGACGTTCTTGAGCTTAAAGTTGGATTGTGCGAACTAAAATTCCCTTGACTCGTATTAATTTCTCATATAGAGGCATGTCGGATACACCAGGTCTTGTGTTGCGACATCAATGGTAGTATGCTCAACTTCAAGGTATGTCACGACATCCTCAGGCTATGTTGCGACATTGAAGACAGTCTTGGAATTTTCTTATTATGCTCCTTGTGTTGCAACATCCCATGCTCTGTGTTGCAACCTAGAGACCAATATCTAGTTAATACACCTTCTAATGGTCTCCTGCACACTTACAAAGTATATTAGCTCACCCTTAAGCCTCATTCGGCCCTTAAGGTCAATAAAAGACTCAAATGACACATTTTATTAACTTAACTAATACTTACTAAAATGTAATTAAAACTTAATTAAAATGCTTATATTCAAGCTCCTAAAGTGCAAAAACTAGTTTAATCTGGTACATTGAATTATGAGAGATCAAACTCTTCTACTCTTAAGTTTTTTCTTATCATTAAGCAACATTAACAAAAAATAATAAATGAAAAGACGACCCTTGAGCACGTATGGTAAAAATGTTAGCTTTGGAGCAAATGAATATGCATTTCGTACTTACACATAATCTTGGCATGAGATATAACTGACTTACCACTTTTGATATCAAACACCTCAGTTCAGTACATTACAGAGTATACAAGGCTGAAGGGTTTTAAATGTATGAATCCATCAATAAATTATACAAGTAATTTGATTATCCTAGCAAAATACAAACAATTATTAATGCAATTATTCAATATATTTTTAAATTGTGAATAAGTTTTCCTAGATCACATAGGGCTTTTCGGCTTGTAATGTTCTGAGGCTTAGGATAGGTATGGATTTCAAGAATAATAAGATCAAATAGTTCCAAGCACGAAAATAGTTTGACCCATCATATTGTCTCCTATTCTTCTCCTTAGTAGCCTTTTCTCGCTCACCACATTATTTCTCCTTCTCTCACGTTCCATATTTGAAACACCCTTAGCCCGTATCTGTTGCCAGATTAGGCTATAGAGTGTTACTAGACATTAGAAAAGAATCGGGACTACATCAGAAAACATATGAATTTTTTTGGAAAAAGTTAAAAATTTTCAAATTGTAGGGCTCACATGGTGAAAAGACACGCCTGTGTCTTAGACCGTGTGGGCATTCAAAATAGGGACACACGGCCGTATCTCAGCCTGTGTCTGTACCTGTGTAACTCACTGACTTGGGCCTCATGACTAAGCCACACGTCTGTGTGCTAGGTCATGTAACAGCCTGACTTGCAACCCTTTGAAAGCTACAGAGGACACACGACCATGTCACCTGGCCGTGTGTCACACACGCCTGTGTTTCTGCCCATGTCGACAAAAAATAGGTCATTTTCCAAGCCATTTTTCTCACCCAAACTCACACCTCATGCACAAGCCACTTAAACCTATAATCAAGCATTTAAGACACACTTTACATATGCATATTCAAGCTTACACAACATAGAAACTATTCATTCATCCAATATGCCAAAATAGCACCCCAATTTCAATAATCAAACTTATCTAAGCACCTAACCAATTCATTCACTAATTAAACTACCAATTGATCAATTTCAAGCCACATTTATCCATATGTTCATATACCCAAAATTTCATGCACAACCAATACCAAATGACCATTTTCACAACTAACATGTACCACACCAATTTGATCAAAAGATGTTCACTTCCAAACTACCAACACTAGCCACTGTCAACATCATGCTACATTCATTCCATGCAAACCATTAATTGCTACCATACCATTTCCATCAACATTTCCTTATCATATTCTTAACCAACACAACATCAAATTATCAACCACACCAAATACCATATAATTTTAATATCTTACCAATTCGTTCATCAACCAAAATAACATATATACAAGCCACAAATAATGGTTAAATTCATTAAACAAAACACCTATACATGCCATTATAACCATCACTCAAAATCTTCAAAATATACCGATATAACTGATGGATAGTGTGATGGAATTCCTAAAAACTTCCAACCCGCACGAGCTTCCGATCATCTAGAAACACAAGAAATTAACACGAAGTATGCATGAAATGCTTAGTAAGTTTGTAATTCATAAACAAAGCTTACCATTTCAATTTATAAGCACAAAAACAATTTAAGATAATCCATAATCCAATATGATTTGGCATTAGCGTAAGCAACAACAACCTTTCAAGTTAGATAATGTCATAGCTTAGCAAATCATCTCAATAACATCATTGCTTTTATATAGACTACTTATAAACATTCATACTTTCAAGCATATGGCTAAGCATATTTCAAACATCATCAACTCATACCTTTCCATACTTTCATAACATCACTTATTGAAACATTTGTCGACTCTTCCCTTTTTCATACCCGTTGACAACTAGAATAATATCAGATACGAGGGAATCTCGCACACTATGTGCCAACATGTGGTCGAAACTGCTACTATCTCATATCTCATATAAATGCTCTCTCTCGAGCCATAAATGGGTCTACTTACACATGCTGTTAGTCAGGACGTAGCTACACGGTGCTGCTCACACAAGTTATCAAGTAACTGCTTTTCTTGATCTATATAATCAAATTTAGGTCATTCAATTTTTCACTCTATTCAATTAAATCCAAAAGTTATAATTTGGAAAAATTATGCTTTTGCCTTTAAAATTTTGAATTCATTTCAATTTAGTCCCTAGCTCATAAAAATGAAAATTCATTCAATTTAGTCCACACCCATGCTAGTTGAATATTAATTTAGTCTCTAGATATCCCCATATTTTATTTATTTTACATTTTTACCAGGAACATTTTTCTATTTTTCAATTAAATACTTAAATGACAAATTCATTAGAAATTCCTTTACAAAAGTTGCTCAACTATCATCAAATATTCATTTTCATCCATCAAACATAAAAAACAACCAATATACATTCGTGTTAAAACTCTAGACTTTTAATAATGTTGCGAATTAGTCATCGGGCTAGTTAGGTTAAGCTACGACTTCAAAAACATAGAATTCATTAAAAATGGGATGAAAAATACTCACATGCAAGGGATTTCTTGCTAGCCGAATGTTGAAGCTTGGTTATGGCTTCCTTAAGCCCTATTTTCAGTTGGTGAAGAAGATGAAGAAAGATGATGTCTTTCTTTACTTTAGTTTATTATAAATTATTTTATTAATTTACACCTTTAACCTTTTTAATTAACATTCAAATCAATTAATTTAATGCCCATATTTGTCCACTTAAACAATCAATGGTCTATTTACCATTTAAGGCCACTCATATTTAAATTCCATAACAATTTAACACCTTCTACTAATAGCACACAAGTTTTGCAATTCACGCGATTTAGTCCTTTTATCAAATTAAGCATGCAAACTATAAAATTTCTTCACGAAATTTTTATATGACACAACTAACATGCTGTAAACATTAAAATGATATAAAAAAATTTCGACGTCGAATTTATGGTCCCAAAACCACTGTTCTGATTTCACTGAAAATGAGCTGTTACAACTCTCCCCCTAAGAAATTTTCGTCCCCGAAAATCTTACCAGAAAATAGATTAGGATATTGCTTTCTAACAGCTTCCTCAGATTCCCAGGTGGCTTCTTCTATCTTATGATGTTGCCAAAGAACCTTTGCTAAAGCTATGCTTTTGTTTCTTAACTTTTTAACCTCTCGTGCCAAAATTTTGATTGGTTCTTCGTTATAGGACATATCAAGTTAAATTTCAACATCTGTCAGTGAAATGATATGCGAAGGGTCTGATCGGTATCGTCGAAGCATGGATACATGAAACACATTATGAATCTTTTCTAACTCTGACAGTAAAGCTAGTCGATACACCACTGGCCCTATTCTTTTAATTATCTCATATGACCCAAGAAATTACGGACTGAGCTTCCTTTTGCAACCGCAACGAATAACTCTCTTCCAAGGCAACACTTTTAAAAATACTCTATCTTCAATCTGAAATTCAATATCTTTACAATTCAAATCTGCATATGACTCTTTTTGATCTGAAGATGCTTCCAAACTATCACGAATTACTTTTACTTTTTCTTCAGTCTCACGAATCAAATCAACCCCGTGTATCCTTTTCTCACTAAGCTCTATCCAATACAAAAGAGTTTGACATTTTCGGCCATACAAAGCTTCGTACGTTGCCATCTTTATACTTGATTAATAAGTGTTATTGTATGCGAATTCAACCAATGGTAAATATTTCTCCCAGTTGCCTTCGAACTCTAATATAGAAAATGAAGCATATCTTCGAATATCTGAATTACTCACTCAGTCTGTCCTTTTGTCTGGGGATGAAATGTAGTACTAAAATGTAATCGTAAACTTAGAGCTTCCTACAGCTTACTCTAAAATCGCGATGTAAATTATGGATCTCTATCTAAAATAATAGAAACTGGCACCCCGTGCAATCTGATAATCTCAGAGACGTATAACTTAGCTAATCTCTCAAGGGAGTAATCTGTACGTATTGGAATAAAATATGCTATCGTTAGATGATCAAGAACAACCCAAATAGCATCTTTCTTTCTCAGAGATAGGGATAAACCTGATACGAAATCCATAGTAACTCGCTCCCATTTCCACTCTTGTATCATCACTAGCTACAACAAACCAAAAGGCACCTGATGTTTAGCTTTTACTTGCTGACATACTAAACATTTCGATACAAAATTAGAAATCTCATGCTTCAGTCTCGGCCACCAATACATCTATTTTTAATCATTGTACATTTTAGTGCTACCAAGATGAATGGACAATCTAACACAATGAGCTTCATATAAAATCTTTTGAATTAACTCTGAATCTCTCTGTACACAAACTCTGCCTCTAAAAAGTAAGCAATCATCGAACCCAATCTGAAAATCAAAATCAGGAGTCAACTCACTTAATTTCTATTTAGCTATCAATGCATCATCGCATTTTTGAGCTTCACAAATCTATTGTAAGAACAACGGTTTAGCTTTTAACTCAACTAAAATCAAACCATTAATGGACAATGACAACTGCGTATTCAACACTTTCAAAGCAAACAAAGATTTTCTACTCAGAGCATTAGGCACTACATTTGCTTTACCCGGATGATAATCAATAGCCAAGTCATAGTCTTTCAACAACTCGAGCCATCTGCGCTATCTCAGGTTCAATTCTTTCTATGACATTAAATACTTCAAACCTTTGTGATCAGTATAAATGTGACATTTTTCACCATATAGATGGTGTCGCCAAATCTTCAACACAAACACAATTACTGCCAACTCTAAATCATGTGTCAGGTAATTCTTTTCATGCGACTTTAATTGTCTAGAAGCATAAGCTATCACTTTACCTTCTTCTATCAAAATGCAGCCTAAACCATTCAAAGATGCATCGCAAAAAATTACAAATTCTTTACCCGATTCATGTTAAACTAAAACTGGTGCCTCGGTTAACAGTGTTTTCAACTGATTGAAACTTTGCAGACATTTTTTAGATAACTCAAACTTCACATCTTTCTGTAACAATCGCACCATCGGAGTAGCTATCATCGAAAGCCCTTGAATGAATCTTCTGTAAAAACCAGCTAATTCTAGAAAGTTGTTAACTTTCGATACATTTCTCGGAGGTTTCCAATCAACAACTACTAAAATGTTACTTGGATCAACTCTGATGCCTTCAACTGATACTATATGTCCTAGAAAACTGAATTCTCGAAGCCAAAATTCACATTTACTAAATTTGGGAAACAATTGCTTCTCACGCAGGGTCTATAATACAATTCTCAAGTATTACGTATGCTCTGTCTCATCTCAGGGATAGATCAAAATATCATCAATAAAAACCACGATGAATCGGTCTAAATACGGTATGAAAATTTTGTTCATCAAATCAATAAATATTGCAGGTGTGTTGGTTAAACCAAACGGCATCATAAAAAATTCATAATGTCCGTACCTGGTCCTGAATGTAGTTTTTGGCACATCTGAATCTTTAACCCGCAACTGATAATAACCAGAACATAGATCAATCTTCAAGAATACCATTGCACCTTTCAACTGATCAAACAAATCATCAGTTCACGGTAATGGATACTTATTATTGATTATAACCTTATTAAGTTGACGGTAGTCAATACACAATCTCATCGATCCGTCCTTTTTCTTAGGGAATAGAACCAGTGCACCCCAAGGCAAGAAGCTAGGTCGTGCAAAACCTTTATCTGTTAACTCTTGCGACTGAGCTTTCAATTCTTTCAAGTCTGTACGGAGCTATCAATATCGGTGATGTTCCCGATCATAGCTCAAAGACAAATTCAACCTCTCTGACCGGTGGTAATCTAGGTAACTCTTCTGGGAATACATCGAGATATTCACAAATCACAGGCACTGATTCAAGTTTTGATTTAGACACTTTAGAATCCAGAACATATGCAAGGTACACATCACAACCTTTTCTCATGTATTTCTGCACTAACATAACTGAAATAATCATAGGCAACTCGCTCGATTTATCTGATCCAATCTGAAGTGTTTCACCATTTTGACATTTTAGTACAATAAGCTTTCGTCTACAACTCACTAAGCATCATGCAGAGTTAGCCAATCCATACCCAGAATCACATCAAACTCATCAGATGGTAATAACATCAAATTGGCCATAAAGCTATAACCCCGAGTCATCAAAGGATAGTTCTTGCAAACTTTATCAACTAACACATATTGACCTAGGGGGTTCGATACTTTAACCATAAATTCAGTGGACTGATCGCGTGATTTTTCATGATAATTTTAAATATTTATAATTAATCGTTCTTGAAACTAACTATTATCGCAATGTAGGCAAGTGTACCTATCGAACAGTAGTATAGTTTTAGCAAGACCGGATTGTCGAACCCAAGGGAACTAAAAGTACTAGTAATGACTGTCTTTTTATTATCTAGCCCAAGAATAAAGAGGTTTTTGTTTTAACTAACTAATTATCTAAACTAAGAATTCACAGAGAATGGAATTGGGGAATTGCTTTTGGAAAAATCAGTTGAATTAAGGCAATACCTAAGAAAAAATCCACCTAGACTGTACTTGTTATTCTGGCTCCGAATCAGACGATTTATTCATTTAACTTGTTCCGTAGAGATCCCCAAGTTATGTTATTATCCCTATTCAAGACCAATAACGTCTAATCCTTAGATTGAATAATTGAGACCTTTCTCTAATTAACAGCCTAGGGTTGCATTAACTCGATCTATGGATCCCCTTATTAGGTTTCACCCTAATCTGGCAAAATCTTGTCACCCTATGTCTAGGCGCGCAATCAACTCCGTTTAATTATGACAAATGTACTCTTAGATAGGGTCTATTCCTCCTCTGAATAAGATCTTATCTTGAATCAGTATCCTTGGATATCAAATCAAGAATTAAAAACATATAATTAATAAGAAGTTAAATATTTATCATACAATTCAGAAAATAATAACAAGATTCGTCTTAGGTTTCATTACCCTTAGGTATTTAGGGGTTTTAGTTCATAACTAAATAAGAAAACATCTCAGAATAATAAAGAATACAAAACATAAAGAAAACCCAAAACTCCTGAAGGGGAAATTGAAGAGAGATCTTCAGACTTGATGGTGAATCCGGCTTCTGAGATGGATCAATCAGCTTCCTTCGAGTAACTCTTTAGTCCCTATCCTGTGCCCCCCTTTTCTTCCTCCTCTAGGGTGTATTTATAGGCTTTGGAATGCCTAAGATCCCTCAAAATTAGCCTTTTCTAAATTGGACACAACTTGGGCTCGGTAGGGACACGCCCGTGTGCGATTACTTCAGGCCGTGCTCGAGCCTGCCAAATTGACACGGCAATGTGGTCTGCCCGTGTAAAGAGGTCCAGGCCGTGTTGATTTCGTACTCTGGCCCATTTTCTCCGATTTTGGCCCATTTCTCGTTCTTTTTCGCTCTCTTATGCTCTCCTAAGTATAAAACATGAAATTAAGGCATTAGGAGAATCTAATTCACCAATTTTAATAGGAAATCATCCATAAAATGCGTTAAACATGGGGTAAAAATATGTATAAATTACGGTTTATCAAATACCCCTACACTTAAGCATTTACTTGTCCTCAAGAAAAATTCTCAACTCATAATCAGAATAAATTCTTCTCCACTTATAATTTCTATCGATAATATCTCAAAATAATTCATAGGTAATCATACATTGAGAATTCAACTAAAAGAAAACATAAAAGTTTCAAACATTCCAAGTTGAGCATTTTCTCCTGAAAACATAGGTGTCTCTCCTCATTTAAGTAATTACCTTTTATTCGGAATATCACAGAGTTTCACATCCTCACTAAAGATTCACTCAAATCACTCGAGGTGTTTTAAAGGCAATAAATGAAGCACTTAATAGTCAATAATGAAAAGTCATTACCATAGGCTTGCATGAAAATCAAATCTCCACCACTGATAAATTGAGATGAAACATCAATCAAAAGGTCTTTAGAGGGTTATAATGAGGCTTGGTTAGGGGGTGTGGTCACAAGCTAAAAGAAAGGGTTAGAATCATGATTGAATTGAAAAATTGCCTAACTAGAAAAAGAGTTAATATCACTTACGTACAATAGAGCTTCTTCTCAGAATATGGAATTACTAATGTGTATACATAGTTTTTTTTTGAAAAAGTTAAATAACATAGACTAACTATTAAGAACAATACATAGCTAAGCAATTTATTCAACACAAATCTTAACAAAAATATGGATTAATTTAGGGGATTTCAACAATAATGGGTTAAGGGTTAATATTAAGTGTAATATCCTGATTTTGGGCCTAGTCAGAATAGTGGTTTTGTGACCACAAAATCTGAGATAGAAATAATTATTTTATGATTATTTTAAGGTCTATGATATGATTGCATGATTCTGTGAAAATTTCGTGATGAAATTCTATGCCTAAAGTGCTTAAATTGAAAGTAGGGACTAAATCGAATAAGTTGCAAAACTTGCATTCTAGAAGTTTTTAGTATGAAATTGTTTTGGAATATTAATGAGGAGGTCTTAAATAGAAATTTGACCAATTTTAAGTTCATGGACAAAATTAGGACATGGAAGGAAATTTTGGAAAGTTTAGTAGTAAGGGTATTTTGGTCATTTAGTTATTAAAATGAATTAAAAACAAAATTAAAAGCCAATTTTTGTCCATCTTCTTCATTAGGCCAAAATTTCAAGGGTTCTCCAGAGCTAGGGTTTTTTTCAAGCTTCCAAGCTCCATAGTAAGTGATTCCAAGCCCCGTTTTTAATGATTTTTACGTTTTTGGAGTCCCGGTAGCTCAATTAAGCTTATGCTAGCAATAATTCAACCTAGGGTTCATATTTGGAAAAATACCCATAGGTGAAATTTGTGTATTTTGGTGTTTTATGATAGAATATGAGGTTTTGAATTATGTTAGACAACTTGTGCTACTCGGTTTTAAGTGAAAACGAGCAAAAGGGCTTAATCGGTAAAAATACCTAATAGTCATAAGTACATGTTAGAGTGAGAATTTGATGTTGCCATAGAAGGGAAAAATGATCAGCATGTTATAAAACATAAGAATAAGGAATAAAGTTTAATTCCCGAGCCTAGGGGCAAAAGTGTAAATATGCAAAAGTTTAGGGGCAAAATTGTAATTTTTCCAAAATATGATTTTGGGTCAATTTGAATAATTTGAGTCCTAATTAGACTATATTTTAAATGATAGAGCAAGGAAAACTGAAATTCGGGCTAAAATGGTGAAAATACCAAGTTGTGGACGAAATGGTAAAAGTAGCCATTTTCGCATACGAGGTAAGTTCATGTGTAAATGTAGTAACATAATTGTTGTTTTAAGGAATTTAATTTTGTTTATATGATATGATGCTTATTATTATCATGAAACGTTATGTTTTGTGGTTATTGTTGAATAATATGTAATTATGTGAATTACTTGATGAGTATGAACTATCATCGAGTATCGGTTCCGATATTCCGTGGAAGACGGAAAAGATGTGAGATCGAGGAAAAAAGCCCGTTTGAACCTTAGGAATAGATTAGGATACAAGTGACATGTCACTAGGATGGTTGAGCATCCGAGCTCGTTGAATTAAGTCCGAGTTCACTTATGGATGCGAATGTCCGAACTCGTTGAGTTGAGTCCGAGTTCGAGAGATGTAACTAGGCATCTGAGCTCGTTGAGTTGATTCTGAGTTCACTTATGGATGCGAACGCCCGAGCTCGTTGAGTTGAGTCCGAGTTCACTTATGGGTGGGTTACATGGTAGCTTGGCTACATATGTGGCACTTATGTGCAAACTTTCCATGTATCCGAATTATATTCCGATGTGTTCAACGGGTAAAGTTCTACTGAAATGGAGGAATACTCAAGATGAAAGGGACGTATTGGTAAGTGTTGTGAAATGGATACTTTGAACAGGTATGTACTTAACCCTCGGGTTGAAAAATCGATATAACAACAATATTGTAAGATGATAAATGAAAATGTGATATGAATGTCTTGGTGATGATTATGCAAATGATATTTTATGTTTGCTTATATGGTTATGTTACTTGCTATTTGCATGTGAACTTATTAAGCATTTATGCTTACTCCCTCCTTTTCATTCCTTTTAGTTTTGACAAGCCAGCTCAGAAATCGGGAACGGTCGGAGGCTCGCTCACACTATCCGTATACCATCTTGGCATAATGGCTTGTATATTTTGAGTATGGCATGTATAGCATTATAATCATTTTGTATATATGGTCTTATGATATGGTTATTGAGTGGTATGGAAATGCTTGGTAATGATTAGCCATTGGAATGGCTAATCATGATCATATTTGGTGTTATGTATGCTAAATTGCTAGCTAATCCATGGAAACCATGAAATAGGTAAAATTTACCATAAAATAGATTCAGACAGCAGCAGTGACGTGAGTTTGAAAAATTACTAAAAATAGTAAAGATACAATTAGATGATGAATAATATATGGAATTGAATAATTTTGAGTCTATTTCATATGGATGGAATAAAACAGGTATATGAGTTATATTTTATGAGATGTTTAAATTTTTGTGAAACAGGGCCAGAGCGATTTCTGGATCCCCTGTTCTGACTTTGTAAATTCACCATAAATTTTAAAAAGATAATTATAAGTCATACTTTATATGTACAGATTCCTTATTGAGTCTAGTTTTATTAGAGACAAACGGCATAGTCATTGAAGCTCTGTAGATGGAGATATCTGATTCGAAATACACAGAGGTTAGAGTAGTTGAACCCTAAAATAGGGGAGACTTTAACTAATAAACTGTACTAATTGGCCCAACCAAAAATTCTAGAAAAACATTAGTAGATAGATATATGAGTCTAGTTTCAGGAAAAATTTACGGAATTGGATTTCGAGTTTCGTAACTCGAGATATGATTTTTAAAGCAACTGTGATGCAGTTAGCCAGCTTGTCTGGAAATTTTAAAATGAATTGTATGAGCTGTTTAAGTAATGAATTAAGTCTATTAACACCTCGTGTTCGACTCCGAAAATGGTCTTGGGTACGGGGCATTACATTTAGTGGTATCAGAGCAGGTTTAGTCGGTTCTCGGACTAACCGAGCATGTGTAAAAGTTTAGCTATACATGCCACTGATTTGTGATAGTGTGATGTCTTCCGACGCGTATGAGTACCGTCTTATTTAGACAGGGTACTCTCCAACCGAGCTGTGCCGACCATGTTGAATGTTATGTGAAGGTATTTGAGTAAAGTTATGATTATGATAAGTCTCAGTTCAGAAAAGTATGAATAAAAGTCTATGATACATATGTGATAATATGTGAGATGAAAGTTCATGTTGTGATAAATATTCATATTTGCTTAATGCTCATATGATGTAGTGTATGTGGCTTACTTGATAAGATGAACGGAATAAATAGAAAGTAGTAGAGTTATGAATAAAGGTCATAATATTATGATACGAGTGAAAATGTCCTTGTCTTGATTTGGACGTCGAATGTTGATAAATGTTAATGATATATAATTTTTATGAGACAAAAGATTATAATGAAATGAACTTATCTATGTTAAATTGTTGGACTAAATTATATGATTGTAATGATATGTACATGATGATGCACGAAATGAAAGTTGTGATTGTGATGCAAATATCTATGTTTGTTTGGCCTTATATAATGTCATGAACATGAATTAATTTAATTAAATGAATGGATAAGTAAAGCTGTCTAGAAAACATAGAATGTATGCATAAGTATATTGTCTAAATGGGACAATAGGAAAATTGGTGTAAACCAACATGAATGAATGACATGATTTTGACGATGTTACTATGATGATGGAAGTTGTGTCATATGTGTATGTATAAGAAAGTTGAGTCAAAGGTCCTACAACCCCTCCCCCTTACCGAAGTGGTACTTATAATGGAATTTCATGAGATTTGTATTGAATAAGTTTCCGGTTGAGAACCCAAAGAGTACAGTGATAGAATAATTATAAGTATGATTAGAGATTGAAAATGAGCTGATAAGTAAAGTCAGAGCGAGTAAAGTATCGGATTGACATAAAGATTATTGGAGTTATGCACTGTCCCAGTTAGAAAAGGAATTCTCCTTGGTAAACCGAATTACTCAGGTGCAAGGTCGAGAAAAGTGTAAATCAAAATTTATTCAGAATTGGCCTTCTTTAGTGAATGGTTTAATATGAAATTTGTGACGGCAAAACTAGTTGGGGAAATGATAATTGAAGTGTGAACTATCTGAGTGTGACAGTTATGACTAGACAGATTTAGCAGTCTCTTTTGAGATGTTCTATGTGTTTATCCGTTCTCAGAAATATTTCTATGGCTATTGATCTTCTGAAGAAATTCTTGTTATATGGGAATGTCTTCTAATTCTGGTGTTGGATGAAAGCATTGGTAGTCTGACTAGTTTATAATTTATATTGCTCTATTTCATCGGGTATTCTATTTCATTTCGTCTTATAAGAATTGATGAGAGAATATGTATGATATTATGATTCTGTTTCTTCTACTTGATGCTTCATCTGATATATATGTATGGGAAGATATATTGATCTTGTTATATTTGATTTCAGTGGGATCAAATGATGTTTTCTTCTGGACTTTCTTTCTTTGAAGAATTATCGGGGTATTCTGTATTTTCTCTATGAGTTTGGTTTTCGATTCTCCGGCATAGTATCGTATCTTGGGTTTCTTTATTCTGGATTTCTCTATCTTGGATTTCTTTATTCGGTTTCCTTGTTATCTTTGTTCCATAATTTGTCAATTATGACTTGTGTTCGAAGTGCGTTCTTCAGCTCGAGATAATCATGTCAAATATGACTATACTTATAATTTGATCTTAGTAATGTGGTGATTTTAGTATTGGGATTTTTTCTAATTTCTGTGTAAGGATTTGACATCAGTAAAGGCATAGGTGATAAAAGCTTGAGTTTCAGTCGGTATGGTAAATTATTTATCTGAAAGATTTCATGTGACAATTATGTCAGGATTATTTTTCACAAGTCTGATAATAGAATTTCATTTTGTACGGATAAAAGAGTAAATAGTTTGAACGAGAAGTGTATATTTATTAGAAAAGAGTTGGATATTAGTTTAAGTCACTACGAATGATAAGGTTTCCATCTTGTGAAAGCTGAAAAGTTTATTACATGTTGGCAGAGTTCGGATAGATGAGAATATTGGTAACTGAAGCGTCTGAACTAGACTAGTTTACATTGAGTAAAGACTTCCTGACTTTCAGTAATGTACTGTTGTATGAATTGTGATGTGTTTCAAGACAGTGAGGTAATGTGATAGTTTAGAGCATCCGATGTTACATAAAATCGGAGTTGTTCAAGGGGTTAAAGCCGAGAATTGGGATCTATCAAAATTATCCTTGCCAGTGTTGATATTGGGATGGAAATGAGAAGGATTATTCTTGAGGCCATATCAGAATTATTTCTATGGCGGAAAGAGGAAAATGTGATGTATCCTATTGTTAAATGTTTGGCGAGATCTATAAATCATATCTATATTGAATGAATTCCTACTGATCAGATTCATGGAATTTCAAGTCTCTTTGATTGTTGGATTTCTTGGAATTCTGGTCTCCATTAAATCAAGTTGAGATCCGGGTTTTATGTCATGATATCATGGGAAACTGAGAAGGGTTGAAAGTTTAAGAACAGTTGAGAGTTGAGACTGTAAGCTTTTAGATCATATGAGAAATTGAAGAGATGTATTGGAGGTACAGTCTAAGTGCAAGTTCTTCGGCACCGAATATGAGATTAAAAGTGAAGACCACTTTTCTGGTAAGATTTTCGGGGACGAAAATCCCTGAAGGGGGGAGAGTTGTAATATCCTGATTTTGGGCCTAGTCAGAATAGTGGTTTCGTGACCACAAAATCCGAGATAGAACTAATTATTTTATGATTATTTTAAGGTCTATGATATGATTACATGATTGTGTGAAAATTTCGTGATGAAATTCTATGCCTAAAGTGCTTAAATTGAAAGTAGGGACTAAATCGAATAAGTTGCAAAACTTGCATTCTAGAAGTTTTTAGTATGAAATTGTTTTGGAATATTAATGAGGAGGTCTTAAATAGAAATTTGACCAATTTTAAGTTCATGGACAAAATTAGGACATGGAAGGAATTTTTGGAAAGTTTAGTAGTAAGGGTATTTTGGTCATTTAGTTATTAAAATGAATTAAAAACAAAATTAAAAGCCAATTTTTGTCCATCTTCTTCATTAGGCCAAAATTTCAAGGGTTCTCCATAGCTAGGGTTTGTTTCAAGCTTCCAAGCTCCATAGTAAGTGATTCCAAGCCCCGTTTTTAATGATTTTTACGTTTTTGGAGTCCCAGTAGCTCAATTAAGCTTATGCTAGCAATAATTCAACCTAGGGTTCATATTTGGAAA
This sequence comes from Gossypium hirsutum, assembly GCF_007990345.1. Taxonomy (NCBI): domain Eukaryota; kingdom Viridiplantae; phylum Streptophyta; class Magnoliopsida; order Malvales; family Malvaceae; genus Gossypium; species Gossypium hirsutum. The sequence continues at coordinate 20,947,189 of NC_053429.1, forward strand.
AATACCCATAGGTGAAATTTGTGTATTTTGGTGTTTTATGATAGAATATGAGGTTTTGAATTATGTTAGACAACTTGTGCTACTCGGTTTTAAGTGAAAACGAGCAAAAGGGCTTAATCGGTAAAAATACCTAATAGTCATAAGTACATGTTAGAGTGAGAATTTGATGTTGCCATAGAAGGGAAAAATGATCAGCATGTTATAAAACATAAGAATAAGGAATAAAGTTTAATTCCCGAGCCTAGGGGCAAAAGTGTAAATATGCAAAAGTTTAGGGGCAAAATTGTAATTTTTCCAAAATATGATTTTGGGTCAATTTGAATAATGTGAGTCCTAATTAGACTATATTTTAAATGATAGAGCAAGGAAAACTGAAATTCGGGCTAAAATGGGGAAAATACCAAGTTGTGGACGAAATGGTAAAAGTAGCCATTTTCGCATACGAGGTAAGTTCATGTGTAAATGTAGTAACATAATTGTTGTTTTAAGGAATTTAATTTTGTTTATATGATATGATGCTTATTATTATCATGAAACGTTATGTTTTGTGGTTATTGTTGAATAATATGTAATTATGTGAATTACTTGATGAGTATGAACTATCACCGAGTATCGGTTCCGATATTCTGTGGAAGACGGAAAAGATGTGAGATCGAGGAAAAAAACCCGTTTGAACCTTAGGAATAGATTAGGATACAAGTGACATGTCACTAGGATGGTTGAGCATCCGAGCTCGTTGAGTTGAGTCCGAGTTCACTTATGGATGCGAATGTCTGAACTCGTTGAGTTGAGTTCGAGTTCGAGAGATGTAACTAGGCATCTGAGCTTGTTGAGTTGATTCTGAGTTCACTTATGGATGCGAACTCCCGAGCTCGTTGAGTTGAGTCCGAGTTCACTTATGGGCGGGTTACATGGTAGCTTGGCTACATATGTGGCACTTATGTGCAAACTTTCCATGTATCCGAATTATATTCCAATGTGTTCAACGGGTAAAGTTCTACTGAAATGGAGGAATACTCAAGATGAAAGGGACGTATTGGCAAGTGTTGTGAAATGGATACTTTGAACAGGTATGTACTTAAACCTCGGGTTGAAAAATCGATATAACAACAATATGGTAAGATGATAAATGAAAATGTGATATGAATGTCTTGGTGATGATTATGCAAATGATGTTTTATGTTTGCTTATATGGTTATGTTACTTGCTATTTGCATGTGAACTTATTAAGCATTTATGCTTACTCCCTCCTTTTCATTCCTTGTAGTTTTGACAAGCCAGCTCGGAAATCGGGAACGGTCGGAGGCTCGCTCACACTATCCGTATACCATCTTGGCATAATGGCTTGTATATTTTGAGTATGGCATGTATAGCATTATAATCATTTTGTATATATGGTCTTATGATATGGTTATTGAGTGGTATGGAAATGCTTGGTAATGATTAGCCATTGGAATGGCTAATCATGATCATATTTGGTGTTATGTATGCTAAATTGCTAGCTAATCCATGGAAACCATGAAATAGGTAAAATTTACCATAAAATAGATTCAGACAGCAGCAGTGACGTGAGTTTGAAAAATCACTAAAAATAGTAAAGATAAAATTAGATGATGAATAATATATGGAATTGAATAATTATGAGTCTATTTTCATATATATGGAATAAAACAGGTATATGAGTTATATTTTATGAGATGTTTAAATTTTTGTGAAACAGGGCCAGAGCGATTTCTGGATCCCCTGTTCTGACTTTGTAAATTCACCATAAATTTTACAAAGATAATTAGAAGTCATGCTTTATATGTACAGATTCCTTATTGAATCTAGTTTTATTAGAGACAAACGGCATAGTCATTGAAGCTCTGTAGATGGAGATATCTGATTCGAAATACACAGAGGCCAGAGTAGTCGAACCCTGAAACAGGGGAGACTTTAACTAATAAACTGTACTAATTGGACCAACCAAAAATTCTAGAAAAAAATTAGTAGATAGATATATGAGTCTAGTTTCAGGAAAAATTTACGGAATTGGATTTCGAGTTTCGTAACTAGATATATGATTTTTAAAGCAACTGTGATGCAGTTAGCCAGCTTGTCTGGAAATTTTAAAATGAATTGTATGAGCTGTTTAAGTAATGAATTAAGTCTATTAACACCTCGTGTTCGACTCCGACAATGGTCTCGGGTACGGGGCGTTACATTAAGGGTAATACAAGAAATGGCTTGTTAGGCTTAAGGGGGTTTACTAGGGGTTAATCATGGAGGTAGGCTTTTCATGGCATGAGTGGGTTAATCCTAAGTGCCTTAATCATTTTGACATTTCAAATCAAATGGTGTGGTCTCGACATGCATAATCAAGCAAGTTTTAGAATAACAGTTCAATATTGACGTACTCAAAGCAATAATAAAAGTGAGCATGAAAGAATTAATAGATGCTCAAAAGGCTCAAAAATCTCATAAAAATTATGGCTTTTTGATGTTTAAAACTTGTGAATTCCAATCAAAGTAATACCTAAACTTTGGGGAAACAACCTAAGATTTTAAATTCTTAAAAATCAACTTATCATGCTTGATTCTCTAATGTCTTAAAGTTTAAACAATCAATGCATAAATGCCTATGTTTTAATTCAAGATATATCAACAAAAATCATAAATCAATCAAAATTTATCCTAAATATGATATGAGAGCTTTTCAAGAGAACAAGGTAGTCATTCAGGGATTTTTCTAATAATGAAATAAATACCCCGCCACACTTAAGATATACATTGCCCTCAATGTACAAAGATGGATATTAGAGTATAAAAATAAGATAGGGAGAGAAGTGAAACTTCCTGTATGATGAATTCCTCGAACTGGAGTTTTGAAGAGTAATCGGTTCGAGAGTGGAGGAGAAAACTCCGGCGGTCGTAGAGGTTCATTAGTCCATAAGTCCTGTGCCAAAAGAATATTATATCTAGTGGTAGCTATGGTCATGGTCGATCAGGACATGGCAGTCGTGAAGAACCTTTCCCGGTGGAGTTGTTAGTTCCTATACGATGATGAGCTTAAGAACTCTATATAACTGTGATAAAATTAGGAACTTTTTAAGGGCTATTAGGAAGAATAATTACTCATAAAGAAATAACCGAAATTGATAATTGAAAATAAAATTCTAAAATCTAATAAAAATTAAAAGTAGTTTTAATAAAAATTAAAAACATAAAATAATAAATAAATGTTTTTAAACATCGTCATCGATGTATGGTTCACGAGGTGGGTCTGGCGATGAGATGTGGAGGTGTTGAAAAATCTGCTGTAGAGTAGCATCAATGTTGCCAAATCGTTGAAAACACCGATGCTCGAATCGAGTGAGGCGCTCAGAGATGTCAGCATATGAAGCCGCTGCATGAACTGAACGAGAGGGTGGTGATGGCTGAGTCGGTGGGTCCTCGTGCTGTGGAGGAACATCAGCAAGAACGTCCTCATGGGCTTTCTCCTCGGTAGATTGGGAGAGATGATATTAGGGAGGGGTTCCTCGGCGCCTCTCGATCATCCTCATGCTAAGCATGCTCGAGATGCCTTGTGGAGACATCTGGCCGATGAGGGTAAAGGATGATTCTTGGGCTGTGGTGCTGAGGAGCCCGAAGTGTCAAGTCAGCCGAGTAACATAGGGGCCAATGGAGATGACCCCCTTCCTATGCCGATCCGTCTGGTGCTGAATCGCGAGTTTTCAATTTGGGTGCGTCTGAAATTTAGTACAGGCCCGTGTCCCTTGGGCGTGTGGGTGCACATGGCCGTGCAATGTTTGCTTCTCGCACGCCCTATATTTAGACCCACGCTCGTGTCAATCTAATAAGTTCAAACACGGGTGCTAGACACGGGCGTGTCGCACGCCCGTGCTATTTTAACAGGTTCACCCACGGCTCTTCCACACAGGCATGTCTTACCCCCGTGTTGTTTTGGCAGGTTCGACCACGGCCACGTCACATGGCCATGGCATTTGATCGTACCCCGTGTTTGGGAAAAATTGTTGTCCTGTTTTCACACGGCCATAAGCACGCCCGTGCTCTTGGCCGTGTCCCCGTGGAAAACCTGTATTCAAGTACTTCATTAGTAAGTTAGATGTTGAAGACTAAATTTTAAAGAAGTTAATACAGTTAGTGCTTGGGTTGCCTCCCGAGAAGTGCTTATTTATAGTCTAAGCTTGACTTACCTCTCCGTTGAATGATCATGGTGGTTTGAGGAGTTTATACTCCTCATTCCTGCTATTAATCTCATCAAAATAAGGTTTTAAACGGGTGTTGTTTACCTTAAAAATGTCAAACTTAGGATGGCTCACCTCAACCATACCGAATGGAAAAATGCTGAGTACCGTAAGAGGGATTTCTTCATTCGATGTGGTAACGACAATGTAGGGATCTGTGGCATCTAATAAGACTCTATCTCCAACCTTAAGTTGATTTAGAAAGAGATTGAGCTTGTTCTGTCGTAGATTCGGTTTGTCGGGTGTTCTCGGTTTATGCATCTGCCATTCATCTAGCTCATCGATTTGTAGCCTTCGATCTTCATGAATAGGTCCTCTACTATTGCTTGAGAATGGCTCATGTACTTCCTTCAGACTCATTTCCTGCAAAGAAGGTTGCACCATAGTCAGTTTTAGTAGAATGGTTTAGACGATCACCTTCAATTTCCAATGTGTTTCTGGAATTGCGAGCTTGAAAGGTGATTGTTTCGTCTCCCACACGGAGTGTGAGTTCACCTGTGCCAACATTAATAATTGTTTTAGTAGTTGCTAAAAAGGGCTTTCCTAGAATTAAAGGAGTGTTGCTATCCTCCACTATGTCTAGAACAATGAAGTCAACGAGAAATATAAATTTATCGATTTTAACTAGTACATCTTCAATAATACCCCTAGGGAATCTTATAGTTTTATCTGCTAATTGAATGCTCATCCTAGTCTGTTTGGGTTTCCCGAGACCTAGTTGCTTAAACATTTTGTAAGGCATGACGTTGATACTAGCCCCTAAATCAGCTAATCCATTATTAACATCTAAACTACCAATTAAGTAAGGAATCATAAAACTCCCTAGATCTTTTAATTTGTTCGGTAGTTTATTCTGGAGAATAGCTGAGCAAACTGCGTTTAGCTCCATATGCGATGCCTCGTCCATCTTCCGTTTATTTGCTAAAAGCTCCTTTAAAAATTTCATTGTGTTTGGCATCTGTGACAGAGCTTCAATAAACGGTAAGTTAATATGTAATTTTTTTAAGAGTTTAAGGAATTTACCAAATTGTTAATCTGAGCGGTCTCTCCTTGTCGCGTTGGGGTATGGCACACGAGGTTTATATTCGACATTCACTGATTTGTTTTTATTGTGATCTACCTCACCTTAACCTTTGCTTACCACAGTTTCTTGCCTTGGTTCTGGCTCAGGCTCAATAAATCCTTCTTCATCTTGAACATTAATCGCGTTGAGCTGTTCCCTTGGGTTAGGTTCAGTATTACTTGGCAAGCTCCCCTGTGGTCGTTCGGAGATTAGTTTGGAAAGCTGACCTATCTGAGTTTCGAACCCTTGGATTGACGCTTGTTGATTTTTAAGTGCTGTCTCGGTGTTCTAGAAATGGGTTTCTGACACCGAGATAAACTTTGTGAGCATCTCTTCAAGGTTCAGTTTCTTTTCCTATTGGTAGGGTGGTTGTTGGTAGCCTGGAGGTGGTTGTGGTCTTTGATTTCCTTGACTACCCCACGAGAAATTGGGATGGTTCCTCCAACCTGCATTTTAAGTGTTACTATATGGATTGTTTTGAGGTCGAGGATTATTACCCATGTAATTTAATTGCTCGCTATCGATGTTGTGGCCAGAAAGTTGGTATTTTGAATGGATTTGATCGTAGTGATTCGTAACAAGTAATAAATATTTATAATGAAGATCAAACCTAGACTAACTATTATCAAGACAAAAAGGCAAGCGCACCTATCGAACAATAGTATAGTAATGGAAAGACCGGGATGTCGTACCCAAGGGAACCAAAAGTACTAGTAATAACTATCTTTTTTTTATCTAGCCTAAGAATAAAAGGGTTTGTTTACTAAACTAATTATCTAAACTAATTAACTAATTTAATCAAAGCGACCAGAGAATTTGGAAAAAGACTTGAAGAGAAACAATTAATAAAGACGACACCCAAGGAGGAATCCACCTAGATTTCACTTGTTATCTAACTCTGAACGGACGATTTATTCATTTGACTTGTTCCGTAGAGATCCCTAAGTTAAGTTATTATCCCTATTCAAGACTAATAACAACTAATCCCTAGATTGAATAATTGAGACTTTTCTTTAATTAACACTCTAGGGTTACATTAACTCGATCTATGAATCCTCTTATTAGGTTTCACCCTAATCCTATAAAATCTCGTAACCCTATTTCTAGGCGCCTGGTCAACTCTGCTTAATTATGCCAAATCTACTCTTAGACAGGGTCTATTCCTCCTCTGCATAAGCACATCAAATCATGAATTAATACGCAGAATATTAACTCAAGCATTAAGAACACATAATTAAGAACAAATCAAGTATTTATCATACAGTTCAGACAAAAATAACAAGATCCATCATAAGTTTTATCCCCCTTAGGTATCTAAGGGGTTTAGTTCATAATAAAATAATAGTACATCTCAAAAGTATGAAAATAACAAAACATAAAGAAAACTCTAAAACCCCTGAAGGAATCCTGAGAGAGATCTTCAGTCTTAGAGTAGCTCTGGCTTTTAAGATGGATCGTCTGGCATCCGTCAAGTAATTCCCGGCGTGTGGTTCTGTGTTCCAGAAAAGTTCTGGAGAGAGAGGCCCCTTTCTAGGTCATACTTAGGGTGTTTATATGGGCTTTTGATTGGCTTTCTTACCCCCTAAGTATCATTTTTCCATGTAAAATACAACTCCTTGAAAAAGGGACACGCCCGTGTGCCACGGCCGTGTGACGTGGTTGCTAGGCCGTGTTCGATCCGTTAAATTGCCACGACCGTGTGGGCTCAATTGCCAGGCCGTGTGAGTCGTGTAAACCTTGGTCGACACCCTCGAAAGGTACGGTCGTGTGAGCTACTCGTGTGGTAAGGCTTAGGCCGTGTAGTCTTCTCCATTTGGTCCGTTTTGTCCCTTTTTAGCTCGTTTTTGGCTCCTTTTGACCCTTGGTGCTCTCCTGAGTACAAAACATGAAATAACCAGATTAAGAGCACCAAAATCCATAAATATAATAGTACACAGCCATAAATATGCTAAGTATTTGGGGTAAAAACATGTATAATTTGGCGTTTATCAAATACCCTCACACTTAAGCATTTGCTTGTCCTCAAGCAAAATTCTCAGTTACTGCTAGAATTCATTCTTTTCAATCACATAATCATTACTGATAATGTTATAAACTATTCCACGGAAATTTATACAATGAGAATTTAACTATAGGGGCATTGAAAGCCTCAAACAATCTAAATCAGATATCTCGATAATAAAATTTAGGTAAGCTCCTTCCTTTAAGTAATTAACTTTAGTCCTAAATACACAAGAGATGACTTCCTCACTAAAGATTCACTCAAATCACTTAAAGTGTTTAAGGGTCAAGATAAAGCACTCGATTGTCTAACATGAAAAGTTATTACCATAGGCTTGCATGAAAATCAAATCTCCACCACTTGTAAATGATATGATACACTAATCAAAAGGTCTTTGCATGGTTGTAATGGGGTTTAGGTTATAGGTATGGATCAGGTTGAAAAACAGGGGTTAGAATCGAGATACTTTCAATATGTTACCCCACTATCAAAAAATTAATCACTGAATCACAAACAAATAGCTAGAATTATTTGACATAAGTTCATGACAACTTTAGCTTGCTGAGAATTACATACACATTTTTTTTGAAAGAACAAATCAAGTTAATACAATACAGAAATTATACTTCATGATTTAGTAATAAAAAATGGTGAACATAGTGAGGTGACAATATTAAATTCAATCTCGATAAAAAGGGTCAAATTAAGTAAGAGTATTTCAACAATAATGGGTTAATGGGTTAATGACGAGGGTTAATCAATGAAAAAGGGTTAGTAGGCTCAACGGGGGTTCACTAAGGGTTTAATTATGTGGAAAGGTAGTAGGCTCAACGGGGGTTCACTAAGGGTTTAATTATGTGGGAATGCTTTTTATGGAGTAAGTGGGTTAAATCCTAAGTGCCTTTATCATCTCAGTATATCAAATCATACGTGTGATCTTGACATGTATAATCGAAATAAGTTCTAGAATAACAGTTCAATGTTGACACACTCAAACCACAAAAGAAGTGAGCAAGAAAGAATGCTATATGCTCAAAAGGCTTAAAAATCTCACCAAAAATTTGGGTTTTTGATGTCATTACTGTATAATTAAGATTTCAAGATAATACCTCAATTCAGGAAAATAACCTAAAAATTTTAGTTCTCAAATTATCAACTTATCATGCTTGATTCTCTAATGTCCTATAATCAAATAATCATGCATAATTCCCTTGGTCTAATTCATGACATATCAATAATAATTATAGATCAATCAGAATTCATTCGATCAGGATTATGAGAACATCGCTTAAACACAAGACCAAATTAAGGGATTTGAGAATAATGCAAAAAGTTAGGTTTCATGTTCACCCCCCACACTTAAGATGTACATTGCCCTCAATGTACAATTATAGACTATTCAACATAAATAAAATCATAAGAGGGAAAGAGGTGAAACTCTCTGTTGGAAGGATGCAGAGCTTGATTCTGAGGATGGAGTGTTTGGGGAAAATGGTAGCGGCCACCGTTCTTGGCTAGATGAAGAAATTGGGTCGTTGAACATGACACTTGTTAGGTATTGTTCCCTATTTGTTTCCTCATTGCGTAAAATATTCCTAGCAGCTTTGCTTGGAAGTCTATAGAATCATGAAAAGCTTATTAAGAGTTGGTGTGGAAGAGAGTGTAGTGGAATTACTTGCTAGAAATACCAGAAAATGGAAAATAAAAATTTACTAATATAGATATGTCATTCAAAATAAGAAAATTGAAAAAAAAATAAGAGGATTTAATGATCCTCGTCGGTGGGGCCCTCAGGTGGTGGTGCTGGAGTGGCAATGTGGAAGTACTGGCACAACTGCTGTATTATAGCCTACATATCATCCATCTGTCGGTCCCGTCAATGATCTCGCTCGTGGATCATCTCGAACTGCGTAGTGCAGTACTACTCGAAGTGGGCGAATCGGTCAGAAAGATGTGCCAATGAAGCAGCCGCAGGAACTGGTCGTTCTCTAGGTGGTGCGATCGAAGGCTCCTCATGCTGTGGGGGAACATCATCAAGAATGTCCTCAAGATCCTCCTCGTTAATAGCATACGAGAGACGGTACTGAGGAGGATCGATCCCACGTCGGCGCTCGATCATCCGCATGTGTAACATAGTCGTGATGCCCTGTAGGGACATCTGACCTATCAAGGTAAGCGCTGATGACAGAGCCGCGGTGTTGAGGAGGCCGAAGAGTCTGGCAAGGCATGTCACGTAGGGGCCGATGGAGATCACTCCCTTCCTATGCCGCTCGGTCTAATGGTGAATGGCGAAAGCAATGAAATATGCCAAGTCAGTCACGTGTGCATTCACCACGCACCATAGATAATAGGTGTCGTGGGTGTTGACAACGCCGGTGCTCTCTCTCCTCCCAATCAATGTGTGAGCCAATATGGCATGGAGATAGTGGAAGGAACGGGAGAGAGCTGAGGCCTTCGAGCGGCTGGGGTCGTAGGTGGAAGAGAGTGGTGCCAAAGCCTTCCAGCACAAGGAGGGGGAGATGTGGATATTGCGTGGGAGTGCATTCATGTCCTCCTCCTCCATAAACTCATCAGTGTAAAGTCCTAGAGCAATTCCAAACTCTGGGACACTCGTCGTACGAACTAGACCGCCTAATCAGAAGTGAATGGTGCCTGGGTCATCATTGTTCATCATCACCACCTGTAATTGAAAAGTAGAGCATAGTTCTAGAGTTAGCTCTAAATAAGTGGGCTCAGTAATAGCGAAGAACCATTCCCATGGGTTAGTGGATAGGAGGGCGCGGATGGTATCAACGAGCTGAACTTGCTCTACGATAGCCCAGTCGATGCAATGACCTGTGGTGATGGGTCGTGCACAGAGTATCTGAAATAGCTCCTCTTGCGAAGCTTGTGGAAATTCAAGGAACGGGTGCCGAACTTCGGCTGTAGCACGTACTGAGGAAGAACCTGGTCCCCTATGTCTTTTTGAGGAAGGGACCACGGCCTTCTTGCCCCTTGATGACGACATAATATACCTGAAAATATATAATCATTGATAGAATCCAAGATACATCAATAGTTAAGCAATAGGCCTAAAACTAGTATATGCAATTTAGTGCTTTAAATAAGTCAAATATAGAAAATTCTAAAGAAAATTCTTAACTTGTCTAAAACATATTTGTAATAGTAACAATATCTATGTAAAGCATGAAAAATACTAATGTAACAAAATAAATTGGAATAACAAGGTTAAGAAAGTGAACCAAGGGCTGCTGTAAGGCGGTGCACGGGCGTGTAATGGTGAGCACGGGCTTGTGACATAGAGAGGAAACCGTGTGGTGGGAAAATAGAGGGTATAAGGAGAGGAAAATAGGGATTAATGCAAGTGGAGTGACTTTGAGGGTGGTTTGGGGATTGGAGAAGTGAGAATCTAGGGAATTGTGGCCAAAATAGAGAGTAGGGGTTGGGGGAGGGTGGATTTTGGCTAGGGTTCTGAAAGGAGGAAGAAGATGAATAGTGGTTTGTTTATATAGGGGAGGGGCACATGGCCTAGGTCCACGCTCGTGTGCTGTGACGGTAGCCCGTGTTTTTCGAATTTTTTCAAATGTGGTCGTACCCGACTACTATCACACGCCCGTGTGTCTTGGGAGTGTGTGGCACACGGCCGTGCCTTGCGTTGTTCGCTTCTCCCACGGCCGTGTGGTATGGTACCACACCCATGTATTGTTGTACACGGCTGAATACACGCCCGTGTCAAAGAAATAGAATCAAGCCTTGTCCCTAGCACACCCATGGTTTTCTATCACATACCCGTGTTCTTCCTATCAAGTTCACCCACGGCCGTGGGGATTTATCGCACCCGTGTTTCGGGGAAATCATGTCCTGCTTCAACACGACCGTCTCGCATGGCCGTGTCTCTTCCCCTGTTTGGCCACGGCTTCAGGCATGCCCGTGTGCCTGGCCGTGTGTGCTGAAAAACTTTGCAATTCAAAGATAAAGTTAATGATTCGAAACGTTAGAAATTAATTAAAAATAAAGAAATCAAAATATGTTAGTGCTCGGGTTGCCTCCCGAGAAGCGCTTATTTATAGTCTAAGCTCGACTTGCCTCTCCGTTGATTTATCATGGTGGTTTGAGGAGTTCATACTCCTCGTTCCTACTATCAATCTTAAAATAAGGTTTTAATCGGGTGTTGTTTACCTTAAAAGTGCAGAACTTGGGATGACTCACCTCCACCGTACCGAATGGAAAAATACTGAGTACCGTAAAAGGGATTTCCTCATTCGGTGTGGTAGTGACAATGTGAGGATCGACGACATCTAGTAAGAGTTTATCGCCTACCTTAAGTTGATTAGGAGAGGTATCAGGCTTGTTTTGGCGTAATTTCGGTTTATCATGTGTTCTCGACTTGTGTTCTCGCCATTCGTCTAGCTCCTCTATCCGTAGCCTTCGTTCTTCATAGACTTCTTTATTCTTTTCATGATAGTAGCGCACTGTCTCTGTTGTCTTGGTTTGAGAAGGTTCCTGCAAGGACGATTGAATATTAGTTTTATCATCGTCAGGTTTTATATCATTATCCTGAGTCTTAAGGGTTTTGATTGAGTCGCGTGCTTGGAGTGTTACTGCATCGTCACCTGCACGAAGTGTTAGCTCCCCTATGCCTACATTAATAATGGTTCTGGCAGTTGCTAAAAAGGGTCGTCCTAAAATTAAAGGTACCTCGTTATCCTCATCCATATCTAAGACGACAAAGTCTACTGGGTAAATAAATTTATCAATTTTAATGAGAACATCTTCAATAATACCCTTAGGAAATCTAACTGTTTTGTCAGCTAATTGTATGCTCATCCTAGTCTGTTTGGGTTTACCGAGACCTAGTCGTTTAAACATTTTATACGACATAACATTTATACTTGCCCCTAGATCAGCTAAAGCATTATTCACAGATTAACTACCAATTAAACAAGGAATTGTAAAACTCCCTGGATCTTTTAATTTGTTAGGTAGCTTGTTCTTTAAAATAGTTGAGCAGACTGCATTGAGTTCCACATGCGATGTAGCGTTTAATTTCCTTTTATTGCTCAGAAGTTCCTTTAAAAATTTTGCTGAATTGGGCATCTGCGAAAGAACTTCAATAAAGGGTAAGTTAATATGTAATTTCTTTAAGAGTTTGACAAACTTACCAAATTGTTCTTCTGTTCTGTCTTTCGTCATCGCTTTAGGATATGGCACACGAGGTTCATGATTCGTACTTACCTATTTGGGATCATTATCGTTTACATCTTCTCGTCCTTTGTTCATTGCGTTGTTTTGCTGTATTTCTGGCTCGGGTATAACGAGTCCGTCCTTATTTTAAGCGTTAATTGCATTGAGGTGTTCCCTCGGATTAGGTTCAGTATTATTTGGTAAGCTACCTTGTCTTTCGGAGATTAGTTTGGACAGCTGGCCTATTTGAGTTTTGAGTCCTTGGATCGATGCTTGTTGATTCTTAATTGTGGTCTTGGTATTTTGAAAACGGGTTTCTGACACCGAGATGAATTTAGAGAGCATCTCTTCAAGGTTCGGCTTCTTCTCTTGTTGATAAGGTGGCTGTTGAAAACCCTGAGGATTTTGTGGCTTTTGATTCCCTTGACCTCCCTAGGAAAAAATTGGGTGGTTCCTCCAACCTGCATTATATGTATTACTGTATGGGTTATTTTGAGGTCTAAAGTTATTGTTACCCATATAGTTAACTTGTTCCTCTTTGGTTGTGGGATTGAAGGATTGATATTCTGTATGCACACCTCCTCTGCTTGAGTCACACCTCATTACTGGATGTACCTGCGTAGAACCAAGAAAACTATCAATCTTTTTATTGAGAAGTTCTACCTGATTAGAGAGCATGGTGATTGAATCGATGTTATAAATGCCGGCTGTTTTTGTTGGCTTAGTCCTCATGACTTGCCACTAATAGTTGTTCAGTGACATCTCCTCTATGAATTCATAGGCATCTTCCGATGTTTTATTGTTGATGGTTCCACCAGTAGCTGCGTCAATTATTTGTCTTGTCGAGGGATTCACACCATTGTAGAACATTTGAACTTACAGCCATAGAGGTAACCCATGGTGAGGGCACCTTCTCAATAGATCCTTGTATCTCTCCCATGCATCGTAAAGTGTTTCTAAGTCCATCTGTACAAAAGAAGAGCTATCATTGCGTAATTTAGCCCTTTTTTCCAGCGAAAAATATTTTAGTAAAAATTTCTCAGTCATTTGCTCCCAAGTAGTGATAGACTCTCATGGTAACGATTTTAACCACTGTTTAGCTTTGTTTCTCAGTGAGAAGGGAAATAACCGAAGACGGATGGCATCATCAGAAACGCCATTGATTTTGAATGTATCGCAAAATTCCAGGAAATTTGCTAAGTGAGTGTTGGGATCTTCATCCTACAAACCATCAAACTGAACAAACTGCTGTATCATCTAAATAGTGTTAGGTTTTAATTCAAAATTATTCGCAGCAATAACAGGTCTAACTATACTTGATTCAGTTCCTATTAAAGAGGGTTTAGCATAGTCATACATAGTACGTGGAACAGGATTTTGATTAGCTGCAATTGCAGGAGGCAGCTGATTGTCCTGGTTTTCAGCCATCTCATTGGTTGGAGGTTGAGTATTGTCTTCTTGTTCGTTCTCCGTGTATTTTAAGCTGCGCCTTATCTCTCTTTGATTTCTGTGAATTGTACGATCGATTTCTTCGTCAAAAAGTAAGGGTCCTGACAGGTTTCTTCTAGTCATAAACTATAAAAAAAACTGCCAAGAGAAAGAAAAAGTAAATTAATAAATAGTAAAATTAAATTAAATTAAATTGCAAGAAAAATAAATGGCTAAAGTAATAAAAATTTAGTGTTCCCAATATTTCAGTTCCCCGGCAATGGTGCCAAAAACTTGATCGCAGTGATTCGTAACAAGTAATAAATATTTATAATGAAGATCAAACCTAGACTAACTATTATCACGACGAAAAGGCAAGTGCACCTATCGAACAATAGTATAGCAATGGTAAGACCAGGATGTCGTACCCAAGGGAACCAAAAGTACTAGTAATAACTATCTTTTTTTTATCTAGCCTAAGAATAAAAGGGTTTGTTTACTAAACTAATTATCTAAACTAATTAACTAATTTAATCAAAGCGAAGAGAGAATTTGGAAAAAGACTTGAAGAGAAACAATCAATAAAGACAACACCCAAGGAGGAATCCACCTAGATCTCACTTGTTATCTGACTCTGAACCGGACGATTTATTCACTTGAATTGTTCCGTAGAGATCCCTAAGTTAAGTTATTATCCCTATTCAAGACTAATAACAGCTAATCCCTAGATTGAATAACAGAGACTTTTCTCTAATTAACACTCTAGGGTTGCATTAACTCGATCTATGAATCCCCTTATTAGGTTTCACCCTAATTCGGTAAAATCTCGTAACCCTATTTCTAGGCGACCGATCAACTCCGCTTAATTATGCCAAATCTACTCTTAGGCAGGGTCTATTCCTCCTCATGAATTAATACTCAGAATATTAACTCAAGCATTAAGAACATATAATTTAGAACAAATCAACTATTTATCATACAGTTCAGATAATAATAACAAGATCCATCATAGGTTTTATCCCCCTTAGGCATCTAAAGGGTTTAGTTCATAATAAAATAAGAGTATATCTCAAAAGTATGAAAATAACAAAACATAAAGAAAACTCTAAAACCCCTAAAGGAATTCTGAGAGAGATCTTCAGTCTTGGAGTAGCTCCGGCTTTTGAGATGGATCGTCTGGCTTCCTTCAAGTAATTCCCGGCGTGTGGTTTTGTGTTCCAGAAAAGTTCTAGAGATATGGGCCCCTTTCTAGGTCATACTTAGGGTGTTTATATAGACTTTTGATTGGTTTTCTTGCCCCTTAAGTATCCTTTTTCTGTGTAAAATACAACTCCTTGAAAAAGGGACACGCCCATGTGCCAAGCCGTGTTCGATCCGTTAAATTGCCACGGTCGTGTGGGCTCAATGGCTAGGCCGTATGAGTCGTGTAAACCTTGGTTGACACCCTCAAAAGGCACGGATGTGTGAGCTACCCGTGTGGCAAGGCTTAGGCCGTGTGGTCTTCTCGATTTGGTCCGTTTTGTCCCTTTTTAGCTCTTTTTTGGGCCCTTTTCACCCTTGGTGCTCTCCTGAGTACAAAACATGAAATAACTAGATTAAGAGCACCAAAATCCACAAATATAATAGTAAGCATCCATAAATATGCTAAGTATTTGGGGTAAAAACATGTATAATTTGGCGTTTATCAAATACCCCCACACTTAAGCATTTGCTTGTCCTCAAGCAAAATTCTCAGTTACTGCTAGAATTCATTCTTTTCAATCACAAAATCATTACTGATAATGTTATAAACTATTCCACGAAAATTTATACAATGAGAATTTAACTATAGGGGCATTAAAAGCCTCAAACAATCTAAATCGGATATCTCGATAATAAAATTTAGGTAAGCTCCTTCCTTTAAGTAATTAACTTTAGTCCTAAATACACAAGAGATGACTTCCTCACTAAAGATTCACTCAAATCACTTAAAGTGTTTAAGGGTCAAGATTAAGCACTCGATTGTTTAACATGAAAAGTTATTACCATAAGCTTGCTTGAAAATCAAATCTCCACCACTTGTAAATGATATGATACACTAATCAAAAGGTCTTTGCATGGTTGTAATGGGGTTTAGGTTATAGGTATGGATCAAGTTGAAGAAATAAAAAGAAAATTAGTAAATTAGAATAAAATTAAAAATAAAATTAGATTGCAAGAAAAAATAAATGGCTAAAGTAATAAAAATTGAGTGTTCCTAATATTTTAGTTCCCCGACAACGGCGCCAAAAACTTGATCGCCTGATTTCATGATAGGTTTTAAATATTTATAATTTATCGTTCTTGAAACTAACTATTATCGGGGATGTAGGCAAGTGTACCTATCGAACAGTAGTCTAGTTTTAGCAAGACTGGATTGTCGAACGCAAGGGAACTAAAAGTACTAGTAATGACTGTCTTTTTATTATATAGCCCAAGAATAAAGAGGTTTTTGTTTTAACTAACTAATTATCTAAACTAACAATTCACAGAGAATGGAATTGGGGAATTTCTTTTGGGAAAATAGATTGAATTAAGACAATACCTAAGAAAAAATCCACCTAGACTATACTTGTTATTCTGGCTCCTAATTGGACGATTTATTCATTTAACTTGTTCCATAGAGATCCCTAGGTTATGTTATTATCCCTATTCAAGACTAATAACATCTAATCCCTAGATTGAATAATTGAGAGCTTTCTCTAATTAACACCCTAGGGTTGCATTAACTCGATCTATGGGTCCCCTTATTAGGTTTCACCCTAATCTGGGAAAATCTTGTCACCCTATGTCTAGGCGCGCAATCAACTCTGCTTAATTATGACAAATGTACTCTTAGATAGGACCTATTCCTCCTCTGAATAAGAGCTTATCTTGAATCAGTATCCTGGGATATCAAATCAAGAATTAAGAACACATAATTAAGAAGAAGTTAAATATTTATCATACAATTCAGAAAATAATAACAAGATTCGTCTTAGGTTTCATTCCCCTTAGGTATTTAGGGGTTTTAGTTCATAACTAAATAAGAAAAAATCTCAAAATAATAAAGAATACAAAACATAAAGAAAACCCAAAACTCTTGAAGGAGAAATTGAGGAGAGATCTTCAGTCTTGATGTTGAATCTGGCTTCTGAGATGGATCAATCGGCTTCCTTGGAGTAATTCCTTGCTCCCTATTCTGTGCCCCCCTTTTCTTCCTCCTCTATGGTGTATTTATAGGCTTTGAAATGCTTAAGAGCCCTCAAAATTAGCCTTTTCCGAATTGGACTCAACTTGGGCTGGGCAGGGACATGCCTGTGTAACACGCACGTGTGCAATTACTTCAGGCTGTGCTCGAGCCTGCCAAATTGACATGGCCATGTGGTCTGCCCATGTGAAGAGGTCCAGGCTGTGTTGATTTCGTACTCTAGCCCATTTTCTCCAGTTTTTCCCTATTTCTCGTTCCTTTTCGTTCTCCTATGCTCTCCTAAGTATAAAACATGAAATAAAAGAATTAGGAGCATCGAATTCACCAATTCTAATAGGAAATCATCCATAAAATGCGTTAAACATGGGGTAAAAATATGTATAAATTACGGTTTATCATGGACGCAATAGGTAAACTTTTACTTAACATTAGATTCGTGCATACATACAAATGAGTTGATACAAGATCAATCAAAGCAGTAACTTTAGTGTCAAAGTTAGAAAAAGTACCAGTAATAACATTTGGAGCAGAAGCTTCCTCTCGCACACAGATCATATAGGCTTTAGCTGGTGCTTAGGCTTCGGACCTCACAGCTGAGTCCTTAGTCGCACTTCGACTGTTATCCACATTTCTAAGGTTCCTCGATGGTCTTCCTCTCACAACTGTATTGCTCAGTCGAATAGTTAGAATCTTTTCTTTTTCAGGTAACTAAGGACAATCCTAAATAAAATGCTCTTACAAACTACATCTGAAATAGGCTTTATCATTCATCCGACATTCGCCAAAATGTTGTCGTCTATGTTGTTGAAAATCAGGTTTGTTGTCTTTAACACTACCAACGCTTGCTACAGATGTAGCTTGAGCCTTAAAACTTGCGTGTTGCTTACCACAATATCAGCTAGGATATCCCACTGAAGTAGTTGAGTGATTATGGTAGTCCTTTAATCTCTTTAACGATGAATGATACGATTTTCTAGTTGATCACCTTTTTGAATCTCTAGCTTCAAAATCAGTTTTCTTTTCTCTTTACTAAGCTCCTCGTCTTTATGTGATCTATCAACCAAAACATCAAATTTCTTTAACTCGAAAATGCTGACTAGAAGCTTTATATCCTTATTCAGTCCATCTTCAAACCGTTTACACATAGCAACCTCAGTTGGAATACATTCTTGAGCATACTTACTCGATCTGACAATCTCTCTTTCATATTCATATACTGTCACACAACCCTGTTTAAGCTTCAGAAATTCTTTGCGCTTCTGATCGAGAAACCTTTGACTTATATATTTATTTCAAAACTCAGTTTGAAAGAATTCCCATCTGATCCATTCTCTTAGTTCTTTCAATAGTGATATGGCACATTTAACACAATTTGTCGATAAACAAGATAACTTATCAAAGACTCAGATCATATTTCACAATTAGACCATAAACATGCATTAGGAAGAGGTCGGGACTAAACTGAACACATACAATGTAACACCCCGTACCCGAGACCGTTGCCGGAGTCGGACACGAGGGGTTCACAGACTAAATTCGCTTACTATCGCAGTCCATTTTAAAAATTTCCAGGCAGTTGGCTAACTGCATCACTGTCACCTTAAAAATCATATCTTGAGTTTCACAACTTAAAAATCAGTTTCGTAATTTTTCCCTGAAACTAGACTCATATTCCTATCTACATATTTTTTTCTAGAATTTTTTGTTGGGCCAATTAGTACAGTTTATTCGTTAAATTCTCCCCTGTTACAGGGTGCGACTACACTGACCTTCATGCATTACGATTTGGATATCTCCCTGCACAGAGTTTCAATACTGATGCCGTTTGTTTCTATAGAAACTAAACTCATAGAGGAATCTATACATATATGGAATGACTCCTAATTATCTCTGGTTAATTTATAATGAATTTCCAAAGTCGGAACAGGGAATCCAGAAACCGTTCTGGCCCTGTCTCACAAGAACCTGAATATCTCTTAACATACTGTCCATATGATCGTTTTGTTACTTTACTATGAAAATATATTCATCAAGGTTCGCTTACATAATTTATTCACTATTTAATTCCATTCCTACTATTTTTAGTGATTTTTCACATCCACATCACTGCTGCTGCCAGCATCTGTTTTTTTTTAAGGTAAACTTTACCTATTTCATGATCCTCCATGGATCAACTAGAGTTTGTCATACATATTCCAAAAGTGATCAAGAATAACCCTTCCCATGGCTAACCGTTACCAACATTTCCATACCTCTCGATGGACAACATACAAAACGATTATAATGCTATGATCAAAGTATATTTAAGCCATTTTCGCATGACTATCCAAATTTACACAAAACCGAAGGGTACATGACCAACAACAAAAGGGTAGTCCTATACATGCCATTTCAAAGTTCAACCAAAATTGTACCAAAAGGGGGCTTTGATAGTGTGGGAGACTTCGACTTCCAAAAATCCCGAGCCCGATAGCTGATGAACCAAAATCTATAAAACAGAGATTCAAAGAACGGAGTAAGCATTTAATGCTTAGTAAGTTTTAAGCAGTGTCAACAGATAACAATCAAATTATAACATAGTTGTTCGTATTTTTTATTTTACTCTTCCTTCGGGCATACCATCCTTTTACCGAATATGCACATCTCATCATATACAATAGGCAGATAAACTTTCACATAAAAGTGAGCTCATGTGACATAGATATATCGTATGATTTCACATAACCTCTCACACTAATCCGATGTCACATAATCATAGGAATAGCCTCATAGATTGCTCTCGTATGCATCACATAACTACCTTATGATTTAGTGCAAATCTAGCTCACATATAAACTTGGAGTACATACCTGTTTAACCTTTCGCATTGAATATATTTATAAGCAATTCTTATTACGAAGTCTTACCCGGACATAATCTCCACACGAAGTTATCGGGTCTTACCCGGACAAAATCCCCACACGTAGTCATCGGGTCTTTAGAGCTCAGATATAGTACGAGCACGAAGCTTACGGACATTAATCAGTGATAATATTCTCGCATAAAGCTTGCGGGGTTTTAACCCGGATATAGTACTGACACAAATGCCCTTCGGGACTTATCACATTTATACACTTTCACATCCATCACGTTGGCCACTCGGCCCTGTCACATATATACACTTTCACATTCATCACATCGGCCATTAGGCCTTATCACATATATACACTTTCACATTCATCACATCGGCCATTAGGCCTTATCACATATATACACTTTCACATTGATCACATCGGCCATTAGGCCTTATCACATATATACACTTTCACATTCATCACATCGGCCATTAGGCCTTATCACATATATACACTTTCACATTCATCACATCGGCCATTAGGCCTTATCACATATATACACTTTCACATTCATCACATCGGCCATTAGGCCTTATCTCGTATATGCATGTTCACATCCATCACATAGAATCCTAAATCAAAATATAGATTTTCATGTATTCACATCACAATTATCCAAATATACTTCACATACCACATATACTTTCACGTATACACACTGTCTTGGCTGAATCTACATCTATCATTTTCCAATATCACAATTTAGAATTCACGTATGGGTTTAATCAATAACTTATGAGCAACTAAAACAAGTTTATCAAGGTTTACAACACAATCTCAAATTCAGCACAAGCTATTTTTCCTGAGCAATAGTCACTAAATTATTTATAACTGGAGCTACAAAACTCCAAATCACTTTCCGTTAATTTTTCCTGAATATAGACTCGTATATATTCCATCCATAAAATTTCCAGAATTTTAGGTTTGGCCAATCAATACCAGATTTTTCTTAAAGTTTCCCCTGTTTCACTGTTTGACTAATCTGACCACTCTTCACTACGAATCAAATTTCTCATTTTACAGAATTAAAAATGTGTTTTATTTGATTTCATTTGAAACTAGACTCATTAAGGAGTCTAAGCATATAAATTTTATCTTATAACCATTTTTGTACAATTTATAATGATTTTCTAAATACAGAACAGAGGATTACAGTGTCATTCTGCGCTGTCTCACACAACTTTAAGTATCTCATTATCAGAAATTCCTTTGCTTACACGGTTTCTTTTATAAGAAACTAGACTCATTAAGATTTAATTTCATGTCTCATTCAGCCTCTAATTCAAATCCATAAATTTATGGTGATTTTCTAAAGTCACGTTACTGCTGCTGTCCTAAGCAGACTATTTCAAATTACCCTTAAATTCCCAAGCTCAAACACTTAAGAACTTACCATTTGAACTTAAAACATATCATGGCCACATCATATCTTATTAAATCAACTCATCATGTCCTATTATAATTGAATTTACTCAACGTTTAATCACTTAAAACTTACCTCGGATGTTGTCGAACGATTTCGGCGGCTATTCGACCACTTTTTCCTTCCCTTTATCGGATTTAGTTCCCCTTTGCTCTTGAGCTTAATTCAAACAAATTTAACTCATTAAAGTCTCATTTTGCTAGCTTATGGCCGAATATACACATAACTTATGTACTTATTCATGTGGCCGAACATACATGTCTATGTTGGGGCCGATTGCATCACAACACCATACCATTTCAATTTTTGGTCATGGTTAAACAAAGAACTTAATGTCTCACTCAAAAATGCTAAAAAGAAGATTCAAGAATCATCAATCCACCATCACATGCACCATTACAAAGCTTCACTTTTAGCATGCAAATGATATCAACACCAATCCACCTTGGCCGAATATCATCTCCATGACATAGTAAAGATTTGAACCATGGGCTATTTAGAACTCAAGCTAACTACTAAAACATGCATGCATCTCATGGAACATCATCAAACATACCTTAGTCTATCAAACCACCATAGCCGATTTCCTCAAAGCTCTTTTTCCTTCTTTTTCTTTCTCCTATTCGGCCAAGAACAACATGAGAGCCTTTCTCTTCTTCTTCTTTTTTTTTGTCATGCATGAGAATGATGAACACATTTTTTTCTCTTTGTTTTCTTCCTTCAATTTCTTATTAGTTTATTGCCCATGCTTCTTATTTTATTCTTCCATTAACACAACATGTTTCATGACATGTTTTGCCCATGCTTCTTATTTTATTTTTCCATTAACACAACATGTTTTGCCCATCATCCCTTGTCATGGCCGGCCACTAGTACTTAAATGGGGGGAAATTGACATGCAAGTCCACCCCTTTGATTACATGCACTATTAGGCCACTTGCATTTGCCTAGCACATTTCTAAATTTTCTCACATAAGTCCTATCAACTAAATTCACATGCAATTAACTAAATCGAAGCTTAAAACTTTCACACATTTATATTCACATATTTTAGGCAATAATTATCACATTCAAATAATTTGGTGACTCGGTCTAGCGGTCCCGAGACCGCTTTCCGACTAGGGTCACTTTAGGGGTGTCACATACAAAATTTTTTTGAAACTTAATAATTTTTCTAAGTTACAAAGGTCACACGCTCGTGTAAACAGGCCGTGTGCCTTGTAAGGCATTAGACATGCCAGTGTGTCTAGCCTGGCAAAACAAGGCATACATACTGACTTATCCACACAGCCACAAGACACGCCCGTGTGTCTAGCCCATGGTCAAAACTGACTTGGCCACACAGCCTGGCACACGCCCGTGTGTGTGCGACCGTGTGGTGTAACATCCCGAATTAGGGCCTAGTCAGAACAATGGTTTCAGGACCACAAATTCAACACAGTAAATTTTTTTTATTATATTTTTATGGTCTGCAATTTCACGGGATGATTTTGTGAAAATTTCGTTTGAAACTTTTGACGTTTGGGCACTGAATTTGGTCAAAATGACTAAATTGTAAAAAGTGAAAAAGTTGAGTTCTACATCTTAGAGGTGTCTAATTGTTATGAAATTTTAAATTGGAGGCCCTTAAATGGTAATTAGACCATTTGATAATTTTTTGGACAAAAATGGACATCAAATGGGTGAAATAGAATATTTTTAAGTTAGGGCATTTTGGTAATCAAGTAATTAAAATGAATTAAGAATAAAATTAAAAGCCAATTTTTGTCCATCTTCTACCCCATGGCCGAAACTTGCATAGAGAAGACATAGCTAGGGTTTTTCAAGCTTCCAAGCTCAATTGTAAGTCCGTTCTAGCCTCATTTTTAATGATTTTTACGTTTTTGAAATCCTCGTAACAAGATCTACTCATTTCTACCCATATTTTGAGCTAGCGTTTCTGTTTAAAAATTTACCCATGGATGACATGCATGTGTTTTTAAGTGTAATGGTAGAAAATGAATGCTCGGTGTGTAATAAACGACTTTTACTAAGAGATTTTCGGTGAAATTGTCAAAAAGGACCGTTTTGCAAAAGTTACAAAATTTGTCATAAAGGTGTGATTTAGTGAAAATTAGGGGCTGCTATCGTTATGAAAATGATTCAGCTAGGCTTAAAATGCAAGGAAATTGGATAAAAATCATTTTATGAGCCTTGGGAAAAAGTGCAAATATGTGAAAGTTTAGGGGTCAAAATACAAATTTGTAAAAATATGATTTTTGGACCCATATGAATAATGTGACTAATTATTAAGCTAAATGTTATATTATAGATCAAGGAAAATGAGATTCGGGCATAGATTGGGAATGAATGAGATTATGGACTAAATCGGAATAAATAGTCGTGCTCGCATTCAAGGTAAGTTTGTATGTAAATAATATATCGATTCTTTTTAATTTATTATATTTCATTATTATATGAGATGTGGCTGCCTATAGAATGATCATTTGATGTAAATTACGAATCGAAATAGACTATGAATGAGTTTGTTAAATATTGAAAAGTGAGGAATTTCCCAGTTGAACCTTTGAAATAGAAATGATACGAATGATCCATTGTGAGAACACATGTGTTGTACTATGTGCAAGCTACTATGTGTTTAAGATGGTTTTAGGTCACGTGTATAGTACAAAGTGCACGCTACTACGTGTACCAGATAGTTAGGTCGTATGTGTAGTACTACGTCCAGGCTACTATGTGTACCCGACAACTTCAATCACGTATGTAGTACTAAGTGCAAGATACTATGTTTATCAAATGGTTAGGTCACGTGTGTAGCACTAAGTGCAGGCTACTACGTGTACCAGATAGTTAGGTCACATGTGTAGTACCAAGTGCAGGCTACTATGCGTACCCGAGAACTTCAATCACGTGTGTAGTACTAAGTGCAGGCTACTACGTGTATCAGATGGTTAGGTCACGTGTGTAGTACTAAGTACATGCTACTACGTGTACCGAATTGTTGGTTGCATGTGTAGTACTAAGTGTAGGCTACTATGCGTGCCAAATAGCTTCGGTTACAAGGGTGGTAATATGTGCAGACAACCGCGTATCTGTTATTATTCCGATGAGTTCAACGGGAAGTCGACTAAGTGAAAATACATGTGAACATGACTATGTGATGAATAAGTGCAGTTATATGTTTGTGGAAATTTATGAGCAATGTGCTCGATTGTTGAGCGAACTTTTGGTAAGATGGAATGGAGTAAGTGAAATTATGTAATAGTGAAATTTGTAATAATATAGTTTTGGATAGTAGCAGTTGTGTAATTTTGAAAAATCACAACAAATCATAGAAATCAAATTAGAGGTTGAATAATATATGAAATTAAATCTTATTGAGTCTATTTTTATATATAGGAAATGGTGTAAGCAAAATAATTTTAGATTATGGAATATTTTAATTTTTGTGAGATAGGGTCAGAATGATTTTAGAATCCCCTATTTTGACTTGGAAATATCATTAAAAATTGTACAAAAATAATTATGTGTTATAATTTAGATGCTTAAAATCCTTAATAATTCTATTTTTATTAGAAATAGACAGGAACATTAATTAAAACCCATACTATGATATAATAAATTTTTAGTAAAGAAAGGTCGAAGCTGTTAAGTAGTAGAACAGGGGTAACTTTAAAGAATAAACTGTACTTATTGACTGGACCAAAAATTTTGGAAATTTTATGATAAAAATATATATGAGTCTAGTTTAAGGAAAAATTTACAGATCTTAATTTGGAGTTTCGTAGCTCTAGATATAAATAATTTAGTAACTATGACTCGAGAAAACAACATGACAAGAAAATAAGTAAAAGTGTAATTATGATTATATTTTCATGGAATCATGTTGATAATTTGCTTATTATTTTCATATAAACTTACTAATCTTTAAGCTTACTCCCTCCTTTCCATTTCTTTTAGTGTTTTCAGGTCGGCTAGGGGTTGGGGATCATCGGAGGCAGCATCACACTATCAAGCCAATACCTTTGGAATATTGTAACATATGTTATAATTATCAAGTGAGTGGTGTGATAACCCGAATTAGGGCCTAATTGAAATAGTGATTTCGGGACCAAAAAATCCGAGATAGAAATAATTATTTTATGATTATTTTGAGGTCTATGATATGATTGCATGATTGTGTGAAAATTTTGTGAAGAAATTCTATGCATAAAATGCTTAATTTGAAGTTAGGGACTAAATTGAATAAGTTGCAAAACTTTCATTCTAGAAGTTTCTAGTATGAAAATGCTTTGAAATATTAATTAGGAGGTCTTAAATAGAAATTTGACCAATTTATATGTTTATGGACAAAAATTGGACATGGATGAAATTTTTGAAAGTTTAGTAAGGAAGGGCATTTTGGTCATTTGGATATTAAATGAAATAAAATGGGAAAAATAACACAACAATGATCATCTTCTCCATAAGTTGTTGCTGAATTTTTCTCTCCACCATAGCTAGGGTTTCAACACTTTTAAGCCTTGATTGTAAGTGATTTCTATGCCCGTTTTTAATGTTCTTTACATTTTTAAAATCCTCGTAACTCAGTTTACCTATTTCTACCAATATTTTGAGCTAGGGTTTATATTTAAAATTTTACCCATGGATGATATGTATGAATTTTTATGTTTTATGGTAGAATATGAAGTTTGAGATTGTGTTAAACAACTTTTGCTAAGTGATTTTTCGTAAAAACGAGTAAAATGACATAATCGGTAAAAATACCTAATATTCATAAGTACATGTTAGAGTGTGAATTTGATGTTGCTATAGAAGGGAAAAATTATCAGCATGTCATAAAACATAAGAAAATAGGATGAGGTTTAATTTACGAGCCTTGGGGAAAAAGTGTAAATATGTGAAAGTTTAGGGGCAAAATGGTAATTTTTCCAAAGTTCATATTTGGGGCTGTTTTGATGAATGTGTGTATTAAATAAATTAATTTGGTATTATAGATCAAGAGAAAAGAGATTCAAGTTGAGATCGGGGGAAAAATAAAGTTTACGAGGAATAGGCTCGACTATTCTCATTTTGTATCGAGGTAAGTTCATATGTAAATATTGTAATATAACCGTTATTTTAAATCATTTAATGCTATTTATGCGATATTATGATTGTTATCATGCAATTCTATGCTTTGTGGTCATTGTTGGACAACATGCAAAAATTTTATGAATTATGTGAAAAATGTGGAAGACTACCGAAGTATCGTCATTAGTATTCCAAGGAGAATGGTAAAGGAGTACGAACGAGGAAAGTCCCGTTGAACCTTAGGAATAAATTAGGATATTTGGGCATCCGAGCTCGTTTAGTCGAGTTCAATTTGACTTATGGATGCGAATGTCCGAGCTCGTTGAGTTGAGTCCGAGTTCGTGAGATGTAACTAGGAATCCGAGCTCGTTGAGTTGAGTCCGAGTTCACTTATGGGCGGGTTACATGGTAGCTTGGCTGCATATTTGGCACTTATGTGCAAACTTTCCATGTATCTGAGTTATATTCCGATGTGTTCAACGGGTAAAATTCTAGTGAAATGGAAGAATACTCAAGATGCGAGTGACGTATTGGTAAGTGTTGTGAAATGGGCACTTTAGACAGGTATGTACTTAACCTTCGGGTTGAGACTTCAATATAACAATAATATGGTAGGATCATGAATGAGAAATATGATATGAATGCTTTGGTGATATTATGCTAATGTTGGTTGGTATAATTGCTTTGTTAAGTTATTTGTTATTTGCATGTGGACTTACTAAGCATCTATGCTTACTCCCTCCTTTTCATTCTTTTTAGTTTTGACAAGTCAATTTGGATATCGGAACGGTCGGAGGCACGCTCACACTATCACTGGACAATCGCGGTATAATGACTTGTAATTTTTGGAAATATGGCATGTATAGCATTCCAATCATTTTGTGTGTATAATCTTACAATATGGCCCATGGATGGAATGGAAATGTTTGAGAATGATTAGCTATTGGAATGGCTAATCAAGTTTATATATGATAACATGTATGCTTTATGTCTTAACTAAACCATGAAAATCCTTGGAAAGGTAAAATTTGCCACAAAACAGAATCAGATAGTAGCAGTGACGTGAATTTGAAAAATCACTAAAAATAGTAGAAATGGAATTAAATGATGAATAAGTTATGGAATCAAATCTTTATGAGTCTATTTTCATATGGAAGAAACGAAACAGGTAAATGAGTTTTATTTTATGAGATATTTAAGTTTTGGTGGAACAGGGTCAGAGCGATCTTTGAATCCCCTGTTCTGAATTTAAAAATTCACCATAAATTGTAAAAAAACAATTAGTAGTTTTACCTTACATGTATGAAATCCATTTAGTCTAGTTTTATGAGAAACAAACGTCATAGTCATTGAAACTCTGTACAGGGAGATATCTGATTCGTAATACACAGGGGTCAGAGTAGCCAAACCCTGAAACAAGGAAGACTTTAACTAATAAACTGTACTAATTGGCCCAACCAAAAATCATAGAAAACAATTAGTAAGTAGATATATGAGTCTAGTTTCAGGGAAAATTTATGGAATTGAATTTCGAGTTTTGTAACTTGAGATATGGATTTTTTTAGCAACTATGACGCAGTTAGCCAGCTTGTCTAGAAATTTTAAAATAAATTGTTTGAGCTGTTTAATTAATGAATTAGGTCCGTTAACATCTCGTGCTTGACTCCGGTGACGGTTTCGGGTACGGGGGCGTTACAAGTGGCATGTATAGGGACCTAGTTCTATGACATGTGTTATTATGATTAGGCCAAATGTATTGGCCTATTTTGAGCAATTGTATATGGCCCTGAGATGTGGCTCATATTGATTATGGCTTGTAAGTATAGCTAGTCAAGTTATGATTTATTGCTTATGATGTGAAGATATGATTATGTTTGTTTGTCATGCATGATTGGCAATATTTCATGTGTGTTGAATGCATGTTTTATGACCATGAATTAAATGTGTAATATGGACATAAATAATAATGCTTTGAACATGGAAGTTTGATGATAAGTTGAAATAAATTGGCATAAAGATAACTATGGTATGGCTAGTCTTGGCTTAATGTAGGAATGTGTAACACATGCATGTTGATAGGTAAATCATATATTTGTATCATAATTTAGGATGTTGAATGCCATTGGATCCATGTATATGTGTGTGCATGTAAGGGTAACAAAAAGGCTTGGAAACTAGCCTAAGATTTAACTACATGGGATGAGACATGGCCGTGTGTCTCAACCGTGTGAGGGACATGGCCTGGAGACACGGGTGTGTGGCCTGGCCGTGTGTTTCAATTTATTTGCTGACATCATAAACAGAGAGTTACATGGCCTGAGGACACGGGCATGTTGATGGCATTCTGGCGTGTGACCCTGTTTCATGAGAAAAATTTCTAAGTTTTTCCCAAAGCTTTCCAAAGTTCTCGGTTTAGTCCCGAACCCTTTCTCAAGTATGTTTTGGGCTTCGTAAACCCAAATAAGGGACTATGTGCATGTGATTGAATGTTTTAAATATGAATGAAATTTTATGGCACGGTTTGCATGATTGTTTGCATTTAAGTCCGTTAATGCCTCATATCTTGTCCCGGTGTCGGACACAGGCAGGGGTTGTTACATGTGGTCTACCTAGGCTCATTTCAAAATGGCCCTCGAGCAACATGGCAGAGACACACGCCCGTGTCTCTTCCTGAGTGGGCAAAAATAAGCCATTTACAAGGCCAATATGCCACCCATTTGGGTCCTCCCTACAACTCCAAAATCAAGCATCATATATGCAACATTTTCAGCCAAATTCAACTCAAACATGTATCAATCAATCCATAATATCATCAACCAATTTCATGCTCATTCTCTATATCAAAGCATATTAAAATCACAAGCTAAACATTACCAAATTCCCAACTATGAACATACCAAAATGACCATTTCACTTGGCCATATACATATATATATATCTCTAAACATATCACATTATTTGCCTTTTCAAACCGTATTCAAATAACTAATGCATCATCAATGTTATACTCATCATTTTACCTATAGAAATATGAACCATAAGTCAAAAATACATCCAGTATTTCACCTCAATGGTCAAGCCAAATCATATAACAAATTACACCGTACATAACCCATGAATCATACTTCCAAAAATGAACTCAATAGATAACCAAATATACACAATTTTAGCATCATAATTAAACCATTTTCGCATGGCTATATATATACACAAATAAAAAAGAATCATCTCAAAACTAGCCTATACATGCAACATAACCAAAGCTCAAAGCTTTTTATTTACCGAAGCAATAATCGGATAGTGTGATGACGTCTCCTACAACTTCCAACCCAAGCAAGTCTATGAAACTCTATAGACATAGAAAAAAACACACAGAGTAAGTTTTGAAAGCTTAGTAAGTCATAAGCAAATAAATCATTTCAATAATATCTATAAACCAATATCACTAAACTGAATTTATCAAATCTCAATCACATATACATTTATCGTACTCGTAAATCCATATAACCACATTAAATAAATCCACTTATTTTATTTATCAAAGAACGTATAACCATGCTTTCACAATAGAATAAAAATCATTAACTCAATCATATAAGTCAAGCTCGAACATATTCATTACATCGCCAATCAAATTATGTTCATTTATTACAAATCATACACAAGATTATATCAACTTCTTTATAAACACTTCTAAACTCGAACATCCATAATTCCCTTATTCACATAAACTAAATTTTCATATATGAACCATATAGCCAAGTCAACCATTTTAATTTCATTAACTATTCAAGTTTTCAAACCAAGAAATCATGCATCAAAGCCATGTTTCATATTTCATATATCTCATGTCCGAAACATAGAACCACAATTTCATATAACGAGCATATATAACACATCATTCATTTATATACATTCATATCATTCGTTGCCATAAATTTCACATATGGTCATATGATACGTACTCACATTTCGTTTCTGAATTTCATAACAAATCACAAGTACCTGAATCGAATACAATTTCACATGGTTATTCATTTCTCGGAATGCCCGTTGAACCGTTCGAAATCAATAAGGATACTCGCATTGCACATAAGCTCGTGCAATGCCAACGTCCCAAACATGGTCTTACATGTAATCAAAAATCGATGCCACTGTCCCAGACAGGGTCTTACACAAAATCATATACAATGCCAATGTCCCAAAACATGGTCTTACACGTAAATCACGAATCGATGCCAACGACCCAGACGTGGTCTTACAAAATAACACATATCGAAATCTTATGTCATGACATATGTATCCTAACTATTCCTATGTTTCGTACGGGGCTTTTCAGACGTTGTCATGGCTTGTACGAGGCTTTTCAGATGTTGTCACATTATCAGAACTTACTCAATTTCACCTATTCGAACAATCCGTGATCGGAACAGATTCTCCAAAGCTCAATTCAATTTGGCATCACATATATATATTTCTGTATAACTCAATTCAGCACATAAAATACACATACATTTCAATTTAACAACATTTATTTACTTATGAACTTACCTCGTACTAACACAAACGGACCGGAACGACTATTCGATAATTTTCGACTTTCCCCTATCCAAATCCGATTTTCTCATTTCTTAATCTAATTCAATAAAAATTCAACTTATTTAATCATACATTCAATCAAATTTATCTAAAAAACACATAAATGGGCTAATTACACTTTTTGCCCTAACATTTCACATTTTTCACAATTTAGTCCCTATTTCACAAAATACAAAATATTCAAAATTTGACCACACCCATGCTTGGCCGAATTTCACTAAGGTCCCTAGCAGCCCATTTCTTTTATTTATTTCACATTTTGACCCCTCAATTTACAAATTTCTCAATTTAGTCTTTAATACACATTTTTATCAAAAATCACTTAATTAAACATGAAAATCTATTAACACATATTTATTTTTCATCTTCAAACACAAAAGCCTCAAGCTATCAACAATGGAAAATCACAAATTATTCATCAAATTCAAAAATTCAAGCATGGGCTAACTAGTACTTGAAGCAACAATCTCAAAAACGTAAAAAATATCAAAAACCGAACAAAATCCATACCTTAATTTGATCTCCAAGGTGTTGAACCTTAAACAAAGAAAATAGCTTCTTTTTCTTTCCTACATTCGGAAAAATGGTGTAAAAATGACAACCAAAATCCATTTTGTTTTATTTTTATTATCATTAATAACATAATTACTAAACTATCCTTAATGAAATAATATATAAACTTAATAATGGTTGTCCATTATTGTCCATACTATCATTTAATGGCCTAATTTCATTATAAGGCCTCCATATTAAAAGAACATAGCAATAAAGCATTTTAATAAATAGTAAGCCATTTTTTACAATTACGTGATTAAGTCCTTTTTATAAAATCAAGCACACAAACGATAAAATTTTCATACTAAAATTTTACACATACAAATTCACATACTTTAAGCATGAAATATAATATTAAAATATTTTTTGACTCGAATTCGTGGTCTCAAAACCACTGTTCCGATAGGGTCTAAACCGGGCTGTTACAACTTTCTCCCTTCAGGGATTTTCGTCCTCGAAAATCTTACTAGAAAGTAGATTAAGGATTTGCTTCCACACAGTACATTTAAAATTCACATATAGTTTCGGATTTCATATCTCTTTAATCTCACAACCAAGATTCTGATTTGTCTTCCGTTATACATCATATCAAGCTGAAACTGCTTGTAACTGTATTGAATTACTTTCATTTTTTGCTCAATTCTTCTGATGATATTAATCCCACAGATCATTTTCTCGCAAAGCTCGGTCCTGAAACAACTGAGTTCGATAACTGCAACCATACAATACCTCATATAATGTTGTTATTATAATCACATGATAGCTTATCGAACAGCAATAGTCTTTCTTTGTTGCTTTCAAACTCTTAAACACATTGACAAGACATAGTTTCGAGAATTTGAATTGCTTTATCTGATTACGCTACAATCTCGTACTCAAAGCTTACTGTAGTTTCTCCCAGAATTACCATATAACTTTCAGATTTCAATCTGAAACAATGATAAATGGGCACTATGTGCAAACTGACAATCCCTGAAATGAATAACCCAACTGACTTATTAAAAGAGAAATCCATGCATACGAAAAGACATATTCATACAATTAACAATAATTCAGATAACATCTATCTTTTTCAATGATAAGGGTAATCCTGATACATAATTTATTAACACTCTATTTCTATAATCAACAAAATCAGAAATATCACATTTTACACCCATTCATCAATACCATATCTCGGATTTTTTTTTTGTGCATCAAGTTAATCCCATATGAACAGACAAACTATCACTGAGAGTTTCCTATAACAATTGTTGTATAATCTCAGAACTTCTTGGTATGCACACTTTAATTCAAAGCAACAAGCAATCATCAATCCCACATCTGAAGTTCTGAATTAGAAATCAATTTATGCTAAACCCATTTTTAACTTATAATTTGATAACACATCTCTAAGTTTCACGAATTCACTTAGTAAGCATCAATTTAACTTCTAATCTAGCTAACATATAATCATTCTCTGATAAGATCAATCATGTCTTCATCGTTCGTAAAGCACACAAAAGTTTCTTATTCAGATCATTTGAAACTATAATCATTTCCCTCGGATAATAATATTTACTTACAGAATCACAAGTTGTTCAACAATTCAAGATAGCTTTGTTGTGCCAAGTTCGGATCTCGCTCTGCAACATCAAACATTTTAAACTCCTGTAATCATCAAATATATCACATAACTCTTTTCATGCAGCTTAAACCATATGGAATCACATGATATCTCTGTAAACTCTATTATTAGAACACACTTCAAGCTGTTCATTGACGCATGACTGAAGATCATAAACTTTTTCTTCAAATTAGACTAAACCAGTACTGATGTTTTGGTCGACAATATCTCTGTGCATGAAGGAAAAATTCAACAATCGAACTAACTTTAATTTACCACAACATTTCTCAGATAGAATTGTTCTGATAGATATAATTCTGGATCAAGACTTCAAGAATACGAATTCTTCCTCCTAACTATCCTTCAATTTACACATGTACGTTCAAAGTTTATTTCTAATCCTATGGATAGATTCAAACACATATAACCTAATTAACTTTTCAATCAAATATTTTCAGATTAGATTAAACTATTGAATCGATCTTTTCGAAGAAATCCTTTCTTTTCATTAAAAAGGATAACCTAGACATATCATTATACAGATGCCACAATCATCAAATAGGAATCATAATGTCATAATAAGACCGATGTCTTACCCATAACAATAGATAATATCCCAGCTATTAATAAGCATTTGAATCCAAAAGAAAATCAAATATGATTTGAACAGCTCCCAATGCAGAAACACAACTTTTATAACTCTGATAACGATACTATAGTACTTCCCAAATTTTAGAACAGAAATTATGATTATAATAGATATGGCTATTTTCGTCAAATAGATATCTCTTATAGATAATCACATAGAATCATAAGAAAACCAGAATTGCGAAATTTTCAACATCTGTAGTTACACAAAGTTTCAGAAAATTACAATCCATATAGAATGATATCAACTCCGATGATATCCCAGAAAATTTCCAAAAAGAACAATATCACTCATAAATACTGGTATCCACAGTAACAGAAGCAATATAATCTTTACATATTTTCAATAGAACAATAGCCAACAGAAACAGAGTATTAGCATCATACAGATTTTACCATTCACTTTCATATCCACACAATGGAATAAATACTAGAGAAAGACATAGCAATGTCAAACATAACTCAAACAGACTAACGATACTTTCGTCTATTAACATGTTTAGCTAATGTTGTCATACGATAAGAATTGCTTCTGAAATTAAACAGTCATATATACTTCTGAGGATAAATGTACATATAAAATGTCCAGAAGAAGTCATAGTAACTGCCCGACTATAACCACAACACTCAGCCATTAGTATAATTCAAACATTATTCAACTGCCTAATTATGTCATCATTAAGTCCATATTATCCCATTAATAAAAAAAATCAATTCTAAATAACTTTCAGTTAATACCTTTCTTTAGATATCATACCTGAATACTTTTATTTCATAGAATTCAACTTTTTCATTAACAATGACTTTGCATAATTTGAATAGTCTTTAGAGCTTTTCAATATCTTCTTTAGTACTATATTCATTTACTGGTTCATTCACTTCTTTGACCACATTATTAATCTTCCAAACATGGACTTCTATAATTCCACACTCATAGGCTTATTCAACCCAAATCTTACAGATTTCATTGTAACATTTTATGGATAAGGGGGTGAGGGTAGTAAAGACTCAAGTTTAACTCTCTCATACATGCACTTAACACATACTATCACAAATAGTCAGTTCATTTCTAATTTCACATTCTCAAAACATTTAATAAACATTTTCTTTTAATCACTTTTATTCTGAACACATAGTTCATATGCCAACTCAAATCACTAATTCACGGTCAAAGTATTTCATATAATAATCATAATCCAAATATCATAACCCATATGCTCATATAATTATAACATTTATCAATAACAATATGTCATACTCTTTGATCCATACCTTTATAAATTTCAACTTATAATCAACACATTTCCATTCAAACATTTGAGTACACATTCCATAATATCAGAATTAGCTCGGTTGGAAAATTTATCTGTCTCATCAAAATAATTTTCGTCAAAGTTGAGAGATATCACACTATCGCAAGTTAAATATGGCATGTATAGCTAGACTCACGTACAATATAGTAGTCCTAGAACCAACTAAACCATAGCTCTGATACCAACCAAATGTAACACCCCTAACCCATATCATCACCGAACTAGGGTTAAGAGGCATTACTGGACTTATTAGAACATTTCGCAATCATTTCAGAATCAAAATTCATGCATCATCATAGTCAAGCATCAACATTAAGTCCCTTTCTTAGGTCAATGAGACCATAAACATGCATTAGGAAGAGGTCGGGACTAAACCGAACACATACAAATTTTTCCAAAACTTAACAATTTTTCTAAGTTACAAAGGTCACACACCCGTGTAAACAGGCTGCATACCTTGCACGGTATTAGACACGCCCGTGTGTCTAGGCCATGGCAAAACAGGGCATACATACTGACTTATCCACACGGCCACAATACACACCCGTGTGTCTAGCCCGTGGTCAAAACTAACTTGGCCACACGACCTGGCACACGCTCGTGTGTGCTCAACCGTGTGGTCTGCCCGGGCTCATTTTGAAATGGCCCTCGAGCAACATGGCAGAGACACACGCCCGTGTGGGAAAATAGGCCATTTACAATGCCAATATGCCACCCAGTTACGCCTTCCCTACAATTCCAAAATCAAGCATCATATATGCAACATTTTCAGCCAAATTTAACTCCAAACATGTATCAATCAATCCATAATATCATCAACCGATTTCATGCTCATTCTCTATATCAAAGCATATTAAAATCACAAGCTAAACATTACCAAATTCTCAACTATGAACATACCAAAATGACCATTTCACTTGGCCATATACATATATGTATATCTCTAAACATATCACATTATTTGCCTTTTCAAACCGTATTCAAATAACAAATGCATCATTAATGTTATACTCATCATTTTACCTATAGAAATATAAACCATAAGTCGAGAATACATCCGATATTTCACCTCAATGCTCAAGCTAAATCATATAACAAATTACACCATACATAACCCATGAATCATACTTCTAAAAATGAACTCAATACATAACCAAATATACACAATATTAGCATCATAATTAAGCCATTTTCGCATGGCTATATATATACACAAAAATCATCTCAAAACTAGCCTATACATGCCACATAACCAAAACTCAAAGCTTTTTATTTACTGAAGTGATAACCGGATAGTGTGATGACGTCTCCTACAACTTCTAACCCAAGCAAGCCTCTGAAACTCTGTAGACATAGAAAAAAAACATAGAGTAAGTTTTGAAAGCTTAGTAAGTCATAAGCAAATAAATCATTTCAATAATATCTATAAACCAATATCACTAAACCGAATTTATCAAATCTCAATCACATATACATTTATTGTACTCATAAATCTATATAACCACATTAAATGACTCCACTTAACTTATTTATCAAAGAACGTATAACCATGCTTTCAAAATAGAATAACAACCGTTAACTCAATCATATAAGTCAAGCTCACACATATTCATTACATCGCCAATCAAATTATGTTCATTTATTACAAATCATACATAAGATTATATCAACTTTTTTATAAACACTTCTAACCTCGAACATCCATAATTCCTTTATTCACATAAAATAAATTTGCATATATGAACCATATAGCCAACTGAACCATTTTAATTTTATTAACTATTCAAGTTTTCAAACCAAGAAATCATACGTCAAAGTAATGTTTCATATTTCATATATCTCATGTCCGAAACATAGAACCACAATTTCATATAACGAGCATATATAACACATCATTCATTTATATACATTCATATCATTCATTATCATATATTTTACATATGGTCATATGATACATTCTCACCTTTCGTTTCTAAATTTCATAACAAATCACACGTACCTGAATCAAACACAATTTCACATGGTTATTCATTTCTCGGAATGCCCGTTGAACCGTTCGGAATCAATAAGGATACTCGGATAGCACATAAGCTCGTACAATGCCAATGTCCCGGACGTGGTCTTACATGTAATCAAATATCGATGCCACTGTTCCAGACAGGGTCTTACACGAAATCATATACAATGCCAATGTCCCAAACATGGTCTTACACGTAAATCACGAATCGATGCCAACATCCCAGACGTGGTCTTACACAATAATACATATCGAAATCCTATGTCATGACATATGTATCCTAACTATTCCTATGGTTCGTACGGGGCTTTTTAGACGTTGTCACATTATCAGAACCTTCTCAATTTCACCTGTTCGAACAATTCATGATCGCAACAGATTCTCGAAAGCTCGATTCAATTCGGCATCACATATATATATCTTTATAAGTCAATTCAGAACATATAATACACATACATTTCAATTTAACAACATTTATTTACTTATGAACTTTCCTCATACTAATACAAACGAACCAGAACGACTATTCGATAATTTTTTACTTTTCTCGATCCAAATCCAATTTCCTCATTTCTTGATCTAATTCAATACAAATTCAACTTATTTAATCATATATTCAATCAAATTCATCCAAAACACATAAATGGGCTAATTACATTTTTGCCCCTAACATTTCACATTTTTTACAATTTAGTCCCTATTTCACAAAATACAAAATATTTAAAATTTGACCACACCCATGCTTGGTTGAATTTCACTAAGGTCTCTAGCAGCCCATTTCTTTCATTTATTTCACATTTTGACCCCTCAATTTGGAAATTTCTCAATTTAGTCCTTAGTACACATTTTTATCAAAAATCACTTAATTAAAAATGAAAATCCATTAATACAAATTTATTTTTCATCTTCAAACACAAAAACCTCAAGCTATCAACAATGGAAAATCAAAAATTCTTCATAAAATTCAAAAATTCAAGCATGGGCTAATTAGTACTTGAAGCAATGATCTCAAAAACGTAAAAATTATCAAAAACCGAACAAAACCCATACCTTAATTTGATATCCAAGGTGTCAAACCTTAAACAAAGAAAATAGCGTCTTTTTCTTTCTTACATTTGGCAAAATGGTGTAAAAAGGACAACCAAAACTCATTTTGTTTTATTTTTATTATCATTAATAACATAATTAGTAAACTATCCTTAATGAAATAATATATAAACTTAATAATGGTTGTCCATTATTGTCCATACTATCATTTAATGGCCTAATTTCATTATAAGGCCTCCACATTAAAATAACATAGCAATAAAGCATTTTAACAAATTGCAAGCCATTTTTACAATTTACGTGATTAAGTCCTTTTTATAAAATCGAGCACACAAACGATAAAATTTTCATACGAAAATTTCACACATAAAAATTCACATACTTTAAGAATGAAATATAATATTAAATTATTTTTCTGACTCGAATTCATGGTCTCGAAACCACTATTCCAGCTAGGGTCTAAACCAGGCTATTACAGTATCTCGAGTGTTACCATATTTAATACTTACTGGAATTAAAAGCAATATACAAACACTTTTTACATAAAACCTGTTTAAAAACATTTCTTTTAAAGACTTAATTTCAAATAGACAAAAGTAAATATTTAGAATTGAACTATTACATCACATTTAGTACAACACATTACAACACATAAATTTACTATATATAGACTCTTAGGGTGTAACCCTACAATAAGCTACTTTTCCACTATATGCGTAATAACCCACTTTGCTTTTACCTTTACGTACTTCTGGCGTAGTCCCTCATGGTGCTTTCTCTTACTACATCACCTAAAACAACAACAAACACTATAAGTTCAATAGAACTTAGTGAGAATTAATATAGAATAACTTGAGAGATTCATTTATAATATTTGAAGAACTTCTATATGCTAGCTACCCTTCTTAACCACTCACTTCTGTTTGGACGGATACTATCATAGTTTCAGGCTTACACTTACACGCTAACTACTATATTCTTAATCGTATGAATTCTCTCTTAAATACCTGACTAACTTAAGATCCTTCGAGACATTACCTTAATCTTTTCATTTTTTTAGAACCGCAAAGGTACTTTTCAAAGAATATCTCTTCAGAGCCTGCTACAATATAGACCATCTTTTCAAACATACACTGATTTTAGAATGGTTGATCACAGATATTGTTCACTAGTTGATACATACACATTTAGAAGATACTGATGCAGATTTGAATACTATTAGTTTACTAGTCAAATCACATTCTTGTCTAATAACCTACAAGTTTCCACTAATAATGAATTATACAAATCCTCAAATATAATCCAAAAAATTTTATTACAGAACCCTAAATACTCAGGAATACGATGACTTAGATTCCATAAGATCTCAGAAGAAGACATGATATTGTTCAGATATGACAGATACAGATAACTTAGATTTTACACTACATGGTACAGACAAAACTTAGACTAATGGTTACTTTTCTCAATCATAACTATGAACACGCCCAAATTCCAAACTAATAAGTTATCATAGGGGATACCCTTTTTGAACATACATATACACATTTCTTTTCAAGAAATCCCCTTAAGACTTATTCAATTTAACCACAATTCTTATTCAACTACCTTAACTTCAAACATATCATAACCTTGTCATAACAGTACAAAGCAATCAGAATTTATCCAAAACTTACCATAAGGGCAAGTAATCTTATCCTACCAGTCAGACTTAATACAGTAAGTCCACAAGGGCCAAACAAAATACACTACCAATGCATCATACAAAATCATGTGTTTATTATCCTGACGGACTTCCACATGAACTGCCATGGGTTTCTCACTCATGGATTTTTACATAAATTTCATGATCGTGATCTGCTAATTTGATCTACTCATTATCGAAGGCTATATTATGAACATTAATACAATCATATATTGCCATAGGTCTCAACCACATGAATTTGCATACTTTCATGTATCGTGATTTGCAAATCTAATCTTCATCTTTCTAGAGGCTACACCATGAATGTTTTCATATCATACGATGCCATAGGTCTCAACCTCATTGTTTTACCCTTATCTTCATATCATGATCTGCTAGTCTTGTTAGCAATATAACTACCCTACCAGAGGCATCACAGATGGACATTTGCTTAGTATTCACTTACTCAAATTAGTCACATTTTGCCTGGTTTGTACATCTCGTATATCAAGCCTTACCTATATGGTTACTAATCATTATTCCTTTCAATAGAACTTTGAACAATTCATTACAACACATATCTCATCACTACTATATTCATACACTTACCAATTGTCATAAATATCATTTCCTTTTATATATATAACTCTACTTGAACATTCCACATATAAAAGTTAGGGTGAAGACTCATCTAATACTCTCATGCTGTAGTTTAAAGTTTCAGGCTCAGACATACTTCTCGAACAAGCAACAAAAACTGCTTAAAGAACATAATTTCACTATTACAACTCTTATACACACAATTTACTTATCATCTCAATCGTTGAAAACCTCATGCAAAGCCTTGTACTTAAAGCTTTAATGTTCATCTCCCGCATACAAACTTACTCTTTCAAAACATATCATATAGAGCTGTAATACTTACCTGGAGAGGGAATGACCACTGAATAAACCAAAAACCTCAGCTTCCAACTTAAGGAGAAAAAGATGCCATTAAACTAAAGAAAAGAATTAAAGAGTAGCGTATTCAAGAAAAAACAACTTCTTTACAAAACCCTTCTCACACATATAAATATGGTTCACCCTACTTAGTGAAGTTTAACAAGTGTCACAAATTTCAGAATTTGTCCATCTTAACGGTCTACAGTTTCCAAGAGAAACATAAATGAGAATCCTGCATTATAGATATCATACCATTTTATTTAGTTGGTCCTTAACTAGGTCACTTTACAATCTAACTAGTGTAGTACTTCAGACAAAAAAGGCGATATAACTCATACCAAAATTACCTTTCCACTTAACAAAATATTTCTCTTTAGATAACAAAATAATTTGAAATAAAATCTTCATATACTTGCACGATGGTTACTATATGCCCATACGTATGCGTCGAAAGAAATAATTGGGCGGATCACAGTTCACTAAATGGATTATTTTACTAGAATACACCTAAATCTTGGACCTGCCATACTTGGAATGTGACAACTCCACCTTCAACTGAAGTGCATGTGGAGAACTAGTCTCTGTTGGGACACATGTTATAGGAGCACCTTGAATCAAGGATCCATTCGGAAGTAAGCTTGGAGCTTTCACTCGTCGACACTAATAAGAAATCATCACCTCTATCTTCAACTACATAGCATCAACAACTTCGACTTTCTGCCTATCTTCTTTGTCATTTTCAGTATCCCTTTTAATCTTATTTTGAAGTTTGTAGCATTTCGACTTGATGTGGCCCTTCTTCTTGCAGTAGCCACATTCTTTGTCTCGGTTTCTAGATATAGATCTTGCCCTACATTAACATTAATCTAGCTTTATGGGTTATTATCTGCCCCTTACAACTATAACTAAGGCTTGCTCATCTAGCCTTTTGTTTGGGTCTAACTCGTTGTGGAGTTTATCCTTACTTGGTAGATTCCCCTTCACATCCTCAAATGAGAGATGACCTCTCACATAAATCAGAGTTTCTCTGAAAGTTTCCTAATAAGAGGGAAAAAAATCAATAATATTGTCCCTTCCTCGTAGCTAATCTCAACTTTGAGATTTTTTAGGTCATTTAGAAGAGTAACAAAATCACTAATATGAGCTTTAATAGACTCACCTTTGGCCATTTTGCACATGTAAAGACATTTCTTTAACACTAACCTATTGCCTAAGGATTGTTTTCATATACAATGCTTCTAGAGTTGGAAAATTAGGTTCAAAAAATGCAGTGAAAAAAAAATTTAGGGAAAAACTATAATTTTAAAAAAATTCAAAATAAGAACTTGGTCATGATATCTAAAGTAATAAACACTTAATCAATATTGTACCATTTCGATTCAGCTAGGATGAACGCTTCGACCGAGTAGTCTTCTCTGCTATCCTCAAGCTCATATCTGCCGAGTGTAAGCACGTTTTGAATTAGAAAAATTTTCACAACAATTTCCAATGGGGTAATTTCAAAATTTCTCTAAACTTTTGAATGAAGTTGTAAATAAGAAAAAAATCTCTAGAAATTTTTTGAAATAATTTCATCAGAGAATTTTTCTCTCTACAACTTTCTTTTGAATTCAATAGTGTGAAAAATACTAACCCATGACTTTTTTATATAGGGATAGTTCAGAGAGTTCAACTATGATTAAACTTAATCATTTTAATATTAAATTAATATAATATTTATTAATATTTACCAAGATAAATATTATATTAAATTTAATGTTAAATCTTATTAAAATAATAGAATATTTGTCTACAAGATAAACATTAAATTTAATTTAATATTAATATAATCACTTTAATATTATATTAATAAAATACTAGTAAGATAAATATTAAATTAAATTCAATATTAAATCTATTAAAATAATATTATTTTTGAAATAGTTAATCTAAAATCAAATTATTTGGTAGAGTCCTAGTAGAAATGTAATTTTTCCAATGTCAACCACAAAAGACCCACGCCAGCGACAATTTTTTGGCCCCCAGAATGTCGCCATCGAAGTCGTTGACGCCCTGAGTTGGCTCGTTTTCTACCGGTTTAGTCCGGGCCAATAACGGCCTGGCTGGTCCAGTCATGCCATTGGTTGGACCGTCAGTCTGGTTTCACATACTAGGCTCATTCAACTAGTAGTTGGGTGGTTCAACTAGTAATTGGGTCTTAGTCTCAGTTTTGGGCTCCTGGTCTAAATTTACAATCTCAAGTTCAATTTTCAAGTTCAATTAGCCATTTTGGCCAATTGTCTAACTTGAAAATTAATTTCCAATAATATCATATTAATTTTAATTAATTTGATTAATTTAATTTTACTTTAACCAAATTAATTTTCCCAAAAATCACTTAGATTCTCCAAATTAATTTTTCAAGAAAATTCTTTAACCAATTCTCTAGTTGAACAATTCTTACGACCACCCAATTTAAATCCACATTGAATAAATTAATTCAATTAAATTATTTCCAAAGTCTGTGACAACCCTAATTTGACCCTAGTCGGAATGTGGTTTCGGGACCACAAAACTGAGTCATAAATTTTATTAAAAATTAATAAATATATCTTCTACGTGTGATAGTGCATGTTTGAAAAATTTGATGTTTTAATTTAGTCATATGAATGTGAATTTCACTTGAAAAGATTTAGTTGAGAAACTTAGAAAATATATTAGGTAAATGTGTGAGGACCAAATAATTTTCAAAGTATGAAAGTTTGGGTTTGCATGGCAAAATGCCCAATATGCATTAAGTGGCCGGCCAAGTAATGATGTTCCTCCACTAAGTTTAATATAATCATAATATTATATTGATAAGTGATTATAATATCATAAACAATATGAATAAAAAAATAAAAATAGGAATAAAAGAAGAAATT
Source organism: Gossypium hirsutum (assembly GCF_007990345.1). Taxonomy (NCBI): domain Eukaryota; kingdom Viridiplantae; phylum Streptophyta; class Magnoliopsida; order Malvales; family Malvaceae; genus Gossypium; species Gossypium hirsutum. The sequence goes on from NC_053429.1 coordinate 20,991,025, forward strand.
AAAAATAAGTGTTCATCTTCTTCTTGTAAAAACCGAAACAAAAGGAAAAAAAGAAGAGAAATTACACTAAGGCAATTTGGCACCCTCTTTTGCTAGTTGGAGGTAAGTTTTGAAGTGATTTTGAAATCTTTTTATGTGTTTAAGATAATTGTTAAATACATTTCTTGGCCATGTCAAGAAAATCAAATTTCTATGGTGGTTTGGGCACTAGGCCGTGTATCAAGATGTTGGAAATAGAGATTGTTTTCATGTTGTATTGAATAAGTAGATGTTAGAATGAGGTTAAACTTGTTGAATTCTTAGTTGGGTAATACTTTGTGCATTCGGCCATATGGGGTTTAAATGGAATGTTCATTTTATTTTTACTTTCTTGTATGAGAAATGGTTCAAATAAGTGTTAAGGCTGAATGAATTATGGTAGATAATTTATAGTGCAAAAATTCATGTTTATGGTGTAATTTGAGAAATTGACCGAGACATGGATGAATGAATAAGATTGATATTTTTATGTTTTATGAGTGAAAGGCATAATGAAAATTTAGTAAGTTTAATGTGCATATCTTAGTTTAAGTGTTATGGAGAATTTGGCTAAGATAGTTTGGTATGTGTGTTTGCCGAATTTAAATTAAGATTGTTTGAGTGACTTAATTTATGTATTGGAAATTTATTTGAGTGATTAAAATGGGCATTAGATGTTAAACTCATGAAATTAGAAGTATATGAGCTTGATAGTATTTAAATGAATACTAACCAAAAATGAGTATAGCTAATTAATTGACAAATTATTGAGTAATGAAAAATTTGGAAATGTGAATTTTTCGAAATTTATCTTGTATATGTATCGAATTAATGGAATAGATGAGAAGTATGTTTGGATGTGCATTAAGTTTAAAGGTTAAACTTTAAATTGTTATGGCTTGGTTAATATTAGATGGAATACCGAATCTGTGTGTGTTTCTATGAGGAATGAATATGAATTGGGGTTACGATGATTGAGTTATTTTATTTGCTTAGTTGGAGCTCAAGATCAAAGGGAGCCAAGTTCGGCCAAAGGGAAAGCGAAAGTGGTTGAGTAGCTGATCAGAGTTGTTCATCCGACTAAAAAGGTAAGTCCTTAAGTAATTTAAGCTACGGTTAACATTGCACATAAATGACACAAAATAAGTTGGATAAGAAACCATGGTATGTATGAGTTTTTGAAAATTGAATGTGAAAATATTGACCTATCTATAATATTATGGTAGCTATGGATAAGAAAATACAGCACTATGTGTGCAAGGCTATACGGCACTATGTGTGCAAGATTACATGGCACTATGTGTGCAAGAAAACGTAGCACTAAGTGTGCGAATAAGTAAGACTACTATGTGTGCAGACTTTCAAATTGAGCACTAAGTGTGCGATATCGATCGTGGAGCACTACTTGTGCAAATGATAATTTATTAAACATTAAATTGGGAGGAATGAAATGTGCATGGATACTAGACATGGGACTTGATTTTAATATGTATATTTATATATAATGCTTGGGGAGAGAGAAAGAAGGGAAAGGTAATCGGCTCAATTAGTATATAATTGAACAAAGATATAAATTAGTGATAAATGAATCTAAATGGATTGAAGATTGGATTAATAGATGAAGCGACTTGGTTTGTGCTTTATTTAAATAATTGGACATTGTTTGTCATTTATATATACGCCAATGATTTGTATATGACATTTATCATGGTATTTTCGAATTGTGATTAATTGGTATAAGAGTACATAGTAAATTCGGGTAAGTATGTACCAAATTCATAAAGTACGTATGTGACATAAGATTTCCTTGTGATATAATGGTTGAATTCGACTAGTATTGAATTGAAATTTTATTTTGCTAAGATAATCGGGTTATTACATTCTTGAAATTTCTTAGGACTTACTGAGTTAATAACTCACTTAATGTGTTTATTGGTTTTGCATAGATCATCTTGTCGAAGAAAGCTTGGAACAGTTACGAATTCATCGCATCTTTTGACAAACTTTTTGGTACTTTTGTTTAAAACTCTAGTAGACATTATGGCATGTATAGAATAATATTTTGGAAGGTTTGCTATTTTGATAGTATTGTATATAAAGCCATGCGAATATGGCTAAAGTTCTATGTATGGAATTGATAATGGTTTAGGTATAAATCTTTAAGTGTAATCAACTTGACATATAAGTTCGTATCGTGATATGAGTGTGATTATGTTATACTTGAACTAACATGTTAAGCATTTGAGATATATATTATGTATGTGTATTCGATCAAGAGGAGAAAAATGACCAAATGAATAGAAAAGTTTTAGTTGTATAATGTTATTCATTAAGCTCAACACTTTACACTTTTACCCTTTTGTATGCGCATACTATAGAAATTTCTCATAGAAACATGTTATTATTGTTATAATTATTTAATTACATTGGATTCGAAATTATTGAAACTTAAAAGTGCAAATCTGATTCTTATGTACGCGAAGTGTTCTATAGAGAAGTTGAGTAGATTATGTTATGTGACCCTACTCCAGCTTTGGACACGGGTATTAGGGTGTTACATTTTTATTGGTATCAGAGCTATGGTTTAGTCGATTCTAGGACTACCGTAGCGCGTGTGAGTCTAGCTATACATGCCATAATGCTAGTATATGATAGTGTGATGACTTCTGACGGTTGAAATTGTTGTTTTGATTAGTAAATGGAATCCAGTCCAGAGAGAGCCTTAGTGGATGACGTTGAGAGTGTAGCGCTTGCTCCCGCGCAAGGGACAGCACCTGTTGAACCTCAACCTTCTGCGAGTAATCAAGATGATGGGGCTAAGCAAGCCTTCTTTACCATGATGAATGAGTGGGTTGCACAATATGCCCGAACAAACCCAGCTGCTCAACAATTCCCGAATTTAAATAATCCTTCTTCGGTGCCTATAATACTAGCAACTACTGATCCTTTGAGGCCGAGTAAACCTCCTGTTGATTTGATTAGGAAGCGCAGGGCCAAGGAATTCTGAGCCACAGCTACTGATGACGCTGAAAGGGCTGAGTTTTAACTTGATAATACCATCCGTGTTTTTGATGAGCTTTGTTGCACACCCGATGAGTGTCTAAAGTGTGCCATATCCTTATTACAAGATTCAGCCTACTATTGGTGGAAAACCCTGATTTCGATTGTTCCGAAGGAACGAGTTACTTGGGACTTCTTTCAAATGGAGTTTTGTAAGAAGTATATTAGTCAACGATTCATCGATCAAAAATGCAAAGAATTTTTGGAGCTTAAATAAGGCTGTTTGACGGTATCCGAATATGAATGTGAGTTTGTAAGACTCAGTCTTTATGCTCGGGAGTGTGTAGCTGATGAAGTTGACATGTGTAAAAGATTTGAAGAGGGATTGAACGAAGATTTAAAGCTACTGGTGGGTATTCTAGAAATAAAAGAATTCGTAACACTTGTTGAACGAGCTTGCAAGGCTAAAGAGCTTAGAAAGGAGAAAAAGAAAGCTGAATCGGAAGCTAGAGACTTTCGTAAGAGATCGGCGGGTAAAAATTCTTTCTTGGCTACAAAGAAGTTCAGAGATGATACTAATAGATCAAAGACGACTACAGGAATTTCTATTAAATAGCGACCATCAACGGATTTTCGAGCTACTTCGGTTGCTAGTGTTGGCAACAATCGGCAAGAAAAACCTGAATGTCCACAGTGTGGAAGACAACATGTAGGTGAATGTTGGGGTAAGTCTATTAACAGAGCCTATTATAGATGCGGGTCGCGAGATCATTTCATTCGAGATTGCACGGAACCTGATGAGAAAAATAAGATGTAAGGTGCAAGATCGAGTGGTGTAACAACTAGAGGTAGGGCACCGAGAAACACAGGAGGCAGGGGTGGTAATCAGAGAGGGAATTCTGATACGGCTGTTCGATCTGAGACTCGTGCCCCCGCCAGAGCTTATGCCATCCGTGCACGAGAGGAGGCATCCTCCCCTGATGTTATCACCGGTACATTCACTCTCTATAGTACTAGTGTGCTTGCTATAATGATCCTGGTTCGACTCATTCTTTTGTATGTGAAACATTAGCATCCAGTAAGACTCTACCTATTGAGTCTACTGAATTTGTGATACGAGTGTCAAACCCTTTGGGTCGGTATGTGTTAGTTGATAAAGTATGCAAGAGATGTTCATTGATAATTAAAGATTTCTATTTTTTGGCGGACTTGATGGTGTTACCCTTCGACGAATTCGATTTATTCTCAGAATGAACTGGTTAACCGAACATGACGCTGTGGTAAATTGCAAGCGAAAGACTATAGACTTGCGATGTTCGAGTGGTGAAATGATTCGAGTTGAGTCTAGTGATCTGAGTGGGTTACCGGCAGTGATATCTTCCTTGTTAGCTCAGAAATATGTGAGAAAGGGTTATGAAGCTTATCTTTCATATGTACTGGATAGCAAGGTATCGGAACGAAAGCTCGAGACTGTGCCTGTAGTTTGTGAGTATCCAGAAGTGTTTCCTGAAGAATTATCGGGATTGCCACCTGTTAGAGAAGTAGAGTTCGGCATAGAATTGGTTCCGGGTACGACGCCGATTTCGATCGCTTCGTATCGTATGGCACCGACCGAGTTAAAAGAATTGAAAGCTCAACTGCAAGAGTTGACCGACAGAGGTTTTGCGCAACCTAGCTTCTCACCCTGGGGTGCTCCAGTCCTGTTCGTGAAAAAGAAAGACTGAACCATGCGAATGTGTATTGATTATCGTCAGCTCAATAAAGTGATGATAAAGAATAAATATCCGTTGCCGCGGATAGATGACTTATTCGACCAGTTGAAGGGAGCTTCCGTGTTTTCAAAGATTGATTTGCGATCTGGCTATTATCAGTTACGAGTTAGAGATTCTGACATTCCTAAGACTGCTTTCAGAATGAGATACGGACACTATGAGTTTTTAGTGATGCCGTTTGGGCTCACTAATGCCCCTGCGATTTTCATGGATCTGATGAATCGGGTATTCAGACAGTATTTAGATCGATTTGTAGTGGTGTTCATAGATGATATTCTGATTTATTCTCACGAATCCGAACACGCCAAACACGCCGAACACTTGAGGTTAGTACTTCAGATTTTTCGAGATAATCAGTTGTATGCAAAATTCAGTAAATGTGAATTCTGGTTAAGGGAGGTTAGCTTTTTTGGACATGTTGTATCCGCTTCGGGTATTAGAGTTGATCCGAATAAAATTTTAGCCATTCTTGATTGGAAACCTCTGAGGAATGTTTCTAAAGTTCGGAGCTTTCTGGGACTCGCTGGGTACTATTGACGATTCGTTAAGGGTTTCTCGATGATCGTAACACCGTTGACGAAACTACTCCAGAAAGATATCAAGTTTGAGTGGTCAGAGAAGTGTCAGACAAGTTTCGACCAGCTGAAAACCCTTTTGACGGAGGCTCCTGTGTTAGTTCAGCCAGAGTCTGGTAAAGAGTTTGTAGTCTACAGTGATGCCTCTTTGAACGGTTTGGGTTGTGTGTTGATGTAGGAGGGTAGAGTTGTTGCGTATGCTTCGAGACAACTAAAGCCTCACGAGAAAAATTATCCAACTCATGATATCGAGCTAGTTGCGATTGTGTTTTCTCTTAAAATTTGGCGTCATTACCTGTTTGGAGAGAAATGCCATGTTTATACTGATCATAAAAGCCTACAATATTTAATGACTCAGAGAGATTTGAATCTGAGACAACGACGGTGGCTTGAACTATTAAAGGATTATGAAATTGTCATTGATTGTCATCCAGGTAAGGCAAACATGGTGGCTGATGCCCTAAGTCGAAAATCTCTATTTGCTCTTCGAGCAATAAATGTACATCTGTCTATTTCCGCTGATGATGTGCTAGTAGCGGAATTAAAAGCAAAACCAATGTTAATACTGCAAATGTGAAGCATAGAAAATCGATGACGAATTGGTTGCTAAACGAGTTCAATGTGATTCTAATACGGGTTCAAAGTTTCAAATTGACGACAATGATTGTTTAAGATTCAGAGGTCGATTATGTGTTTCGAGAAATTCAGAACTTACTTCGATGATTTTGAGTGAGGCCCATAGTAGCTGAATGTCGGTCCATCCTGGTAGCACGAAAATGTACAACGATCTAAAAAGACAATATTGGTGGCATGGTAAGAAAAGAGATATTTCCGACTTTGTTTCTAAATGTTTGATATGTCAACAAGTGAAAGCGGAGCATCAGGTGCCTTCGGGATTACTACAGCCGATCATGATACCTAAGTGGAAATAGGATCGAGTAACGATGGACTTCTATCTGGTTTACCGTTGACGTAGAGCAAGAAAGACTTAATCTGGGTTATTGTTGATAGATTGACAAATTTCGCTCATTTTATCCCAGTTCGTACGGATTTTACACTCGATAGATTGGCAGAATTATATGTTTCTCAAATTGTTCGACTACATCGAGTACCTACTTCTATTATTTCTGATAGAGACCCCAGATTTACATCTCAATTCTGGAGAAAATTGCATGAAGCATTGGGTACTAAGTTACATTTTAGCACTGCTTTCCATCCCCAGAAAGATGGTCAATCTGAACGAGTTATTCAGATACTTGAAGATATGTTGAGATGTTGCATTCTCGAGTTCAGTGGCTCGTGGGAACGATATTTACCTTTGATTGAATTCGCATACAACAATAGTTTCCAATAAAGTATCAAGATGGCACCATACAAGGATTTATACGGTCGCAAATGCCGCACACCACTGTATTGAACCGAACTCAGTGAAAATAAGATATACAGGGTTGATTTGATCAGAGAAACTGAAGAAAAGGTGAAAGTGATTAGTGATAGTTTGAAAGCAACATCGGATCGTCAGAAATCATATACAGATTTGAAACGTAAAGATATTGAGTATCAAATTGGTGATAAAGTATTTTTGAAGGTCTCACCCTGGAAAAAAATACTCTGATTTGGCCGTAAGGGCAAATTGAGCCCGAGATTTATTGGACCGTACGAGATAGTAGAACGGATAGGGCCGGTTGCTTATAGATTGGTTCTGCCACCTGAACTCGCAAATATTCATAATGAGTTCCATGTATCGATGCTTAGACGGTATAGATCTGATCCTTCACATGTGGTTAATTCATCTGAAATTGAGATTCAATCGGATTTGAGCTATGAGGAAGAACCGATCCGTATCTTAGCTCAGGAAGTGAAAGAATTGCGGAATAAGAAGATTTCTTTAGTAAAAGTGTTATGGGTCAAACATGGAGTAGAAGAAGCTACTTGGGAGCTCGAAGACTCTATGAAAGAAAGTTATCCAAGTTTATTCGCTGGTAAGATTTTTGAGGACGAAAATTTCTAAGTGGGGAAGAGTTGTGACAACCCTAATTTGACCCTAGTCAGAATGTGGTTTCGGGACCACAAAACTGAGTCATAAATTTTATTAAAAATTAATAAATATATCTTCTATGTGTGATAGCGCATGTGTGAAAAATTTGATGTTTTAATTTAGTCATATGAATGTGAATTTCACTTGAAAAGATTTAGTTGAGAAACTTAGAAAATATGTTAGGTAAATGTGTGAGGACCAAATAATTTTCAAAGTATGAAAGTTTGGGTTTGCATGGCAAAATGCCCAATATGCATTAAGTGGCCGGCCAAGTAATGATGTTCCTCCACTAAGTTTAATTTAATCATAATATTATATTGATAAGTGATTATAATATCATAAACAATATGAATAAAAAATAAAAATAGGAATAAAAGAAGAAATTAAAAATAAGTGTTCATCTTCTTCTTGTAAAAACCGAAACAAAAGGAAAGAAAAAGAGAAATTACACTAAGGCAATTCGGCACCTTCTTTTGCTAGTTGGAGGTAAGTTTTGAAGTGATTTTGAAATCTTTTTATGTGTTTAAGATAATTGTTAAATACATTTCTTTTCCATGTCAAGAAAATCAAATTTCTATGGTGGTTTGGGTACTAGGCCGTGTATCAAGATGTTGGAATTAGAGGTTGTTTTCATGTTGTATTGAATAAGTAGATGTTAGAATGAGGTTAAACTTGTTGAATTCTTAGTGCCATATGGGGTTTAAATGGAATGTTCATTTTATTTTTACTTTCTTGTATGAGAAATGGTTCAAATAAGTGTTAAGGCCGAATGAATTATGGTAGATAATTTATAGTGCAAAAATTCATGTTTATGGTGTAATTTGAGAAATTGACCGAGACATGGACGAAGGAATAAGATTGATATTTTTATGTTTTAGGAGTGAAAGGCATAATCAAAATTTAGGAAGTTCAATGTGTATATCTTAGTTTAAGTGTTATGGAGAATTTGGCTAAGATAGTTTGGTATGTGTGTTTGCCGAATTTAAATTAAGATTGTTTGAGTGACTTAATTTATGTATTGGAAATTTATTTGAGTGATTAAAATGGGAAATAGATGTTGAACTCATGAAATTAGAAGTATATGAGCTTGATAGTATTTAAATGAATACTAACCAAAAATGAGTATAGCTAATTAATTGACAAATTATTGAGTAATGAAAAATTTGGAAATGTGAATTTTCCGAAATTTATCTTGTATATGTATCGAATTAATGGAATAGATAAGAAGTATGTTTGGATGTGCATTAAGTTTAAAGGTTAAACTTTAAATTGTTATGGCTTGGTTAATATTAGATGGAATACCGAATATGTATGTGTGTCTATGAGGAATGAATATGAATTGGGGTTACGATGATTGAGTTATTTTATTTGCTTAGTTGGAGCTCAAGATCAAAGGGAGCCAAGTTCGGCCAAAGGGAAAGCGAAAGCGGTTGAGTAGCTGATCAGAGTTGTTCATCCGACTAAAAAGGTAAGTCCTTAAGTAATTTAAGCTACGGTTGAAATTGCACATAAATGACACAAAATAAGTTGGATAAGAAACCATGGTATGTATGAGTTTTTGAAAATTGAATGTGAAAATATTGACCTATCTATAATATTGTGGTAGCTATGGATAAGAAAATACAAATCTATGTGTGCAAGGCTATGCGGCACTATGTGTGCAAGATTACATGGCACTATGTATGCGAGAAAACGTAGCACTAAGTGTGCGAATAAGTAAGAGCGCTATGTGTGCGGACTTTCAAATTGAGCACTAAGTGTGCGATATCGATCATGGAGCACTACTTGTGCAAATGAAAATTTATTAAACATTAAATTGGGAGGAATGAAATGTGCATGGATACTAGACATGGGACTTGATTTTAATATGTATATTTATATATAATACTTGGGAAGAGAGAAAGAAGAGAAAGGTAATCGGCTCAATTAGTATATAATTGAACAAAGATATAAATTAGTGATAAATGAATCTAAATGGATTGGAGATTGGATTAATAGATGAAACGACTTGGTTTGTGCTTTATTTAAATAATTGGACATTGTTTGTCATTTATATATACGCCAATGATTTGTATATGACATTTATCATGGTATTTTCAAATTGTGGTTAATTGGTATAAGAGTACATAGTAAATTCGGGTAAGTATGTACCAAATTCATAAAGTACGTATGTGACATAAGATTTCCTTGTGATATAATGGTTGAATTCGGCTAGTATTGAATTGAAATTTTATTTTGCTAAGATAATTGGGTTATTACTTTCTTGAAATTTCTTAGGACTTACTGAGTTAATAACTCACTTAATGTGTTTATTGGTTTTGCATAGATCATCTTGTCGAAGAAAGCTTGGAACAGTTACGAAGTCATCGCATCTTTTGACAACCTTTTTGGTACTTTTGTTTAAAACTCTAGTAGACATTATGGCATGTATAGAATAATATTTTGGGAGGTTTGCTATTTTGATAGTATTGTATATAAAGCCATGCGAATATGGCTAAAGTTCTATGTATGGAATTGATAATGGTTTAGGTATAAATCTTGAAGTGTAATCAACTTCACATATAAGTTCGTATTGTGATATGAGTGTGATTATGTTATGCTTGAACTAACATGTTAAGCATTTGAGATATATATTATGTATGTGTATTCGATCAAGAGGAGAAAAATGACCAAATGAATATAAAAGTTTTAGTTGTATAATGTTATTCATTAAGCTCAACACTTTACACTTTTACCCTTTTGTATGCGCATACTATAGAAATTTCTCATAGAAACATGTTATTATTGTTATAATTATTTAATTACATTGGATTCGAAATTATTGAAACTTAAAAGTGCAAATCTGATTCTTATGTACGCGAAGTGTTCTATAGAGAAGTTGAGTAGATTATGTTATGTGACCCTACTCCAGCTTTGGACACGGGTATTAGGATGTTACAAAGTCGAAGAATTACTTCTAATTCAAATGCAACCCGATTGAGCTTTTGTTGACCTAGCGAGGGGACCAATCAGATGTATACAATTAGGCTCTAGTAATTGCAATTATTTCCAGAAGCATTGTTCTGATAATTTTCAATTACTTAATCATGGAGTCGGCCCACAAGAAATACCATAATTGAAAACTCCTTATTGTATACTCTTTACGAAAGCAATTCATCCAATTGCTTTGTCCAATTACCACGTCATGTGTGTGTTACCCTCATATGATATTCTTGATTATTTTGAGTTAAATCCGTTCATTGAATACAATATTATTTTATCTCATTGTCACCATTGTGTCTTCTTAATGATTAATATGGTCACTGTCAATAAATGACAATTATAAATTACTCATTTGAGAATGCGCAACCCGTGGCCACATTCTATATTTATCAATCCACACAATGCCAATGAGAGGATATCATTAACTCTTTAATTGAGCTATGAATTCCACTGTTACTAGTAAAGCCATGCCAGACACAAGTCATGTACCCAACATACCAGCTATTGGCTCGATCATCTTTAGAACATAAGCCTCCACTTATATCAAATCACATGAGTTACATATGCATGGTCAATAACTAACTCAGGATTTAGGTAAACCATACCATGAATGTCACAAATGAATTAAGTCACAAATGGGTTCAAAATTAATTCATCTTAGGTTTATTCTAATGTATCATTCTGCAAATGAATACATCTATGTCTCTACACGTGGAGAAACTGCTCCGATAGCGAAGACTAGTCATATACTTAATTGGAATTGTAGATGATATAATAACCCTTCTTAGTTTTTGAATCAAATGCTCACTTTCATTCTTTTACTTGATTATGGAATCATTTAGATTATCTACTGAGTATGTTGTGTAGCACCCCTAACCCGTATTCATCACCGATTTAAGGTTATGGAGTGTTACCGATCAATCGAAAATCATACAACATCATAACATTTAAATAAACTAAACATATTATAAACCATTCATTCATATTCATTTTGTCTCTAAATCAAGTCTTCGAGGCCCTAAAAATAGCTTAGAAGCAATTCGAGACTAATTTGAATCAAAATAGAAAGTTTAAGAAAAAGTTACAAAATTTGGAAAATAGAGGTTACACGACCTTGTGGCCAGGCTGTGTAACTTTCGCAAAAGGGAGACACGGCTGTGTCCCAGCCTGTGTCTTGATCCATGTAACCCAATGAGATCAAGCGGTGTGTTAGGTTGTGTAACTCTCTCGGTTGCCACACACGCTCGTGTGCTAGGCCGTGTGCTAAGCTGTGTAACTCACTTACTTGAAACACTAAGAAACTCTCAGATGACACATGGTCATGTCGCCAGGCCATGTGTGTCACACGGCCGTGTGAACCCAAAATTTACCTAAAATCAAGCCATTTCAAGAAAAATTCATGCACAACTAACCATCCCATTTGAGCACACAATCAAGGTTTAAACATCCTTCAAACACACATAAACATGCCAATTCAAACATCCTAAATCACCTAACCAATGTGCCTTTCAAAGACACCATAATTGCATCAAACATCATTTACCAAATCAAGTTAACATTGCATAAAGACCTAGTTCAAATAAGTGCCAAAAAGTATCACAAAAGACCATTTCCAAGCCACCATCAACATACCAAAAACCATGCATTTAAATTACCTAAAGATGGTCAAAATGACCTAACTTAACAAGCACTACAAGCCATCAACCAAACATAATCTTCAAAACATAAACATACCAAAACACCATTACAAAAAATCCTATACATTCCATTATTAACCTTGGCCAAAATACACAAAATCTAAAAAAATTAGTTGTTGTATAGTTTGATAGGTCTCCGATGAGCTTCCAACCAGTCAAGCTTCCAATAATCTATAAAACAAATGAAAGAAACTACATAAGCAATGAGTGCTTAGTAAGCTCGTATAAAATTAAAAACAACTTACCATTTCATTTGCATAATGTATATAGCATAATTATAATATTAACCAAAACTATAAGCTTGGAATAAGCCTATACAACATCATCAAATTCACAAGTTAGTACACTTGTACATGATTCAAATGAATTCAACCATAAAATAAGTGCATTTACACATGTAATCACATCATCTAGTTCATAAATGCTTTTCATAGATCATGATTCATTCCATTTGAATACTTAGAGCTTGTTTGGTTTGGTGTATTGGCTAAGCCAATACACCCCTAATCGGTGGGGCCCACCTAATACCAATCTAAGACGCCGTTTGGTTGAGCGTATTGCTAATACGCGTCTATCCCCTTACTTCCCTAATCGGTGAAAAACACCGATTTCTACTCCCCCCTTATTCTCAGATTAGATGACCCTACCCTAAACCTTCCCTCTTTTACCCCTAATCGATCCCCTCTGTTTCTCTTCCGTTTCCCACCTTCATCCGAATTGCTTCCTTGTTTCATTGCTTTTTCCCAGTATTATTTTCTTCCCTTTTCTGCCGATTTGCTCCCCCGATTATTTTCTTTTCTATTTCGGCCGATTTGCTCACAGTTTCTGCCGATTTGCGTCATCGGTTAGTCTATGTTTCCCGATAGATTAATATCCTTTGCTATTGTAGATGAAAACCAATACTTTCGAGGTAAATATGATCTATTGTTTTTATCTAATCGGTTTCCCCTTTTGCTTTTTTCAGGTTCTTCATTGTGCCCCGATTTGCTAATAGGTTAGTTTTAGCCAATTTTATTCTGTTTGTATTGCATGTTGAATTGAAATGTGTTTTTTGTTGTTGGTTAGGCTTAAGAAATGCATGCCGTTCGAAGTTGTTCTCTCTTCTCTGCTAATCTTCGATTTCTGTTGTTTGTTCTGTTGTAATTTAAATAGCAATGGGGGAGCAGAACAAAGGGGTACAATCTGGTGCATCGACGTGTATGGCTAAGATGGTGGAATGTGCATCTGATCCTCCTTTGCCTGCTTTTCAGAAACTGTGTCCAAGGATCTGCAAGCTGTTGAATAACCAGAATTTTATGGCCAAGGCTTCCCTTTTGCCAGTAGTGGCAAGTTTGTCACAGGTTTGTGTATTGCAGTTGTTTTGTGTTTGATTCATAAGGATATTGATGATTTATGTTGTTGGTTTTGTGGATGTCAAGTATCATCGTAAATGAATATCTTGTAGTTTCTTTATTGTTTACTTTGTGCTTGTTTTTTTTGGCTGGTATTGTAGATCTTGTTTTATTTGATCATGTGAATTAGGTAGCTAGGTGGGGAATAGATATGGAAAATTCCACAAATAGGAACAATTTTTTTTTTTGGTCAAAAAATAGGAAAAGAAAATTGAAGTTCTGTAAATTTATGATGACCATGTAGGTGGGAGCAATTGCACCTCAGAGCTTGGAAGCATTGCAGCTAAGCATCCACGAATGCCTTGGGAGCACAGATTGGGCGACGAGAAAGGCAGCTGCAGATTCTTTAAGTGCATTGGCACTGCATTCAAGCAACTTGATTGCAGATAGAGCATCTTCGACAATAACCATACTTGAGGGTTGTCGCTTTGATAGGGTAGCTTTTTGGAGTCATTTTTCTTGCATGCATGCATACATACTTATATATATGTATATTACTTTTACATCAATGACTTGTGTATGATTTCATTGTGAAATTTTGATACATATTTTGGACATGACTGGTGCCAGACCATGTACTTTCTTTTCTTCATTACATGTGTTGATTTGGTCACTTTGCTTCGGGAAAACATGTATATCCTCCACATAGATTTCCTTTTTTTGTAGGAACTTGATATAATTAGAAATCCTAGGGTTAATTGTGTGACAGAATTTAGACTAATAGAAAATGTGGGTTTGGACTGTATGCATCCATGCTTTCTAAATTGGTTTTCAAGGGACTTTCAGCTAGCACATTATGATTAAGCAAGGTTAGGATTGAAGTCCTTTCACTATCATCTCTTCTAATGGTGCAGATATGACAGATTTACATTACTCAACACTGCCTCATGGAAATTTTATTCTATTGTAACGTTTAATCATTGGTCAACCAGATGAAACCTGTGAGAGATAGCATGACAGAAGCATTGCAATTATGGAAGAAGATTGCAGGAAAAGGGGAAGATGGAGCTGCAGATGACCTGAAAGCCTTGTCTCATGGTAAGTGTGTCAGTTAAGTGTTACGGGTTGTCCTTCTGATGTGTAGGTCATTCATCTTATTGGATTAAACTTGTTTCAATGCTGTAGATGGTGACAATGCTCAGTCAGCTGAATCATCAGAAAAGAATGGCTCCAAAGATCCAAGTGCGGGTGATAAAAAAACACAGACTTCAGATTCTGTTTCTGAAGGCAAAGGTGGAAGCATTATTGACAAAGCAGTTGTAATTTTAAATAAGAAATCACCTGCATTAACAGACAGAGAGTTGAATCCTGAATTCTTTCAGAAACTCGAAACAAGGGGACTCTGCCCTGCAATGCAATGCAATGCAATGTCTGGACTTCTTGGAGCAATGCAATGCATGCCCTTCAAGTAGGTGATATGGACTCTGCCTATGCAGAAGTTCTCTCTACAGGGGATGATCTCTTGCTTATAAAGCTGATGGATAGATCAGGCCCTATGGTTGATCAACTGTCAAATGAGATAGCAAATGAAGCCTTGCACGCTATTGTGCAATTTCTTATGGAGCAAGATTTGTTTGATATTTGTCTATCCTGGATTCAACAGGTATGGGTTCTTCATCTTTGAGCCATTTACTTCAAGCTGCTCTATTTAGACATTTTCTTTTATAAGTTTACTATTAAAAAAAAAATTCCTGTAATTATTCAGCTGGTCAAAGTGGTGATAGAAAACGGACATGATGCATTGGGTATAACGATGGAGTTGAAGAAAGAGCTTCTGTTGAATTTACATGAAGCAGCTTCCACGATGGATCCACCAGAGAATTGGGAAGGCGCAGTACCTGATCAACTTCTATTACAATTGGCATCTGCCTGGAAAATTGAGCTGCAACAGTTTGATAAGTAAATCTGCTGGTTTTGGTTTTGGAATCCTGTGTTGTTCTTGCAAACTTCATGATTATGTTACTCTGGTTCGGCGCATATATTTTACATGATGTAAATTTGAAGTGAAAGAAAACTAGCATCAATGGTTGAGGCCACTTATACATTTTTGTATATCATGTAAGATAGTGGCCTCTAATATAAATGTAAATGTACGTCTATTATACCATCTATGCAAAACTAGCATCAACAGTATCATATATTATGATTTGAGTAAATTAATATAAGAACATTAATTATTAAGAATTTTTTTAAATTATATAGTTTAATTAAAATATATTTAATAATAATTATGTTAATTTATATTTTACAGTATCATATATTATGATTTGAGTAAATTAATATAAGAATATTAATTATTAAGAATTTTTTTAAATTATATAGTTTAATTAAAATATATTTAATAATAATTATGTTAATTTATATTTTACAGTATCATATATTATGATTTGAGTAAATTAATATAAGAATATTAATTATTAAGAATTTTTTTAAATTATATAGTTTAATTAAAATATATTTAATAATAATTATGTTAATTTATATTTTACAGTATCATATATTATGATTTCAGTAAATTAATATAAGAATATTAATTATTAAGAATTTTATTAAATTATATATTGTAATTAAAATATATTTAATAATAATTATGTTTAAATATGATTAAATTATTTATTATTGATAATAAAAATCTTATTATAATTTAAATAACAATAACAATAATCATTTACCAAAACAAATTTATGCTAAGGGTATTCTAGTCATTTTAGTTTTTTCTATTATGCTATTACACCTCTATTCCATTCAACCAAACACAAGATTACTATTACGCCTCTATTCCATTACATTCAACCAAACAGTGGATTAGCTATTACACCTCTAATCCAATACACCTCTAATCCCAATACACCTCTAATCCAATACGCCTCTAATCCAATACAGCGAACCAAACGTGCCCTTACCGTTTCATTTTCTTTTCATACCCGTTGAACCATCTAGAATAACATCGGACACTCGGGAAAGCTCTCACATATTCTGCTTTTACATATAAATATAACCTTTCATTTACATCTTTGCTCACTATGAAATAGGTCTGCTCACACGTGTTGTGGGTCGAAATGAAGGCTACACGATATTGCTCACATGAGCTATGAAGCATTTGTAACAGCCTATTTTCAGTGAAATTGGAATAGTCATTTCGGGACCACAAATCTGAGCCGAAAATAAAATTTATATTTATATTTTGAATGTTTTACATTATGTTAAGAATGTCATATGAAAATTCTGATAAGAAAATTTTGTCGATTAGGTACTTAATTATAGAAGGGACCAAATTGTATAAAATGCAAAAGTTGAATTCTAGAAGCTAGAAGGATTAAATAGTTATAGGATTCAAAAGTTAAGGTACTTATATGGTAATTAGACCATTAATCAAAAGTTAGTAGATATTTTTGATGATTCATCCATGGAAATTTAGAAAAAGAGAAAGATTAAATTAGAAATAGAAATAACTAAAGATGATAAATAATTAAAATAATTTTATATCATATTCTTCCCCAAAATTTTGCATTGAAACCTTAAGAGAGAGAGAAGAAACTAATCAAGTTTAATTGGGTAAGTTGTCTTGTCCCATTTTTAGTAATTTTGCTATTTTTGAAATTATGATATCTTAATCTATCTATTTTGGGGGATTAATTTGAAAAGTTATCAAAGTATAGAAGTTATGCCATGGATGAATATGCTGAAAATTTAAAATTTATGGTGGAAAATGAAAGATTGTTGATAGATAAACATCTTTTACAAAGTAATTTTTCATGAAAACATGATTTAGGGACTAATTTGTAAAGTGGTGAAAATTTGAAGAAAAATTCTGAAATTTATGGAATACATGTGCTGTAAATTGTATATTGAAATTTTGGTTAGGCTTGGAATAAGGAGTGAATTGCATGAATTTCATTTTTTAAGCCTAGGGACGAAATTGGAATTTATGAAAAGTTTAAGGGCAAAATCGTTATTTTGCTTAGGATGTAAAGTGAGTCCAATTGAATATTAAATGTGATAAATTGATGATTAAATTCATTTATATAGATCCAGATAACTCAAATTTAAAGTTAGATCAAGGAAAGGAGAAAGTTCTGGATTAGTAGATCTATATACATGAACAAGTGTCGAGGTAAGTTCGCGTAACTTAATTGAGCATGTAAATATGTTGAATTGGATGTTGTATTTGTATGGAATGTGGTTTATTTGTATGAAAATTGTTTGGATGTTACAATATAAGAAATGAATACATGCTTGAAATGGTTTAAAAAGGGTTAAGTTCCATTTGAATATTGAATTTCAAGGGATAAATGTGATTTTTGTTATTGAATGAGGTCTTGCATTTGTTGCTGATGGGATTTATCTCGGACAAGTAATCCTATTGACCTCATTATAGAAAGGATTTAACATAGACTGCTAATCTTGATATAAGCCCTGTTCAGCATATGTTATAGATAGGATTTAGTCTGGACTAGTAATCCTGAATAAGCTCTTATGAGCATATGTTGGAAACATGATTTAGCTTGGACAAGTAATCCTGTTATATGATATGTGGCTCGAGAGTGTGCTTCCTGATTAAGTTCCTTAAAGGTCATTCCTAAATATGAATTGACGAGTTATTGAATTCTAAACCTTGAGTGTAGTATTTGAGTGCCCATCGAAATTTCAATGATTCAACGGGCAAAATACTTAACATGATATGAGATGCAATGAGATGCAATGAAAAATGTTTTGAAAGAATATAGTATGATAAGCTCATCTATGTTTACTTGATGTATATGAGAATTATGTTACTAACTTGCTTGATTGAATGCATGTGTTTAGGCAATTTTACCAAGTTGATGGAAACATGTTATTATGTTATTATATACTTAATTTTAATAAAGAGATTGGTAAGTTTAATTCTAGTTATACGAACTTACTAAGCATAATATGCTTACTAGGTTTACTATTCTCTGTTTTATAGTGCTCGGAAGCTCGCAAAGGTTGGTGAACGGTTGGAGCATAATCACACTATCCACAAGTTTGTTTTGGTATAAATAGTAACCTCATTTTGGTATAATGGCATGTATAGGTAACTTGGCCAACTATTGGCATATAAATGTTAATTGTAATCTAGCTATTTGAAATGGCTAGTAATGATTATGTTTTGGGATATCTATTAAGGTAACCTTATTGTATTATCATGAGTACATATATTATGGTTTGATTGAGGTATATATATAATGATATATTATGTTAGATGCTTGAATTGGTTGATATTTGGATGTAAGTTTTGGTGCAGGATATTGGTAAAATTTTGGGTGAGAAATGAGGCTTGAAATGGCTTTATTTTGTCCACACAGGCAGACACACAGGTGTATGTCTAAACTATGTGTGACACACGGCTTGTACATCGGTGTGTGGTTAGGCTGTGTGTGTAACACCCCTATAACCCGTATCCGTCGTCGGGATGGGTTATGAAGTGTTACCAACCCAAAATACCACATTTGTACAATCACATTGATGTTAGAACATTAACTTTTATATGCATTCAAAAAAAACTTTAAACAAACATTCAAAAGATGCCATTTTCGCATGGCTTATATACATCAACATTTCAAAATATCATTCACTTAAGTCTATTCTATACATGCCATAGTAGTTCCAAAATATAGCAGTACCAAAAAGACAGATAGTGTGACGAGTTGCTGACCATCCCCTCCCCGAGCAAGTAACTGGAATCAACAATCTATAAAACAGAGAAATATAACAAAAGGAGTAAACTTTCATAAGCTTAGTAAGTTTTAAGCAATACAATAGACAAACTCAATTATACATCAATTATCCAATTTCTCAAAAGGTCATTTCTTATATATTTATAACCATTGGCCGAATATACACAAGCATATAATGCACACTTAGCATTCTAATTACACTTAATCTAAATTCATTTGGCATAAAAAAAATTGAACATTTTCACATACATTCACACCTTGACCGAATGTATCATAATCATAGATATAAATATATCATGTATTCACATATGTATCAAATTATACTATTATGATTTAATTTAAATCATACTCACATATAAATACATAATACGTACCTGGCCAACTTAACGTATTGAATGTATTCATTCGTCGTTCTAACACGAGGTATCTTAGTTTTAGACTTTTATCAAATCACCGGCATTCAGCCTGCTAGGTTTAAAAACCCGAATTCATTCACTGGCATTTCGCCTGCTAGGCTCGAGGCCCGAATAATATCTCACTGGCATTATAGCCTGCTAGGCTCAAAGGCCCGAATATTATCTCACCGGCATTATAGTCTGCTAGGCTCAAAGGCCCGAATAATATCTCACCGGCATTATAGCCTGCTAGGCTCAAAGGCCCGAATAGTACTGCACAATATTCAAATCAACAAGTTTTATATAACACAATCACACCAATTTAGGTACAAGCATCATTCAATATATCATCCTACATTTCATTCACTTTTATCTCATTTCATCACTCACATTTAAATACATAATATTTTACACGTAAAATCTTACTCATTTTCATCTAACACTATCATTTGATCATGAAAGCATATCACTTTTTACTTCCAATACAAATTGCCATTCGGCCATGTACATATATGACAAGTAACACTTAATTCTCATAGTCTGTCATGTCATTTTTGAATATTATATATATTTAACTACTTAAAACTTACCTCGAATATTTTCAAACAGTCTCGGATCGGCTATTCAACTACTTTCTCTTTTCCCTTATCCGAATTTGCCCCTCTATGCTCTTGAGCTTAAAATCAACAATTTTAAACTAGTCATTATTCGACTGTTCAAGCATTACTTCAAAAATATAATATATATATTCGACTTTCACACATATAGATCGTAGTAAGTTTATATGAAAACAATAAGCAACTCATTAATAAATTTTTATCAATGTTTACCACATAATAACAAATTCACTATAAGCTATCTTCTTGAGCAACAATCACTAAATTATTTATAACTGGAGCTACGAAACTCCAAATCAATTGTCATAAAATTTCCCTGAAAATAGACTCATATATATTTTATCCATAAAATTTTCAGAATTTTTAGTTTGGCCAATCAATACCAGATTTTTCTTAAAGTTTCCTCTGTTTCACTGTTTGACTAATCTGCCCACCCTTTACTACGAATCAAATTTCTAATTGTAACGAAGTCAAAATATGTTTTCATTGATTTCATTTGAAACTAGACTCATTAAGCTTTAATTACATAATTTATTCAGCTTCTAACTCCACTCCCACAATTTATGGTGATTTACCAAATTCACGTTACAGCTCCGAAGCAGATTTACTACAATTTACTCTTTCACAACTCTTTGCATTCATATTATTTAAACATGTATATCACCAATCAATTTCATCACATATATCTATAATTTCACTTAAGCATAATCTCAATACAATACATCGTGCTCAAATCATTATTCAAGTTCAAATTCGGCCAACACACATATAAACACTAGCAACTAAATATTAACATTGCATTTCACCATAATAGCCAATTGCCATTAAACAATTAAGCCACAATTATTCAATTTTACCAAGCTTCGACTTAATTTATAACTATCTAAATCATTTAAAACATTCAACAACAAATTCTTCTTTAATTAAGCACATATTCGGCAATGACAATGGTAATTTAGCAAACCTTAATTTAACTTATAATTGTTCATAACACATTTAAAGCATCCACTCCATTCCATCATTTTAAACACAAACATTACTCAACTATTATCTATGTTCACATTCGGCATTTCATTCTAAACACACAAACAAACATCACGTTACATATAAAATTTCAATATTTTATACATACAGTACTCGTATATATATTGTATTATAGTTCGATAATGATATATCAAAGCCACCAAAAAGCATTTAATTAATCATTCAAGATCATGCAATGTACTAATTTAAATTTTTTTAAGTATATAAGCTCTTGACCTGTTTTGAAACACAACAACAACAATAATTATTGAATAGACAAGGTTAAATTACGTACACATTTCGTCTATTTAAGCAGGGTTAAATTAATCTCCTGTATACATTCAGACATGTTAAACTCTAGCATGCCTTTAGATATTAATTTCTAGCACGCATTCAAATACTTTTCGAGCTAACAATAATTAAATTTTCAGACAATTTAGCCACCTACATCCTTTCATCAAATACATGTTTCTTAGTTTCAACTATTAATAATGGGACATTACTAAAATTGAAACTTTTGGACAGCAATATAAATAGCAATTTAAACAGTTTTAAGCTCCCAAATTTTAAACTCCTCAAGCATAAACCGAACGGCAATGCATGTTAGTTCCAACCATATTTATTTTGTTCATTTTACCCACAGTACAAGATACGCAAAATTTAACAGCAACCAGAATCAGGCGACATCCTTAATCTTTTTCTCTTCAAAAATCTTCCATACCGAATACTCATATCACTACTGAAATCAAAATTTTGACATGGCTAAGCTAGGGACTTAGTAACTAACTTAATATATGCTACAATTTAAAAAATTAACATGAATTTCATACCTTAATTCTAGCTCAAAAGTGACCGAATGGCTATCTCCCCTTTCTTCTTTAAGGTTCGGCTAAACAAGGAAGAAGATGAACCAAACCTTTTGTTCTTCTTTTCTTATTTCAATTAATATTTTTATTTCATAATTTAAACCATTACTATTATATAATATTAATATATAATACATATTTTGCTTAACATCATCATTATGGCCGGCCACTAAAACTAAAGTGGGAAATTTAACATGCAAATCCATTTATCTTACACCATTAATTATTTAACCACTATAAAAATTACCTATCACATTTTCAAAAATTTCCACATAAGTCCTATTTAATAATTTCACTCACAAATGACAATATCAAAGCATGAAATTTTCACACATGAACTTTCACATATAATAAGCACCGAATATAACATCTAATTATTTTTATGACTCGGTTTTGTGGTCCCGGAACCACTTTCCGAGTGGGGTCAAATTAGGGCTGTCACAACTCTCCCCCCTTTAGAAATTTTCATCCCCGAAAATCTTACCAGCGAAAAGGTTAGGATAACATTCTTTCATTGAGTCATCTGGCTCCCAAGTCGCTTCTTCAACCCCGTTTTTGAGCCATAGTACTTTCACTAATGAGATTTTCTTGTTTCGTTTTTCTTTTACTTCACAAGCCAAAATACGAACCGGTGCCTCTTGATAACTCAAATTAGACTGAATTTCAATCTCTGATGGATTAATCACATGACAAGGATCAGATCTGTACCGACGAAGCATCGAAACATGAAAAACATCGTGAATCTTTTCAAATTCAGGTGGTAAAAGTAGTCTACAAGCAACCGGCGCAATCTGTTCTGAAATTTCGTATGGTCCAATAAATCTCGGGCTTAATTTGCCTTTACGGCCAAATCTGAGTATCTTTTTCCACGGTAAAACTTTAAGAAACACTTTATCTCTGACTTGATACTCTATATCTTTCCGTTTCAAGTCTGTATATGATTTTTGACGATCTGATGCTGCTTTCAAACTTTCACGAATCACTTTCACCCTCTGTTCGGCCTCTTTAATCAAGTCAACTCCGTAAATCTTATTCTCACTGAGTTCGGTCCAAAACAAAGGTGTACGACATTTACGACCGTACAAAGCCTCGTAAGGTGCCATCTTGATACTCGATTGAAAACTATTATTATATGCGAATTCAACTAAAGGCAAGTATCGTTCCCACGAAGCATTAAACTCAAGGATGCAACATCTCAACATATCCTCAAGTATCTTAATAATCCGCTCAGATTGACCATCGGTCTGGGGATGAAAAGTGGTGTTAAAATGCAACTTGGTACCGAATGCTTCTTGTAATTTCTTCCAAAATCGCGATGTGAATCTCGGATCTCTATCCGACACAATAGAAGTAGGTTGTAATAGCCTAAATTTCAACGATGTCGAAAATAGTGGTTCAAGACCATCAAATTCAAAAAATGAACTCGTAGATTATATTATTTAATATTTACGAGCCAAATGTAGTTTTTAAAAGATTTTTGGAATAATAAATTATGTTTTATAAAGATTTATTTGGTCAAGAAATTGAGAAAAAGAGGTATCGAGATCTTGATGTTATAAATAGAGCCATAAATATTTTTATAAATATTTATGGAATGTCAATAAGGTAGTATTAAAATTTCGTTAGAAAATTTTGACGTTTGGGTGGTCAATTAAATAGAAAGGATTAAATTGAAAAATGTGTAAAAGTTGCTAAAAGGATTAAATAGCTCAATTGTCAAATGAGGAAGGACCTAAAGTGAAAATAAGCCCAAAGGAGATATTTTGGGCGGCAATAGCTGAGAAAAATCAGGAAATGGGTGAAATAAGGGCAAAATTGGAAAATTGTCAAAATTAGCTAAATAAAAATGGGACTAAATTGGAATATCTAGAATTTTCTTCATTTCTCTTCATATTCATCAGCTTAAAAACAGCCATGGAAGGGAGTTCAAGCTGGTTTTCATGCTCTAGCTTCATGTAAGTTTAATTCTTGCTTTCTCCTTGAAATTTCTATGTTTTTGGAATTTTACAATTGGGTCCAACTTACTATTTCATTAGTTTTTGATTCCATGGCTAATTTTTAAAGTTTTTATGGATGAGTGCTGAAATAATATGATGAATAATCATAGAATTGAAGCTTTACTTTTGGTATATGATGATTTTATCAAGTAAAATTGATGGAAATTCATTTTAGGACCTAATTAAGAAAGAGTTTTGAATTAATGTCTAATGCTAAAGTTCTGATTTTTAGGGGTTATGAAGAAGTTTAAAATGATAGACTAAAGTATTAATTGAGAAAAATTAGCTCAATTGAGGGGTTAATTGAGCAAGGACTGAATTGTATAAACTGTGAAATTTGGGGCAAAATGGAAATCAACATTTTTCACTAAAACTGTTTTGGACAGCAGCAGTAGTGTAACTTTGAAAAATCGCAAAAATTGTAAAAATCTAATTAGAGGATGAATAAAATATGAAATTAAATCTTATTGAGTCTAGTTTCTTATAAAAGAAACGATGTGAGAAATGGAATTGTGAATCATGAGATATAATAAAATTTATGAGACAAGGTCAGAATGATTTCGGGTTCCCCTGTTTTGAATTTGGAAAATCATAAAAAATTGGAGACAAATAATTAGGGGATTAAATTTATATGTTTAGAATCCTTAATGAGCCTATTTTCCATAGAAACAAACGAAAACATCATTTGAATCTTGTACGAGGATATAATTAATTTTTAGTGAAGGAGAGTCGGAATTGTTAGACAGCAGAATAGGGGTAACTTTAAAGAATAAACTGTACTTATTGGATAAACCAAAAATTTTGAAAATTTTGTGGTAAGAATATATATGAGTCTAGTTTCAGGGAAAATTATCGGATATTAATTTGGAGTTACATAGCTCCAGATATAAATAATTTAGTGACTATGACACAGATGGATAGCTTGAATATTCATAAAAGTAAATAATAAAGATTATAGATAATGTTACTTACAAGTGTGTTATATACATTAAGGATGTGGAATGGAGAGGAGGAAGAGGAAAATATATATGAATATCCAGCTAGCATGGCTAATTTGCATGTTTTAGGCTTAAGGACTGAATTGAATAAAAGTAAAACTTCAGGGGGTAATTTTGTAAAAATGTCAAAAATGACCAAATTGAAGGGAATGAATTTTTTTATTATCTAAATTAATAAATTGAATGAAATTTTCAATTTAAGATCGGGTGAAAATTGGGAAAATGGTAAATTACCAAAATGCCCCTTAATCTTGATATTTTTGCAATTTCGCCAAGTAAGTTCGTGTAACTTGAATTATATTCTTAAATGCTTGAAATGCATGTTTTTTTATATGAATATGATTTGAATGTTCATTATATGGAAATTTATGAAACATTGATATATTTGAAAAAAAAAAGGGGAAAAAATCCCGGTTGAATGGAAGAAAAATTCGATGGATCTCTGAAAAAGAATTGACGGTAAAAAGGATCTAGCCCGGACGGGTGATCCTATCCTGATATAGCCCTCCCGAAGAATATGTGGAAAATGGATTTAGCCCGGACGGGTAATCCGAATTAGGGTCTGAATTTAGCCTGGACTGGTAATTCAGATCCAAGCTCGTTAGAGTAATTGTCATTGCAGGGGATTTAGCCTAGACTGGTAATCCCGACAATACTCTATGAGCTTATATTACAGGGGATTTAGCTTGGACTGGTAATCCCACTATAAGGATGAGGTTCGCGGGAGTGTGCTCTCTGATATGGAATGTGTAAGACCATGGTTGAAAGATACCATGGCAACCTGATATGAAATGTGTAAGACCATGGTTGAAAGATACCATGGCAGCCTGATATGAAATGTGTAAGACCATGGTTGAAAGATACCATGGCAACGTGATATGAAATGTGTAAGACCATGGTTGAAAGATACCATGGCAACATGATATGAAATGAATAAGACCATGGTAGAAAGATATCATGGCAACCTGATATGAAATGAGTAAGACCGTGGTTGAAAGATACCATGGCAACATGACGGGAAAATGAATAAGACAATGGTTGAAAGGTACCATGGCAACATGACAAAAAATGAGTAAAACCATAGTTGAAAGATACTATGACATCATGTCGAAGATAAATAAGATCGAGGAAGAGAAACGCCAAGATATCTATTGAACAATCGATATTCAGGTAATATGTATCAGATGGCATGATTATATGAAATGGTTGTGTGAAATGTTTACAGGAATTGGTCATATGGAAATATATGTACAAAATAGTTGTATGAAATAATTAAGAAGATAGATAAATGAAATAAGTATAGGTACATGGAATTTAATTTGTGTTAAGTTTAATACGAACTATTACCGAAATAAATATATACAAGATATAAGGAAATAATGGTGGATGAAATATTGATTTAACGAAATGAATGATATATGCTTATGAAGAAACAGTAAGAGAATAATATATTTTGTGACATGTACATATATAATTATCTTTGATATGTTGATACAAGGAAATTATGTAAGTTGAGACTATTATTAAACTCAAGTGTGATATGTTGAGAAAATAGGTATATCAATGTTGAATTTATATGAAATATGTGCAAGTATACTAACAATGTTGTTGTTTGACGCTTAGACAAGTGCCAAGCTATTGATTGAATGGTAACATGTTTAATTATAAGGAGCATTGAAATGGTAAGTATTTAGATGAAAATAAAATTTAAGATTTTGTGAAATTTTTTATGATCTCGATTTTATTCCAGTTGGTTTCTAATGTATGTTTTGGGCTTCGAGGGCCCAATAGAGAGACTTTATGATTATTTCAAAATATGAATAATAAATGACTCAAAATTATCTGAAAATATTCAGTAAACTCCGGTAATGCCTCGTACCCTATTCCGACAATGAATACGGGTAGGGGGTGTTACATTTGTTGGTATCAGAGCTACGGTTTAGTCGGTTCTTGGGCCGAACGTAGCATATGTGAAGTCTAGAAATACATGTCATTATACAACCTGTGATAGTGTGATATCTCTCGACCTTGATAAGAATTCTTTTACTAATAGATAGAGATGCCCCCAACCGAGCTAGTTCCGCCAGTGATGAAAGTGATATTTGAGTGTTTGAAAAAAAAAGAAAGAAAAAAAAAGAGGGAGAATTGCCTATGATATGTAAAGATTTATAAAAGTATGAAATAAATGTTTGTAATAAATATATTAATGATAAAAGTCATGTGATGTGTACATATATGAAAGCCAAAATCTAAGGCTTTATGACCTCTACCCCCTCATAAGTATAGTTTTATATAGAGAAATTTACACCTTTGATAGTAACTGGCTAAGCCGAAAAAGCTTCTAACCTCGGTTACATTCTGAGGCGATTTTCATTCAATAATTGCAGAAATCTTACATGGATCAACTCAGATGCCTTCACCCCAAACTATATGACCCAAAACTCTAACTTCTTGGAGCCAAAACTCACTCTTGCTAAACTTAGTATACAGTTGCTTTTCCCACAAGGTCTGCAACACAATTCTCAAGTGCTTCGCATGCTCTGTCTCATCTTTAGAATAGATCAAAATGTCGTCAATAAACACAATGACAAACTTATCCAAATATGGCTGAAAGATACTATTCATTAGATCCATAAACACAGCTGGAGCATTCATCAGCCCAAACGACATGACAAGAAATTCATAATGGCCATACCTCGTTCTAAAAGCTATCTTGGGTACATCCGAGTCTCTAACTCGTAGCTTATAATAGCCAGACCTCAAGTCTATCTTGGAGAATACGGTGCTCCTCTCAACTGTTCAAACAAATCATCTATCCTGGGCAAAGGATACTTATTCTTGATAGTCACCTTGTTCAGTTGCCGATAATCGATACATAACCTCATCGAACCATCTTTCTTCTTTATGAACAACACGGAGGCACCCCAAGGTGAAAAACTTGGCCTAGCTAATCCTTTATCCATCAGCTCTTGCAACTGTGCTTTTAACTCCTTCAGTTCGGTAGGTACCATTCTGTACGGGGCAATAGAAATGGGAGTCGTCCCTGGCACCAACTCAATACCAAACTCTATCTCCATTTCAGGAGGTAATCCTGGTAATTCCTCCGGAAACATATCTAGATACTCACATACTATCGACACGGACTCGATTTTCAGCTCTGTTTCCTTAGTGTTTAGTACAAATGCAAGGTAGGCTTCATATCCTTTCCTCATATATCTCTGGGCAACCATTGCCGTGATTACAACCAGTGACGAACCCAATTCTCTTGATTCGACCCGTAGAATCTTACCATCAGGGCACTTTAACTTAATATACTTACTACCACAATTCACAGTTACATCATTAAGGGCTAACCAATCCATACCAAGTATTACATCAAATTCATCAAATGGTAACAACATAAGGTTAGCCGGGAAACAACGACCTTGAATCATCAAAGGACAATTCTTACAGACTTTATCAACTAGAACTGATCTACCTAGTGGGTTTGACACTCTAATAATATATTCCGTATGCTCAACAAGTATGTTCATACTAGACGCCAATCTCATGCAAATATATGAATATGTCGACCCCGAGTCAATTAAAGCAACAACACTTATATTAAAAAGAGAGAACTTACTCGTAATAACATCAGGAGTAGCGGCTTCCTCTCGAGCACGCATCGCATACGTTCTTGTCGGGGCTCGAACCTCTACTTTTGTAGCGTCTTTAGTCACGACTTAACTACCACTAGCACTCCCAAGGTATCTCAGAGGTCTACCTCGTAGAATGGGAGCACTCGACTTCGGAGCTATTTCCACTTCTTTTTCAGCTCGTTCCGAGCAGTCTCAGAGAAAGTGATCAAGAGAACCACATCTAAAACACGTGCCACTCTTCATTCGACACTCTCTGAAGTGGAATTTGTTACAGCTGTTACACTTCAGTTTTTGATCATCTACACTCCTCACACTAGTCACCATCGGGGAGGAAGACTTTTGACCTCGTCGTTTAGAGCTTTTCGATCTACTTGAATATCCCACTGACAAAGTGGAGCGTTCATGCAGGCTCTTAGCTTTCTTGATGGAGAACGAGAGTGTTTTACCGCTAGACCTCTTGCTCATAACTCGAGCCTCTCTCTTAGCTTGTTTCTCGAGCATCTCTCTTAGCTTGTTTTCTTTCATTATTAAGTTCCTCGGCTTTCTTGGCTCGATCGGCCAATACGGCAAACTCCCGTATTTTTAAGATCCCAATCAACAACTTGATATCCTCATTCAGACCTTCCTCGAAGCATTTACACATTTCTGATTCAGTTTGGACCCATTCATTTGCATACTGACTTAGTCGTACAAACTCTCTCTCATATTCTGCTACAGTCTTGTTCTCTTGTTTGAGTTCCAGGAACACCTTTAGCTTCGAGTCCAAAAATCATTGGCTAATATATTTCTTCCTAAACTCTACTTGGAAGAAATCCCAAGTAATATTTTCTTTCGGCACTACCGAGGATACAGTCTTCCACCAATTGTATGCAGTTTCCTTCAAAAGGGACACAGCACACTTCAAACATTCCTCGGGTGTGCATGACAAATCATCTAACACCCGTGTAGTATTTTCAAGCTAGAACTCAGCTCTTTCAGCGTCATCATCAACTTTAGCTCTGAATTCCCCAGCTCTATATTTTCTAAGCTTATCTACAGGGGCTTTACCGACTCTCACCAGTGCCATACCTCGTGGTAAATCCTCATCAGGTTGGTTAGGGGGCAGGAGAGGTCTTGGTATATTGGGGCGATTTCTCAGATAATCCCCAAACCATTCATCCATCATATCAAAGAAGGCAGCTCGGGCCTCTTCTCAGCCTTCTGACATTAGCCTTCTACTGCTACTAGATATAGCTCGCTGTACAGAAGTTGGAGCATGGCTCTCGGCTCCCTCGGATTCATCTTGTGCTTGATTGGAAGACATTCACTATATTCAAAACAGTTTAAACAATCAAGAGACGTCACACTATCAATATTCGAATAATGGCATGTATAGAAAACTTTAACATCCTCTACGGTAGTCCTAGAACTGACTAAACCGTATCTCTAGTACAAATAAATGTAACAACCCTCACCCGTACCCGACACCGGGATAAGGTTTGAGGCATTACCAGGACTTACATTTCGAAACGTACCAAATTGGGTCACCAAGTTTTACTCAAATTTTAAGCTTTTCATCCATAAACAACTCGTCCCTTATATAGGCCTTCGAGGCCTATAACATACCTAGAGGCAGTGCGGGACAAATTCGGGTACGTTCGATAAACCTTAGGATCCTTAGAAATTTTTTTTCATATCATAAAGTGTCACACGCCCGTGTAGGTGGGCCGTGTAGACTCACACGCCTGTGACTTGGGGCACGCCTATGCCCTTCAGCCGTGGCCAACACTGACTTATCAACACTGCCATGGCTCACACCTGTGCAGCCTGCCCGTGGTCGACACTATCTTTTTAACATGGCCATGGTGCACGCCCGTGTGGCCTACCCGTGTACAACTTTGAGCTAAAATTTTAAGTGCAGAGGATACACGGCCATATCACATGCCCATGGGAGGGAACCATGTGTCACACACGGCCTAGACACACGTCCGTGTCTCTAACCATGTGGACTCTAATAAGTTATTTTCCAAGCCTTTAGTCACCACTTTCTACTACTTGTGCTTAGTGGTTACCAAATTCAAAGTAAAACACAATTATACACTTGTAAATAATCTTAATTAAATGAGATGTATGGAAACCTCATATCATTGGTTTCATACATGATAGGTTATTTCCCACTTAATGTTTATGGGTTCCCATGTCACTTTAATTCATCTAAAATTGGCTCGTTCATGTGACTCATTGCCAATTGGTAACGACCCATCACTTGTAAATAAAACCATGCATAAATTCGTAGGTCATAGCCTACTTCAATTAACCCAATTTTCGTAGCCAAATAAAAAGAAATAAACATATTTTTACATGCCTTCAGTTGGCAAATCAAATGACACATATAACAAAATACTCAAAAATACTATACATGCCATTGAACAAAACAAACAAAGTCTTTATACCAAAGCTTGCCTAGTTGATAGTGTGTTGACTCTCCAATCGTCTTCCAATCCTTTTGAGTCCTCGAGCTCTGTGAGACAGGGAAAAAGAGAGGGGTAAGCATTTACATGCTTAGTAAGCTCAAATAACCGAAAAGTACACTTACCGAGTAATTAGCATACATCCATATTTAAATAATGACATCATTAATTATGAAACGATTCCCTATCACATGCACTCAATCAATGAGTTAGCTACATAACAAAACATCATGTAATTTATGTAGATGAGCTCACCATTCATCATCTTATTAACATACATCATATTAATCCCATTGAGTTTCTAGGAAATCTCGATGGAATACCCAATTCTTACGAATGATCATTTCACATATATGCACTCCCGCGAACCTCACATTTCATGGCAGGATTACCAATCTAGGCTAAATTCCCCATATCATGAAATCATAAGGTGATGTCAGGATTACCAGTCCAAGCTAAATCCCTTATAACGACAAACACCCTTAATGAGCTCAGATCTGAATTAACAGTCCAGGCTAAATTCAGACCCTAATCATAAGGTGATGTCAGGATATTATTCTTCCTAATATCCCCTAAAAAGTTTCTGATTTTATCACAGTTAAATAGAGCTCTTAAGCTCATCATCACATAGGAACTAAAACTCCACCGGGAAAGATTCTCCATGACTGCCATGTCCTGCTCGCCAACGACCATAGCTACCACTAGAGATAATATCCTTTTGGTGCAGGACTTATGGCCTAATGAACCTCTACGACTGCTGGAGTATCCTCCTCCACTCTCGAACCGATTACTCTTCAGAATTCTAGTTCGAGGAATTCATCATATAGGAAGTTTCACTTCACTCCTTATCTTATTTTTATACTCTAACATCTATCTTTGTACATTGAGGGCAATGTACATCTTAAATGTGGGGGGGTATTTATTTATTATCAGAAAAATCCCTGAATGACTGCCTTGTTCTCTTAAAAAGCTCTCATGTCATATTTAGGATAAATTTTGATTGATTTATGATTTTGATTGATATATCTTGAATTAAAACAGAGGCATTTATGCATTGATTGTTTAAACTTTAAGACATTAGATAATCAAGCATGATAAGTTGATTTTTAAGAATTTAAAATTTTAGGTTGTTTTCCTAAAATTTAGGTATTACTTTGAGTTGGGATCCACAAGTTTTAAACATCAAAAAGCCATAATTTTTGTGAGATTTTTCATCCTTTTGAGCATCTATTAATTCTTTCATGCTCACTTTTATTATTACTTTGAGTGCGTCAGTAGTGAACTGTTATTCTAGAACTTGCTTGATTATTCATGTTAAGACCACACCATTTGATTTGATATGTCAAAATGATTAAGGCACTTAGGATTAACCCACTCATGTCATGAAAAGCCTACCTCCACAATTAACCCCTGGTGAACCCCCTTGAGCCTAACAAGCCATTTCTTGTATTACCCTTAATATTAACCTTTAACCCATTATTGTTGAAATCCCCTAAATTAATTTAAGCCCCATTTTTGTCGAGATTTGAATTGAAATAGTTGCTTAGCTATGTTTTATTCTACTCTGTAACTTAATGTGTTCTTTAAAAAAAAACATGTATACATATTACTAGTGATCTTCGATTTGTAAGCTTCAGAAGTTAAATTCCTTAGTCTGAGTAGAAGCTCTGTTGTACACAAGTAATGATGAACTCTTTTTCTAGTTAGGTAATTTTCCAATTCAATCTCGATTATAACCCTGTCTTTCAGCGTGTGACCATACCCCCTAACCAAACCTCATTACAACCCTCTAAAGACCTTTTGATTGATGCATCATCTTAAATTATAGTGGTGGAGATTTGATTTTCATGCAAGCCTATGGTAATGACTTTTCATTATTGACTATTGAGTGCTTCATTTATTGTCCTTAAACACCTCAAGTGATTTGAGTGAATCTGTAGTGAGGATGTGAAACTCTGTGGTATTCTGAATCAAAGGTAATTACTTAAATGAGAAGAGACACCTATGTTTGCATGATTAAATACTCAACTTGGAATGTTTGAAACTTTTATGTTCTTTTAGTTGAATTCTCAATGTATGATTACCTATGGATTATTCTGAGATATTATCGATAGAAATTATAAGTTGAGAATAATTTATTTTGATTATGAGTTGAGAATTTTGCTTGAGGACAAGCAAATGCTTAAGTGTAGGGGTATTTGATAAACCGTAATTTATACATATTTTTACCCCATGTTTAACGCATTTTATGGATGATTTTCCATTAGAATTGGTGAATTTGATGCTCCTAATGCTTTAATTTCATGTTTTACACTTAGGAGAGCATAAGAGAGCGAAAGGAACGAGAAATGGGCCGAGAAAATGGGCCAAAGTACGAAATCAACACGGCCTAGACCTCCTCACATGAGCAGACCACACAGCCGTGTCAATTTGGCAGGCTCGAGCACGGCCTGAAGTAATCGTACACAGGCATGTCCTTGTCGAGCCAAAGTTGAGTCCAATTCAGAAAAGGCTAATTTTGAGGGTTTTTAGGCATTCCAAAACCTATAAATACACCCTAGAGAAGGAAGAAAAGGGAGGACAGAGTAGGGGGTAAGGAATTACTCCAAGAAAGCCGATTGACTCATCTCAGAAGCTGGATTCATCATCAAGACTGAAGATCTCTCCTTAATTCCCCTTTAGGAGTTTTGGGTTTTCTTTATGTTTTGTATTCTTTATTATTCTGATATGTTTTCTTATTTAGTTATGAACTAAATCCCCTAAATACCTAAGGGGAATGAAACCTAAGATGAATCTTGTTCTTATTTTCTGAATTGTATGATAAATATTTGACTTGTTCTTAATTATGTGTTTTTAATTCTTGTTTGATATCCCAGGATACCGATTCAAGATAAGCTCTTATTCAGAGGAGGAATAGACCTGTTTAAGAGTACATTTGTCATAATTAAGCGAAGTTGATTGTGCGCCTAGACATAGGGTGACAAGATTTTGCCAGATTAGGGTGAAACCTAATAAGGGGATCCGTAGATCGAGTTAATGCAACCCTAGAGTGTTAATTAGAGAAAAGTCTCGATAATTCAATCTAGGGATTAGACGTTATTATTCTTGAATAGGGATAATAACATAACTTAGGGATCTCTACAGAACAAGTTAAATGAATAAATCATCCGATTCGGAGCCAAAATAACAAGTACAATCTAGGTGGATTTTTCCTTAAGTATTGTCTTCATTCAATCGATTTTTCCAAAAGCAATTCCCTAATTCCATTCTCTGTGCGTTCTTAGTTTAGATAATTAGTTAGTTAAAACAAAAACCTCTTTATTCTTAGGCTAGATAATAAAAAGACAGTTATTACTAGAACTTTTAGTTCCTTTGGGTTCGACAATCCGGTCTTGCTAAAACTATACTACTGTTCGATAGGTACACTTGCCTACATCATTATAATAGTTAGTTTCAAGAACGATTCATTATAAATATTTAAAACCTGTCACGGAAATCACGATCAAATACACATTCATCTTTCATATTCCTCCCTAATCCATCAAAATACAAGCAACTCATGCGTGGTTAAATTTTTAAACATGAACCCTAGCATGAAATATGGGTAGAAATGGAGAGGGCAAGCTACCAGGATTTCAAAAATACAAAGAGCATGAAAAATGGGGCTTAAGAGCACTTACTATTAAACTTGGAAAGCTTGAAAACCCTAGCTATGGAAACCCTTAAAGTTTTGGCTGGACAAGGAAGAGAATAGGCTAATTTTGGTTCATTTTTCCCATTTTATTTCATTAAAATAGCAAATGACCAAAATGCCCTTAAGCCCTTTCCTTAAGATTCCATCCATGCAAGCCTATTTTTGTCCAAAAATTTAGAATTTGGACAAATTTCTCTCCAAGACCTTCTAATTCATAACCCAAAGCAATTTCATACAAATTGCTTCTAGAATTCAAGTTTTGCAATTTATTCAATTTAGTCCCTAATTTCTAATTGAACACCTTACTCAAAGAATGTCTTCATAAAACTTTAACACATGTATCTACTCATATTCTAGGCCTCATAAAAATCATAAAGTAAATATTTTGATGTCGAATTTGTGGTATCGAAACCACCATTCTGACTAGGCCCTATTTCAAGATGTTACATGCCAGCTCGTATGCCTCACACGGCCAGTAGACACGCCCGTGTGTCTAGGCCGTGTCAAAACTGGAGGGTATACTGACTTTAATTCGTAGGGTACCCTAAGGGACACACGGCCGTGTAACATGGCCGTGTGTCACACACGGCTGAGACACACGCCCGTGTGGACAAAAATAGGCCATTGAATAGCCAATTTGCCACCCCAATTTGGGTCAACCAACAAGCACCAAACCAAGCATATATGCATAACCATTTCAGCCAATATCTATACCAAACCATACATAATTCATGCTATAACATTTCCAATCATTTCAAATCTCAATTCATCAATCAGTTCATACCATAACTTAAACTAAAATCATTCCTAAACATATGATCAATACATCATTCAATCAAATGCTCAAAACTTACCAAAACTTCTCAACATTGACCATTTCTTTTGGCCAACCAAAACATACCACAATTTCACATTAGCATCACATATCATATACCATTATCAAACTATAAGTTTAAACACAAACTAGCCATATCACATGGCTAAATATATACATCACAAAACATAATCCACAACTTCTAGCCTATACATGCCATACTTTAATATATATTTTTTCAAAGTACCAAAATAAGGTTTGGTAGTGTGGTGACGAACCTCGACGATCCCCGAGCTCACAGTAGCTTTGATATCTATAAAACGATGCAAACACACACAAGTAAGCTTTCAAAAGCTTAGTAAGCCATATAAAATTAAACTTATCATTTAAAGCATATAAACATCATCAAATTACTTATACTTTAGACTCAAATACCAACACAAACCTCATATTCATATACTTGGATCATAGATCATCATTTGCACATATACTTTACCTTTCATTTTCAAATATATTACACAATTCAAATGTACCTGAATCGGATATATATTCACTTATTCATTCATTTTATCAGAATGCCCATTGAACCATTTGGAAATGTAAGGATACGTAGATAGCTCAGAGAACATATATAATGCCAACGTCCCAGACGTGGTCTTTCATGTAGTCAAACATCGATGCCACTGTCCCAGACAGGGTCTTACATGAAATCAGATACAATGCCGATGTCCCAGACATGGTCTTACACGTAAAACAAAAGTCAATGCCAATGTCCCAGATGTGGTCTTACACGCAAAACAGGTATTGAAAATCCTATGTCATGACATATGTATCTTAACTATTCCTAGGGTTCGTACGGGACTTTTCGGACGTCGAAACTTTATCAATACTTTCTCAAGTAGCACATGTTTAGCTTGAGCATTCATTCATCACAATTTAATATCATATGAATAATAAGAATTCAATTCAAACACGTTTATTGTATATCGACTTACCTCGTAGGGATTCGGATAGATGGAATCTGTTACTCGATGACTTTCGACTTTTCCCGATCTAATTTTGTATTCTTTAGTTCTCAATCTAAATAAATTCAAATTTAACTTATTCAATCACACATTCATTCAAAACAATCCATATACACACAATTAGGGCATTTTGCAAACTAGCCCTCACATTTTCACATTTTGACACTTTAGTCCCTAATTCACAAAATCACAAAATACACATAATTTGCTTGTACAAAAGCTCAGCCAAATTTTTATAGCTCTCATACAAGATCATACATTTCATTTATTTCACATTTTAGTCCCTCAATTTACAAATTTAAAAATTTAGCCCATTTTACTCAAAATCATCAAAAATCCAAAGACAAAACATATAAACCGAACATCAAACTTTCATATTTCATCATATAACAACATAAAGCTCATGAGTTCATCCATGTTACATTTAAAAATCATCAACAAAATCAAAAATTTAGACATGGGCTTGATAGTGTACAAAGCAACGATTACAAAAAGATAAAAGTTATCAAAAACCGAACAAAATACCTACCTCAATCAAGTCCTTCAATGGCCGAACCCTAGGTAGTCTTTTTATTTTATTTTCTTGTGATTTTCGGTTGAAGAACATGAATAATGGCTTATTTTCATACCTTGTTTTAATTATAATTCATTTTATAACTAGTTTACCATTTTTCCCTTTCGTTAAAACATAAATAAACCTTTATAATAAGGCCATATATTTCCAATCATGCTTTTAATGGTCAAATAACATAATAAGGACCTCTCATTTATAAATCCAAATCAAATAAACACTCTTAACGAGTAGCAAGCAACTTTTATCTTTTACGCGATTAGGTTCTTTTTATCAAATTGAGCACACAAACAAACGAATTTTTAGACGAAACTTTCACATATGCTAATTGACATATCATAAGCATGGAAAATAATATTTAACTATTTTTTAACTCGGATATGTGGTCCTAAAATCACTATTCTGACTAGGGTCTAAACCGGACTGTTACATATTACACCCCCAAACCTGAGTTACTACTTGTCCTCAAGCAAAATATGCATGAATGCATGAGTGTAAGAATTCCTATAGCAACATATTTACCTTTGAACTGTTAGACCATTTAAAGAGCATTACGGACTTTAGTTCTCAAAAATCTTCAATTTTTAAAATTTTGATCAAGTTTCATAAGTTTATTTAGCAAAGGCAGTGCAAAAATTTTGCCTTAAAAAAGGAAAGAAAAACACTAAGTTCTCATGCAACTTTCACTGTAGCAAGTATCTCCTAATTTACTTAGTTCATCTTTTAACTAACTCAGTTTTCTTTATTATTTTTTTTTCATCTAGCCTTATGCATACTCAAACCCATACATATATGTTTATTATGCCTATTTTTTACTAGGGGATTCAGCTCGTCATATGATTCTTTACTCAACAATTACAATGGACCATACAATAAATTGTCAAATATCCAATCATGTCACGATTTGAATACTCACTCATGAAGCTAAGGCTTTTGACTAAAAAGAAGGATCGAGCAAATAACTACCCCTTTAGCTACTCAACCTATTACTACAGTGGAGTGCCCCTATACTACTTATTATTTTTTTCACACTCTTACTCAAACTTGCTTCTCTAATCAACAACACAATGGAGGAAAATAAATGTTACTGACCTACTTAGCAGTTATAAGCATTGGAGGATTTATGGCATTTTTAAGATTTTTTTTCCTTGAATTTTCTTAAACATTTCCACTTTATTCATTGTTGAGTATTGTCATTGTACTGAATTTAGCTTCAAGAATCTCTAAGTTTATCAAAAGAAATTTACTATAGATCAATTATAATTGGAATTAGGACAACCTAATTTTAGGGGTCAATTTGCAAGTAAACTATCCTAAGCTAATGTCACCTAATCCACTGTCACAACTTTCTAAGTTTATAGAAGAATTAAGTTCCTCATTGAATATCACAGACAAAAATACACTCATCATAGTCTAAACAAATTTTTTGGAAGTTATGTGCACTATAGCAAAATGAATGGAAAATGAACAAAAAT
The DNA here is from genome assembly GCF_007990345.1 of Gossypium hirsutum. Lineage (NCBI taxonomy): Eukaryota > Viridiplantae > Streptophyta > Magnoliopsida > Malvales > Malvaceae > Gossypium > Gossypium hirsutum. The sequence goes on from NC_053429.1 coordinate 21,029,760, forward strand.
ACTAAAACATGCATGCTTAATTAAATATTTAATGCAATCTAAATGTACAATACTCACCCCCACACCTAATGGATGCATTGTCCTCAATGCATGTACAGATATGAATCATGAATGCAAGAACATATATTTGTACATAATGAAATGTAATAAATAGAGAAAAAATTCTTGAGCTTAGAATTGAATGGTGGTACTTTAATTGTGGCGAGTGGTCTTTCATACACTCATCTTATAATGCATCAGCCTTTTAAGTAAATTGATTGGTACATCTTCCTCTTCATAATCAAATCTGGTGAGTTCATTAATAATCTGATCGATCTCACAATCATGTTTACTCATTGGTTCAGTGGGATTTGTTTCCTCTTCGTCCTCACGGTCAATCTCCATGCTGACAGACTCTATTTTCTCTAGTTCTTCCTCTAGTTCTTTAGGTGCATTCTCTTCATTAGTAGGATTTGTCTTAACGGGCTCTGTATCACTGAGCCCCTCCCCTCTTACAGTTTATTAAACAAAGGAAATGAAATAACTAATAGAAATTTAAAACAACAAAATTAAATTTAAAAAAATCAATACATTAAAGAACAAAGGAAATGAAATAACTAATAGAAATTTAAAACAACAAAATTAAATTAAAAAAAATCAATACATTAAAGCTAAACATCTTTAAGATCAATGGACTATTTGTCAAGCTCTACATGAGCACCCCAGTAATGCTTCAAGTGTTGTCCATTAACTTTAAAAGGGTATCCCATTTTCATGTCCTTGACATCAACATCTCCATGCAGATATACATGAGCTACTAAGCATTGTTCATCAAAATGCAAAAGTCTATTTTGTTCCAGGAAAGTGCACAAGGGTCTCCACTCAAATGGCTCTTTATCACTATTAGAATTGTTCTGGCAAAATCTCATAAACTTTTCCTCCACTGTTATTTCTATCAAGTCAATGGCACGGAATTCTTTATTCTTATCAACACATTTCAGCACATTAAATGCATTAAATGTGACCTGCTGATCATTCATCCTCATGGTCAGTTCACCTTTCTGCACATAAATTAAAGTTCTACCTATAGCAAGAAAAGGTCTTCCAAGGATAATCGGTACATCTTTCCCATCTTCACATTCTAAAATAATGAAAGTGGCTAGAAAAAAAACTTACCTACTCTTACTAGCACATCTTCAATTTTATCTTCTGAATGTGCGTAAGACTGACCAACTAGCTATAGCATGACAGGTGTGGGTCTTGCCTTCCCAATTCCCAACTTCTTGAAAATAGACAAAGACATTAGATTTATACTTTCTTCTAAATCTCGTAACGCCTTACCAACATAATAATTTCCAATTAAACATGGGATAGTGAAACTCCCTAGGTCCTTTAATTTTGAAGGTAATTTATTCATCAACATTGTTATGCACCCTTTAGTGAGAGCAACAGTTTCAAATTCTCCAAATTTGCGCTTCTTTGACAATATATCCTTCATAAATTTCACGTAACTTGGCATTTTCTCTAAAGCTTTTACTAGCAGTATGTTAATATGGAGTTGCTTCAAGACCTCCAAAAAACTGTTGAACTAAACATCCTATTTAGAATTATGGAACTGCTGAGGAAAAGTTAGAGGTGGTCTTCCTTCAGGGTGCTAATATTGTTTTTTCGTGGCATTCTTGTTGGAAAAATGATCTGATTCTACTATAACATTTTGTTGTTTACCTTTTTCAGGTACAGTACGCTTTTCAGATGGCCTTAGGATCTTTACAAGGTTGTTAGTCAAGGTGTAACAGCCCGATTTAGACCCTAATCAGAATGGTGGTTTCGGGACCACGAATCTGAGTTAGAAAAATATTTAAAAATTATTTTCTATGTTTATTTTGTGTGAATTTATATCAGTGAAATTTTCGTGATTTAATTTGGTCGTTTGAGTGTCTGATTTGATGAAAATGACTTAATCGCGTAAAATGAAAATTAGGTGGTAACTTATATAATGGCCGAATTATTAATGGTTTTCTAAGTTGGGGTATTTATGTTGTAATTATGCCATTATCTAGATGTTTGGATGATAATAGAAATAGGTTATAAAATTCCATTATTATTTAATTAAGGTTATTTAAGTAATTTATCAAATAAACATATAATAGTTAATAATAAGTTATCAAATTCATTTTTTTATTTCATTATTCTCCATTTCCGAAACTTAGAAAAAGAAAAAGAAAGAACAAAAGCTAGGGTGAATCTCAATTGAGGTATGAGTTTAGCTCGATTTTTGATAATTTCTACGTTTTTAAGATCGTTGCTTACTAATCTTCAAGACCCAAGCTTTAATTTTTTATTTTGATGAATATTTTGAGTTGTGCCATTGTTGATAGCTTGTGATTTTTGTTATTTGATGATGAAATATGAAAGATATGTTTTAGATTAACATATTTTGTATGGGAGTTTTTGATGATTTTGAGTAATTAGGACTAAATTGCAAAAATAATAATTTGAGGGACTAAAATGTGAAATTAATGAAATATATGGGTTGGTATAGGTAAGGGTACCATTCGGCCTAACATGGGTACTTTGAAATTTTGTGTATTTTGTGTTTTGTATAATAGGCATTAAATTGTAAAAATTGTAAATGTCAGGGGTAAAATGGTAATTTACCCATTTATGTGTTTTTGGACTAAATTGAATGAAACTATGTTTTAATGAGCTTAATTTGAATATGTTTAGATCAAGAACCAAAGAAATCAGATTTGGATCGGTGAAACACGAAAGTTGTCGACTAGCAGCCCCGTCTCATTTTATAACGTCCGAGGTAAGTTTATAAGCAAATAGATGTACTTAGATTTAAATGAATACAAAATATATATGCTGAAATGAAATTTATGATTTTATTTAAGCTATAGCCGAAAATGTTTAAGCTTAATTACTATGTTTCCGAATTGGTTTCGATCGAGTTACGAAGTCCGAAAGCCCCGTATGAAGCTTAGGAATAGTTAGGATACGTATGTCATGACATAGGATTCTAATTTATGTGTGCGAGTAAGACCATGGCATCAATATGTGATTTCAATATATGTTTATGAGTAAGACCCTGTCTGGGACAATGAATCGATATGTGATTATATATAAGACCACGTCTGGCATGTTGGCATTGTACAACTTGTGTGATTATTCGAGTGCCCTATCCAATTTCGAATGGTTCATCGGGCAAAGGTAAATCGTGATCGGATGTGTAAAATGAGCAAAAAGGGACAGGTATGATTTAGCTTGTTAGCTATCAGTGATAAGGTAAGTATGTGACTTGTATTATGATATAAGTTATATATGATGTAAAGAATAAACTTACATGATTTAAATAAGTGTATTCAGTTTTGAATAAATGGTGTGAATATTATGGAAATGATTCTTGGATATGCATTTATATGTAATCATGTATATTCGGCCATGAAAGTAGTTTATGTACATGATATTATAATTGGATTCTTCAGCTTATATAAATATATATATGTATGACTGTACAGAATTGTGTTTTATTTTGTAATGCCTTAAGACCCTGTTCCGGCGACGGATATGGGTTAGGGGTGTTACAATTTATTGGTATCAGAGCTATGGTTTAGTCGATTCTAGGACTAACGTAGTGCGAGTGAGTCTAGCTATACATACCATAATTATATACTTTGGTAGTGTGATGACTTCTGACATTTGAAATGTGTTCTCATATAGTAAATAGATCCCGATAGAGCTATAGCTAATGATGTCAAGAGTGTAGCACCTGCTCCAGCACAAGGGACAGCGCCGATTGATTCTCGACCAATTCCTAGTAACCAAGAAGGAGAGGCTAGACAAGCCGTTTACCAAATGATGAATGATTGATTTACTCAATATATTCGGACTAACCTAGCTGCACAACAACCTCCACCCTCGATTGATCCAGTTTCAATGCCTATTGTACCTTAAGTAAGTGACCCATTAAGATTGTATAAGCCACTTGTGGTTAAAATCAGAAAGCATGGGGCTGAAGAGTTTAAAGCTACGGATGATGATGATGCTGAGCGGGCTGAGTTTTGGCTTGATAATACTATCCGTTTGTTTGATGAGCTGTCCTGTACACCAGATGAATGTTTGAAATGTGCCATATCTTTACTTCGAGACACAGCATATCAGTGGTGGAATACCCTAGTATCAGTGGTTCCGAGAGAGCGGGTGACCTGGGAATTTTTCCAAACTGAGTTCTGTAATAAGTATATCAGGCAGAGATTTATTGATCAGAAATGAAAAGAATTTCTAGAGCTGAAGCAGGGTTGGATGACCGTGACAAAGTATGAGCGAAAATTCGTGAGACTCAGTCGGTATGCCCGAGAGTGTGTTTCAACCGAAGCCATAATGTGTAAAAGATTCGAAGATGGGCTGAATGAAGACATTAAACTGTTAGTTAGCATACTTGAAATAAAAGAGTTCGTAGTACTGGTTGAACGAGCCTGCAAAGCTGAAGAGCTCAGGAAAAAGAAGAGAAAAACTAATTTTGAAGCTAGAGACTCGTGTAAGAGATCATTCAGTAAGTCAGTTCAGTCAACACCAAAGAAGTTCTGAGATGATTTCAGTCGTTCAAAAGCCACCTCTGGTTATTCTCGACGAGACCAGAATAGACCACCAGTGAGTTTGACAGCTACCTCAGTAGCTAGTGTGGGTAATGTCAGATCAAATCAGCCTGAGTGTAAACATTATGGTAAACGACATCTCGGCAGTTGCAGATTACATGATCGGGCTAGTTTTAAATGTGGATTGACAGATCACTATATTTGAGATTACCTAGGGTTAGCTGAAGAGAATCCAGTGCAGAACAATAGATCGGATAATACTGCGACTTGGGGTAGACCACTAAGAAATGCGGGTAATGCAAGTGACAGCATCCAGATCTGAGGCTCGTGCACCTGCCAGTGCATATGCCATTTGCGCGCAAGAGGAGGCTTCATCCCCAGATGTTATTATTGGTACATTTACTCTGTATGATACTAATGTAATTGCATTGATTGATCCTGGTTTTACTCATTCTTATGTGTGTGAGACATTAGTGTTCAACAAAACTCTACCCGGTGTGTTATGGTTAACAAAGTGTGTAAGAATTTTCCCTCGATGGTTCGAGATCTGTGCTTTCTAGCTGGTTTGATGTTGCTTCCATTTGATGAGTTTGACATAATTCTGAGTATGGACTGGTTGACTTTACATGATGCTGTTGTGAACTATAAGAGAAAGAACAATGATCTTTAGAGTCAAAATGATAAGGTTATTCGGATTGAATCTAGTGATTTATATGGTTTACTTGCAGTAATTTCTTTGATGCTAGATCAGAAATATGTGAGAAAAGGGTGTGAAGCTTATTTTTCCCACGTGCTTGACAGTAAAGCGGCTAAAAGAAACATTGAATTAGTACCTGTTGTATGCGAGTATCCGGATGTGTTTCCTAAAGAATTACCAGGTTTGCCACCTATTCAGGAAGTTGAGTTTGGTATTGAGTTAATTCCTGGGACGACTCTGATATCTATAGCTCCGTACAGAATAGCACCTACAGAATTAAAAGCTCAATTGCAAGAATTGATAGATAGAGGTTTTACACGACCGACTTTCTCTCCGTGGGGTGCACCTGTGTTGTTTGTGAAAAGAAAGACGAAACTATGAGAATGTGCATCGATTATAGACTACTTAATAAGGTGACCATAAAAAATAAGTATCTGTTGCCACAGATTGATGATTTGTTTGACCAACTGAAAGAGGCTATAGTGTTTTCAAAGATAGATTTGAGATCGAGCTATTATCAGTTGCGAGTTAAAGACTTTGATGTGCCAAAGACTACTTTCAAAACGAGGTATGGACACTATGAGTTTCTGGTTATGCCATTTGGACTCACTAACGCACCTACTGTTTTCATGGATTTGATGAATCGGATCTTCAGACCGTATATAGATCGGTTTGTGGTTGTGTTTATAGATGATATTTTGATCTACTCTCGTGATGAAGCTGAATATGCTGAACATTTGAGACTTGTGTTGTAGACTTTGCGAGATAAGTAGTTGAATGCAAATTTCAGTAAATGTGAGTTCTGGTTAAGTGAAGTCAGTTTACTGGGTCATGTGGTATCAGCATCGGGTATTCGGGTTGATCCAAGCAAAATTTCAGCTATACTTGATTGGAAACCTCCGAGGAATGTTTCTGAAGTCCAAAGTTTCTTAGGACTTGCTAGTTATTATAGACGATTCGTGAAAGGTTTCTCTATGGTTGCAGCTCTGATGAAAAAGCTATTGCAGAGAGATGTTAAATTCGAGTGGTCAGAGAAGTGCCAGAAAAGTTTTGATCAGTTGAAAGCCCTTTTGACCGAAGCTCCAGTGCTAGTTCAGCCAAAATCAGGTAAAGAATTTTTTATTTACAGTGATGCATCTTTAAATGGTTTGGGTTTTGTTTTGATGCAGGAAGGTAGAGTAATAGCTTATACCTCGAAACAGTTGAAGCCACGTAAAAGAAACTATCCGACACACGACTTAGAATTGGCAACTATTGTGTTTGCATTAAAGATATGGCGCCACTATTTGTTCGGTAAGAAATGTCCTATTTATTCTGATCACAAAAGTCTGAAATACTTGATGACTCAGAAAGATTTGAATTTGAGACAACGCTGATGGTTAGAATTGCTAAAAGACTATGAGCTTGTAATTGATTATCACCCAGGAAAGGCTAACGTTGTTGCTGATGCTTTAAGCCAAAAATTACTGTTTGCTTTGCGTGCAATGAATATGCATATGGCCATGACTGATGATGGTTCAATAGTAGCTAAATTGAAAGCAAGATCGTTATTTATTCAACAAATTTGTGATGCCCAGAAGGTTGATAATGAGTTGATAGTAAAATGAGCCCAGTGTGAGACGGATGCGGATTCATAATTAAGAGTTGGTACTGATGACTATTTGAGATTCAGAGACCGAATATATGTTTCGAGGAATTCAGAATTGATTCAGATAATTTTGAATGAAGCTTACAGTAGTCGGTTATCTATTCATTCAGGTAGTACAAAGATGTATAATGATCTGAAACAGCTTTATTGGTGGCATGGTATGAAACTAGATATTTCTGACTTTGTTGCAAGATGTTTAGTCTGTCAACAAGTAAAAGCTGAACATCAGGTACCTTCTAGATTGCTTCAACCGATTATGATACCTGAGTTGAAATGGGACTGAGTTACTATGGATTTTGTATCTGGTTTACCGTTGACACTGAGCAAGAAAGATACAATCTGGGTTATTATAGATAGATTAACTAAGTCAGCTCATTTTGTCCCAATACGTACAGACTATTCGCTTGATAAGCTAGTAGAATTATACATTTCTCAGATTGTGAGATTACATGGTGTGCTTATATCTATTGTTTCAGATAAAGATCCGAGATTTACATCGCGATTTTGGAAGAAATTGCAAGATACACTAGGTACGAAATGACATTTCAGTATTGCTTTCCATCCACAAACAGATGGCTAGTCTGAGCAAATCATTCAGATACTTGAGGATATGTTGAGATGTCGCATTCTCGAGTTTGAACGTAGGTAGGAACGATACCTACCTTTGATTGAACTTGCATATAATAACAGCTTTCAATCGAGTATCAAAATGACACCTTATGAGGCTTTATCCAGTCGTAAATGTTGTACACCATTGTACTGGACTGAGCTCAATGAAAATAAGATACACGAGGTCGATTTGATCAAAGAAACTAAACAGAAGGTGAAAGTGATCCGTGAAAGTGATCCGTGAAAGTTTAAAAGTAACATCAGATCGTCAGAAATCTTATACGAACTTGAAACGCAAGGATATAGAGTTTCAGATCAGATATAAAGTTGTCTTGAAAGTCTCACCATGGAAGAAAATACTCAGATTTGGTCGTAAAGGCAAATTAAGTCTGAGATTCATTGGGCCATATGAGGTTAGAGAGCGTATCAGGCCAGTTACTTACAGATTGTTTTTTCCACTTGAGTTAGAAAAGATCCACAATGTATTCCATGTCTCGATGCTTCATAGATATCGGTCTAACTCTTCGCATGTGATTAGTCCGTCTGAGATTGAGATTAAGCGCGATATGACGTATGAGGAAGAACCAATTCGTATTCTGGCTTACGAGATTAAAGAGTTGATAAATAAGAAGATTCCATTAGTTAAAGTACTGTGACATAAACATGGAGTTAAGGAAGCAACGTGGGAACCAGAGGATACAATGAGAGAACGTTATCCAAACCTATTCACCGGTAAGATTTTCGGGGACAAAAATCCCTAAGGGGGAGAGTTGTAGCAGCCCGATTTATACCCTAATCGGAACAGTGGTTTCGGGACCACAAATTTCAATCAAAAAAATATTTAAAAATTATTTTCTGTGTTTATTTTGTGTGAATTTACAGCTGTGAAATTTTCGTGATTTAATTTGGTCGTTTGAGTGTCTGATTTGATAAAAAGGACTTAATCGCGTAAAATGAAAATTAGGTGGTAACTTATATAATGGTTGAATTATTAATAGTTTTCTAAGTTGGGGTATTTATGTTGTAATTATGCCATTAGCTAGATGTTTGGACGGTAATAGACATAGGTTATAAAATTCCATTATTATTTTATTAAGGTTATTTAAGTAATTTATCAAATAAACATATAATAATTAATAATGAGTTATCAAATTCATTTTCTTATTTCATTATTCTCCATTGCCGAAACTTAGAAAAAGAAAAATAAAGAAAAAAATCTAGGGTTCAGTCAATTTGAAGCTCAATTAAGGTATGAGTTTAGCTCGGTTTTTGATAATTTTTACGTTTTTGAGAACGTTGCTTAGTAATCTTCAAGACCCAAGCTTTAATTTTTTATTTTGATGAATATTTTGAGTTGTGCCATTGTTGATAGCTTGTGATTTTTGTTATTTGATGATGAAATATGAAAGATATGTTTTAGATTAACATATTCTGTATTGGAGTTTTTGATATTTTGAGTAATTAAGACTAAATTGCAAAGATAATAATTTGAGGGACTAAAATGTGAAATTAATGAAATATATGGGTTGTTATAGGTATGCGTACCATTCGGCCTAACATGGGTACTTTGAAATTTTGTGTATTTTGTGTTTTGTATAATAGGCATTAAATTGTAAAAATTGTAAATGTCAGGGGTAAAATGGTAATTTACCCATTTATGTGTTTTTGGACTAAATTGAATGAAACTATGTTTGAATGAGCTTAATTTGAATATGTTTAGATCAAGAACCAAAGAAATCAGATTTGGATCGGCGAAACACGAAAGTTGTCGACTAGCAGCCCTGTCTCATTTTATAACGTCCGAGGTAAGTTTATAAGCAAATAGATGTACTTAGATTTAAATGAATACAAAATATATATGCTTAAATGAAATTTATGATTTTATTTAAGCTATAGCCGAAAATGTTTAAGCTTAATTACTATGTTTCCGAATTGGTTTCGATCGAGTTACGAAGTCCGGAAGCCCCGTATGAAGCTTAGGAATAGTTAGGATACGTATGTCATGACATAGGATTCTAATTTATGTGTGCGAGTAAGACCATGGCATCGATATGTGATTTCAATATATGTTTATGAGTAAGACCCTGTCTGAGACAGTGGCATCGATATATGATTACATGTAAGACGACGTCTGGGACGTTGGCATTGTACAACTTGTATGATTATTTGAGTGACCTGTCCAATTCCGGATGGTTCATCGGGCAAAGGTAAATCGTGATCGGATGTGTAACATGAGCAAAAAGGGACAGGTATGATTTAGGTTGTTAACAATCAGTGATAAGGTAAGTATGTGACTTGTATGATGATGTAAGTTATATATGATGTGAAGAATAAACTTACATGATTTAAATAAGTGTATTCGATTTTGAATAAATGGTGTGAATATTATGGAAATGATTCTTGGATATGCGTTTATATGTAGTCATGTATATTCATCCATGAAAGTAGTTTATGTACATGATATTATAATTGGATTCTTGAGCTTATATAAATGTATATATATGTATGATTGTACAAAATTGTGTTTTATTCTGTAATGCCTTAAGACCCTATTCCGGTGACGGATATGGGTCAGGGGTGTTACACAAGGTATCCTCTCCTATCATGGCATCTTGAACAACGTCATTCAACTGAGTTCCACTTCTAGGAGTGATGGCCTTGCACTGCTCTTTCCCTTGAGTTCTCAAATTTTTAGTATCTCTTGGCAATACCCCTTGTAGTCTCGAATTTAAAGCATTCACTATTTGCCCCACTTGATTCTCAAGAGCTTAGAGAGACGCAGCCTGACTCTGAATTACAGCATCATTCTTGGCCATATATTCCTTCAGCAAAGCTTCAATAGACAATGATGATGAAACTGATGCTTGACTTTGCTGGACATTTTGCCTCTGCTTAGGTTGATTATAACTAGTGGTGCTTTGATGGCATTCTATCTTGTCATATTGTTAAAATTCCCTATACCTTGGTTATTCCAACTAAAGTTCAAATCCTGCTTCCACTCAATATTATGTGTGTTGGAATAGGGGTTATTGTTCTAATTGAAATTACCCATGTAGCACACAGATGCCAGATTTGAAGGGCATTCATCAAACACTTGGTCTTCACCACAATAAACACTTGATAACTCGGCTGATTTTATCTCCTGGACTATAGTAGGCCATTTCATTGTTTTAATCATAGTAGCCAAAGAAGACACCTAGGCTTTCAACGAAGTGATTGTGTCCAGCTCCATAATACCATCAGCTCTCTTGCCCGTCCCAACTCTTGTGGTAGGATATTGATAATCATTGTTGGCAATCTCCTCCAAAATCTCTACTGCTTCATTATAAGATTTATCCAACAAAGTACCATTGGTCGAAGAATCAACTATCATTCTTGTATGCACATTCACCCCATTACAGAATATCTCCCTCTGAGTCCAGTGTTGAAACCCGTACATCAGACATTTTCAAATTAAATCTTTAAATTGTTCTCAAGCTTCACATAGTGTTTCATCCTCCAATTTCTGAAAAGATGTGTTGTCATTTCTAAGCTTGGCATTCATATTTGAGGGATTATACCATAGCAAAAACCATAGGCAAATATCATTCCATGATGCCATTGTTCCTGATAGCAAAGCATTCATCTATGCTCTTGCACGATCTCTTAAAGAATATGGGAACAGTTTAAGTCGCAAAGTGTCTTCAGGAACACCCTATTGCTTAAACAAGTCACAAACTTCTAGAAAAAGTTGTAAATGCGGTCTTGGATCTTCAATGGGAAATCCATCAAACTGTTCTACTATTTGTAACATCTGAAACATTACCGGTTTAAGCTCAAATTTTTTAGTCTATATTTGTGATCTGACCATCCCTAGATTCAGTTCATCCAAAATTGGCACAACAAGCTCTTGGGTTGGTCTATCTCAGTCATCTATCACACCCCAAATATGAGGATTAGGGCCCTGACCATTAAAATTATCATTCATACCAGGTATTACCATACAAACAGGAGGATTAGCATCTTGACCATTCGGATTATCATTGAGACTAGGATCATTCTCGTTCCTAACCATTTTTTACAATTCTTTCTGCCTTCTTCATAGAGTTATTTTGATCTCTGGGTCAAAAGGATATTCTTTGTTAATAGGAATGCCTCTTCTCATGCACGGATGGCAAACCTGTAGAAATTAAATATAACTAAGTTAAATAAAAATAATGGAATTAAGTAAAATAACCAAACCAAATTACACCAAAATGTCGATCCTCGGCAACAGCGCCAAAAACTTGTCACATATGAATATGGTATGCAAATTGTGCAAGTATCCATGTTGGATCAAGTAATAAAGTGATAAATAAGATTGTCTCCACGGGGATTGGATTAGGTATAAAAGTGGTCAAGTTATTATAACAAATTATGATAAATGCTATGGAAAAATGTAGATAAGTTTGCAGTGGTAATTTAAAGGAATAATAATGTGTGTGATATGTGTAACTGATAAAGAATAGAAAATGCTATGAGTCAAAATGCAACGGCAATTACGAGAATAATTACGTGAATAATATGCGAACAAATAAATAAATTACTAAGAATACTATGGAAAAGATACTACGACAAAGAATAAAGGGTCTACGATGCTGATTTGGAAGGCTGGGATTACTAAGAATCTACCCTTACTTTTAGTAATGCCTCAAAAAATCCTACTCAACTTGCTGCTCAGAACAGACCTAAAATGACTTGTTTCTTTCAAGAGCAAGATCTCAAGTTACATGGCCTGTGTCCATAGGCCTTAGCACAGTACGCTGCACTATTTTGTCTTCATTCTATATGAACATTGCTCTATGTCTAGAGTCTACTACAAGTATCGGTTGAGTACATGCTCATATCATTCAATTATGGTCCAACTACTCTATCCTTCTTAGAATTAGATTAGTTTCTGCGCATGATGCACAACTATCTATGTTTAGGGATTGCACGCATACAATTTAGAAATAAAAACAATTGAATGAAATAGTAAATTAATTCATATCTATACTTCAGTCATTAAAGAAAATAAAGGTTTCATCAAGTAATCCCAAACCTATGAGATTTAGCTCATGGGTAGACAATTAAAATTCAAAATCAAAATATCATTCAACATCAATTCAAAAAATCAATTCATGAAGAGCAATCAAGAAATAATGGAAGAACTTCCGGAGGAAAGCTTTCACTTATCCAGCCTACACTTCAATAACACAGTGTCCTGTGGTGGCTGAAAAGGACTGCCTTCGTCTTCCTCTTCTCATCACTACTCTACTGTGACCCTCTATTTTTTCCTAAGGATCTCTCATCTTTTTTGTTTTCCCCCTTTAGGGTTTCTTCCTTCTTGTTCTTTTTCATTCCCCCCTTTTAAGTTTCATGCTTTGGCTTTTAGAAGATTTTTCCCTAGGGTAAATCCAACTGGCCTATGATTTTCTTCCCTCTTTTTCAGGCAGATTTTTCTAGTACAAGTAGAGTTGGGCTAAAACTATTATGTGTTGAGTGTTGACTCGATCTACATAGAATTGCCATGGCTTTCATGTTGGCAAACTGTCCAACCTTTTGCCACAACAAACATTCATTCCTTTATTTCTTTCTCGGCATCCTGCACCTGTCAATTACAACCAAACAAATCCTTCCTGCAAACAAGTAAAAGTAACATATAATAGCATTTAAGCACAGTCAAATCTTCCTAGTGTAATGTAATGAAAATTATGAATGGAATGTCTTAAAATGCAAAAAAAATTTACTTAAGTACAGGCAATTAACTATGTTTAAAGGCATGAAATATAACTTTTTTTAAGAGTTATCAGAAGCAGCCACATACTGGGCCTCCATAGTAGAGCTAGCAGTGCAAGTTTGTTTTTCACTTCTCCATACTATGGCTCCATGGCCTAAGATGAATACATTTCCCGGTGTCGATTTACTCAAACCTTTACAAGTTTGAAAGTTTGAGTCTGTGTATCCAATAGGAGTAAGGTTCTCCTCAGAATCCACAAGCATATAATCCTTGGTTCTTTTAAGATAACTTAATATATGCTTTACAGCATGCCAATGCCTAAGACCAAGATTTGCCTAATACTAACTAATCATTCTTATTGTGAAACAGATATCTGAACGTGTGCAAAGCATCACATGCATAAGGCTTCCAATTTCAAAAACATATAGAACCTTACTCATATGCTCTCTTTATTCTGTTGTCTTAGGAAAGTTATCTAAAGAAAGACGAAAACCTGATGCAGTTGGCTAAGCATCTGGCTTCGCATCGATCATTGCAAAATGTTCTAGTACCTTATCGATGTATGAAGTTTGTGATAGAGCTATCATTTTATTCTTTTGATCCCTAAAGAATCGAATTCCGAGAATATAACTAGCTTCACCCAAGTCTTTCATGCTAAATTTTTTAGCTAACCACAGTTTAACTGATGACAATTCTCCTACATCATTTTCGATAAGTAGAATATCATCAACATATAAAACGAGGAAGACCACTTTTTTTTCTTTATACGCTAATAAACACAAGGTTTATCAGTGTTTTTCTCAAACCCAAAAGTCTTGACTGTTTGATCAAATCTTTTATTCCATAAGTAGGACACTTGCTTAAGTCCATAAATGGATCTTAGCAGTTTGCAAAATTTCTCCTCCTTTCCTTTGACAACATAGCCAGTGGGTTGAACCATATAAATGGTCTCATCAAGATAGCCATTCAAGAATGTTGTCTTGACATACATTTGTCAGATCTCATAATCGAGAGCAGGGACAATGGATAAGAGTATGTAGATAGACTTGAGCATGGATACCGGAGAAAAGGTCTCTGTAACACCCCTAATCCATAACTGACAACGAATAGATTAAGAGGCATTACCAAACTTATAACTCAATTCAAAACAATCATATATCAAATACCATCTCATTTCAATAAATAAGTCATTCATATTCAATATGAATTTAAAATGAGCATACAAATTCTAAATCATGCATTCGGGACTAAACTGATATCATATGAAAGTTTCAAAACTTAGAAAAATTTTCAACTTTTCAAATATCACACGCCCGTGTGAACAGGCCATGTGCCTCACACGGCATTAGACAATGCCCGTGTGTCTAATTCGTGGCGAAACAGAGCATACATACTAACTTCTCCACACGACCTCAAGACACGCCCGTGTGCCAGGCCGTGTGAAAATTAAGGAGGCTACTGACTTTAATTTGTAAGGTACCCCAGGGGACACAAGCCATGTAACGTGACCGTGTGTCACACACGGCTGAGACACATGCCCGTGTCTCTTCCGGTGTGGACAAAAATAGGCCATTTGAATAGCCAACTTGCCACCCCAATTGGGTCAAACCTACAAGGAACAAACCAAGCATATATACACAAAAACTTCAGCCAATTTCTATAACAAACCATATATCATTCTTGCTATAACATTAACAACCATTTACATGCTCATAAACTCAACTCAATTGTGCCAAACATAAGACCAAATCATATCAAACATATGGTTTCATAATCTCTAAACTCATTACCAAATCTCATACCAAAACTTGCCAAACTTACCATTTCTCTTAGCCATTCATGAACACATCAAATAGATTATCTTGCATCACATTTCATATACCAAAATCAAGAACATAAACACGACCATATCAATATAAACATTACAAAACCTATCCAAATTACTTCTAGCCTATACATGCCATACTTTACTATATACAATTTCAAAAGGTACCAAAATGAGATTCGATAGTGTGGTGACGATCCTCGATGATCCCTGAGCTCACAGCAGCTTCGATATCTACAAAATAATGTAAACACACACAAAGTAAGCTTTCAAAAGCTTAGTAAGCTCGTACTAAATATCATCAACAACTTATAAAATATAAAATATAAACACATAAACACTTATTAGTTCTCAATTCATCTATCAATTCTATGCCAACACAATTCATATGATTATACCAATCCACGAACTTCATATACATAATATCATCTACCACATAGATATCGTACATACTTGAACCTTCTCGTATTTATTTATTTTCATTCTCATCTCTCGTCCAGATATTTTAAAACTTTTTTGAAGATTATTCTTGCTTTAAGCATTCGCACACTTAGAGCTTTAAGGTTTATCTGAAGCTAGAACGATTCCACACACTTAGTGCCATCTTAATTAACTGAAGCTATCTCGGTAATGCACACTTAGTGCCTCATACAGCCGAAGCTATACCATTTCACACACTTAATGCTATTTATAGACAAAGATGTTTTGAATTGCACACTTAGTGCTATTTATAGCCAAATCTATTTTGAATCGCACACTTAGTGCTACTTATAGCAAAAATTATTTTGAATCGCACACTTAGTGTTACTTATAGCCGAAATTATTTTGAATCGCACACTTAGTGCCAAATGCAGTTTATTTATCATCGTATTCAAACCATAATCAAATATATACACAATTTATGTATAATCAAAGCATCAAAAATGTACTTGTAACATCATGTATCACGTACGAACTTACCTCGTATTTGGAATTACCGACTCGTATTGTCTACTTTATAATCTTCGACTTCCCTCGGTCTAAATCTGAATTTCTCTTTCCTATATCTATATGTATTAAAAATTTACCCTTTTATTCATAAAATAATTCAAATCAATCCATAAACATTCATTTAGAGCATTTTACAAACTAGCCCTCACATTTTCACATTTCGACACTTTAGTCCCTAATTCACAAAATCACAAAATTCACATAATTTGCATATACTCATGCTTGGCCAAATTCTCATAGTACTCATACTAGTCCACACATTTTATTTATTTCACATTTTAGTCCTTCAATTTATAAATTTCACAATTTAGCCCATTTTACTCAAAATCAATAAAAATTCAAAGACAAAATATATCAACCCAACATATATCTATTATTTTCCAACAACTAACATCACAAAGCTCATAATTTCATTAATGACACATTTCAAATCATCAACAAAATCAGAAATTGAGACGTAGGCTTGATAGTATTCGAAGCAACGATTACTAAAACGTAGAAATTATCAAAAACCAATCAAAACACACACCTTAATCAAAGATTACAAGTGCTGAACCCTAAGAAAACCTTTCTCTTTTCTTTTCTTGTATTTTCAGCCAAGGATGAACATAAAATTATCCATTTTCATGCACTTGTTTTATTATTATTAACAATTAATTAAATTCTCATTTTACCTTTTGTTATAAAACTATTAAAACATGAATATCAACGTCATAAATGTCCATTAACCATATAAATAGCATATTAACCACATAAGGACCTCTCAAATAATAAGCCATATCAAATAGGCACTTTTAACATATAACAGGCAACTTTTATATTTTACGCGATTAGGTCCTTTTTCAAAATTAAACCAATCTTTGTAGCCCCTTGTAATGTATATGGCCAAGCTTTTCATTCCATAATTCCTTATTAGAAAGACTAGATCTCTCATTTATAAACTCTCCCCCTAAAAAATTTAGGCAGTAATCATAAATTGATTACTCTTATATGCATTCATAAAGATATGTTCCTCAATGAATAGTAAATTACTTTCTATGCTCTTTTATAAAACCTATACAAGTTTATATATAAGTTTTTAAGACTTGCTAACATACTAGAGATCAATTACAATCCAATCCCTTAAGCTATAAAATAGAAAAATACAATATACTTTTAACAATCCATTTTTCAATTGTGTCAGAAAGTGATTTTGGGACCACAAATTCAACAAGTGAGTCAGTAAATATTATTATTTAATATTTATGAGTCAAACATAATATTATATTGAATTTTTATTTGATAATTTTTTGTTTATTGAATGAATAGTTAAGCACAAGTGGTTTGTCCTTAAAGTCAAATGATTTCTGAAAATGAGGTATCAGAACCTAGTTTTTGTAAATTGAGCCCATAAATATTTAATATTGTTATTAAATATTTATGAAGTTATTAAATAGGTTTATTTAAGTTTGGTCTAGAAATTTTAACGTTTGGATAGTTAATTAAAGGAAAATGACTAAATCATAAAAGTTGAAAAAGCTAATTTCTATTAATTTATATGGGCTAAATGGGTATAAATGAATAATTTGATGGTTTTAAATGGAAAACATGCCATAATTGTTGATGTTGGGCGGTTAGTGATGAATTATGTACTAAATTAATGTTTAAATTATATTAATTAAATTAATTATGTTAAAGTAATAACAAATAATAATAGAAAAACATAACAAAATTATCATATTCTTCTTTTATATCTTCCTTCCACTGAAACACCATAGCAAAGAGAACACCAAGGTTCAACCAAGCCATTTCCTCTTGCATGGTACGATATTTAAGTCTGCTTTTAGTGATTTTTATGTTTTTTATATCATTGTAGCTTATTTTAGCTAACCCAAGGACTAATTACTAAAATTTTTAAATGTATTGAGTTATGTTATAGATGAATTTATGATGTTTTTGAAGTTTGATGATAGATTTATAAGCTTGATAGTTAAACAAGACTATTTTGTAGAGTGTTTTAGTTGATTTTAAAGTTTAAGGACTAAATTGTTAAAATAGTAAAGTTACATCAATTATTGTGAAATTTTTATAATTTGGGATATATAGGGATTATATAAATTTGGCTAGCATTGATTTGGTTAAATTGTGATAGATTTGAAAGTTTCAGGTTTTAGATTTGAAAATTTCGGGTTTAGGGACTAAATTAAATAAAAGGTAAAAGTTCAAGATAATAGTGAAAAATGTCATTAAAGTGTCAATTACATGAATTTTAAGTATATTAAAATATTTGAATTAGATAGTTGGATTAAATTATTATATTTAGATCAAGAAATGGATCAATCAGTTGATAATCGCGGGAAAGGAAAATGTTGTCGAGTAGTCATCGTCGAGGTGTTAGTAGCTACTGTGTTTTGGTAAGTTCATAAATTGATTAAATTAGTTAGTTTCTATAGTTTTGATTTAATAATTGTCTATGTATGTTGTGGTTGAGTTTATTTTCTTCATAAATGGTAATTAAGAAATAGATTAAGTTGTAGTGTTAATAAAATTAAAGGTTATGATTGAAAATGGAGAACTATATAGATGAGTTCTTGTGATGAAGTAATGTATACATATAATTAAATTATATGGATATGAAACGTGACCCGTAACAACCTCATGAATGCTTAGGATACAAATGACATGTCATTAGGGTTATTTACCATTTCGAGTGTTGGTCTTGGGTGTCCTATCGATAGCTGAAGTCCTACATTTGTTGTAGATACTCCATAGCTCGTGTTGGCAGCATCGTATAGCCTAACATCTCAACCTACAGCTCATGTGAGCATACCCATTTTTTAACACCCCTAACATGTACCTGTCGCTGGACCAGGCTTTCAGAGTATTAACAGAACATTCAGAACATTTTTTCCTTAAACCACGTAAATTATTATTTATTTACCGAGATCATCCATAACGTCTCTTGATGGGGCCCTCAAGGCCCAATACGAGTATTAGAATCAAATTGGGACTTAATTGGGACCTCTAAGAATTTTTCGCGACTTTTTAAAAATTTTCCAAGGTGTAGGGCTCACACGCCCGTGTGGTCCAAGGGACACGCCCGTGTGACCCTGGGACACGCTCGTGTTGGAGGCCGTGTTTGAACTCGTGTAACTCTCTGACTTGCACACACGGCCATGCCACACGCCCGTGTGCTAGGCCGTGTGGTTAATTAATTCAATTTGAAAATAGGTCTAAGTTTCACACGGCCAAGACACACGCCCGTGTTCTAGGCTGTGTGACACACACGGCTGAGACACACGTCCGTGCCTCTACCCGTGTGCCCAATTCTGAGCATTCTATTTCTCAAAATTAAGGTGCAGGGGACACATGGCCTAACCATATGCCCATGTTACCAGGCCGTGTGTCATACACGGTCTAGACACACGCCTGTGTGTCTGCTCGTGTAGACAAAATGAAGCCATTTCTAGCTTCATTTCTCACCCAAAATTTCACCTCAAGACCTGCACTTGAAACACACAACAAATACCAAACATTCCAAGCATTCAAAATAGGCAATTTCATCATTTAACATGATATATCATTGGAAGCACAAGTGTTTATAAACTTACCTTGATTTAACTTAAGGAATAACAGCATTTGATCACATGTACTCAACTTAACACGTGTATATATATCATAATAGCCTACTTAGAAATATCAAAATGAACCATTACTAGCCATTCCAATGACTAAGTTACAAAATAACATTTCAAGCCTCTATTGGTCAAGTTGTCCTATACATGCCATTATACCATAATGATTTTACTAAGTATACCCAAAATGCTAGTTGATAGTGACGATCCTCCAATGATCTTCCAACCTTCACAAGCTTCTAAGCACTATAAAATAGGGGAAAATAAAATTGGGTAAGCATTACATGCTTAGTAAGTTCGTATAACAGAATCTAAACTTACCAATCTTGCTTATTAAATCTAGGCATACAATGTTATGTTCCCGACCATTTGGCTAAATTTCTTAATCGCATACACTTAATCAAACATGTTACTCACAAAGTTTCCATACACATCAAGTAAAAATAGGTAAGCTCATCAAGCAATATTCTTTCAAGTCATTATTATATCATCTCAAGATTTTCATGCCATGTCAAGAGTTTTATATCTGTTCAATCATTGAAATTCCGATGAAGGCTTAAATAGTACACTCAAAATGTACAATTCATTAATCCTTCAATTCTTATCATAGTTACCCCTTAGGGTACTTAAACAAGAAACACACTTTCGAGCCACTTGTCTCTAACAGGATTACCAGTCCAGGCTAAATCCCTTATATAGTGTATGCTCAAAAGACCAGTCCAGGCTAAACCCAAATCATAACGTATGCTCGAGAGATAACATATCAGGATTACCCGTTTAGGCTAAATCCTTTCTATGACAAGGCCATTGGGATTACTCATCTGAACTAAATCCCGTCCGCAGCAAATGTAGGACCCTATTTGTTTCGGGAAAGTGCATACAATCATCGAAATTCAACATTCAATCGAGACTTAACCCTTTATCACCATTTCAAGCATGTATTAAGTTTCTCATTATAAAATTCAAGTAATGTACATTAATATAAATCACATTCCATACAACACAACATTCAATTAAACATATTTACATGCCGGATTAAGTTACATGAACTTACCTCGACACTTGTTCACGTAAAAGTCTACTAATTTGAAATCTTTTCTTTTCCATGATCTTACCTCGAATTAGTGTTGTCTGGATCTATATAAATGAATTTAACCATTAATTTCACACATTTCATATTTAAATGGACTCAATTTATGTCCTAGGCAAAATTACCATTTTGCCCCTAACTTTTCCATAAATTTTGATTTTGTCCTTAGGCCCGAAAAATGAAATTTGTGCAAATTACTCCCTATTCCAAGCCTAACCAAAGCCCCATTACAAAATTTATAGCACATGTATACGTAAAATTTTAGAATTTTTCCTTCAATTTCACAATTTTACATTTTAGCCCCTAATTCAAGTTTTCATCAAAATTCACTTTGCAAAAGTTGTTTATCTATCAATAATCTTTCATTTTCTACCATAAATTTATAATTTATAGAATAATACATCCATGACCCATTTTCATACCTTGATAACTTTTCAAATTAATCCCTCAAATAGAGAGATTAAGCTATCTCGGTTTCAAAAATACTAAAATTACTAAAAACGAGACAAGAGAACTTACCCAATTAAGCCTTGAAAGTTTTCCCTCTCTCTCTTAGGGTTTCCATAAAATTTTAGGTTGAAGATGATGAAAATAAGATGATATATTTCCTTGCATCTTTTAATTAATTAAGTATTTTGGTATTTCCAATTTAGTTATTGCCCTTTTTCTACAATTCCATGGATGAGTCACCAAGAAAAATCTACATACTTTTCTTAATGGTCTAATTACCATATAAAGACCTTCAGTTTTGAATTTCGTAGCTATTTGACCCTTATAGCTACTAGAATTCAACTTTTGCATTTTATGCGATTTAGTCCTTCTCCTAATTAAGCACTTAATCGATAAAATTTTCATTTCAAAATTTTCACATGACATGCCTACTATATTACGGACTATATAATGAAATAAAAATAAATCATATTTTTAGGTCAGATTTGTGGTCCCGAAACCACTGTTCTAATTTTACTGAAAAATGGGATGTTATAACTCTCCCCCCTTTAGGGATTTTTATCCTCGAAAATCTTACCAGTAAAAAGATTCGGGTATTGCTTCTTCATAGTATCCTCATGCTCCTAGGTAGCCTCTTCTATACCGTGTCATTGCCAAAGAACTTTTACTAAAGCTACTTTGATATTTCTTAACTCTTTTGTTTCCCGAGCTAAGATTTTAATTGGTTCCTCACCATATGTCATATCAAGCTGGATTTCTACCTCTGTCAGAGAGATAACATGTGAAGGGTCAGATCGATACCGTCGTAGCATAGAAACATGAAAAACATTATGAATCCGATCAAGCTCTGGTGGTAAAGCTAATCGATATTAAACCCGCTCAATTTTTTAGTAACCTTATATGGTCTAATAAACCGTGGACTCAGTTTTCCTTTGCGTCCAAACCGGAGAACTTTCTTCCAATGTGACACCTTCAAGAATACTTTATCACCGACTTGAAATTCTATTTCTTTTCATTTCAAATCAGCGTAGGACTTTTGACGATCAGAGACTGCTTTCAAGCAGTCTCGAATTACATTCACTTTTTCCTCGGTCTCTCAGACCAAGTTGATCGCGTGATTCATAACAAGTAATAAATATTTATAATGAAGATCAAACCTAGACTAACTATTATCACGATGAAAAGGCAGGCACACCTATCGAACAATAGTATAGTAACAGCAAGATCGGGATATCGTACCCAAGGGAACCAAAAGTACTAGTAATAACTATCTTTTTATTATCTAACCTAAGAATAAAAGGGGTTTGTTTTAATTAACTAATTATTCAAACTAAGAACGCACAGAGAAAAGAATTGGGGAATTGCTTTTGGGAAAATCGATTGACTTGAGACAATACCTAAGGAAAAATCCACCTAGACTTTACTTGTTATTCTGGCTCCGAATCAGACGATTTATTCATTCAACTTATTCCGTGGAGATCCCTAAGTTATGTTATTATCCCTATTCAAGACTAATAACGTCTAATCCCTAAATTGAATAACCGAGACTTTTCTCTAATTAACACTCTAGGGTTGTATTAACTCGATCTATGGATCCCCTTATTAGGTTCCACCCTAATCCGGCAAAATCTTGTCACCCTATTTCTAGGCGTGCAATCAACTCTGCTTAATTATGGGAAATGTACTCTTAGACAGGGTCTATTCCTCCTCTGAATAAGAGCGTGTCTTGAAACAGTATCCTAGGATATCAAAACAAGAATTAAGAACACATAATTAAGAACAAGTTAAATATTTATCATATGATTCAGAAAATAGTAACAAGATTCGTCTTAGGTTTCATTCCCCTTAGGTATTTAGGGGATTTAGTTCATAACTAAATAAGAAAACATCTCAGAAGAATAAATAATACAAAACATAAAGAAAACCCAAAACTCCTGAAGGGGAATTGAGGAGAGATCTTCAATCTTGATGATGAATCCAGCTTCTGAGATGGATCAATCGGCTTCCTTGGGGTAATTCCTTACCCCTCTTCTCTGTCTCCCCTTTTTTCCTCCTCTAATGCGTATTTATAGGCTTTGGAATGCCTAGAAACCCTCCAAAGTGGCCTTTTTCAAATTGGACTTAACTTGGGCTCAGCAGGGACACGCTCGTGTGACACAACTGTGTGACGTGATTGCCAGGCCGTGTTCGATCTGTTAAATTGCACATGGCCGTGTGGGTCAATGGCCAGGCCATGTGAATCGTGAAAGCCTTGGTCGACACCCTTAAAAGACACGGGTATGTGAGCTGCCCGTGTGGCAAGGCTTAGGCCGTGTCATCTTCTCAATTTGGTCTGTTTTGTCCCTTTTTGGCTCATTTTTGGCTCCTTTTGTGTAACATCCCAAACCCGGCCCAGACGTTATGACCGGATCCGACATGCCACATCGAAGCGTTCAAAACATTTTATATTGTTGATCCAAAAAAACTTACTTAGTGTTTTAAAAGATAATTTCATTATAGGTTAAAGTGAATGGAAGCTGTGCACCAGGTAGGAAACCGGGAAAGAGGTGGTGAGTCCATCGGACTGCTTAAGTACCAAGCTCCCTTCGGATCCAATCCTAGACATGCATACCGCCATTGCCACACCTTAATGTCATTGATATTTCTAGGAAACTGATTTGATTAAGTCATTTTTAGGAAAAGTGATTAATTTTGGAAAATACGGAAGCTTTGCTTGTTGTCGTGTTATTTTGAAATCAATTGTTGTTTTTGAAAACGCGCCCTTAAGCTATCCAATTTCAATAGTTAAAATAAGTAATACCTATCTTAGTAATACATATTAAAACCATCAAAAATAATTAAGCGGCCTTATTACATTTAAAAACCCAAAACTTCAAACGTAAATAAAAGGATGTCCAGTTCACCAGAAGAAAATCAAACTTTCAAAACGGGTGGCCACTTTGAATTCCCTCACAGCTCCAAGCCCACTATGGTTGGGGATTACCTGCGTGGATGAAAATAAAAGGGATGAGTTTTGGGAAACTCAGTGTGTAAATTAACCCAACCATAGCCTATATCAGCTCAAACCACAGAAATAGAATAAGTTGGCCTTAGCCCAGAACAGAATTCAAAATAAAGCCCATAGGCCCATAATAGAACAGAACAGATATTGCATGTTTATGCAGAAACCCAACCCAGATTCATCCATAACACCCCCGTACCAGCCTTACACCATGTGGGGAGACTACTCGACCCACCCAACCGCTACACACCACAAAAATCGCAGCGAGGCTGCTAGATATTGTGACAGAGTCACCAGATACAGATATTGTGGCAGAGCCACCAGAACAGATATATGTGGCAGAGCCACCAGATCAGATAATTGTGGCATAGCCACCAGGACAGATATATGTGGCAGAGCCACCAGATCAAATAATTGTGGCATAGCCACCAGGACACTTCCTCCATAGTATAACCCAAGTCCCCATGCAACAGATATATAATCATGGCATACATCATACAGAATCAGATCGTCATACTTTTTAGTCAAAAGTAACCCTAGGGGTATAATGGTAATTTTGCATACATAAGGGTATTCAAGCAATTTAACTATTCTTAAGGTTTTCATACATAACATAGCCATTTACGTACGATCAGAAACACTTACCGCGTTTTCTTACCAATTTGGGCCCGTTGGCCCATTATCCCGTTTTTGGCCCATTAAGCCCAAAAATATCGAAATGCACGGAATCGCGCACTCTGCAGTCTTATCACTTTAATTTACCATATACATCAAACTATTAATCTCATGAGCATTCACACACTCGCAAGATCTCAAAATACCAGCTTTTCGGCATTTCGGCTTGTGCCGATCTAGTCTATAAGAGGGTGTTAGTTACACACCTGTTCGCAACGATATGCTGACGAGATCCACACACGAACCGCCTACAATTGGATTACTAACACCTTAATCTAACTATTCAAATATGAACTATGTATTAACCCCTTACAATATTCAGCCAACCACACCTACAGATCAGAGTAAGCTTATAAGAAATCAATAAGCAACTCATTAACAAATTTTTGTCAGTGTTTACCACATAATCATAATTTCACTGCAAGCTGTCTTCCTGAGCAACAGTCACTAAATCATTTATAACTAGAGCTACGAAACTCCAAATCAAGTGCCGTTAATTTTCCCTAAAAATAGACTCATATATATTCTATCCATAAAATTTTAAGAATTTTTAGTTTAGCCAATAAATACCAGATTTTTCTCAAAGTTTTCCATGTTTCACTTTTGACTAATCTGACCACTCTTCATTACGAATCAAATTTCTCATTGTACAGAATTCAAAATATGTTCTCGTTTATTTCATTTGAAACTATACTCATTAAGCTTTAATTACATAATTTATTCACCTTCTAACTCATCTCTCACAATTTATGGTGATTTTTCAAAGTCACATTACTGCAGCTGTCCCAAGCAGATTTATTACCAAATTCACTCTTTCACACATAACTTGCATGCATGTTATTTAAACATGTATATCACCAATCAATTATCACATATCTATGATTTTACTTAAGTATAATCTCCATTTCATCATTTTAAAGCACAACATGTTAGCCGATTTTTCCCTTTAGCATCTAGGGCACATGCATGTTCATTTGTTTGGCTCAACTTCACCTATCTTCCATTTTTCATCAAAAGAACATGAAACAACAACCATTTCCTTCATTTTAATTCACGACCAAATGCTCACAACACAGCCAAAAACCAAAATATGCTTCAAGAGTTAAGGTAGAATCAAGAAGAACTCATGAACATCAAGATAGAAGTAAACTACTTGAACTTACCTTCAATTTTCTTCCCCAAGTGACCGAACATTCAAGAGCTTTCTCCTCTCCTTTCTCTTCTCTAACTTTCGGCTATGATGAACAAAGATGGACAAAACTTTGTTCTTTTCACCCCTTTTTCTTTTAATAAAATTTCATATTTCATCCATTTAATTCTTTAATACAAAAGACATGAAATCAATTACTGTTTTTGAAAACGCGCCCTAAAGCTATCCAATTTCAACAGTTAAATATAAATATTACCTATCTTAATAAAATATATAAAAACCATCAAAAATAAATAAGCAGCCTTATTACATTTAAAAGCCCAAAACATCAAACGTAATTAAAAGGATGTCTAGTTCACCAGAAGAAAATTAAACTTTCAGAACGGGTGGCCATTCTGAATTCCCTCACAGCTCCAAGCCCACTATGGTTGGGGATTACCTGCGTGGATGAAAATAAAAGGGATGAGTTTTGGGAAACTCAGTGTGTAAATTAACCCAACCATAGCCTATATTAGCTCAAACCACAGAAATAGAATAAGTTGGCCTTAGCCCAGAACAGAATTCAAAATAAAGCCCATAGGCCCATAACAGAACAGAACAGATATTACATGTTTTGCAGAAACCCAACCCAGATTCATCCATAACACCCCCGTACCAACCTTACACCATGTGGGGAGACTACTCGACCCACCGCTACACACCACAGAAATCGCAGTGAGGCTGCCAGATATTGTGACAGAGTCACCAGATACAGATATTGTGGCAGAGCCACCAGAACAGATATATGTGGCAGAGCCACCAGATCAGATAATCGTGGCATAGCCACCAGGACAGATATATGTGGCAGAGCCACCAGATCAAATAATTGTGGCATAGCCACCAGGACGCTTCCTCCATAATATAACCCATGTCCCCATGCAACAGATATATAATCATGGCATACATCATACAGAATCAGATCGTCATGCTTTTCAGTCAAAATTAACCCTAGGGTATAACGGTAATTTTGCACCTAGGGGTTTAACAGTAATTTTCCATACATAGGGGTATTATAGTAATTTAGCTTCTTTTAGGGTTTTCATGCATATCCTAACTATTTACGTACTATCAGAACACTTATCGCGCATACTTACCGAATTGGGCCCGTTGGCCCATGAACCCGATCTTTGGCCCATTAAGCCCAAATTATCAAAATGTACGAAATCGCGCGAACTGCAGTTTATTACTTTAGATTACCAAATATACAAACCCAACTATCTTACGAGCATTCGCACACTCGCAAATTCCCAAAATACTGACTTTTCAACATTTCGACTTTTCGGCTTTTGCCAATCTGGTCTATGAGAGGGTGTCAGTTACACACCTGTTTGCGACGATATGCTGACGAGATCCACACACGAACCGCCTACAATTGGATTACTAACACGTTAATCTAACTATTCAAATACGAACTACGTATTAACCCCTTACAATATTCGGCCAACCACACCTACAGATCATAGTAAGCTTATAAGAAATCAATAAGCAACTCATTAACAATTTTTTTGTCAATGTTTACCACATAATCAAAATTTCACTGCAAGCTATCTTCCTGAGCAATAGTCACTAAATCATTTATAACTAGAGCTACGAAACTCCAAATCAAGTTCTGTTAATTTTCCCTGAAAATAGACTCATATATCTTTTATGCATAAAATTTTCAGAATTTTTGGTTTAGCCAATAAATACCAGATTTTTCTCAAAGTTTTCCATGTTTCACTGTTTGACTAATCTGACCACTCTTCATTACGAATCAAATTTCTCATTGTACAGAATTCAAAATATGTTCTCGTTTATTTCATTTGAAACTATACTCATTAAGCTTTAATTACATAATTTATTCACCTTCTAACTCATCTCTCACAATTTATGGTGATTTTCCAAAGTCACGTTACTGCTGCTGTCCCAAGCAGATTTATTACAAAATCACTCTTTCACACCTAACTTGCATGCTTGTTATTTAAACATGTATATCACCAATCAATCATCACATATCTATGATATTACTTAAGTATAATCTCCATTTCATCATTTTAAAGCACAACATGTTAGCCGATTTTTCCCCTTAGCATCTAAGGCACATGCATGCTCATTTTTTTGGCTCAACTTCACCTATCTTCCATTTTTCATCAAAAGAACATGAAACAACAACCATTTCCTTCATTTTAATTCATGATTAAATGCTCACAACACAACTAAAAACCAAAATATGCTTCAAGAGTTAAGGTAGAATCAAGAAGAACTCATGAACATCAAGATAGAAGCAAACTACCATGAACTTACCTTCAATTTTCTTCCCCAAGTGACCAAACATTCAAGAGCTTTCTCCTCTCCTTTCTCTTCTCTAACTTTCGGCTATGATGAACAAAGATGGACAAAACTTTTTTCTTTTCACCCCTTTTTCTTTTAATAGAATTTTATATTTCATCCATTTAATTCTTTAATACAAAAGACATGAAATGCCCATCATGGAACATTTACCTAAACCATTATCATGGAACATTTACCTAACCCATTATCAATTTTTATCAATTTATACCATAAATTATGGATATCAAGTGCACATATTGTCTACAACAACATGATGACCGGCCACTTCTGTAAAATGGGAGGTTTGACATACAAATCCTCCTATTTTGCACTACTATTTATTTGGCCACTACAAATTAGCCTATAGCATTTTCAAACATTTTCACATAGGTCCTATTTCATAATTTCACTCACAAATGACAAAATCAAAGCATGAAATTTTGCCAACATTCACAGAATTCCCGAAAATTGGGGCATTACTACTCTACCCCTTAAAGAAATTTCGGCCTCGAAATTTACCTGATCCAAATAGTTGAGGGTATTGTTGACGCATAGTCTCTTCTGATTCCCAAGTAGCTTCTTCCCTTCCATGATTACGCCAAAGCACTTCCACTAACGGGATACATTTCCTTCTGAGAACCTTAACATCTCGAGCCAATATTTGCACAGGCTCCTCCTCAAAGGTCAAATCAGTCTGAACTTCAATTTCTGCAACTGGCAGGACATGAGCAGGGTCAAAACGATAACGCCTTAACATGGAGACATGAAAAACATCGTGAATCCTGTCTAACTCTAGAGGCAATTCCAACTGATAAGCCACTGGGCCTACTCGCTTCAAAATCCGATAAGGCCCAATGAACCGCGGACTCAACTTGCCCTTCTTACCGAACCTTAATATCTTCTTCCAAGGAGAAACCTTTAAGAAGACCATATCACCTACTGAGTACTCAATCTCCTTACGTTTCAAATCTGCATACGACTTTTGCCTATCAGATGCTTCTTTTAACCGATCCCTAATTATTCTGACCTTATCCTCAGTATCAACTACCAACTCTGGTCCAAGAATTTGTCGCTCTCCTAGTTTAGTCCAACAACTAGGTGTACGACACCTTCGTCCATACAGTGCTTCATACGGTGCCATTCGAATACTCGCCTGGTAACTGTTATTGTACGCAAATTCTGCCAATGGCAAGTAATCCTCCCAACTACCTCGAAAGTCAATCACGCATCCCCTCAACATGTCCTCCAGAATCTGAATAACCCTCTCTGACTGACCATCAGTTTGGGGATGGAAAGCTGTACTAAAATTCAATCGCGTCCCCAACGTCTAATGCAACTTTTGCCAAAATCGAGATGTAAATCTGGGATCCCGATCAGAAATAATTGAAACTGGGACTCCATGAAGTCACACAATCTCTACCACATACAACTTGGATAACTTTTGAAGTGAAAAGTCAGTATGAACAGGTATGAAATGGGCCGATTTGGTCAACCTATCCACAATCACCCACACCGAGTCTTTATTTGATGGTGTCAAAGGCAACCCACTCACAAAGTCTATGGTTACCCTCTCCCACTTCCAAAGTGGTATCTTCACTGGCTGCAACAGTCTAGAGGGTAATTGATGCTCAGCTTTCACTTGCTGGCATGTCAGACATTTCCCTACAAACTCCGTTACTTCTCGTTTAAGTCTAGACCACCAGTACAATTCTCGTAAGTCATGATACAACTTGTTCCCTCCAGGGTGAATGGCACAAAGTCCCCCATGAGCTTCCTTCAATATTGTCTGCCTCAAGTCAGAGTCCTTCGGGACACAAATTCTTCCTCGGGAACACAGAACTCCATCACCATTTAAACCGAACTCAGAAGTTTCCCCTTCCTTAACTTGTTGAAAACGAGCAACCAAAGACTCATCTTCCAACTGCTTTTCCTTAATCTGGTCCACCCGGGTTGACCTTACTTGCAATTCAGCCAACAAACTGCCATCATCATACAGACTCAAACGAGCAAACATTGCTCTCAGATCAGATACGGTTCTACGACTTAAAGCATTGGCTACCATATTAGCCTTGCCTAGGTGATACTCGATCGAACAGTCATAATCCTTAAGCAACTCAATCCATCTCCTTTGCCTAAGGTTCAGCTCCTTCTGAGTCAACAAATACTTAAGACTCTTGTGGTCTGTGTATATAATACACCTCTCCCCATACAAGTAATGTCTCCAAATCTTAAGTGCAAATATCACTGCCGCCAATTCCAAATCATGAGTAGGATAGTTCCCTTCGTGAGGTTTAAGCTGTCGTGATGCATATGCAACCACCTTACCCTCCTGCATTATCACGCAGCCCAAACCCATGTGTGATGCGTCACTGTACATAGTAAAATCCTTCCCAGACTCCGGCTGAATTAACACAGGTGCTTCAGTCAGAACTTTCTTCAACTTCTCAAAAGCTCCCTACTGCTTCTCAGTCCATACAAACAGTTCTCCTTTCCTTATGAGTTTTGTCAGGGGTGCTGCCATAACAGAAAAACCTTCTACAAACCTTCTGTAGTATCCTACCAACCCTAGGAAACTTCAAATTTCTGACACCGTCCTAGGTGGCTTCCACTACAAAATCGCTGCAATTTTCTGAGGGTCCACCTTAATCCCCTCAACAGAGACCACATGTCCTAAGAAGGTTACCTCCCTCAACCAAAATTCACACTTGTTGAATTTCGCAAAGAGTTCCTTCTCCCTTAACACTTGCAGCACTATACGGAGATCTCATCATGTTTCGCTTCAGTTTCAGAATATACCAGGATATCGTCAATAAAGATGACTACGAACTGATCCAAAAATGGTTGGAAAACACAATTCATCAGATCCATAAACGCTGCAGGAGCGTTCGTCAGTCCAAATGGCATAACCAGAAACTCATAATGACCATACCAAGTCCTGAATACCGTCTTGTGGATGTCTGCCTCCTTGACCCTTAACTGATGATATCCAGATCGAAGGTTGATCTTGGAAAATACCAAAGCTCCTCTAAGTTGGTCAAATAAATCATCAATCCTTGGCAGTGGGTATTTGTTCTTTATCGTCAGTTTGTTCAACTGGCGGTAATCGATGTACACGCGCATTGTCCCGTCCTTTTTCTTCACAAACAGAACCGGTGCTCCCTATGGAGACACACTAGGTCTAATGAAGCCTCTATCTAACAGCTCTTGGATTTGAGCTTTCAGTTCCACTAACTCTTTTGGTGCCATCCTATATGGTGCGATGGACACGGGCGCCGTTCTAGGCAACAAATCTATTCCAAACTCAACTTCTCGGTTCGGAGGCAATCCTGGAAGCTCCTCCGGAAGAACATCTTGGAACTCCTTTATGGTCCTAACCTTATCCACTGTCAGTCCCTCCTCTTTCGATGGTGGGAGAACTGATGCCTTGGAGCAGCTAGGATTGTACGAGGCCGTGCTAGGGGCCAAAGTGTGCCAGCACTTCAAGGGAGAGAAATGTATGTGGCGACTGAGAGCATGTAGTTCATTCTCCTCCCTAAACTCCTCCGTATATAGGCCTAGTGCAGCACGAAACTCAGGGACGCTTAGCTGGTGGCTTAATCCACCTAGGCGAAACTGGACCGTGCCAAGATCATCGTACCTTGTCATTACAGTCTGGAGATGGAAAATTGAGCAGAGTTCCATCGTGAGCTCGAGGTATGTCAGCTCGATAATCCTGAAGAACAGCTCCCACGGGTCAATGGTTAAGAGAGCCCGAATTGCATCAACCATTTGGACTTGTTCTACGGCAACCCAGTCGATGCAGCGGCCCACTGCTAAAGGTCGGGCCTGAAGTATTTGGAAGAGCTCTTCTTGGGGCCCTCGTGGAAACTATAGGAGAGGGTGACGAATTTCTGCGGTTGGACGCGCGGAGGATGACGCTCCCTTCCTCTTCTTCGAGGCTGGTACGGCGGTTTTCTTTCCTCTTAAAGATGACATTGAAGGCCTGTAATATAAAGAATAATAATAGGTAAACATATTCGAAGGGGAAGTAAACTATTTTAGCCAAGACTACTAATATGAAGCAAACTCAACCACAATAATCATGAGAATGAGAATAGAAATATAATGGGTATAAGGTTTTCCTCATCTCAATTTAACATAAACTGTATGGTAACTAACCTAAGACTGCAATTTAAATGATAGATATTAGCATGATAATAGCATGAAAATAAGCATAGTAATGTCATGGATATGAGGTGTGTCTAATAACTTGACTTAATTTGAAATGTATAATAAAGAACCTATAAATGCAAACTAAATGATAAAGTAATGAATAAAAATGAAAACTAGTTCAAAAGTAATAGAGATTATTATAATAATAAGCATGAATAATGAGTAAAATAGAAGTGAAAGGAGTAAACTAACGATAAGGGAGAGAGATTGCACTTTAAAAATGAAGTTGGAAGCGGTGCACGGGCATGGCAGGGGGCCGTGTGGAGCTGCAGTGGCTAGGGTTAGGGTTTTGAATGGAGAATACAATGAATAGTGCAGCCTATTTATAGATTTTGGGACACACGGCCATAAGACACGCCCATGTGCCCCAATTTTAGCCTATGTGTTTTGCGTTTTTCCTATTTTGGCGTGTCTAAAATTTGACACACGCCCGTGTGCCTCGGGCGGGTTGGTTCATACGGCAATGTCGTACGACCGTATGTTCTAGCCCCATGCCCGTGTAAATTTCACAGGTTCGACCACTGGTGTTCGACACGGGCGTGTCACACGCCCGTGCTGTTTTAACAGGTCCGTCCATGATTCCTCCACATAGGCATGTCGCACGCCCGTGTTGTTTTGGCAGGCTAGACCACGGCCATGTCTCACGGTCGTGGCATTTTATCGTAGCCCGTGTTGGGGAAATCTTTTGCCCTGTTTTCACACGGACTTAAGCACGCCCGTGTGATTGGCCGTGTCTCTATGGAAACACCTGTACTCAACATTTCTATTAGTAGGTTATGTAACACCCCGAACCCGAGACCGACACCGGAGTCGAACACGAGGTGTTAACAGACTTTAAACCCCTTATAAAAAAAATTCCCAAACACTGCCAAACTGCGTACTAGTCGCTTTAAAAATCATATCTTGAGTTTCACAACTCAAAAATCAGTTTCATGATTTTTCCCTGAAACTAGACTCATATGCCCATCTACATATTTTTTTCTAGAATTTTTGGTCAGGCCAATTAGTACATTTTATTAGTCAAAGTCTCCCATGTTACAGGGATCGACTACACTGACCTTTTCTAATTACGACCTGTATATCTCCCTGCACAGAGATTCAATACTGATGACGTTTGTTTCTATAGAAACTAGACTCAGAGGGGAATCTATACATATATGGTATGACTCCTAATTATCTCTGGTTAATTTATAATGAATTTCCAAAGCCGGAACAGGGAATCCAGAAACCGTTCTGCCCCTGTCTCACGAGAACCTGAATATCTCTTAACATACTGTCCATATGATCATTTCGTTACTTTCCTATGAAAATAGATTCATCAAGGTTTGTTTACATAATTTAATCACTATTTAATTCCCTTCCTACAATTTTTAGTGATTTTCTAAATCTACATCACTGCTGCTGTCAGCATCTGCCTTTAAGGTAGACTTTACCTATTTCATAGTTTCCATGGCCCATCCTTGTTAAGCATATCCACACCTCTCAATAACCATATCCATACCAAATAATTATAACATTATACTCAAACATATATAAGCCATTTTCGCATGGCTATCCAAAATTTATACAAGTCCAAAGGGTCCATGACCCACAACAAACAAACGGGTAATCCTATACATGCCATTTCGAAGTTCAACCAAAATTGTACCAAAAGGGGGCTTTGATAGTGTGGGCGACTTCGACTTCAAGATCCCGAGTCCGATAGCTGGAGAACCAAAATCTATAAAACAGAGGAGCAATGAAACGGAGTAAGCAATTTATGCTTAGTAAGTTTTGAGCAAGGAATTCCAGCACAACAAAAGTATAGCATTCATATAGCTAAACGGATAATTTCATATACACAAATTTTTGATATCATACTTGCTTCACATTACCAACCCTTATGTACATACACAAAAGACCAACTTAGCCAAAGGCCGGTAGCTCATTTATCAACTGAGCGAATACTTATTTGTAAGGGCTCAACTAAATTCAAGCACATACGAAACATACCTCAATGTTGGGATGTTTCTAGAGTATTAACTGAAATTTTTACAGCAAGATCATTCATTCCCAAATCACGTACCTTCGGAATTTATCCGGATATAGCTCCTCGTTCAAATGCCTTCGGGACATAGCCCGGTTATAGTAACTCGCACAAATGCCTTCGGGACTTAACCCGGATTTAGTAACTCGCACAAATGCCTTCAGGACTTAACCCGGATTTAGTAACTCGCACCAATGCCTTCGGGCTTAGCCCGGAATTAGTATCTCGCACAAATGCCTTCGGATCTTAGTCCGGATATGGTCACTTAGCACAAAGCCTTCGGGACTTAGCCCGGACATCATTCAAATAACCATGCACATTTAACCATAAATCATGGCACATTCGTATTTCATTTTCGTTAGCAAAACTCAAACACAAGACACTTATCATTCTTGCAATTTCGGCTCAATAGCCACACACAAAGAGCATGATTTTGATTTGCTTAAAACATGATCTAATCAAATCTTAATTTAAGCTCTCTTACTCAAGAACTTACCTCGGATGTTGTCGAACGATTCCGATGGCTATTCGACCACTTTTTCCTTTCCTTTATCGGATTTAGTTCCCCTTTGCTCTTGAGCTTAATTAAACAAATAAATTGATTTAATCATTTGAGCATCGAAAAGAGGAACACAAGGCACTTAGCCCATATTTATACATTAGACATTAAAGTCACATATGTATGGAATCATGAATCAAACTCAACATTTTAGCTAACTTTTCCCCTTGGCCGAATTTTCTAAGCCAAGACAAAAGCATCAATATGCTTGCCTCTAACCGAATACATGCAACACCAATCTTCTTCCTATGGCCGAATATGCATGTCTATGTTGAGGCCGATTATATGCTTAATACTTCCTACAAGTATGGTTACTTGTATTGATTACATATCATCTTGTTTCAAGTTCAAAACTCGGCTAATACGCATATATACACTAGTAATCAAATACTATCATTTTGCACTTCACCTTGCTACCATTTCACATCTATTTTCTACCATGGCCGAATGCATCAAGACACCATACCATTCAATTTTGGTCATGGGTTACACAAAGAACTTGATGTCTAACTCAAAAATGTCAAAAAGAAGATTCAAGAATCATCAATCCACCATCACATGCATCATTAACAAGCTTCATATTTAGCATGCAATGGCATTAACACAAAATCCACCTAGGCCGAATATCATCCCCATGACATAGCAAAGATTTGAACCATGGGCTAATTAGAACTCAAGCTAGCAACTAAAAACATGCATGAATCTCATGGTACAACCTCAAACATACCTTAATCTAGATACAAGTATGGGCCAAACCTCCTCCTAATCCTCTTCCAAACCAAACATGAAGCAAGAACTCCTTCCTCCTTCCTTAGAAATTTCGGCCAAAAGAAGTGAAAAAAGATGAACAAAATTTTCTCTTTTCTTTTCTTTAACTCACGGCAATGGGGGGGACAACCACACACCTTTTTTTTTTGTTCCCATCATATTCCCTTTCATTATTTAATTTCCATGCTCATTATTTTATTTTTTTCCACCCATGATGCACCAACACAACATGTCTATGACATGTCTTGCCCATCACCCTTGGTCTACCATGCTTGTCATGGCCGGCCACTACTCATTAGGGGGGAATTTGACATGCAAGTCCCCCCTTTTTTCAACATACACTAATAGGTCCTTACGCATTGACCTATCACATTTTAAAATTTTCTCACATAAGTCCTATTGACTAAATTCACATGCAATCGACTAAATCGAAGCTTGAAATTTTCACACATTCATAATTACATATTCTAGACAATAAATATCACATTCAAACATTTCGGTGACTCGGTTTAGCGGTCCCGAAACCACTTCCCGACTAGGGTCAATTTTGGGCTGTCACAACTCTCCCTCACTTAAGAAATTTTCGTCCCCGAAAATCTTACCGGTAAATAGGTTTGGGTATCATTCTTTCATCGAGCTCTCAGTTTCCCAAGTAGCTTCCTCGATCCCGTGTTTGAGCCATAACACCTTCACTAACGGAACCCCTTTGTTTCGCAACTCCTTCACTTCACGAGCTAAGATACGCATCGGTTCTTCTTCATAACTCATATCGGCCTGAATTTCAACCTCTGATGGGCTAATTATGTGCGATGGATCAGATCGATAGCGTCGAAGCATCGAAACATGAAAGACGTCGTGAATCTTTTCAAGCTCAGGGGGCAAAATCAATCTATACGCAACCGGACCAACTCGTTTGGAGATTTCGTACGGCCCAATGAATCTCGGGCTCAACTTGCCCTTACGGCCAAACCTGAGTACCTTTTTCCAAGGCGAAACTTTAAGGAACACTTTATCTCCCACCTGATATTCAATGTCCTTTCGTTTCAAATCCGCATACGATTTCTGACGATCTGGGGCTACCTTCAGACTTTCACGGATTACCTTTACTTTCTGTTCGGCATCTTTAATCAAATCAACTCCGAAAATTTTACTTTCACCGAGCTCGGTCCAAAACAATGGTGTACGGCATTTACGACCGTACAAAGCCTCGTAAGGTGCCATCTTAATACTTGATTGAAAACTATTGTTGTAAGCGAATTCAATCAAAGGTAAATACCATTCCCATGAACTACTGAACTCGAGGATGCAACATCTCAACATATCCTCAAGTATCTGAATTATCCGCTCGGAGTGACCATCGGTTTGGGGGTGAAAAGCAGTGCTAAAATGCAGCTTGGTACCCAAAGCTTCTTGCAATTTCTTCCAAAATCGTGAGGTGAATCTCGGATCTCTATCCGACACGATAGAAATAGGTACCCCGTGTAATCTCACAATTTGAGAAACATACAATTCAGCTAGTTTATCCAATGAAAAATTCGTACGCACGGGGATAAAGTGAGCCGACTTAGTTAGTCTATCAACAACAACCCAAATCGCATCCTTCTTACTTGCTGACAATGGCAGTCCGGACACAAAGTCCATTGTGACTCGATCCCATTTCCACTCAGGTATCATGATCAGCTGAAGTAATCCTGAAGGCACTTGATGTTCCGCTTTCACTTGTTGACATATTAAACATCTCGAAACAAAGTCGGAGATGTCTCGTTTCATACCATGCCACCAAAATTGACGTTTCAAATCGTTGTACATTTTTGTACTCCCCGGGCGAATTGACATTCGGCTACAATGGGCTTCGTTCAGAATCATCGAAATGAGTTCTGAATTCCTTGGAACACACAAACGACTTCTGAACCTCAAACAATCATCATCATCAATTTGAAACTCTGATTCCTTGTTCGGAACACACTCAGCCCGTTTTGCAACCAATTCATCATCAACTTTCTGAGCTTCACGAATTTGATGAATCAATAATGGTTTGGCTTTTAATTCAGCTACTAACACATTGTCGGGTAGAACAGACAAGTGCACATTCATCGCTCGTAAAGCAAACAATGATTTCTGGCTTAAGGCGTCCGCAACCACATTAGCCTTTCCCGGGTGGTAATCAATGACAAGCTCGTAATCTTTCAACAACTCAAGCCAACGTCTTTGTCGCAGATTCAAGTCTCGCTGAGTCATCAAATATTTGAGACTTTTTTTATCCGAAAATACATGGCACTTCTCACCAAACAAATAATGTCGCCATATTTTCAAAGCAAATACGATGGCAGCTAGTTCGAGATCATGGGTCGGATAATTTCTCTCGTGTGGCTTCAATTGTCTCGACGCATAGGCCACAACTCGACCTTCTTGCATCAATACGCAACCCAACCCAAGTAGGGATGCGTCACTATAAATGACAAACTCTTTGCCTGATTCGGGTTGCACTAAAATTGGAGCTTCAGTCAAATGAGTTTTCAGTTGATCGAAACTTTTCTGACATTTCTCCGTCCATTCGAACTTAACATCCTTTTGAAGTAGCTTCGTCATTGGTGTGGCTATCATTGAGAAACCTTTGACAAATCGTCGGTAATAACCCGCGAGCCCCAAAAAGCTCCGAACCTCAGTAATATTTCTCGGAGGTTTCCAGTTAAGTATGGCTGAAATTTTGTTCGGGTCAACTCGAATACCCGATGCGGATACTACATGACCCAAGAAGCTAACCTCTCTTAACCAGAACTCACACTTACTGAACTTAGCATATAACTGCTTATCCCACAAAATTTGCAACACTAGCCTCAAATGCTCAGCATGTTCGGTCACATCTCTTGAATAGACCAAGATGTCATCAATGAACACAACTACGAACCGATCCAAATATGGTCTGAAGATCCGATTCATCAAATCCATAAATGCCGCAGGGGCATTAGTGAGCCCAAATGGCATCACTAAGAACTCATAGTGACCATATCTCGTCCTGAAGGCAGTTTTGGGTATGTCCGATTCTCGAATTCGCAACTGATAATAGCCCGATCTCAAATCTATTTTTGAGAACATTGAGGCTCCCTTCAGTTGGTCGAACAAATCATCGATACGCGGTAACGGATATTTGTTCTTTATCGTCACTTTATTCAGTTGACGATAGTCAATGCACAACCTCATGGTTCCGTCCTTCTTTTTCACGAACAATACTGGTGCACCCCAAGGTGAGAAACTTGGTCGAGGAAAACCTCTATCCGTCAATTCTTGCAACTGAGCTTTCAACTCTTTTAACTCGGTTGGTGCC
Source organism: Gossypium hirsutum (assembly GCF_007990345.1). Lineage (NCBI taxonomy): Eukaryota > Viridiplantae > Streptophyta > Magnoliopsida > Malvales > Malvaceae > Gossypium > Gossypium hirsutum. The sequence goes on from NC_053429.1 coordinate 21,069,062, forward strand.
ATACGATACGGAGCTATCAAAATCGGCGTAGTCCCAGGTACAAGCTCAATACCAAACTCTATCTCCCGAACAGGTGGTAAACCCGGTAATTCTTCAGGAAAAACATCCGGGTATTCACAAACCACCGGCACAGATTCGGGTTTCTTTTCTAATTCTTTGTCATCAAGTACATACGCAAGGTATGCTTCGCACCCTTTTCTTACATATTTCTGGGCCAACATTGCTGATATTACAGCTGGCATCCCCTCCAAGTCCGTAGACTCAACTCGGATTACTTCGTTATTTGCGCACCTCAAATCAATAGTCTTGCTTTTGCAATTCACAACCGCATCATGCGCGGTCAACCAATCCAAACCAAGAATAACATCAAATTCATCAAACGGCAAAAGCATCAAGTCTGCCGGAAAACAGGAACCTCCAATTTCTAGGGGACATTTCTTACACACTTTGTCGACAAGCACGTAACGACCCAAGGGATTTGACACCCGAATTACAAACTCAGTAGACTCAATAGGTAAAGTCTTACTGGATGCTAAGGTTTCACATATGTAAGAATGAGTAGAACCGGGGTCAATCAAAGCAATTACATTAGTATCAAAGAGAGTAAAAGACCGGTAATAACATCAGGCGAAGAAGCATCCTCGCGGGCACGTATAGCATAAGCTCTAGCAGGCGCACGAGCCTCGGATCTGGTCGTAGCATCTCTAAATCCTCTCTGACCACCACCAGCATTGCCCGTATTTCCAGATGGTCTACCTCGAGCAGTGGTAGCACCCGGTTTCCCACTCTGATTTACATTCTGTTCAGACAACCTCGGGCAATCTTTAATGAAGTGGTCAACTGATCCGCACTTGTAACAGGAGCGGTCAGGGAATCTACAACTCCCCGAATGCCATTTACCGCAATATCGACATTTCGTTCTGTCTCGACGTTCATTCCCAACACTGGCGACCGAAGTGTCTCGTGTACCCACAAGGGGTCGATCACGATCTCGTCTAAAAAGGCCCGAAGTGCCTCTAAACTGGCCCGCATCATCTTAAAATTTCTTCGATGCCAGTTGAAGAGACTTTCCCTAGGATCTTTTACGAAACTCTCTAGTTCCCTCATCAACTTTTTGTTTTTCTTTTCTAAGCTCTTCGGCTTTACAAGCTCGCTCACCAAGTACTACGAACTCTCGTATTTCAAGAATGCCAACGAACATTTTATATCTTCATTCAGCCCATCCTCGAAGCGTTTACACATGATAGCCTCGGACGAAACACATTCCCGAGCGTATCTACTAAGCCTAACAAATTTTCGCTCGTAATCAGTAACCGACATAGAACCTTGCTTAAGCTCAAGAAATTCCTTCTGTTTTTGATCAACAAATCTCTGACTGATATACTTTTTCTGAAACTCAGTTTGGAAAAACTCCCAAGTTACTTGCTCTCGGGGCACAACAGAAGTCAGAGTACTCCACCAATAGTAGGCAGAATCGCGTAGCAAGGAGATAGTACACTTTAGGCATTCATCGGGTGTACAAGATAGCTCATCGAGTACCCGGATAGTGTTGTCCAACCAAAATTCAGCTTGCTCGGCATCGTCGCTATCCGTAGCCTTAAATTCAGTAGCCCCATGTTTTCGGATTCTATCAACTGGGGGCTTATTTGACCTTATTTGGTCAGTTACCGGAGGTATTGTAGGTGCGGGGGTGGTATTTTTCGGGAATGGAGGTTGTGGAACAGCCGTATTAGTTCGAATGTATTGGTTGAACCAATCATTCATCACGCTATAGAAAGCTTGTCTAGCTTCATCGTTTGGGTTACTAGCATTAGGTTGAGAGTCCGCCGGCGCTGTCCCTTGTGCGGGAGCAGGCGCTACACTCTCAAGATCATCAGCTACCGCTCGGTCGGGATCGGGATCCATTACTATAAATAAACACATTTGCAAATGTCAGAAATCACCACACTATCAAATAATCACATAAAATGGCATGTATAGCTAGACCCAACGCATTACGGTAGTCCTAGAATCGACTAAACCGTAGCTCTGATACCAATCAAATGTAACACCCCGAACCCAAGACCGACACCGGAGTCGAACACGAGGTGTTAACAGACTTTAAACCCCTTATAAAAAAAATTCCCAGACACTGCCAAACTGCGTACTAGTCTCTTTAAAAATCATATCTTGATTTTCACAACTCGAAAATAAGTTTCGTGATTTTTCCCTAAAACTAGACTCATATTCCCATCTACATATTTTTTTCTAGAATTTTTGGTCAGGCCAATTAGTACAGTTTATTAGACAAAGTCTCCCATGTTACAGGGATCGACTACACTGACCTTTTCGCATTACGACATGGATATCTCCCTGCACAGAGCTTCAATACTGATTCCGTTTGTTTCTATAGAAACTAGACTCAGAGAGGAATCTATACATATATGGTATGACTCCTAATTATCTTTGGTTAATTTATAATGAATTTCCAAAGTTGGAACAGGGAATCCAGAAACCGTTCTGACCCTGTCTCACGAGAACCTGAATATCTCTTAACATACTGTCCATATGATCGTTTCGTTACTTTCTTATGAAAATAGATTCATCAAGGTTTGTTTACATAATTTAATCACTATTTAATTCCCTTCCTACTATTTTTAGTGATTTTCCAAATCTACATCACTGCTGCTGTCAGCATCTGCCTTTAAGGTAGACTTTACCTATTTCATAGTTTCCATGGCCCATCCTTGTTAAGCATATCCACACCTCTCAATAACCATATCCATACCAAATAATTATAACATTATACTCAAACATATATAAGCCATTTTCGCATGGCTATCCAAAATTTATACAAGTCCAAAGGGTCCATGACCCACAACAAACAAACGGGTAATCCTATACATGCCATTTCGAAGTTCAACCAAAATTGTACCAAAAGGGGGCTTTGATAGTGTGGGCGACTTCGACTTTAAGATCCCGAGTCCGATAGCTGGAGAACCAAAATCTATAAAACAGAGGAGCAATGAAACGGAGTAAGCAATTTATGCTTAGTAAGTTTTGAGCAAGGAATCCCAGCACAACAAAAGTATAGCATTCATATAGCTAAACAGATAATTTCATATACACAAATTTTTGATATCATACTTGCTTCACATTACCAACCCTTATGTACATACACAAAAGATCAACTTAGCCAAAGGCCGGTAGCTCGTTTATCAACTGAGCGAATACTTATTTGTAAGGGCTCAACTAAATTCAAGCACATACGAAACATACCTCAATGTTGGGATGTTTCTAGAGTATTAACTGAAATTTTTACAGCAAGATCATTCATTCCCAAATCACGTACCTTCGGAATTTATCCGGATATAGCTCCTCGTTCAAATGCCTTCGGGACATAGCCCGGTTATAGTAACTCGCACAAATGCCTTCGGGACTTAACTCGGATTTAGTAACTCGCAAATGCCTTCGGGACTTAACCCGGATTTAGTAACTCGCACCAATGCCTTCGGGCTTAGCCCGGAATTAGTATCTCGCACAAATGCCTTCAGATCTTAGTCCGGATATGGTCACTTAGCACAAAGCCTTCGGGACTTAGCCCGGACATCATTCAAATAACCATGCACATTTAACCATAAATCATGGCGCATTCGTATTTCATTTTCGTTAGCAAAACTCAAACACAAGACACTTATCATTCTTGCAATTTCGGCTCAATAGCCACACACAAAGAGCATGATTTTGATTTGCTTAAAACATGATCTAATCAAATCTTAATTTAAGCTCTCTTACTCAAGAACTTACCTCGGATGTTGTCGAACGATTCCGATGGCTATTCGACCACTTTTTCCTTTCCTTTATCGGATTTAGTTCCCCTTTGCTCTTGAGCTTAATTAAACAAATAAATTGATTTAATCATTTGAGCATCGAAAAGAGGAACACAAGGCACTTAGCCCATATTTATACATTAGACATTAAAGTCACATATGTACGGAATCATGAATCAAACTCAACATTTTAGCTAACTTTTCCCCTTGGCCGAATTTTCTAAGCCAAGACAAAAGCATCAATATGCTTGCCTCTAACCGAATACATGCAACACCAATCTTCTTCCTATGGCCGAATATGCATGTCTATGTTGAGGCCGATTATATGTTTAATACTTCCTACAAGTATGGTTACTTGTATTGATTACATATCATCTTGTTTCAAGTTCAAAACTTGGCTAATACGCATATATACACTAGTAATCAAATACTATCATTTTGCACTTCACCTTGCTACCATTTCACATCTATTTTCTACCATGGCCGAATGCATCAAGACACCATACCATTCAATTTTGGTTATGGGTTATACAAAGAACTTGATGTCTAACTCAAAAATGTCAAAAAGAAGATTCAAGAATCATCAATCCACCATCACATGCATCATTAACAAGCTTCATATTTAGCATGCAATGGCATTAACACAAAATCCACCTAGGCCGAATATCATCCCCATGACATAGCAAAGATTTGAACCATGGGCTAATTAGAACTCAAGCTAGCAACTAAAAACATGCATGAATCTCATGGTACAACCTCAAACATACCTTAATCTAGATACAAGTATGGCCAAACCTCCTCCTAATCCTCTTCCAAACCAAACATGAAGCAAGAACTCCTTCCTCCTTCCTTAGAAATTTCGGCCAAAAGAAGTGAAAGAAGATGAACAAAATTTTCTCTTTTCTTTTCTTTAACTCACGGCAATGGGGGGGGACAACCACACACCTTTTTTTTTTGTTCCCATCATATTCCCTTTCATTATTTAATTTCCATGCTCATTATTTTATTTTTTTCCACCCATGATGCACCAACACAACATGTCTATGACATGTCTTGCCCATCACCCTTGGTCTACCATGCTTGTCATGGCCGGCCACTACTCATTAGGGGGGAATTTGACATGCAAGTCCCCCTTTTTTCCACATACACTAATAGGTCCTTACGCATTGACCTATCACATTTTAAAATTTTCTCACATAAGTCCTATTGACTAAATTCACATGCAATCGACTAAATCGAAGCTTGAAATTTTCACACATTCATAATTACATATTCTAGACAATAAATATCACATTCAAACATTTCGGTGACTCGGTTTAGCGGTCCCGAAACCACTTCCCGACTAGGGTCAATTTTGGGCTGTCACAGGTTAGGAGTTAGATATCAGAATTTAAATAAATTAATAAAGTTAGTACTCGGGTTGCCTGTCGAGAAGCGCTTATTTATAGTCTAAGCTCGACTTACCTCTTTGTTGAATGGTCATTATGGTTCGAGGAGTTCATATTCCTCATTCCGGTTGTCAATTTTAAAATAAGGTTTTAATCGGGTGTTGTTTACCTTAAAAGTGCCGAACTTGGGATGACTCACCTCAACCGTTCCGAATGGGAAAATACTGAGTACCGTAAGAGGGATTTCCTCATTTGGTGTAGTAGTTACAATGTGAGGATCAACGGCATCTAGTAAGACTGTATCGCCAACCTTAAGTTGATTAAGAGAGGTATCGGGCTTGTTTTTGTACAGTTTTGATTTATCATGTGTTCTTGATTTGTGTTCTTACCATTCGTCTAGCTCCTCTATCCGTAGTCTTCGTTCTTCATGGACATCTTTGTTCTCTTCATGATAGTAGCGCACTGTCTTTGTTGTCTTGGTTCGAAGAAATTCCAGCAAGGACAAGTGAATATTAGTTTTATCATTGACAGGTTTTATAGCATTAACTTGAGTCTTAGAGGTTTTGACTGAGTCGCGTGCTTGAAGTGTTACTCGATCGTCACCTGCACGAAGTGTTAGCTCTCCGGTGCCTACATTAATAATGGTTCTGGCAGTCGCTAAAAGGGTCGTCCTAAAATTAAAGGTACCTCGTTAACCTCATCCATATCTAAGACAACGAAGTCTACTGGGTAAATAAATTTATCAATTTTAACGAGAACATCTTCAATAATACCCTTAGGAAATCTAACTGTTTTGTCAGCCAATTATATGCTCATCCTAGTCTGTTTGGGTTTACCGAGACCTAGTCGTTTAAACATTTTATATGGCATAACATTTATACTTGCTCCTAGATCAGCTAAAGCATTATTTACAGATAGACTACCAATTAAACAAGGAATTGTAAAACTTTCTGGATCTTTTAATTTGTTAGGTAGCTCATTCTTTAGAATAGCTGAGCAGACTGCATTGAGTTCCACGTGCGATGTAGCGTCTAATTTCCTTTTATTGCTCCGAAGTTCCTTTAAGAATTTTGCTGAGTTGGGCATCTACGAAAGAACTTCAATAAAGGGTAAGTTAATATGTAATTTCTTTAAGAATTTGACAAACTTACCGAATTGTTCTTTTATTCTGTCTTTCATCATCGCTTTAGGATATGGCACACGAGGTTCATGATTTGTACTTACCTGTTTGGGATCATTATTGTTTACCTCTTCTCGTCCTTTGTTCATCGTGTTTTCTTGCTGTATTTCTGGCTCGGGTGCAATGAGTCCTTCCTTATTTTGAGTGCTAATTGCATTGATGTGTTCCCTCAGATTAGGTTCAGTATTACTTGGTAGGCTACCTTATGGTCGATCGGAGATTAGTTTGGACAGTTGGCCTATCTGAGTTTCGAGTCCTTAGATCGATGCTTGTTGATTCTTAAGTGCTGTCTCAGTATTATGGAAACGGGTTTCTGACACCGAGATGAATTTAGAAAGCATCTCTTCAACGTTTGGTTTTTTCTCTTGTTGATAAGGTGGCTGTTGAAAACCTTAAGGATTTTGTGGCTTTGGATTTCCTTGACCTCCCCAGGAAAAATTGGGGTGGTTCCTCCAACCTATATTATAAGTATTATTGTATGGGTTATTTTGAGATCTAAAGTTATTGTTACCCATATAGTTGACTTGTTCTTCTTCAGTTGTAGGATTGAAGGATTGGTATTCTGTATGCACACCTCCTCCGCTTGAGTCACACCTCATTACTGGATGTACCTACATAGAACCAAGAAAACTATCAATCTTTTTATTGAGAAGTTCTACCTGATTAGAGAGCATGGTGACTGAATCGATGTTATAAACGCCGGCTGTTTTCGTTGGCTTTTTCCTCATAACTTGGCACTGATAGTTATTCAGTGACATCTCCTCTATAAATTCATAGACATCTTCCGATGTTTTATTGTTGATGGTTCCGCCAGTAGCTGCGTCAATCATTTGTCTTGTCGAGGGATTCACACTATTGTAGAACGTTTGAACTTGCAGCCAAAGCGGTAACCCATGGTGAGGACACCTTCTCAGTAAGTCCTTGTAACTCTTCCATGCATCGTAAAGTGTTTCTAAATCCATCTGCACAAAAGAAGAGATATCATTACGTAATTTGGCCGTTTTAGCTGGCGAAAAATATTTTAGTAAAAGTTTCTCAGTCATTTGTTCCCAAGTAGTGATAGACCCTCGTGGTAACGAGTTCAACCACTGTTTAGCTTTGTTACTTAGTGAAAAGGAAAATAACCGAAGACGAATGGCATCATCAGAAACACCATTGATTTTGAATGTATCGCAAAATTCAAGAAAGTTCGCTAAGTGCGTGTTGGGATCCTCATCCTGCAAACCATCAAACTGAACAAACTGTTATATCATCTGAATGGTGTTAGGTTTTAGTTCGAAATTATTCGCAGCAATAGCAGATCTAACTATACTAGACTCAATTACTGTTAAAGAAGGTTTAGCATAGTCATACATAGTACGTGGAGTAGGATTTTGATTAGCAGCAATTGCAAGAGGTAGCTAATTGCCTTGGTTTTCAGCCATCTCGTCGGTTAGGGGTTGAGTATCGTCTTCTCGCTCGTTCTCTGTGTATCGTAAGCTACGCCTTATATCTCTTTGATTTTTGCGAATTGTACGATCGATTTCTTCATCAAAAAGTAATGGTCCCGACGGGTTTCTTCTAGTCATAAACTATAAAAACCTACCAAGAGAGAGAAAAAGTAAATTAATAAATAATAAAATAACATAAAATTGCAAGAAAAATAAATGGCTAAAGTAATAAAAATTTAGTGTTCCTAATATTTCAGTTCCCCGGCAACGGTAACAAAAACTTGATCGCATGATTCGTAACAAGTAATAAATATTTATAATGAAGATCAAACCTAGACTAACTATTATCACGATAAAAAGGCAAGCACACCTATCGAACAATAGTATAGTAACGGCAAGACCGGGATATCGTACCCAAGGGAACCAAAAGTATTAGTAATAACTATCTTTTTATTATCTAACCCAAGAATAAAAGGGGTTTGTTTTAATTAACTAATTATTTAAACTAAGAACGCACAGAGAAAAGAATTGGGGAATTGCTTTTGGGAAAATCGATTGACTTGAGACAATACCTAAGGAAAAATCCACCTAGAGTTTACTTGTTATTCTGGCTCCGAATCGGACGATTTATTCATTCAACTTGTTCCATGGAGATCCCTAAGCTATGTTATTATCCCTATTCAAGACTAATAACGTCTAATCCCTAAATTGAATAACCGAGACTTTTCTCTAATTAACATTCTAAGGTTGCATTAACTCGATCTATGGATCCCCTTATTAGGTTCCACCCTAATCCAGCAAAATCTTGTCACCCTATTTCAGGCGCGCAGTCAACTCCGCTTAATTATGGCAAATGTACTCTTAGACAGGGTCTATTCCTCCTCTGAATAAGAGCGTGTCTTGAATCAGTATCCTGGGATATTAAAACAAGAATTAAGAACACATAATTAAAAACAAGTTAAATATTTATCATACGATTCAGAAAATAATAACAAGATTCGTCTTAGGTTTCATTCCCCTTAGGTATTTAGGGGACTTAGTTCATAACTAAATAAGAAAACATCTCAGAAGAATAAAGAAAACAAAACATAAAGAAAATCTAAAACTCCTGAAGGGGAATTGAGAAGAGATCTTCAGTCTTGATGATGAATCCGGCTTCTAAGATGGATCATTCGGCTTCCTTGGGGTAATTTCTTACCCCTCTTCTCCGTCTCCCCTTTTCTTCTCCTCTAGTGCGTATTTATAGGCTTTGGAATGCCTAAAAACCCTCCAAAGTGGCCTTTTCCGAATTGGACTTAACTTGGGCTCAGCAGGGACACGCACGTGTGACGTGATTGCCAGGCCGTGTTCGATCCGTTAAATTGCACACGGCCGTGTGGGTCAATGGCCAGGCCGTGTGAATCGTAAAAGCCTTGGTCGACACCCTCGAAAGACACGGGCGTGTGAGCTACCTGTGTGGGAAGGCTTAGGTCGTGTCATCTTCTCGATTTGGTCTATTTTGTCCCTTTTTAGCTCGTTTTTGGCTCCTTTTGACTCTTGGTGCTCTCCTAAGTACAAAACATGAAATTAAAGCATTAGGAGAATGGAATTCACCAATTCTAATAAGAAATCATCTATAAAATGCATTAAACATGGGGTAAAAATATGTATATTTTGCGGTTTATCACAAGTCAACTCCGTGTAAATTTTTCTCACTGACTTCTGTCCAATACAATGGAGTTCTACATTTACGACCATACAGGGCTTTATACGGTGTCATTTTGATACTAGACTGATAACTGTTATTATAAACAAATTCAACAAAAGGAAAATACCTTTCCCAGTTAACTTCAAAAACAAGTATAAAACACCAAAGCATATCTTCCAAGATCTGTATTACCCATTCAGATTGACCATCTATCTGGGGATGAAATGTAATACTAAAGTGTAACTGAGTTCCCAGAGCCTCTTGCAATTTGCACCAGAATCAAGATGTAAACCGAGGATCTCTATCTGAAATAATAGAGACAGGAACACCATGCAATCTGACAATCTCAGAAACATATAATTCAGCCAATCTATCCAAGGAATAATCTATACGTACTGGAATAAAGTGTGCCGACTTTGTCAACCGATCAACAATTACCCAAATGGTATCTTTCTTCCTTGGAGACAAGGGTAATCCGTTGCAAAGTCCATGGTAATCCTTTCCCATTTCCATTCCAGTATCGTGACTGGCTGTAATAGTCTAGAAGCCAACTGATGTTCAGGTTTTACTTGCTGACATATCAAACACTTAGATACGAACTCAGAAATATCTCATTTCATTCCCGGCCACCAGTACATCTTTCTCAGATCATTATACATTTTATTACTACCAAGATGTATAGACATGTTACCATTGTGAGCTTCATTCAAAATCTTTTTTACTAGTTCTGAACCTTTGGTACACACACTCTGCCTCTATATAACAAACAACCATCAGTCCCAATCTGAAATTCTGAGTCAAGAATCGATTCACTCTGCACCATTTTGCTTGAACCCTGCTATCATTTTTCTGAACTTCAAAAATTTGTTGTAAAAACATTGGTCTAGCTTTTAACTCAGCTATAATTGAACCATCATTAGACAACAACAATCAAGTGTTCATTGCTCGCAAAGTATACAAGAATTTTATGCCCAAAGCATCTGCCACTACATTGGATTTTCCCGGATGGTAGTCAATAACAATATCATAATCTTTCAATAACTCAAGCCATCTACGCTGTCTCATATTCAAATCTTTTTGTGACATCAAATATTTCAGACTTTTATAATCAGTGAATATGTGACATTTTTCTCCAAACAAGTAATGCCGCCAAATTTTCAATGCAAACACTATGGCTGACAATTCAAGATTGTGTGTTGGGTAGTTCTTTTCATGTGGCTTTAGCTATCGTGAAGCATAGGCTACTACCTTACCATCTTGCATCAAAACACAGCCTAAACCATTCAACGACACATCACTATAAACTGTAAATCCCTTACTCGATTCAAGCTAGACTAACATAAGTGCTTCTTTCAATAAAGCCTTTATTCTGTTGAAGTTCTGCTAACATTTATTAGTTCACTCAAATTTTACATCTTTCTGTAGCAAACGAGTCATGGAGATTATATCATTGAAAAACTTTTTACAAATCTCCGATAATAACCAACTAGTCCCAAAAAACTTCAAACTTCAGACACATTCTTTGGTGGCTTCCAATTAATGATGGCTGAAATTTTATTCGAGTCTACTCTGACACCGTTAGTAGACACAATATGCCCAAGGAAACTAACTTCCCGAAGCCAAAATTCACATTTACTAAATTTGGCATATAATTGTTTCTCTCGTAGGGTTTGCAACACTATTCTCAAATGTTCAGCATGTTCACTTTCATCTCGAGAGTAACCAAAATATCATCGATAAATACCACCACAAACCTGTCCAAATATGGGCTAAAAATTCTGTTCATCAAATTCATAAACATTGCAGGTGCATTTGTCAAGCTGAATGGCATCACAAGAAACTCATAGTGCCCATACCTGGTTCTAAAAGTTGTCTTTGGCATATTCGATTCCTTTTCCCGTAGTTGACAATAACTAGAACGGAGATCAATCTTTGAAAATACAGTAGCACACTTTAACTCGTCAAACAAGTCATTGATCAAAGGCAATGGATACTTGTTCTTTATAGTAACTTTGTTGAGCTGTCTGTAATCAATACACAACCTCAACAATCCATTCTTTTTCTTTACAAATAGAACCGGCGCACTCCAATGTGAGAAAATACGATGAGCAAAACCTCTATCAATCAAATCTTGCAACTATACTTTCAGCTCTTTCAATTCAGTAGGAGCCATTCTGTAAGGTGCTATGGATATCGGTTTTGTTCCTAGAACAAGATCTATAGAAAATTTCACCTCTCTTTCCGGTGGTAAACCAGGTATTTCTTCTGGGAATACCTCAGGAAATTCACATACTACCAGCACTAACTGAATCTTTGACTCAGATACTTTAGCATCCATCACATAAGCAAGATAGGCATCATACCCCTTTCTAACATATTTCTGCGCCAATACTGCTAAAATCACACTAGGTAGTCCATATAGTTTATCAGATTCAACATGAAACGATTCACAATTCTGACATTTCAATACAATATATTTTTGCTTACAATTAACCACTGCACCATATCGAGTTAACCAATCCATTCCCAAGATCACATCAAATTCATCAAATTGCAATAACATCAAGTTAGCCAGAAAGCAATAACCTTTTTCCATCAACGGACAGTTCCTACAAACTTTATCCACCATAAAACACTAGCCCAAGGGGTTTGAAGCTTTAACCACAAATTTAGTGAATTCAATAGGTAAATTTTTAACAGTCACTAAGTTCATGCATATCTATGAATGTGTGGAACCAGAATCAATCAAATTAGTAATATCAGTATCAAGTAGAGAAAATGTACCAGTAATGACGTCTGGTGCAGAGGCATCTTCTCTAGCAAGAATAGCATATGTCCTTTTAGGTGCTCATGCCTCAAATCTAACTGTAGTATCATTGGTAGTACCTCGACTAACACTAACATTACCGGGTTAGTGGGGTAGTCCGCTGCTCGAGACAGGATTACTCAGTTTTGGAGCTAATTCTATCTCCTTTTCTACTCTTTCGGGACAATACCTGAGAAAATGGTCAAGTGAACCACATCCGAAACAAGCTCCACTTCTAGACCGACATTCCCCATGATGAAATTTGTTACAATGCTTGCGTTTTCGGTTTGGGATTACTAACACTACCCACACTGGCCACAAATGGAGAAAAAGACCTCGGGATAGAATGTTGAGAGCCCCGCTCTCTTCCAGAATATCCCATAGAGGTGGTCACGCGATCATAATACTTCTTGAATTTCTTATAAGCAAATAATTGTGACTTACTCATAGTTCTTTTTTCCAGAAACCCGAGCCTCTCTTTCAACTTGTTTCTTTTCTTTACTCAGTTCCTCCGCTTTGTGTGGTCAGTCAGCTAGCACCGCAAATTCCCTTATTTCATGAATTCCAATCAACAATTTGATGTCTTCATTTAGGCCCTCTTCAAAGCATTTACACATTTTAGCCTCAGTTAAAACTCATTCTATAGCATATTTACTCAACTGAACAAATTCTAGTTCATATTCGGATACGGTCATGTTTCCTTATTTAAGCTCTAGAAATTCTTTCTTTTTCTAATCCATAAATCTCTGACTCACATACTTCTTCCTGAATTCAGCTTGGAAGAATTCCCATGTGACATTCTCTCTTGGTACCACTAAAGTTATGGTATTCCACCAATGATAAGCTGTATCTATCAGTAGGGATACTACACATTTCAAACATTTAGAAGGTTTGCAAGACAATTTATCAAAAACCCAAATAATATTCTCTAGCCAAAACACAGCCCTTTCCGAATCATCATCTACTGTAGCTCTAAATTCTTCCACCCTGTGTTTGTGGATTTTATCTATCGAAGGCTTACCAATCTAACAGGCTCGGCACCCTGTGGTACCTCAGGAATCGATTGGGGAGCAGGTGGGGGAGGTCATTGTACAGTGGGGTTTGTTCTCAAGTACTGAGTAAACCATTCATTCATCATTTGAAAGAAGGATTGTTTTGCCTCCTCACCTCGGCCCTCAGACACGGGCCTTTCACTACCAGACGCAAATACAACTCTTTGAACCGAAGCTGAAGTATTGCTCTCAGCTTCCTCTGATTCAGCTCTAGCTCGGTTGGATGACATTACTATGTGAAAAACACATTTAAAATGATCAGGAGTCATCACACTATCACAATTTATATAATGGCATGTATAGCTAAACTCGTGTTTGCTACGTCAAATCCAAGAATCGACTAAACCGTAGCTATAATACCACTAAATGTAATACCCTTAACTAGTACCCGTCACCGGAACAGGGTTTCGGAGCATTACCAGAACGTTCAGAACATTTTTCCATTAAACCATGGAAATTACTATTCATTTATCGAGATCATCCATAACATCCCTTGATCGGGCCCTTGAGGCCCAATATGAGCATTAGAATTGAATCGGGACTTAATGGGGACTTCTAAGAATTTTTCGTTACTTTTCAAAATTTTTCCAAGATACAGGGCTCACACGCCCGTATGGTCCAAGGGATACGCTCGTGTGACCCTGGGACACGCCCGTGTTGGAGGCCATGTTCGACCCCGTGTAACTCTCTGACTTGTACACACAGTCATACCACACACTCGTGTGCTAGGCCGTGTGGTTAATTAATTCAATAAATAGGTGCAAGTTTCAAATGGCCAAGACACACGCCCGTGTTCTAGGCCGTATGGCACATACGATTGAGACACACGCCTGTGTCTCTACCCATGTGCCCAATTCTGAGCATTCTATTACTCAAAATTAAGGTGCAAGGGACACACAGCCTAACCACATGCCTATGTTACCAGGCCGTGTGCCACACACAATCTAGACACACGCCGTGTGTCTGCCCGTGTGAACAAAATGAAGCCATTTCTAGTTTCATTTCTCACCCAAAATTTCAACCAAGACCTGCACTTGAAACACACAACCAATGCCAAACATTCTAAGCATTTAAAATAGGCAATTTCATCATTTAACATGACATATCATTGCAAGCACAAGTTTTTATAAACTTATCTTGATTTAACTTAGGCAATAACAGCCTTTGATCACATGTACTCAACTTAACACATGTGTATATATATCATAATAGCCTACTTAGAAATATCAAAGTGAACCATTACTAGCCATTCCAAAGGCTACGTTACAAAATAACATTTCAAGCCTCTATTGGCCAAGTTGTCCTATACATTCCATTATACCAAAATGATTTTACTAAGTATACCCAAAATGCTAGTTGATAGTGTGACGATCCTCCAATGATCGTCCAACCTTCACAAGCTTCTGAGCACTGTAAAAAAGGGGGAAAATAAAATAGGGTAAGCATTACATGCTTATTAAGTTCATATAATGGAATCTACACTTACCAATCTTGCTTACTAAATCTAGGCATACAATGTTATGTTCCCGTCCATTTGGCTAAATTGCCTAATCACATACACTTAATCAAACATGTTACTCACAAAGTTTCTATAGACACCAAGTAAAAATAGATAATCTCATCAAACAATATTCTTTCAAGTCATTATTATACCATCTAAAGATTTTCATGCCATGTCAAGAGTTTTATGTCCGTTGAATCATTGAAATTCCGATGAAGGCTCAAATAGTACACTCGAAGTGTACGATTCATTAATCTTTCAATTCTTATCGAATTACCCCTTATGGTACTTAACCAAGAAACATACTCTTGAGCCACTTGTCGTACAACAAGATTACCAGGCCAGGCCAAATCCTTTATAGAGCGTATGCTCAAAAAAGCTCAATTAGGGTTACCAGTCCAGGTTAAACCCAAATCCTAACATATGCTTGAGACGTAACGTTTCGAGATTAACCGTTCGGGCTAAATCCTTTCTATGACAAGGTCATTGGGATTACTCGTCTGAGCTAAATCCCGTCTGCAACAAATGTAAGACCCTATTTGTTTCGAGAAAGCGCATACAATCATCGGAATTCAACATTCAATCGAGACTTAACCCTTTATCACCATTTCAAGCATATATTAAGTTTCTCATTATAACATTCAAGTAATGTACATCAATATAAATCACATTTCATACAACACAACATTCAATTAAACATATTTACATGCAAGATTAAGTTACACGAACATACCTCGACACTTGTTAGCGTAAAAGTCTACTAATCCGAAATCTTTTCTTTTCCTCGATCTATCCTTGAATTAGTGTAGTTCGGATCTATATAAATGAATTTAACCATCAATTTCACACATTTCATATTTAAATGGACTCAATTTATGTCCTAGGAAAAATTACCATTTTACCCCTAACTTTTCCAAAAATTTTGATTTTGTCCCTAGGCTCGGAAAATGAAACTTGTGCAAATTACTCCCTATTCCAAACCTAACCAAAGTCCCATTACAAAATTTACAGCACATGTATACATAAAATTTTAGAATTTTTCCTTCAATTTCCCAATTTTACATTTTAGTCCCTAATTCAAGTTTTCATCAAAAATCACTTTGCAAAAGTTGTTTATCTATCAATAATCTTTCATTTTCTACCATAAATTTATAATTTCCAACATAATACATCCATGACCCATTTTCATACCTTAATAACTTTTCAAATTAATCCTTCAAACAGAGAGATTAAGTTATCTCGGTTTTAAAAATACCAAAATTACTAAAAACAGGACAAGAGAACTTACCCAATTAAGCCTTGAAAGTTTCCCCTCTCTATCCTAGGGTTCCCATAAAATTTTAGGTTGAATATGATGAAAATAAGATGATATGTTTCTTTTCATCTTTTAATTAATTATGTATTTTGGTATTTCTAATTTAGTCCTTGTCGTTTTTTATAATTCCATGGATGAATCACCAAGAAAAATCTACATACTTTTATTAATGGTCTAATTATTGTATAAGGACCTTAAGTTTTGAATTTCATAGCTATTTGCTCCTTATAGCTACTAGAATTCAACTTTCTAATTTTATGCGATTTAGTTCTTCTCGTAATTAAGCACTTAATCGATAAAATTTTTGTTTCAAAATTTTCACATGACATACCTATTATATTATGGACCATATAATGAAATAAAAACAAATCATATTTTTGGGTCAGATTTGTGGTCCCGAAACCACTGTTTTTATTTCACTAAAAATAGGTTGTTACACATTTCATAGCTTGTTTGAGCATTTATAGTTACAACTTATGTGAGCATCATTCTCAGGTATCCGACATTATTTTATTTGGTTCATCAAGTGAAAAAAATGAATAAATGAAATGGTTATATGAACCAATTATATAGAAATTGATATATGAAATAGAACATTGGATATAGATATTTGAAATAAAATGTTAGTTGTTAAATGAATAGGTGATGGTTGGATTGATTTTTAAATGTGTTTACTTGTAAGTTATATGTTTTGAATATGTGAACTCACTAACCTTGTGAGATATGTGGTGTTTATAGGAAATAAATGAACTCATGACATTGTTTATAAAATTAATTACGAAATGTTTTAGTTACAATAGTTACAATAAGTTTAAGTTTAAGTTTAATACAGACTTATTAAGCTTTAAGTAAGCTTACCTTGTTTCATTTTCTTCATTGTAGATTGTCGGATTCGTGCTATTGGTTGTACCTTTTTTGGACATCACACTATCTGTCAAATCATTCGTTAGGTATTTGTTTATTTTGGCTCGGTTATAAGTGGCATGTCAATAGGTTTTTGGTATGTATATGTTAATGAATATAGTGGTAATGTTTTGTGTCATTTAAGATGTAAACTTTGTATTCGGTTGTTTTGGTGACATCAATTGGTAATGTCCTACCATGTCTATATTGATATCTTGTTGTCGAATAGTCCTTTTGTTTCTGGTAACCTATTGA
This sequence comes from Gossypium hirsutum, assembly GCF_007990345.1. Classification (NCBI taxonomy): domain Eukaryota; kingdom Viridiplantae; phylum Streptophyta; class Magnoliopsida; order Malvales; family Malvaceae; genus Gossypium; species Gossypium hirsutum. Next base: position 21,086,388 of record NC_053429.1, read on the forward strand.
ATTTTGGTTGGTTTTGGTATGCGATGGCAATGATATGTTTTTGGTTTAAAATGCATTTTGAATGGTTGAATTGGTACAAATGTATTAGGTAACTTGATAAATTTTGGTTGATGATTTTGGTCATGATAAATAAGGTATAATTGATGGTTAAATAAACATGAAATGTTAAGTAGTTTATTTGAATGGTTTATGTTTGAATGTTGGAATTGTGGTACAAATAAGAGCATATAGGTTAGGCACTTAGGTTGAATATTATGTGGTATATTTTACGTTTTTTATGTATTTTGGATAGGTTTAATGGATGGTTATAATATAACTTGTAGTCTAAGAGATTTGGTTTGAAATGACTTGTTTTTTAAGGTATTTTTAGGTGAACACGGTCTATCACACGTCCCTGTGCCACACATAGTTGCATGACACAACCATGTGGCTTATATGATTTTGGTGCAAGTTTGTCCACACTGTTAGAATGAGTTACACGGCCATGTAACCCTGAATCACACGAACACAGTTTGTTACACAGTTTGACCTCACAGCCATGTCTTTGAGCCACACGGCTGTGTGACACCTGTTTTTAGTTTTTACCATATTTTTCTATTTTGTTTTAGATTAATCCCTTTTTGTTTCTAAACTGATTTTAGAGTTCCATAAGCTCGATTTACATCTTGTTTTTTCTTTTTTGCTATTAATAATGAATGGCTTTTGATTTATGATATTTAAATAAATCTCTGAAGTATTTTAATGAATTATCAGACTTGTTATAGTGTTAACAAAGACTAATGTAAAGTGGACTGTTGGAGATTCATTCTATAATGGTATCTTCAATGCAATCTTAATCCATTCTCCATACAATCCAAAGGATTCAATTGTTTGTCTGATCCAATCCAATATTCAATGCTAGTTCCTTCAAATAGAACAGTCTTTAAAGTTGAATTTGCATATATAAAAAATATCAACACAATTCAAATCCAAAATATTTTGTTTCAATAAATTCCTAATTCCAAATATGACAAGTAGCATCCTCTTGCAGGGATGACGGAAGTTGTCACTTTCGATTAGCACTGTAACACCCACTTACCCAACCTGATCACTAGGTCTAAGTTGCAAAGTGCTACATTTGTTTTCAAAGAAACTACGATAACATTACACTCAATTAAAATGGTTAAAACAATCAAATAAAACTAAAACATGAGAATAAAACGATACATAATCATTTTCGGGTCTTATACGGGCTTACAAAAGCTCTTTTGATAACTCGAGGTCGAAATAGGACCAAGTTGTAAAAAATTAATATTTGGGGTTGACGTCGCAACACAACTCTCTATTTGGTGCTCGTCGTGACCTTGAAGCAACGATTTTGGTGTAGGTACTTTCCTCTATTTCTCATTGCAACGTTGGGGTTTGTCATCGCAATGTGAGAATCTGTTACTTCCAAATTCAACCTGTTACAAGTTTAAAAAGGAACTTAGAATCACTTATATACATTCTCATTCAACCATTTCATAACTGACCAAGGGATTTCAACAGAAAAATACATTAAATGGTAAACTTCAAAACATTGAATTTTTCAAGCTAACTTCTACCTTTCAAATATCCAAAATCAACTAGTTGAGCACATCCAAACACAAATTCAATTATTAGCATAAGAGCATATCATCTATAACTTAAACATTTGAGACATCTAACCAAAAGTCCCTAGGTACATTCCAAAATACCAAAATGAAATACAATTCATAGACTTTTTTGAGTCAGAAGCGATAGTTTGGATGCTGACTTTAAGTCCCGAGGCTTCGAGGAATATTTGATGCACACAGAGAAAAAAAACCGTAAATTGAGCAATAGGGCTCAGTGGTACATTTATGATTCAAGATATATAACAAATATTCACAATACATCTTGTAACACCCCACACCCGTGCCCCACGCTGGGTCGGAATATGAGGCATTACCTAACTTAAACTTATACATATAGACATTTTCATAACACCAAAACATGGTCAAATTTAAAACTTTTTCAATTTTATTTATAAACTCCTTGATAAGAGCCTACTAAGCCCAAAACATCCATTGGAATCCATTCAGAAACAATTTGAGTCCTTTAAAGAACTCTGAAAATAACTCTTAACACAGGGGCACACGCCCATATGGGAGGGGTAACACACCCGTGTGACATTTCAACATGGTCGTGCTATTGGCCCGTGTGGCTCACATGGCCTAAGCAATACAAGGACACGCCCGTATCCTATACTCGTGTGGAATTAATTCTAAATGCACACCTACAGGGATTTTCACACAGCCGGGAACACGTCCGTGTCTCTGGCCCATGTCCTTCACAAGGCTATGACACGCCCGTGTCCTAACCCATGTGCAAAAACTTGGACATTCTGTTTCTGACGTCAGCAATCCTTAAGGGTCACACGACCAAGGCACACACCCGTGTGCTAGGCCATGCGTTTCACACGGCCGTGTCTTTGCCCGTGTGTTTACTACCATGCATACTGACTTACAATTCTCATGTGCAGGGGACACACGGCCATATCACACACCCATGCGATGAACCGTGTGTCATACACGGCCTAGACACACGCCTGTGTGCCTACCCGTGTGGACAAAATAAGGCCATTTACCAAGCCTTTTTGCCACCCTTACTTATGTAACCTACACAATAATCACTCTATACTAACATAAAGGCATATCACATAGCCAAAATGACCAAAATGGACAATATTTCATTTATGCAATTTACTCATCCGTTAAAATATCATCTTCTATTTATAAATCAAAATGAGTATTGATCATCATCCATGGCCTTGTACAAAATGAGTATCATATTCATCATATGAGCCAACACATTATGGCTAACTAACAAAACACTAAACAAAGACTCGAGTCCCTATACATGCCAGAAAACAAAACGATGAAACTAGCTATACCAAGGTCTTGAATGATAGTCTGATTGAAGCTTTTGATGTCACTGGATCCCCGATGTTAGCTTGGCGGCACTATAAGGGAAGAAAAGAAAGGAGGATAAGCGTGGAAGATTAGTAAGTACATATATGCAAATAAAGTGTAATTATAAGAAAGTCATATTCACCCAACGGTAGCTTGTCATGCTTAAAAGATATAAATCACTTAACACTTCTATCTTACTATTCCTTTCATTCATGTATACTTAATACACCTAGTTCTTTACTCAGGTCCTAACCATGAGTTCGGTATACATACCTCATCATAGTATTTACCAACTAAATCTTCGGGTTACCCGTTGAACTCTCGAAATACATATGATATGCAGGGAATTTGCGTCTAAATGCTATATAGGAAATCAGGGCTACCTCGTGCTATAAAACGTTCACATTTTAGCTACTCACAAGCCTTTTTATCAAGTCAGGACCTTGACCCCATAGCTATCATGTAACGTTTGCTCATTGAGCCACTCACGGGTCTGTAAACAAAGTCAGTACCCGAACCCTTGTTACCTATAGCATTTATCTCATGAACTCAGACTCCACTCATTAGTTTAGACCATATAATTTTCATAACATGTGCCTATGTATCCTATACTATGTCTAAGGTTCAATGGGCTTCATATCAAATTGAATAGCATCGCATTTGCTCACATTGTAATTTACTCGCATAACATGTCATTCATACATTCATGGAAACAATTAGAATTTAGATACATAACAAAAATAAGCTAATTACACATGTATATTATTAAAATATATCCAAGTAAGCTTCAATAACAGATTATTTACATATGTACTGACTCGATACAAAATGATGAAGACGAGCTTAATCCTCGTAAACTTTGTTCTTACCCCGATCAAGACCCGAATCACGTTTCTCTTGATCTAAATTAATAAAATTCATTTATTTCATCAGCATATAAATCTAGACACCCGAAAGTTCATAATTAGGCAAAATGACTATTTTGCCTTAGACTTTCACAAAATGACCATTTTACCCCTATGCTCGAAAATTAATTTTTATTGAATTTCTTCATATTATAAGCCTAGTCGAACCCTTTTTACTTTTATAGAAATCCAAAATTTCCACTATTTCACACATTTATCATTTATTTTACAATTCATGCAAAATAGCCCCTATTAGGGTTTTCATGAGAAATTCCTTTACAAAAGTTGTTTATTACTCACCAAAGGATCATATTCTTCCATAAAATTCAGAAAACAACCTAAAAACTCTCATGGAAAAACCGTAGACTCTTGTTCATTTTTCAAAACAGTCCCCTCATTAGAAGGCTCATGACACAAGGGTCTCAAAAATGTAAAAATCTTCAAGAAATCTCATTAGAATCACTTACTTATGAAATCTTAAAGTTTCTGAAATTTTTCAAGCTTCCATGACCATTTCTTGGGGGAAAATCAGTGGGAAAGGAGATAGCAAAAACAAAAAGATGATAGCCTTTTTCTCTTACGTTTTATTTTATTCAAATTAGGTTACCTAACTTTGACTTTTCCATTTTCTCTGTCTCATGGTTGGCCAAGCCTATATCTAAAGGGTCTATTTGCCCTTTAAAGACCCTCAATTTAAGTTTTATGTCAAATTAACACCTTTAGCTATCAATTTAAGACTTTTGAATTTTATGCGATTTAGTCCTTTTTCATAATTAAGCTCACAAACGCTAAAATTACTTCACCAAATTTTTCATGCACTAATATAGACATGCTATAATCCTAAAATAATAATAATATACTTTCTCTGACCTTGGATTAGTGGTCTTAAAACCACTGTTCTAACTAGGCCCAAAATCGGGTTGTTACACATCTAAAAATAAACATGCTTATATGCACATAGTAATCAACCAATTAATGTTCCAAAATGACAAGCTTCAACAATTAATTTGCATATATAACATATTTATAATAAGTCCAAAACAAACTTACCAATATTTCAACATATATATCTATCTTCAACTTACTTAAATTTTAACAAACATTAAATTTATACCAATTTCATATCATTCCATGATCAATCACTCGTTTATGTATTTATATAAGACACAATAGTAGCATATCATGAATATACCAAAAGGTTCATCTCTTTTGCTTAGGTTTTTATACCATTCAGATTGATTTTGGAGTCTGATGACTCATTCGTATTCATTTCAACCCATATGGCTCTTTTTCAACTAAGTCACAATATAGCCATATATCTTATTTATTTCAATTCACATAATTACATTTTTTTGCCCAAAAGCATTAAATATTACCATGTCTAGATTATTTACTAACTTATGATTTGTAACCCCTATTAACTGACTCAAACTTGAATGAATACTCGGATCGTCTAACCAACACACCAAACTAGCATCGAAGTGCATCACCGGATAAACCGAAATAGGGTAAACTAGCACATAAGTGCTTACTAGCGCTCGAAGCGCATCTTGGTGCACAAAGCACATATTTAGCACACAAAGTGCATCCTTGCACATGAGATGCATCTTGGCGCATAATCCCATAGCCAATCCTATCCTATGGCATGCCAACTATATCTGAATCAGCCTAACTAGTTAATAAGGTATCAATATCCCATTCCATTTAGAATTTAGTACACATGTCATTTTTTAATCATACTCATTATCATAATTCAATTCATTAACATATCATGTGTAATTCATATAATCCAATACATATTTTCACCCAATTCCATAATACATATCACATTTCAAACAATTCATGCTAATTTACATTTTATTCATTTTAGTCCTCCATTTCAACTATTCATAATCTAAAAGTTAAATTTATCACCGAATACTTACCTTGATAATCTCATATGCAAATAACATGAAATTGATTACAATTTAAACAACCTTAAATCATAAATGTACAAACTGAGTTTTCACGCGCCACTCATCGATGATTTTCACTTTTCCTTTCTCTCTCAAGGATTCGATGTTGTCGTTAGTTATAAATAATCATAAAACATATCACATTATCAAGTTCCAGCCAAATCAAGATCAAACACCAATTTTTACATATTTTTCATTTTATTTAATTTAGTCCCTAAAACCGGGACAAGCATAACTTTCAATTTAAGACCTCAATTAAAAATCTAATTTCACTAAAACTCACTAGGGACCCTCTATTTTCTATCCCTAAAAATAATTCATGATAGTTTCACATTTTACTCATTTTAGTCTCTAATGTACGAAACTAACAATTAAGCTTTACAATTTAGTCCTTTTTTATATACTAAACTTAAATTCTAACAATTTCACACAAATTTCATTCAATTCTCAAAACTGAAAACTTTCAAAAGTTTAATAGTTTTACAAATTAGTACATGGGTTAGCTAATTCAAGCTCCCAAGACCTAAAATTTATTTTAAAAAATAAAGAAAAAGAACTAAGGACTTACTTGAAATTAAGGGCCAAATGTTAAAAACCAAGCTTCCCAAACCCTTCAATGGTGGATGGTGCTGAAAGATGAAAAATAATATGTTTCATCTTTTTCCACTATCTCATTATTCATATAGTGGGTTTAATTTTAATTAAACTTAATTAATTAGTTAATCATGTTTAATTAAGCTTTAATTTTTAATTAATTTAAACTAATGATATTTAACAACACATCTCACTATCGTCTATTTAAAATAGATTTATTTTTCATTTTAATTCTTTGGATAATTCTATTTAAGTCTCCAAGCCTTAATCTAATTAAAAATCTATAGTGATTTTTTTTACAATTTAGTCCCTGGGCCGTTATTACTCACAATTTTGATTAAATTACTAATCCAAATTTCAATTCATGTATACATTAACTCCATAAACATTCTTATTTAATATTTACGAACTTGGTTTATGAAAACAGGGTCCCAAAACTGTATTTTTCGACACCATCAGAAAATGGGTCGTTACAAGCATTTAGCAAGCCACTTCAAAAACTTACCTCAATATTATAAATTTGTAATATAAAATTTTACACCCATATCGTAAGTGTGTCACAATCTAATTTATATATATATACATATATACTGACTAAATTGATTCTTTTTCAAGTCACGATACCAACTTAGTAACAAACGTATAAAGAATCATAATTTGTAAAAAAATAGAAGACTACAATACAATGAAACCAAATTTATTGAAATTGTATTTTCATATTTTTTATTTTTGTTTTATTATTTACTTTTTACCAACAAGAATTTCTAAGGAAAAATGCTATTTCAAAATCGACATGAGAATACCAAAACAAAAATATTTTTAGGGTTAATTTATCATTTGATACTTGAGTTTGGCTTTGTTATTTAATTTGCTTCCTAAGTTTGGCTTCATGTTCAATTTGGTATCCATACCAAATGGTATTATGTGGCCCAATGAATATTTGACATGTGTGTTATAGTAAAAAAAACATAGGTTCTTAATCGAGAAAAAGAACACACTCAAGTATCAAATTGAACATCAATGTCAAACTTAGGTACTTAATTGAAAAAAACTCAAATACCAAAAAATATATATTGTAACACCCCCTACTTGTGTCTGACGTCGGGACAGAATACGAGGCATTACCGGAATTAAACGCAAGCAATCATGCAAACTGAACCATAAAAATTCATTTATAATTCGAAACATTCAATCACATGCACATAGTCCCTTATTTGGGTCTACGAAACCCAAAACATACTTTAGAAAAGGTTCGGGACTAAACTAAGAACTTTAGAAAGTTCTGGGAAAACTTAGAAATTTTTCTCATGAAACAGGGTCACACGCCCATGTGGACACAGGGGCACGCCCGTGTGCCATCAACACGTCCGTGTCCTCAACCCATGTAACTCTCTATTTATGACGTTATCAAACAAATTAAACCACACGGCCAGGCCACACGCCCGTGTCCCTCACACAGTTGAGACACATGGCCGTGTCTCAACCCATGTAGTCAATACTTAGGCTATTTTCTAGGCTTTCATGTTACCCATAAACCTTTAGAACCTTATACACATTAAAGTCACAAATTATGGCATCACTTTAGTGATTAAACACTCTTTATCAAGACATATTCGTAACATATACATGTCCTCTTACATGAAATGCATCTACTCATGAAATACCAAGTTTAGATTCCTTAATTCACATTCATAAGACTTGTCCCATTGATGACCAATTTTACCATTATACTATGGTTACTAACTTATCCATCAAGCACTAATGTTCAACCGTTATCACGTTGTTTTTATAATGTACAATTACTTCATGACTATGACCACCTCAATTAGTCATAGAGCATACATCCAACACACATCATATTACCAAACATGCATGTCAAACAACATATTCAAATCATCCCATCATATGCATTAAAACATGACATGATTACCTAGACTTACAAACCATAATCAATATGAGCCACATCTCATGGCCATATAAAATAACTCGATATAGACCAATACATTTAGCCGAATCATAATAGCACATGTCATAGAACTAGGTCTCTATACATGCCACTCACTTGAAATTTCTAACATATGTATCAATACTTCGAAAGTATTGGCTTGATAGTGTGATGCTGCCTCCGACGATCTCCAACCCCGAGCCGACCTAAGAACACTAAGGAAATGGAAAAGAGGGAGTAAGCTTTACGCTTAGTAAGCTCGCATGAAAAATAATAAGCAATGTATTAACATGCCATTTCAAATTCTTTCTATTTATTCAAAGTCCAGTCAAGTTGTTTTCTCGAGTCGCAGTGATTAAATTATTTATATCTGAAGCTACCGAACTCCAAATTAAGATCCTCTAATTTTTCCTGAAACTAGACTCACATATCTTCTTACCATAAAATTTTCAGAATTTTTGGTCTTGCCAATAAGTACAGTTTATTCTTTAAAGTCTCCCTTATTTCTCTGTTTGATAGCTTCGACCTTTCTTCACTAAAATTTATTTATCTCTTAGTACGGGATTCGGATAATGTTCCTGTCTATTTTTCTTGAAAATAGACTCATTAAGGACTCAGTCAAATGAATTCTAACCCATAATTATTTTTTACAATTTTTAGTGATTTTCCAAAGTTGAGACAAGGGGGCCGAAATCACTCTGACCCTGTCTTACAAAAATTCAAATATCTCATAATATGAAATTCTTTTACTTACACCGTTTCATCTATGTAGTGAGACTTCCTTTCTTTTCAAATCTTCCAGTAGTTATCTTGCATCGAGAAAGCTCCGCCCAATAGTGCTTATCCGTGTTTAGGCCGAAAGGGTCTCGTGAAGCCGGTAACCGTTAGTGTAATGCCCCCACGCCCGAAACCGTCGCCGAAGTCGAGCTTGAGGGGTTACCGAACATAATTTATCAAATTAAGAACTTCAAATCATTTGTTTCTACATTCACAGCTTTCTAACTACCCGCATCACAGTTACAAGAAAAATCATATCTCGAGTTACGAAACTCGAAATCAAGATCCATAAATTTTCCCTAAATCTAGACTCATATATCTATTTACTAATTTTTTTATAAAATTTTTGGTTGGGCCAATTAGTACAGTTTATTAGTTAAAGTCTCCCCTATTTCAGGGTTCGACTGCTCTGACATATGTGTATTACGAATCAGATATCTCTCTATACGAAATTTCAATGACTACGAGGTTTGTTTTTCTTAAAACTAGACTCAATAAGGAATCTGTATATATAAAGAAAAACTTCTAATTATTTTTTTAAAATTTATTATGAATTTTTAAAGTCAGAACAGGGGATCCAGAAATCACTCTGGCCCTGTTTCACAAAAGTTTAAATATCTCATAAAATATAATTTATATGCCTGTTTTGTTCAATCCACATGAAAATAGACTCATTAAGCTTCAATTTCATAACTTACTCATTATTTAGTTCCATTTATACTATTTTTAGTGATTTTTCAAATTCATGTCATTGCTGCAGCAATATTCTCTTTTAAGGCAAGTTTCATCTTTCCATGAATTTTTATGAACTAGATAACCTATTAAACTTCCATAATATCAAACATGATCTAAATTAGCCATCGCCATGACTTATCAATATTAAACATTTTCTCAACCAAACATGGTCATATCATAAAATTATTTACACAAAATAAGTATATTGCTATACATGCCATACTTAAGTTTTACAAGCCATTTACCCAGATGAAAGTCCTTTGGATAGTGTGATCGAACCTTCGACCCGTCCCGATTCCCGAGCTAGCTTGTTCAAAACTACAGTAAATAAAGAGGAGGGAGTAAGCATAAATGCTTAGTAAGTTCATATGTAAATAACAAGTAACATAACAATACAAATATACCAAACAACTTTAGCATGGTACCACCAAAACATATATCACATCTTTAAACATCATTCATCATCTTACCACCTTATCGTTGTTGTATCTATTTTCAACCCGAGGGTTAAGAACATACCTGTCCAAAGTGTCCATTTCACAACACTTACCCAAAATGTCACTTATATCTTAAGTGCTCTTCCATTAAACTAGAAATTTCACCCGTTGAACATATCGGAATATAACTCGGATACATGGATAATTTGCACATAAGTGCCACATATGTAATCAAGAAATCATGTAACCCGCCCCTAAGTGAACTCGGACTCTACTCAACGAGCTCAGGCGTTCGCATCCATAAATGAACTCGGACTCAACTCAACGAGTTCGGATGCCTAGTTACATCTCACGAACTCGGACTCAACTCAACGAGTTCGGACATTCGCATCCATAAGTGAACTCGGACTCAACTCAACGAGTTCGGATGCTCAACCATCCTAGTGACATGTAAATTGTATCCTAATCTATTCCTAAGGTTCAAACGGGCTTTTTCCCTCGATCTCACATTTGCCGTCTTCCATGGAATATCGGAACCGATACTCGGTAGCAATTCATATTTATCAAGTAGTAAACATAATTTGCATATTACTCAATATTAACCACAAAGCTTAATATTTCACGATTAAAAATCAGCATATCATATAATTAACATTAATAACTTAAAAATAACATTTATGCTACATTATTTACACATGAACTTACCTTGGTACCAAAATATAAAGATTTTGCAATTTAGTCCACAATCTTTTCTTTTCCTCGATCACGACTTGAATCTCGTTTTTCTTGATCTATAATACCAAATTAATCTTATTTAATACATACATTCATCAAAACAGCATTTAATACGAACTTTAAAAAATTACACTTTTGCTCCTAAACTTTTGCATAATTACACTTTTGCCCCTAGGCTCGGGAATTAAACTTTATTCCTTATTCTTATGTTTTATAACATGCTAATCACTTTTCCCTTCTATGGCAACATCAAATTCTCTCTCTAACATATACTTGTGACTATTAGGTATTTTTGCCGATTAAGCCCTTTTACTCGTTTTCACTAAAAACCGAGTAGCACAAGTTGTCTAACATAATTTAAAACCCCATATTCTATCATAAAACATCAAAATACACAAATTTCACCTATGGGTATTTTTCCAAATATAAACCCTAGGTTGAATTATTGCTAACATAAGCTTAATCGAGCTTCCGGGATTCCAAAAACGTAAAGAACATTAAAAACGGGGCTTGGAATCACTTACTATGGAGCTTGGAAGCTTGAAACAAACCCTAGCTATGGAGAACCTTGAAATTTCGGCCAATGAAGAAGATGGACAAAAATTGGCTTTTAATTTTGTTTTTAATTCATTTTAATAACTAAATGACCAGAATACCCTTACTACTAAACTTTCCAAAAATTCCTTCCATGTCCTAATTTTGTCCATGAACTTAAAATTGGTCAAATTTCTTTTTAAGACCTCCTCATTAATATTCCAAAACAATTTCATACTAAAAACTTCTAGAATGCAAGTTTTGCAACTTATTCGATTTAGTCCCTACTTTCAATTTAAGCATTTTAGGCATAGAATTTCATCACGAAATTTTCACACAATCATGCAATCATATCATAAACATCAAAATCATTGTAAAATAATTATTTCTATCTCAGATTTGTGGTCACGAAACCACTATTCTGATTAAGCCCTAATTCAGGATATTATAATTCTCCCCCCCTTTTAAGGATTTTCGTCCTCGAAAATCTTACCGGTAAACAGGTGTGGATATTGGTTTCTCATAGTTTCTTCAGGTTCCCATGTAGTCTCTTCTACCCCATGCTTTTGCCACAACACTTTCACAAGTGCAACATTTTTATTTCTTAGTTGTTTGACTTCTCGAGCTAAAATCTTAATCGGTTCTTCTTCATAAGTCATATCCAGTCGCAGTTCAATTTCTGTCAGTGAAATTATATGTGAAGGATCCGAACGATACCGGCGTAACATAGATACGTGAAACACATCATGAATCTTCTCTAATTCGGGTGGTAACGCTAGCCGATATGCTACCGGTCCAACTTTTCAATTATTTCATACGGTCCAATAAAACGCGGACTTAACTTGCCCTTTCGTCCAAATCTAAGGACTTTCTTCCATGGAGACACTTTCAAAAATACCTTATCACCAACTTGAAACTCTATTTCTTTTCGTTTCAAATCCGCATAAGATTTCTGTCTATCTGAAGCAGCTTTCAAACAATCTCGAATCACTTTCACCTTTTCTTTGGTTTCTTTTATTAAATCAACTCCATAAATCTGATTTTCCTTGAGTTCAGTCCAATACAATGGCATCTGACATTTACGACCATATAATGCTTCATAAGGTGCCATCTTCAAACTTGTCTGATAACTATTATTAGCAAATTCTACCAACGGTAAATACTTTTCCCAACTACCTTGAAATTCCAATACACAACATCTGAGCATGTCTTCAAGAATCTGAATTACTCTCTCTGATTGTCCATCAGTTTGTGGATGAAAGGCAGTGCTGAAATTTAACTTTGTACCTAATGCTTCTTGCAACTTTTGCCAAAACCGTGAGGTAAACCTCGGATCTCTATCCGAAATGATTGACAAAGGTATCCCATGAAGTCTAACAATCTCTCGGATATACAATTCAGGCAACTTATTAAGAGAATAATCTGTTCGTACCGGAATAAAATGAGTCGATTTAGTCAGTCTGTCAACTATTGCCCAGATGGCATTTTTCTTCCCTGGAGTTAACGGCAACCCTGATATAAAATCCATAGTAATTCGATCCCATTTCCATTCAGGAACCATAATAGGCTGAAGTAATCTCGAAGGTACCTAGTGTTCAGCTTTCACTTGTTGACAAACTAAGCACTTTGATACAAACTCGGAAATATCTTTTTTCATTCCACTCCACCAGTACATTTTCTTTAAGTCATTATACATCTTCGTACTGCCCGGATGAACTGCCAAACAACTATTATGTGTTTCATGCAAAATATTTTGAATCACCTCATCATTTTTCGGTACACAAGTCCGATTTTTAAACATCAAACAACCATCAGAACCGATTCTGAAATCTGATCTCGTATCAGCTTCACACTGTTTTCTTTTGGCTAGCAAATCTTGATCATTTTTTTGAGCTTCAGAAATCTCTTGTAAAAACATCGGTCTTGCTCTTAACTCTGTTAGAATCGAACCGTCATCTGAAATTTTCAACTGAGTGTTCATAACTCTCAAAGCAAACAACAACTTTCTGCTTAAAGCATCGGCAACCACATTCGCTTTTCCCGGATGATAATCAATAACAAGCTCGTAATCTTTCAATAACTCTAACCATCTTCGCTGTCTCAAATTCAAGTCTTTTTGTGACATCAAGTATTTAAGACTTTTGTGATTGGTATATACTCGACACTTTTCACCATACAAATAATGTCGCCAAATCCTCAAAGCAAACACCACTGCAGCCAATTCCAAATCGTGAGTAGGATAATTCCTCTCATGAGGTTTTAACTGCCTCGAAGCATAAGCCACCACTTTTCCTTCTTGCATGAGGACACACCCCAAACCATTTAGAGAAGCATCACTATACACCACAAATTCTTTACCTGATTCGGGTTGTATCAACACTAGTGCTTCAGTTAATAACTTTTCCAATTCTTAGAAACTCTGTTGACATTCTTCCGTCCATTCAAATTTAACATCCTTTCGGAGTAGTCTAGTCATAGGAGAAGCAATTATAGAAAATCCATTTACGAACCGCCGATAATACCCAGCTAGCCCCAAGAAACTCCTAACTTCAGTTACATTTTTCGGTGGTTTCCAATCAACAATGGCTGAAATTTTACTAGGATCAACCCGTATACCATCACCTGAAACAATATGACCCAAAAATCCAACTTCCCGGAGCCAAAATTCACTTTTACTAAACTTAGCATACAGCTGCTTATCTCTCAAAGTTTGCAAAACTATCCTCAAATGCTCAGCATGCTCTGTCTCATCTTTTGAATAAATTAAAATATCATCTATAAACACCACAACAAATCTGTCCAAGTATGGCTGAAATATGCGATTCATTAAATCCATAAACACAGCAGGAGCATTTGTCAACCCGAATGGCATAACTAAAAATTCATAATGACCATACCTTGTTCTAAAAGCAGTTTTAGGCACATCTGACTCTTTCACTCGCAGCTGATAATACCCAGATCTCAAGTCAATCTTTGAAAACCATGTCGCTCCTTTTAGCTGATCAAACAAATCATCAATTCTCGGCAATGGATACTTGTTTTTGATTGTCACCTTGTTTAACTGTCGATAATCAACACAAAATCTCATAGAACCATCCTTCTTTTTCACAAATAACACGGGAGCACCCCAAGGTGAAAAACTTGGTCTCACAAAGCCTTTATCAGTCAACTCTTGCAACTGCGACTTTAATTCTTTCAACTCTGTTGGTGCCATTTTATATGGAGCAATCGAGATCGGAGCTATTCCCGGTATCAAATCTATACCAAATTCTACTTCCCTGACTGGAGGCAAACCCGGCAATTCTTCTGGAAATACGTCCGCAAATTCACATACAACCGGCACTGATTCAACTTTCTTTTCAACTTCTTTTGTATTAATTACATACGCCAAATAAGCTTCATAACCCTTTCTCAAATATCTCTGAGCCGACATCGAAGAAATCATACTAGATAATGCCTCTGATTTGTCTGGCTCAACCCGCAGAATTTCACCACTTTCACACTTTAATTCTATAACCTTTTCTTTGCAATTTATTATATCATCATGCAATGTCAACCAATCCATACCCAAAATAACATCAAATTCATCAAACGGCAACAACATCAAGTCGGCCGGAAAGTAATGACCCCTAATCATTAAAGGGCATTTCTTGCTTACTTTATCAACTATCACGCATTTGCCTAACGGGTTCGACACTCTAATCATAAATTCTGTGTTCTCAACAGGTATATTCATACTAGACACCAGTTTCATGCATACATATGAATGAGTAGAACCGGGATCAATCAAAGCAATAACATTAATATCATAAAGAGAAAATGTACCGGTAATCACATCGGGTGAGAAAGCATCTTCACGCGTTTTAATAGCATAAGTTATAGTCGGAGCTCTTCCCTCAGATCTAACTTCTGCATCTCTGGCTACATTCTTACTGCTTGTTTCACTTCCAGCTTTTCTCGGATACCTTCCCCTCGAGTTTGCACCACTAGATTTTACATTCTGAAATTTTTCTTTCTCAGCTCTCTCTGGGCAGTCTCTAATAAAATGATTCGGAGAACCACATCGAAAACATTCATTTGCTCTGCACGGACCAAAATGATTTCTACCACACCGCTGGCACTCGGGTTTAACAAATCTCGAGTTCCCTACACTGGCTGCAGAAGTATTCTGAGATTTAGGACCCACATTCTGCTTCTTAAAATTTCCATATGATTGCCCAGCTGAAACTTGGGAACGAGGATTCATATTTCTTGACTTTCCGGGTTGCTGTGAAGGTGCATTACTCATTGGTCTTTTCTTCCAATTTCGTGTTTCAGATTCTACCTTTTTTTTCCTTCAGTAATTCTTCAGCTTTGCAAGCTCGATCGACAAGTACCACCATTTCTTTTAGTTCAAGGATCCCAACAAATACCTTAATGTCTTCGTTAAGCCCGTCTTCAAATCGTCGGCACATCTTGGCTTCTGTAGGAACATATTCCCTGACATACTTACTTAATCGAACAAACTCTCTTTCATATTCTGAGACTGTCATATTACCTTGCTTCAGCTCAAGAAACTCTTTACATTTCTGATCAATAAATCTTTCACTAATATATTTCTTCCGAAACTCTTCTTGAAAGAATTCCCAGATTACCCTCTCTTTCGGTACCACTGAAATCAAAGTCTTCCACCAATTATAGGCTGAATCTCTCAACAAAGATGTAGCACATTTCAAACATTCTTCAGGTGTACAAGATAATTCATCAAATACCCGGATAGAATTTTCAAGCCAGAACTCTGCTTTCTCTGCATCATCATCAATATTTGCTCTAAATTCTTCAGCCCCTTGTTTACGAATTCTATCAACGAGGGTTCTGTTAAATTTTATCATATCCATTCCCTGAGGCATCGGAGGCATAGGTTGAGGAATTGGGGGAGGTGGGGGAGGTCGTACATTTGGGTTCGTATGAACGAACTCAGTGTACCATGCACTCATCATTTGGAGAAAAGCTTCCCGATCCCTTTCTCCTCCTCCCTGACCAACAGTAGGAGGTGGGTTTTCAGTCGGCGCTGCCCCTTCAGCCGGAGCTGGCGCATTACTCTCTACTTCATCTGCCACAGCTAGATCGGGATCCATTTACTATATAAAAATTCATTTAAAAAGGTCAGAAGTCATCACACTATCACAATTCATACATATGGCATGTATAGCAAAATCCGTACATACAACACGTAGTCTGAGAACCGACTAAACCTGCTCTGATACCACTAAATGTAACGCCGCCACGCCCAAAACCGTCGGCGGAGTCGAGCTTGAGGGGTTACCGAACATAATTTATCAAATTAAGAACTTCAAATCATTTGTTTCTACATTCACAGCTTTCTAACTACCCGCGTCACAGTTACAAGAAAAATCATATCTCAAGTTACGAAACTCGAAATCAAGATCCGTAAATTTTACCTAAATCTAAACTCATATATCTATTTAATAATTTTTTTATAAAATTTTTGGTTGGGCCAATTAGTACAGTTTATTAGTTAAAGTCTTCCCTGTTTCAGGGTTCGACTGCTCTGACATCTGTGTATTACGAATCAGATATATCTCTATACAGAATTTCAATGACTACGAGGTTTGTTTTTCTTAAAACTAGACTCAATAAGAAATCTGTAAATATAAAGAAAAACTTCTAATTATTTTTTTAAAATTTATTATGAATTTTTAAAGTCATAATAGGGGATCCAGAAATCACTCTGGCCCTGTTTCACAAAAGTTTAAATATCTCATAAAATATAATTTATATGTCTGTTTTGTTCAATCCACATGAAAATAGACTCATTAAGATTAAATTTCATAACTTACTCATTATTTAGTTCCATTTATACTATTTTTAGTGATTTTTCAAATTCATGTCATTGCTGCAGCAATATTCTCTTTTAAGGCAAGTTTCATCTTTCCATGAATTTTTATGAACTAGATAACCTATTAAACTTCCATAATATCAAACATGATCTAAATTAGCCATCGCCATGACTTATCAATATCAAACATTTTCTCAACCAAACATGGCCATATCATAAAATTATTTACACAAAATAAGTATATTGCTATACATGCCATACTTAAGTTTTACAAGCCATTTACCCAGATGAAAGTCCTTTGGATAGTGTGATCGAACCTTCGACCCGTCCTGATTCCAGAGCTGGCTTGTTCAAAACTACAGTAAATAAAGAGGAGGGGGTAAGCATAAATGCTTAGTAAGTTCATATGTAAATAACAAGTAACATAACAATACAAATATACCAAACAACTTTAGCATGGTACCACCAAAACATATATCACATCTTTAAACATCATTCATCATCTTACCACCTTATCGTTGTTGTATCTATTTTCAACCCGAGGGTTAAGAACATACCTGTCCAAAGTGTCCATTTCACAACACTTACCCAAAACGTCACTTATATCTTAAGTGCTCTTCCATTAAACTAGAAATTTCACCCGTTGAACATATCGGAATATAACTCGGATACATGGATAATTTGCACATAAGTGCCACATATGTAATCAAGAAATCATGTAACCTGCCCCTAAGTGAACTCGGACTCAACTCAACGAGCTCAAGCGTTCGCATCCATAAATGAACTCGGACTCAACTCAATGATTTCGGATGCCTAGTTACATCTCACGAACTCGGACTCAACTCAACGAGTTCGGACATTCGCATCCATAAGTGAACTCGGACTCAACTCAACGAGTTCGGATGCTCAACCATCCTAGTGACATGTCATTTGTATCCTAATCTATTCCTAAGGTTCAAACGGGCTTTTTCCCTCGATCTCACATTTGCCGTCTTCCATGGAATATCGAAACCGATACTCGGTAGCAATTCATATTCATCAAGTAGTAAACATAATTTGCATATTACTCAATATTAACCACAAAGCTTAATATTTCACGATTAAAAATCAGCATATCATATAATTAACATTAATAACTTAAAAATAACATTTATGCTACATTATTTACACATGAACTTACCTTGGTACCAAAATATAAAGATTTTGCAATTTAGTCCACAATCTTTTCTTTTCCTCGATCACGACTTGAATCTCGTTTTTCTTGATCTATAATACCAAATTAATCTTATTTAATACATACATTCATCAAAACAGTATTTAATACGAACTTCAAAATAATTACACTTTTGCCCCTAAACTTTTGCATAATTACACTTTTGCCCCTAGGCTCGGGAATTAAACTTTATTCCTTATTCTTATGTTTTATAACATGCTGATCACTTTTCCCTTCTATGGCAACATCAAATTCTCTCTCTAACATATACTTGTGACTATTAGGTATTTTTGCCGATTAAGCCCTTTTACTCGTTTTCACTAAAAACCGAGTAGCACAAGTTGTCTAACATAATTTAAAACCCCATATTCTATCATAAAACATCAAAATACACAAATTTCACCTATGGGTATTTTTCCAAATATAAACCCTAGGTTGAATTATTGCTAACATAAGCTTAATCGAGCTTCCGGGATTCTAAAAACGTAAAGAACATTAAAAACGGGGCTTGGAATCACTTACTATGGAGCTTGGAAGCTTGAAACAAACCCTAGCTATGGAGAACCCTTGAAATTTAGGCCTAATGAAGAAGATGGACAAAAATTTGGTTTTAATTTTGTTTTTAATTCATTTTAATAACTAAATGACCAAAATACTCTTACTACTAAACTTTCCAAAAATTCCTTCCATGTCCTAATTTTGTCCATGAACTTAAAATTGGTCAAATTTCTATTTAAGACCTCCTCATTAATATTCCAGAAAATTTCATACTAAAAACTTCTAGAATGCAAGTTTTGCAACTTATTCGATTTAGTCCCTACTTTCAATTTAAGCACTTTAGGCATAGAATTTCATCACGAAATTTTCACACAATCATGCAATCATATCATAAACATCAAAATCATTGTAAAATAATTATTTCTATCTCGGATTTGTGGTCATGAAACCACTATTCCGATTAAGCCCTAATTCAGGATATTACAGTTAGCCTAAGATCAAGTCTAAACTACGATAAGGGATGAGAAGTTTTGTGAAGTTATAACTCTTTCAAAGTCAATTTCCACAATTTTTGGTGTAATTTCAAAGTAGGACTACTACAGCTGTCCAAACTATTTTAATACAATATAATGATACCATCACAAGATTTGCATGAAATTACTCTCATAAGTATCACTCATTCATTTTCATTCTTATCACAAGTCCATGGGTTTCGAGTACTTACCTGTGCTATCACTTATCACAACACTCGTCCAAACATGAAAATTCATATGCATCATAACAGTATCATATAACATAAATGAGTTTATCATGGCAAGAACTCTTTTATTTCATATCTCATATTAATCTCATTGAATTTCTCGGAATCTCGATGGATATCCCATTCACCGTCAATTCATACAAGTGATCATTTCAAGTACACACTCCCGCAAACCTAGCTCTTATGGCGGGATTACCAGTCCAGGCTAAATCCCCCGTAATATAAACTCATAGAGTATCGTTGGGATTACTAGTCTAGGATAAATCCCCCGAGCGACAATTCCCCTTATGAGTTCGGATTTGAATTACCAGTCCAGGCTAAATTCAGATCCTAATCAGATTACCCGTCCAGGCTAAATCTATTTCAGCACACATATTCTTCGGGAGGCTAGATCACTTTACAAGTTCATGCCCGTCAATTCGTATTTTCCCTTTCTAAAAAGCACACTCACGCGAACCTCCTTTCTTTCAGCGGGATTACCAGTCCAGGCTAAATCCCCTATGACAGAAACTCATAGAGTATTGTTGGGATTATCAGTCCAGGTTAAATCCCCTGCAACGACATATACTCTAATGAGCTCGGATCTGAATTATCATTCCAGGTTAAATTCAAAACCTAATTTAGATTACCTGTCTGGGCGAAATCCGTTTACACATATTCTTCGGGATGGCTATATAGGGATTGGATCACCCGTCCGGACTAGATCCTTTTTACCATCAATTCCTTTTCAAGAATCTATCGAATATCCTATTTCATTCAATCGAGAATTTTCTTCCTCTTAATATCAATCATGTCAATGTTTCATAAATTTTCATACATTGAGCATTCAAATCATATTCTTATCAAGAGCATACATTTATCATATAATCATCATTTAAGCAATTAACATACCTCACACATTGTATTTACTTGCAAATGGTCTTAACTTCCTTTTCACTCTTTCACAAGTTATGCAACTTAATAAAACATCATGTTATATCAAATTCTCAATATATTTAACTATTATATAGCAAGCCATCAATGATTGAACCATCAAATATTTCATGTGTTGCTAGTCATATATCATTGTTCTCACAAATTTTATATACCATTCTTTCATCACTTTTCAATATATTAAATCATGTCATTCGTGCAATAATAATATATAATTTTCAATTCAAATATAACATTGCAATATTATTGACACACGAACTTACCTCGGCACCAAAATAGCAAAAAGGAACCTAACCGTCGATTTTCTATTTTTCACCCGATCTTGGTCCAATCCTTGTTTTCCTTTATCTATAATTCACATTTAGTCTAATTATTAATCACATTATTTAATGTGATCCAAAAATCATATTTTGGAAAATTTACATTTTTGCCCCTAAACTTTATCAAAATTACACTTTTTCCCTTAGGCTCGTAAAGTGATTTTTATTCAATTTTCTCACTCTATAGGCCTAGTCGAACCATTTTCATAACTATAGAAAACTACAATTCTCATCAAAACACCCTTTTATGCCATTTTTACAACTTTTACAAAATGGTCCTTTTGGAAGTTTTCAACGAAAATCGCTTTGTAAAAGTCGTTTATTTAACACCCAACACTCATTTTCTACCTTTAGACATTAAAATGCATACATTTCACACATGGGTTAATTTTTAAACATGAACCCTAGCTCAAATTAATGGTAGAAATAGATAGATCTTGTTACGGGGATTGCAAAAACGTAAAAATCATTAAAAATAGGGCTAGAACGGACTTACAATCGAGCTTGGAAGCTTGAAAATACCTATCCATGATTTCTCCATGCAAGTTTCATCAAGGAGGTTGAGGATGGATAAAAATTGGCTTTTAATTTTGTTTTTAATTCATTTTAATAACTAAATGACCAAAATGCCCTTAATGAAAATCTTTGGAAACATGCCTAACCATGTCCATTTTTGTCTACCAACTTAACCAATGGTCTAATTACCATATAAGGACGTCCAATTTAAAATTTCATAACAATTGGACACCTTTAGCAGGTAGAACTCAACTTTTGCACTTTTTACGATTTAGTCCTTTTGACTAAATTGAGTGCCCAAACGTCAAAATTTTCAAAAGAAATTTTTAAGAAATCATTCCTCGAAATTTTAAACCATAAAAATATAATAAAAATAAAATTTTTCTCATTAAATTTGTGGTCCCGAAACTACTATTCCGACTAGGCCCAAAATCAGGATGTTACATATATTAACTCTTTTTTTTAAGTCTCAATTCAAAATTTGGCCCTTTAAGTATATATATTTTCTCACTTTGGTATCTAAACCTTTTTTTCCCAATTTAGTACCTAAAGTCTACATTTCTTATGTTTTAAATCCGTTTTGTAGCAGACATGAGTAGAAAAACTATTAGACAGCTTTGGTCAATGCAAATTTGTCACATGGTGTGTTTTGACTAAAGGAGAATGTTGTGTGGCATTCTCTTACAAAATATATTTTTTTATTAAATATATAAACCTTAACAATTATAAAAATAGAAATAAATATATAAAAATTCAAAAAAATATATACAAAATCTAAAAAATATATAAATTATAAACATTATATAAATGGAAATATTTTTTAACTCTACATGAAATTAAAAATATTTAATATATTTTTAAAATTAAATAAAAAAGTTTAGGTATCAAATGGATTAAAATAAGAAATGCATACTTTAGGTACCAAATTACGCAAAAAAGTTTAGGTACCAAATGGGAAAACATGTATATTTCAGGAGCCAAATCATGAATTAAGCTGCTTCTTTTTTTAACAAAAACTATGTGAGTGGTTCAAGGAAGAAAAGTTTGGGTCAACTATTGCCGTGATATATTCAAATGATGTGCAAGTGTACACAGTCGTCAACAAATAATAAAGTAGTAAGTATAAAGTTTTCATCTCTACGGGGATTGTATATGCAAGGCAAAAATTGTGAAATTAAATAATTAGCAAATTGGTGATGGAAATAATTAGGGTAGATTGAATTAACTAATTAACTTAACTAAAAACTAAGTATGCCAAAAATGAATGAAAGATGTAAACTCAAAATAGTAAGCAACAATTCACAAGTTTAATTATTATGACATAAAAGAGTTAAGTTAATTGTCTTTTCTAATTTAGAATTATTAAAATAGTGTGGATGATGTTATGGAAGAAATTCATGGCAACTCGACTATTTATTAACCCATGGAATCACACTTATTAAATTATTATAAGTAGACATCATATTATGTAAGGTAACAATGATATTTTTATACTGAAATAGTTTAATCACATTAATTCTAAAATTATGGAAGGTAATAATTTTTTTTTCGATATTATTACTAATTTGATCTAATCTATCATAAACAGATCAAACATGCACCATTCAGATATTGTGTAAATTAATTACAATCTAGTCCTGATTAAATAATTAATTCAATTGAATCCCTACATTTTTTTAAGACATGAATAGCATGTTCATGATGTTATCTGAATGAATAAGCAACCAAGGCACATAACATCATTAATAGGATTTTAATAATCTAAGCTAAGAGAATGCAATCAATCTAACAACAACGAAATTAAGACATTTGAATTAAATTAAAAGCAGAAAATATTTAGTAATCTTGTTCATCAATTTAGAACAAAATAAAAAAGTTAAAAGGGAAAGAAACTATAAGGCAAATCCGGTGTTTCTCCGTAGCTCATCTTGTGTTTTGTTTATCCTTCCTTCTGCTTTATTCCTTCGCACAATTGCCTTCAAAATGTTGAATTTTTGCTGCTCAAAGAAATTCTAAAATGCTTCTCTCAATTCTTATGCTGCTCTCTCAAATGGGAGGTGAAAGGGTAAAGAATGAGAGAAGAGATAGTTAGCGAGGGATGAGTGAAACAAGTGAATAGCTATGAGCTATTTATACTTGTAGAGGCTGGCTATTTTTAGCAAATGAGAGCCTTGAAAATCTTTTATCATATGGCTAACCCTTATTTTAAGGAAAGTGAGTGGATGAGTTTGAAATTTTTGCTTGATTCATGGGAGAGAAACCTTGAAATGAAGAAGGGAGTTGGACAGTCACATGAATTTTTTGGTTGATTTTCAATGTTTTACCAAGCCATAGGTGGCTAATTTGGGCACCTCAATGGACGATTGGGCCTTCTCCTCCTTAATGGATGGTTTGGGCTCCTATTTCCTCAGCCATCTATCCAATTTTGCTGACACAATTCTTGAGTTGGGTCAAGAGAATTTCCAAAGTCCAATAAGCTTTTAATTGGGCGTCTAAAGATGACTATATATATCAGTCCTTTTCTACATGGCTTATGTTGTAGAAATGTTACAATATTGAGCATCAAAAGGTGAGTTTCAAAAACTTCAAAAATAATGCGTTTTAGTGTATAAAATGATCAAATTAGCTAATTCATCTTAGTATCAACTAATAGGAACAAAATTATAACAAAAACTCTAAAATTTGTTATCAAACACTCAAATTTTACATGAATTACTAGTTTAAAAGTGCTAAAGATAACTCTATATGTTAGAGTTATCAACTATACTCAAGGTCACTAAACTATTAGTAAGTGTACATTTTGGTCACTCAACTCCAAAAAGTTACAAACTGATAATTGAACTATTCGAAAGTTTTCATTTAAGTTACTGAACTATTTGAAAGTTTTTATTTAAGTCATTGAGCTATTAAGGGTGTTTTTAGAAAGTCTAGATAGTTAGCTCCAAGTTACGATTACAATGCATCAATACCTATTGATGAGTAGAAGAACGTACATTGGATCCAAATCTATCTAATGGTCGGTGTCGAAAATTAAAGAAGGAAGTTGTTTGAATTTTGGTTTGCAGATTCATAACGTTCAAAGTTGTTTTAAAAAAATTGAAATATAGAAGAGAAGGGAATGAGAGCTTTCAATTGCTACAGTCAATGCAAACAGAGAAAGCCAAAAGTGATTTTAATAATCCAATAACTTGAAATAAAATCTTTGAATAGTTTAATAATAATTTTGTAACTTTTTAAAATTCAGTAACCAAAATATAAATTTGTTAATAATTTAGTGATATTAAGTATAATTTATTTAAAAAGATATTTGATATCAATTTTACCTGAATAAAATTAAAATATATGCAATAGAGTATAAATTGGCAGGCCATGACATGATATGCTAAAACCAACGGTTCAGAGCCAATAATTAAAGTAACAAATATCATTATTAAGAAAATAAAATCCCACTAGAATAAAATTGTTTAGCTTTCCCAAGGTCAAAGGGAGTTGAGTTTTAACTCTTTCTGTTTGTACAACACTACTTTTTCACTTTGTTTTTACTGTCTCTGGTAAATTATGAAATACAAATATACAAAGGAAAGAGTGATAGATCCACGAAAACGAAACAAAGGCTTCCTCTTTTTATTCTTTTGTCCTCTTAATAAAAGCTTTCTGTAAAAAAAGAAAAAAAAAACTTAGGGTTTTGTTTTACAGATTTCGAGGTAATCTCTTCTGGCCAATGCTATTTGTTTGGGAATTTGGGATTGAAGTATTAGAGAAAACTGATTTCCATGTCTTGGGCTGGCCCTGATGATATCTTTCTCTCCACCTCTCTTGCCACCTATCTTGACAGTAATCTCCCTCTTTTTCTCTGCTTTATATGTACTAATAAGCCAATGTTGTTGAATTATTTGATTTTTTTAAATTATGTGCAGTATGTATTTATTTATTTTTTCCTTTTCTTTTCGAAGTGAGCTTTAGGTTTGTTTGATAGCACCGTTTGATTCAGTTTATTCCCTGTTTTGTGTACTTTACTGTAATGGGTTATTTCCATTTGTGAAGTTCTGTTCTTTCATGTCCTTGGATTTTTTTATTTTTTTTTTAAACTTGAGTTTCTTTAAGGAATTTGTTCAAGTAAAAAGGCTTTGTATACTTCTCATTTGGCTTTTTGAGAAAGACTCCCTTTGTGTTTAAAGTCACGAGCTTTTAATTTTTGGTCTTTTGGAATTTCCTAAAATGAAAATTGCCATCTTGGGTACTTGGTTGACTTCTCAAAATTCTAGGTTTTGTGATTGAGACATGATAATTCTCTTGCACAAGGTGTTTCAGAGTGAGATTTTGACAGCATAAACTATGCACCTATTCCCATCATGCCCTTGAATGTTTTGGTTTTACATTACAAGAATTGTTTAGTAACTTATCTGTGCTTGAGATCCTTAATGGTTGTAAAACATGCCTCAAGAGATCGATCTATTTTTATAGAGAAACTCCTTGTCCTGCTCAGAGATGGCCGAAAGCTTTTGGGATTATTGCGTTCTTTTGATCAATTTGGTAGCTTGTCCTGATCTTATTCCTTTTGATAAGTTCTTATCTGCTTTCTTTGTTTCCTTTACATTTTCTTTCTTCCTTTTTCTTCCGATTATAATCTGTGATGTCTACCCTTCCATATTTACAGCTAATGTTGTTCTAGAAGGAGCTTGTGAGCGAGTTATCGTTGGAGATTTGTACTGTGACATCCCCTTAGGTCTATATGTAATCCGTGGGGAGAATGTTGTCATAATAGGAGAGCTGGTGTGCCGTTTTATGCCATCTTCTTTAACCCTTTTTTCTTTGGTTGTCATGTGGAATTGTTGTCCAACAATGTTATTCTTTTTCATTATAAATTGCTATTTGCTACACAGGACTTGGAAAAGGAGGAGCTTCCCTCACGTATGAATCCTGTATCGGAAGACGAGATTAAAAGGGTAAGTAACTTGTTTGAGTTCTCATTTGTTGCATATTTTTCCTGTTTGCCATATCTATTTGAGAGAACCCATCTTATGGAAGGCTAGGTTGATTATTCCACTTGCAAGGGGTTTGGTTTCTTATGTTTCTTTCCTGCCACATATGCCTCATTTTTCGTCTGATTTTGGCTGCTAAAATTACATAAAAAATCACATGGAGAACTATTGAAGTGTAATTATTTTTTGT
This sequence comes from Gossypium hirsutum, assembly GCF_007990345.1. Lineage (NCBI taxonomy): Eukaryota > Viridiplantae > Streptophyta > Magnoliopsida > Malvales > Malvaceae > Gossypium > Gossypium hirsutum. The sequence continues at coordinate 21,113,207 of NC_053429.1, forward strand.
AATTTGTCAAATAAAACACAACATGAGGCTTTGTCAGACGTCAACAGAATAGATCATGTATCTAGGTTTAGTAAATATATAAAATATAAATTCCTCCTGTTGATGTTCTTTGAACTACATGAATAAATTTATCTCTCAACCCTTTTCCAGGCTCAGAAAGCAGAACGGGAAGCAACAGATCTAAAGGGCTCCATGAGGAAAAGAATGGAGTTCCTTGATTTTGATTAATAGATCCTGTCATTTTGTTAGTGTTTCATGCCATCGCAAATATTAGTGCAACTCTGACCCAAGTCTTGAACGAGGGTGGGGATAGGCATGAAAGTCCACACTTCATTTCTGTTGTTGGAGGAAGCTGGAATAAGGAGGAAACTTAATCACTTCGGAAGAGCGTCTCTGCTAAGAGGTTGAGGAGAGGAAGTTTATTCTTTTACATTCTTAAGTAGCAATGAAGATGATTTCCGGATACCTCCATAGAACAGGCAGAAACTCTTAAGTGCATTAGCTAGCTACATTAGGTTCTCCAATCAGTTAAAGGATATTGAACATTGGATGTTTATACCCAAAACTGTCTTTGCTCCCTTTGGTTTAGTTTCTCTTTACTTCCTTCCTAGGCTTCTACAGTTCATTTGTTTGGAAGTTGCTCGAAGTTTCCATGGTTTGTTGCTTCGTGCCACGTTTTCTAATGGCAGTTTCACTTTCATTTTATATGTACCCCTTTTAGCTATGTTTGATGATCATTTGATGCAGAAGTTTCTTCAATTTCTCTTACTCTTAACTTGCCTTATTAGTTTTGCTGCTCGATAATAGATCATTAGCAATTTTTTCACAGCACGAATTTATCAAACAATATCTTGGTGCATGGAAAACAGCATTTGATACAAAGCTTAACGCTTTTTTCAGCTGTGGAAAAACTGTAAATTACAGAAGTAGCAATCTAGGGATCAAAAACATGAAAACTTCTTGGCACCAATGAGCTGAGAACAGGAGAAATCAGATGGCAAGTCAATCAGTATTGGTGAGAAAAGAAATGATAGGCTCATAATTCGGAAAGGTGGAAACAAGCTCGGAATGTTTTCTGAGCTCAAAGTCTTGAAATTGAAAGGCAGGTGCGCAGGTGCATCCAACGAGGGAATAGTGACACTCAGCATCCCTTGGTTCAGCTATGGCCGCTCTGCCGTCACTGGAAATATGAAAATCCTTGGTTGGAAATGCACCAAACCAAACATATGGAGGTACCGTATATTGCACCTGCTGATAATCTCCCAGGTCAGGTCCGAGACATGTTAGTTTCAGCTTCTCATCTTTCTCATCCAGCTCTACAATCTGTATCAAATACGCTTTGTTAATCTAGAATCCAATCAAGTTCATCTGTGATGTTTAAGCCATTATTACCGTAAGAGGTTCTCCTAAATAAAAATGCCAGGTCTCAGCACATGGTATTCGATGAAGGCGAGACACATTCCCGGATTGTAGCATGAAGTAAATACATGTGCTAACAGGACGATCAACTTTGTCTGCAGTACACAATTAACAGGTAAAATATGTAGGAGTTTGACATCCACAGTTTGTTTAATCACGTAAATAAATAAAAACATGGAGTACAGAATATGTAAAATCAGAATTAAAGGAGGGAAAAAAAAGAGAGAGAGAGAAAGAAGGCATTTGGTTATTGCAGTGAGGAGGAAGTTGAGGTTTGGAGAGGAAGATGGAGGTATCTCTGAAAGTTTCGGTATAGAGACCACCTTCAGGGTTGGGCACCAGATCCAACTTGGCTGCAATCTCTGATGCAGAAGCCATGCTTTTCCTTTAATCTCAGATACTGGGACTTTGCTGCTTTAAGGTTTCAGACACCCGTAAGACACCTTTCTTTTTCTTGGGGGTGAATTTAGCTGCTGCCTATGGTTATAACGTCACTCCTTACGTTTACATTGCATCAAGTTAAATTCAGGAATTTAGCTAAATCAAGCCCCACCTAACACCTAAAAGTAGGATTCTTTTTAAAAATTACTTGAAACTAAATATTTATACGTTAATTAAATATTTATACGTTAATTACAGAAAAATCTTTCTATGTATAAAAATATATTATGTTATTGTAATGCTACTTTTGTCTTTCTATATTTTTAATAAAATCAATAAAGTTTAGTATATAATAAAATTTGAACTCATTTTCACTATTTTATAATTTATTTTATCACTTCAATTAAAACTTTATTTTGATATGTTTATACATTTTAATATTATTACACATTTTTTTCACTTGCATTGTTTATATATATATTGATAACATTGTTAATTGAGTTGATATCATGAATCAACTCAAAAAAAAAATGACAATACTATGATAAATATTTGGAGTGAATTTAATGTTCTTAATTTGATGTATTTATCTATTTAAATTTCTTTCTTTTTTTTAGAATTTAAACTAATTTTTTATTTTAATTTCAAAAATATTACATTTGTTATTATTATTAGTTTCAAATATTAAGTTTTAATATTACAGAATACTATATTTCAAGAAATTGTACTACCATGCATATCTCTTTTGGAGCAACAATTCTTATTTAGAATAGTAGTTGTTCAAAGCAACTATTGTTCAAGAATAGCTATGTCTAGAAACGGTTTCGGTTAGAACAATTGTCGTCTAATGTAGTTATTTTAGAACAACTCCTGTTGGAAACCACTAAGTTCGAAATAATTCTTGTTTAGAATAATGACATTTTTCAAGAATAGTTTTGTTTAGCACAACTATTATTTAGAACAGCTTTTATTTAGAACAATTGTGTTTTTCCGAAAGAACCATTATTAAGGAACAACTTCTACATTGAGAACAACTATATTGAGAACAACTCACTTTTGAAACAAGTCAAAATAACTATTTATTCAAAAACAACTCTCATCTAAAAATAATCGTCGTCTTGCATTTCAAGAGATGTTCCGCAAAAGATGTTTCACATAGTACTACTTCACTAAAGTAGAAGTGGAAGCAACCCCAGAATACAATAAAGTTCTTAGGCTATCTTCACTTTTAAAATATTCCAGAGAACTTGGCTTAGAAGAACAGATAAGGAGGTAGTTAAGAGTTTATTCTTAACCATTTCTAACGCTGAGTATTTTTTCTCTCCTTTAAGAAATATAGTGAATTCTTCTTCACTATTCACCATTACCATCACCAACAAAAACTCTTCATTATCTCATCTTAACCATTAATGCCATTGTAAGTGAAATTTCTTCTATTATTCCTATTAATTGCCAACTTTGTAACTCTCAATTTTTTGAGACATATAAAAAATAACCTTTCCCAACCAGTTAAAGAACTTTTGAACACTTTAAAATTCAAACTTTCAAAGTTCTCTCTAACTTACTTTATTTGTTTAACCTTACCATCAACCACATTTCTTTTTCTTCACTTTATCAACCACCGCCTATCGTTGCGCTTAATGTTACTAGATCTGCTCTAGTCTTCCTCTCCGCTTTCTTTTAAGTACATCTCATTCATTTATTTGCAACGTTTTCTCTCTCCATAAAAAAAAACCCTCTGAAGTATTTAAACTTGAATTCTATCAAATAGCTTAGTCTTTTTTCTGTACCATCATTAAGAGGTGATATATCACTTTAAGATTGCATCACACTATCACTTAAATATTTTTAAATATATAATTTTTTTAAAAATAAAAAGCATTTGATGTATATAATTATAAAAATTTATTAAATTATAAAATTATTAAAAATTTATAAATTTATAAAATTATCAAAAATTTATTAATATATATATTTTTATAATTTATAAATTATATCCTTTAGAATTCAACACTACAATGTTTTTTAAGAAATTTGATACACAGATATCAAATCAACATTGAATTTATAAATTTTATAGATTTTTTTATTTTTATAGTTTAAGAAAATTATAAATTGTTCTTTATATTTTCAATTTATAATTAATTTGTAGTCTTTATAAATTTATAATTTTCATAAATTTTTAATTACATAAATTTAGATCCTTATTAAAATTTTATATAACTTAAAAAAATCAAATAAAAAAATTTTAAATTGTTTAACAGAATTCAAATTCATGAACTAATCTAAACAAAATAGAATAAGTTCACAGAAAAGTTTTAAAGTTGAGACTCAATTTTGCTTTATCCCTTATTTTAGAGTATAAAATAAGTTTTACAACCAGGTTGAATAGACTTTTATAAGCTACAACCAACCCGAAGATATTTATATTATTAAGCCAAAATATCATCATATAAATTATGAAGCAACTTTATCCTGTAAATAAATGATTACTGTGCCCTCCTCAGTCCTCACTACAATTTTGACTCAATCAAACTGCCAAGGACATGAATCAGGGCACCTGCTCTGTAAACTTCTTATTGTAGAACCTAAACCTCAATGGCTTTGTGCCATGTTATCAACACTAAGTCTGACCTACTAAAAGTTTCCATAGCTCCTCAAAAGAGAAAATGTTTTTGAGTCTGAAGCTGATCATACATACTCTCTTCACTTAACCTTTTATCTCTGAATCACCTTGCCAACAAAGCCTTGCAAAGAGCTCCCCATTCCAGCACCTACAGCTTCTGCCAAATACGTTGCCTGCAATCATATCTCACTTTATTGAGTCCAATGCCCCTCAAAAAAAAAAGAGGAAAAGGAATGGAGGCAGAGAATACCTCCTGAATTGTCTTCTTCAAATCAAATGCATCTTTCACGCGATTATCCAAGAACAGCCATGTATCACGAAACTCTGTGAACAAAAATGACTAGTAAACGAAATGCTATCTAAAACATTGCATATCCACAACAAGGTCACTGATAGAACAAAGATGAACCTGGGGAACTGTCTGTCAGCATGTAAATCTCTGTTGTTGAGTATACCCCTCCAAGGACAGTGCGCTTCACGTACCAATCTAAACCAGAGGCTTCATCACCAGCCGCATGCCAGATTTCATCGACAAGCATTGCCCGCTGCTTAAAACTTGTTGAAACATTCAATGGATGTGCCTACATTGAGGAAACATTTGTATTAAAAGGTGATAGCTTCAACTAAATAAACTAGTCTATTAACAAGAAAAAAGAAAAAGGTATAAGAATCAATACTTGGATGCTGAGAGCTTGAGGCCATTTTGATATGTAAGGTGCTTGCATTTCAAGGCGAAACCTTACAAGCTTGTAGATACGCTGGCTAGGAATCAAGTCTTGTAATTCCTCGCCAGAGTCAATTCTATCAATAAGCCTTTGTAAGCAGTCATCCATGAAAAACTGCAGAGAAGGGAAAAAAAAGTTTACTTCTAGTCATTGTTGGACAAAGAAAGAGAACACATCGCACAAGCTGAAATTAGCAAAGCTAAGTATGCATCAGAGAGTAAGATATTTATAGATACAAATATCAAATGTGTAGGATATTAGGAAACCAGCATCTACCAGTTTCTTGCACTATGTCTAAAGGAGGGAAAAGGTGGAAGGAAAATTTATTTCCTTTCCACCACTTTCTCGGTTCCGTAGAGGGCAGGAAAATGAGTGGATTTGAAGTATTCCTTTCTCTCCAAACCCAATACTTCCACATGTGGAAAGAAAACACTAATTCAACAAATTTGTTTACAGCTTTACCCATAGTCTCTTTCTTTCCCTCTATTACCCATAAATAATGCCAATTGCAATGGAACGGAAAAAAAATATTCCATTCTTCACCTTTTCCCTTCCCTCTATTTTTCTTCCTTCCTACTAAACCTAGTGTTATAGACCAACCTTGAGCAAGGTGGTATAAACAAAGTAATAGAAGAACCCAAGCAATAAACAAAGTAATAGAACCAAATCAAGAATGCTACAAAAAAGGAACAAAAACTATGTTGCTCAAGCCCTTCATTTTTCTTTAAGGGCTCGTGTCCAATACTCATGTCAGACACATGGATATGCCGACATAACCTCTAAGGATCCTCCTAATACAAAGAAAAACATAGAAAAATCTAACCATACCCGTACCAGATGTATTCCCTATTCATCGCTCACACCAGATTTCGAGTAACATAAAACAAAGTTATAAACCCTTGCTAGAAAAACAGCCTCCAAAATGTTTTTTTGATTGGATTTGATAAAACCATGGCCCTTAAACGGGAGAAAAAAAAAGAAACATGACAACATGCAATAAGATAATGATGAGGAAAGTAGCTTTATATCATAAGAAATACAATTAGATTGTCCCTAAACTGCAATTCCCTAACTAAAATTTCCGAATCAGAATCGATAACCATCGCAATCAAAGAATAAATTTGAATAAGTAAAAGAATAAAAGAGTGAAATCGAAGGTTATAAAGATTGAAACTTTGTTTAACCCAAAAAGAACCTCGACAAGGGCAGCTTCTTTTCGGGGAAAAGATCCAACAATGGAAGGAGAAATCCCAACTTCCTTTGCTCCTGCTATCATCGCTTCTTCACTCCATCCCAATCTTAACTGTATTTAAAATGAACCAAAACAAAAAAAAAATCAATTTTTAACTCTTGAGGAAATCATAAAAATAAGAATATAGTTTCAAAATAGTAGAACATAGTGTACGGACCACGTGTCGTAGTGAGGCTTGAAGAACCCGAGCTTGCTCCCCCTGGTACTCAGCTGGCGGATTCTTTCTCTCCTGACGCGGAATATCGCCAGCCCCAGATGATGTTTGGAAACTCGTCGACGAAGATGACGTGGAAGAATCAGCTGGATTAAGGGGACGATTAGGGGACGTTTGAGGTTCCGTTGTAGTGGAGAAACGAGAAGAGGTAACGGCAGTTCGAAGATCAGGGAATCGGAGGAGGCAGCGGCGGCCTCCGCCGGTGTTTTTGGTTAGAAGGATGCGATTCACCACCGTTCGATACATTTACGCTCCGTCGTTCGTCGCCTAAGTTGCGGCTCCGAGATTGATTTTTCTTAGTATTATTAATTAAGTTGGGGTTGAAGAGAAACTTTTAGTAGCACGTGGATGAATTAAAAGTTCCCCACGTGTCATGGACCCTGTCCACCAAAATAAACCAAGACAGCCAACACCCCTCTATTGAGTCGAGTTTTAAGGAATACTCCTTTTTTACAATATTTCGGATCAAATTACACATAAAGTTGATATAATATTTAATATATTATATCAAAATTATAAACGCACGTGTTCATAATTTTCATAATACTCCTTTTCTATCCCATTTTGCATTTAACCCACAACTAACAATTAAAATTTATTAAAATTCTAACTAATATTTTTTATATTTAAAATTTATTTACATATAAATGATCGTTAACCTTAAAAATAAATATTAAAATAACTTTTCTTTCATCTATTAAATTATTAAATAATGTAATTATCAAATACATGAACTTCCACCAATGAGGCATAAGTAGTGTCAAGTATTTAGATTTAAGTATTATCATGGATAAATATTATGCGTGGATTCTCTTTAAATGATTTAGAGTTTAAATTTTATTATATGTGAGTTTTATTTAAATTTATTATGATTTAGATTTGAATATATTTTGATTTTCAATTCATTATGTGTAATGATTCTAATTTTAATTTATTAAACGCGTATATTTTTATTATTTATACTTATGATTCATAGCTAAAGTTATTCATAGGTCAAGTCAAGTTGAGTTTCAGTTTCAAAAAAAAAAATTCAAGCTCGAGATAAGGTAGCCCAAAAGACCTATTTTACTTATTTAAATTTAACTATTAAAAATATTAATATTAATATTAATATTAATATATTTTTTTTATATTTTTATTATTTAAAAACAATATAATGGATCATGCCATGTCGGGTTGAAAAATATAAGCCTAAGTCCAGCCCATAAACACTTTCGTTTGTATCTATAATGAGACGTGTAAAACTTTTTTAAAAAATTAGGGTAAACTATCAATGTAACGGCCTGATTTTTGCTGGTGACAGTAAATTCTGTTTCGAAGTCGAATTTCTTAAATCAAGTTATTCCAGAATGTTAGATCGAATGGTTTCCAAAGCAAGAACAAAAATGAAAAGGAAAACTATTAAGTGACATACTAAGGGAATTAATAAGTTATTTGAAAACCTGGTAACTTAAACATAAAAATTAAATTGTAGAAGTAGCAAACATTAAGGAGATTAGATGCAAGTTTAAGTAAAGCCCTTAATGTGCAGTTTAACAAGGCCCTTAGTGGAGAGATGAATGAAATGGTTGATTTCATTTTTTTTCTCTCCAAACCGTGAAGGAAACATAGAGAAGAGAGAAAATTGTATGCTTCCAACCTCCATTGTCATAAGCTTCTCTACAAAGTTAAAGACGTAGTCTTTAAAGACAAAGGAGATGAGAAGGCGAGCGGAGAGTGATGATTTTGATTTGTGGGGTTTTTTACCCATATAATATAAAATAAATAATAAATATCTAAAACGGTATCCCACCACCATTAAATACGGGAATGGTATGTTTAAGGTGGTGGAAAGGCGGCAACTGTAACAGCCCGATTTTGGGCCTAGTCGGAACAATGGTTTCGGGACCACTATTCCGAGGCCAGAGAAAATTATTTTAGTATTATTTTATGTGTTATAATATAATTTTATAAGTGCATGTAAATTTTGGTAAGTTAATTTTAGCGATTTCTAGTCCAATTTCGAAAAAAGACTAAATCGCGTAAAAGGTAAAAGTTGTATTTTAGTGCCTAAAGGTGTTAATAGACTAGAGAACTAAAATTGGAGGCCTTTAAAGGGAAATTGGACCCTTTTTAAGTGTGTGGCCGGCCAAGGGGAAACAAAAATTTTAAAAAAGCCAAAATTTATGGGATATTAGGTGACTTTTGACCAAATAGGTAATAAAATAAAAATAGGATGATATCATCCCTTTTTCATCTTCTCTCCACCGATTTTTCCAGCCAAGAAATGGGTTTTGAAAGCTTCATGTTTTCAGCAACTTTGAGGCTTAGCAAGTAAGTGATTTTAATGTCTTTCTTAAAGATTTTTACATTTTTGTAACCCCTAAAGCATGAGCTTTCATAAGAGGGGACTATTGTGCAAAATGATGAAGAGTCTAGGGTTTTGCCATGAGATTAAATGTGTTGTTTGTTGTGTTTTTATGGAAGATTATGAGTTCTAGTTGTCTAATAAACAACTTTTGTGAAAGAAATTGCATGAAAACACCTTAAAAGGGGCTAGATTGCTAAGTTGTAAAATGAGTTGTAAATGTGTGAAATAGTTAAAATTATGAGTTGCTATAGTTATGAAAATGGTTCATCTAGACTCAAGGAGTAAAGAAATGTGATAAAAATTATTTTACGAGCCTAGGGGTAATTTGGTAATTTTGGTAAAATATAGGGGCAAAATTATAAAAATAACCCAAGTGTGTCAATGGACTAATTTGATCAGTACATTGTTTTAATAAGTTGAATGTGATGTTTTAGATGATGAAAATCGGGATTTGGACCTAGAACGGAAAGAAATCGATTAAGGGATAATTACGTCTTTTTTTTTTACCTTTGTGGTATTGAGGTAAGTTCGTATGTAAACAATACCATGTTATACATGTATTTAAATGTTATCATTACATGAACTGTACAAATATTAATGTGTATGTGATTAATAGAAATATGATAAGACAAAGCCTTAATAGACAAGGAAAAATCCCGTTTGAACATTTGGAATAGAATAGGATACGAGTGACATGTCACTAGGAATTATGAGTCTAGATGACTAGCTCGAGAGTGAGCATCGAAATGTCATGAGATATGAGGTAGCTTTAGCTACAATTGAGGCACTTATGTGCAAAGGCTTTTCCGAGTATCCAATTAGTATTCCAAGTGTTCAACGGGTAATCCAAGGAAAGAGTTGATGATGGTCCCAATGAGGTAAGTCATTGGTGAGTATGCACTTGAGTTATGTTACGAGTTGTGCAAGTATGTATACTAAGCCTATGAGAATGCCTTGATATGTGATGATCTATGATGCATAATATGTGTTCTTACCATGATGGATGAAATGATGTTGTATTAATTTTGTGAACAATGATCATGAATGAGTAACTTAGCCTTGACAGATTTGAGTTACTGCAGTAGTGTAACTTTGAAAATACACTAAAAATAGTGGAAAATGAGTTAGAGGCAGAACAAAATATGGGATTAAATATTAATGAGTCTATTTTCACATGAAAGAAATAGGGGAAGAAAAAGAATTCTATATTGTGTGATATTTGAATTCTTGTAAAACAGGGTCTGAATGAATTCGAGATCCCCTGTTATGATTTTATAAATTCACCATAAATTGTAAAAAAATTATTAAGAGTCATAACTTACATTCATGGATTTCTTATTGAGTCTATTTTTACGAGAAACAAACGGCATGGTCATTGGAATTCTGTACAGGGAGAAATTCGGTTCGTAGTGTACAGGGGTCAGAGTAGTCATACCCTGAAACATGGAATACTTTAACTAATAAACTGTACTAAATGGCTCGACCAAAAATTTTGAAAATTTTATGGAAGAAAGATAAATGAGTCTAATTTCAAGGAAAATTTATGGAACTTAATTCGGAGTTTCGTAGCTCTAGATATAAATAATTTAGTGACCGTTGTGCAGGAAGACAGCTTGTCGTAAACTTGAGAATATGTTGTAAACATTGATAAAACTGTTTGAGTTGCTTATAAGATATTGATTAGAACCATATGTGAATTTTTAATTGTGATGTTAGGAAATGATATATAAGTGGTTTTGATATGATGAAATTGATGTACAAGATATGTATATGTGGTGAGGCCGAAATGGCTAATATTAAATGTGTGCAAGTTATCTGAAGGGCCTTTATGAAAATATGTGCTATCTTATTTGTATAGTGAGGCCGAATGGTTACTTAGAAATGTAATATGGCTGAGTGGTTATTTAAATAAAAGCAAAGTATATGATGTATTAGTAAGTAATGATAAAAGCATTATCTTATATATGTGCTTGTGTATGTGGTGTGACCGAATGGACAAGTGTGAAATGTACATATGTTTATGTGTATATAATGTGGCCGAATGAAATGTGGGTTTATTAGATATTTGATGAGGCCAAAGTTAGTAAAAAAGTATATAAAATAAATTGTGCTGAGATTGTATCCGGGTTTAAAGTCTCGTAGTCTTTGTGCTGGTGTTATGTTCGGGTTTTATACCTTGCAGGCCAAATGCTAGTGAATTTGATAAAGCATATGACTACGAGATCCTATGCTAAGATGATAAATTGAACTCGTATTACACATTAAGTGATTCAGGTATGTGATATATATATTATTTATGTGAGATTGATCTGACGAGAATATATATTATTTATGTGAGATTGATCTGACGAGAATAAAGAATGTGTAATGAGAAGCATATGAAAAGATGTGGTAAATTCATATGTATATTTGTATATGTGTGCATTCAGTTATTATGCAAAGTTACAAGATAGTTTTCGATATGCCATTTAACTATGAATGTTGAAAGTAAGTGTGGGTAAGAAATGATACACTAGTGAAATTTGAAAGAATTAAAGTTAATCCGGAAGCTTGTAAATACTATGTTTATATGAGTTTGAGTATAAACGGAGTAAAATGATATGTGTTTGTGCATAATCGGCCAAATAGTATTGTACTCAGAAAGTGTTATGTGATTTCGAACATTTGGTTTGTTTTTAAGTTCAACTGTTTGAATTGCTTAAGACTTACTAAGTTTATGAAAGCTTACTTTGAATGTTATGTTTCTCTGTTTATTTTTGTAGATCGTTGACTCTTACTATTAGCACGGGGATCGTCAGCACTTCGTCACACTATCTACTATTGTGGTTATCATGTGTTTTGGACTTAGCTTATGGCATGTATAGGTTAGATTATAAGTAGAATGATATTTTGACTATTGTATATAAGCCATGCGAATATGGCATCTTATAGAAGTTTACTTTTATAAGTTTTAAATTCGATCTTTATTTGTATCTATTAGTTATATATATAAATAATCTTTTATTTAAGAAAAAGGCTCAAAATTTTACTGTTCTGATCCGATTCCTAATTCCTGGTAACGCCTCGTCCTATTCCGGCTACGGGATAGGGGTGTTACAGCAACACCTCTTTTTTCCAACACCTATCAACAACCGTTAAACAAAAAAATTATATTGGTGGAGGCTTGTTGATTGGCGGCACGAAAATGAGTTATTTATATGGGTTAAATATGAGTTTAGGTTGGCCAAATGGTATGGTTTGGTGGTGCCTTCTTGACAGGCGACACTGATTGAGGACACGCCAGAGGCGGTACTGGTTGAGGGCACGCCAGAGGCGGCACTGGTTGAGGTCACGCCAGAGGCGGCACCAGTGAAGCCCGTTTTAAAGGCGGCACCAATGGCCATACTAGTATTTAGCTAGTGTTTTATGTAAAAAAAAATTAGAAGATTCAAGAATAGAAAATATAAAAAAAAATATACAAATTTTTTTTTTGTAGAAGAATTCACAAAGTTAGTAGATATGAGTTTAATTTTTTTATAGTATTTCTTTTTGAAATTGTATTGAGAATTTTTAATTCTTTTTTAGCAGATTTAGTGTTAAAAATGGATAATCAATTTTTTGTATGCGTTGATTTCAATAGAGTAATTTTGACAACAACAATTGGATGTATATTTGAATATTGCTAATAAATAGCAATAAGATTTAATAGAAATGTCTCAGTTGGTGATATGAAGGAAAGGATTAGTGCAAAAACTGTTAGACGTTGTGGGAAAAGGATCTCGAAGCTATTTTACAAGTTTCTAGGTTCAACAAATCTCATCAAATTCACTGAGATGGAACTTGTAGACAATGATGATGTGGAGACAATGGTCGCTCTTTATTGTGTAAATCAGAGACACCAAAATGCACCGATTCAGTTATTTTCTAAGTTAGCTGATGTGGAGCCAATTTAAGATTCCACTCCATTAGGTGAAGAACATGGAGTTCAAGATCTGTGTACGATGGTTTCGATAACGTATGTTGATAGTCGATCGACCATACACGAGATCGACATTGATCTTAATGCTACACTTGCATCTAAGAACATTAACCTGGGCCCCCTTTACAAATACATCTAGTGGTGTTTGAGACTAATGCTAATAGTGATGATGAATATGATAATATTGATCCTTGTGATCACGAGGTCATAGATTATAGTGATCCCGATCTGGACGAGGTCCTAGATGATATTGACTATGAAGGCACGAATAACGATGGAAATGTTAACACCTCTTCAGTGGGGAACCCGATTCAACACATTATGATACGTAATGATCCTAGGGCACACATGTCACTTATAGACCCCAATGTGGTGCACGCAGTCGACTTCCTGGAGTACCCTGATATACTAACTACTCACCGGCTGGCCATAGATTTCGAACCGGAGAGGTTGGCCAAAAATTTGCAACCAAGGAAGAGTGTGTATTTTTCTTAAGCGATATAGCATGAATGTGTCGATAGACTACAAAGTCGCTGTGTCTAAACCAACATTGTATATTCGGGAGTGTTGGAGGTCAACAGAAGGCTTCAATTGGCGAGTACGAGCCGTATTTATCTAGAAGTCGCAAATGTGAGATATCTAAAAATTTGTTAGGCCTTATGTAACATCCCAAAATAGGGCTTAGTCGGAATAATGGTTTCGGGACCACAAATTTGATGTTAAAATATTTATTTTATGATTGTTAAGAGGTTTAGAATATGAATATATGTATGTTTTAAAGTTTCATGAAGAAATTCTTAGTATAAGGTATCCAATTGGAAATTAGGAACTAAATTGAATAAGTTGCAAAATTTGTGTTCTAGAAGCAATTTATATGAAATTGCTTTGGATTATTAATTAGGAGGTCTTAAAGAGAAAATTTCCCAATTTCTAAGTTTTTGGACAAAGATGGGCTTGTATGGAAAATTTGAAGGAAATGCTTTAAGGGCGTTTTGGTCATTTGGTTTATAAATGAAATAAAATGGGAAAATAAGCCAAAAAACATCTCATTTTCTCCATGTTGCTGCTGAAAATTAGGGTTCTCCATAGCTAGGGTTTTTAAGCTTTCCAAGCTCAATAGTAAGTGCTCCCAATCCCTGTTTTTAATGTTCTTCGTATTTTTGAAATCCCGGTAACTTGCTCTTTCTATTTCTACCCATATTTCATGCTACGGCTCATGTTTAGAAATTTACCCATGCATGAGAAGTTTATGTTTTGATGATTTATGGAGGGATATGAGAGTTTAAAGGATGGTAAACAACTTTTACTAAGTAGATTTTCATGAAAAGGGCTTTAGGGACTATTTTGTAAAAGTTGTAAAAAAGGGTAGGAAAATATGAAATGAACTAAAAATGTGGGCTATTATGAACATAAAAAATGTTTGGTTAGGCTTGGGTAACCAAGAAATCCCATACGTTGCATTATCCGAACCTAGGGACTAAATTGCAAATATATGAAAGTATGGGGGTAAAATAGTAATTTTACCCAAGTATGAATTTTGGGTCATTTTGAGTAATGTATGTATTAAATGAGCTAAATTTTGTATTATAGATCAAAAAAATTGAGATACGGGCCTTGATCGGGGAAAGAGCAAAGTTTACGAGGTTTAGGATTGATTTCTAATATTTTGAACCGAGGTAAGTACATATGCAAATAAATACATTAATTATTGTTATTAAATTATTTATTGATATATGTATGCTTAATATGCTTATTTGACTATGTTGACAATATAACGTGTTTTGATGCTTTGTTATATGATTATGAGACGTTGGCCATGAGAAAGAAACCATTATGCGAGTATGTTTGGTAAAGGTCTAGAAGTCTAAAATCCTGTTTGAACCTTAGGAATAGTTGAGGATACAAGTGACATGTCACTAGGATAGTTATGTGTGTTATAAGCTCATTTAATATGTGATACATGCTAGGGTCCAGGTGCTAGGTATCCTGAGTTGTGTTTGGATACTCTCTTAGCTCTTTGAGTAGCCCCGTTGAGAACGGCATGTGATTCTGTGATATGAGGCACTTTAATGCACTTTCTGTCAGGTAGCCAAGGCTACGTTCAGGCACTTCGGTGCATTTCTTCCGTGTGTCTGAATCATATTCCAAGTGTTCAACGGGTAACGTAGTATGAATTTCGAAGGTAAAATTTAAGTAGGCCATGTGTGTGCAATATGGCATAGGTACGTACTAAAACCCTATGAGGACTTAGTATATGAAAAGATATGTATTTGGATAAGCATGTGCATATGAATAGGAAAAGTAAGTATATGTATGACTTAATGAAAAGTATCATAATAGATAAGCAATTATGCTTAGATATTCAATAGTTGCAAAATGTAGATTATTTGTATGTGTACTTACTAAGCTTTATAGTTTACCTTCCTCTCTTTTCCCTTCTCTGTAGATACGTCAAGCTAGCTCGAAGGATCGGGGGACGTCGGAGCTTGGATCACACCATCTTCAAGAAATTTGGGTATAAAAAGGGTTAATTATTTTGTGTATATGTGTCATGTTGAAGTAGCCAAGTATAATGGCTTATTTGGGTATTGATTATTTTGTATGTGGCCATGTGATTTGGTCCATATTAATGATTGGGATGTATCCCTAAGTTTATCTTTACATGCATACTAAGATGTGTATATGTTGGTTGATGGATGACTATTCAATTGCTAGTAAGTGGTTGCATGATTTAGCATTCATAATGGAATGATAATAAGGAGTATGGTAAACCATGAAATTGGTGTGGAATGACTAAAAGATAAGTTTGTGTGAATACTAATGGTCTAGTATGAAAAAGGAGTCATAGTGATGCTATAATGTTACATGTTTAAGTATCCAAATATATCATGGGATATGCCGTTGAACATATGGAAGTGTATGATTTTTTAAGGGTGACCAATGGCTTGGAGAGTAGCCTCCAAATGGTCCACACGGGTAGACACACAGGCATGTTTCTAGGCCGTGTGTAACACACGGTCAGCCCCATGGGCATGTCATTCGACCGTGTGTCTCCTACACCTTGAATTTTAGGTTAACTTGCATGGTAGTAAACACAAGGGCAGAGACACGACCGTGTGTTTGAATCGTGTGGAGGACACGGCCTCTGGCCACGGGCGTGTGCTTGGCCGTGTGTCTCAAATTTGTATGATGACGTCATAAACAGAATGCTCATTAAAAGCACACGGGCTACCACACGGGCATGTGCTAGGCCATGTAAGGGACATGAGCCAAGGACACGGGTGTGTGTTCGGCCGTGTGAAAACCCCTGTAGGTTCGAAATAGATAATAAATCCAAAAATTCATCACGGGTGTAGGACATGGGCTTGTCCCCAAGCACACGAGCGTGTGTAATGCCTCCACACGGGCGTGTGTAACGCCTCCACACGGGCGTGTGTAACGCCTCCACACGGGCGTGTGTAACGCCTCCACACGGGCGTGTAAGGCTTTAACCTAGAAATTTTCTTAGAATCTCTGTAAGTTCTCAGTTTAGTCCCGGACCGCCAATAAGGTATGTTTTAGGCCTTGTAGGTCCATAATAGGGAAATTTTAACTTGTTTTGAAGGGTTTTAGATTGGATGAAATTTTATGGCCCGGTTTTGCACGTTTGTTTCTGTCTAAGTCCGATAATGCCTCGTACCCTGTCCCAGTCTAGGATACGGATAAAAGGTGTTACACATCACATATGCACTTCAACACGTATGACACAAGATCAAAGGAAACTTGATTCCAAAACTATCTGCACCTGTATCATGCCAATGGTGAATGACATGCCGACCATTCCTGATTAGGTACTAATTATCGGAATGCAATCACGATTCTGGAATTGAATATCATACCAGAAAACATGGATAATTAAATAGATGGCAATGGAGCAATTGTACGGAGATTGGGTTGTATCATACAATGAGCTACATGTTGGGAATTGTGTGTATATTGTAGTAAACATGTAATTATTTTCTATTTATTTTAACAATGAATAAATAAATAAAGTTAATTTCATATTTCAGTATAATGTCTTTTGTATTTTCTATCTTTTATATTTTGCATGCATAACAAAATTGTGACAAGCAAATATTAGCTTATTGATTGTTTAAAGTTCAAACTGAAGATAACTGGCATTGTAAATAACGTTTACATTACGAGAAAGGCAACTTATTTCAGTAGATAATCTAAATAAGCTCGTAATCCCGTAAAAGAATCAAAGTGAGCATTTGATTCAAATATCGAGAATGATTATTTTGTCATCTACAATTCCAATTGGAGAGATGGCTATTCTTGGCTATCAGAGTAGTTGACTCCACAAGTAGAGACATAGATGTATTCATTAGTAGAATGATACATTGGACTAGACCCAAGATGACTTAATTCTGAATCCGTTTGTGCCTTAATTTACTTATAACGTTCATGGTATGGTTTACCTAAATCCTGAGTTAATCACTGACCATGCGTATACAACTTATGTGCTTTGATATAAGTGGAGGCTTATGCTTTAAAGATGATTGAGCCCATAGCCGGTATGTTGGGTACATGACTTGTGTATGGCATGGCTTTCCTAGCGACAGTGGAATTCATATGCTCTAAATATGGAACGTGGCTACAAGACGAAACAATGGTGATAATGAGATAAAATAGGATTATATTGAGTGAACGGATTTAACTCAAAGGAATCAATGATATCATATGAAGGTAACATACACATGATAATGTCATTAGACAAAGCATTTGGATGAATTGCTTTCGTAAAGAGTATACAATAAGGATTTTCCAATTATGGTACTTATTGTGGACTGACTCCATAATTAAGTAATTGCGAATTATCAGAAAAATGCTTCTAGACATAATTGCAATCACTAGAGCCTAATTGTATATGTCCAATTGATCCCTCCGCTAGCTCAACAAAAGCTCGATTGGACTACATTTCAATCAGAAGAAAAATCTATGACTTTGGGAATAATTTAATTGAGTCAATTTATTCGATAGAATTAAATTGTTAATTTAATTTAGTCAATTTATTCTATGTGGAATTAAATTAGGTGGTCGTGAGAATTGTTTAACTAGAGAATTTGATTAAATAATTTTCTTGAAAATTAATTTGGAAAATCTAAGTGTTTTTTGGAAAAATTAATTTTGATAAAGTAAAATTAAATTAATCAAATTAATTAAAATTAATATGATATTTTTGGAAATTAATTTTCAAGTTAAACAATTGGCCCAATGGGTAATTAAACTTGAAAATTGGAATATAAAATCGTAAATTAGGCACAGGTGGCCAAAATGAAGATTAAGACCCAAAAATTAGTTGAACCGGGTCGACGGTCCAATCGGTGGCTAGGCCGGACTGGTCGGGTCGTCATTGACCCGGACCGAATTGACAGCGGCCGAATTAGCTCGAGGTGTCAAAAGGGTGCCGCACCTGCCTCATCAGACACGACGGTGTTGGTGTTTGAGACGGCATCATCCGATGGCCAACAGCGGTTGGTTATCAATGGTTGAACAATGGAAGAGTTACACTCCTACTGAGACTCTACTAGAGAATTTGATTTCAAATTAATTATTCCAAAAATAATATTATTTTAATAGTTTAATTTAAATTTAATTTAATACTTATCTTAATAGTATTTTAATAATTTAATTATAACACCCCAAACCCGGCCTAGACGTTATGGCCGAATCTGGCGTGTTACATCAGAGTGTTTTTTGAAAATTGATCCTTTCGGTAAAAATTCGTTACTAAATTTAAATCCTTTTATTATTAATTAACGAAAGTTCTCGTCAAAACGTTTACCATATTAACCAACAGTTTTATAATAAATTGATTTAAAAACGCGGAAGCTTTTTAAGTCGATGAAGTTTAAAACGCGTGTCTTAGAAAACAATAATTGTTTTAAAAACTCGTCTTTACCTAGACTAGCAGTTTAAAAATATATAATCCAAAGCCCAATTAAAAATTAAAATCGAATAGCCTTATTACAAAATTAAAAACCCAAAAGTGAAATCTAAATTAAATAAAGTCAAATACAAAACACAGCAGTCGTGTGGCCACCTCCAAGTCCCTCGCAGCACCATATCTTCTAAAGCTTAGGATTACCTGTACAGTTGAAAAGAAAGCATGAGTTTACGAAAACTCAGTGTATAGCTGTAATAGCCCAAAATTGGGTCTAGTTGGAACAGAGGTTTCGGGACCACAAAATCTGAGATATAAATAATTATTTTATGATTATTTTGAGGTCTATGATATGATTGCATGATTGTGTGAAAATTTCGTGAAGAAATTCTATGCATAAAGTGCTTAATTCGAAGTTAGGGACTAAATTGAATAAGTTGCAAAACTTGCATTCTAGAAGTTTCTAGTATGAAATTGATTTGAAATATTAATTAGGAGGTCTTAAATAGCAATTTGACCAATTTCTAAGTTATGGACAAAAATTGGACATGGATGGAATTTTTGGAAAGTTTAGTAGTAAGGGTATTTTGGTCATTTAGGGGTAAAATGAATTAAAATACAAAATTAAAAGCCAATTTTGCTCATCTTCTTCACCATGGACGTGTATACCAAGGGATACTCCATGTATAGGGTTTTCAAGCTTCCCAAGCTCAATTGTAAGTTTGTTCTAACCCCGTTTTTCAAGTTCTTTACGTTTTTGGAGTCCCGATAACTTGATTTAGCTTATGCTAGCAATAATTCAACCTAGGGTTCATATTTGGAAAAATACCCATAGGTAAAATTTGTGTATTATGGTGTTTTATGATATAATATGAGGTTTTAAGTTATGTTAGACAACTTGTGCTACTCGGTTTTAAGTGAAAACGAGCAAAAGGGCTTAATCGGTAAAAATACCTAATAGTCATAAGTATATGTTAGAGTGAGAATTTGATGTTGCCATAGAAGGGAAAAGTGATCATCATGTCATAAAACATAAGAATAAGGGATGAAGTTTAATTCCCGAGCCTAGGGGCAAAAGTGTAAATATGCAAAAGTTTAGGGGCAAAATTGTAATTTTTCTAAAGTTTGAGTTAAGGACTGTTTTGAATAGTACATTAATTAAATAAGTAAAATATGATGTTTTAGGTCCCGGAAAACGATATTTGAACCTAGAATGAGAGAAAAATTAAAAATTGGGAAAGTTGGTAAAATGACCGTTTTAATATCAAGGTAAGTTCATATGTATAATAAGCATTAATTTATGCATGTTTCAATGTAAAATTGATATATTTACTATGATCTCCGAGGTGTTGAAAGTATGTAAGTTGGTATGATAATAATACAACAATAATGCTGTAATTTATATTTGAAAGTTAAATTTAGTGAATTAATTGAATTATGTTAAATTAAATGATTATGGTGCCAAGTTTATGAATTGATTTAAAAATATGTCTATGGTACATGAAGTGCATTGAATTATCATACATAAATGTGATTTCTATGATTATGGATATTATGGGAAATTGTAAGTTCATATGATTTTTAATAAGGCAATGTGTAATTTAATGTTATTGCGTTGATATTAAATGAGATGTAAGTTTATATGTAAGTAATACATAAATATTACTTGTACTATGATATTTTATAATTATATTGGAAATATGTTTGTGGATAATTACTTGATTAGTGAAATTGTTGGAAAAGAGAGAGAAATCCCGGTTGAACCTTCGGAAAGATTGGATGATACAGATGGTATGTAGCTAGGTCACATGTATAGTGCTGAGTGCACATCATGTGTACAAGAGAGCTACAAGACATTATGATGTAGCTAGGTCGCATGGATGATACTATGTGTACACCATGTAGACAAGAGAGCTACGGTATATATGTAGCTAGGTCGCATGCGTGGTTCCAAGTGAAGGACACCATGTAGACAAGAGAGCTACGAGATAAACTGGCTAGGTCACATGGGTGGTACTAAGTGTTCACCATGTGTACAAGAGAGGCGAACTATATGATGGGTGGAGCTATGTGCTGAAACCACCAAGTATCGAGGATTGATCCGAAGTGTTCAACGGGAGACTCTCTATGTATTGCTTTGTGAGTTTTGTGATGAATAAGTGCAGGAACTTGGTTATGTGAATGATGTGTTCATTAAGTGACCAGGATGTGGTAAGGTTATAAACAAGTAAGTTATACATGAGGATGATTTTATGGTGACCTTGTGATCATGGGCCTATACTTGTGATGTACGAAATGTGGTGAAAATGATTTGTGATGTGTATGTTAAAATGAGGTTAATACAAAGAAAGTGTGAAAGAGTGAAAGAGTGAATTAGCAATAAAATTGTTTTGGACAGTAGCAGTGACGTGATTTTGAAAAATCACCAAAAATAGTATAAATTGAATCAGAGACTGAATGAGATATAAAATTAAAGCTTAATGAGTTTATTTTCATATAAAAGAAATATAGAAATCAAAAGAGTTCTATATTTTGAGATATTTATGTTTTTGTGAGACTGATTCAGAATGATTACGTGATCCCCTGTTCTGACTTTGGAAAATCACAAAAATTTGGAGAAAAATAATTAGAGGCTCAAAATTATATTTTTAAAATCCATAATGAGTCTATTTTCAAGATAAATCAACAAGAACATTATCTGAGTTCTGTACTGTGAGATAATTATTTTTTAGTGAAGAGAGGTCAGAACTGTTAGAAAGTGAAACAGGGGAAATTTTAATGAATAAACTGTACTAATTGGCTAAACCAAAAATTATGAAAATTTTATGGTGGAAATATATGTGAGTCTAGTTTTAGGGGAAATTTACGGATATTAATTTGGAGCTCTATAGCTCAAATTATAAATAATTAAGTGACTATGACTCGTGCGGACAGTTTGATGTGAACATTTATTAGTAAATTGTGAAATCGTACTTACAATAATGCTATATACATTAAGGATGTGGAATGGAGAGGAGGAGGAGGAAAATAAATATATGTGGAATACATGGAAACTATGGTGTAATATCCTGATTTTGGGCCTAGTCGGAATAGTGGTTTCGTGACCACAAAATCCGAGATAGAAATAATTATTTTATGATTATTTTAAGGTCTATAATATGATTGCATGATTGTGTGAAAATTTCGTGAAGAAATTTTATGCATAAAGTGCTTAAATTGAAATTAGGGACTAAATCGAATAATTTGCAAAACTTGCATTCTAGAAGTTTCTAGTATGAAATTGTTTTGAAATATTAATTAGGAGGTCTTAAATAGCAATTTTACCAATTTATAAGTCTATGGACAAAAATTGGACATGGATGAAATTTTTGGAAAGTTTAGTAGTAAGGGCATTTTGGTCATTTAGGGGTAAAAATGAATTAAAATACAAAATTAAAAGCCAATTTTGCTCATCTTCAACCCCATGGCCGAATGTAGCAAGGAGAAACCATTGCTAGGGTTTTTCAAGCTTCCAAGCTCAATTGTAAGTCCGTTCTAGCCTCGTTTTTAATGATTTTTACGTTTTTTGGAGTCCCGGTAGCTCGATTAAGCTTATGCTAGCAATAATTCAACCTAGGGTTCATATTTGGAAAAATAGCCATAGGTGAAATTTGTGTATTTTGGTGTTTTATGATAGAATATGAGGTTTTAAATTATGTTAGACAACTTGTGCTACTCGGTTTTAAGTGAAAACGAGCAAAAGGGCTTAATCGGTAAAAATACCTAATAGTCATAAGTACATGTTAGAGTGAGAATTTGATGTTGCCATAGAAGGGAAAAATGATCAGCATTTCATAAAACATAAGAAAATAGGCTGAAGTTTAATTTACGAGCTTTGGGGCAAAAGTGTAAATATACAAAAGTTTAGGGGCAAAATTGTAATTTTTCAAAAATATGATTTTGGGTCAAATTGAATAATGTGAGTCCTAATTAGACTATGTTTTAAATGATAGAGCAAGGAAAACTAAAATTCGGGCTAAAATGGGGAAAATACCAAGTTGTGGACGAAATGGTAAAAGTAGCCATTTTCGCATACGAGGTAAGTTCATGTGTAAATGTAGTAACATAATTGTCATTTTAAGCAATTTAATGTTGTTTATATGATATGATACTGATTATTATCATGAAATATTATGCTTTGTGGTTATTTTCGAATAAAATGCAAATTATGTGTATTTATTGTTAAGTATAAAGTACTACCGAGTATTGGTTTCGGTATTTTACGGAAGATGGGAAGGAGATGTGTTCGAGGAAAATCCCGTTTGAACCTTAGGAATAGATTAGGATACAAGTGACATGTCACTAGGATGGTTGAGCATCCGAACTCGTTGAGTTGAGTCCGAGTTCACTTATGGATGCGAATGTCCGAACTCGTTGAGTTGAGTCCGAGTTCGTGAAATGTAACTAGGCATCCGAACTCGTTGAGTTGAGTTCGAGTTCACCTATGGATGCGAACGCCCGAGCTCGTTGAGTTGAGTTCGAGTTCGCTTATGGGCGGGTTACATGGTAGCTTGGCTACATATGTGGCACTTATGTGCAAACTTTCCATGTATCTGAATTATATTCCGATGTGTTCAACGGGTAAAATTCTACTCAAATGGAGGAATACTCGAGATGAAAGGGACGTATTGGTAAGTGTTGTGAAATGAATACTTTGAACAGGTATGTACTTAACCCTCGGGTTGAAAACTCGATATAACAACAACATGGTAAGATGATAAATGAAAATGTGATATGAATGTCTCGGTGATGATTATGCAAATGATGTTTTATGTTTGCTTATATAGTTGTGTTACTTGTTATTTTCATGTGAGCTTACTAAGCATTTATGCTTACTTCCTCCTTTTCTTTCCTTGTAGTGTTGACAAGCCAGCTCGAAAATCGAGAACGGTCAGAGGCATGCTCACACTATATCCGTATACCATCTTGGCATAATGGCTTGCATATTTTGAGTATGGCATGTATAGCATTATAATCATTTTGTGTATATGGTCTTATGATATGGTTATTGAGTGGTACGGAAATGCTTGGTAATGATTAGCCATTGGAATGGCTAATCATGATCATATTCGGTGTTATGTATGTCAAATTGCTAGCTAATCCATGGAAACCATGAAATAGGTAAAATTTACCATAAAACAGATTCAGACAGCAGTAGTGACGTGAATTTTAAAAATCACTAAAAATATTAGAAATGGAATTAAATAATGAATAAGTTATGGAATCGAAGCTTGATGAGTCTATTTTCATATGGAAGAAGCGAAATAGGTATATGAGCTATATTTTATGAGATGTTTAAATTTTTGTGAAATAGGGCCAGACCGATTTCTGGATCCCTTGTTCTGATTTGGAAATTCACCATAAATTTTACAAAGATAATTAGAAATCATGCTTTATATGTACAGATTCCTTATTGAGTCTAGTTTTATTAGAGACAAACGGCATAGTCATTGAAGCTCTGTACATGGAGATATCTAATTCGTAATACACAGAGGTCAGAGCAGTCGAACCCTGAAATAGGGGAGAATTTAACTAATAAACTGTACTAATTTTCTTGACCAAAAATTCTAGAAAAAAATTAATAAATAGATATATGAGTCTAGTTTCAGGGAAAATTTACGGAATTGGATTTAGAGTTTTTTAACTCAAGATATGAATTTTTAAGCGACTGTGATGCAGATTGCTAGCTTGACTGAAAATTTTAAAAATAAATTGTTTGAGCTATTTAAGTAATGAATTAAGTCTGTTAACACCTCGTGTTCGACTCCAGCGACGGTCTCGGGTACGGGGCGTTGCATTTGGTGGTATCAGAAGGTTTAGTCAGTTCTCGGACTAACCTAGCATGTGTAAAAGTTTAGCTATGCATGCCACTGATCTGTGATAGTGTGATGTCTTCCGACGCGTATGAGTACCGTCTTATTTAGACAGGGTACTCTCCAACCGAGCTGTGCCGACCATGTTCAATGTTATGTGAAGGTATTTGAGTAAAATTATGATTATGATAAGTCTCGGTTCAGAAAAGTATGAATAAAAGTTTATGATACATATGTGATAAATATTCATATTTGCTTAATGCTCATATGATGTAGTGTATGTGGCTTACTTGATAAGATGAACGGAATAAATAGAAAGTAGTAGAGGTATGAATAAAAGTCATAATATTATGATACGAATGAAAATGTCCTTGTTTTGATTTGGACGTCTAATGTTGATGAATGCTAATGATATATAATTTTTATGAGATAAAGGATTATAATGAAATGAACTTATCTATGTTAAATTGTTGGACTGAATTATATGATTGTAATGATATGTACATGATGATGCACGAAATGAAAGTTGTGATTGTGATGCAAATATCTATGTTTGTTTGGCCTTATATGATGTCATGAGCATGAATTAATTTAATTAAATGAATGGATAAGTAAAGCTATCTAGAAAACATAGAATGTATGCATAAGTATATTGTTTAAATGGGACAATAGGAAAATTTGTGTAAGCCAACAAGAATGTTGCATTGCCTGAATGAATGACATGATTTTGATGGTGTTGCTATGATGATGGAAGTTGTGTCATATGTGTATGTATAAGAAAGTCGAGTCAGAGGTCCTACAACCCCTCCCCCTTACCGAAATGGTACTTATAATGGAATTTCTTGAGATTTGTATTGAATAAGTTTCCGGTTGAGAACCTAAAAAGTTCAGTGATAGAATAATTATAAGTATGATCAGAGATTGAAAATGAGCTGATAAGTAAAGTCAGAGTCAGTAAAGTATCGGATTGATATAAAGATTATTGGAATTATGGACTGTCCCAGTTAGAGAAGGAATTCTCTTTGGTAAATTGAATTACTCAGGTGCAAGGTCGAGAAAAGTGTAAATCGAAATTTATTCAGAACTGGCATTCTTTAGTGAATGGTTTAATATAAAATTTGTGATGGCAGAACTAGTTGGGGAAATGATGTGAACTATCTGAGTGTGACAGTTATGACTGGACAGATTTAGCAGTCTCTTTTGAGATGTTCTATGTGTTTACCCGTTCTCAGAAATATTTCTATGGCTATTGATCTTCTGAAGAAATTCTTGTTATATGGGAATGTCTTCTAATTCTGGTGTTGGATGAAAGCATTGGTAGTTTGACTGGTTTATAATTTATATTGCTCTATTTCATCAGGTATTCTATTCCATTTCATCTGATAAGAATTGATGAGAGAATACATATGACATTATGATTCTGTTTCTTCTACTTGATGCTTCATCTGATATATATGTATGGGAAGATATATTGATCTTGTTATATTTGATTTCAGTGGGATTAAATGATGTTTTCTTTTGGACTTTTTTTTCTTTGAAGAATTATCGGGGTATTCTGTATTTTCTCTATGAGTTTGGTTTTCGATTTTCTGGCATAATATCGTATCTTGGGTTTCTTTATCCTGGATCTTTTTATTCTGGATTTCTTTATTCTGGGTTTCTCTATCTTGGATTTCTATATTCGGTTTTCTTATTATCTTTGTTCCATAATTTGTCAATTATGACTCATGTTTGAAGTACGTTCTTCAGCTCGTGATAATCATGTCAAATATGACTATACTTCTAATTTGATCTTGGTAATGTGGTGATTTTAGTATTGGGATTTTTTCTAATTTCTGTGTAAGGATTTGACATCAGTAAAGGCATAGGTGATAAAAGCGCGAGTTTTAGTCGGTATGGTGAATTATTTATTTGAAAGATTTCATGTGACAATTATGTCAGGATTATTTTTCTCAAGTCTGATAATATAATTTCATTTTTGTACTGATAAAAGAGTAAATAGTCTGAACGAGAAGTGTATATTTATTAGAAAGAGTTGGATATTAGTTAAAGTCACTACGAATGATAAGGTTTTCGTCTTGTGAAAGATGAAAAGTTTATTACATGTTGACAAAGTTTGGATAGATGAGAATATTGGTAACCGAAGCGTCTGAACTAGACTAGTCTACATTGAGTAAAGACTTCCTGACTTTCAGTAATGTACTATTGTATGAATTGTGATGTGTTTCAAGACAGTGAGGTAATGTGATAGTTTAGAGCATTTGATGTTACATAAAATCAGAGTTGTTAAAGGGGTTAAAGCCGAGCATTAGGATCTATCAAAATTATCCTTGTCAGTGTTGATATTGGGATGGAAATGAGAAGGATTATTCTTGAGGCCATATCAGAATTATTTCCATAGCGGAAAGAGGAAAATGTGATGTATCCTATTGTTAAATGTTTGGCGAGATCTATAAATCATATCTATATTGAATGAATTCCTACTTATTAGATTCATGGAATTTCAGGTCTCTTTGATTGTTGGATTTCTTGGAATTCCGGTCTCCATTAATCAAGTTAAGATCCGGGTTTTATGTCATGATATCATGGGAAACTGAGAAGGGTTGAAAATTTAAGAACAGTTGAGAGTTGAGACTATAAGCTTTTAGATCATATGAGAAATTGAAGAGATGTATTGGAGGTATAGTCGAAGTTCAAGTTCTTCGGCACCGAATATGAGATTAAAAGTGACGACCACTCTTCTGGTAAGATTTTCGGGGACGAAAATCCCTGAATGGGGGAGAGTTGTAATATCCTGATTTTGGGCCTAGTCGGAATAGTGGTTTCGTGACCACAAAATTCAAGATAGAAATAATTATTTTATGATTATTTTAAGGTCTATAATATGATTGCATGATTGTGTGAAAATTTCGCGAAGAAATTTTATGCATAAAGTGCTTAAATTGAAATTAGGGACTAAATCGAATAATTTGCAAAACTTGCATTCTAGAAGTTTCTAGTATGAAATTGTTTTGAAATATTAATTAGGAGGTCTTAAATAGCAATTTTACCAATTTATAAGTCTATGGACAAAAATTGGACATGGATGGAATTTTTGAAAAGTTTAGTAGTAAGGGCATTTTGGTCATTTAGGGGTAAAAATGAATTAAAATACAAAATTAAAAGCCAATTTTGCTCATCTTCAACCCCATGGCCGAATGTAGCAAGGAGAAACCATGGCTAGGGTTTTTCAAGCTTCCAAGCTCAATTGTAAGTCTGTTCTAGCCTCGTTTTTAATGATTTTTACGTTTTTTGGAGTCCCGGTAGCTCGATTAAGCTTATGCTAGCAATAATTCAACCTAGGGTTCATATTTGGAAAAATAGCCATATGCGAACGCCCGAGCTCGTTGAGTTGAGTCTGAGTTCGCTTATGGGCGGGTTACATGGTAGCTTGGCTACATATGTGGCACTTATGTGCAAACTTTCTATGTATCCGAATTATATTCCGATGTGTTCAACGGGTAAAATTCTACTCAAATGGAGGAATAATCGAGATGAAAGGGACTTATTGGTAAGTTTTGTGAAATGAATACTTTGAACATGTATGTACTTAACCCTGGGGTTGAAAACTCGATATAACAACAATATGGTAAGATGATAAATGAAAATGTGATATGAATGTCTCGGTGATGATTATGCAAATGATGTTTTATGTTTGCTTATATAGTTGTGTTACTTGTTATTTGCATGTGAGCTTACTAAGCATTTATGCTTACTTCCTCCTTTTCTTTCCTTATAGTGTTGACAAGCCAGCTCGGAAATCGGGAACGGTCGGAGGCATGCTCACACTATATCCGTATACCATCTTGGCATAATGGCTTGCATATTTTGAGTATGGCATGTATAGCATTATAATCATTTTGTATATATGGTCTTATGATATGGTTATTGAGTGGTATGGAAATGCTTGGTAATGATTAGCCATTGGAATGACTAATCATGATCATATTTGGTGTTATGTATGTCAAATTGCTAGTTAATCCATGGAAACCATGAAATAGGTAAAATTTACCATAAAATAGATTCAGACAGCAGTAGTGACGTGAATTTTAAAAATCACTAAAAATAGTAGAAATGGAATTAAATAATGAATAAGTTATGGAATCGAAGCTTGATGAGTCTATTTTCATATGGAAGAAGCGAAACAGGTATATGAGCTATATTTTATGAGATGTTTAAATTTTTGTGAAATAGGGCCAGACCGATTTCTGGATCCCCTGTTCTGATTTGGAAATTCACCATAAATTTTACAAAGATAATTAGAAATCATGCTTTATATATACAGATTCCTTATTGAGTCTAGTTTTATTAGAGATAAACATCATAGTCATTGAAGCTCTGTACAGGGAGATATCTGATTCGTAATACACAGAGGTCAGAGCAGTCGAACCCTGAAATAGGGGAGAATTTAACTAATAAACTGTACTAATTTTCTTGACCAAAAATTCTAGAAAAAAATTAATAAATAGATATATGAGTCTAGTTTTAGGGAAAATTTACGGAATTGGATTTAGAGTTTTTTAACTCGAGATTTGAATTTTTAAGCGACTGTGATGCAGATTGCTAGCTTGACTGAAAATTTTAAAAATAAATTGTTTGAGCTGTTTAAGTAATGAATTAAGTCTGTTAACACCTCGTGTTCGACTCCGGCGACGGTCTCGGGTACGGGGCGTTACATATGGTATATGAAATATTGATATAATGAAATAAATGATATGTGTTTATAAGAAAACAAAAAGAGAATGTTATGTATCATGACATGTATATATATATGACTAGTCTCAATGTAATGCTTGCTGGGTATGGAATTGAATTGAAATGTTTCAGGAAAACATGTTATTCTGCGCATCTGAATCGTGGTATTTTATAAAGATATGATCTAGCTTTAAATATGAATGCTTGATGATTAAGCTGAAGATATTTGGTAAGATGATAATCTTGGTATAAATGTATAAGTGGTACTATAATAAACAAGGTAAAATGAGTATGAGAGACACATGTATGATGACATACAAATGCTATGTTTGTGGTTTAATTGAGGATGTTTAATCATTAAATGAATACCATGTTAAATGCTTTTGATTTTGTATAAGTGTGTAAGAGATCAAGGTTGACCAAAGCTTGGAAAATAGCCTAGGTATATTCCACACAGGCAGAGACACGACCATGTGTCTCAGCCGTATATGGAACACGACTTTGGGACACGGGCGTGTGGAGCCTTAAAGCATGAAATTTCCAAGATTTTCGTAAGTTCTCGGTTTTGTCCCAAACCCTTTCTAAAGTATGTTTTGGGCTCCGTAGACTCAAATAAGGGACTATGTGTAAGAGAATGAATGCTTTGAAATATGAATAAAATTTTATGGCTCGTATTTTAGTATAATGTTTGTATGTTTGTCTGGTAACGCCTCGTACCTTAGCCCGGCCTCGGATACGGGTAAGGGGTGTTACAGTAGCCCCCTATCAGTCAAACAGTAAACAGTGCATGTAGTAGTAGTCTAGGCCTGAGCCCTATTCAATATCAGTACAGTCTAGGCCTTAGCCCTATACAGTAATAGTGTGGCCTATGCCAATACAGTATTAGCACAGTGTAATGCAATTATGCATCCCACCCAAATCCAGCCAGCACACCACCCGTACCAACCAACACACCATGTGGGTATATAAATCGACCCACCCAGCCAACACACCAATAACGTAGCAAAGTTGCCAGTAATAATAATGCAGCATAGCTGCCAGAAATAGTAAATGAGGCAAAGCCACCAGTAACAGTGAATGTAACATAGTCACCAGTACAGCACTTCCTCCATATCAAAATCCCAAACCCCATGCAATATGTCGTGTATGTCATGTTCAATCATCACACGTGTATGTAAAATGGTCATGCTCAGTAACAATCATTTAAACATATATTAAAAGCATATTAGTTGTACAACCACCGTCAAGTCAGTTAAAACACAGACATACAATCACAGTCAAATCGGTCAAATTTATAGTCTAAGTCAGGGGCAAAACAGTCATTTTACCCTACAAGGGTATTTTGATAATTTTAGAAACCGAGGGTATTTCGGCAATTTCATAATCTGAGGTCTTAACGACCGAGCAGATGGTCCACCATCGCCTCGAGTGACTTAAGTAACCTAAACGAACATAACGGTGTAAGTGGGCCTAAGGCCCATTACTCGGCCCAAGTGGGCCCACACACTCGTGTAGCCCATTTGGCCCAAAAACAGCCACAGCTATGCGAACATCACAATCCAAACAGCACTTACCACATCATATACATTTATCCATGTGAGGCCCACAAGCCCATTGGGCCCACACGGCCCATTTTGGCCCAACGTGGCCCATAACGACCCAAGCGCACGAAAACGCTCGTGGTGGCCTTTATAGTCTATCACCCATGATTTGTGGGCTTGATTTACCACATGTGCGTTCGCACACCCATGTAGCCAAAAGGCCATTCTTTCGGCTTTTCGGCTTTTGCCGTTCTACAGTCTATTCAGTGTATGAATACACACCTGTTTGCGAAAACTGCTCTAAAATCCACAAGCTCCTAACCTTGATTCAGTTAAGATATACCATAAGTCTCCTAGCTATAGAATTTTAACACTCCCTTTCTATCGCACTTAACTAAAAGGTTCTAATCACCTACCTTGGTCGGTCGCCTGCAAATCTCACACTTAATCCTTTACAAGAGATAGTCTACAGACCCCCTTTAGAGATATCCTACAATACAACTAATACTATAACAACCGAATCCATTTACTAACCGATCAAAGGTTTGCATCAACTGTATAACACTTACCGAAATGTTGACCAAAAGTGAAGAGATACCACTAATCAGCCTACCAGAGTATGCCTTAACACCAAGGCACAAAAAGGAACACCCATCCCTGAGATGGAAGATTCTACTACTCCCAAAAGTGAAAAAAGGAAAGAAACCCGAAAAAAAGAGAATTAGGGAAACATATTTGACCTAGATACTTAAAGAAAGAGATGATAATAGAAAGAATAGAAATTAAACAACTTACCGATTGACCAAAGATCAACTGTAAAAATCGAAAGCAAAAGTAGAGAGAGAGCAATGCAGTAACGGCTCAAATATTAATGGTGAAAGGATGACAAGAAGAGAGGATATGATAAAGGTTATTCGGCAAGAGATCAAAAGAAAAGAGAAATAGTTTGAGGCCTAACCGAGAGGAGAAGTATGGATAATCAAAAACTAAAAGCAAAAATGGAGAAAAAGAGACGAAAGAGGAGAAAATGGCATAATCAGCTAGAGGGAGAACAATCGAAAATGTTGATTGGAGATGGAGATTTAAGAGCAAAATGGTAACAAGGAAACCACAAAGTAGTGAAAAGATCACAAAACGAAAGAAAATACCCAAAAATCAACACTACATTCGGCTTCAGAACAAAGAGTAGCCAAAAACCCAAAATAGAGAGTCACACTTCCACTATTAAGCCAAATCCCTAAGTGGTTGATGTTCACCAATGTCTACAACTCTTCCGCTCATAAAAATCCCTTAATTTTCTCCCCCTATCCCTTCTAAAAATCCTCCTTAATCTCCTCCTTGATTTACTCCACCATCTACTTTTTGACCAATTCAAATTCCACATTACAGAGTTCTAGTCCACTTCTGCTTCTCATATGGCAAGAGTAGAAAAATAAATACTCTTTTTACCTTGCTAAGACTTGAACCTTAGACCTCAAGCAACTATCTTTCGCCACTTACCACAGGACCACAAGCTCATTTGAGACACTTTTAACCACAATTAAATATAAGGCTCACCTGTTAACGCCAGAATTCATTTAAGAGGAAAACTAAAATTTTTTCTAAAGCCTAGATTTGAACCCAGGACTTCTAAAACACTCCCAACTACTCCTAAATTACTTAACCAATAAAGCAAACATGAAATTTGTGTCACTTTCTTGCTTAACTAAAATATTTATGAGCAATCTCCTAACCATTCCCATGTTCAAAGCCCAATACTTTTAGGCTCAATTTCGAGGTGTTACATTAATATTAAAGTGATTATATTAATATTAAATTTAATTTAATGTTTATCTACAAGATAAACATTCTATTATTTTAATAAGATTTCATATTAAATTATAATATAATATTTATCTTGATAAATATTATATTAATTTAATATTAAAATGATTAAGTTTAGTCATAGTTGAACTCTCTAAATTCTCCTTATATAAAGAGAGTCTTGGGTCATTATTTACACACACTTGAATTCAATAGAAAGTTGTAGAGAGAAAATTCTCTGAAGAGATTATTACAGAAAATTTCTAAAGATATTTTTCTAATTTACAACTTGACCCAAAAGTTTAGAGAAATTCAAGAATTACCCTACTGGTAATTTTTGTGAAATTTTTTTTCGATCCGAAGCGAGTCCACACTTGGCAGACGTGAGCTTAAGGATAGCTGAGAAGGCTACTTGGAAAAAAAATGTAAAACTCTGGTTTTTCCCTAATTTATTTTTCGCTATGTTTTTCCAAACTCATTTTTCCAACAATTGGTATCATAAGCCAGATTGTATTCTATCTATAAGTATAAACAAGTAATCAAAATAAATTTCTCTTCTTCTTGAATGATTTGATTACATAGAAAGTGACATTCTTTAGATCTTATGCATGTTTTGAGTTATATTTTGGAATGGATGCGATATTATATATTTGTTATATAATTGTTTTATGTCGAGTTTATGGTTCTTAGGAAATAGACCGTGGGCTATCATATCCACTAGGGTTATTTTTAAAAAAAATAATAGAATTCTTATGAGCCAGAAACAGACGTAAAACTTAAATGTAATTTTTCCAAACAGAGCTCATGACGAGTAAAAGATACGATGGCAATTGAAGACCTAAGGAATGTCTTGTGGTGAAAATTTTGTGTAATTTTTTTGCCATTTATTTTCTAAAAATAAAACCATGGAAACCTTTGTTGGTAATTTTATTTTAATTACCTATCTCATTATATGTCTATTTTATAATTGTTTATAATATTTATATTATATAATTTTATAATTATGATATATATATATGAGATGATCCACATTTGATCGATTAAAAATAAGAAGTGTGGTAATGAGAAAATGCATGTGTTGTATTGTTCTACTCACTTCTTTAAGTTATTCGATAACTGTGAGAAGTGTGGTAATGAGAATATGCATGTCTAGGATTGGCTTTGGCTAGGAAAGATTTGGTTTTTAAGCGGGAAAATTTGACTCACCTCCCTTTCCTTGGACCCTACCTGGTGCACTATTCTCATTAACTTCTTTGATTTTTCCTTTAAAAGAAAAACTATAGAGAATTAAAATTATTTGTTCTAAGATTGATTGATTCTTATGAATGAATATTATAAAATTGTCATAGTATGCCATGCATATATTGGAAGCATGTCATTTAGATTAGGTAAGAATGTCACTAGGACTATTCTATGATCATTCTTGAAATTTGGGATAATAAAACCTTGCATGTTTTCAAAATATTGAGTGAGAGAAGGTCCTTGAACAAGACCTACGACCTTCATTGGTGGTCCCTAAGTGATAGCATGATATAGTTTCGAGCCGATTCCTACCCTGGTCGCACCATAAGGTAAACTTTGTCATGTGGGTTCAATAGATGAAGTTTCCTTTTAAGGACAACTAGTCATGCATGACTTTCAAAGAGATTGTCCTAAGATGACTCACAAATGAAAGCATGTTCATGATGGGTGTTGAGTCAACGGTTACACACTCAAGATCATATTTTATTAAATAGTTTCCCAAGAAATGATATTTAAGCTAGAAAT
Source organism: Gossypium hirsutum (assembly GCF_007990345.1). Lineage (NCBI taxonomy): Eukaryota > Viridiplantae > Streptophyta > Magnoliopsida > Malvales > Malvaceae > Gossypium > Gossypium hirsutum. Next base: position 21,147,755 of record NC_053429.1, read on the forward strand.
GATGGTCAAACGTTAAACAATCATTAGTTCGTATGGAGTCTTGAGAATTAAGATTGACAAACTGATTGAGTGTAATCCATGTTCTTGCTAGTTAATCATGGGACCTTAAGGCGACATGGTTGATGGGCCTGATAATGATCGTAGCAACAAATTTTTTTTTCAAGGTTTTAATACAATATGGATGAATCATACTGCATTCTTGATATGTTGCTAAAATTTAAAATATTTTCTTAACACAAAAATAGTAATTAGTGAAATAAATAGTTTTTTATTTCAAATATGTTTCCTACTTCTCTTATTAGCATTCTTACTGAGAATAAATTAAATAGGGATAAGTTTTGAGAATGGAAACAAAACTTACTTATAGTTCTCAACTGTGAGAAACACAAATTCATTCTTAACGAAACGTGCCCTCCTGAAGCTCAGTCCAAATCAAGAAATTGTTGGAGAGATTCTAACTCGATTGCTCGATGTTATATGTTAGCTAGCATGAGTGATGTGTTGCAAAAACAACACGAGAATTTTTGTACTACCAAAGTGATTATGACAAATTTGGAGGGTTTGCTCGGAGGCCAAGTCTTATTGGCTAGACAATCCACTATTACAAATTTGATGAATTCTCAATAGAAAACCAGCACTCTGATCAAAGAACGTATGCTTAATCTAATGGGATTCTTTGCGGAAGCGGAGGATAATGCGGTTGAACTAGACATGAACACGTAAATTGAAATAGTGTTCAAATCCTTAACCAAGGAGTTTGTTGGTTTTAGGGCTGTTTACAACTTGGGAACCTTGACTCAGCTCATGAAGGAATTACAATCCTATGAGTTGGTGCTGAATGGTGGTAAGTCGGTTCAGCAGAAACCTGAGACAGACTTAGTTGTGGGCCCCTCGTCCTCTAAGGGGAAACAGAAAGCTAAGCGAAAGAAGAAACCAACTAAGTCCTCAGTTCCACCTTGTGTGGATAGGAAGAAGGCTAAGAATTCAAAAGATCAAAAAAAAGATCAAATGCTTCTTTTGCAACTGAAAAGGAAATTTCAAATTAAACTGTAATGAGTACTTCGATTACCTAGCCCAAAAGGGCAAAGGTATGGAACTCTTTGTGGTTAAAGTTTGCTTAGTGAAAGAATCAATTGACAACTAGGTTATTGATTCTGGAGCCACTAATCATGTGTGCATTTCTCTATAAGGGTTCAGTGAAACGAAAAGTCTGCGTGACAGGAGCCTCTCATTGCAAACCGGAGATTGGAGCTATGTTTTAGCCGAAACTGTGGGAAAAGTTATTTTACACTTTGATAAATTTAGGAATATTGTTTTAAGGAACATGTTTTATGTACCTCATTTTAAGAGGAATTTAATTTCTGTAGCATGTTTATTTTATGACAGTTATACCGTGCATTCAATAAAGGGATTACTATTCACAAAAATCATTCTTTAATATGTAATGGATGGATGGAAAATAATCTCTACTTTATCAAACCAAATAACTACTCAATGCTTCAAATTGAAATAGTAAATAAAAAGCTTAAAACTTCTCATTCTAATAAGGGGTACCTTGGCACTTAAGACTTGGTCATATTAACCAAGAAAGAATCACTAAACTCATGAAAGATTGTCCCTTAAGTATGCTTAAGGAAGATAGTCTTCCAAAATGTGAATCTTGCTTGGAAGGTAAAATGACTAAGAGGTCTTTTAATGCGAAAGGTATAAGGTCAAACCAACTTTTACTACTTCTGCACACTAATGTATGTGCTCCCAAGAGCATCAGTGCTCGAGGAAGTTATGATTATTAGGTGACTTTTATCAACGACTATTCTTGATATGGATATGTGTATCTAATGCATCGCAAAAGTGAAACCTTTGATAAATTTCTAAAGTTTCATGCAGAAGTGGAAAACAATTAGGTTTATCCATAAAGAAACTTCGGTCTGATCGAAGTAGGGAATATTTGTCCGATGAGTTCTTAGGATACCTCATAGAGAATGGTATTTTATCCCAATTGACTAGGCCGAGCACTCCACGGTAGAATGATATAGCTAAAAGAAGGAATAGAATCTTTCTTGACATGGTTTTTTCAATGTTAAGCTATTCACAACTTCCTACTTCCTTTTGGGGATATGCGATACAAACAACTTGCTATATTCTGAATGATGTGCCAACTAAGTCTGCTTGTAAGACACCTTATGAATTGTGGCATGGAAAGAAACCCGCTCTAAGTCACTTTAAAATATGGGGTTGTGTAACACCCCAAACCCGTATTCGTCGCTAGAGTAGGGTTACAAAATATTACTAACCAATCAAAGCATTTAACAACCAATTCATAAGTAATCATACTCATATTCTAATAACTTAATTTACATCACATTCACAAAACAACTAACAACCAAAGACATCCTAGGTACATGCCATTACAAAATTAAACATCACCATACTTGAGATCGGGATTGTTGTTGTTGGATGCTGAGTCGGCGATCAAAAGAGAGTACCTAACCTGCGCACGAAAAACAAAATCACACACTAAGTAAAAATTAGTGATATTTCTATAATCCAAACATTTTAAGACATGATATAATACATGAATGCTCAAATTGAATTATATCATCATACTACTATCTAAACATACAATTACAATATATCTCCATCTCAATTTCATGCCTTCATCACTTTATTTCATACTATACTCAATTTTCACAAGCATTCACCTTTAGATGGTTTGAACATAAATCTCAATTCACGCCACTTGTTATATGAGTAGCTTTGCATAGATCAACCAACAATGTATTTATATTATGGCACAAACCAATCCACATTAAGCAACTTCATTTATTTGAATAAACACAAGTATATCTAAGGCATTTGAATTTATTTCGCAACTTTAATAATCTAACTCAAGAATATATCATGTTTTCCATGTATCACCATTTCAATAAATTTCATACACACATGTCTTGGTGCATATTAAACACTTACCATAGCACAAGCTAATGATTAAACACATAACTTACCGATATCATCACATGGTAAGATATAGTACATAAACATAGCATCTCTTAAATTATACCTTTCATATTCATGAATATTCATACTTTAATCATTGGCACATCATATCTTTCCCTATTTGTCGTAGTGAAGTCAATTGAAACCCTTACCGGAGCTCACACAAAGTGTGTTAAACTATGGTCGAAACCATCCTTTTTTTTATAATCGATGAATACTGTGAAGATGATTGAAACCCTGGTACATGTTTCCTTTATGCCATAGTCCAACTATGATCTTACATATGTATTGCCATGGCCCTGCCATGGTCTTACATTCGTAGTGCCATAACCCAGTTACGGTCTTATCATCAGAACACCATAGCCCAGCTATGGTCTTATATATAAACACTGCCATGGTCCAACCATGGTCTTATGTCCATAGTGCCATAACCCAGTTATGGTCTTATCATCAGAATGTCATAGCCCAGCTATGGTCTTACATATAAACACTACCATAGTCCAACCATGGTTTTACGTGTTAATGCAATCTGTCTCCATTGATATCATAAATTACCATTTCCGTAACTTTTTATAATTCATGTTCTATCAACAAATCAATTTAATATCAGTAATTTTATATCATTTAAACTTTAATATTCATAAACACTTAGAAATATAATTGAGTTCATTTTAATGAACTTACAGAACTAATTTGCAGTAATGGCTTCAAGTTTCTCAATCAATGATTGACGTAATATCAATTCATTATTTTTGTTTTCAATTACACACATCAATATAATCTAATATTATACAATTAGGTTCATATATTTCACTTAAATATAGACTAAAATTAAACCGAACGAACTTACCTAACATGTAAACACGAGATTTATTTAACTTCATACATTAACCAACATTATTCAACTTCATTCTCATCAATTCAGCAATGCAACTCCTTATATAACATTTCCATACTATCAATTTAAGGCTAATTATTCATTAATTCATTTTATCAACCATTCATTGGATTAAATATACATTTTATCATATCTCAAATAATTAATAAATGTATACAAGTATCATATGTATCTATATAAATATCAAAGTTCACGAGTAAAAATTTAAATAATTCAAATTAAGGAATTACGACTTACTTAGCATGTAAACACAAGATTTTAGTTTCCAAGGAAACTTAAAGAAATCATTATCTCCCATTACTAACATACTTCAATAGCCCCCCTCACTTCCAATCACTCTTCCAACTTTGGATGCAAATTCTTAGCATTAAAGAAAATATTGAATTACTTCACATGAATGTTGATAATTTACATTTACTGGACTATTCCGAACAACTTAATTGAGTCATTGAGGTTGCTTGTATAAGTGTTAGATTTTAATATGTATAAATATAAATTAGGAATCACTTAAATAAATGCTAAAATTTTAACATGGGCTATTCAAATAGTATAATCAAAATTTAATAACACTCAAGTAATGACTGAAATTTTAATATATATATGCTGTTTCGGATAGCCATGAATAAGGCACAACACTAAATTTGTTAAGATGGTATCACATTCAATATATCTAAACTTGGACAGCATTAAATCTAGAAATTCATTCATGTAAAACATATTTAATCTATCCAAAAATTGGACAACATAGTGCAGTCATTATTCAAGTCAAACCACATTCAATTCATTTAAATTTGGACAACATGAATGTAGTAGGAATTTATTTTAGTTCATGAAACCTAAAATAAAGTCTTAAAGACTTACGTATTTTGATAGCATTAAGATGCTCTAAAATAAAAAAACATTAATATATGAAATATTACAGCATAATTGGGAAAATAACACCAATTCAGATAGTATTAGGATACTTCTAAAATAGACAACTTTAATGCACAAATTATGGCAGTATAACTAGGTACTTAATATCAATTCTGATAGCATTCAAATTCTGCATTTTAGCAACCCAAATAACCTACCAAATCAGACTTAAATAATAATTAACAATTAACTTATTAATGCAGCACATATTAATTACTAATTACATTCTTCGACAGCTTAATTTGGCATTAATTTAGACATCATTAATTAACATTATTACAACCATTTCTCTTGTTGTAATTAATTGTCCATCAACTGCCCAAACAACATAAACATACAACTATTGAACACCATTTAACCAACACATTAACTAACACTTAGACATAAATTCTACAGCATTTACTTCGCTTTTATTCTCATTCAATAACTTCATAAATTGTTGCATTAACCCCTTTAACAATCAGGTTTAGACACCATAAACTGCAACTAAATAAACATCATTAATTTAGCACATCAAATGGCATTCGGTCATACATCTGCAGCATTAAATTAGTCTTCTATTACCTACCCAACTACATTAATGGCAGCATGACACATTCCTATTCACAGTTTCAAACATAATAAATACATCACTATTTATTCATTTCCCTTCATACCAGACGAACCAGTGTTGACATTTTAATAGAGAAGTTAAGAAAAAAAAGGAAAAAGGATGAGAGATTTTTCCCCAGCTGATCCTAGCTTCTAATATGCTCCTACACCTTCTTGTTACAACCCTTTTCCTCTCCTTTAGCAAATCATTGAAGAATTAAGCTTTTCAACAAGCCAAAAGAATAGTTTTTCCCTACATGCAGCCAGTGTCATGGTCTTTGTCTCCATTCGAATGAACAAGCCAAAACAAGGAAGAAGGTAAAGCTCTCTTCTCCCCCAAACAGCTGTCAAACCTACCCTTGAGAGGTTTTTTTTTCCCTCTCCCCCCTCCTATTTTATTACTCATAATGTTTTTATATCATAACTATTTATTAATAATAAATTTCTAACATTTAAAACAATTTAAGCCTCCACCACCGTCCACTACATAAATACATAGGTATAATTACATTATAAATCCTTTAGCTTTGATTTACATTATAATATCAGTTAACATAATAATATATTCAAAGACATATTTAATAAAGTCATAACTGCCCACTAACAAGATCACCTATCTTATGGTCTATTTATTATGTAAGTCCTATATATTTAATTCTATTTATAAATCCTACTTTATTCAATTACACGATTTAGCCCATGTAATCTAGCTAAACACTCTTTCGTAAAAAGAAAAATTACAAAACCAAAATTTAGTTCACTTCTAATATAACTTTATAAATATTTTTAGTAAATATTTACGAGTCTGGTTTAGGGAAACAAAGTCCCGATACCTTAATTTTCAAAACCATTGACTTTAGAAATGATACACTTGTACCCTATCTAATTTTCCATTAATTAAAATTATTAGACCAAACTTCAATATCATACTATAATATCCTCACAAATATTAATAAATGATATTCACTGATCCTATCATCGGAAACAGTATTCCGAAACCACCGTTTTTGACTTCATTGACTTTCGGGTTGTTACAGGTTGTCCAGCACACATTCTAATTAGGATTCAAAAAAGTTGGATACATGGACAGAATTGTGTATGTTTGTAGGATATCCAAAATGAAAAAAAAAAGAGGATTATTCTACAATCCTAAAGATAATATGATTAAAGTTTCTACACATGCTATTTTCCTCAAAGAAAGCTACATGGATAATTTTAAGCCTCAAAGTAAAGTGGTACTCGAGAAACTTTTGGGAGTGGTAGAACAATTATCGAGTTCAATTCTCAAGGAAGTTGTAGAAAAACCTACAAATGATCAACAACATAGGGGAATCCGTCGTAGTGGGAGAGTTTCTAAGAAACCGGACTTCTTCATATATGATGGCAATATTTATAATACAAGATCCAATCATGAGGATGATGATACACTCACTTATGAGGAGGCTATGCAGGACATTGATTCCAAGCTCTAGAAATAGGACATTGATGTCGAGATGGATTCTTTGAGATCTAATACGGTGTAAGAACTTGTAGACTTGCCAATTGGGATTAAACCTATAAGGTGTAAGTGGATCTACAAGAAGAAAAGAAATGCAGAAGGAAAAGTGGAAACACACAAAGCTATACTTGTAGGGAAAGGTTACGCACAGAAATAATGCATTGATTATGATGAGACATTTTCTCTGGTAGTCACGCTCAAGTCTATCCGCATACTCTTATCCATTGCCGCTGCTCTCAATTATGAGATCTGGCAAATGGATGTCAAGACAACATTCTTGAATGGCTATCTTGATGAGACCGTTTACATGGCTCAACCCACTAGCTATGTTATAAAAAAATAGAAGTAGAAAGTTTGTAAACTGCTAAGATCCATTTATGGACTTAAGTAGGTGTCTCGCTCATGTAATAAAATATTTGATCAAACGATAAAGACTTTTGGATTTGAGCAAAACGCTGATGAACCTTGTGTTTATAAGCGTATAAAGGATAAAAAGTTGGGCTTCCTCATTTTTTATGTCGATGATATTCTACTTATCGGAAACAATGTAGGAGAATTATCATTAGTTAAACTGTGGTTAGTTCAATAGTTTAGCATGAAGGACTTGGGTGAAGTTAGTTATATTCTTGGAATTTGAATCCTCAGGGATCGAAAGAATAAAATGATAACTCTATCTCAAACTTCATACATCGATAAGGTACTAGAACATTTTATAATAACCAATATGAAGCCAGGCTTTTAGCCGGCTGCATCATGTTTTCATCTTGCTGTAGATGATTGTCCTAAGACAGCGAAAGAAAGAGAGTATTAGAGTAAGGTTCCATATGCTTCGATAGTTGGAAGCCTTATGTATGTGATGCTTTGTACACGTCCAGATATATGTTTTGCAGTAGGAATGGTTAGTTGATATCATGCGAATTTAGGTCCCAGGCATTGGCAAGCTGTAAGGTGCATATTAAGGTATCTTAAAAGAATCAGGGATTATATGCGTGTGTATTTTGAGGAGAACCTTACTCCTATTGGATACACAGACTCAAACTTCTAAACCTGTAAAGATTCGAATAAATCAACGTCGGGAAATGTATTCGTTCTAGGCTGTGGAGCCATAGTATAGAGAAGTGTAAAAAAATTGCACTACTGACTCTACTATGGATGCCGAGTATGTAGCTCCTTCTGAGGAATGAAATAAGCAATATGGTTTTGAAAGTTCTTAACAGAACTTGAAGTTATTCCTAGTATGGAAAAAGTTATAACACTGTATTGTGATAACAGTGCTATAATAGCAAATACCAAGGAAATGAGAATTCACAAGAGGACAAAAGATATTCATCGGAAGCATCACTTGATACGAGAAGTAATAGTCGAAGGAATTGAAGATATGATGAAAGTAGCTTCTAAAAATAACCTTACGGATTCGTTTACTAAGACTCTTGTAACTAGGGGTTTTAACAAGCACGTCAATGATCTAGGAATGCGAAACATGACACATTTACTTCACTAAGGCAAGTAGGAGACTATTGGTAATTGTGTCCATATTGTAGTAAACATGTAACTGTTTTTTATTTATTTGAACGACGAATAAATAAAAAAGTTAATTTCACATTTCAGTATAATGTCTTTTGTATTTTCTATCTTTTATATTTTGCATGCATAGCGAAATTGTGACAAGTAAATATCAGTTCATTGATTGTCTAAAGTTCAAACTGAAAATAATTGGCATTATAAAGAACATTTGCATTGCGAGAAAGACAACTTACGTCAATAGATAATCTAAATAAGTCTGTAATCCCGTAAAAGAATCAAAGTGAACATTTGATTCAAATATTAAGAAGGATTATTTTGTTGTCTACAATTCCAATTGGGGAGATGGCTATTCTTGGCTATCGGAGCAGTTGATTCCACGAGTAGAGGCATAGATGTATTCATTGGTAGAATGATACATTGGACTAGACCCAAGATGAATTAATTCTGAATCTGTTTATGAATTAATTCACTTGTGAAGTTCATGGTGTGATTTACCTAAATCCTGAGTTAGCCACTGACCATGTGTATAAACTCATGTACTTTGATATAAGTGGCGGCTTATGCTCTAAAGATTATCGAGTCCATAGCCGATATGTTGGGTATATGACTTGTGTATGGCATGGCTTTACTAGTAACAGTGGAATTTATAACTCAATTAAAAAGTTAATGATATCCTCTTATTGGAATTGTGTGGATTGATAAACATGGAACCGGGCCACAGGTTCCTTGTTCTCGAACGAGCAATTTATCACAATCATTTATTGACAGTGATCATATTAATCATTAAGACACAATGGTGATAATGAGATAAAATAGGATTGTATTGAGTGAACGGATTTAACTCAAAAGAATCAAGGATATCAAATGAGGGCAACACATACATGACGAGGTCATTGGACAAAGAAATTGGATGAATTGCTTTCATAAATAGTATACAATAAGGAGTTCCCAATCATGGTACTTATTGTGGGTTGACTCCATGATTAATTAATTGAGAATTATCAGAACGATACTTTTGGACATAGTTGTTGCAATCACTAGAGTCTAATTGTATGTGTCCAATTGATCCCTCCGCTAGCTCAACAAAAGCTTGATCGGACTGCATTTCAATCAGAAGAAAATTTTACGACTTTGGGAATAATTCAACTGAGTCAATTTATTCGATGTGGAATTAAATTAGGTGGTCGTGAGAATTGTTCAACTAGAAAATTTGATTAAAGAATTTTCTTGAAAAATTAATTTGGAAAATCTAAATATTTTTTGAAAAATTAATTTTGATCAAGTAAAACTAAATTAATCAAGTTAATTAAAATTAATATGATATTTTTAGAAATTAATTTTCAAGTCAGATAATTGGCCCAATGATTAATTGAACTTGAAAATTTGATCTAAGATAGTAATTGGGCCAGGGAACTAAAAATCGAGATTAATACCTAAAAATTGGTCGAACCGGGCTAGGTATGTGAAACCGGGCTGACAGTCCAATCGGTGGCTAGACCAAACCAGTCGGGTCGTCATTGAACCGGACCGAATTGGGAGCAACCGAACAAACTCGAGGGTGCCGTAAGGGTGCCGCACTTGCATCACTAGACACAATGGTGCCGGTGGTTGCAACGGTAGTGTCCCGGTGGCCGGCGGCGGTTGATCGTCAATGGTTGAGCAGTGGAAAAGTTACACTCCTTCTAGAACTCTATTAGAGAATATGATTTTAGATTAATTATTTCAAAAATAATATTATTTTAATAGTTTAATATTAGATTTTATTTAATACTTATCTTAATATTAAATTTAATTTAATATTTATCTATAAGATAAACATTCTATTATTTTAATAAGATATAATATTAAATTTAAATTTAATATAATATTTAATATTTATCTTGATAAATATTACTTTAATTCAATATTAAAGTGATTAAGTTTAGTCATAGTTGAACTCTCTAAACTCTCCTTATATAAAGAGAGCATTGGGTCATTATTTACACACACTTGAATTTAATAGAAAGTTGTAGAGAGAAAATTCTTTGAAGAGATTATTTTAGAAAATTTCTAGAGATATTTTTTTAATTTATAACTTAACCCAAAATTTTAGAGAAATTTAAAAATTTCTCCACTAGTAATTTTTGTGAAAATTTTTTCTGATTCGTAGCAAGCCCACACTCGGTAGACGTGAGCTTAAAGATAACTGAGAAGACTACTTGGTCAAAGCGCTCATCCTAGACGAATCAAAAACATAAAATTTTGATTAAGTGTTTATTACTTTAGATATCACAACCAAGATCTTGTTTTGGAAAAAAATTTAAAACTCTGGTTTTTCCCTAGATTTATTTTCCGTTGCATTTTCTAAACCCGTTTTTCCAACATTACAGGGATGGATAGTCGCTATGCGAGAGTATGTGCTAGGGACTGTCATTGAGTTGGAGGCACAGCCTTATTATGGCCCAGATGACCAACTACAATCAGGAGGAAGAACTTTTTATCTGATGTTTTGGATGTTTGATCCATGTGTGCGGGCATTTCCCCACTACAAGCCACTAGTGAAGGTAGATGGGATCTGATTATACAGAAAATATACGCAGATCCTACTTATTACGGTTTCTCAAGACGGAAAAAAGAACATGATTTGCCATTGTGGGCAATGAGAACATGGAATCATGGGAATTCTTCTTCATGAACCTGCAGATGTACGTTGTTAGGGACGATAATATTTGCATCATATCTGATAGAGAGAAGGGAATAATTTCCGCCATTAGGCGTCCCACTGTTCCATAGAGATCCGTTTATTGCATTCGATACATCACAACTAACTTCCACCGAGAGTACAAGAATGAAGACTGGCGGAAGACTTCAAACTTATCATTATCATCAAGAACCATCAATATTCATCAATGGCAACATTCAAAATCTTTAACAGTTTCAACAAAAAAGATTCAAGTTAGCTAGACCTAGTTGTAACAATCTAAAAAACATAAAAATTATAAGAAACGATATAAAAATTGCTCACATGCAGGCCTCCAAAGCTTGATCGAACCCTACGCTTATACAAACATGGAGTTTTTGGCAATGGAAGGAAACAATTGAAGAAGATGATAGTTTAATCATATTTTTGTTTCTTTTATTATTTTTATTAAATTACTATAATGTCATTTAATTACTCTTATAAAACATCAAATATTCTTACCTCTAGCCGTCCAACATAATTAGTAATGGTTTAATTACCATTCAAAGCCAACGACTAAGTTTCTATAGCTGTAAAACTCAATTTACTAATAACAACTAACTTTCACCACTTTTACGATTTAATCCTTTTTACTTAATTAACTATCTGAACATTAAAATTTCTTATATTTTAATATGACCCTCATATAACTTTATAAGCATTAATATAATAAAACACTTCACATATCAGGGTTGTGGTCCTGAAATCATTGTTTCTGACATCACTAAAAAAGGGATATTACAAGGTCGGCCCGCTCGTATCATTTATGGTATGAAATTGGTAATGAGAATGAGATATGGTACTTATGCATATACATGCAAGATCATTAACAATGTTGTTTAAATACCCTAAGGGTGGATTGATATGATACTATGTGAATATGTGATCATTTTCATAACAATTTGGAAATTGGTTTAGTGTTATATTATGATGCTAACATAGTATGCTTATTTACTTTATTCTTTTATGCTTAGAAATCAAATTATGTTAGCACCATTAAGCTTTCCATGCTCAGGTGCAGATGTATTTGTTTCTGTGCGCAGTTGTTGAGTAGACGTTTTGTATTGCTCGTACAGTTTGTTAGCGTCCAAAGGCTCACATCTCACTTCATCCAAGCCACTGTAATGTTCATTTTGAAGTTGATAAGTAAATGGCATGTACCTAAGTCTTAAAATGTTATGAGTCTTTATAAATAAATTTTGGCTAGTTAGGATGTTATGATCATTTGTATATATGATGGTATGTTTTGGTCTTATAATAATTCATAAAGATAAACTTTCATTTCTAATTAAATCTCATTATTTATGCTTCCATGTTATGAAACATAATGGTTTTTTGAGTTATGCTATAATATATTGGTTGTTGTGATCTTGTGTGTACTAAAGTTGTCTTTGTATGTCAACTGAGTGTACCATGACTTGGTGTCATATCGGTCCTATTTTAGTGCAACTAAGAATATTTTTACATGATATTCAATGTTAAAATTTTACATATTTACATTAGTGTCTCGAGACATCAAGAACAAATTAAACCATTTTGTGCAATTCTAGGCAATGGTCTAGAGACATTTCAAGCATGTCTCAAGACATAAATTGTCAAGTTTAGGAATAATCAAGGATCAATTCGGAGCAAACATGAGATTTGGGAAAAAAATGAAAATTTTCCAAAATAGGGGTCACAAGGCCTAGACTGTGTGTATCCAGACATGGTCGTGTGGTCATCCCACACGCCCGTGTATATTGATCGTGTAACTCTTTGACTTGGGTCACACGACTATATCGCAGGCCGTGTGTTAGCCCGTGTGAACTCTGCACCTAACACACTAAGGGCATACGTCCGCGTGTGACATACTGCCATGTGACAGCCCATGTCCTAGGACATGTGTACCCAAAAGTGACCAAAATTATGCTCATTTTTCATCTAATTACATAGGAACCTAAAACAATTCATAACACATGATCCCAAGACTACAACCACACCTAAAAGCAACCAAAACATGCCTATTTCCAACCACCTAAGACTTTACCAATGCATCATACATTTAAACACAATATAAGACACATCTACTTTCATTATCATAGCTACTACCTTCAAACAAACATACTCACACAATCTAACCTATTTCAACCACATCACCCCAAGCTTAAACATGGCACTTACCATTCCATGGTCAAACACTCAAGCTTACTTTAGTTTAATAAACATACCTTATAGGATTACCATTTCACAACATCAAACATATTATAAAACCATACAAAGATATGAAACATTATTACTTAATCATTTGCCCTGTTACATGCTATATAAGCCAAGTTGTTTACAAAATCTACCAAATGAGTCCTCGGAATAGTGTGATTCCTCAATTTGATCTGATCTCTCGATCTCAAAATATAATCTACTAAACAAGGGATAAGTCACGAGTAAGCTTACTTGAAGCTTAGTAAGTCTACTAAATTAAAAGATAAATCTTACCAAATTAAACATCACAGATCAAATTATAAGACTAAATAATGTAGTTCCTGTCAATCACAGCTCACTACAGATGAGCATTACACAATGCATTAATTCACATCATATTCTCAGTCAACGTATTAATAAGATATCAACTCAGGTAATCAGAGGGTATCATTCATTCGAGTTAATTTCAGAGTTTTGACCGGCTCACGATGCTACTCACACAAGCTGTAGAGAATCCACAACAAATGCAGGATCTCAAGCCATGGCTAAGGTCTGTATCACCAGTACATAGTACCTACTAAGTAACCACTGGCTCACAATGCTACTCACACAAGCTGTAGAGAATTTGCAATACATGCAGGATCTCAACCATCGCTACGGTTTGTATCACTGGCTCAAGGCCTAATAGTTAATATCCATTTTCATTTATCATGAATTCTCCAATCAGTTCATAGTTAAGTATATCATTGAATATAATTATGATAAACATGGAATTTATACATTTATATTATAGAAATAACGATAAGAAACTTACAGGACTAATTTGCGGTAACAACTCAAATACAGGGACTATTCCGTAACTTTTTCTTTTCCACAATCTTCAACACGTTCTTGATCTAAAATAATAGTTTCATTCAATTAACTAAATCAATAGCAAAATTAAGTCATTTTATGCAATTAATTCATTTTTAACATTTTTACAAATTTACCCTCAACATTTCATTTTTATTCAATTTAGTCCATAGGGCCAAAATTCACAATTAAACCAATTTTATTCAAAACCCATCCCAGTAGAATGTCAACAACCCCAAATTCAGCCTATATTTGTGATTAATCACCACAAGTCCTCTAAAGTTTATCACTTTAACAATTTAATCCTTAAATGTTAAAATCTTTAAAATTTACTTTACAAAATAGCCTTAACTGACAATCAAACTCAATAATCTTCCATCAAACTTTAAAAACAACCCAAACACATCAATGACATAATCTAAAATATTTGAAAATTGTATAAATTAGTCCTTCGGTTAGCTAGATTAAGCTAACACGAGCTCAAAAGCCTAAAAATTACTAGAAATGGACTAGGATTTACTTACCAATCAAAGCTTCAAAGTTGAACTATGGAAACCCTAGTTTCCCTTTATGTGTCATGGAGAAGATAAGTGATTTTCAACAAAAATATCATCTTTTCTTTACTTAAATTTAATATATATACTTAAGTATTTTTGTAATTTTTAAGTCTTTCCTAATTAAGCCTTAATTAATCACTATTAACATTAATTAAGCTTATCCACATGTAATAGCAATCATGTTAATCCATTAACTTAACCCCTATTGGTTAAATTATTCATTTGGTCCATTTAATTAAATAAACTCAACTTTTGTAGCTTTTACAATTCAGCCCTTTTTACCTATTAAACTATCTAAACGATAAAATTTCCTAGCCAAAATTTAATATGACCTTAAAGGCCTTGTAAATATTAATTAAATAATATCTACAGACTATTACGTCGAAATTGTGGTCCCAAAACTACTTTTTTCGACACCACTGAAAATGGACTGTTATAGGCTTGAGATAGGCAATATCAAAGCCAAAGGTTTTGATATACAAAAGATATATCTCGAGACCCGATTATCGAGTCCAAGCTATAAGATGCCACATTCATTGTCAAAGCAACTACGATCAACCAAGATCCAATTTAACCATGCATGCATGCTATTAGTTATAATATTCATTCATGATATAATATACATTCATTTCCGGATCCTTTACAAGCTTACGAAAGCTTTTAAGGTGACTTGGGATCGAATAATGACCAAACTGTAAAAGTTGCAAAATATCAGGTTGACGTCACGACTTTGGGGGTTCCTCATCGCAACACAAATCACTGAGTTGGTCTTGTTGCGACATTAAGGGGCCGACATCGCGACGTGACTGCCTGTTTCCATAAAGTTCGTTTGGTACCTATTTAAATCTTTCAAACACCTAACTAGTTCTTTCATTCAACCATTTAACCAAAAATGTCACTTCATCTACTCACTTCTAACTATAAAACATCATTTAACATATACATAATTCAATACATAGATACCTATGACAATTTCTACCTTTTTGAAACATTTGAACATTAGGTACCAAGCCATTCCTTTTAAGATAACATAGCATGATCATTTCAATTCCAACCATCTCAAACATGATATTTATAATATCAATTGGCCATATCAAGTTAACCATTACTAATCTAAACATCAACTTGAATATGCTATTTATATTCAAAATCGACTCGGGGCCTAAGTACATGCCATATATCAAAACTAAAGGAAACCATACAAATATTGCTGAGTCGAAGATCTATAGTTGGATGCTGAATCACGATTCGGATCTTTGAGATTAACCTAACCTGCACATGGAATAAACAAATCATACACTGAGCGATAAAGCTTAATGGTACTTTCATGATTCAAGATAGTATAACTTAAACATTAACAATTGTCATAATGCATATAAGCTCAATTTATATTTATTACATATCCTATAATGCCAAGCAATTTCATTATCACATACATATATGAGTATACATATAGAAAATAATATACCAATCCATTCAACATTGCAACATATTTAACCAATTCAATTTTTGGTCAATTACCTATCTTTAAGCAATTAAACATTTAATATCATTCATGAATCATATAGTTATACCTCGACATTATATCATTCAATTCCATATTCATAAAACATCAATAAACTATTAATATATCATTCAAATCTATTTCCAGAGTCTATCTACTCATTTGGATTCAAGTTGGCACCCAGGGCTCGTTTCCGATCGTTTTGTATAATCTCTATTGTATACTCTCTTAATCACGAATCACATATATAGTTCCATATACATTTATTAATTCACAAAATCATATTAATTTCACATTGTAACACCCTAGACCTGGCCAAGTAGGTTCGACTCAAATCCAGTGTGCCACATTAGCCACCGAAGTGACTCTTCGTTGACTCCTAACCTAACCTCCAACACATCACTTATGGCTAACAATTATTGTGTTAAATAATAATACAATAGCGGAAATAATTCAAACACAAAATGTAAAGCATGCGAGCTTACACACATCAAATGAAAGATTTGCATGCCTAATAATAGCAAGACTTAAAAGTTTGCAACTTAAGTTTGCATAGTACTTAAGCTCACAACATGCAATATAGTTTCGCAAATAAACAGACTTCGCAAACTAGGAAACATACATGTAAGGGTTATCATACTTTAGTAGGGTTCGCATAAATACATGGGTTTTCATACATGTATGGGTCCGCACTATTTACCTGGGTTCGTAGTCTATTACTAACAAGGGTACACACAAAATTTTTTAAATCACAAAATATAGTAGTTCGTAGTAAAACAGACACTCATATGATTCTATTACATACTTAGGTAGAGAAACCAACATGGGATACATACATGAAGAAGTAAACATCAACTTTATTATTAAAAATAAATATATTATCAAACATATATCTTAGAGTATAGTTAGCAATAACAAAGACTTAAACAGATCAAAATAAACTTAAACTTAAGGAAATTCTTTCAATAACAAAATAAAAAAATATAAGTCTAGAACTCTCATAATTAAAAACCCCACGCCTATTTCCCAAGTTCACCAATATCTAATCAAATAGGTGCCTCGCCAAGTCATCTACCTCGCCACTGCCATCCGCGACCTACTTACGTACAAAGTAAGAGATAAGTGGGTGTGTTGATTACGAACTTGGTGAATAATTAGGAATTATCTGCGTATGCTTAAAAATACAGAGTTAAAAACAAAAAGAAGACTTAGTTTGAAATTTGTTTCACATGTTGGGTTCGTGAAGGAGATTGCTAGACCTAGTTCATAGATTCTATTTGTCAAGAAACGTAAGATTGTAAAATATTTTCGCATAACTTACTGAAAATCGCACTTAAAACTTAGCTTGTGCTTGTTTGAAAATAGATCTTATATAGCATGAAGCATGCTCACACACTTATCTTATCAGAATGGTTGAGGAACATAATATATGTTCTTGTACTTAATACACTTATCTTAATATTGTTGGTTATGTGGATCTCCTTATAATGTCTCATAATGACTCATAGAGTCCTTATAACATGCCCTATAAGTGCAACGTGAAGCAATGCACTCTCTTGCACACCAATATGTCCTAGTGAATAAAGCATAGCTATACATTCTCTTATTTTTGCACATGTCTTAGGGCCTCAATGCTCAAAATCACAAAAATGGAGAGGTGAGTACTCACAATCCTTTGGTATACCAATATGTCCAACATAAAGCTCTCGAAGGAGCACACACATAGACTTATCACAAAGAGCTCGCATAAGGAGCTAGGCTCGTAAAGGAGCTCGTACAGAATCTTATCACTTAGAGCTTACACAAAAGCTCATAAAATAAAAACACGGTTTATAAAATCATAATTTTAAAACATAGCTCACTTAAGAGCTCGCATAAAACATACTTCAAAAAATAACTTAAAAACGTGTCTTGAAATTAGAGGCTTAAAGTAGAATTTGTTGAAAACTTACTCTTAGAACTTAGTTTTAAAAGAAAAATCATAACAATTCACACATAAGTTACAAACCTTGAGCTTCCATACTGAAAAACATTATAATTAGCACACTTAAACAATTCTTAACCATTCACCAATAAACTAAGAATTAAACAAGCTTGGCTTTGCCTTTATCTTCGCTGGTAGATGGTTCAACTAGTTTGCAACATATAAAGACTCAGATTATTTAAACAGACAAAACTTACAGAATTCACACATGCAAGTGAACCTAAATTTTTGGTCAATCAAACCTTAGTAAGAGAGAGACGTACCCTGGATGCTACAAACTTAGTTCAGAGACAAAGACTTAACGACAAAATATTCGATGGGAGAATTCTCATGGAATAAAGGTTGTATTTATAGACCTAAGTGTCCTGAAAATCTTAAATACCCTACTTGACTTAGGAAAGATGTTACTTGCACAAAAAGTATTCCTAGATACACCATGCTTCTATTTACTAATTTAAGTCTGACTCAATCTTTGACTAGCAAAACCCCCAAGTTGCAACTTACCTGACAAGCCCTAGTTCACCAAACACACTAGCGAACACCGACTTGCCAATAGACTAGCGAACACTAGCTTGCCAAACATAGTGGCGAACACCACCTTGCCAAATAGACTGGTGAACCCCATTACTGCATCTTTTGGAGTATACTACAATGCTAAAACATTGGCGAACTCCTTGCTGATACTCTTTTGGCAACCCCCTAGCTTGTTGGAGTACTGGTGAAATCCTTGTTCATCGCAACACTGGCGAACCCTCACTTGAGAGGTCAAAACTTTCAGGCACGATTTCAGGATGTTACACACATAGTTCATTTCATTACCATATTCTATTATCAATCTATTTCATTACATTTTCAAGTTTCTAATTTCATTTATAATGTTTCACTAGATAAAACCCTAGTAAAACATACTCGAATACACGAGTAAATACACCATACCAAGTTTCTCGTCTGAGCTGAAATTATATTAGGTTAACCTTCCAAGCTAAACCTATATCACATCAAGTTACTAGTCCAAGCTAAACCTATAATAATTTTCATATAATCACATATCTCATACAAGCGCGCATATGACCCTATTAGCATGCCATTTGTATCCAAACATTTTACTAATTTCACATAGGCATCAACTATACATATTTTCATTTACATCCCTATAATCAAATAGTTTCACATGTCTATACCCTATGATCAGTAACATTTGCATTTTCACACCCTTTAATTATTCACATTCGCATATTTCTACTCTATAATCATTTACAATTACCTATCATGCCTTGTACACTATACAATCACATAGTAATTGCTTATTTCATTTCAATTCAAACCAATTCGTATATATATATATCTTCACATTCAATTCCATAATTTCATCCCAATTAATCATTGACACACAAATAACTCATACAATATAACATGTTTCAATTCATTCTCATAACACACACCACTTTTCCATAAAACCATACGAATTTTTCATTTCATTCAATTCAGTTCATTTTCATGATATTCAATAACAATCATAAAAAATCAATTCATATGACAATTATATACTCACTTTGATGTTCAATCATGCAATTAAGATGTATACGCAAGCAATTAAATCTATCCCGAATCATAAAAGTACAAATCAAGATTTCGTGTCATTCGTCGTCAACTCTTGCTTTTCCTTTCTCTCTCGATGTCTCATTGCTGACGTTAGCTATATACGATAACACATTAAAATAAAAAATATCAATTTCCATCGATTCACATTCAAACATCAAGTCAAACATATTTTACATTTTATCCAATTTAGCCTTTAAAATCGGGACAAGCATAACTTTTGATATAAAGCTTCGAATTAAATCATGTTTTACATATTCTCATTAAGGACCTTATATTTTCTATTTCTAACATAATTTCATGCCATTTTTTTACATTTATTCAATTTGGTCCCGAAATGTAACAATGTTAACAAGCAAGCTAAATTAACTTTACAATCTAGTCTTTTTCATAATCTAAGCTTTAATCTATCATTTTCAAGCCTAATTCATCAATTAATTAACAATGGAAACTTTCCAAAACTTTAATAGTTTATCAAATGGATACATGGGCTACCTAAATTAAGCTTTCATGATCATAAATCTATAAAAATTACAAGAAAAAAACTTAAATTTCTCACCAAATTAGGTGGCCGAATGTTGAAACACCCAAAATAGTTTTTCTTCTTTTTACTTTGATGGAGGATGGTGACTAATAAAGAAGATGAAGATGTTTCATCTCTCCTCCCACTACCCAATGTTTATATACACTAATTAAGGTTTAATTAATCAAATTTTATTAATTAAATTAAGCATAATTATGTAAATCTCATTATTAATTAACATAAATGGCCAACATCATCAATGTCCACTATCTCCTAATAGCAAATGATTTAATTACCATTTTGAACCTTTGACTAATTGACGTTCAAGTCCTTAAGTCTTTTGTCAATTAAAATTCTATAGCGGTTGAATTTTTACAATTTAATCCCTGAGCCTTAATTAACTACTTTTCAGCTAAATTACTTAATCGAATCTCAATATATTTTTATTTTATATTTAAGGGCACGGTTTATGGAAATTGGGTTCTGAAACTATATTTTTCGACACCATTGAATTTTGGATCCTTACAATAAGGGTCATTATCTCGAGACATTATAGTTTGAAGTAAAAGATTAACAATAAGGGAGGTATGTATCGGCACACGGCTTCACTGCCTTGAGACACAACCCTTTATTTTAACAATTCAAGTTAGGATTCTTATTCAAACTCCGTGTATAACCTTATATGATCCCCTAGTTACTATATGTGGGCCCATTTGGCCTCATAGAAGTACACAACATAACATTTATGAATTATGCCATGCTTATTTGTTTAATTTCAAGGAAAATGATGGATGATAGTCTGAGTTGTTGCAACAACGAATGTGACATCTCATATTTGGATCCATCGTTCGAGTTGGGTGTAGGGTGCCACAACCTAGTTGGTCATCTAACTTTTAGGGAACTTTCATTTTGCTCACCTTAAAAAATGTTCTTCAATTTCATCATCTCTATTAAAAAAGGTTTTCATTTTAGTCACTCAAGCGTTAAATCATTAACGATGATAAATTGTACATGCTAAATTATGTCCACATCATTAGGGGCGAAGCCATAAATTTTTTTAGGGGGGCGAGATTAAGTTATATTTTTTTATGAGAACTAAAATATAATTTTACGCTTGTATTAGCTTATATCTTTATGGTTTTCAAGAGGACTAAATCGAAATTCTAGCCTTTTGGGGGCCAAATTATAATTTTTCCATATATTAACTTATGATTTTATAAATTTTGGGGGACTAAAACAATAATTTTCCATTTGGGACAGTGGGGTCAAGCTCTTACCTGGCCTCTTCCCCTTGCCCTGCATATCATGTTTACACTTTCATTTTGATCACCCAATTTCAGGTCACTTTCATTTTGATCACCCCAAAAATATCTTTTTTTTTTAAGTCTTGATTTGGGTAAAGTGAAAAAGTGATAAAAAAATAAAATAATGCATTTAAAATTGTCAAATTGTACTTGTTTATCTCATTATTGAAAATTCTAATTTTTTTTTAATCTTGAAATTTTAAAATATCAAAATCAATTAAATAAATTGTTAAAATTTTTATCCTCGATAATATGAATCGATTTGTTATTATAATATTGAAACTAATTTAATTAATTAATTTAATATTCTTCTAAAATTTTAAATTTTATTTTATGTTTCCAGATTATCCTTAATAAAATCAACTAAAATAACTCATATTTAATAATATTTAAAAAATTTAAAGTTCCTTTAATTATATGATCTTGAATCCCACGTGCTATGCTAAAAGCAAAGAATTTATTTTCAATTAATTAAATTGATTGCTTGTTCTTGGTATGGGTAAAGAAGTGATGGAAAAAATTCGAGGTTTTGTTTGGCATGGAAGATCAAATTAACTAATTTAATTAATTGCAAGGATTTTTTTTCTTTTAAATTAACGTGAAAGATTCAACATCATATAATCAACAAAATTGTGAGTTTTGTTTGAGTTGAGTTCATTAAGCATAACTTAAAAACATAAAATAAAATATTATATTTTAGAAGGTGATTAAATTAATTAATTTCAATTTTAAAGTAACAAATTGATTGACACAATCAAAAGATAAATTTTTCCAACAATCTATAAGATTGATTTGAATGTTCTGAAATTTAAAATTTTAATTTTTAATATTTTTTACATGATCAATATTTAAAAAATGATATTTTTTGAGCGGTGAAACTGAAAATAATTTAAAAGTTGAATGATAAAAATAAAATATGTAGATATGATGTCGCACGGCCATTAAAGTTTTTTTAATGACAAAATAAACAAGCAATTACATTAGACTAATGCAAATAAACACCATTTCTATCCATGTTGAATTCCAAGAGATGTATGAGTTCCCCCAGAACCTTCTCAAAGACCCATATATCTTTCTTCTTGTCAGAAATTATTTTGGTTAACGAATCTGGAATTCTATTTTCCTCCATGCTTTATTCTCCAATACCAAACTCACTTTAACAATTGGAGAATCCTCCTAACCAATGGTAAATTCAAACTTGCTGTCTGACTACGATAAAAACGTTCACTAAAAATAGTGACGGAACTACAAAAATCTTATTTTTAGGCGAGTAAAATGAAGGAAAAGAAACGAGAAAGTGGCCATTAAATCATGGCCCAAGCGGAATATGGGTGTAAAGTGTGAAGGCCGAACAAACAGTGTGAGATGGGCACATAAATAAAGATCCAGGTTTTAGTTGACACAGGTCAACAACCCGAAAATTTCGTATAACGAAAGAGTTTTTCGTGTTTGATGTCAACATCTCAACTACTGTTTTCAAAATGGTCAGATTGCAACTCTTCAACTATTTACCTACTACCGGACGATGATGGTGATGTGACTTCGCATCTCGCTGCCGTGACTGAAACCTCACACAGTCCGAAATCCAATTACATCCTTCAAATAAACCACGCAGGCAACTTGATACCCGCAGTAAAAAAATCTAGTTTCATTCAACTCAAGAACGTCGACCTGCCCAAAGCTAGAAACTATGGACTTGGTTCTCCATTGACCATTGCGATCTCCCCTAGAATTGAAATCTACTCCATTTCCAATCGACCAAATCTGGCGGCTACTCATCACCAACATCTCACCAACAAAGCACAACACCCCTTTTACTAAAAGGGCCAGAAATCGTTTCTTTTAACCAAATTCGCTAAACCCAATATGGCTGAGTCATTGCCGGTTGGGGGATTTCCGGCATTCCTTTCTTCGCATAAAACTCTGTTTATTGTTCTCTGGATCTCGGCTTTCGGTTTGTTTTTCTATGGCAACGGGATATAGTTGGGGCTGGGTTCTCAGTGTTCGGAAAAGCTGGGCCGGGTCGGTCTATGTCCGGGTCCCGGCCTTTCGAGTTTAATATTACGGATTTTGGCGGGGTTGGCGATGGGGTAACGGATGACACGGCGGCGTTTGAGAGGGCTATCTCGGCCATCTCGAAGCTTGGGAAGAGAGGTGGCGGTCAGCTCAATGTCCCGCCTGGAAAATGGCTTACGGCGCCGTTTAATCTTACTAGTCATATGACTTTGTTCCTTGCTGAGGATGCTGAGATTCTTGGAATCCAGGTTGGTTTTTCCATTTTCATGAATTTTGGCAATGAAAAATGATATTCTCCCTCGTTATTTAACATGTTTAGTCGTTTATGGGTTGTGATTTGTGATGAAAGGGGACCAATATTTAGTGTGAAAAAAATCACATCGTGACTATATTTAGTGACAACTTTGATCCTTTCCATGCAAATATGACGGTGTTCCTGATTTCTCTGTGTTATCCGGCTATTGTGTTTAAAACTTTGGATTTTGGTGGATTCGATCTTGTTGTTTGCTGTTTCCCGCTATCATACAGGACGAGAAGCGATGGCCATTAATGCCTCCATTGCCATCATACGGGTACGGAAGAGAGCATCGTGGATCTCGGTATGGAAGTTTGATCCACGGCCAAAACCTCGAAGATGTTGTTATAACTGGTAAGCTTCTTCACCCCTGCCCCTAATAGGTTTCTCATTAAATTGTTTGAATGAAAAGGTTGCTCACCTGATAGAGCCAGCCAATTTACCTATTCTATGTCATAGCACCTACTTGTCGATGTCTCAAAAATACAATTTTAGACTGGTCTGAACCTGTTTTCTGCACCCTTTATACCCTGGCTTACTGCTTATTCAAAGTAGTTGCTACTACTTTTTTTTCGGATGGAGAAAAGTGGAAAGAAACGGCCTTTTCAAGGTTTTGGATGAATAAGCACTTCCAACAATGATAATTAATAGGGAAATTCGATTGGCTGCTAGATTTGAGTCTGATTTATCATTTTTTCATTACAAATCAACATTGTGGTCTTTGTTCTATATGGATCTTTCAATGCTGGTCGAGTCTGATTTTACCATTTATCTTTACAAATCAACAGGGCACAATGGTTCCATAAATGGTCAGGGTCAATCATGGTGGACGAAGTATCGTCAGAAGCTACTCAACCACACAAGGGGTCCACTTGTGCAGATAATGTGGTCAAATGACATTGTAATCTCTAATATAACCTTACGTGATTCTCCGTTTTGGACTTTTCATCCATATGATTGCAAGAATGTAAGCGTTAGGAATGTAACCATCTTAGCACCTGTATTTGGAGCTCCTAATACTGATGGAATTGATCCTGGTAAGTAATCCCTGATTATAAATTTTGAACTTTTGTCTATGAAAATTTTTGGTAGCTAAGGCTCTAGACTCGATTCTCATTCATGCTACTAGTAGTTGTATAGAAATGCTCACTCTACATATATAACTCGCTTATTGAGCAAGCTTGGTTGACAAATCTGTAGAATGAATTCAAGACTATAATTGAAGAAGGTTTGCAGTGGCTATTATATACATTAGTAAAGTACGACTGTGCTTTTGTTTGGAACGTATAGAAGCAGGAAGGTGAGAACTTGATGTAAAATGTATGAATATGGTATTCTGAGCTGAATTCAATGAAATGTGTGGGCAAATTGCAACAAATTTGCTTTCATTATTTTGTCCTTTCTCCTTTTCCCCATATGGAGCAAATATCATTTGCTCACCACACCACGCTGTAGCCAGCTCAAATATACACCTAGATAAACCACGTTTCTGCTTGTTGATTTGCTGTGGGAAAGAAGGGAGATTAATTCACGCTGAATGTAACTTATTACAAGTCATTTATGGCATAAACAGATTCATGTGAGGATGTAGTGATAGAGGATTGCTACATAAGTGTTGGTGATGATGCAATTGCAATAAAGAGCGGTTGGGATCAATATGGCATCATTTATGAACGACCTTCGAGAAACATTCTCATCCGAAACTTCATTGTCCGTTCTATGGTCAGGTAAAGTTTCTTGAATTAATTTCCTCCGTCTTCATGAATATTCTACTGCCTGATTGCTTCCATGTCAAAGAGAAAAAAAACAAAAGGTCCCAAATAGTATGCATGTATTTTTCAAACTTCATATGCAAAAACAAAGGTCCCAAACAGCTCATTTAGGATATTGCTTTTCCTACTTTTTTATCTATCCCTACTTGTAATTTTCATTTGGTAAGTACACATTGTCACACTCGGCTGAACATATGCGCAGTGCTGTCGTATCAATAGGCAGCGAGATGTCTGGCGGGGTATCTAATGTCACCGTGGAGAACGTCACTGTCTGGAGTTCTAGGCGTGCAGTTCGAATCAAGACTGCTGTTGGAAGAGGTGGATATGTCAGACATATAATGTACCGAAATCTGACATTTGATGATGCCCGAGTTGGAATTGTTATCAAGACAGACTACAACGAGCACCCCGACATGGATTTTGACAAAAATGCTTTCCCAATACTCGAAAACATAAGCTTCACCGGAATACATGGTCAAGGAGTCCGTGTACCTGTTCGTATACATGGTAGCGAGGAGATTCCTGTGAGAAATGTGACGTTTAGGGATATGAACGTGGGGATAACATATAAGAAAAAGCATATATTCCAGTGCGCATTTGTTCAAGGGCATGTAATAGGGACCATCTTCCCTGCGCCTTGTGAAAACCTTGATATATATGATGAAGAAGAAAGGCCTGTAAAGCTCTCAACAGCCCAGAATGTAACAGATATAGATTATGGAGTATGAGAAGATGGTGGATTGCAGTCTCTGTCAACCATTCTTTTTGGGAACAAAATCCGAAAGGCTTAAAACTGTATAATCTTGAAATGAGGCAAGTTTTGCAATACCATATTGGAGCAGTGGGGCTTTTTATTCCCCTTCATTTCATGCCCTTTCTTTTGCTCCATTTATTTCTATAACTTGTTTGATTCAGAGAGTTGTGTACAGAAGCTTTATAGTTTATACATCGAAATACATTTTCATAATATGATTTTATCGTAGATTTTTGCACACTAATATTAATGAAAGGAAAAAAAAAAGAAAAAGGAAGCGGTTTAATGATAATTTGGTGGGTCACTGGTTTAATGGTACAGCCAATGTTTTTTAAATTGGATTGGTGATTGAATCAATCAGGTCATTGGTTTGTTAGTTTAATCAATTCAATCAGTTCGATTAATTTTTTTTTAAAAATCTCAATTCACTTGTCAGTTTAATTGATTTTTTAATTGATTCAATCAGTGAATACTAGTTTTTGATCTAATTGATTCAAAGTTACTTTCTAAATTAATTCTTTGATCCAACTAATTGATTTGGTTTGGTTCAAATAACGTTTGGTACACCAGGCTAGTAGTTTTCGGTTATGTTGTTCTTACTTTCTTGGATGCCATGGCTTGGGATATGAATGTTAAAAGTTTGACCTGAATCCATGAACAAATGTTAGGTTGGGTTGAGTAATAAGGAGTTAGATGCTTTAAGATTTTGGGTTTAAGTTTTGTAGACAAAAAAAAAAAAAAAAAAACTGTTGAGGGAAAGCGTAATATCTTCCATTGAATAACTAATTAATTAGGAGCTCAGGTTTTGGTTTGTTTGGTGCATGTCAGCGGGTTTAACACGAGCCTAGAGGAAACAGTCCTTTCTTTCCAATTTTTTCAATCATTTTTATTGGTTTCCTTTGCTTCTACATTGTAGTCTTTAGACATTCAGTATGAACATGTTTCTTTTCTTGGGGAGAATGAGGCTTGAGCCTTGTTTTTCATGGCTTCGACTTTCCTCCTTCACAAATCAGAGACATTGAGGGATTGAAGAAGGTTGCTAGGGCGCGGCTTTCGTTGGGGAAGTCAGTTGATATAAAATTTATTGCTGTAGGCTATCATTCTTTAACTTGGAAATTTTTATTTCAGCCGGTATACAAATTTCCCCTGTAAAGAAAAATGAGAACTTTTATTGTGCAACCTCATAAGGAGGTGATTGATGAGGAGGTGGCGTGGCTTAATGGGAAAATATTGATTTAAGGCAATTCCTAGGAAGATCTCCAAAATATAGCTTGTTTCAAAAACCTAGGGATCAAGTTCCTAGGGTCTAATATCTAGTTAATATTGTTTCCCACTCAAAGAACCAAGATTTGGGTCTTAATGACTAGACCATGGCATACGCAACATGAGGCTCTTATTTTACAAAATGAAACTAGTAGCTAGGAAAAGGTCTTTTACAAAGAAAGAGAGGATGGTAGATGAAAAGTAGATATGAAGAGAGCATGGTGGATGAGAAGTGAAAGGGAAAGGTTTTCCAAACTAATTTCGATGTCCTTCTTAGGCTTCTTTTATATCTATTTGTAAGAGAATTCTTAAACTCTGTTTAATTTTCTTTGAATCCCGTATAATTTTTTTGATAAGGATGATGTATCATCATTGATTTGATGGTTTTTGTCATTATGTGGTTGTTTCCACTTTACTTCCTTTTTTGTCTAAACCTGGAGATTGCTTTCCCAATTTGCTTCCTTTTTTGTCTAAACATGGATGTTGTTTTCCCAAGTTGTTTTTTTTTAGACATGGATGTTGCTTTCTCACGTTACTTCCTTGATATTTTTCTTTTATTGGTTTCTTCCAATTGACATTTTTTTTATCTTTCCTGAACATTATCTAAATTCATTTCTTCAATTTCATCTAGATGTAATGAATCAATTGACAATCTTGGTGAGTTCTAATTTTCCCACATATTTTTTATTTCTTCTATTATGTGTGATGGAAAATCATTAATTTCCATGTCAGCTATCTTTTTTAATAGTTGAACGGATTCTTTATTTCTATCATCTTAAGTGTATCCAACTCCAGTATCATATGCCAATATTCTGCTTTCATCAGTCCAGAGGCAATAAGATTTTTGTTGAAGTAAATATGGGGCTTTGATCATTAAATCTATTCATGCTTAGATCTGATAATAACTGGGATTATTGTAACACTTGTCAATAT
This sequence comes from Gossypium hirsutum, assembly GCF_007990345.1. Lineage (NCBI taxonomy): Eukaryota > Viridiplantae > Streptophyta > Magnoliopsida > Malvales > Malvaceae > Gossypium > Gossypium hirsutum. Next base: position 21,176,431 of record NC_053429.1, read on the forward strand.
TTTTTGTCAAGTATTCTTTCTCCTCTTTAGCTGTTGAAATGTTGTGGCCTCCAATCATTTTTTTTAATGATCCAAATTTGATATGACTGATAAAATTTTTCTTTTTCAACTATACCAATAAGACTGCTGATTTCAAGATGAAAAGAATAATAGAAATCATCTTCATATATCATACGTAATAACATAGTTTTAATAAATGCAAAAAAAATATTTTAATAAATGAAAAAAAAAATTGAACTATTATTTCTTTAACAAAACCCCATTCAATACTGCTTATATCAAATAGTTCATGATTAAGTCTGAACTGATCAAGTCTAAACTTTATAGTAGGGAATTTTTCATTTAAATTGCTTGTAAAAACATAAGCTTGTTGAAAGTTTTCTGAAAAAGCTTTTTGAAATTAAGCTTGTTGGTTGCAAATAGTTCCATTTACTTCTGTAAATATCTCTACAGGCAGAATATTCCTAGCCTTATTATATAAACATAACATAAACATTTTATTAATAATCAGGTTATTTGTTCCCTTATTAATAAAATACTAAAATATATCAAGAAGATTGTTTATCTCCTTAATATCTAAATAACTAATTTCTAGTTCTTCTCAATCTCGATATAAAATGGATTTTAATAATAAATCATGAGCTTCTTGTTGTTTAGTTGTTTTTTCAACTAAAAATTGTGAAAGCTTAGTAAGATCTCTTCTGAAATTAGCTCTTTGCTCAATAATATGAGTTTTTCATATTTCATTAATAAAATTATATAATTCTGATGGTAAGTCTGGATTATAAAAATATTTTATTTCCTGAATTTGTTGTGGTTTCAACAAATTTTCTGATGCACAAAACTTTTCTGGTCCTTTTATGATTTCAGCATAACTGGCTTAGTATGCTAAATTTGGATCTTAAGACCAAGGTAATTGAGTTACTGGTTGTGGTGTAAATGATAATTGAGCTCCAACTGGTTGTCTTACCATTAGATATGGATTGTAATATCTTTGGTTAGGATAAAAAGATACTTGAGAAGGTATTGCTACAAATCCTTGATTATGATTTATTAATTTGAAAGTGTTCCCTTTGTTGGGCCTTTTATGAACAATAGTCTATTCACCAACTTTTTCTAGAGGTTATTTACCTCTATCTATATAGCCTGTTAAGATAATCAGTAATAATATTGTCAGTTCCTTTTACATATAAAACTTCAAAAATTAAAAGTACATAATTCATTATACCATCTAATTCTCCTAGGTATAGTTTCCAAACTTTTATTAGTAAGAAAATATTTAACTACCTAATTACCAGTTTTTATAATAAAATTTTCAGGTGCTAAATAAATATATAAGAAAGTTTTTTATTCCTTTCTTTATTGATGATAATTCTTTTTCATATATAACATAATTAATTTCATTTGGCTTAAATTTTTCTAAACTATATCCACATATTAATTCTTCGTTATTTATTGTTCTAGCTTTTAAAAAACAACCCCAATGATTTTGTGAAGCATCTGTTTCTAAAATTAATTTATCACCTTATTTAGGTAAATAATGATTTTAAATTCTTTTATGATTTCCGAGTCTATTTTAGACCAGATAAAGGGTTTATCTTTTTTTTAATTTTTCATATAACATTCCTATTTTTTCAGATAAGTTAGGAAATGAATTTCTTCCAAAATTAATAATTCCTAAAAATTGTTGAATTTTTTCATGAAATTCTTTTATTTTTATTATAATATGATCTTGTAGTTTAAGACCATCTGCAAATAATTTTAATCCTAAAAGAATCCTATTTTGTTTTTTCTAGCTCTATTTTCTTATGACTTAGTATGATTCCATGTTTTATGAATTCTTAATAAATGATATTTAAATGTTTTCTATGTAATTCTAATGTGTTTGGAAATATCAAAATATCATCTATATAAACTACACAAAATGTTTTATATTTATTAAATTTAGAATCCATCCATGTTTGAAAGATTTGTGTGCATTACATAATCTAACTGGCATTACTTTCAATTGATAATGTCCATTAGGTGCACTAAAAGCTGTCAAAGGTTTGGACTCTTCTGTTAGCATGATTTGTCAAAATGTTGATTTACAGTCAAATTTACTAAATTATTTTACTTGTTTAGCTTGATTAATTAGAACATCGTTTCTTAGAATAAAATAACCATAAAAATAATATTTTGATTTAATCTTTTATAATTAATAACCATTCTAGCTTTTCCTCTTTTTATTTCGGCATGATTTCTAACCATAAAGGCTGGACTAGAATGTGGACTATTAGGTTTTTTCTATTAATCCTTTTTCTAATATTTCTTTAATTTGTATGTCAAATTCATTTATATCTTGTTTAGTATAGATCATTGGTTTAACTCTAATAATTTTATTGGGATTTTCTAATTTAATATTACAATATTTAAGACTATTTTCTTATAATTTTAATGGTTCTTTACCAAAATTATTATCTAATAATTTAAACAACCAATGAGTTGTTCGGTTTAAGGTAAGACATGTTCCATTGGAGCTCTACACACAAAAAAGGCGTAAGGTACTTTGCTAGTGTTTAAGGTAAACCATTGTATAATAATACAGATACCACTCTTAGATAGCAATTGGAATATGCTAAGATCTATGTTTGAGGGTGATGTAAGGTTTAAGGTGCCTTGGAATGAATGAAGGAGATTTGATAAAAGTGTCAATGCAAGCAACTTGGATATCTCCAAAGTGAATGCAATGCACTTCTTTTAGCCACTATGTAAAACAATGCCCCCAAAAGCCACTACAACAAGGAGAGCTTAAGGAAAAGAAAATTAATGTGGTTGAAGTTAATAATCCTATTGAAGTTTCAGATGTAGATAACTTTAGAATTCTGACAGTGCCCCAAGAGCAAGAAGTGTGGATAAGGTTATAGATAGCGATGATACTCCTAGAAAGAAAAGAAATGCAGCAAGGGAAGTGGCTAAGTTGATGTCCCAACTCAAACCAACAGGGAAAGGTCAAGTAGTAAAGAAAACAAGAGAGAAAGGTGTACAAGGCACTTAGAGGTAGTCCTACTCCTTCCAAAAATATATGACTAGAATACAAAGGGGCTAAACAACCCCTTAAAGCAAAGTAAGATAATTTAGAGGGTGAATTAGCTAAAAGTAACATTCTTTATCTTTTGAAAACTAGAGGTGAAAGCACAATACCCAAGCTTTAGTAGAAAGGAAGTTTTTGCATAATCATGGTCATACTATAAATGGAAGGATTTGCTTACTATGGAGGGGTAATTCACAAATTGATGCATTTGGTTTTATTGATCAGCTTCTAACTTGTTATGCTACCAATGACGGTCAACATTTGTTTTTGATAGTTATTTATAAAAGCAATAATAGTGCTAAAAGGAAGCTGCTGTGGGATGAAATTGGTGCTTTACAAGGGAGGATTGAAAAAAAAAACTGTTGGCTTATAGGAGGGGATTTCAATGTACTAAGTAATCCTGGGTAAATTTTTTTTTTTAACTATAATAGTTGCCATCAAGTTAATAGTGATATACAGAATTTTCTTGATTACCAATACCGCTTAGAGCACATGGATTCATTTTAATGAGTTATATGTATTAAAACGTCAAAAATTAATACCATTAGTCAGAAGTATTACATTAATAAACAATACAAAAGTAAGTATTATAATAGACATTTTGAAAATAAAAATACCACATTAAAATATTTTGAAATACCCCCTTACCTAGATAAACCATCGTCACAGATACTATATTAACAAAACATTTGCTCAACTTAAAAAAATACCATAATTTCAAAACTTCGAAAACGTTTTTAGTACAACATGAAATCATTCTCTAGGTTTTTGGACCAAGCAAATGCATGAGACCAACCTCTTTCACCCTAGTATTATAATTAAATTCTCTCTTTGATGTCAATACTATTTTTTATCTGTGTACTTTATTTTTTTTATTAGTTTGGCATCTATATTTTCATTTTATAATCTTACTTACCCAACTTAAATTTTCATTAAAATATTTCAAACTAACTAATCACTTGCTACCACATATCAAGGAAAATTAAATTTTCACTTCAATTATTTAAAAAATATAACAAAACTAAAAAAATCATTAAAAAACCCCAAAGATTGAACTCGGGAAATTATTAAAAAAACTAAAAAAATCATGATTTATTTTTTAAAATTATAAGTATGCAAGGTGTTTTGAGAATTAAATTTGACCAGCCGATTGAATTCAGAATCAGCTGGGTAACCGATCCAAACAATAGCAAAAGCCTGTTTGAACCAGGAATCGAAAAACCAATCAGACCGGTTTTTGGAAATTTTGGGCTCCTTGAGGTTGGGTTGAGCTAAAAAAGGCCCAACAATACAAAAGCTCTAACTTCTGTTTAAAAAATTCAGCCCAAGTGGAAAAAGGATAAAAGAAAAATAAAAGAAAAATAATTAAACAATAAAAACAAAAAATCTAAACCTACCCGTGACCCACCCACCCCAGCCCCCACACCCATCAGGCCATCAGCTTCAGCCCCAGCCGACAGTCCCTCTGCTGTCTTGCTAAAACCAACCTTAAAAATCGGTTGAAGAAGACAAAAAGGACTATTAACTTCTTTTTTTTAATGTTGAAAGAACAAAAGAGAATGGTGGAATTCATAAGGATGTTTTGGGTTTTAAAATGAAATTAAAAGTTGATTAAGTAATTTTTAGTAAATGCATTTATTTATTAAATAAAATATATTAATTAAATTAAATGTATATTTTTTTGACAAATATGTCCACGTGCAGCTTCCCATCGGTCCTCTATTTTCAAACATTAAATTGTACAAAATTCAAGTTCAAAAAATAATTTAGACAAATATATTTAAAAGATCAAACTAGAAAAAGTTGCCAAGTATGAAGATTATGGTTTTGTTCGGTAGAATGGAAAAAATAGAAAGATGGAAAATTGAAGAGGTAGAAAAATAGAAAGATAGAAAAAAAAATATTTTCATGAGTGTGCTTGGTAGAAAATATGGAAAATTTGAAAAAAAAATTAATTTTCTTTCCATCCATTTCTTGATAAGTTGAAAAACAAAATGAAACTTTCGAAAAATGCATAATTTTGAACTAATATATAAACCCCTCTCTCTTTCTTTCCTCGTATCTTCCCAGCTTGGAAGAATTTGTTTTTATGCATTAGGATTGGAGTCGTCTTAGAAGTTTCGTATCGGACCCAATTGTTATGCAAATAGCTTTGGTGTTGTTGCCTTCACTAGATGCGGGGAATGATTGGTTGTCATATAGATGGACGACTAGAAGTTCTTTTTCCATGCGGAAACCTATAGAGGTATGCATCACTTTGGTTCGGCTAATAGTTCTAATGTTTGGAAGTTGATTTGGTTACTGTGGAAGAACATATTGTTAACTAATGAAGAGAGAGTTAGGAGACATACGGCTTGTGAGGGCCACTGCTTGAGTTACATGTTGTTAAGGATTATTCCTTTTCACGGGCAGTTTGGAGCTCAATTATACCACCTCAGGAACAAGAATTGTTTGTATCATTACCACTTGATGAATGGATTGTATGTAACTTGCAGAACATAGGGGATTGTAGTAGTCATAAGGTAGATTGACAAATTTTATTTCCCATAGTGTGCTGGTTACTATGGAAAAATAGGAATATGTTTGTTTTTTAGTAGTCAAAGCTCCATCCAAGATGTGGTAGATACAAGTATCAGTTGGACGAAAGTTACTCTCCACCATCGGTGCCTAGATTTCATGCGAGACCTATGGTTACCTCTATGTAATGGCCAGCTCCAAAAAAAGTTTGGGTTAAGCTCCATACAGATGGTGCAGTTTCGATTAATTTTTACTCAACTGCAATTGGGGGAGTCATTAGAGATGCTGATAGAAATTGGTTATGTGGCTATTTAATGGTATTAGGGAAGGACGAAGTGTTCATGATTAAAGCGAGGTTAATATTAGAAAGGTTATGTTTATTATAGGATAAGGGATTTCACCAGGTTGAAGTTGAATGTGATAATGCCCTTTTGGTGGAAATAATTTTGGCTAGAGAAGTTATTGATAGTCATTTTATGGAACTACGAGCTATCCATAATCTAATACAAAGAAATTAGAGGATCTGTATCCATCATATTCCTAAAGCTCATAACGCAGTTACGAATTTCATGGCCAAGCATGTTGCCACATGTTTCACAGGTATCGAGGTGTTTATAGAACTCCCCACATTTTGTGCGGGAGCTAATTCAGAAGGATATTATAGGTTTTTTCATTTCCTGATTACTTTTGTAATCGTTTAATGTTTTTTTATTTACCGAAAAAAGTAAAATTTGAATATAATGGGCATTGTTGCCAATACAGGAGGATGAGGGTTTGAGTGCGTTAAAACGCATTATTCTCCTATTTATGAGTTGGGGAGAGGTTATGGGTAGTTCTAGGCATTTTGTCAAAAAGAGAAAATATGACCAACGACCACCCCCCAATAAACTAGCATTGTAAGTAAAAATACTGTTACAAAAGTTAGGAAATTAAGAGGTGTCCGCAATCGTACAGATCAAATTGTAATATAGTATTTAGTACAACTAGGTAGTGAGAGTATTTCGAGGATCGTACCCAAAAAAATGCAATTTGGGGAAATTATTATTAAGTAAATTATCGAAAATAATTACTAAGCTACTCGAGTCATGAATTAGTAATGTTAAACTGGGAGTGAGATAATAATAATAGTAATAATAAACTAAATGACTTAAACTAAACTTAAATCTACGTCCAAGTCCATGTATCGACTTCTCCCATCCCTTGTTTCAACTATGTGAGTTCCTTTAGCCTATATGCAATTGTTCTACCTGATTAATTATTGATGTAGGGTTCTCAATAGTTGGCTACTAATTATCCTAGTAAAGCTTCTTAGCCTTCTACTAACCTCACTAGTCAGCAAGAACTACTCATATCTTGATAAACTGCAATTTATACATATTTCTATCCCATGCTTAGCACATTTTATGGATAATTTTTCCTTAGATTTGGTGAATTCGATGCTCCTAATGCCTTAATTTCATGTTTTATACTTAGGTAAGCATAGGAGAGTAAAAGGAACGAGAAACGGGCCAAAAATGGAGAAAATAGGCCAACGTACGAAATTAACACGGCTTGGACCTCCTCACATGGGCAGACTACACGGCCGTGTCAATTTGGCAGAATCGAAGCAAGACTTACACGGGTGGACCACACGCTCGTGCCTTTTTAACAAGCTTGACCACGTCCTGAAGTAATCGAACACGGGCGTGTCCCTGTCGAGTCCAAATTGAGTCCAATTCGGAAAAGACCAATTTTGAGGGTTCTTAGGCATTCTAAAGCCTATAAATACACCCTAGAGGAGGAGGAAAAGGGGACACACGGAGAAGGAAGCAGGGAACTGCTCAAGGAAAGCTGATTGATCCATCTCAGAAGCCGGATTCATCATTAAGACTAAAGATCTCCCTTCAATTTCCCTTCAGGAGTTTTGGGTTTTTTTTATGTTTTGTATTCATTATTCTTCTGAGATGTTTACCTTTTTAGTTATGAACTAAAACCCCTAAATACCTAAGGGGAATGAAACCTAAAACAGATCTTGTTATTATTATCTGAATTGTATGATAAATATTTGACTTGTCATTAATTATGTGTTCTTAATTCTTATCTTGATATTCCAGGAAATCGATTCAATTTGAGATCTCATTCAGAGGAGGAATAGACCCTGTCTAAGAGTACATTTGTCATAATTAAGCGGAGTTAATTGCACGCCTAGAGATAGGGTGACAAGATTTTGTCGGATTAGGGTGAAACCTAATAAGGGGATCCATAGATAGAGCTAATGCAACCCTAGGGAGTTAATTAGAAAGAGATTTCAATTATTCACCTAGGGTTAGACATTGTTAGTCTCGAGAGGGATAATAATATAACTTAGGGATTTCTACGGATCAAGTCAAATGAATAAATCGTCCGATTCAGAGTCAAATAACAAATGAAGTCTAGGTGGATTTTTCCGTAGGTATTGTCTTAATTCAATCGTTTTTCCAAAAGTAATTCCCCAATTCCATTTTCTGTTTAGTTCAAACAAACCCCATTATTCTTAGGCTAGATAATAAAAAGAAAGTTAATACTAGTACTTTTAATTCCTTTGGGTTCGATAATCTGGTCTTGCTAAAGCTATACTACTATTCGATAGGTACACTTGCCTTCATCGAGATAATAGTGAGTTTCAAGAACGATTCTTATAAATATTTAAAACCTATCACGAATATCACGTATCAAGTTTTTGGCGCCGTTGTTGGGGAACTAAGATATTAGGAACACTCGATTTTTATTACTTTTGTAACTCCCCTTACCCGTGTTCCACATCGAAACAGGGTACGAGGTATTACCAGCTCATAATATATATCATTAAATGAAACCAAAATAGAAATATGTCATCCAAATAGATAATGTATCATTATAACATATGTCTTGAACAATATTAGCCAACTTCAATGGCTTATACAAAATAATTTTTTTAAATAATGTAACCAATATTTTAAACCTAGGCAATTATGACACGTAACAAAATAACGAAGCCTACTATACATGCCATAATTCAAAAGAAATGTTTAGTTCAAATATCCAAAAGTATTGATAGTGCGGCAAATCTTCAACGATCCTTAACTCCCGAGCAATGCCGAAGACACTATAAGACAAAAGAGAGAAAAGAAAGTAAGCCTATATAGCTTAGTAAATAAGTATATAAATAATAATTAAAGAATCTAATATGTTTACACATTAACTCAAGTGTATCTACTTTTAATTTCAATATTTACTCCACTTTGATTGAGCTGTCTCTCCTGCATCATGTTCACTAAATAAATCATAACTCAAGTTAAAAAACTCGAAATTCAAATCCGTAAAATTTTTCTGAAATTAGAGTCATATAAATTATTACTAATTGTTTTCTAGAATTTTTGGTCCATCCAATTAGTACAGTTTATTAGTTAAAGTTTCCCCTATTATACAGCTCAACTGATCTGACCTCTGTTCACTACAAGTTGAATTTCTCCCAGTACACAATTAAAATAGCCATGAAACATGTTTCATTTAAAACTAGACTCAATAAAGAATCTAGACATATAAACTATATTTCTTAATTATTTTTGTAAAATTTTTAATGATTTATCAAAGTCAGAACAGGGGATCACATAGTCAATCTGAACAAGTCACACACAAATATAAATATCTCAAAATATAGAGTTCCTTTTCTTGCTCTGTTTCTTTTATATGAAAATAGACTCATTGAAATTTAATTTCATATCTCATTCAACCTCTAATTAAATTTATACCATTTTTGACGATTTTTCAAAGTCACATCACTGCTACTGTCCAAAACAGTATTATTGCAAATTCACTCTTTCACACTTTCTTTGTATTAACCTCACTTTTAGCATACATATCACAATTCATTTTTACCACATTTCATACATCACAAGTATAAGTCCATGATTACAATGCCACCGTAAAATTATCCCGTTGAACAATTCGGATCAATCCTCGATACTTGATGGTTTCATTCACTCTTTCACACTTTCTTTGTATTAACCTCACTTTTAGCATACATATCACAATTCAGTTTCACCACATTTCATACATCACAAGTATAAGTCCATGATTTCAATGCCACCGTAAAATTATCCCGTTGAACAATTCGGATCAATCCTCGATACTTGATGGTTTCAGCACACTGCCCCACTATCATATTTCATATAATTTGGCTCTCTTGTACACATGGTGAACACTTAGTACCACCCATGTGACCTAGCCAATTTATCTCGTAGCTCTCTTGTCTACATGGTGTCCTTCACTTGGAATCACACATGCGACCTAGCTACATTTATCTCTCCCGTAGCTCTCTTGTCTACATGGGATACATCCCGTATCACACATGTGACCTAGCTACTACATAGTATCTCGTAGCTCTCTTGTACACGTGATGTGCACTCAGCACCATACATGTGACCTAGCTACGCTCCATCAATATTATTCAATCTTTCCGAATGTTCAACCGGGATTTCTCTCTCTATTACTTATTTCCATTTCTCCAATAGTCGATTTATGTTTCAAAATTAGCTAAAATACATATAATAATAGGCTGAAATATAAAAATGTAAATGAAGTTAATGTATTATTTACATACAAACTTACCTCGGTGCAAAATATAGAAATTTTGCAATTTAGTCCAAAACTTTTTCCTTTCCCCGTTTGAGATCGATTCTACGCCTTTCTTGATTATTGAGCTTGAAAGCTTGGGAAAAACCCTAGCTATGGAGAACATGTAAGTTTCGGCCAAGCTTGAATGAAGATGAACACATTTTTGTGTTATTTTTCCCATTTTATTTCATTTAATATGCAAATGACCAAAATGCCCTTACTACTAAACTTTCTTAAAATTCCATCCATGTTCTAATTTTTGTCCATATAAAGTATAATGGTCTAATTTCCATTTAAGGACCTCTACTTAAAACCCCCATTTCAATCAAGTACTTTATGAACTAGAACACACATTTTTTTACCTATTTCAATTTAGTCCTAAATATCAAATTAAACACCCAATTGATAAAATTTCGCAACGAAATTTTCACACAATTATGAAATCATAATATAAACACTAAAACTTAATCAAAATAATTTCTTTCAACCTCGGATTCATGGTTTCGAAACTACTATTCTTTTAGGGATTTTCGTCTCTGAAAATCTTACCAGTAAAGAGATTTGGGTACTGTTTTCTCATGGCTTCATCCGGTTCCCTCGTAGCTTCTTCTACTCCATGTCTTTGCCTTAACACTTTCACAAAAGCTATACTTTTCTTTCTCAACTGTTTTACTTCTTGGGCCAAAATCTTAATCGGTTCCTCATCATAAGTCAAGTCCGATCGAATCTCAATTTCTGTTGGAGAAATCACATGTGAAGGATCGGAACGATAACGTCGCAACATTGATACATGAAACACGTTATGAATTCCTTCTAACTCTGCCGGTAAGGCCAACCGATATGCCACTGGTCTAATTCTCTCAGTAATCTCGTACGGCCCAATAAAATGCGGACTCAACTTGCCTTTTCGGCTAAATCTCAGAATCTTCTTCCATGGTGACACCTTCAAGAACATTTTATCACCTACCTGGAATTCAATCTCTTTTCTTTTTAAATCTATATATGACTTTTGTCGATCTGAAGCAGCTTTCAAGCAATCACGAATTACTTTTACTTTCTCTTTGGTTTTTTTAACTAGATCAACTACGTGAATCTGTTTCTTACTAAGTTCGGTCCAATAGAAAGGAGTCCCACACTTGCGACCATACAAGGCTTCGTACTGTGCCATCTGTGTACTTGACTGAAAACTGTTATTGTAGGCAGATTCAACCAAAGATAGATATTTCTCACAACTGCCTTCAAATTCTAAAACACAGCATCTAAGCATATCTTCGAGTACTTGGATTACTCTTTCCGATTGACCATCTGTTTGTGGATGAAATGCGGTACTAAAGTTCAATTTTGTACCCAAAGCTTCTTGTAACTTTTTCCAGAATCTCGAGGTAAACCTCGGATCTCTATCTGATATTATAAACATAGTTACCCCGTGCAACCTCACAATTTCAGCAATATATAATTCAGCTAATTTATCAAGTGAGTAATCGGTATGTACTGGTATAAAGTGAGCCGACTTTGTTAACCTATCAACCACTACCCAGACAACATCCTTCTTTTTAGGAGTCAGAGGCAAACCGGTTACAAAATCCATGGTAATCCTATCCCATTTCCACTCAGGCACCATTACCGGTTGGAGTAATCTTGAAGGCACTTGATGCTCAACTTTTACTTGTTGACAGATCAAACACTTGGTTACAAATTCAGAAATGTCCCTTTTCATGCCTGGCCACCAATATAACTTCTTTAAATCATTATACATTTTTGTGCTACCAGGGTGAACCGACAAACAACCACTGTGTGCCTCATGTAATATTTTTTGAATCAATTCATCATTTTTCGGTACACATATCCTATCTCGAAACATCAAAAAGTCATCCGGTCCAACTCGAAAATCTGAGTCGTAACCCGATTCGCACTGAGTTCTCTTGGTTCGTAACTCACTATCGTTCTTTTGAGCATCACAAATTTGCTAGAGAAATAACGGTTTAGCCCTCATCTCTGCTAAGATTGACCCATCATCAGACAATGCTAACCCCATATTCATGGCTCTCAAAGTAAAAAGAGATTTCCTGCTCAAAGCGTCAGCAACTACATTCGTTTTTCCCGGATGATAATCAATCATTAACTCATAATCCTTCAATAATTCAAGCCATCTCTGCTATCGCAGATTCAAATCCTTTTGATTCATCAAATACTTCAAACTTTTGTGATCAGTAAAAATTCGGCATTTTTCACCATACAAATAATGTTGCCAAATCTTCAAGGCAAAGATAATAGCGGCAAATTCCAAATCATGTGTAGGATAGTTCTTCTCATGCGGTTTTAAATGTCTCGAGGCATAAGCTACCACTTTACCCTCTTGCATTGTACACATCCAAGGCCTGTCAATGATGCATCACTATAAATTACGAACTCCTTCCCTGGCTCGGGCTGTACTAAAATTGGTGCTTCAGTCAATCGTGCTTTCAGCTTTTCAAAACTCTGCTGACATTTATCAGTCCATTCAAACTTAACATTCTTTTGCAGCAACTTAGTCATAGGAGAGGCAATCATCGAAAATCCCTTGACAAAACGTCTATAATACCTGGCCAAGCCTAAAAAGCTTCTAACCTCGGATGCATTCTTTGGCGGTTTCTAATCAACGATCGCGGAAATCTTGCTCGGATCCACCCGAATACCATCACCTGAGACTATATGTCCCAAAAATCTAACTTCACGAAGCCAGAACTCACTTTTACTAAACTTAGCAAATAATTTCTTTTCTCTCAAGATTTGCAATATGGTTCTCAAGTGTTCGGCGTGCTTAGACTCATCCCGATAATAAATTAGAATGTCATCTATAAACACTACTACAAACTTATCTAAATATGGCCGAAAGATTCGGTTCATCAAGTCCATAAATATATCTGGAGCATTTGTTAGGCCGAAAGGCATCATAAGGAACTCATAATGTCCATACCTTGTCCTAAAGGCGATTTTCAGCACATCCGACTCCTTAACTCTCAACTGGTAGTAACCGGACCTCAAATCGATCTTTGAAAACACTGTGGCCCCCTTTAACTGATCAAATAAATCATCAATCCTCGGCAACAGGTACTTGTTCTTTATAGTCACCTTGTTGAGCTGATCTTTCTTCTTTACGAACAATACGGGAGCACCCCAGGGAGAGAAACTCGGTCTCACAAATCCCTTGTCTGTTAACTCTTGCAACTGAGCCTTCAATTCTTTTAATTCAGTTAGAGCCATTCTATATGGAGCAATCGAGATCGGTGCAGTACCCGGCAACAAATCAATGGCAAACTCTATCTCCCTGTTCGGAGGCAATCCAGGCAATTCCTCTAGAAATACATCTGGAAATTCACAGACTGTCGGTACTGATTCAAGCTTCAATTCAGACAGCTCAGTATTCATTACATAGGCCAGATAAGCTTCACATCCTTTCCTCATGTATTTCTGTGTAGACATGTGCGAAATCGCCATAGGCAATTTATTGGATTCATCTGTTTCAACCAAACTCTAGTGTTTTCTGTTTACAATCTACCTTGGCATCATACAATGTCAACCAATCCATTCCCAAAATAATGTCAAACTCATCAAATTGTAACAAAATCAGATTAGCTGGAAAACAGTGACCTTGAATCATTAATGGGCAATTCTGGCAAACCTTATCAACTAGCATATATTAGACTAAGGGGTTCGACACTTTAATCGTAAATTCAGTAAACTCAACAGGCAACTTTTTATTAGATACTAAATTCATACAAACATAGGAATGAGTAGACCCGGGATCAATCAATGCAATAATAATAGCATCATAGAGAGAAAATGTACCAGTAATCACATCGGGAGACTATGCATCCTCTCGGGCACGTATGGCATAAGCTCTAGCAGGCGCTCTAGCTTCTGATCTCGCCGCTGAATCTTTCATTACAGTTTTACTGCTAGCTCCACCTCAAGTATTTCTCGGTGGTCTACTTCTGCTAGAAGTATTACTCTGTCTAGCACTCTAAAATTTTTCTTTTTTAACTTTCTCCGGACAGTCTCTGATAAAATGCTCGTGAAAACCACACTTGAAACAAGCTCGCTCGTTTCCCCAACACTCACCAAAATGTTGCCTGCCACATTGCTGGCATTCAGGCTTTCTAGATCGCACATTACCCATACTTGCCACTGAAGTAGCTTGAGCTTTAGACCCTGAATATGCCCTACCACGATCTCTGTGTGAATCCCCAACTGAAACTGTCATTCGAGGGTTTGTCTCTTTGGACCTCTTTGATTGAGATTGAAATGACTTGCTTATCGGCCTCTTTCTGACATCTCGAGCTTCAATAGCAGCTTTTATTCTTTCTTTGTTCAATTCTTCGGCTTTAAGAGCTCGGTCAACCAATACTACAAATTCTTTCAACTCCAAAATTCCCACAAGCACTTTAATGTCCTCATTTAGCCCATCCTCAAACCTTTTACACATAATAGCCTCGATGGACACACATTCATGGGCATACTTGCTAAGCCTTACAAATTCGCGTTCATACTCTGCCACAGAGATCTTGCCCTGCTTCAATTCAAGGAACTCCTTCCGTTTTTTATCAATAAATCGCTGACTTATGTATTTCTTTTTGAATTCTTCCTGGAAGAAATCCCAAGTAACCCTTTCTTTTGGCACCACTGCTACCAAAGTCTTCCACCAGTAGTAGGCTGAATCTCTCAAAAGTGATACAACACACTTTAAGCACTCCTCGGGTGTACATGAGAGCTCATCAAATACACGGGTATAATTTTCAAGCCAGAACTTCGCTTTTTCGGGATCATCATCGATTTTTGCTCTAAACTCTTCGGCCCCTTATTTTCAAATCTTGTCAACCGGAGGCTTGTTCATTCTTACCAAATCTGTGCTTTGAGCAGCTACAGGAACCGTCTGAGGTATGGGAGGGGGTGGAAGAGGTTGAGCATTTGGGTTTGCTCGAATAAACTCAGTATACCAATTGTTCATCATTTGGAGAAAGGCATCCCGAGCCTCATCTCCCTGTCTCAATGTCTCAGGTCTACTTTCTACAGGCACGGTCCCTTGTGCGAGAGCCGGTGCATTACTAGCAGCATCATCAGCCGCAATTCCATCAGGATCCATTACTATATTAACACAAAACACAGTTTAGAATAATCAGGAGTCACCACACTATCACAGTATATTTATGGCATGTATAGCTAGACTTTTACACACACTATATTAGTCTGAGAACCGACTAAACCTAGCTCTGATACCACTAAATGTAACGCCCCTTACCCGTGTTCCACATCGAAACAGGGTACGAGGTATTACCAGCTCAAAATATATATCATTAAACGAAACCAAAATAGAAATATGTCATCCAAATAGATAATGTATCATTATAACATATATCTTGAACAATATTAGCCAACTTCAATGGCTTATACAAAATAATTTTGTTAAATAATGTAACCAATATTTTAAACCTAGGCAATTATGACACGTAACAAAATAGCGAAGCCTACTATACATGCCATAATTCAAAAGAAATGTTTAGTTCAAATATCCAAAAGTATTGATAGTGTGGCAGATCTTCAACGATCCTTAACTCCCGAGCAATGCTGGACGACACTATAAGACAAAAGAGAGAAAAGAAAGTAAGCTTATATAGCTTAGTAAGTAAGTATATAAATAATAATTAAAGAATCTAATATGTTTACAAATTAACTTAAGTGTATCTACTTTTAATTTCAATATTTACTCCACTTTGATTGAGCTATCTCTCCTATGTCATGTTCACTAAATAAATCAGAACTCGAGTTACAAAACTTGCAATTCAAATCCGTAAAATTTTCCTGAAACTAGACTCATATAAATTCTTACTAATTTTTTTATAGAATTTTTGGTCCAGCCAATTAGTACAGTTTATTAGTTAAAGTTTCCCCTGTTATACAGCTCGACTGATCTGACCTCTGTTCACTACGAGTTGAATTTCTACCAGTACACAATTCAAATAGCCATGAAACATGTTTCATTTAAAACTAGACACAATAAGGAATCTGTAATATAAACTATATTTCTTAATTATTTTTGTACAATTTTTAATGATTTATCAAAGTCATAACAGGGGATCACATAGTCAATTTGAACAAGTCACACACAAATATAAATATCTCAAAATATAGAGTTCATTTTCTTGCTTTGTTTCTTTTATATGAAAATAGACTCATTGGGCTTTAATTTCATATCCAATTCAACCTTTAATTAAATTTATACTATTTTTGGTGATTTTTCAAAGTCACTTCACTGCTACTGTCCAAAACAGTATTATTGCAAATTCACTCTTTCACACTTTCTTTGTATTAACCTCACTTTTAGCATACATATCCCAATTCATTTTCACCACATTTCATACATCACAAGTATAAGTCCATGATTTCAATGCCACCGTAAAATTATCCCGTTGAACAATTTGAATCAATCCTCGATACTTGATGGTTTCAGCACACTGCCCCACTATCATATTTCATATAATTCGGCTCTCTTGTACACATGGTGAACACTTAGTACCACCCATGCGACCTAGCCAATTTATCTCATAGCTCTCTTGTCTACATGGTGTCATTCACTTGGAATCACACATGCGACCTAGCTACATTTATCTCTCCCGTAGCTCTCTTGTCTACATGGGATACATCCCGTATCACACATGTGACCTAGCTACTACATAGTATCTCGTAGCTCTCTTGTACACGTGATGTGCACTCAGCTACTACATAGTATCTCGTAGCTCTCTTGTACACGTGATGTGCACTCAGCACCATACATGTGACCTAGCTACGCTCCATCAATATTATTCAATCTTTCCGAATGTTCAACCGGGATTTGTTTCTCTATTACTTATTTCTATTTCTCCAATAGTCGATTTATGTTTCAAAATTAGCTAAAATACATATAATAGGCTGAAATATAAAAATTTAAATGAAGTGAATGTATTATTTACATACAAACTTACCTCGGTGAAAAATATAGAAATTTTGGAATTTAGTCCAAAACCTTTTCCTTCCCCCGTTCGAGATCGATTCCACGCATTTCGATGGATTTATCCCGTTGAATTTATCGGAATTTCGATGGATTTTCAGAGGTACACTTTTAGTGTACAATTCTGGGTCCATCAATTCATATTCATGTGTGCACATTTCCATTTCAGAGAGCACACTCCCGCGAACCTCATCCTTGCAGCGGGATTACCAGTCCAGGCTAAATCCCCTGCAATATAAACTCATAGAGTATTGTCGGGATTACCAGTCCAGGCTAAATCCCCTACAACGACAATTACTCTAATGAGCTTGGATTTGAATTACCAGTCCAGGCTAAATTCAGACCCTAATTCGGATTACCCATCCGGGCTAAATACATTTTACACATATTCTTCGGGAGGGCTATACCAAGATAGGATCACTCGTCCGGGCTAAATCCTTTTTACCGTCAATTCCTTTTCAGAGATCCATCAAATTTTCCTTTCATTCAATCGGGATTTCTTTCTCTTTTATCAAATATGTCAATGTTTCATAAAATTTCATATAATGAACATTCAAATCATATTCATATCAAAAACATGCATTTCAAGCATTTAAGAATATAATTCAAGTTACACAAACTTACCTTGATACTTGTTTGTAAACAAAAAAAAATCTACTAATCCTGAACTTTTTCCTTTCCTCGATCTAGCTTCGTATTTGACTCTTTTGGATCTAAATAAATAAATTTAATTATCAATTTAATACATTTCATGTTCATATGCAACATTCTCTATAATTCAACTATTATTATTTATAGTTTATTCAAAGCTATCTATTTGAGTCATAGTCACTAAATTATTTATAACTCAAGCTACGGAAATCCAAATTAATATCCGTTAATTTTTCCTGAAACTAGACTCATATATATTCTTACCATTAAAATTTCAGAATTTTTGGTTTAGCCAATAAGTACAGTTTATTCTTTAAAGTCACCCCTATTCTGCTATCTGACAGTTCTGACCCTTTTTCACTAAAAATTAATTATCTCTTCACACAGGATTAAAATGATGTTATTGTTTCTTTATATTAAAAATAGACTCATTCAGGATTTTAGAAATATAAATTTAAGCCCCTAATTATTTTTATTCAATTTTTTATGATTTTTCAAAGTCATAACAGGGGAACCCAAATTCATTCCGACCTTATCTCACAAAATTCAGTATATCTCAAAATTTAAAAATCCATTGCTTACAATATTTCTTCTATGAGAAACTAGACTCAATAATCTTTAATTTCATATTTTTTTCATCTCCTAATTCGATTTCTACAATTTATGGTGATTTTTCAAAGTTAGTCTACTGCTGCTGTCCAAACTGTTTTTGTGCTAGCTGTTTATTACCATTTTTCCCCTAAACTTTTAATAAATGTTAATTTCATCCCTACTCAATTAGCCTCTTAATTGAGCTGATTTTTCTCAATTAACATTTTATTCTATCACCTTAAACTAGTTTACAACCTTTAGGAATCAGAATTTCAGCAATAGACTTTAATTCCAAGCATTTTCACAATTAGGTCCTAAAAATCAATTTCTATTGAAATTACCTAATAAAATCATCTCATAAACAAGTTAAACCTTTAATTTATTCTATTTAATCATCAACTTACAGCACTCAACCATGGTGACTTTCAATTTCATCCATGAAATCAGAAACTAATGAATTTAATAGTAGGACCTAGTTGTAAAAGTCTTAGAAGCACAAAAATTACGAGATAAAGGCAAGGATTAACTCACTTGGTGCAAAAATTATGGAATACCAGCTTAGAGAACCCTCTCATGGCGTTTTTAGCTGCTGGAATTGAAGAAAAATGAAGAGAAATCTAGATATTTCTTATTTAGTCCTAGCTTTATTTAGTTAATTTTGCAATATTCCAATTTTGCCATTAATTTATCAATTTTCCTGCTGATTTAATGCCCTTGCCGTCCAGCCATAATAAATTTTGGGTCTAATTTCCTTTTAAATCCTTTTTCATTAGACTCTTAAGCTATTTAATCATTCTAGCAACTTTTACACCTATTACAATTTAGTCGTTTTCATTTAATTGACTACCCAAACATTAAAATTTCTTAACGAAATTTTAATACCACATTACTAACATTTTATAAATATTTATAAAATTATTTTTGACTTGGTTTTACGAGATAGAGGTCTCGATACCTTATTTTTATCCAATTTATTCAATAATTTCTTTTTCTAACTAACCACTAAATCGGTAAAATTTTTCTATCAATATTTTCATACGATTTTCCTATCATATCAATTTTCATACAAAAATATTGAAATAAATTTCTCTTTAAATCGGATTTGTGGTTACGAAACCACTGTTCCGATAACTTTGAATTTAGGGCATTACAACTCTCCTCCCTTTAAATATTTTCGTCCTCGAAAATCTTACCAGTAAAGAGATTTGGGTATTGTTTTCTCATTGCCTCCTCCGATTCGCATGTCGCTTTCTCAATCCCATGATTTTGCCACAATACTTTCACCAAATTTATCTTTTTATTTCTAAGCTCTTTTGTCTCCCGTGCCAATATCTTGGCCGGTTCTTCACTGTAAGTCATATCCGGTTGAATCTCCACTTCTGTCGGAGAAATAACATGTGAAGGATTTGACCGATATCGTCGTAACATAGATACATGAAAAACATTATGAATTTTATCAAGTTTCGGTGGTAATGCCAATCGATAAGCGACCGGTCCAATTCTTTCTATAATTTCATATGACCCGATAAACCTTGGACTCAATTTACCCTTTCGACCGAATCGGAGGACTTTCTTCCAAGGAGACACTTTCAGGAATACCTTATCACCAACTTGAAATGCAATCTCTTTTCGTTTAAGGTCGGCATATGATTTTTGACGATCGGAAGCTGCTTTTAGACTATCTCAAATAACCTTTACTTTTTCTTCTGTTTCCCGGATCAAATCAACCCCATGTATCTTCCTTTCACTGAGTTCTGTCCAATATAACGGTGTTCTATATTTTCTACCATACAAAGCTTCATACGGAGTCATTTTAATACTGGACTGATAACTATTATTGTAAGCAAATTCAATCAAAGGTAGATACCTCTCCCAATTACCTTCAAACTCTAGTATACAACATCGTAGCATATCTTCCAATACTTGAATTACATGCTCAGATTGACCATCTTTTTGAGGATGAAATGCAGTGCTGAAATACAACTGAGTACCTAAGGCTTCTTGCAATTTGTCCCAAAAACGAGACGTAAATCGGGGATCTCTATCTGATATAATAGAGACAGGCACTCCATGTAGCATGACAATCTCAAATATGTATAGTTCAGCTAATTTATCTAAAGAATAATCCATACGTACCGGAATAAAGTGAGCTGACTTTGTCAATCGGTCAACAATCACCCAAATAGCATCTTTTTTTCTCGGAGACAAAGGTAACCCCGATACAAAATCCATAGTGATTCTTTCCCATTTCCATTCTGGTATAGTAATTGGCTGAAGTAACCCCGAAGGTACCTAATGTTCAGCTTTAACTTGCGGACATATTAAACACTTTGATACAAACTCAGAGATATCACGTTTCATTCCCGACCACCAGTATATCTTTTTCAGATCATTATACATTTTATTACTCCCCGGATGTACAAACATAGTACCGCTGTGAGCCTCGCGTAGAATCTTCTGTATAAGCTCTGAATTCTGAGGTACACATACCCTACCTTTGAATAATAAACAACCATCAGAACCAATCTGAAATTCAGAATCATTACCTGACTCACACTATGCCCGTTTAACTTGTAACTTCTCATCATTCTTCTGAGCTTCACATATTTGCTGTAAAAATGTCGATTTAGCTCTTAATTCTGCTAGGATTGAACCATCATCAGTCAATGATAACCGGGTATTCATAGCTCGTAAAGCAAATAGAGATTTCCGGCTCAAAGCATCAGCTACAACATTAGCCTTACCCGGATGGTAATCAATAATCAAATCATAGTCCTTTATCAGTTCAAGCCACCTGCGCTGTCTCAAATTCAAATATTTCTGTGTCATCATATATTTCAAGCTTTTATGATCAGTATAAATATGATATTTCTCACTGTACAAGTAATGCCGCCATATCTTCAGTGCAAATACAATAGCAGCTAATTCAAGATCATGTACTGGGTAATTTCTTTCATGTGGTTTAAGTTGTCCTGAAGCATAGGCTATTACTTTACCTTCTTGCATTAAGACACAACCTAAACCAATTAATGAGGCATCACTAAAAATAACAAATTCCTTTCCCAGTTCAGGCTGCACTAATACAGGTGTTTTCGTTAGTAGATCTTTCAATCGGTTGAAACTCTGCTGACATTCATCAGTCCACTCAAACTTTACATCTTTCTGCAATAATCGAGTCATCGGAGAAGCTATCATAGAGAATCCCTGTACAAATCTCCGATAATAACTAGCTAAACCCAAGAAACTTCTAACTTCAGATACATTCTTTGGTGGATTCCAATTGACAATAGCTGAGATTTTACTTGGATCTACCCTGATGCCTTCGACAGATACAATGTGTCCAAGAAAACCCACTTCTCGGAGCCAAAATTCACATTTACTGAATTTAGCATATAACTGCTTCTCTCGCAGAATTTGCAACATAATTCTCAAATGTTCTACATGTTCTTCTTCATCCTGAGAAAAAACCAAAATATCATCAATGAATACTACTACAAATCTATCTAAGTACGGTCTGAATATCTGGTTCATCAAATCCATGAATACTGCAGGTGCATTAGTTAGCCCAAACGGCATAATCAGAAACTCATAATGTCCGTACCTTGTTCTGAAGGCTGTTTTTGGCACATCTAACTCCTTTACCCGTAACTGATAATAACCTGATCGAAGATTAATCTTTGAAAACACAGTAGCACCTTTCAGCTGATCAAATAAATCATCAATCTGGGGTAACGGATACTTATTCTTTATGGTTACTTTATTAAGCTGCCGGTAGTCGATACACAATCTCAAAGACCCGTCTTTCTTTTTCACAAACAGAACCGGAGCACCCCAAGGTGAATAACTCGGTCGGACAAAACCCCTATCAATAAGCTCTTGCAACTCTGTCTTTAACTCCTTTAATTCAGTAAGAGCCATCTGGTACGGAGCTATGGAAATCGGAGTAGTTCCCGGAATCAAATCTATGGAAAATTTCACTTCTCTTTCTGGTGGCAACCCTGGTAATTCCTCTGGAAACACATCGAAAAATTCACATACTATTGGCACTGCCTGTATCCTTGACTCAGATACCTTGGTGTCGAGTACATAAGCCAAGTAAGCACCATACCTTTTTTTGACATACCTCTGTGCTGCCATTACTGAAATCAAATCAAATAACCCCTCTGTCTGATCAGATTTAACCCGGAGCAACTCACCATTCTGACATTTTAGCACAATATATTTTTGTCTACAATTTACTACTACATTATGCTGGGTTAACCAATCCATGCCCAATATCACGTCAAATTCATCAAATGGCAGTAACATCAAATCAACCGGGAAACAATAACCTCTTACCATCAGTGGACAATTTTTACAAATTTTATCCACCAACACAGACTGGCCCAGGGGGTTCGAGACTTTAACCATAAATTCAGTAGGTTCAACTGATAAATTTTTAACAATTGCAAGTTTAACACATATATATGAATGCGTAGAACCAGGATCAATCAATGCAGTAATATCAGTATCAAGTAAAGAAAATGTACTAGTAATAATATCAGGTGCTGAGGCATCTTCTTTGGCACGGATGGCATATGTCCTAGCAGGTGCTCGTGCTTCAGACCTGCCTGCAATATCTTTCGTAGCTCCTTGGCTACCACTGACATTACCAAATGGTCGAGGTGGTCTACCTCTCGAAATTGGATTACTATGCTTCGATATCTGTTCAGCTTCTTTTTCACCCCTTTCTGAACAATCTCTGAGGAAATGGTCAAAAGAACCACATCGGTAACAAGCCCCGCTCTTTAATTGACATTCACCAAAATGAGCTTTATTACAGTGCTGGCATCTCGGCTTAGGAGTGCCAACACTGCCAACACTGGTCACTGATGGAGTAGAAGGTCTTGGATTAGTGCGTTGAGAACCTCGCTCTCTACCCGAATACCCAGTGGCTGAGGTAGAACGATCCTGGTACTTCTTCAATTTCTTTGAAGCAGAAAGCTGGGATTTTTCCATCAGTCTTTTACTAAAAATTTGAGCTTCCCTCTCAACCTGTTTCTTTTCTTTGGTCAATTCTTCTGCTTTATAAGCTCTCTCTACCAATGTAGCAAACTCTCAAATTTCAAGAATTCTGATCAGTAGCTTAATGTCTTCATTCAACCCTTCTTCGAATCGTTTGCACATTTCAGCTTCTGACTGTACCCATTCTCGAGCATATTTACTCAATCGAACAAATTCTCTTTCATACTCAGTTACTGATCTGTTACCCTGTTTCACCTCAAGAAATTCTTTTCTCTTTTGATCGAGAAACCTCTAACTGATATATTTCTTTCTAAACTCGGTCTGAAAGAATTCCCATGTAATTTCTTCTTTCGGAACAACTGAAGCTTTAGTATTCCACCAATGGTAAGCTGTGTCTTTTAGCAGTGAGATGACACATTTCAGACATTCTTCTGGTGTACAAGATAATTCCTCCATAACCCGAGTAGTGTTTTCTAACCAGAATTCAGCCCGTTCGGAATCATCATCAACTGCTGCTTGAGATTCTTCGGCCCCATATTTTTGAATTTTATCTACTGGAGTTTTTCCTTTTCTGACAGATTCAGTACCTGTACCCTGTGGATTTCGGGAACCGGTGGAGGAGCAGGAGGGGGAGCTTGAACTTGCTACACTACAGGGTTAGTTCTTAAGTATTGACTAAACCATTCTTTCATCATTTGAAAGAAGGTTGTTTTTGCCTCCTTCCCTCGACCCTCTGTCTCAGGCCTTCTACTGCTAGTTTCTTCTCTTTGTACTGAAGCCGGAGCATGACTCCCAGCTTCCTCAAATTGAGCTCGGTCGGTAGACATTTACTATAAGAAAAACACATTTTAAATGGTCAAGAGATATCACACTATCAATAATAATTTAAATGGCATTTATAGCTAATCCCGTATTTGCTACATCGATCCTAAAACCGGCTAAACCGTAGCTCTGATACCAATAAATGTAATACCCTTACCCGTGTTCATTGTCGGAATAGGGTACGAAGTATTACCGAAGTTTACGAATTAAATTTTTTTTAACTCAATATAACCCCTTTATAGATATCTAATCTTCCCTAAAATTTTAAACCAAAAACAATCCACATCAACCAATCCAATTCAACATATTTTCAAGATAAATTCATGCATATTTATAAAATAACGTCATCACATACCCAAAAACAGGTTTGTTAACCATACTAATGGCTAACTTTACATTCATTTCACATTAACATTTACTTTATTAGCTTATACATGCCATTGATTTCCAAAATAAATTTTTTTTATATACCGAAATCCTGAGGTTGATAGTATGATGTGTCTCTGACCAAATCCGACCTCCGAGCTCTTAACACTACAAAATAGGGAAAAAGGAAACGGGGTAAGCACTTCGTGCTTAGTAAGCTCATGTAACAAGAATTATACTTACCTAATATTTTCAATACAATACAATAAACATTCCTATATCCATTCAATGCATTATTACCCTAACATGCACAAACTCAACATTCAAGTTAGTACAATAATTTCCATGTACCAATAATATATACCATGATTGGTGAGCTCACCAATATCATAATTTCCATTTCCTTGTTATTTTTCCATATTTATCCCGTTGAATTTATCGAAATTTCGATGGATTTTTAGAGGTACACTTTTAGTGTACAATTCCGGGTCCGTCAATTCATATTTATGTGCGCACATTTCCATTTCAGAGAGCACACTCCCGCAAACCTCATCCTTGCAGCGGGATTACCAGTCCAGGCTAAATCCCTTGCAATATAAACTCATAGAGTATTGTCAGGATTACCAGTCCAGGCTAAATCCCCTACAACGACAATTACTCTAATGAGCTTGGATCTGAATTACCAGTCCAGGCTAAATTCAGACCCTAATTCGGATTACCCGCCCGGGCTAAATCCATTTTACCCATATTCTTCAAGAGGGCTATATCAATATAGGATCACCCGTCCGGGCTAGATCCTTTTTACCATCAATTCCTTTTCAGAGATCCATCGAATTTTCCTTTCATTCAATCGGGATATCCTTCTCTTTTATCAAATATGTCAATGTTTCATAAAATTTCATATAATGAACATTCAAATCATATTCATATCAAAAACATGCATTTCAAGCATTTAAGAATATAATTCAAGTTACACGAACTTACCTTGATACTTGTTTGTAAACAAAAAAAAACTACTAATCCCAAACTTTTTCCTTTCCTCGATCTAGCTTCGTATTTGAATCTTCTGGATCTAAATAAATAAATTTAATTATCAATTTAATACATTTCATGTTCATATGCAACATTCTCTATAATTAAACTATTATTATTTATAGTTTATTCAAAGTTGTCTATTTGAGTCATAGTCACTAAATTATTTATAACTCAAGCTACGGAAATCCAAATTAATATCCGTTAATTTTTCCTGAAACTAGACTCATATATCTTCTTACCATAAAAGTTTCAGAATTTTTGGTTTAGCCAATGAGTACAGTTTATTCTTTAAAGTCACCCCTGTTCTGCTGTCTGACAGTTCTGACCCTTTTTCACTAAAAATTAATTATCTCTTCATACAGGAGTCAAATGATGTTCTTGTTTCTTTCTATTAAAAATAGACTCATTCAGGATTTTAGACATATAAATTTAAGCCCCTAATTATTTTTATTCAATTTTTTATGATTTTTCAAATTCAAAACAGGGGAACCCAAATTCATTCTGACCTTGTCTCACAAAATTCATTATATCTCAAAATTTACAAATCAATTGCTTACACTATTTCTTCTATGAGAAACTAGACTCAATAAGCTTTAATTCTTTTTTTTTTATCTTCTAATTTGATTTATACAATTTATGATGATTTTTCAAAGTTAGTCTACTGCTGCTTTCCAAACTGTTTTTGTGCAAGCTGTTTATTACCATTTTTCCCCTAAGCTTTTAATAAATGATAATTTCATCCCTACTCAATTAGCCTCTCAATTGATATGATTTTTCTCAATTAACATTTTATTCTATCACCTTAAACTAGTTTACAACCTTTAGGAATCATAATTTCAGCAATAGACTTTAATTCCAAGCATTTTCACAATTAGGTCCTAAAAATCAATTTCTATTGAAATTACCTAATAAAATCATCTCATAAACAAATTAAACCTTTAATTTATTCTATTTCATCATAAAATTACAGCACTCAACCATGGTGACTTTCAATTTCATCCATGAAATCAAAAACTAATGAATTTAATAGTAGGACCTAGTTGTAAAAGTCTTAGAAACACAAAAATTACAAGATAAAGGCAAGGATTAACTCACTTGGTGCAAAAATTATGGAATACCAGCTTATAGAACCCTCCTATGGCGTTTTTAGCTGCTGGAATTGAAGAAAAATGAAGAGAAATCTAGATATTTCCTATTTAGTCCTAGCTGTATTTAGTTAATTTTGCAATATTCCAATTTTGCCCTTAATTTATCAATTTTCCTGCTGATTTCATGCCCTTGCCGTCCATCCATAATAAATTTTGGGTCTAATTTCCTTTTAAATCCTTTCTCATTAGACTTTAAGCTATTTAATCATTCTAGCAACTTTTACACCTATTACAATTTAGTCCTTTTCATTTAATTGACTACCCAAACATTAAAATTTCCTAACGAAATTTTAATACCACATTACTAACATTTCATAAATATTTATAAAATTATTTTTGACTCAGTTTTATGAGATAGAGGTCCCGATACATTATTTTTATCCAATTTATTCAATAATTTCTTTTTCTAACTAACCACTAAATCGGTAAAATTTTTCTATCAATATTTTATACGATTTTCCTATCATATCAATTTTCATGCAAAAATATTGAAATAAATTTCTCTTTAAATCGGATTTGTGGTTACGAAACCACTGTTCCGATAACTTTGAATTTAGGCCATTACACTCTTGATGGCCCCCACAAATCAGAATGAATATACTCCAATGTTTCCTTCGTGTTATGGATTCCCCTAGTGAATTGAATTCTCTTTTACTTCCCAAAAATACAATGCTCACAAAACTTCAGTTTGCAAATTCCTTACCCATCAAGAAGTCCTCTTTTACTCAATTCTGCCATGTCATTCTCACTGATATGCCCTAGGCGTATATGCCAAAATTTAGTAATATCATCATCTGACAAGGAAAAGAAAGCGACAGTTGTATCACCAGTAACAGTAGAACCCTACAAAATATATAATTTGGCAGTCTTTCTCTGCCCTTTCATCACGACAAGGGGACCTTTGAAAATCTTCAAAACCTCACTTTTAGCTGTGCATTTGTACCCTTTTGAATCATGAGTACTCAAAAAAATTAAATTTCTATTCAATTCTGGAACATGTTGCACGTCACTAAGTGTTCTGACAACTCCGTCAAACATCTTAACTTTAATCATTCCAACACCTGCAATTTTAAACGAAGCATTATTTCCCATCAAAGCAACACCTTCAGACACTGTTTTGTAAGTTGTAAACCAATCCCGATTGGGACTCATGTGGAAGGTGCAGCCCGAATCAAGGATCCACTCCTCGCTCACTTTAGAATTGTTGATAGAAGCGACTAGAAGTTCACCATCACTGTAGTCTTTTACAACATCAGCTTCACCGAAATTTTCTAGTTGTTTTCCCTTTTGATTCGTAGCCTCCCTTTTGATCTTATTCTGTAGCTTATGGCACTCAGATTTCATGTGTACTTTCTTCTTACAGAGGTTACAAGTTTTATCTCTGTTTGAAGACTTCGATCTACCCTTAAATTTACCGTGAAGATTCCGTTCCTGTGTCCTTCCATGATCATCATTAGCATTCCGATCTTGTCTTCCACGAATAATGAGACGCTATCCATAAAAGTCAGTTTTAACCATAATATGCTTCATCTTATCATACGAGGTTAAAGAATCATAAACCTCATCAACTGTGAGAGACTCGCGGCTATATAAAATCGTGTCTTTAAAGGTTGAATAAGACGGGGGCAAAGAACAAAGTAGAATCAACTCTAGATCTTCCTTATCATACTGAACCTATATGGTATCCAAGTTTGAGAGAATTTCTTTAAACACTGTTAAATGTTTGTGCACAAACGCACCTTCCTCCAAACGATGAGCATAAAGACACTGCTTTATATACAACTTGTTGGTTAGAGTTTTCGACATACATATTTATTCCAGCTTCTTCCATAATGAAGTAGCAGTCTTCTCCTTCATCACATCCTGTAAAATTTTGTTAGACAAATGCAGATGTAATTGTGTTAACGTCTTTCGATCCTTACGCTTCTTCTCTTCATCCGTTAATGTCAAAGGCATCTTATCTATTCCTAGCAAGGCATCCTTCAGATCCATCTGTGCAAGAACTGCTTGCATCTTAATCTGCCACAATGTAAATCTGGTGCTGCGATCCAACAGCGGAATTTCATACTTCAAAGACGTCATTACCATGATTGAGATGAACAACTCAGAAGCTCTGATCTCAATTTGTAAAAATAGAACGTCGATAATGACAATATATAGTAAAGAAATTGAAATAAAAATAAAGAACACACAGATTTTTACATGGAAACCCTTTAGGGAAAAAACCATGGGCAGAAGAAAAGAAAATTTATTATGTCAAATTTGAATGATTACAAGAGGAGTAGACTATGTCTATTTATAGGCTTATAAAACCATATTCTAATAAAAGGGTCGTAAGATTGAAACACCTTATTCTAATCAATATCAAATAGATGGAGTTTAATAAGGTTTAAAAAACCTTATTCTAAAATAAAATAAGATAGGTGTAGTTCTATATGGATTTTACATTTATTTTATTTTGCTGTTGTATTTTATTTAAATGAGGATTCAGGTCACTTAATTCTAACAATTATTTCATTCGATTTATGCTTATTTTGAATGCATGCATGCAAGCTCTAGACATACTTAGTTGTATGTTATGTTCTTCGATGGATTTGAATCTAAAAAGATTAAATACATCAGATTATTAATCGGTTGATACATGCTAGTATTTGAAAGAATAATTGCAACACTCTAGACATAGAAGTTGCAATCTGTACAGGTGAAAAACGTTAGTATGGTTATCATTCGTGAGTCAGTAATTCCAACATTTACCATTCAATAGTAGAAATACTCTCTACTTATTCTTTATGAATTGCCACGACATTTAGATTGTTTTTTTTTTGTTTTTTTCCAGTTATAATTGATATTATTAGTTCATTTATTAATTCCCTTCATCAATTTATACTTTGTTTTTTTTTGCACAGTTTAATTAGTTAAATCTACAGTAATACTTCACCAATTGTAATCAATTTTCAATCCTTGTGGAGACAATACTCACTCATCATTATATTACCTGAATCGAAGTGTACACTTGCACATTTGCATTACATATTTACACGTAACATTTGCTCAGAGAAAAACACTGCCAAATTCTAGGGGAGGAGCGGTAGCTGTTTCATGTATATAGAGGCACCCTCAAAGGCTATGCCTTAGGGATTAAGTCAAATACGTCTGTGTTAGAGTCTAAATATTAAATATGTAAGCAACTATTAGGAGTATGAAAGGAATAAAACTATAAAAATATGTACTCACATGATATAAGGTTTAGTGGAAATAAAATAGTAAATTTTGAGATTTCTTCAAGTATGTAATTAAACCAGATTAGAAACATGTTTAGATATTCGAGTTTAATTGTAAATTTAATACTTGAACCTAGCGATCGGGCCGGGTATAGGATATTAAAGTGACTATATAGGATATTAAAGTGACTATCGCCTTTTCGGAAGAATAATGTGCTTACAAATGACACTTTTGGCTCCCCAACTGTCGTGGTGGGTTTTGACTTCCTTGGTGAAAATATTACCTTGATGAATATGTATATCGATGATGGCGCTATGTGAAGGATTTGGTTCCTGTTTGGGAGTTTTTGGGCATCCTAAGATTGCCTAATTTTCTAGACCTTTTTGCATATATTATTTTAGGTTAACAAGAGGAGTGTCCATTGCAATTGAGGCAAGAGCATGACAGGACTCTATACATTATGGTGGCTTGTTTGCCTTGATGGTTGAACACCAACATATCAGTAAGGATTTTTTCCCTTACTTGCTCTTGTATTGATCATACATTTGTATGGGATTTTTCCCTTGATTGATTGTAATTCTTTTCTATGATTAAAAGCTTTCTTTAAAAAAAAAGGCTAAAATTTTACCTATTATAATTTATAGGTGTCTAAAGGATAAAAATTAAGTCCAAAAATAAGAAACCAATTTCAATTCAAAACAAACTTCTTGGTCTCTCAGTCTATTTTGTCAACTTTATTATCAAAACAGAAACCAACTATTTATAAGATATGTAGAAATTATCATTAAAGTTAGGGGTAATATTTGTATACTTTTAGTATAGTTTTTAAACTTCATAAATAGGGTCAGGAGTTGACAAGTGTCCTATAAAAGTATAGTAAAATATTAAAAAAAAAGTGACACATGACAATTTTTTAAGGTTACTTGTGGAATAAAAGCTGTACACTGCTAGTGTACCATATACTAACCCTTATAGTTATATATTATATAGTCTTACTATTAATTTTTCTCTTACAGTTTCCAATGTAATGATTTACATTAAGGTGAGGTAGTTGGAAAACACTATATTTTATGACACCCATGATGTAGGTAAACAAAAATATTTTATATTAAAAAATATATATTTATAAAAATATATCAACAAATGATTATTAGTGAAGTGACAACGGTTTTTTTATATGAATTTGCTGGTCTTGTGTTTGATTCCCAAATAATGTCTTTCAGTTGTTGTTTTTTAAAATTATCTAAAAACATGAAAATATGAAAATACCCTTATAAAAATATTAATTACCCTTAAAGTAAGGATATTTTAATAATTTCACAATTTTTCTATATATAACCGATCACATTTAACATTTTTTCCAAATGTTTTATTATAGGGCTCGAATTGAATTAGTCGCTTTATTACTTAATAAATTAATTAAGTTATTCTACTATTAAAAAGAATTAAATATGATTAAATTTTAATGGACAAAATATTTATTGTTTAAAAAAGACATAATAACAAATTTAACTCTTAACATTTACTTATTTTTTCAATTTGACCCTTTTTTTAGCTGAATTTTGCCCTCGAGTTTATAAAAGAGTTGAATTGTTATTTTTAATGAAAATACTTACTAAAATGTTAAAAATTTAAGGCTTAATACATCTTTTAGCCCATATATTTTAGCTAAATTATCACTTTGGTACATGTAATATATTTTTATCGTTTTGGCCCTTGTACTTTATTTTTTGTACTAATTTAGCCTTTATATTTTCATTTTGTAATCCCTGTTACCCCAACCCAAATTTTCATTAAAAAATTTTAATCAACCAATGACATGTTGCTGTGTGTAAAAATTTCACTTAAAATTTTTTTTAAATATAAACAAAACTAAAAATCATTAAAAATTAAAAAAGTCCAAAATAATCTTTAAACTCTGAAAATGATTAAAAAATATAAAAAATTTAAAATTATAAGTATGCATAACTTCAAAAATTGCAAAAACTTTGTTTTCGAAACAACATGTAATTGTTCCTTACAAAGAGCATTTTTCGAAAAGTAAGGATGAGTCAACAAGTCCAATAAGCAAGAAAGGATTCGCTCTAGTTTTGAAATTATCACCTTCCACCTACAGGGAAACCTTTTCGCTTCCCTTACCTCATCAATTGCCATCAGAACAAGCTTTTTGCGCATGCAACTATCTTTTATCCTATTGATAAAATTTGAAGAAAAGAAAGAAAACCCAGAATAAACCTAACCATTAATAATCTAGATAGATCATAAAACAGAGCAATACAACAAAGGCATGAAACTGGGGATCAAAAAAATGTATTGACCTTATCCGTTAAAAAAGTGCCAACCCGTTTGAGAAAATAGCAACCAATAACCCTAGAAAGGTAAGTAAAATTCCCAACTTCTCCTTCCTCGTCATCATTGAAAGTCATTTAATTTTCAGAACAAGAACCCAAATTTCCCTTGTTTGGTTCCTAAGAATATTAGAAAAAGTGAATCAATAAATGGGTAGATGAATTGAAAAACAAAGAAGGGTATCAAATATGCCGAAAGCAAGCAAACCTAAACCAAACAAAGCAACGTTTGATTTTTTTCTATTTTTTTTATTAATTTAAAAGAAAACTAAAACCCTAAAATGAATTACAATAGTGAGTCCTCTTTTTACAATGGTGAGGAATGAGAGGGAAAGGAGAGGTGGTAAGGGTTAGAAGAGTGATGAGTGGGAGGAAAGACGGTGGCAATGAGGATTGTACACAACGGCGATAGTAATTAGAGGGGAAGAGAGAAAGAGGAGAAGAAATAAGAAGATTGAAGCAAAATGAAAAAAAATGTTCAACAATTTTGTTTATAGATGATGTCACATCGTGCTTATGTGGCATGCCACATAGGTTACTTTGTTGAGATATAGTTTGACTAACGGTCAACTCATATTTCTTGTTAAAATTGAGCTTATTTCTAAAATATTGTAACATTGAATATGTCAATAAAAAAAGGATTAAGGGTTCAAATCCATAAATATTAAGTGTATTTTCGACAATTATACCTTAAAATAATAGCATTAAGTCAATAAAACTATAGCTTAATAATAAGATTTAAGAACTACCATTATAAACCATGTTTTGTATATATTCCATAACTGGTTCGGATTATTTGTAATTACAATCCTCAACAATTGCCCTTATAATTTTTTTATAAAAAAATAATAAAATTAGTGTTTGTTTTTAAAAAAAAAATTAAAATCGTTTAAGAACCCAATAAAAATAGTGATGAGATTTACTGGACCACATTGGGACAGACAATAATGATAAAGAACAATTGGTGGTAGTTAGTTTCCTCGTATCAAACTAAAGCCAATTTCAGTTTCTTCTTCAGCGACTGCCTTAAGTTTCTTGCATACCACATCTCTCTCTGTCTCTCTCTCAAGGTTTTTTCCCCTATGCTAAATGTGCATAAATTGTTGAACAAAAATCCTCATTAATACAGAAATATTTTAACAACCAATGTTGTAATTGATGTATGTTTCCTTTTTTCAAAATAAAAAATATAGTACTCTGGATTATTTTTCACATTTAATATGTTAGAGATGAAAAATTTTACATTTTTTGTGTATGTGTGTTTTTTTTAATAAAAATTTAGATGAAGAAATGTTATTTCAGTTCAAGACGGTTAATCTCATAAAATGCTAAAAGTAATACAGGTTATTTATTAAATAGAATTATCAATGAAACTAAAATTTTAATATTTATCAATAATTAATAAATATTCAATCAATTAATTTTGATATATATATATATATATTTTACAATTCATGATAATATCATATTATTTGTAATACATACAATATAAGCAAACAATCTCTATAACCGGTGGCAGAGTTAAGAGGGTAAGCAGGGTTCGACCACCTTAACATGGAAAAATTTGTATTTACGCCTTTTATAATTTATAAAATTTTAAATTAATAATGATAAAATTATATTTTACCCCTCAAAAAATAATAAAAATTTGAATTAATCCTTTAAAACTTATAAATATATAATCTATTAAAATAATAAAATTATGTTTTTATTATCATAAAAATATACAATATAATTTCACTCAAATAAAATTTCTAACTACTCCAACTCTAGTGATGACCAATAGAACTTTTATATCTTCTTTTAAACAAGTTGATTTGATTATTGATACAAATGAGAATGTGACAACGACATAAATCTAACCTGACCAATTACCAACCATCATGTTTGAACGGATCACTGATTTAGCCATCCAATTGGTGGTATTAAGTAGGTAAAAGATCAAAATAATTTGATTAAGGGAAAAAAAATACCTAAGCTGCTCATCTTTTTAGATTATGGGAAAAGATTTCACTATTCTTAAGCATAATTTGATGGCCAAAAAAACTAGTTGGTGATGAAACGATATGCCAACGACTAAAAACCTCACATGACATGACACTACACTTGAAAAAACATCAAATGATTGAGGAAAAGAAACACAACATCATGGCTTGTAATTAAGGTATACATAATGTACTCCAAACATAAATATATACGGACACTTATTTCACAAATATATTTTATTTCTATTTCAAAAATTAATATATATTTTTATAGTATTTTCAACCATTTTAGAATCAGAGGATGGTAAAATTAATTAGATCATCTATGTTAACTTCTCGATTTAGTCGGTCCAATTGATTTAGTTAAAAATTAAATAAAAAATAAAAAATTTAGAAACCCAATTCTAATGATTTTTTTAATCAGTTCAACTGATCCGCACTGATTTTCAATCTAACTGGTTCAAAGCCATTATCTAAACTTGTATCTTGATTAATTTCCTATTCAACCGATTCGATTCAAACATCATTGATATCTCATTTGTTTCAAACAATTCTTTGAATTAACTATTAACAAATTTATTAAAAACTATTTGTCACTGAATATAATAAAGAATTTAAAGTAGTTCCAAAATAATTAATTAAAATATTTATATAAATACATAAAAATAACATTACTAAAATTTTGTATGTTAAATATCACTAAAAGACAAACATAATAATAAATTTAGTCCATACATTTACTTATTTTGTCATTTTGATTCTTATTCCTTTTTTGGGGTCCTTTAGCCCTCAACCTTTAGAACTTAGTTAAATTGCTTACCTTTGAAT
Organism: Gossypium hirsutum; assembly: GCF_007990345.1. Classification (NCBI taxonomy): domain Eukaryota; kingdom Viridiplantae; phylum Streptophyta; class Magnoliopsida; order Malvales; family Malvaceae; genus Gossypium; species Gossypium hirsutum. The sequence continues at coordinate 21,211,659 of NC_053429.1, forward strand.
AGAAAATTTGACTGAATTATTAAAATTTTGACGGCATTGATGTAACACCCCTAACCTGTTTCCATCGCTGAATGAGTTATGAGATGTTACCGAACCAAATACTTTTTCATAAATTTTCATGCATCTACTTCTATCATTGTCATTTCATTAGGTACTTTAAACCATCACATAAGTTTACGACATATAACAACCATATTAAAAGATTTGATGTTATGTTCCAACATAACCAGATGACTCATTACGCTATCTCAAATTAAAATACTAAGATCAAATACAATAGTCAAATTACAATTGTTCACTTATATAAATGTATCATAATCGAACCACTCCAAACATAAATTCGATATTTCTAACATTCTCAGCGCTCAAGCTTATATATATATATATTTTTATATCATGCATTTGTAGTATTAAACATTATAACCAAGATAAATAATACCATGATTAAACATAACCAAATTCAAACTTAATATTTAAGCCATATTCGCATGGCTGGAAGTATACATATCAAAATTCAAACAAAATACATTTTAGCCTATACATGCCATAATGTTCACTTAGACAACTAAGAAGAGGGTACAAAAATATTGCAAGTTGGTGTGATGACTTCGACGATGGTCCAAAGCACGCAAAATGGGTCAGAGCATCTAAATAGGAGACAAGCAAACACACAATATGAGTATTCAACTCAGTAGGTCGTAAGCAATGAAATGTAATAGTTAACTAAGTAAAAAAAATAGAAATCAAAAGGTTCACATAATGTCTAAATTATCAATTCACTACTAGTCAACTATCACCATTAAATCTAAGTATTATATAATCAACTTCACACAAGAAGTGCTCGAATAAGAAATTCTTATACCCATCATACCATATTAACTCTCACACATGGTTCTTTACAAATCCACATGCGAAATGACAGTTTAACTCTACACACCAATGCCATATATATTCGCACACATAGTGCCATAAAATTTCCGCACACTTAGTGCCATACAATTTCCACACACTTAGTGCCATACAATTTCCGCACAGTTAGTGCCATATAATTTCCGCACACTTAGTGCCATATAATTTCCGCACACTTAGTGCCAAGTCATTTCGTTATTACAAAATGACTGATTTAATTAACTAAATAGAATCGGCCATTACTCTTTTCAATCAAAGAATTTTTTTTATGAGGGTAATTCTTTCATGATATGCATATAACAAGTATGTATAAAATAAACAACCTTAATTACTTATAGACTTACCTTGTTTCGAATAAAACAACCCTAATCAGCTACTCGATGTCCTTCGACTTGCCCTTGCTTGATTCTCCTCCTTTAAGTTCTTGAGCTTAATCAAAATACATTAACTAGTTTAATTACCTTGCTAGTTATTTATCTCCAATAATATTAATGATTACATAACACAAGAAACTCACGGTAAAATTTTTATCATTCTACCTTATGCTTTTATGCTATTCAGCTACCAACCACCTAATATCACTTTATTAACAATAATCCAATCAATACTTTAATTACACTCATATATAAACACATATATATAATATATACACGGCAACCACCCTTGCTAATTACTCACATATATATTTTACTGATTTTCACTTCATCTTACAACCATTATTGTTCAAAACATTAAAACCTTAACTAATACTTATAAAGTGTCTCAAGGCCGATTGCATTCTTACTTCCAAAATAACATAGCCTATGATATATTTCCCTTCAATGTACATATTCATGAATCAAATTCAACCGTATAAGCCAATATCACCCATTTGATCAATTATAGAGAATTAAAGATAATATCACAAATGTGTACCCTATATGGCCGATTATACATAATCAAATTTAACATCATCTATGTATTTACTCATATGGCCGAATATACATACTCCAATATAATATCATTTTCATTTCATTTAACACTTAATTTTTTTTACCACATATCAAATTGACCAAATATTTCTAACTAATAAAACTCCTCATCTATTCATGCTATTATTCAAAAACACATATGTCCATTAGCTAGTTCATTCTTCACCTTCTAATATATCCATCCTAAGCCTCAACACTATCTCTTAACATCTAACCATAGTAACCGTATGTATATTTTGTCACTAAATAAAGAAAATCAACATATGGGTTGGAATATGAACTTAACTATGAACTAAATTCTCATAAAATTTAATGAAAATAGCATGAAATCTTACCTTAATCAACCTCTAAGTTGGCTGAATGCCTTCAAAAATTTTCTTTCCTCCCTCACTTTAGTTTCGGCTTTTGCAAGGAGAAGATGAACACTCTTACCTTCCTTTTTTTTAATTAATTTTATTTTATCATTTACCATATTAAAATGTATTTAATTAGACTTAGTGGAGTAACATCATTTCATGGCCAGCCACTACATGCATTAAGGGTAAATTGACATGTAAACCCAAGCTTTCTCACCTTATTGTTATTGGATCCTTACAAATTACCTATCATCTTTTCTCAATTTCTCAACTAAGTCATTTCAAGAAAAATTTACATTCCTAAGACTAATTTAAAACATTTAATTTTTCATACATACACTATCACACATAAATATATGCAATTAAAATTAAAATAAATTTCTGTGACTCGGTTTTGTGGTCCCGAAACCACATTCCGACTAGGGTCTAATTAGGGTTGTCACAACTCTCCCTCACATAAGGAATTTTCGTCCCCGGAAATCTTACTAGCGAATAAGTTAGGATATCGATCCTTCATAATGTCTTCGAGTTCCCAAGTAGCTTATTCGACCCCATGTTTAAGCCACAGTACCTTCACTAATGAGATTTTCTTATTTCGTAGTTCTTTTGCTTCACGAGCCAAAATACGAACTGGTTCTTCTTCATAACTCAAATCAGATTGAATTTCGACCTCTGATGGATTAATTACGTCTGATGGGTTGGATCTATAACGTCGAAGCATTGACACATGAAAAATGTTGTGAATCTTTTCAAGTTCAGGGGGTAAAATCAATCTATATGCGACCGGCCTAATTCGTTCAGATATTTCATACGGCCCGATGAATCTCGGACTCAATTTGCCCTTACGGCCAAATCTGAGTTATTTTTCCAAGGTGATACTTTAAGAAACACTTTGTCTCCAACCTGATATTCGATGTCTTTTCTTTTTAAATCCGCATACGACTTCTGACGATCTGAAGCTGCTTTCAGACTTTCACGGATCACTTTTACTTTTTGTTCAGCATCTTTAATCAAATCAACCCCGAAGATTTTACTTTCACTAAGTTCAGTCCAAAACAATGGTGTACGGCATTTACGATCGTACAAAGCCTCGTAAGGTGCCATCTTAATGCTTGATTGAAAACTATTGTTGTAAGTGAATTCAATCAAAGGCAAATATCTTTCCCATGAACCACAAAACTCTAGAATACAACATCTCAACATATCCTCAAGTATCTGAATTATCCGCTCAGATTGACCATCTGTCTGGGGATGAAAAGCGGTGCTAAAATGTAACTTGGTACCCAATGCTTCTTGCAATTTCTTCTAAAATCGCGATGTGAATCTCAGGTCTCTATCCGACACAATAGAAATAGGTACTCCATGTAATCGAACAATTTGGGAGACATATAATTCTGCCAATTTATCGAGTGAGAAATAAGTACGGACAGGGATAAAATGAGCAGATTTCATCAATCTATCAACAATAACCCAGATTGAGTCTTTCTTACTCTGCGTCAATGGTAAACCAGATACAAAATCCATCGTGACTCGATCCCATTTCCATTCGGGTATCATGATAGGCTGAAGTAATCCCGAAGGCACTTGATGTTCCGCTTTCACTTGTTGACATATCAGACACTATGAAACAAAGTCAGAAATGTCTCGTTTCATACCAGGCCACCAAAATTGACGTTTCAGATCGTTGTACATTTTTGTAGTACCCGGGTGGACTGACATTCGACTACTATGAGCCTCACTCAATATCGTCGAAATAAGTTCCGAATTTCTTGGAACACATAATCGACTCTTGAACGTCAAGCAATCATTGTCGTCAATCTGAAACTTTGATTCCACATTTGAAACACATTCAGCTCGTTTAGCAACCAATTCATCGTTGACTTTCTGGGATTCAAGTATTTGATGAATCAATAATGGTTTGGCCTTTAATTCTGCTACTAACACATTATCGGATGAAATGGACAGGTGAACATTCATCACTCTCAAAGCAAACAGCGATTTATGACTTAAAGCATCGACAACCACGTTAGCCTTTCCCGGGTGATAATCAATGACGAGCTCATAATCTTTCAACAACTCAAGCCAACGTCTTTGTCGCAGATTCAAATCTCTTTGAGTCATCAAATATTTGAGGCTTTTGTGGTCCGAATAAACATGACACCTCTCTCCAAACAAGTAGTGTCGCCATATTTTCAAAGCGAATACAATGGCCGCTAATTCAAGATCATGGGTCGGATAGTTTTTCTCATGCGGCTTTAATTGCCTCGACGCGTAAGCCACAACTCGACCTTCTTGCATTAACACACAACCCAGCCCAAGTAAGGATGCATCACTATAAATAACAAACTCTTTACCGGATTCTGGCTGTACTAGTACTGGAGCTTCAGTTAAACAAGTTTTCAATTGGTCGAAACTTTTCTGACATTTTTCTGACCATTCAAACTTAACATCTTTTTGAAGTAGTTTCGTCATCGGTGTGGCTATCATCAAGAAACCTTTTACAAATCGTCTGTAGTAACCAGCAAGTCCCAAAAAGCTCCTAACTTCAGAAACATTCCCCGGAGGTTTCCAATAAAGAATGGCTAAAATTTTGTTTGGATCAACTCTAATACCCGAAGCGGATACAACATGCCCTAGAAAGTTGACTTCCTTTAACCAGAATTCACATTTACTGAATTTTGCATACAACTGATTATCTCGCAAAATCTGAAGTACTAACCTCAAGTGTTCGGCGTGCTCGGACTCATTGTGAGAATAAATCAGAATATCATCTATGAACACCACTACAAATCGACCTAAATACTATCTGAATATCCGATTCATCAAATCCATGAAAACCGCTGGGGCATTAGTGAGCCCAAACGGCATCACTAAAAACTCATAGTGTCCGTATCTCATTCTGAAAGCGGTCTTAGGAACGTCAGAATCTCTAACTCGCAACTGATAATAACCAGATCGCAAATCAATCTTCGAAAACACCTAAGCTGTAATATCCTGATTTTGGGCCTAGTCGGAATAGTGGTTTCGTCCACAAAATTCGAGATAGAAATAATTATTTTATGATTATTTTAAGGTCTATGATATGATTGCATGATTGTGTGAAAATTTCGTGATGAAATTCTATGCCTAAAGTGCTTAAATTGAAAGTAGGGACTAAATCGAATAAGTTGCAAAACTTGCATTCTAGAAGTTTTTAGTATGAAATTGTTTTGGAATATTAATGAGGAGGTCTTAAATAGAAATTTTACCAATTTTAAGTTCATGGACAAAATTAGGACATGGAAGGAATTTTTGGAAAGTTTAGCAGTAAGGGTATTTTGGTCATTTAGTTATTAAAATGAATTAAAAACAAAATTAAAAGCCAATTTTTGTCCATCTTCTTCATTAGGCCGAAATTTCAAGGGTTCTCCATAGCTAGGGTTTGTTTCAAGCTTCCAAGCTCCATAGTAAGTGATTCCAAGCCCCGTTTTTAATTATTTTTACGTTTTTGGAGTCCTGGTAGCTCAATTAAGCTTATGCTAGCAATAATTCAACCTAGGGTTCATATTTGGAAAAATACCCATAGGTGAAATTTTTGTATTTTGGTGTTTTATGATAGAATATGAGGTTTTAAATTATGTTAGACAACTTGTGCTACTCGGTTTTAAGTGAAAATGAGCAAAAAGGCTTAATCGGTAAAAATACCTAATAGTCATAAGTACATGTTAGAGTGAGAATTTGATGTTGCCATAGAAGGGAAAAATGATCAGCATGTTATGAAACATAAGAATAAGGAATAAAGTTTAATTCCCGAGCCTAGGGGCAAAAGTGTAAATATGCAAAAGTTTAGGGGCAAAATTGTAATTTTTCCAAAATATGATTTTGGGTCAATTTGAATAATGTGAGTCTTAATTAGACTATATTTTAAATGATAGAGCAAGGAAAACTGAAATTCGGGCTAAAATGGGGAAAATACTAAGTTGTGGACGAAATGGTAAAAGTAGCCATTTTCGCATACGAGGTAAGTTCATGTGTAAATGTAGTAACATAATTGTTGTTTTAAGGAATTTAATGTTGTTTATATGATATGATGCTTATTATTATCATGAAACGTTATGTTCTGTGGTTTTTGTTGAATAATATGTAATTATGTGAATTACTTGATGAGTATGAACTATCACCGAGTATCGGTTCCGATATTCCGTGGAAGACGGCAAAGATGTGAGATCGAGGAAAAAAGCCCGTTTGAACCTCAGGAATAGATTAGGATACAAGTGACATGTCACTAGGATGGTTGAGCATCCGAACTCGTTGAGTTGAGTCCGAGTTCACTTATGGATGCGAATGTCCTAACTCGTTGAGTTGAGTCTGAGTTCGAGAGATGTAACTAGGCATCCGAGCTCGTTGAGTTGAGTCCGAGTTCACTTATGGATGCGAACGCCCGAGCTCGTTGAGTTGAGTCCGAGTTCACTTATGGGCGGGTTACATGGTAGCTTGGCTACATATGTGGCACTTATGTGCAAACTTTCCATGTATCCGAATTATATTCCGATGTGTTCAACGGGTAAAGTTCTATTGAAATGGAGGAATACTCAAGATGAAAGGGACGTATTGGTAAGTGTTGTGAAATGGATACTTTGAACAGGTATGTACTTAACCCTTGGGTTGAAAAATCGATATAACAACAATATGGTAAGATGATAAATGAAAATGTGATATGAATGTCTTGGTGATGATTATGCAAATGATGTTTTATGTTTGCTTATATGGTTATGTTACTTGCTATTTGCATGTGAACTTATTAAGCATTTATGCTTACTCCCTCCTTTTCATTCCTTGTAGTTTTGACAAGCCAGCTCGGAAATCGGGAACGGTCGAAGGCTCGCTCACACTATCCGTATACCATCTTGGCATAATGGCTTGTATATTTTGAGTATGGCATGTATAGCATTATAATCATTTTGTATATATGGTCTTATGATATGGTTATTGAGTGGTATGGAAATGCTTGGTAATGATTAGCCATTGGAATGGCTAATCATGATCATATTTGGTGTTATGTATGCTAAATTGCTAACTAATCCATGGAAACCATGAAATAGGTAAAATTTACTATAAAATAGATTCAGACAGCACCAGTGACGTGAGTTTGAAAAATCACTAAAAATAGTAGAGATACAATTAGATGATGAATAATATATGGAATTGAAGAATTATGAGTCTATTTTCATATGGATGGAACAAAACAGGTATATGAGTTATATTTTATGAGATGTTTAAATTTTTGTGAAACAGGGCCAGAGTGATTTCTGGATCCCCTGTTCTGACTTTGTAAATTCACCATAAATTTTAAAAAGATAATTAGAAGTCATGCTTTATATTTACAGATTCCTTATTGAGTCTAGTTTTATTAGAGACAAACGGCATAGTCATTGAAGCTCTGTAGAGGGAGATATCTGATTCGTAATACACAGAGGTCAGAGTAGTCGAACCCTGAAACAGGGGAGACTTTAACTAATAAACTGTACTAATTGGCCTGACAAAAAATTCTAGAAAAAAATTAGTAGATAGATATATGAGTCTAGTTTTAGGAAAAATTTACGGAATTGTATTTCGAGTTTCGTAACTCGAGATATGATTTTTAAAGCGACTGTGATGCAGTTAGCCAGCTTGTCTGAAAATTTTAAAATGAATTGTATGAGCTGTTTAAGTAATGAATTAAGTCTATTAACACCTCGTGTTCGACTCCGGCAATGGTCTCGGGTACGGGGCGTTACACAAGCTCCTTTCAACTAGTCAAATAAGTCATCTATCCGTGGCAATGGATATTTATTTTTTATCGTCATTTTGTTGAGCTGACGATAATCAATACACATTCGCATAGTTCCGTCTTTCTTTTTCTCGAACAATACTGGAGCACCTCAGGGTGAAAAGCTAGGTCGCGCAAAACCTCTGTCAGTCAATTCTTGTAATTGAGCTTTCAATTCCTTTAACTCGGTTGGTGTCATACGATAAGGAGTGATCGAAATAGGTGTCGTACCTGGAACCAATTCTATGCCGAACTCTACTTCTCTAACAGGTGGCAATCCCGGTAATTCCTCAGGAAACACTTCTGGATACTCACAAACTACAGGCACAGTCTCAAACTTTCGTTCCGATACTTTGCTATCTAGTACATATGCAAGATAAGCTTCATAACCCTTTCTCACATATTTCTAAGCTAACACAGAAGATATCACTGCTGGTAACCCTTTCAGATCACTAGACTCAATTCGAATCATTTCACCAATCGAACATCGCAATTCTATGGTCTTACATTTACAATTTACCAGAGCATCATGTTCGGTTAACCAGTCCATTCCGAGAATAATATCGAATTCGCTGAAGGGTAATAGCATCAAATCCACCAAGAAACAGAAATCTTTAATAATCAATGAACATCTCTTACATACTTTATCAACTAACACATACCGACCCAAAGAGTTTGAAACTCTTATCACAAATTCAGTAGACTCAACAGGTAGAGTCTTGCTGAACGCTAATGTTTCACATACGTAAGAATGAGTTGAACCAGGATCAATTAAAGCAAGTACACTAGTATCATAGAGAGTGAATGTACCAGTGATAACATTAGGGGAAGATGCCTCCTCTTGTGCACGAATGGCATAAGCTCTGGTAGGAGCACGAGTCTCTGATTGAACAACCGTATCGAAGGTCCCTCTCTGACTACCACCCCGACCTCCAGTATTTCTCGGTGGTCTACCTCTAATCGTTGTACCACTCGATCTCGCACCTTGTACCTTATTTTTCTCATTAGGTTCCGTGCAATCTCGAACGAAATGATCTCGCTAACCGCATCTATAGCAGGCTCTGTTAATATACTTACCCCAACATTCACCTACATGTCGTCTTCCACACTATGGACATTCGGGTTTTTCTTGCCGATTGTTGCCCACACTAGCAACCGAAGTAGCTCGAGAGTCCGTTGATGGTCGTTTCTTAATAGAAATTCCTGCTGTCATCCTTGATCTGTTAGTATCATCTATGAAGTTCTTTACAGCCGAAAAAGAATTTTTACTCGCCGATCTTTTACGAAAGTCCCTAGCTTCATATTCAGCTTTCTTTTTCTCCTTTCCAAGCTCTTCAGCCTTGCAAGCTTGTTCGACCAGTGTTACGAATTCCTTTATTTCTAGAATACCCACCAGCAGTTTTAAATCTTCATTCAACCCCTCTTTAAATCTTTTACACATGGCAATTTCATCAGCTACACACTCCTGGGCATAACGACTGAGTCTTACAAACTCACGTTCATATTCGGATACCGTCAAACGGCCTTGTTTAAGCTCTAGAAATTCTTTGCGTTTTTTATCGATAAATCGTTGATGAATATACTTCTTACGAAACTCCGTCTGAAAGAAGTCCCAAGTAACTCATTCCTTTGGAACAATCGAAATCAGGGTTCTCCACCAATAGTAGGCTGAATCTCGTAATAAGGATATTGCACATTTTAGACATTCATCAGGTGTGCAAGACAGCTCATCGAAAACACGGATAGTATTATCAAGCCAAAACTCAGCCCTTTCAGCGTCATCAATAGCTGTGGCTCGAAATTTCTCGGCCCCGCGTTTCCTTATCAAATCAACAGGAGGTTTACTCAACCTCAAAGGATCAGTAGCTGCTGGTATTATAGGTACCGGAGGAGGATTATTTAAATTTGGAAATGGTTGAGCAATCGAGTTTGTTCGAGCATATTGTGCAACCCACTCATTCATCATGGTAAAGAAGGCTTGCTTAGCCCCATCATTTTGATTACTCGCAGAAGGTTGAGGTTCAAGAGACGCTGTCCCTTACGTGGGAGTAGGAGCTACACTCTCCACATCATCCGCTAATGCTCTTTCCGGAGGGGATTCCATTTACTAATCAAAACCACAATTTCAACCGTCAGAAGTCATCACACTATCATTTAATAGCATTATGGCATGTATATCTAGACTCATACACACTACGGTAGTCCTAGAACCGACTAAACAGTAGCTCTTATACCAATAAAATGTAACACCCCTAACCTGTTTCCATCGCTGGAATGAGTTACGAGATGTTACCGAACCAAATACTTTTTCATAAATTTTCATAGTCATTTCATTAGGTACTTTAAACCATCACATAAGTTTACGACATATAACAACCGTATTAAAAGATTTGATGTTATGTTCCAACATAACCAGATGACTCATTACGCTATCTCAAATTAAAATACTAAGATCAAATACAATAGTCAAATTACAATTGTTCACTTTTATAAATGTATCATAATCGAACCACTCCAAACATAAATTCGATATTTCTAACATTCTCAGCGCTCAAGCTTATATATATATATTTTTATATCATGCATTTTTAGTATTAAACATTATAACCAAGATGAATAATACCATGATTAAACATAACCAAATTCAAACTTAATATTTAAGCCATATTCGCATGGCTGGAAGTATACATATCAAAATTCAAACAAAATACATTTTAGCCTATACATGCCATAATGTTCACTTAGACAACTAAGAAGAGGGTACCAAAATGTTGCAAGTTGGTGTGATGACTTCGACGATGGTCCAAAGCATGCAAAATGGGTCAGAGCATCTAAATAGGAGACAAGCAAACACACAATATGAGTATTCAACTCAGTAAGTCGTAAGCAATGAAATGTAATAGTTAACTAACTAAAAAAATAGAAATCAAAAGGTTCACATAATGTCTAAATTATCAATTCACTACTAGTCAACTATCACCATTAAATCTAAGTATTATATAATCAACTTCACACAAGAAGTGCTCGAATGCCATTACTCTTTTCAATCAAAGAATTTTTTTTATGAGGGTAATTCTTTCTTGATATGCATATACCAATTATGTATAAAATAAACAACCTTAATTGCTTATAGACTTACCTTGTTTCGAATAAAACGACCCTAATCAGCTACTCGATGTCCTTCGACTTGCCCTTGCTTGATTCTCCTCCTTTAAGTTCTTGAGCTTAATCAAAATACATTAACTAGTTTAATTACCTTGCTAGTTATTTATCTCCAATAATATTAATGATTACATAACACAAGAAACTCACGGTAAAATTTTTATCATTCTACCTTATGCTTTTATGCTATTCGGCTACCAACCACCTAATATCACTTTATTAACAATAATCCAATCAATACTTTAATTACACTCATATATAAACACATATATATAATATATACACGGCAACCACCCTTGCTAATTTCTCACATATATATTTTACTGATTTTCACTTCATCTTACAACCATTATTGTTCAAAACATTAAAACCTTAACTAATACTTATAAAGTGTCTCAAGGCCGATTGCATTCTTACTTCCAAAATAACATAGCCTATGATATATTTCACTTCAATGTACATATTCATGAATCAAATTCAACCGTATAAGCCAATATCACCCATTTGATCAATTATAGAGAATTAAAGATAATATCACAAATGTGTACCCTATATGGCCGATTATACATAATCAAATTTAACATCATCTATGTATTTACTCATATGGCCGAATATACATACTCCAATATAATATCATTTTCATTTCATTTAACACTTAATTTTTTTTTACCATATATCAAATTGACCAAATATTTCTAACTAACAAAACTCCTCATCTATTCATGCTATTATTCAAAAACACATATGTCCATTAGCTAGTTCATTCTTCACCTTCTAATATATCCATCCTAAGCCTCAACACTATCTCTTAACATCTAACCATAGTAACCGTATGTATATTTTGTCACTAAATAAAGAAAATCAACATATGGGTTGGAATATGAACTTAACTATGAACTAAATTCTCATAAAATTTAATGAAAATAGCACGAAATCTTACCTTAATCAACCCCTAAGTTGGCTGAATGCCGTCAAAATTTTTTTTCCTCCCTCACTTTAGTTTCGGCTTTTGCAAGGAGAAGATGAACACTCTTTTACCTTCTTTTTTTTTAATTAATTTTATTTTATCATTTACCATATTAAAATGTATTTAATTAGACTTAGTGGAGTAACATCATTTCATGGCCGGCCACTACATGCATTAAGGGTAAATTGACATGCAAACCCAAGCTTTCTCACCTTATTGTTATTGGATCCTTACAAATTACCTATCATCTTTTCTCAATTTCTCAACTAAGTCCTTTCAAGAAAAATTTACATTCCTAAGACTAATTTAAAACATTTAATTTTTCATACATACACTATCACACATAAATATATGCAATTAAAATTAAAATAAATTTATGTGACTCGGTTTTGTGGTCCCGAAACCACATTCCGACTAGGGTCTAATTAGGGTTGTCACAATTGATGTGTCATTCGTATGGCAATCTACGTATAATTTATAAAAGCTATGAATCTAGACAAATGTTTATCCACATTCATTTTGAACTGGTTTTTTAAATATTAATGAGTTATAGAAAATTACTTTAAAAACATTAAGAATTATAAAAAATTATAAAAACTATATACATGCACATGTAACTCATTTGAGGAATTCAAGTATATACACATATATATCTTTTTAATCAAATTGATGAATTCTATTTTATTAATTTCTTACAATTCTTAATTTTTTCATAATTTTTTATAGTTCAAATATAGACATATGTAACCTTTCATAATAATTTTTATTAGTTTTAACTTTTTTTGAAAAATAATTTATTATAATTTTGTATATCTTTTCATAATTTTTTAAACTACATTCAAATTGAACCTAGACAAGAATTGTCTAAGTTCATTTGTACTTGGACAACCATTTATCCAAATGCATTCTAAACATGATTTTTAATAAATATATTAAGTTTAATAATTTTAATAATTCTTAATACTTTATAAATAGTTTTTTATAATTATTTTAAATAATCATATTTAGGATGAACCTGAACCACCATTTGTTTTTTAGGACTTTTATTTTTTTTAAAAATATTTGTAATATTAGATATAGGTAATGTGTGACTATTTGGTTGGATGATTAGTTAGGTTAGCAACAATTCATGGTCAAATTTGGTTAACAATAATCACTGGCTTCATTGTGCAAAATTTTTATGAAGTATTAATTGATTTGTTTTGTTATTTGCTGAAAGCGATTTTTACCGTTAAGCTTTTGTAAAATTGCTCATAATTGTGAATTTCATAAAATTGAGAAGAAAATCATCCAACTTTAATTTTTAAAATTTTATTTTTTATAATAATTAAAAAGTATATAATTAAGTATCACTGCTAAATCATTCTATTAATTGTTGACATGAAAATATGAGTTGAATTATTTATATGCAATAATTCAATAATTTATTTGTAACAAATTAACAAAAATCAAGTGCTTAATTTCATGTATTTACCAACAATTAGGTTAGCTTTTCCGCTTTCATTAAGTTTGATTATAAAAATTTAACAAATTAAGATAAAGAGATTAAGGCATTGTCTCAAAAGGTAAAATTTTTGAACCTAAGCGTAAAATACTTTAGTGTTTGGAAAAATAATTAACACTTTTGGAGTTAAAACAACGTTTTTAACCCTCATTTTATCATCCAATATTCTTTTATGTAATAGCCATATCGGGATATAATTGTTTTCCTAAAATTGGTAATAGTTATATTTTAATATCTAAAATATTCAAATAATATTTTACAAAAATGTATTTTAATTACTTAAAATAGTTTTAAATTTTATATGAAAGAGTCATAAATACAACAACTATGATGTGAAAAAGGAAGTGATACGTGTATAGAAAGTGGGAGGGGTCACGCTTTTTTCATGAGAATGGACTGTTCCCTCAATACCCCAACCCAAAAAAGATTCGTTTAGGTGTGGTGCCGTAATTTCCCCCAAATAGAAGGGTGTTTCATCAGTAAGAACCCCAACCCACACACCAATCACGTGCTCCCTTTTTACACCTCCTCACCCTCACCTGTCGGCTCGCCCGTGACTCTTTTCCAAAATAAAAATATTATTTTTAGGAAATTCAACTCAACCTCATGCAAAAACAGGGGACCCACCACTGCCGGAGAAAAATACATAATAATAAAAAAAGAAAAAAAAAGGCGGCAATTCTCATGTCACCCTCACGAGAAAAATGTTCTCTTCAATCCCCCTCTCAATATCTGCCACGTTTAACTTTAAGAGGTGTGCGGTGCGTGTGCACCCACCACCAACCTTATCTTCCTCCGCGTTTCTCACATTACTTTGACTCTGTCTTTCCTCTTTTTTTGTGGTCTAATTTTGCTTTCACTCCTTGTACTCTTTAAAATTTGGTTCTTCTTATTTTTTTATTCCGAAATTTGATATATTATTTAAAAATACTGCCAATTTCATTAAATATTATATGTTATTTTAAAATAACCCTTTTTCGCTCATGATATGAAGCTGCTTGGAAACTATTTACATTTTACTTATTCAACTTTAAAAGGTTACGAAATGGTCACTGGACTATTCGAAAATTTTCATTCAAGTCATTGGGCTATTTGAAAGTTTTATTTAAGTTGCTAGATTGTTAAGTTTTTTTTTTAAAGTTCGGCTAGTGAGCTCTAAGCAATGTTTCGACAATTAATACTCATCGACGAATGAAAGAATATACCTTAGATATAAGTTGATCTAACAGTCAATGTCGAAGATTAGAGCAAAAAACTATTAGGACTTATGTTTAAAGTTGTTTCATAGAAAAGAATGAGAAAGAAAACTTTCAATTGGTGTAAGTGGTATGAAAAAAGAAAGCTATAACTTTCAATTGGTGTAAATAGTATGAAAAAAAAAGCTATACAATAATGATTTTAACAGTTTGGTGACTGAAATGAAAATTTTAAATAATCTAATGACTATTTTATAATTATTTTAAAATTAAGTGCTCAAAACTTAAATATACTAATAGTAAATTAATGTAAATAAGAATAAAAATGGTGTAGGGATATTTGGCGCAGGAGGCATCCAAAGTTTGCAGGCTCCTATTGGGGAAAGGGGCATGTGGATTGGCACATGTGCAATTATTATTGGAGAAAGCAACGTGCGGTTGCCTCTTTTGAGATTCAAGGAAGGCAAGAGAAGAGAAGGCGGTGTTTGTGGCGCCCACAGAAAATGAGGATTATGCACTCATTTTAAATTTTTATATTTAAGCTGACTTGTTTTACAAAACTACCCTTTTTTCACTTTAAACATCTGTTTAAATTTTTATGTTTAACTTAATGCTTATAATTAAGTAAATTGTAACTTGAGAAAACTACTCATCAGTAAAATCAAACTTTCAATTTTTCTAACCAAAAAAAATCAGACACCTCTCACTCTGAATTCAATTTATTTTTTTTTATTTTGAGGAAATAACGTTTACTCTTTTGCTTTTTTATTTTTTGCCAACTACCTTTGTGCTTATTTAAGTAAAAAGTAAATGCTAGAGGTTTTCAGGAAAATATTCTATCGTTTCTTTATAAAAATAATATTAAAATTTAATTACTTATAAAAATATGATGTTTCCTACGATGACTTTGGGTGTGGCTCCGTACATTGACTGCACTAATAAACTTTTGAAAACTTTAATCAAAATCATAAAGTTCAAAATATTTTTATTTGTATAAAACATCTAAAATGAGAGGAAAAAGGAAGGAAAATATATTATAAATATATAAATAATAATATTTTTGTCATACAACCATTTTTAATTAAGGTTAAACAAACAAAATATCAAAGAGAAAAAAAAACTTAGACACCAGTTATGACAAAAAAAAATTATTTTCAACCTAATCTCAAAGACTAATTGAGTTTTGCTGTCAAAGTTGGTATGAAATTTAGAATTTATATGCTCCAAATATGCAACTTTATAATTCCTAGTGTTTAATAAAAAAAAAGTAATTGGGTAAACAAAAATAGCCCCATATTTTATTTTTTTTTAATTCAAGTGAAATGAGTTATAATTGTTTTAATAATAATTTAATTAAATCTCCATAATCAAGGAATTTCGAAGATACTTTTATCAATATTGAAATATAAAAAAATAAACTGATAAAACATCGCCGTCGACACAGATACAGAAAATAAAAAACAAAAGAACACGTGTTGAAAATCCCAATCAAAGGAGACGAGACGATATAATAGTGAAGCACCCCTCACGAGTTAGGAACCTGTAGGGCTGCACCCCAAAATCTCTTTTTTTCTTTTTTCAAGCTTAGAAAAAAACCTCATTTATTCCTCGTGCTTTTTAACCCACCTTCCTCTACGAGCTTTGTTTTTTTCTGAGATTAAAAACAAAGCCAGTTTCTTTCCTCTTTTATAAATAAAATCTCTTTGCTTAGCCTAACATCATAATTTTCGAACATATCCTTAGTTTAGCTGTAAGTAAAGTTTTAAAGATCATTCTCTGAGAAAAGAACCCCACCCCACCCCACCCCCCCCCCCAAAAAAAAAAGAGCAGAAGGGGTAAATAGCTGGGATTCTGGTTTCTATGAATATGTCGTGTTCACCGGAATTTTTGGTTCAGAAACCGACGAGGTCACCGGAGAAGACAAGCTTTACCCAAACTTGTAACTTGTTGAGTCAGTACTTGAAGGAGAAAGGTAGCTTTGGAGATCTAAGTCTGGGTATGACATGCAACGATGAAGCTAATGGTATGTTCTTTAGTTCTTTGTTTTTTGGGTTAAATTTTTTAGTTTTGGATTAATTGCCCGTTTTAAAGCGGTTTAATTGAATCAATCTTCAAGCTCTAATCTCTCTTTTTTTTTAAATAAAAAAATAAAAAAATGGTTTTAATATTCAGATCTGAAAATCAGAAATTACAAATTGACATATTCATATTTTATTGTTCAAAACAGTCAAAAAAACATGGCCTTTATTCTCTCGGTCTCCCCTGAAAATAGTCCAGGAAAAGAAATTAACCATGTGCGTATAGGGGATTTGAATCATCATGTTTGCAACAAAACTCTATTGCGATATTTATCCCCTCAATTTTATATTCTGTTGCTAAAATGCCCTATTCTTTTTCCATTATAAATAGCCCCAGTAATTCTATTATGAAAGCATACAACTAGTAAAGAAGGTAGTTTCAGAAACATAAACGCCTAATGTATCGTTTTATTTATGGATATGTTGCAGAGACTCCCGAGATGCTGCGTCCCACCATGAATTTGTTTCCTGTCAATGAGAAATCCGGTGATGATTGCCTTGCGGCGCCTCCTCCTCGGAAACTGAGATCCATGGATTTGTTCCCTAATCAAGCTGCTTTTTCATCACCTAAAGATGATGCTCTGAAAAGCACCATGAACAAATTGGGTTCTTCAGTGGAGCCTCAAACTGCACAGATGACCATCTTTTATGGTGGACAAGTGATTGTGTTCAACGATTTCCCGGCCGACAAAGCTAAGGAGATCATGCTTTTAGCTGGCAAAGGCAGCTCTCAAAGCAATAGCTTCAACACCAATCCTCCCCACATCAATGCCCCCTTTACTTCTACCATAGCAACAAGTCCAATTGAGTCCGGTATCGGGGTTCCTCCTACCCCTAATTTCAGCACCACGGTAACTCAAGAATGCATACGATCTGCTCAGCGATCCATTCCCGGCGGTAAGCCTTATTGAAGATGGAATTATGGTTTGGTATTTTCATGTTGTATTCAGGGTTCTTATTAGTTGGTGTCTATTTTTTGCAGATCTACCAATTGCAAGGAGAGCTTCACTCCACCGGTTCCTTGAGAAGAGAAAGGATAGGTAGGCATCTAGAGATCAAATAATGGAAAAATTATACTTTGAGAGAAAACCTTTTGTAATTTGTTTTGACCTAGTGATTTGAGTCAATTTTTGTGTCCTTGATTGTTTTGATTCATGTATCCTACTATTCTTTTATTCTTTTCATAGTCATATTAGAAAATTTGATAGAAAAAAGGGGGGAGGGTGTGAGTGTTACATCTTGGTGACTTTAGGATTTGAGTCTTCCCATAAATTGTTGTATTCATCAGGATAATAACATAATGCAGTTTTTACAGAACCAAGTTAATGTTCCCTTCTCTAATTAGACAACTTATTGATGTTTTCATATCCTTGTATGATCACTTTACAGGATGACCACGAGGGCACCATACGAGATAAGTAACTCCACAGCATCTTCATCCAAGCCAGGCGACGACAAGTCATGGCTCGGTTTGGCTGCTCAATCTCCGTAGTAGTCCCAGCCGAGTTGAAAATTTTCACCTTTTTTGAGGCTTATTTATTAAGCCTCCTAGACCTTTTTTAGCAGGTTTTAAGCCTGTTTTTGTTTTTTCCTCAGCTGTCTATTGGTTTCTAGGTATCGGCTCTTAGATCCTAACTCTCAATCAATATTTCATTATTAGATAAATGTAATTATTATTCTATTGATTTTTTTAGTTGATATGACTTTTGGATCAAAGCTTTGTCCATCGTCTGCACGATGGAAGGTGAAGTATGAAATTGGGTGTTGAAGTATAAAAAAGATGAAGAAACTGGAATCAGTACTAATGTGAATGGGGGATTGGATAGTGTTGAAATTTCAATATCAAATCACAGTCATATCGTTATCAACAAGTATGCTGCTTTATTGATTTGCCCTTTGCATCATAATCCCTTTTCGGCCCTGTTGTTTGATTGGAAGTTTGAAATCTGAAAACCAGAGATATGTTCACAGCCTTTTTCTTAGTTGGACATATAATGTTTTCTTTTGTATAGGGAATGAGTAAATAAATTCATTTCATGTTCATGAATGAAGTGTTGGGTCCTGATATTATACGAATTTGAAGAAGCTTTTACCATGCCAAACGCATGGCAATGGAATACCTACGAAATTGTGATCCTGTATGATTTTCAATCTTTTTTTTTTTTTCATTCAACAAAAGCATCTTCGATTATAATAAAATCTCAACAAACACAAGACTTCGAACGCGCAAACACAACAAGTGAAGATTATGATATGATATAACGGGGCATAGTTGTATGTAGTGTAGTCCACGTACACAAGTCAAGCAGATTATAGGAGTAGGTTTGGTGATACATCCTTTCCCTTGTGAAACTCCAATTTCAACTTTAAATAGTCAAAAAGTTCATTTCAAATTTCCTCTCCATACTGAGAAATGAAAATTTCAAACACACATAAAACATATTTTCACAATAGTTTAATTTAATTTAATAATAAAATAATATGTTTAAAGATGTATACATAATTGTGTGGAATACTAACTTAAAAAAAAAACATAACTTTTCATTTGTTATTAATTTTTTAAGTTAGTATTCAAGTTAAAATCTTTCGTTAAATCTTTTAATCTTTAATGGGCTTCAATTCAAGTGTCATCTAGACTTGATATTAGATAAATGTATTTTTTTTTTAAAATATAGTCGAGACTTGATCTTGAAAATAAATGTAGAGAATTGTTTTCTTAATATTATTTGAGATTGATCCAAAATGTTATTTTCTTAATATTATTTAAGATTGATTCAAAGGGTTATTTTCTTGATATTAATCTTGTTTGCTTCAATAATCATCAAGATTTGATCTTAAAAATGAGTTTAATTTCCTTTCCATTAGTTGAACAAGGTTGGTTAACAATTTTCTTTAAAACTAATACAGAATTCTTTAGAATTTCTTTGAGCTCTTCAATTTCTCTAGAAGTTTATTGGGATTTTGTAGAAAGCTTCTAATCTTCAATGATTTTCTCTCCAAGCTTCAAGTTATGAAATTTTGGATTTTTGAACTTTGTGAAGTAGCATTAGATGGTTTGGAGGTGATCTTCTTTAGAGTGCTGGTAAGTTAATTAAAAGAGAGATATTGTAGAATATACATTTCTCATTTGAGTGATCTACCAGGATTAAAATATTTTATTCATTATTTCTCTCATATTATTTTAAATTAATTAGAGATAAAATAATTATTAGTTAAAAGGATTTAATTTCTTAATTTATCTCTTATTAATTAATTTAATTTAATTAGAGATAAATAATAATGACACATGATGAATTTAGTTCAAAAGCACAAATTAATTTCTAGAAAAAAGTGACTTAATTTCCATTAAGTCATTTTTTGTTGTCTAAACTGTTTTTATGAAACAAACACAAAAAAAAAATATATATAAAAAATTTCGTAAATTATTTTTCGTGAAATAAACTCATCCTAAATTTAAAATTTATGATTATTCAGATGAAATTCTATTCCTTTATTTAACTTATAATTATTTTTTATTTTTATGAAGTAGAAATAAATATTTTATTTTTAAATAGTGAAAATGACTTAAAAATTTTCAGATAAAAAATTAGTTTTCAAAAAGAATATATGTAAGAGTTATTTATTATATTTTAATTACTTGAAAATTAAATTTTAAAAAATGTTAATAGAAAAATTTTAAAAATTCATTAAATAATATCCAACAGTGATAAGATCGTGTCTATTTTTATCAAAATAAGTCCAAAAATACAAAATTTAAAATTGGTATAAAAATCAATAACCAAACTAAATTATCATAATCAATTCAATTGTTTTAAAAAAGAATTAACCGAATGGAACCAAATTATCTTACCTCTACTTTTATTTAAAAATTAAAATAAATAAATAAGTAAATAAAATGGGATAGTCAATGTCGAACTCATCATAAGCTCAATCTATTCCATGGATATAGATGACATATTCCCTAAAGATAAATTTATCAAAGGATAGCATTTTCAACAATCAATAATACAATTTGGCATTGACTGTCATTTCCCTTCCTTCCCCTTTTTTTCATAAAAAAAATTAAATGTCATGAATTTACAAATCAAAATTTAAACAGTTTTATTTTTTAATTTTAGACATTAACTGTCAAATCAATTTAGATCTAATGTATGTTTTTCTACTCATTAATGGGTACTGATCTATCGTACTGATTATCGAATCGTTACTTGAAACTTACTAGCTGAGCTTTAAAAAAAAAAGAAACTTAACTGCTTAATGATTTAATTAAATACTTTTCAATAGTTTAGTGATTTGAATGAAATCTTTTAAATAATTCAATGACCAATTTGTAACTTTTTAAAGTTGAGTAACAAAAATATAAATTTACTAATAGTTTAATAATATTGGATGCAATTTATCCATAAAATATTTACATCTCGTTTTGGGATCACATGCCGTGTAGAAGAAATTATAGGTGATTTTGTAACACCCCTAACCCGTATCCATTGCCGGACTAGGGTTAAACGGCATTACCAAATATATCAAAACACTTCACATTCATTTCACAAACATCATAGCATCATAGTCAAACATAAACATAAGTCCCTTTCTTAGGTCATTGAGACCTTAAACATGTATTCGGAAAAGGTCAGGACTAAACTGAACATGTTCACCACTTTCAACTCTTAGAAAATTTTTCAACTCTATTGAGGTCACACACTCATGTGTCTAGGCCGTGTGCCTCACACGGGCATCAGACACACCCATGTGAACCAGCCGTGCCAAAATAGGGCAGGCATACTGACTTTCACCCATGGCCAATAGACACGCCCGTGTGTTATGGCCGTGTGATACTTAGCTAGCTACTGATTTTAGCCCACGGCCATATGACACGCTCGTGTGTCAAGGCCGTGTAATTTTTTAAGAGAATACTGCTTTTCTTACACGGCCACAAGACACACCCGTGTCCTTTGGCTGTGTGGCACAATGCAGGCTTGGTTTAAGCCAACTTGCCACCCATTGTAGGTCAACCTACAACAAGGAAACAAACATACATGTACAACCCAATCAGCCATTCTTTATGCTAAAACCTACATAATTCATGCCATAGTTGCAAATTAACATCACATATCATATGCCTTTTTCAACCATAATTTCAAACACAAATTAGCCAAATCACATGGCTAAATATATATACATCACAAAACATACTTCATAACTACTAGTCTATACATGCCATACTTCAAATATTTACATTTTCAAAAGTACCAAAACGAGATCGATAGTGTGGTGACGATCCTCGACTATCCCCGAGCCTTCAGTAGCTATGATAACTGTAAAACAGACTGTAATCACACAGAGTAAGCTTTCAAAAGCTTAGTAAGCTCGTACTCAAAACATTCATAGTATATGAACATAAAATGATAACCTATGAGTATTTGCACAATTTCAATCCATATAACTATATCAACTCAATGAGATTCATATACATAGCATCATTTACCACTTAGGCATTATACATACCTGAAGCTTTCCGTACTTTTTCACTTTTGTACTTACCTTATGTTGAATGTTATAAGACTTTCCATAAGTTATTCATATTTTACACATCAGCACACTTAGTGCTATAAGGTTAGCCGAAGCTAAATATTTCCGCACACTTAGTGCCATCTCAAATAACCGAGACTAAGTCGGTATTGCACACTTAGTGCCAAAGCTAGTTTAAATCGCACACTTAGTGCCAAAACTTCTGATTCATCATCATATTATCCAATTCAATTATATACAAACCATGTATAATAAAGGCATCAAAGCTTACTTAACATCATATTTTAAGTATGAACTTACCTCATACTCGGAATTTGTTGACTCGGGCTGTCTACTCGATAATCTTCGACTTTCCTCGATCTAAGTAAGAATTCCTCCTTTCTTGATCCGAATTAAGCTTCCAACTAGCCGAACCTTAGAACTCCTTATCTTTTCTTTTTGTTCTTCAATTTTCGGTACAAACAAAGCATAAAATGCCTATTTTCAAGTTGTAACAGCCCGATTCTGGGCCTAGTCGGAATAGTGGTTTCGGGACCACAAATCCGACGAGGGAAAATATGGTTATTGTTATATTTTTATGATCTACAATTTCACGGAAAACTTTCGTAAAAATTTCGTTCGAAAATTTCGACGTTTGGGCACTCAATTTAGTCAAAAGGACTAAATTGTAAATAGTGCAAAAGTTGAGTTCTACATCTTAGAGGTGTCTAATTGTTATGAAATTTTAAATTGGAGGTCTTTATGTGGTAATTAGACCATTAGTTTGTTGATGGACAAAAATAGACATAAGAAATGGGTGAAATAGATTTTTTTAAATGGGGGCATTTTAGTCATTTGGTTATTAAATAGAATTAAATGGGAAAAAGATGGCAAAATATGCTCATCTTCTTCATGGTGAACGAAATCAGCAAGGGGGAAGCCATATTTAGGGTTTTTAAGCTTTCAAGCTCCATAGTAAGTGATTCTAAGCCCCGTTTTTAATGTTCTTCGTATTTTTGGAGTCCCGGTAACTTGGTTTAGCTTATTCTACCATTAATTCATGTTAGGGTTCATATTTGGAAAAATATCCATAGGTGAAATATGTTTATTTTGCTGTTTTATGGTGGAATATGAAGCTAGAGATTATGTTAAACAACTTTTGCTAAGCAATTTTAAGCGAAAACGGGTAAATAGACATAATCGGTAAAAATAATTAATATTCAAAAGTATGTGTTGGAGTGGGAATTTGATGTTTCCATAGAAGGGAAAAATGTTCAGCATGTTATAAAACTTAAGAATAAGTGATGAAGTTTAATTTCCGAGCTTGGGGACAAAAGTGTAATTATGCAAAAGTTTGGGGGCAAAATTGTAATTTTCAAAAAGTTGGGTGGTGGATTATTTTAATAAATGTGGACTTTAAACGAGTTAAATTTGCTATTATAGATCAAGAAAGACGTGAAGAGTATATCAAACGAGGAAAAGAAAAGATAGTGGAGTAAAGTGCAAAATTACGATATTTTGCACCGAGGTAAGTAAACACGTGACTTAATGTATTATTTTGATATTATTTGATATATGTTGAGATTTATTTGGAATTAAAATAAATGTTTGGCAATATCCTAAAAATGTTGTTAAATCGGGAAAGGTGATAAAGGGTTGCAATATATGGGTTATGGGTTGAACACTCGGAATAAGCCGTAGTATGTTGTATATAAAAGGGGTTGCTGTGTGCTGATTCCCCGATTTATGGGTGGTGCTATGTGCGTGATCCACCATATCTTTGAAATGTGAAAGGGGGTTGCTATGTGCTGATTCCCCCGAGGGGTTGCTAAGTGCTGATTCCCCGGTTCATTGGTGGTGCTAAGTGCGATATCCACCATATCTTTGAAATGTGAAAGGGGGTTGCTATGTGCTGATTCCCCCGAGGGGTTGCTAAGTGCGATATCCATTGTATATTTGAAATGAAAAGGGGGTTGCTATGTGCTGATTCCCCCGAGGGGTTGCTAAGTGATGATTCCCCGATTCAGTGGTGGTGCTAAGTGCGAGATCCACCAATAACGGTTAACATTCCGAGTGTTCAACGAAAAAGTGTGGAAGGTGAATATTTCCATATGGTGGAAAATTTTAAGGGGTAAATATTGAGTTGGACACTAAATCGATCCATGTATGAGATGGGAGAAAATATCAAAAACGAAAAAGGAACAATTTAATTATAAACTGTGTTGAACAACAGCAGTTGGGTAACTTTGAAAAATCACCATAAATGGTGGGAAATGAATGGGAAGCTGAATAATATATGAAATTGAAGCTAGATGTGTCTGTTTTCATATGAAAGAAATAGAATAAGCAAAAGAGTTGTATTTTTGGAGATATCTGAATTTTACTAAAACAGGGCTGGATTGATTTCGAGATCCCCTGTTCTAAATTTGGAAAATTACCAAAAATTTTAAAAAAATAATTATGGCATGAAATTTATATCCCTGGAATCCTTATTGAGTCTATTTTTATTAGAAACAAGAAAACCCATTTTTCAAATTTTTTACAGAGAGTTAAGTAAATTTTAGTGAGGAAGGGTCAGAACCGTTGGGCAGTGAAACAGGGGAAGTTTTAATGAATAAACTGTACTAATTGGCTGGGTTAAAAATTCTGAAATTTTTATGGTGAAATGGTATATGAGTCTAGTTTCAGGGAAAATTTACGGAACTCAATATGGAGCCCTGTAGCTCCAGATAAAAATAAATTAGTGACTATGACGCAGAAAAACAGCTTGCTGGAAATTGCCTAAACAATAAAGTTATTCATGAATAAGTTTATATTTTGGTGTAGTTATGGGAGTAATTACTTATTTATCATGTGTTTACTTACTAAGCTATATGCTTACTCGATTTTATTTTTCTCTTGGTTATAGTGACTTCCAACAACTCGGAAATTGGAACGAAGTCAGACAATCATCTACACTATCCTTCACATTTGGGGTATTTTACTACTAGTGTTCCGAAATTTTATGGCATGTATAGACACTTTATGTAATGTGGGATCATCATGTAAATATATGTTATGGTTCCCTTTTAAATGTAGTATTTATTAATAGTTAAACTATATGTGTGTTTATACAAATGAAATTGGTTGGTATATTGGAATGTGTTCTAAATTTGCAGGAGTTTTAAGCAAAAAAATAAGTAGGAATGCTGTCGGAAATTTTTAAAAATTTAGTAATACCTCATACTCTGTTCCGATAAGGAATACGGGTAAGGGGTGTTACATTTTAGTGGTATCAGAGCTACGGTTTAGTCGGTTCTCGGACCAATAAAATATGTGTGGAAGTCAGTCTATACATGCCATAAAATTATTGTGATAGTGTGATGATTTCTGACAATTTAAAATTTTGTTTTATATAGTAAATGGATCCTGATCGAAGTGTGGCAGATGATGTTGAAAGTAACGCGCCGGCTCTCGCGCAAGGGACCGCGCAGGAAGAGAGTAGACATGAGACACATGGACAGGATGAGGCTCGGGAAGCCTTCCTCCGAATGATGAGTGATTGGTATATAAAATATGTCCGTGTAAATCCGAATGTTCCTCCTCCTCCACCCCCTCCTATTCCTCAACCGGTCCCCGTAGCTCCACGGAGTGCCGAATTGGTGAGATCAAGTAAGCCACCTGTTGATAGAATTCGAAAGCATGGGGCTGAAATTTTAGGGCCAATGTTGATGATGATCCGGAAAAAGCCGAGTTTTGGCTTGAAAATACTATTCGGGTATTTGATGAATTATCTTGCACCCCTGAAGAATGTTTGAAATGTGCTGTGTCTTTATTGAAGGATTCGGCATATCGTTGGTGGAAAACATTGATATCGGTGGTTCCAAAAGAAAGAGTTACTTGGGACTTCTTTCAGGAAGAATTTAGAAAGAAATATGTAAGCCAACGATTTATTGATCAAAAACGCAAAGAGTTTCTCGGGTTGAAACAGGGCCGAATGTCCGTAGCAGAATATGAACGGGAGTTTGTTCGGCTTAGTAAATATGCCCAGGAATGTGTGCCTACAGAGGCTATTATGTGTAAAAGATTTGAAGAGGGGCTAAATGAAGACATCAGATTGCATGTTGAGATTTTAGAGTTAAAAGAATTTGTGGTGTTAGTTGATCGGGCCTGTAAAGCTGAAGAACTGAGTAGAGAAAAGAGAAGGGCAGAGATGGAATCTCGACATGTAAGGAAGAGGACAATGGGCAGAACATTTCAATCTCATTCGAAGAAATTTAAAGGGATGGATCCACGACCAACTGGTTCAGTTGGGTATTCACGCAGAGACCGAGGGAGGTCGTATTCTGGAGCTACAACTTGAGCTACCTCTGTAGCAAGTGTGGGCAATGTAGGAAACACCCGGCCTGAATGTCAACAGTGTGGCAGGCGACATATTGGTGAGTGTTGGGGATTTAAACGAGCTTGTTTCAGGTGTGGTTCCCAAGAGCATTATGTAAGAGATTGCCCTGAGAGAAGAGAGGAAGAAAATTTGCCAAGAGCTGGATCGGGTGATATTGTTAGTAGAGGGAGACCGCCGAGAAATGTGGGAAGCAAAGTCAGTGGTAAAAGTGTGATGAAAGATGCAGCTGGAGGATCAGAAATTAGAGCGCCTGCCAGGACTTATGCCATACGTGCTCGAGAGGATGCCTCATCTTCCGATGTGATTACTGATACATTTTCTCTTCATGATATAGATGTTATTGCTTTGATTGATCCCGGCTCTACTCATTCATATGTATGCATGAAATTGGTATCTAGTAAGAAATTGCCTGTTGAAAACACTGAATATGTAGTTAAAGTATCAAATCCATTAGGCAAGTATGTCTTAGTTGATAAGATTTGCAAGAATTGCCCCCTGATGATTCAAGGTCACTGTTTCCTGGCTAATTTGATGTTGTTACCATTTGATGAGTTCGATGTTATTTTGGGGATGGATTGGTTGATATTGCATGATGCCAAGGTGAATTGTAGACAGAAAATTCTTGAATTAAAGTGTGAAAATGGTGAAATTCTCCGGATTGAAACAGAGGAGCCGAATAAGTTGCCTATGGTGATTTCGCACATGTCTGCTCAGAAATACTTGAGAAAGGGATGTGAAGTTTATCTTGCTTATGTGTTGAATACTGATATAACTGGGTCGAAGCTTGAATCAGTGCCGGTAGTCTGTGAATTTCCAGATGTATTTCCAGAGGAATTGCCTGGGTTACCTCCGATTAGAGAAGTTGAGTTTTCTATTGATCTGTTACTTGGTACTGCACCGATTTCTATTGCACCGTATCGAATGGCTCCGACTGAGTTGAAGGAATTAAAAGCTCAGTTACAAGAGTTGACAGATAAAGGATTTGTGAGACCGAGTTTTTCTCCTTGGGGTGCTCCTGTGTTATTTGTGAAAAAGAATGACGGCTCTATGAGACTTTGTATTGACTATCGTCAGCTCAATAAGGTGACCATAAAGAACAAGTATCCTTTGCCGAGAATTGATGATTTGTTTGATCAATTAAAAGGGGCAACAGTGTTCTCCAAGATCGATCTGAGGTCTGGTTACTATCAGTTGAGAGTTAAAGAGTCTGATGTGCCGAAAACCGCCTTCAGAACGAGGTATGGACACTATGAATTTCTGGTAATGCCTTTTGGGTTGACTAATGCTCTAGCTATTTTTATGGACTTGATGAACCGAATTTTTCGGCTGTACTTAGACAAGTTCGTGGTGGTGTTCATAGATGATATTTTAATCTATTCTCGGGATGAATCGGAATATGCAGAACATTTGAGAACTGTGTTGCAGATTCTGAGAGAAAAGAAATTGTATGCTAAATTCAGCAAAAGTGAGTTTTGGCTTCGTGAGGTTGGATTCTTAGGACATATAGTTTCAAGTGAAGGTATTCGGGTTGATCCAAGCAAAATTTCAGCAATTGTTGATTGGGAGCCACCAAAGAATGTGACTGAAGTTAGAAGCTTCCTGGGCTTAGCTGGGTATTACAGACGGTTTGTCAAGGGATTCTCGATGATTGTTCCTCCTATGACTAAGTTACTGCAGAAGAATGTCAAGTTTGAATGGACCGATAAATGTCAACAGAGTTTTGAAAAGTTGAAGGCATTATTGACTGAGGCGCCAGTGTTGGTGCAACCTGAGTCCGGGAAGGAGTTTGTAATTTACAGTGATGCATCGTTGAATGGCCTTGGGTGTGTGTTAATGCAAGAGGGCAAAGTAATAGCTTATGCTTCGAGACAGTTGAAACCGCATGAGAAGAATTATCCGACGCATGATTTAGAATTGGCTGCCATTGTTTTTGCTTTAAAAATTTGGCGTCATTATTTGTATGGTGAAAAGTGCCGAATCTTCACTAATCATAAGAGTTTGAAATATTTGATGAGTCAAAAAGACTTGAATTTGAGGCAACGAAGATGGCTCGAGCTAATCAAAGACTATGAGCTAGTGATTGATTATCACCCCGGGAAAGCTAATGTGGTTGCTGATGCCTTGAGCAGAAAATCTTTATTTGCTTTGAGAGCTATGGGTACGATGTTAACTTTATCTGATGATGGCTCAATGTTGGTTGAATTGAGAGCTAGACCGTTATTTCTTCAGCAAATTCGGGAATCTCAAAAGAATGACAGTAAATTGCAAGCCAAGAGAGCTCAGTGTGAAGCAGGTGTTGACTCAGATTTTCAAATTGGTTCAGATGATTGCCTGATGTTCAGGGACAGAATATGTGTACCGAGAAATGATGAGCTAATTCGGACTATTTTAGGTGAAGCACACAGTGGTGATTTATCAGTCCATCCGGGTAGTGTGAAAATGTACAATGATTTGAGGAAGTTGTATTGGTGGCCGGGCATGAAAAAGGATATCTCGGAATTTGTAACAAAATGTTTAATCTGTCAACAAGTGAAGGCTGAGCATCAAGTGCCATCGGGTTTACTTCAACCGATAACGATTCCAGAATGGAAGTGGGACAGTATCACGATGGATTTCGTGACAGGATTGCCTTTAACTCCAAAGAAGAAAGATGCTATTTGGGTAATTGTGGATAGATTGACAAAGTCAGCCCATTTTATTCCGATACGCATTGATTATTCACTTGACAGGTTGGCTGAATTATATGTTGCTGAAATAGTGAGACTACATGGGGTGCCTAAATCTATTATATCGGATAGAGATCCGAGATTTACTTCGAGGTTTTGGATAAAGTTACAGGAAGCTTTGGGTACGAAATTGAATTTCAGTGCTGCATTTCATCCGCAAACTGACGGACAATCAGAAAGGGTGATTCAAGTTCTTGAAGACATGCTCCGGTGTTGTATTTTAGAAATGAAGGACAGTTGGGAGAAATATCTACCACTGGTTGAATTTGCTTATAATAATAGTTATCAGTCAAGTATACAAATGGCACCGTATGAAGCATTATATGGGCGTAAATGTAGAACCCCTTTATATTGGACTGAACTCGGTGAGAATCGGATTCATGGAGTCGACCTGGTGAAAGAAACTGAAGAAAAGGTGAAAATAATCCGTGATTGCCTAAAAGCTACCTCAGATCGGCAAAAGTCGTATGCGGATTTAAAGAGAAAAGAAATTGAGTTTCAAGTGGGTGATAAAGTGTTCTTGAAAGTATCCCCATGGAAGAAGATTCTGAGATTTGGTCGTAAAGGCAAACTAAGTCCACGTTTTATTGGACCATATGAAGTTACCGAGAGAGTTGGCCCTGTAGCATATCGGTTAGCTTTACCGCCAGAGTTTGAAAAGATACATAATGTATTTCATGTGTCGATGTTGCGACGTTATCGTTCGGATCCTTCACATATAGTTTCTCCTACAGAGATTGAGGTTCGACCAGATATGACTTATGAAGAAGAACCCATAAAGATTTTGGCTCGGGAGGTCAAACAGTTAAGAAATAAAAGTGTAGCCTTAGTGAAAGTGTTGTGGCAAAAACATGGAATGGAAGAGGCTACGTGGGAACCGGAGGAAATTATGAGGAAACAGTACCCAAACCTCTTTTCCGGTAAGATTTTCGGGGACGAAAATCCTTAAGAGGGGAGAGTTGTAACAGCCCGATTCTGGGCCTAGTCGGAATAGTGGTTTCGGGACCACAAATCCGACGAGGGAAAATATGGTTATTATTATATTTTTATGATCTACAATTTCACGGAAAATTTTCGTAAAAATTTCGTTCGAAAATTTCGACGTTTGGGCACTCAATTTAGTCAAAAGGACTAAATTGTAAATAGTGCAAAAGTTGAGTTCTACATCTTAGAGGTGTCTAATTGTTATGAAATTTTAAATTGGAGGTCTTTATGTGGTAATTAGACCATTAGTTTGTTGATGGACAAAAATAGACATAAGAAATGGGTGAAATAGATTTTTTTAAATGGGGGCATTTTAGTCATTTGGTTATTAAATAGAATTAAATGGGAAAAAGATGGCAAAATATGCTCATCTTCTTCATGGTGAACGAAATCAGCAAGGGGGAAGCCATATTTAGGGTTTTTAAGCTTTCAAGCTCCATAGTAAGTGATTCTAAGCCCCGTTTTTAATGTTCTTCGTATTTTTGGAGTCCCGGTAACTTGGTTTAGCTTATTCTACCATTAATTCATGTTAGGGTTCATATTTGGAAAAATATCCATAGGTGAAATATGTTTATTTTGCTGTTTTATGGTGGAATATGAAGCTAGAGATTATGTTAAACAACTTTTGCTAAGCAATTTTAAGCGAAAACGGGTAAATAGACATAATCGGTAAAAATAATTAATATTCAAAAGTATGTGTTGGAGTGGGAATTTGATGTTTCCATAGAAGGGAAAAATGTTCAGCATGTTATAAAACTTAAGAATAAGTGATGAAGTTTAATTTCCGAGCTTGGGGACAAAAGTGTAATTATGCAAAAGTTTGGGGGCAAAATTGTAATTTTCAAAAAGTTGGGTGGTGGATTATTTTAATAAATGTGGACTTTAAACGAGTTAAATTTGCTATTATAGATCAAGAAAGACGTGAAGAGTATATCAAACGAGGAAAAGAAAAGATAGTGGAGTAAAGTGCAAAATTACGATATTTTGCACCGAGGTAAGTAAACACGTGACTTAATGTATTATTTTGATATTATTTGATATATTTTGAGATTTATTTGGAATTAAAATAAATGTTTGGCAATATCCTAAAAATGTTGTTAAATCGGGAAAGGTGATAAAGGGTTGCAATATATGGGTTATGGGTTGAACACTCGGAATAAGCCGTAGTATGTTGTATATAAAAGGGGTTGCTGTGTGCTGATTCCCCGATTTATGGGTGGTGCTATGTGCGTGATCCACCATATCTTTGAAATGTGAAAGGGGGTTGCTATGTGCTGATTCCCCCGAGGGGTTGCTAAGTGCTGATTCCCCGGTTCATTGGTGGTGCTAAGTGCGATATCCACCATATCTTTGAAATGTGAAAGGGGGTTGCTATGTGCTGATTCCCCCGAGGGGTTGCTAAGTGCGATATCCATTGTATATTTGAAATGAAAAGGGGGTTGCTATGTGCTGATTCCCCCGAGGGGTTGCTAAGTGATGATTCCCCGATTCAGTGGTGGTGCTAAGTGCGAGATCCACCAATAACGGTTAACATTCCGAGTGTTCAACGAAAAAGTGTGGAAGGTGAATATTGCCATATGGTGGAAAATTTTAAGGGGTAAATATTGAGTTGGACACTAAATCGATCCATGTATGAGATGGGAGAAAATATCAAAAACGAAAAAGGAACAATTTAATTATAAACTGTGTTGAACAACAGCAGTTGGGTAACTTTGAAAAATCACCATAAATGGTGGAAAATGAATGGGAAGCTGAATAATATATTAAATTGAAGCTGGATGTGTCTGTTTTTATATGAAAGAAATAGAATAAGCAAAAGAGTTGTATTTTTGGAGATATCTGAATTTTACTAAAACAGGGCTGGATTGATTTCGAGATACCCTGTTCTAAATTTGGAAAATTACCAAAACTTTTAAAAAAATAATTATGGCATGAAATTTATATCCCTGGAATCCTTATTGAGTCTATTTTTATTAGAAACAAGAAAACCCATTTTTCAAATTTTTTACAGAGAGTTAAGTAAATTTTAGTGAGGAAGGGTCAGAACCGTTGGGCAGTGAAACAGGGGAAGTTTTAATGAATAAACTGTACTAATTGGCTGGGTTAAAAATTCTGAAATTTTTATGGTGAAATGTTATATGAGTCTAGTTTCAGGGAAAATTTACGGAACTCAATTTGGAGCCCTGTAGCTCCAGATAAAAATAAATTAGCGACTATGACGCAGAAAAACAGCTTGCTGGAAATTGCCTAAACAATAAAGTTATTCATGAATAAGTTTATATTTTGGTGTAGTTATGGGAGTAATTACTTATTTATCATGTGTTTACTTACTAAGCTATATGCTTACTCGATTTTATTTTTCTCTTGGTTATAGTGACTTCCAACAACTCGGAAATTGGAACGAAGTCAGACAATCATCTACACTATCCTTCACATTTGGGGTATTTTACTACTAGTGTTCCGAAATTTTATGGCATGTATAGACACTTTATGTAATGTGGGATCATCATGTAAATATATGTTATGGTTCCCTTTTAAATGTAGTATTTATTAATAGTTAAACTATATGTGTGTTTATACAAATGACATTGGTTGGTATATTGGAATGTGTTCTAAATTTGCAGGAGTTTTAAGCAAAAAAATAAGTAGGAATGCTGTCGGAAATTTTTAAAAATTTAGTAATACCTCATACTCTGTTCCGATAAGGAATACGGGTAAGGGGTGTTACACAAGTTTTGTTATATCATATATTAATTTATTAAACATTTGACCATTATAACCTTTATTAAACCATTATAATTTCACTTAACACATGCCCTTTTATGTCCATTCAAACTTTCAATGGTCAATTAACCACATTAAGACCTTTACTCTAGAAAGCCAACTCAAATAAGCACTTAAACATCTAGCACACAACTTTTATATTTTATGCAATTAGGTCCTTTTTGCAAATTAAGCACACAAACAGTTAAATTTTCACTCGAGACTTTCACACATGTCAATTCACTTATCAAATACACGAAAATTAATATTAAAATATTTTTATAACTCGGATTTGTGGTCTTGAAACCACTATTCTGACTAGGGTCAAAACCGAGCTATTACAATTCTTCCCCTTAAGGATTTTCTTCCCTGAAAATCTTACCATTAAACAGATTTGGATATTGTTGTTTCATAATATTTTCAGGTTCCCATGTGGCCTCTTCTATACCGTGCTGATGCCACATCACTTTAACTAATGAAATCTTCTTATTACGTAACTCTTTAATCTCTCGAGCTAAGATTCAGATCTGCTTTTCTTCGTAAGTCATATCAGACTGAATTTCAATCTCAAACGGAGGAATTACATGCGAATGATCAGATCTGTATCGTCGAAGCATCGATACAAGAAATACATTATGAATCTTTTCTAGCTCTGGTGGCAACAATAATCTATATGCAACCAGCCCAATACGCTCGATAATTTCATACGGCCCGATAAATCTTGGACTCCATTTGCCTTTTCTACCAAATTGAAACACTTTCTTCCATAGAGACACTTTCAAAAACACTTTCTCACCGATATCAAACTCAATATCTTTTCTTTTCAAATCTGCATATGATTTCTGACAATCAGAAGCTGCTTTCAAACTATCTCGGATCACTTTCACTTTCTATTCAATTTCTTTTATCAAGTCAACCCAGTGAATCTTATTTTCGCTGAGCTCTATCCAATACAAAGGTGTACAACATTTACGACCATATAAAGCTTCGTATGGTGCTATTTTGATGCTTGACTGAAAACTGTTATTATAAGCGAATTCAATCAAAGGTAAGTACTGTTTCCACGTACCTTCAAACTCAAGAATGCAACATCTCAACATATCCTCGAGTATCTAAATAGTTCACTCGGATTGACCATCCGTTTACGGATGAAAAGTAGTACTAAAATGCAGTTTAGTACCCAGAGCATCTTGTAACTTCTTCCAAAATTGAGACGTGAATCTCGGATATCTGTCTGACACTATAGACAAGGGCACACCATGCAATATCACTATATTAGAAATGTATAAATCAGCTAATTTATCAAGCGAATAATCTGATCGAACCAGAATAAAATGAGCTGATTTCGTTAATCGATCAATTACAACCCAAATGGCATCTTTCTTTATCGGAGATAGAGGTAAACCCGACACAAAGTCAGTGGTCACTCGATCCCATTTCCACTCCGGAATCATAATCGGTTGTAGTAACCCAGACGGCACTTGATGTTCAGCTTTAACTTGTTGACAAATCAAAAATTTAGAAATAAATTCAGAGATTTATCTTTTCATTCCGGACCACCAATAATGTTGTTTCAAGTCATTGTACATTTTAGTACTGCCTAGATGCACAGAGACTACTGTGAGCTTCAATCAGAATCATTTGAATTAACTCAAGATTTCTCGGAATACAAATCCTATCTCGAAATCTTAAATAATTAACTTTATCAACTCTGAATTCTGAATCAGTATCTACATTACATTGAGCTCGTTTAGCTAAAATCTCATTATCAATTTTCTGAGCTTCAATAATCTATTGTAAAAACAAAGGTTTTGCTTTCAATTCAGTTAAAACTGAACCATCATCAGACAGAACTAAATGAGCATTCTTCGCACACAAAGCAAATAACGATCTTCGACTCAAAGCATCTGCAACAACATTTGCTTTTCTCGGGTGATAATCAATCACTAGTTTGTAGTCTTTCAACAATTCTAACCATCTTCTCTGTCGCAAATTCAGATCTTTCTGAGTCATCAAATACTTCAAACTCTTATGATCAGAAAACACATGACATTTCTCAAGGTCGTGAGTTGGATAATTCTTCTCATGTGGCTTCAACTGTCTCAAAGAGTAAGCAACAACTTTTCCTTCTTGCATTAAAACACAACCGAGTCCATTTAACGAAGCATCGCTGTAAACAACGAATTCCTTAACCGACTCAGGTTGTACCAACACTGGAGCTTTAGTTAACAGAGCTTTTAACCGATTAAAACTTTTCTGACATTGCTCAGACCATTCAAATTTCACATCTTTCTGAAGTAATTTTGTCAATGGAGTTACTATCACAGAGAAATCTTTTACAAATCGTCTGTAGTAGCCGACAAGTCCCATAAAACTGTAGACTTCAGATACATTCTTCGAAGGCTTCCAATCCAGAATAGCTGAAATCTTGCTCGGATCAACTTGGATACCGGAAGCTGATACAATATGACCTAGAAAACCAACTTCTCGCAACCAGAATTCACATTTACTAAACTTTGTATACAACTGTTTATCTCGTAGAGCCTGTAGCACTATTCTCAAATGCTCGGCGTGTTCAGATTTATCAGGTGAATAAATTAATATATCATTAATGAATACTACAACAAATTGATCTAAATACGGTTTGAAAATTCTATTCATCAAATCCATAAAAATAGCAGGCGCATTAGTCAATCCAAAAGGCATAACTAAAAATTCATAGTGGCCATACCTTGTTCTGAAAGCAGTCTTCGGTATATCTGAATCTTTCACTCGTAACTGATAGTAGCCCGGTCTCAAATCTATTTTTGAAAACACAGTAGCTCCCTTCAACTGATCAAACAAATCATTAATTCGGGGCAAAGGATACTTATTCTTGACAGTTACTTTATTCAACTGACGATAATCTATACACATTCTCATCGTACCGTCTTTCTTTTTCACAAATAAAACCGGAGCACCCCAATGTGAGAAACTCGGTCTAGCAAATCCTCGATCGGTCAATTCATGCAACTGAGACTTTAGTTCTTTTAACCCAGTCGGAGCCATTCTATACAGAGTTATCGAAATCGGAGTAGTACCAGGTATCAATTCTATGCCAAATTCTACCTCTCTAACTAGAGGTAATCCTAGAAGTTCTTTAGGAAACACATCAGGAAACTCACAGATAACAGGTACAGATTCATCTTTCTTTTCTGACACTTTCGAATCAATCACATAAGCAAAGTAGGCTTCGCAACCCTTTATCACAATACTCAATGCTTTCATCGAAGATATTACAGCAGGCAATCCATTCAAATCACTAGATTCAATTCTAACTATTTCATCATTCTTGCATCTCAAATCAATAGTTTTCCGTTTACAATTCACTACAGCATCATGTAAAGTTAACCAATCCACACCAAAAATTATATCAACTCATCAAAAGGTAATAACATCATATTAGCTGAAAAACAATTGTCTCGAAACATTAATGGACAATTCTTGCAAACTTTATCAACTAGAGCACATTTGCCTAGAGGGTTCGAAACTCTAATCACAGTTTCAGTAAACTCTACAAGCAAAATTTTACTGTTCACTAAGTTCATGCATATATACGAATATGTTGATCCAGGATCTATCAAAGCAATTACATAAGTATCATAAAGAGTAAATGTACCCGTAATCACATCTGGCGATGAAGTTTCCTCGCGAGCTCAAATAGCATACGCTTTAGCAGGTGCACAAGCCTCAAATTTAACAGCTGTGTCTTTTGTCCCTCTTTGACTACCATTTACATTTCCTGAATTTCTAGGAGGTCTACCTCGATAAACATTACCACTCTGTCTCGGATTCTGAACATTATCTTTTCCAACTAAATCTGGGCAATCTTTAATAAAATGGTTTCTCGAACCACAACTATAACAAGCTCGATTATTACTTTTTCCCCAGCATTCACCAAAGTGTCGTCTTCCACATTGCTCACATTCAGACTTTTCATTCTTTGCATTATCAACACTAGCAACAGACGTGGCTGAAGATTTGTAATTCGATTGCGATCTAACACAATCTCTGTTTGAATATCCCACACCAGCCTTTGAACGACTTCTATCATCTCCAAACTTCTTGGACCCAGATTGAAATGATTTGCTCGATGATCTCTTTCGTACATCTCTAGTTTCAAAATCAGGCTTTCTTTTCTCTTTCCCAAGATCTTCCGCTTTACATGCTCGTTCAACAAGCACCACGAATTTTTTCATTTCTAGAATTCCAACTAATAAGCGAATATCTTCGTTCAAGCCGTCTTTAAATCTCTTACACATTATTACTTCTGAAGATACACATTCACGGGCATACTGACTCAACCTTACAAATTCCCGCTCGTATTCTGTAATAGCCATACGGCCTTGCTTAAGCTTGAGAAACTTTTTGCGTTTTTGATAAATGAATCTTTGGCTGATATATTTCTTCCAGAATTCAGCTTGGAAGAAATCCTATGTAACTCATTCACTCGGA
Source organism: Gossypium hirsutum (assembly GCF_007990345.1). NCBI lineage: Eukaryota > Viridiplantae > Streptophyta > Magnoliopsida > Malvales > Malvaceae > Gossypium > Gossypium hirsutum. The sequence continues at coordinate 21,249,446 of NC_053429.1, forward strand.
ACTACAGATATCAAAGTCTTCCACCAATGATACGCCGTGTCTCTCAGAAGTGAAACAGCGCATTTTATACATTCTTCGGGACTCAAGGATAATTCATCAAACACTCTTATTGTGTTCTCTAACCAGAACTCAGCTTTTTACGCATCATCACTTGTTGCAGCTCGGAATTCTTCAGCTCCATATTTTCTAATCTTGTCAACTGGTGGTCTACTCAACTGTACTGGATTCACTCGTGGCATATCCGAAGTTTGAGGAGGATTAACTAGGGGTGGAGGTTGTTGTACAACCGGATTGGTTCTAATATATTGCGTGAACCAATCATTCATCATCTGATAGAAGGCTTGCTTAACCTCACCATCACAGCTACTCGTAGCCAGTCGGGAATCAGCTTGCACCGTCCCTTGCGCGGGAGCAGGCGCATTACTTTCAACATCGTCAGCTACAGCTCTATCGGGATCCATTGCTATATAAAAGCATATTTCAAAGTCAGGAGTTATCACACTATCATAGATTCAGATATATGGCATGTATAGCTAGACTCTCATACGCTATGGTAGTCTTAAAACCAACTAAACCATAGCTTTGATACTAACCAAATGTAACACCCCTAACCCGTATCCATCGCCGAACTAGGGTTAAGCAGCATTACCAAACATATCGAAACACTTCACATTTATTTCAAAAACATCATAGCATCATAGTCAAACATCAACATAAGTCCCTTTCTTAGGTCAATGAGACCTTAAACATGTATTAGGAAGAGGTCAGGACTAAACTGAACATGTTCACCACTTTCAACTCTTAAAAAATTTTTCAATTCTATTGAGGTCACACGCCCATGTGTTCAGGCCGTGTGCCTCACACGGGTATCAGACACACCCACGTGAACCAGACATGCCAAAACATGGCAGGCATACTGACTTTCACCCACGGCCAATAGACACGCCCATGTGCTATGCCCGTGTGATACTTAGCTAGCTACTAATTTTAGCCCTTGGCCATATACACTCCCGTGCGTCAAGGCCGTGTAATTTTTAAGAGAATACTGCTTTTCTTACACGGCCACAAGACACGCCCGTGTCCTCTGGCTGTGTGGCACAATGCAGGCTTGGTTTAAGCCAACTTGCCATCCATTGTGGGTCAACCTACAACAAGGAAACAAACATACATGTACAACCCAATCAACCATTCTTTATGTTAAAACCTACATCATTCATGCCATAGTTGCAAATTAACATTACATATCATAAGCCTTTCTCAACCATAATTTCAAACACAAATTAGCCAAATCACATTGCTAAATATATATATACATCACAAAACATACTTCATAACTACTAGTCTATACATGCCATACTTCAAATATTTACATTTTCAAAAGTACCAAAACGAGATCGATAGTATGGTGACGATTCTCGACTATCCCTGAGCCTTCAGTAGCTACGATAACTGTAAAACAAACAGTAATCACACAGAGTAAGCTTTCAAAAGCTTAGTAAGCTCGTACTCAAAACATTCATAGTATATGAACATAAAATGATAACCTATGAGTATTTGCACAATTTCAATCCATATAACTATATCAACTCAATGAGATTCATATACATAGCATCATCTACCACTTAGGCATTATATATATCTAAAGCTTCCCGTACTTATTCACTTTTATACTTACCTCATGTTGAATGTTATAAGACTTTCCATAAGTTATTCATATTTTACACATCAGCACACTTAGTGCTATAAGGTTAGCCGAAGCTAAATATTTCCGCACACTTAGTGCCATCTCAAATAACCGAGACTAAGTCGGTATCGCACACTTAGTGCCAAAGCTAGTTTAAATCGCACACTTAGTGCCAAAACTTCCGATTCATCATCATATTGTCCAATTCAATTATATACAAACCATGTATAATAAAGGCATCAAAGCTTACTTAACATCATATTTGAAGTACGAACTGACCTCATACTCGAAATTCGTCGACTCGAACTGTCTACTCGATAATCTTCGACTTTCCTCGATCTAAGTCCGAATTCCTCCTTTCTTGATCCGAATTAAGCTTCCAAATAGCCGAAACTTAGAACTCTTTATCTTTTCTTTTTGTTCTTCAATTTTCGGCACAAACAAAGAATAAAATGCCTATTTTCAAGTTTTGTTATATCAGTCCGAATTAAGCTTCCAAATAGCCGAACCTTAGAACTCTTTATCTTTTCTTTTTGTTCTTCAATTTTCGGCACAAACAAAACATAAAATGACTATTTTCAAGTTTCTTATATCATATATTAATTTATTAAACATTTGACCATTATAACCTTTATTAAACCATTATAATTTCACCTAACACATGCCCTTTTATGTCCATTCAAACTTCCAATGGTCAATTAACCACATAAGGACCTTTACTCTAGAAAGCCAACTCAAATAAGCACTTAAACATCTAGCACACAGCTTTTATATTTTATGCAATTAGGTCTTTTTTGCAAATTAAGCACACAAACAGTTAAATTTTCACTCGAGACTTTCACACATGTCAATTCACTTATCAAATACACGGAAATTAATATTAAAATATTTTTCTAACTCGGATTTGTGGTTCCAAAACCACTATTCTGACTAGGGTCAAAACCGAGCTGTTACAGATTTTTTAATGGGTAAGTACACTTCAACCCTTGAACTTGGCAACTATTATTACTTGGTATCTAAATTATTTTTAGACTTAATTGATACCTAAATTTGGATTATGTTAATCAAGTGAGTACCTTTTTTAGCTACTTGAGTGATGCCGTTAATTTCGACACTTATATTAAAAAAGAAAAAAACATTTAAATTGAATTATCTTTAATCTACTTTAATATTTATTATTAAAAAACATTAAAAAGATAAAAAAAACTACCAATGTTACTCAAGTACTTAAAAGAAGTACCCACTAGATTAATAAAATTCAAATTTAGGTATCAATTAGGTCCAAAAAAAATTTAAATATCAAGTAAGTATTAATTGTTAAGTTTAGGACTATAATGTACATTAATCCTTTTATACATTTTTTTTTGTGATTAATGTATTATACTTTATAAAAATTAAAAAATTAATTCCTCTATTTTAATTTATCAAAATTAGATTTTGATAGTTGATGTTAATCGCAAACAAAAAGACTTCTGACTTTTATTTATCTTTTATTTTATTTTTATATATTTTTTACAAAAGAGGACAAAGCCCTAAAACAAACTGCAAGTCTATTCTAAGCAGAACCGCCCACAGGTAGCTCCCATGGCTTTCAATCTATAGGGCCTAGGGGGAGAGGTGAAAGCAGTCAAGCCTAGTCTTCCCATTGCTACAATGCTCTCCGATTGATTAACCACATGATTCGTCTCTTCATAAAAAATGCCCAACCCATTTTCTCATGCCCTGCATTTCTCATATAAACTATTGCTCAATTATTTAAACAAAAAAATTGTTAGTATTAACTTTTTAATTTTGATTTTGATTTTGATTTTGATAATTTTGTTTGGATTAACTTCTTACTTTTTGTAAAGTAAAAAGAATGGAAGCATATTTTATCTTTTTTTTTAATTTTAGACATTCTAAAATCATTTTAAACTTTAACTAAATCTAAAATTGAGTCGAATCAAATCTTTAAACTCGAACATAAAAATATTACTCCCTCAATAGTATTTTTAATTAATTATCACACACATCAAATACTTTACTACTCAACCATTTGCACTAATATAAAACTAATATGATTTTACACTCATTCATAACTTTTTTTTACGGTTGATATTTTAACAATTCAAATTTAATATAATTGTACTTGCTATAAATGTAAAATTTCAAATCAATCCGAGATTTCTATCATTTTAACCTAAAATGTTATCTATATTAATATATATATAATAGTTAAATTTTTTACATAAAATAAAAAATTAAAAGATTTTGTTTATTTTAAACTTTATATGCATGATTTACATAGATTAAACATTGAATTCAATAGTTGAATTAGAAAAATATAAAAATTATGAAATAATATAAAACTATATTAAATATATATTAGTTTATAATATAATTAATTATCACGCGTTTGCTTTGCTTCGTGTGGTTTGCCTACTTTTCTATTCACATATACTTGGCATCTTATCAGCCAGGTGTTTTTACCCAAAATAAATAAATAAAAAATTCAGGAAAATTAGGTGGGTGGTCCAAACTCCAAACAGGTGCGTAATTGTAATTTTATGAAAACTAGTTTTATTTCAACAATAATAATTGGCATTTGGTAATTCTCATGCTTTTCTTCTTCCGAAAGGGCTGATCTGTGAGCATAAATAAGGGGAAACAAGGGGTTGAATTTTGTTCTTATATTTCTTTCTTCACAATCATAACCTACCTTTTTTCTGAATTAAAGTCCAAATACTCTTCACTTGAAAATAAAAAACTAGAGACAATTAATAGTCAAATATTGAGATTATTAACTTTTGTCCAGTTTTTTTTTCAATATCAAATAATTATATTAGACTCTAATTAAATTTGAAACCGAATTAGAGTCTTAAACAAAAGTAAGGTTCTTCATGTTATTTTTTTTGCTCACAACATTAAAACTCAAAACTTTAAGGAGTATAATTACGTACAAATAACAAAACTCATTTGCTTTTAAGTGATAGACTAATGGTTTTTTTTTCGTATGATTAAGGTATCCTACATGTTTATTTTACATTCCATGAAAATTAATTATTTTGGGTTCGTAGTTATCTTTTTCAAAAATGTCTTTTTCAGTGTTTGAATTTGAATTTTCTTTTTAAAAATACAATATATTTTACTACTGCACTCAATACTTATTAATGTAATATACTAATAGTTACTGTAGCGTTAACTTTGCCAATAAGTGGTTGAATGTAATGGTAAGAAACATTACACTCCCATAACGAGAATACAAATTAAAAGAGACAACAACAAACCTAAATATCAACTGTAAAACTAATATGAAAAATTGAAAAAAAAAAAACTTCAAACCTTGAATCTAATATATTACCAAAGAAGTTGGGTATACAAATAACTTGCAGAAAAGGCAAATTAGAGTGGCCCAACAGATAAGTATCGGTTTGAAATTCTGAGGGGTTAAGTGGATTGAGTTTCATGTGAGAGACCAGTTCTTACACAATTCATGTGTCATTTTCCGTATTTGTTTTGCCACTGTATGAACACCAATACGATACATATTATCAAGTAATGATCTAATTTTTTTTAGTAAGAATGATTATACGTATCTTTTTTAATCGTGAAAGGTTTTGAAAACTGTTGGTCATTTTAAATCAACACGATAAAAATGATTTTTTAATAAATTATATATGATACTATATTTGGTTACTACTATAATAATAGGAGAAAGAAAACTTATTTAATATATATTACAATATTAAACATAAAATAAAAAATAATTAGTACAAATTTGAACTTAAAACTAAAATGACGAGAAAAAACTTTTATAAAAGAATGCCTCTTCAAAATAAGTTAAAGAAATTTTCTTTTTCCAAAATAAGTCATATTTATCAATTATACTAGTGAATAAATAACACTTATACTAAACATAACTTGAAATATTGTTTGGAATAATACCTCTATCCCTACGAGTAACAGCTAGAATTGGGGGAAGGCATTGCAGTTTAAGATTTGATTGAGCATGCTGATGGTAGGAATACACCCGTTTTAGAGTTGTCCAAGGGTTGGGTTAATCGTTTAAGTTCAAAAGACCACTCGAAATAAAGAGGGTTTGGATAAGTAGATAAAACTCGAAAAACAAACTTAAACAAAAACATAATAAAGCCTTGAACAGAAATTTTGAAGCTTAAACCAAGTTTAGACCGATTATATATGTATATTTAATATGAATTTTTATATTTTATAGATACAAATTTTTAATATAAGTAATTAACCCAAATAAAAATATTTTAAATCCACTATTCAAATCCATTCTGCTGAAGGCCAAAACTAACCTAAAAAATCTAATTTTTATTTTCTACCTATCAATCAAACCTGTAGTCAAACTTTTTTTTCCTCATATTTGCCTCCAAACAACATGCAATTTTAAATTCTAACCATTTAAATTTTCTTCTTGAAGTTATTTATCCGTCTCATCCCACCTCATATGCTGCATTTTCGACGATAAGCAGTTTGCCAAGCAACGACCAAAGATTTGTAATCTTTATGAAGCAATCTTTGTCATTGTTTCATGCGTGCCATTTGACCATTTGTAGGAGAAAAAAATGAAAGCTAACCATGGTTCCTAGCAATTATAGATGATTTTAGACGCTAGAAAACAAACTAACGAAGAAATAAAGTTAGATCTTAAATATTGAATTTTTTATTATATGATTTTTGAAATTTCTTTGTTTGTTCATTTGAGGTTATAACATTTTGATTACTGAAAATTTTTATTTCAAACGCGTATTTTATCTACTTAAATAAGTTTGAGTTAATTTTAAGGTATTGTTAATTAGATTTCGATCCTTGTAAAGTTTATTGTTTTTACATTACAATTTATTTATACAACCATTGTGTTTCAGTCCTCTTTTGTTTGTTATTGGTGCAAAATTCAAACAAACACAATTATTGATGGGCTAGTCGAGTCAGGTTCAAATTACCCTATTTTATATAGGGTTAAGTTTGGATAAAATTTCAAACTCATATTTCGAGTTGGGTATAAAGGATGTCCATCGATCCTTTGTCTTGGTTCGACTCAAACTCGATTTGGCTCATGGGCAACTTTAATCGGCTTGCTCCAATATCAGTTATTTACTTGCTATGGTTTGGAACAATATTTTAAAATTAGATTGGTGTTCGAATTGATCAAATCATCAATTTTTTGTTTAATTGGTTCGATAGCTAGTTCAACAACAATTAAATAAACAATTATAAATAATAGTAAATAAATTTTTTAAGAAACAAACTTATTCAATTGTCGATTTTTGTCCCGATTTTTTTTACCGATCCAATCTCTTTGTCTAAACTAATATATCAATCCATTCTCGATTCAACTAATTTAACTAGTTGATTTGAACTAATTTCAACAAAATGCTACCAAGTAAAAAAAAATGAAAAAAGTGAAATAGCATAAAAGGTAGTATGGTTGAGGTTTCACATTCAACTACACTCCATAATTGCTTGGATGGCAATACAAAGATAGGTAAATTAATTGAGGCATGAAGAGAGTGTTGTTTGTGAAAGAAATAGGAAATCATATGGTTTTCACATGTGGGTTCTCCAAAGCTTATCTCAACCTTAAAGGTGGTACATCATTATGATTTTTGGGCACAACTTGGAATGCTTACATTTTGTGAAAAAGGAAGAGTAGGGAATGTAAGAGCATGACAAAATTAAGGAAACAAAACCTTTTAACTTGGCTATATCTTAGCAAAGACTAATGAACTTGCACTTTGTAATGTTTGGGGGATTATTTTGGTATATTTGGTTAAATTGTTTATTTGTAATTTCACTAATGTATTGTGGGATATATAAAGATTCCTACTTATCAAAAAATAAAAACCTATTTTGGAACTCTAAAATTCATAAACTGACTAATTCTCCTTGAATAAGTAAAAAGACTTGTATTCCGAAGGAAGAAAATAGTTGAGTGTTATCTAATCTAATCTACTCTTCTCCTAATAATTAAGCACTTTTTATTTTATAAATTTTTTGTCTATATACTCGGTCATAGAAATTTTACCAATTAAAAAGTTCAAAATATCATTCATCCATCTGACACCTTCAAATTTATAAATTCACCATTGCCCTTTTTTCCCAATGGGGAAGGGAATGGAATACAAACAAAGATGGAGGCCAATTAACAATGGAAGATTAAGTTTTGAGGATTAATTAAAATTTTTTAAAGGGTTTAATGGAAATTATAAAAATTTTTGAAGGGTTTTAATTAATTTTTTTTTAAAATTTGTCAAGTTTTTCTCATATAAATTTTATTCTCTCATGGAGTGTATTTGTTTTGGTTAAACAAATAATACCAATTAACGATGCCTTTGAACCTGTAGAGTTGTGTAGATGCAACGGAAGAGAGTTTCAGGTTCTAACAAACATTCTATTTTGTCATTTCATTTAAAAAACAAACAATAGAAACTTGTACATAACCACCACCCACTTGTACAAACACAAACCAACAACACATGCAAAGAACACCAATCATACTCGTGGTAGCAACATTGAGATCAAACAATACTATGAATCTCATATCGACCAGAGTAAACTAACAAACCAGTCTATAAAGGTGGAGCTGGTAGACCATTTTTATCCAAGATGTTATCCAGAGAGAATGGGGGTTGATTCACCCAATTCATAAGACACATTCTTTCCTTAGATTGCTTAGCAATCCAATCAGCAATTTTATTGGCTGTTCTATCAATTTTTCTAAACACCAGCTCCTCAAAGTAATTGCTCAGTTCCTCAACATCTTTTTTCATTGGTTTTAATCTCCATTGATTACATTTATTTAGCACATTTAACTTCTCAATCAGTACAACACAATCGGATTAAATCCCTTATTCCTAGCTAATATCACCCCTAGGGGTGTAAATGAACAGAACGTTCGATGAACTATTTGTGAACCATTCGTGTAATGTTCATTTATTAAGCTAAATAAACGAGTATGAACAAAATTTTTATGTTTGTTTAATAAACGAACAAACACGAACAAAGGTGTGTTCTTTTCGTTTTTGTTCAGGAACAAGCTCGTATATTGGCTAGTTTATAAGCTTGTTTATTGACTCGTTTATTTATTAATGATATTTTCTTATAAAAATTCCATTAGTTTATAATAAGAAAATTATCTTAAAACTCGTTTATTGTTCCATTAGTATATATTGATAAAATTATATTGATTTGCATTTTTTCATTTATAATATAATTATTAACATTTATATTTGACTATTTTTTATCTAAACAATATATGTGTGTATGTATTTGTTGTTTGTTTGTTTGTTTATTATTTATTAAAATTATTCTTGAACATGTTCAATTTTATGTCTATAAAAATGTTCGTTTAATATTCGTGAACATTAAACAAACAAACATGAACACACATAATTTTAAATAAACAAATATGAACAAAAACTTGAAATTCTTAACGAATACAAACTGAACACGAACAAGCTTAAAAATAAACAAACGAACATGAATAGAGGTTTGTTCGTTCAAGCTCGGTTTATTTACAACCCTAATCACCCCTTCAATCACTACTTTAACTTTAGCTTCAACTTTGAGACAACTCATAGCCTTAACTCTTTTTACCATCCCAACAATTAGACGTCCTTTATAATCTCTAACTACCACCCAAATCCTAGCTCTCATTGTAGCCTCAACATAACTACCATCACAATTCACTTTAACCCACTCATCCCTTGGTAGCACTTAACTAGTTTGTACCTTACTAGTCCCATTACCCTTTTTACTTTGTATTTTCACCATTTGCTCATATTTTGAGATAGCCTTTTGAATTATAGTAATTACCTTTTCAATTGAGGACTTTTACTATGAAATAACATTTTGCAACACTCTTTCCATACCACCCAACAGGTTTGAGCAATTATATTTAATATCTTATTCTTTTCATTCCCATTCAATAGAGAAATCACCTACCATCGAAAGCAACCAAACATCAAAGGTAGTGATCCCCTCTTTCTTAATCTTAATATCAATATTCAAGCCAAACCAGACACACTGGGTCCAATCACACATAACACATAAGAAGCATATGTTCAATCGTCTCATCATACTTTCTACAAATTGGACAATTTGATTCATTCCTAATCCTTCTTTTAACCAAATTCACCATAGTAGTTAATGCATTTTTCACCACCCTAAAAAAAAATCATCTTTTGTTGAGCTTGCACATTCTATATTAACTTCCAAATGGCATTTTAAACAACATGAGAAGATCCAACACTCCTTAGTCTTACCCTCTCCACTTTCTCTTTAAGAATAAAGTAGCAAGATTTAACTGTGTTGTCCATCTGAAACTTTAGGCCAAATAATTCTATCTTGCCCCTACTCTTACAAACCAAAATCTTTCTAATTGCCTCAGTCTCATCATTAGAAATCAGCACCTGAATCTCATTCAAGTACCAAATACAATTTCTTCTATCAATCAATTGACATACCTTCTTAGCTAATCATTGTACTTGACTCTCATTTATTATTGGTCTTAAAGCCTTTTTGTAAAACCCCTAACCCGTATCCATTACATTACTAGAATTTACAGATCATTTGACAAAAATTTCACTTCATATAACATTCATAAGGCAAATTGTGCATATACCAAAATGCCAAAACACATATAGGCTAACATTTAGTCAAAATAATCTATACATGTCATTCTGACCAGAATCATATAATCCAAAAGTACCAATAGAACCGATGGATAGTGTGATATAGCTCCGATAAGCTTCCAACCCATTCAAGCTTCCAATAATTTGTAAGGTAAATAAAAACAAATACATAAGCAGTGAATGCTTACTAAGCTCGTATAATCTTTGATCATATCAATTTATTTCAAATACGAAATTTATACATATTAAGAATAATCCAACATTGATACTGCAATACTCATGAAGTTATATTCATCAACTCACGAGGTTAATATATTCACAATATCACTTGTACATATTATCCCAAACTTAGTAGGATTTTACATAACTTTAAATCTTCCAATTTACTTTATTTTCATTTGTTTTTCTTTACATTCCACACTCATTTCACATGCATGACTCACAAGTCATAAACATATCATTCAACCATGGTCTCAAGCTAGTGCATTTAAACAAAGCCTTTTTCGAATTAATCACATGATAAGTAATTTCATAAGAAATTGCATAATTTAAACCTTATCACTCTTTCATGAGCACTAGCATATTTTCACTTAAGTACTTATCATTTGAATACATCATATAAATAAACATATCACCATTCAACCAATAGCCTGGCATTTGCCTAAGCACCAAGCAACAACACTGGTTAGCATACTTGCACATAACATTGATAAACTTATTTTCTCGACATGTCACACTTGAGTTTATTACTCTTCTCAACATACATAATTTCTTGTGTTAACATATCAAAGATAATCACATATTTACATGTCTTGATACATATCATTCTCTTGTCGTTTCTTTATAAACATATATAATTTGTTTCATTATATCAATATTTCATGTACCATCATTTTCATGAATTTCGTGTATATTTATTCCGGTAACAGTTTATAATCATGAATATACATAGTTATCAGGCAAGTTTCATATACATGTATTTTCCATGTCATGTTTTAATATATCAAGTAAATCTCATTTCCATGTATTTAAGGTATATACCGGTAATAATTCATTCCGGATCATGTTCTCTCATATCAAGACTTTGCCTGTTGAACCATTAAAATATTGATGGATACTCGTGTAGTACACACAAATTGTACCTCACTGTAATCCGTCGATTCATATACTGTCCATCAATTCATATTCAGGAATGCTCATACGAGCATGTAAACAGGAAGCTCTTTCGAGCCATATAATGGGAAGCTCATGTGAGCCATGTAACGAAAAGCTTATTGGGCTTAATAATGGGAAACTCTTAAGAGCCATAATTAGGAAGCTCATGCAAGTCAATAACGGGTAGCTCCGAAGAGCCATTAATCGGGAAGCTCATGAAAGAGCCTTTAATTAGGAAGCTTCGGATAGCCATATATCGAGAAGTTTAAGCAAGCCAATATCAGGAAGCTCTAGAGAGCCTTTAAACAGGAAGCTCCGAAGAGCCATATATCAGGAAGCTCATAGGAGCTGCAGTGTGTCCACAACACATGTAGGATCACGACCGATCGGGAAGCTCCGAAGAGCTATTAACGGGAAGCTTGCAAGAACCATATACACAGGAAGCTCATGAGAGCTAATATTGGGACGCTCTTTCGAGCTATGGTGTGTTCGTAACATATGCAGAACCACAACCAATTCAGGAACCCAGTATCCATCGAATTTCATTTGCTCAAACGAGACTTATTTTTACCGGACATTTTCAGATATGTGATTAATACTTATACACGGTAATTATACATTTCACATACACAACATTCATTTAGTTATGCGAACTGACTTGGCTAAATTGCAGAAATACCAAGATTCAGGGATATTTTGGAAAATTTCTATTTTTCTTGATTTTCCACCTGATCTTGATCTAAATTAATAATTTCATTCAATTTATTAATTTAGACATAAAAAATTCATTTCATGCAATTTGGTCCTTTTTGACATTTTTACAAAATTGCCCCTAAAATTTTTCTTTTATTCAATTTAGTCCCTAAACTCAAAACAATGCAAATTAGCTATTTTTAATGTAAACCCATGCTAGCTGAATATTCATATATTTTCCTCCTCCTCCTCTTCATTTCATATCCTTAATGTAAATAACATGCTTATATGTAACATTATCTATAATTCAACTATTTACTTATATGTTCATATCAAAGCTGTCCACTTGAGTCATAGTCACTAAATTATGTATATCTTGAGTTACAAAATTCTAAATTAAGATCCACTTGATTTTTTTGAAACTAGACTCATATATTTATATCATAAAAATTTAAGAATTTATAATTTAGCTAATAAGTACAGTAAAATCTTCAAATTTATCTTTGTTCTGCTGTTTGATAGCTTCGACCTTTCTTTTCTACAAATTAAATATCTCTTAGTACGGGGTTTGGATGATGTTTCTGTTTGTTTCTCTTGAAAATAGAATAATTAAGAATTTAAAAATATAAATCTAAACCATTATTTTTTTTACAATTTTTTATGATTTTCCAAATTTAGAACAGGGGAACCCAAAATCAATCTGACCTTGTCTGACAAAAATTCATATATCTCATAATATGAAATTCTTTTGCTTACGATGTTTCTTATATGTAAAACTAGACTAAATAGGATTTAATTTAATACTTTAATTAGCCTCTAATTTAATTTCTACAATTTTTGGTGAATTTTCAAAGTCAGATTACTGTTGCTGTCCAAAACTGCTTTAATGCAAAATGTTGATAACCAAGTTTATAACATTCTCCTATCCTTTCTCTACAATATTTCCCATCACTTCCTCTTATTTCCCTTCACTAACATATCAAGAAAATAGAACCTTATATAAGAAAACATCATTTTCATGCTTTTTCAATAATATCAAACTTAAAAATATATTGAAATCTTGATGTTCTTACCTTGTCCTATTGATTTCAATCTTTAACTTGATTTTCTCTCTTCTCTAGCTTCTATTTCTTGAATCTAACTTGATATTTTAGCTCCCCATAGTCTCCTTATTATTTTTCTCTCTTGGTAGCTATGGAAATTCTTTTGATTTCTAAGTGAAAATGGTGAACTTTTTTATAAAAGGACCAAATTGTAAAGAAAAGAAAATTTCTTTCTTTCTTTTCTCTTCTCATGTTTTCTTTCCTTATATACTAAATAGAATAATAAAAAAATAATAATAAAATATAATTAAAAATCAAATCAAAATATTAATAAACTAATATTTATTCATTTAATTATTCTAAAATATCACCAACATCATCATTACTCTTTAAAATTATCTTCCTTACTAAATGACCATTTTGCCCCTTATGATTCTTCAGAATTTCTCTATTGACTCATCACTCATTTTGGTAAAATTTTGATTTAACCCCTCATACTTTTTTCCACTTATTCAATTTGGTCCTAATTCATCCATTTTCCTTAATTTCTAGATCTTTCCATCCTTAAAATATTTGCACTATTGGTCCTTCAACTTTTTCATATTTATATTTTAACCTCTTAAATTTTAAATATTTACTCTGGGGCCACAAAACTTTTCTCAATTTTGTGATTTAGTCATTTCTTGGATTGATATATCATAATATACTTCCCAATGTTGACATAACTCAAAATTTCCCTTTTTGTCACTTTATTTCTTTATTTTACTATATCAAGGATAATATCTTACTTTCTTACTGCAGTAATTTTTGGGATATTACACTTTTGATTAGGGACCCACTTATCCTTCCATATATTCATCACCTCATTTCTTCCTATAACATGTTATCTCACTTAATCTTTAATTAACATTCTCCTTTCTAATAAACTCGACCATATCTAAAAAGCTCTCGCACTTTTTCTAGTTTCCATGGCAGAAGTATTTGCAAAATATCGACCCTTAAGAACTTTAGCCCATAAAACTTTAGAATTTTGAACCAATCTCTAAAATTTTTTTAGCAAGAAGAGCCTTATTTATTAGTTACATAACTTTAAACCAAAGCCCTCCCTTTTCTTTCCAATAATCCTCTTCTTTATATATCCAATAGCTTTTGTTTTCTTCTTATCCCAAAAAGAAGTATTCTTAAATAGGTGCTAAGATTATTAACCCTTTAAATTCCTAGCCCGTTTTCCTTTTTTTTCTAATCTTTTCTAGCATTCAAATTGAAAATCACATTTGATTTATTTAAATTCATTATCTGTCTAGAAGCTTGCTTATATTCCTTCATTATTCATGTAAAAATGTAACCTCCCAAACCCGACCTAGACGTTATAGCCGAATCCTGAAGGTTACATTAACTATCAAAATGACCAAGTAAAAATGTTCAGTTTAAAAATCGCTATTTTGATCGTTTCTCGAAAAACTTAGTGTGGTTGCATTGGGCTTGTTAAAACACCAGTTCATTAGGTCATCTATAATTTAAGTTCAAATTATCAGAAAGTCGTGTCATTCGTAATAAAACTCAATTGGTTCCATCAGTAAACCTTTTAAACACTTCGTATTACCATTACGCAGCAAAAAAAGTCTTGCATTTGATTTTTTTAAGAAAATCCATATTTTAAGTCGTGTTAGGTCAGTTATTAGTTTGTTCAGTTTCCATCAAAATAACTTATGCATGCAAAATCCCAATTAAAAATAACCCATACCATAGTCCATACTTGAATAAAAATTACATTCCCTAAATAATACCAAAATAAATTATGTAAATTTTAAAATACTTTATTATGAAAAAATCTAAGATGAGACCTTTGTACATTGAATTCAACCTTAGTCCTGAGGGTTATTGTAAAGAGTAAACTAAGGGTTGAGCTTAAAAAGCCCAGTGTGAGTCTAAGCAAAAATAAGCATACAATTAGTCAATGAGGCATACAATTAATATACAATTCATACAATTTATAATGACATATCAACATATGTATATGACATGCTTAATGATACAGTGCATGTAATAACCCTTTTTTCAGTGGTGACGGAACAGTGGTTTTGGGACCACAAATTTCTATCGTATCAACTCATAAATATCATTTATAGAATATTTATGGAGTCATTAGGGTCGTATTAAATTTTGGTTAAGAAATTTTATCGTTTAGCTAGTTAATCAAAGAAAAGGATTAATTCATAAAAATTGCAAAAGTTAGTTATTATTAGTGATTTGGAGATTATAGTGTGCTATAGTGAAATAGGGAGGTTTAATTTAGCAATTAAGCCACTTTTTAAGTTAGTGGTCGACCATGATGTTGATTTTTTTTAAGTGTTGTAACATAAAATAATATTAGTTTAATAATAATAATTAATAATAATAAACAAAACAAAAGAGAAAAAGAAATTAGTTTTCTTCCCTATTCTCTATTCTTGCAAAACCGAAACCATTGTTAAGAGCTAGGAGATTCGGTCATCATTTTATTTTTGCATGTAAGCTATTTTGAGCTATTTTTTTTCTTGAATTTGAATATTTTTATGATTGTTGTCAAGATCTCCATTTAGTATTGTAATAGCCCGATTTTGGGGCTAATTGGAACAGTGGTTTCGGGACCACAAATTCGAAGCAGTAAAATTTATTTTTATTAGATTTTTATGGTCTACAGTTTCACGGTATAATTTTGTGAAAATTTTGTTTGAAAATTTTGACGTTTGGGCACTCAATTTAGTCAAAAGGACTAAATTGTAAAAAGTGCAAAAATTGACTTCTACATGCTAGAGGTGTCCAATTGCTATAAGAATTTAAATTAGAGGTCCTTAGATGATAATTAGACCAATTGTTAAGTTAGTGGACAAAAATGGACATGGAGAGATAAAATTTTAAAGAAAGGTGAAAAGGGCATTTTGGTCATTTAGTAAATAAAAGAATAAAAAGGGAAAATAAAGTCAAAATTGGTGTCCATCTTCTTCACCATAGCTGAAATTCTCAAGCTCTCCATAGCTAGGGTTTCTTCAACTTTCAAGCTTGATAGTAAGTGCATCCTAGCCCAGTTTTTAATGCTCTTTACGTTTTTGAAGTCGTATTCACCCGATCTTTCCATTTCTACCACTATTTTGAAGTAGGGTTCATGTTTAAAAATTTACCCATGTATGACATGCATGTGTTTTGATGTTTAATGGTAGAAAATGAAAGTTTGATGTGTAATAAACAACTTTTACTAAGTGATTTTTCATGAAAACACCAAAAAGGGACCTATTTGTAAAAAGTTGTAAAATGGGTGGTAAAATTCTGATTTGATGAAAAATTTGGGCTGATATGAGCATGTATATGGTTCGGCTAGGCTTGGGTAACAAATAAATTGAATACATTTCAATTTACGAGCCTAGGGATAAAAGTGTAAATATGTCAAAGTTTAGGGGAAAAAGTGTAATTTTTCCATAGTATGATTATTGCGCTGAATTGAATAATGTGAATAAGATATAAGCTAAATTTGCTATTATAGATCAAGAAAAACGAAGTTCGAGCCTTGATCGAGGGAAAAACAAGGTTATTGACGATTAGATCCATTTTTCCTATTTTTGTACTGGGGTAAGCTCATATGTAAATAATGCATTACTATTTATTTTTTAAATGTGTTATTATTGTATGAATTGTAATTTACTCTTTGAATGAATTCAGCACAGTTTCGACAAGTGAGAAATATCCCGGTTGAACCTTAGAAATAGATAGGATACAAATGTCATGACATTAGGGTTAGTTGAGATTACGTGTAAGACCATATCTGGGATATGGCATCGATATGAGATCTTGTGTAAGACCATAGCTGGGCTATTGGCATCGATATGAGATCCCATGTAAGACCATATTTGGGATATGACATCGATATGAGATCCCATATAAGACCATATCTGGGATATGGCATTGGTATGGTACTGTGACAGCCCTAAATTGACCCTAGTCAAAAAGTGGTTTCGGGACCACTAAACCGAGTCATAAAAATAATTGACCGTCATATTTGATGCTTATTATATGTATATATGCATGTGTGAAAATTTCATGTTTGAATTTTGTTAATTATAAGTGAATTTTATTAAATAGGACTTATGTGAGAAAATTTAGAAATGTGCTAGGCAAATGTAAAGTGGCCTATTTATGCATGTTGCAAATAATTGTACTTGCATGTCAAATTAACCAAAAACCAAGATGGTGGCCGGCCATGCTATGGGTTAAAGCCTATTATAAACATTTTGTGTTAGTGTTTTATGTTAGAAATAATAAAATAAAAGGTTAGTAATAAAGTAATGAAAATGAAATTGGTGATGAAAACAAAGTTCTCTCTTTGTTGTTCAACTTGGCCGAATAGACGAAACAAAAGAGGGGAAGAATTTCGGTCACTTGAATCCTTAGGGAGGTTAGTATATTGTGTTAAATTTGTGAAATGTTTACTTGTTTTAGGTAAATTATCATGGTTCTTGCTTAGCCCATGCTAAAATTTTCACTAATGATGGGTGAATGGAGCCTTCGGCTATGGTTATAAAGGAAGGAATTTTGATTGTTTTACTTGAATTTTGATGATGAATGTATTGAGGAAAGAACTTGGTCTTTCTAAAAATATGAATGGTTAAAGCTTATACTAGTAATAGCCGAATTAAAGAATGCTTGATGTCATGAGCAAATGTTGTTCATGTTATTTGGATGAGAAATGGTAGTTAGGTGAAGTAGAGTCTAGCAAATGAGCACATATGTGCATTAGTTGCTAAATGGAGAAAAATCGGCTAACAAGTGTGTACTAAGGCCGAATATGATTTTGAATATTATTGAGTAATGTATGTGTTTTGAATTGATGGAATGGAGAGGATGCTTTAATTGTGTTATGAACAATTATATGTTAAATTAAGGTTTGCTAAGCTAGCTATTAAGGTGAAGTGCAAATGTTAGTATTTGATTACTAGTGTATATATGTGTATTAGCCGAGTTTTGAACTTGAAACAAAATGGTATTTAGTCAATACAAGTAACCATATTTGTAGAATGTATTAAGTATATAATCGGCCTCAACATAGACATGCATATTCGGCCACATGAATGAATACATAGATTGATGTTGTACATTCAGCTATAGGTAAGCATATTGATGGCTTTATCTTGACTTAGAAAATCGGCTAAAGGAGAATATTGGCTAATATGTTGAATTTGATTCATGATTTCATACATATATGACTCTAATGCCTAATATATATGGGCTAAGTACCTTGAATTTCTCTTTGATGTTCAAAATGATTAAATCAATTTATTTGTTAAATTAAGCTCAAGAGCAAAGGGGAACTAAATCCGATAAAGGAAAGGAAAAGGTGATCGAATAGCCGTTGAAATCGTTCGACAACATTCGAGGTAAGTTTTCGAGTAATGGAACTTAGATTATGATTCGATTAGATCATGTTATATAGCGAATCAAAACCATGCTCTTTGTATGTGGTTATTGAGCCGAAAATGGTAATGGTAGATAAGTGCCTTGTGTCTGAGTTCTAGTAATGAAAACGAAATAAAGATGTGTTATGATTTGCGGACATATGTGCATGATTATTCGGATGATAACTGGACTAAGATCCGAAGGCATTCGTGCGAGTTGCTATATCCGGGCTATGTCCTGAAGGCATTTATGCTAGTGATTATATCCGGGCTAAGACCCGAAGGCATTTGTGCAAGTTGCTATATCCGGGCTAAGACCCGAAGGCATTTGTGCGAGTTGTTATATCCGGCTAAATCCCGAAGATACTTGGGTTTGGAAGTGAGCGATCTTGCTGTAATAATTTCAATTAATACGCTCATAAAATCTAAACGATAAGGTATGTTTTGTATATGCATCGGAAAAGTCGATTCATTTTAAATAGTATCCGTTCAATTGATTAATGAACTTTCGGCCTTTAGTTAGGTTTGATACCTTGTGTATGAATATGTTGATTGAAGCGTGAAGTAAGTATGATTATGAGAATGTGCATAGATGAAGTTATTCATTTAGCCATATGAATGTTATACTTTAGTCAAAACTAATTTCATTACTCAAACTTACTAAGCATTAAATGCTTATTTCGTTGCTTTGATTCTCTGTTTTACAGATTTTGTTCGTCAGCTATCGGACTCGGGATTGTCAAAGTCGAAGTCATCCACACTATCGAAGCCCTTTTGGTACTCTTTTAGTTGAACTCTGATAATGGCATGTATAGGACTGCCCTTTGTTGTTAGTCAAGTACCTTTGGTAATGTATATATTTGGATAGCCATGCGAAAATGGCTTATATATATATTGAGCATAGCATTATAATCATTTTGTATGTTGTTCATTGAGTGGTATGGAAATGTTTGGTAACGATTAGCCATTGGAATGGTTAATCACGATCATTTTGGTGCTATGTATGACAAAATTCTAGTTGATCCATGGAAAACCATGAAATAGGTAAAGTTACCTAAAAAAAAAGATGCTGACAGCAGCAGTGATGTGGATTTGAAAAATCGCTAAAAATAGTAGGAATGGAATTAAATAGTGAATAAATTATGTAATAGAACCTTGATGAATCTAATTTCATATGAAAGTAACGAAACAATCATATGAGTCGTATTTTATGAGATGTTTAAGATTTTGTGAAACAGGGCCAAAGTGATTTCTGGATCCCCTATTATGACTTTGGAAATTCACTATAAATTAATCAAAGATAATTAGAAGTCATTACCTATATGTACAGATTCCTTTTCGAGTCTAGTTTCTTTAGAAACAAACGACATAAGTATTGAAGCCCTGTACAGGGAGATATCTAAGTCGTAATGCGTGAAGGTTAGAGTAGTTGAACCCTGAAACAGGGGAGAATTTAACTAATAAACTGTACTAATTGGCCCAACCAAAAAGTCTAGAAAAAAATTTGAAGATAGATGTATGAGTCTAGTTTCAGGAAAAATTTACAGAATCGGTTTTCGAGCTTCAGAACTCGAGATATGATTTTTAAAGAGACTGTGATGCAGTTAACCAGCTTGTCTGGAAGTTTAAAAATGAACTGTGTAAGTAAATGAATTAAGTCCGTTAACACCTCGTGTTCGACTCCGACAACGTCTCGGGTACGGGGCGTTACAATTTTATTGGTATCAGAGCTACGGTTTAGTCGATTCTAGGACTACCGTAATACGTTTGGGTCTAGCTATACATGCCATTATGTGTTTATTTGATAGTGTGGTGATTTCTGACAGTTAAAAATGTGTTTACTTATAGAAATGGATCCCGATCCCAACCGAGCGGTAGCTGATGATCTTGAGAGTGTAGCGCCTGCTCCCGCACAAGGGACAGTGCCGGCGGACTCTCAACCTATTTCTAGTAATCAGAATGACGAAGCTAGACAGGCTTTTTATAGCGTGATGAATGATTGGTTCAACCAATACATTCGAACTAATACGGCTGTTCCACAACCTCCATTCCCGACTAATACAACCCCCGCACCTACAATACCTCCGGTAACTGACCAAATAAGGTCAAATAAGCCCCCAGTTGACAGAATCCGAAAACACGGGGCTACTGAATTTAAAGCTACGGACAGCGATGATGCCGAGCAAGCTGAATTTTGGTTGGACAACACTATTCGGGTACTCGATGAACTATCTTGCACACCCGATGAATGCCTAAAGTGTACTATCTCCTTGCTACGTGATTCTGCCTACTATTGGTGGAATACGTTGATTTCTGTTGTGCCCAGAGAGCAAGTAACTTGGGAGTTTTTCCAAACCAAGTTTCGAAAAAAGTATATCAGTCAGAGATTCATTGATCAAAAACGGCAGGAATTTCTTGAACTTAAACAAGGTTCCATGTCGGTTACTGATTATGAACAAAAGTTTGTAAGGCTTAGCCGGTACGCTCGAGAATGCATTTCTTCAGAAGCTGTGATGTGTAAATGTTTCGAGGATGGACTGAATGATGATATAAAGCTGTATGTTGGCATTTTAGAAATCCGAGAATTTGTGGTACTTGTCGAACGAGCTTGCAAAGCCGAAGAGCTCAGTAAGGAGAAAAGAAAAGCTGATATGGGAGCAAAGGAGTTTCGTAAGAGATCTTCGGGAAAGCCCTTTCAACAGTCATCGAAGAAATTTAGAGATGACTTAGGCCGGTCTAGAGACACTTCAGGATTTTCTAGACGAGATCGCGATCGACCCCTTGTGAGTACATGAGTCACGTCGGTCGCCAGTGTTGGAAATGATCATCGAGACAGAACGGAGTGCCAGTATTGTGGTAAATGGCATTCGGGGAGTTGTAGATTCCATGACCGCTCCTATTATAAGTGCGGATCAGCTGACCATTTTATCAAGGATTGCCCGAGACTGTCTGAACGAAATGTAAATCAGAGTGGGAAACCAGGTGCTACTACTGCCCGGGTTAGACCATCTAGAAACACAGGCAATGCTAGTGGCGGTCAGAGAGGATCTAGAGATGCTACAACCAGATCTGAGGCTCGTGCTCCTGCTAGAGCTTATGCTATACGCGCACGCGAGGATGCTTCCTCGCCAGATGTTATTACCGGTACTTTTACTCTCTTTGATACTAATGTGATTGCTTTGATTGACCCTGGTTCTACTCATTCTTATATATGTGAAACCTTAGCATCCAGTAAGACTTTACTTGTTGAGTCTACTGAGTTCGTAATTCGAGTGTCGAATCCCTTGGGTCGTTATGTACTTGTTGACAAAGTGTGTAAGAAATGTCCCCTAGTAATCCGAGGTTCCTGTTTTCCGACCGATTTGATGCTTTTACCGTTTGATGAATTTGATGTTATCCTCGGTATGGATTGGTTGACCGTACATGATGCAATTGTAAACTGCAAAAGAAAAACCATTGATTTGAGGTGTGTAAATAACGAGATAATCCGAGTTGAGTCTACTGACTTGAATGGGTTGCCAGCTGTAATATCATCGATGTTGGCTCAGAAATATGTAAGAAAGGGGTGTGAAGCATACCTTGCGTGTGTACTTGATGACAAAGAGTTAGAAAAGAAGCCTGAATCTGTGCCGGTGGTTTGTGAATATCTGGATGTTTTTCTCGAAGAATTACCGAGTTTACCACCTGTTCGGGAGGTAGAGTTTGGTATTGAGCTTGTACCTGGGACTACACCGATTTTGATAGCTCCGTATCGTATGGCACCAACCGAGTTAAAAGAGTTGAAAGCTCAGTTGCAAGAGTTGACGGATAGAGGTTTCGCTCGACCAAGTTTCTCACCTTGGGGTGCACCAGTATTGTTTGTGAAAAAGAAGGACGGAACCATGAGGTTGTGCATCGACTATCGTCAGCTGAATAAAGTGACAATAAAGAATAAATATCCGTTACCGCGTATTGATGATTTGTTTGATCAACTAAAGGAAGCCTCAGTGTTTTCAAAGATAGATTTGAGATCGGGTTATTATCAGTTGCGAATTCGAGATTCGGATATACCCAAAACTGCTTTCAGAACGAGATATGGTCACTACGAGTTCTTAGTGATGCCGTTTGGGCTCACTAATGCCCCTGCGGTATTTATGGATTTGATGAATCGGATCTTCAGACCGTATTTGGATCGGTTTGTAGTTGTGTTTATCGATGATATTTTGGTTTATTCGAGAAATGAAACCGATCATGCTGAACACCTGGGACTAGTGTTGCAAATTTTACGGGATAAGCAGTTATATGCTAAGTTTAGTAAGTGTGAGTTCTGGTTAAGAGAGGTTAGCTTCTTGGGTCATACGGTATCTGCATCGGGTATTCGAGTTGATCCGAGCAAAATTTCAGCCATACTTAACTGGAAGCCTCCGAGAAATATTACTGAGGTTCGGAGTTTTTTTGGGACTTGCCGGTTACTACAGACGGTTCATAAAGGGTTTCTCGATGATAGCCACACCAATAACGAAACTACTTCAGAAAGATGTTAAGTTCGAATGGACAGAAAAGTGTCAGAAAAGTTTCGATCAACTGAAGACTTATTTGACTGAAGCTCCAGTACTAGCGCAGCCCGAATCAGGCAAGGAGTTTGTCATTTACAGTGATGCATCCTTACTTGGGTTGGGTTGTGTATTGATGCAAGAAGGTCAAGTTGTAGCTTATGCGTCGAGACAATTGAAGCCACATGAGAAAAATTATCCAACCCATGATCTCGAACTAGCTGCCATCGTATTCGCTTTGAAAATATGGCGACATTACTTATTTGGTGGGAAGTGCCACGTATATTCGGATCACAAAAGTCTCAAAGATTTGATGACTCAAAGAGACTTAAATCTGCGACAAAGACGTTGGCTCGAGTTGTTAAAAGACTATGAGCTTGTCATTGACTATCACCCGGGAAAGGCTAATGTGGTTGCGGATGCCTTAAGTCGTAAATCACTGTTTGCTTTATGAACGATGAATGTACACTTGTCTGTTCTATCCGACAATGTGTTAGTAGCTGAATTAAAGGCCAAACCATTGTTGATTCATCAAATTCGTGAAGCTCAGAAAGTCGATGATGAATTGGTTGCAAAACGGGCTGAATGTGTTTCGAATATGGAATCAGAGTTTCAAATTGATGATGACGATTGTTTGAGGTTCAGAAGTCGTTTGTGTGTTCCAAGAAATTCAGAACTTATTTCGATGATTCTAAATGAAGCTCATTGTAGCCGAATGTCAATTCACCCGGGGAGTACGAAAATGTACAACGATCTGAGACGTCAATTTTGGTGGCATGTATGAAACGAGACATTTTCGAATTTGTTTCAAAGTGTTTAATATGTCAACAAGTGAAAGCGGAACATCAAGTGCCTACAGGTTTACTTCAGCCGATCATGATACCTGAATGGAAATGGGATCGAGTCACGATGGATTTTGTATCTGGGTTGCCAGTGTCGGCAAGTAAGAAAGATGCGATTTGGGTTGTTATTGATAGACTGACTAAGTCGGCTCACTTTATCCCCGTACGTACGGATTTTTCATTGGATAAACTAGCTGAATTGTATGTTTCTCAGATTGTGAGATTACACGGGGTACCTATTTCTATTGTGTCGGATAGAGATCCGAGGTTCACCTCGCAATTTTGGAAGAAATTGCAAGAAGCCTTGGGTACCAAGTTGCATTTTAGCACCGCTTTTCATCCACAGACTAATGGTCAATCCGAGCGGATAATTCAGATACTCGAGGATATGTTGAGATGTTGCATCCTTGAGTTTAGTGGTTCATAGGAGCGGTATTTACCTTTGATTGAATTCGCTTACAACAATAGTTTTCAATCAAGCATTAAGATGGCACCTTACGAGGCTTTGTACGGCCGTAAATGTCGTACACCATTGTTTTGGACCGAACTCCGTGAGAATAAAATTTTCGGAGTTGATTTGATTAAAGATGCTGAACAGAAAGTAAAAATAATTCGTGAAAGTCTGAAGGCAGCATCAGATCGTCAGAAGTCGTACACAGATTTAAAACGAAGAGATATTGAGTATCAGGTGGGAGACAAAGTGTTTCTTAAGGTTTCACCTTGGAAAAAGATACTCAGATTTGGCCGTAAGGGCAAATTGAGTCCGAGGTTCATTGGGCCATATGAAATCTCCGAACGATTTGGTCCAGTTGCATACAGGTTGCTTTTACCCCCTAAACTTGAAAGGATTCACAACAGTTTTCATGTTTCGATGCTTCGACGTTACAGATCTGATCCCTCGCACATAATTAATCCCTCCGAGGTTGAAATTCTATCCGATATGAGTTATGAAGAAGAACCGATACGTATCCTAGCTCGTGAAGTGAAAGAGTTGCGAAACAAAAGGGTTCCGTTAGTAAAGGTGTTATGGCTCAAACACGAAATCGAAGAAGCTACATGGGAAACCGAGGACTCTATGAAAGAACGATACCCAAACCTATTTACCGGTAAGATTTTCGGGGACGAAAATTTCTTAAGTGGGGGAGAGTTGTGACAGCCCTAAATTGACCCTAGTCGGAAAGTGGTTTCGGGACCACTAAACTGAGTCATAAAAATAATTGACCGTCATATTTGATGCTTATTATATGTATATATGCATGTGCGAAAATTTCATGTTTGAATTTTGTTAATTGTAAGTGAATTTTATTAAATAGGACTTATGTGAGAAAATTTAGAAATGTGCTAGGCAAATGTAAAGTGGCCTATTTATGCATGTTGCAAATAATTGTACTTGCATGTCAAATTAACCAAAAACCAAGATGGTGGCCGGCCATGCTATGGGTTAAAGCCTATTATAAACATTTTGTGTTAGTTTTTTATGTTAGAAATAATAAAATAAAAGGTTAGTAATAAAGTAATGTAAAGGAAATTGGTGATGAAAACAAAGTTCTCTCTTTGTTGTTCAACTTGGCCGAATAGAAGAAACAAAGGAGGGGAAGAATTTCGGTCACTTGAATCCTTAGGGAGGTTAGTATATTGTGTTAAATTTGTGAAATGTTTACTTGTTTTAGGTAAATTATCATGGTTCTTGCTTAGCCCATGCTAAAATTTTCACTAATGATGGGTGAATGGAGCCTTCGGCTATGGTTATAAAGGAAGGAATTTTGATTGTTTTACTTGAATTTTGATGATGAATGTATTGAGGAAAGAACTTGGTCTTTCTAAAAATATGAATGGTTAAAGCTTATACTAGTAATAGCCGAATTAAAGAATGCTTGATGTCATGAGCAAATGTTGTTCATGTTATTTGGATGAGAAATGGTAGTTAGGTGAAGTAGAGTCTAGCAAATGAGCACAT
This sequence comes from Gossypium hirsutum, assembly GCF_007990345.1. NCBI lineage: Eukaryota > Viridiplantae > Streptophyta > Magnoliopsida > Malvales > Malvaceae > Gossypium > Gossypium hirsutum. The sequence continues at coordinate 21,275,417 of NC_053429.1, forward strand.
ATGTGCATTAGTTGCTAAATGGAGAAAAATCGGCTAACAAGTGTGTACTAAGGCCGAATATGATTTTGAATATTATTGAGTAATGTATGTGTTTTGAATTGATGGAATGGAGAGGATGCTTTAATTGTGTTATGAACAATTATATGTTAAATTAAGGTTTGCTAAGCTAGCTATTAAGGTGAAGTGCAAATGTTAGTATTTGATTACTAGTGTATATATGTGTATTAGCCGAGTTTTGAACTTGAAACAAAATGGTATTTAGTCAATACAAGTAACCATATTTGTAGAATGTATTAAGTATATAATCGGCCTCAACATAGACATGCATATTCGGCCACATGAATGAATACATAGATTGATGTTGTACGTTCGGCTATAGGTAAACATATTGATGGCTTTATCTTGACTTAGAAAATCGGCTAAAGGAGAATATTGGCTAATATGTTGAATTTGATTCATGATTTCATACATATATGACTCTAATGCCTAATATATATGGGCTAAGTACCTTGAATTTCTCTTTGATGTTCAAAATGATTAAATCAATTTATTTGTTAAATTAAGCTCAAGAGCAAAGGGGAACTAAATCCGATAAAGGAAAGGAAAAGGTGATCGAATAGCCGTTGAAATCGTTCGACAACATCCGAGGTAAGTTTTCGAGTAATGGAACTTAGATTATGATTCGATTAGATCATGTTATATAGCGAATCAAAACCATGCTCTTTGTATGTGGTTATTGAGCCGAAAATGGTAATGGTAGATAAGTGCCTTGTGTCTGAGTTCTAGTAATGAAAACAAAATAAAGATGTGTTATGATTTGTGGACATATGCGCATGATTATTCGGATGATAACCGGACTAAAATCCGAAGGCATTCGTGCGAGTTGCTATATCCGGGCTATGTCCCGAAGGCATTTATGCTAGTGATTATATCCGGGCTAAGACCCGAAGGCATTTGTGCGAGTTGCTATATCCGGGCTAAGACCCGAAGGCATTTGTGCGAGTTGTTATATCCGGCTAAATCCCGAAGATACTTGGGTTTGGAAGTGAGCGATCTTGCTGTAATAATTTCAATTAATACGCTCATAAAATCCAAACGATAAGGTATGTTTCGTATATGCATCGGAAAAGTCGATTCATTTTAAATAGTATCCGTTCAATTGATTAACGAACTTTCGGCCTTTAATTAGGTTTGATACCTTGTGTATGAATATGTTGATTGAAGCGTGAAGTAAGTATGATTATGAGAATGTGAATATATGAAGTTATTCATTTAGCCATATGAATGTTATACTTTAGTCAAAACTAATTTCATTACTCAAACTTACTAAGCATTAAATGCTTATTTCGTTGCTTTGATTCTCTGTTTTATAGATTTTGCTTGTCAGCTATCGGACTCGAGATTGTCAAAGTCGAAGTCGTCCACACTATCGAAGCCCTTTTGGTACTCTTTTAGTTGAACTTTGATAATGGCATGTATAGGACTGCCCTTTGTTGTTAGTCAAGTACCTTTGGTAATGTATATATTTGGATAGCCATGCGAAAATGGCTTATATATATATTGAGCATAGCATTATAATCATTTTGTATGTTTTTCATTGAGTGGTATGGAAATTTTTGGTAACGATTAGCCATTGGAATGGTTAATCACGATCATTTTGGTGCTATGTATGACAAAATTCTAGTTGATCCATGGAAAACCATGAAATAGGTAAAGTTACCTAAAAAAAAAGATGCTGACAGCAGCAGTGATGTGGATTTGAAAAATCGCTAAAAATAGTAGGAATGGAATTAAATAGTGAATAAATCATGTAATCGAACCTTGATGAATATACTTTCATATGAAAGTAACGAAACGATTATATGAGCCGTATTTTATGAGATGTTTAAGTTTTTGTGAAACAGGGCCAGAGCGATTTCTGGATCCCCTGTTATGACTTTGGAAATTCACTATAAATTAATCAGAGATAATTAGAAGTCATTACCTATATGTACAGATTCCTTTTCAAGTCTAGTTTCTTTAGACACAAACGGCATAAGTATTGAAGCCCTGTACAGGGAGATATCTAAGTCGTAATGCATGAAGGTCAGAGTAGTCGAACCCTGAAACAGGGGAGACTTTAACTAATAAACTGTACTAATTGGCCCAACCAAAAATTCTAGAAAAAAATTTGAAGATAGATGTATGAGTCTAGTTTCAGGAAAAATTTACAGAATCGGTTTTCGAGCTTCGGAACTCGGGATATGATTTTTAAAGAGACTGTGATGCAGTTAACCAGCTTGTCTAGAAGTTTAAAAATGAACTGTGTATGTAAATGAATTAAGTCCGTTAACACCTCGTGTTCGACTCCGGCAACGGTCTCGGGTACGGGGCGTTACAGGTACTATGTTGTGAGATTTCCCAAGTATCCTTTAGTATTTCAAGTGGTTCAACAGGAAACCTAACGGCAAAGTTTAAGTTGTGAATAACTATGATATGTGATGAAAGATTATGGTAAGTTGCAAGTTGGTACAGGTATGTACAGAAAATTTATGCTTAATGAGCTCAGTATGTGATGAACCCTCTATAAGATTTGATTGAGTAAGCTACGATGTTAAAGTTTTAATATCATCTATGCCAAGTTCGACTAAGAGATTTACAATGACACTTATGTTAACTTACTTCATGTTAAGTATATGTTAGAGTGTGTTTATGATACATATTATTTGCATAGGAACTTACTAAGCTTTAAAGCTTACTCCCCTTTCTTTTTCCCTTGTCTTATAGTGTCACCAAGCTAGCTCGAGGATCGAAGACTGTCGGAGATCCATTCACACTATCAACTTAACATTTTCGGTACTAATGATTTTAATGTTTTGAGTTATGGCATGTATAGGGACTTGGTCTTTTTGTTATGTGTCATAGTTGATTTGGCCAAAAGTGTTGGCTTATGTTATTTGATAATTCATTTTGTAAATGGCCATTGAAATTGGCTAATATTGGCTTAAGTATATATATTTAAGATGATGTTTTCATGGATGTGTGAACTAGCATGGATTGAGTTGATAAACAGGTGATGTTTGTATGTGGTAGATGGTTGCATGTAAATGATACGTTGATACCTTTTTGGTGGCTGAATCGGATGTATGAATATGCTTGGAATTGTGTTGCTTATGGTTGTGTAGGTTGGTGCAAGTAAAGGTGGCAAAATGGCTTGGTAAATAGCCTTATTTTTGTCCACACGGGCGTGTGTCTGGGCCGTCTGTGACGCATGGCTTGCCCTATGGGTGTGTGATATGGCCGTGTGTCCCTTTCATTTTGAATTTTAGCTTCAAATTAGCCACACGAGGAGAGACATGACCATATGTCTTAGCCGTGTAAAGGACAAGGCCTGGGGACATGGGCATGTGCCCAGGGCGTGTGAAGTCTGCCCCTATTTTATGAAAAATGAAATTGCCTACACGGCCTAAGCACACGAGAATGTGTCTTGGCCGTGTGACTTCAATTTGATGATGATGTCATAAATAGAAAGTTACACGGGTTAGGGACACGGGCGTGTATGACCACATAGCCTACCCACATGGGCGTGTCCCAAGCCACACGAGCGTATGATCCTTGTTTTGATGAAAAATTCTCTAAGTGTTGGAAAGTTTTCTAAAGTTCTTGGTTTAGTCTCGAACCACTCCTAATGCATTTTTTGGGCTTCGTAGGCTCGATTAAGGGATGATATGAATATTTCTGAAAAGTTTTAAATTTGAATGGAAATTAATGTATCAGTTTTGAATGTTTGTTTGAGTTTAAGTCCAGTAATGCCTCGTACCCTATTTTGGTGTCAAATACAGGTAAAGGGTGTTACATTTAGTGGTATCAGAACTACGATTTAGTCGATTCTCGAACTAACGTAGCGTGTGTACGAGTCTAGCTATACATGCTATAAATGAATTGTAATAGTGTGATGACTCTTGACAATTGTAAATTGTGTTTTCGTATAGTAATGGATCCCAATCAAGCTGAGGCTGATAAAGTAAAAAGTAATGCATCAGCTCCAGCTCAATGGGTAGCGCCGTCTGATAGTAGACCTGTAACACCCCTTACCCGAGACCGTTTCTGGAGTCGAGCACGAGGCATTACTTAGCTTATCTTACCAATTCGGAGCATAAAAACTAGGTTTGAAAATTTATTTCATTATTCGCAGCAAATCTGTCCAATCGCGCAGCAGTTACTAAATTAATTATAACTTGAGCTACAGAACTCAAAATTTAATTCCGTAAATTTTCCCTGAAACTAGACTCATATATCTACTCACCATAAAATTTTTAGAATTTTTGGTTCAGCAAATTAGTACAGTTTATTAGTTAAAGTCTCCCCTGTTTCACCACCTGACTGCCCTGACCTCTAGTCACTAAAAATAAGTTTTCTCACTGTAGGATTTTCATATGAAGTTCTTACTTGTTTCTACAGAAAATGGACTCATTAAGAAATCTAAGCATGTAAATTTCAACTCATAACCATTTTTTTACAATTTGTAATTATTTTCTAAACTCAGAACAGGGGACTCCAAAAATAGTTCTGACCCTATCTTACTAAAATTCACATATCTTAAAATATAAATTTATTTTTTCTACACCGTTATTTTTCCATGAAAATAGACTCAACAAGATTTAATTCCATATATCATTCACCCTCTAATTCATTTTATACTATCTTGGGTGATTTTTCAAATTCACGTCATTGTGCTGCCTGAATTCTGTTTCTTTGCAAAATTTTATCCTTTCATGATTTCCATGCATAATTTATCACCTAATCTTTCATAACAACAAACACCTTCATCCTTAATCATTTTAATAACCATACATCATCAAATACTTACACATCACTCATTAGCAAAATCATCATTACAAACATACAAAATAACTAAATCCCTATACATGCCATAACTCAAACGTGTTTCGATATAAAATACCGAGCAGTTGTAGTTGATAGTGTGGACGATCTCCGACTTCTTTAGGATCCTTGAAGTGGCTTTGCAATACTATAAGAGAAAGAGAAATAAAAGAAGTAAGCATAAAGCTTAGTAAGTTTACTAGCAAATAAATAACAATATTTAACTTAAATAATTAAACTCAATGTCTATATCTCTAGTTTACTCTTTAGTTAATCTCATACTAGTTCTCTTACTTGTTTACTTAGAATACTTGTCTGCATAACTTACTCAATCCTTGCTGCATCGTTGAACATCAATTGATAGTATAATAAGTTCTTAAGTCTTACAACTTACCTGAGCTTGCCATTTATGCTTTAAACTGAACTTTCATGAACATGATTCATTTACAAGCCCGTTGAGCTACATTGGAATAATAAGGATACTCGGGTCTCTTCTGATAATAACATGCCAAAGCCATGTCCCAGACATGGTCTTACATGGGATGTTCTCGTGATGGTGCCCATGCCATGTCCCAGACATGGTCTTATAGGGGACCTCTCATCTCGGTGCCAATGCCATGTCCCAGACATGGTCTTACATGGGACCTCTCGTCTCGGTGCCCATGGCATGTCCCAGACATGGTCTTACAGGGGACCTCTCATGATCTTAAGGATGCCAATGCCATGTCCCAGACATGGTCTTACATGGGATCTCTTTACCCAAATGTCATGACATTCGTATCCAGTACCATCCTTATGTATCAACGGGACTTTTAAATTTTAATTCTCTATCATTTCATGCTTGGATCATCATCAAATAAATTCATAAAATAAATTCATAATTGCTGGAAATTAACAGCATTAATAATAAATATTGAAATATTGCATTTATTTACCGTAAACTTACCTCGGTACCAATTATAGCCAAATTCACCAACTTAGTCTTCAACTTTATTCTTCCCTTTGTCTAACCTCGAGTTTCGTACTTCTTGATCTAAAATAGTAAATTTAACTTATTTAATAATCACATTCATCAAAACAGCCCTCGACTCTAACTTTTTCAAAATTACAATTTTGCCCCTAAACTTTTACATAATTACATTTTTGCCCCAAGGCTCGGAAATTAAACTTCATCTCTTATTCTTATGTTTTATAACATTCTGAACATTTTTCCCTTCTATGGAAACATCAAATTCCCACTCTAACATGTACTTATGAACATTAGGTATTTTTACCGATTATGTCGTTTTACTCGTTTTCACTTAAAATCGCTTAGCAAAAGTTGTTTAACATAATTTCTAGCTTCATATTCTATCATAAAATATCAAAATAAACACTTTTCACCTATGGGTATTTTTCCAAATATAAACCCTAGGTTAAATTATTGCTAGAATAAGCTAAATTAAGCTACCGGGATCTCAAAAACGTAAAGAACATTAAAAATGGGGCTTGGGATCACTTACTATGGAGCTTGGAAGCTTGAAAACCCTAACTATGGCTTCCCCCCTTGCTGATTTCGTTCATATGAAGAAGATGATGATTTTTTCCATCTTTTTCCCTTTTAATTCATTTTAATTACTAGATTACCAAATTGCCCCTAACTTAAAAATTTTCTATTTCACTTATCTCATGTCCATTTTTGTCTACCAAGTTACCAATGGTATAATTACCATATAAGGACCTCCAATTTAAAGTTTCATAACAATTGGACACCTCTAACATGTAGAACTCAACTTTTGCACTTTTTACAATTTAGTCCTTTTGACTAAATTGAGTGCCCAAACGTCGAAATTTTCGAACGAAATTTTCAAAAAATAATTTTGTGAAATTGTAGACCATAAAAATATAAGAAAAATAAAATTTTTCTCATCGGATTTGTGGTTCCGAAACCACTGTTCCGATAACCTCAAATTTGGGCCATTACAACTCTCCCCCCCTTTTTAGGATTTTCGTCCTCGAAAATCTTACCAGTAAAGAGATTCGGGTATTGCTTCCTCATTGTCTCTTCCGGTTCCCATGTTGCTTCCTCAATTCCGTGCTTTTGCCATAGCACTTTCACCAGATTTACCTTTTTGTTTCTAAGCTCCTTTGTTTCTCGTGCTAATACTTTAACCGGTTCTTCATTATAAGTCATATCCGGCTGAATTTCTACTTCTGTTGGAGTAATAACATGTGAAGGATCTGATCGATACTGTCGTAGCATAGATACATGAAATACATTATGAATTTTGTCGAGTTCCGGTGGTAAAGCCAATCGGTAAGCAACTGGTCCAATTCTTTCTATAATCTCATATGGTCCGATAAATCTTGGGCTCAATTTACCCTTTCGACCGAACCGGAGAACTTTCTTCCAAGGAGACACTTTTAAGAATACTTTATCACCCACCTGAAATTCAATCTCCCTTCGTTTAAGATCGGCGTATGACTTTTGACGATCGGAAGTTGCTTTTAAACTATCCCGAATCAGTTTTACTTTTTCTTCTGTTTCCCGAATCAAATCAACCCCGTGTATCTTCTTTTCACTGAGCTCTGTCCAATATAATGGTGTTCTACATTTTCTACCATACAAAGCTTCATACGGAGCCATTTTAATACTGGACTGATAACTGTTATTATAAGCAAATTCAATCAAAGGTAGATACCTTTCCCAATTACCTTGAAACTCTAATGCACAACATCGGAGCATATCTTCCAATACCTGAATTACACGCTCAGATTGGCCATCTGTCTGAGGATGAAATGCAGTACTGAAATACAACTGAGTACCCAAAGCTTCTTGCAATTTGTTCCAGAAACGAGACGTAAATCGGGGATCTCTGTCTGATATAATGGAGACAGGCACTCCATGTAGTCTAACAATCTCAGATATATACAATCCAGCCAATTTATCTAAAGAATAATCCATACATACTGGGATAAAGTGCGCGGACTTTGTCAATCGGTCGACAATTACCCAAATGGCATCTTTCTTCCTCGGAGATAACTGTAACCCAGATACAAAATCTATAGTGATTCTTTCCCATTTCCATTCCGGTATAGTGATTGGCTGAAGCAACCCCGAAGGTACCTGATGTTCAGCCTTAACCTGCTGACATACTAAACATCTTGATACAAACTCAGAGATATCACGTTTCATACTCGGCCACCAATACATCTTTTTCAAGTCATTATACATTTTATTACCTCCCGGATGTACGGACATAATACCACTGTGTGCTTCGTGTAAAATCTTCTGTACAAGTTCTGAATTCTTCGGTACACATACTCTGCCTCTGAATAATAAACAACCATCAGTTCCAATCTAAAATTCTGAATCATTACCTGATTCACAATGCACCCGTTTAGCCTGTAATTTCTCATCATTCCTCTGAGCTTCACATATTTGTTGATGAAATGTCGATTTAGCTCTCAATTCAGCTATGATTGAACCATCATTAGACAGTGACAACCGGGTATTCATAGCTCGTAAAGCAAATAGAGATTTTCGGCTCAAAGCATCAGCTACCACGTTAGCCTTACCCGGATGGTAATCAATAACCAAATCATAATCCTTTATCAATTCAAGCCACCTGCGTTGTCTCAAATTCAAATCTTTCTGTGTCATCAAATATTTCAAGCTTTTGTGATCAGTATAAATATGACACTTTTCACCATACAAATAATGCCGCCATATTTTCAATGCAAATACAATAGCAGCTAACTCGAGATCATGTACCGGGTAGTTTCTTTCATGTGGCTTAAGTTGTCTTGAAGCATAGGCTATTACTTTATCTTCTTGCATCAAGACACAACCCAAACCATTTAATGATGCATCACTATAAATAATAAATTCCTTACCCGATTCAGGCTGTACCAACACAGGTGCTTTCGTTAACAACTCCTTCAATCGGTCGAAACTTTGCTGGCATTTTTCTGTCCATTAAAATTTAACATCTTTCTGTAATAAACGAGTCATTGAAGAAGCTATCATAGAAAACCCTTGTACAAATCTCCGATAATAACCAGCTAAACCCAAGAAACTTCTAACTTCAGATACATTTTTCGGTGGACTCCAATTGACAATAGCTGAAATTTTACTCGGATCTACCCTGATGCCTTCTGCGGATACAATATGTCCGAGAAAACCTACCTCTCGAAGCCAAAATTCACATTTACTGAATTTAGCATAAAGTTTCTTTTCACGCAGAATTTGCAACACTATTTTCAAATGTTCTGCATGCTCAGTTTCATCCCGAGAATAAACTAAAATGTCATCAATAAAAACTACTACAAACCTATCTAGATACGGTCTGAATATCCGGTTCATCAAATCCATGAATACTGCAGGTGCATTAGTCAACCCAAACGGCATAACCAGAAACTCATAATGCCCATACCTGGTTCTGAAAGCTGTCTTTGGCACATCTGGCTCTTTTACCCGTAACTGATAATAACCCGATCGGAGATCAATCTTTGAAAATACTGTGGCACCTTTCAGTTGATCAAATAAGTCATCAATTCGAGACAATGGGTACTTATTCTTTATAGTTACCTTATTAAGCTGCCGATAGTCAATACACAATCTCAAAGACCCATCTTTCTTTTTCACAAACAGAACTGGAGCACCCCAAGGTGAATGACTCGGACAAACAAAACTTCTGTCAACAAGTTCCTGTAACTGTGCCTTTAACTCTTTTAATTCTGTAGGAGCCATACGATACGGAGCTATGGAAATTGAGGCAGTTCCCGGAATCAGATCTATAGAAAATTCCACTTCTCTTTCTGGTGGCAACCCTGGTAACTCCTCTGGAAATACATCAGAAAATTCACATACAACTGGCACTGCCTGTATCTTTGACTTAGATACCTTAGTATCCAACACATACGCCAAATAAACATCATACCCTTTTCTAACACACCTCTGAGCTGTCATAACTGAAATCATATCGGATAATCCCTTTGTCTGATTAGATTTAACCCAAAGTAATTCTCCATTCTGGCATTTCAACACAACATATTTTTGTCTACAGTTTACTACTGCATCATGCTGAGTTAACCAATCCATGCCCAATATCACATCAAACTCATCAAAAGGCAATAACATCAAGTCAACCGGGAAACAAATTCCTTTTACCATCAGTGGATAATTTTTACAAACTTTATCCACTATCACAAACTGGCCCAGGGGGTTCGAGACTTTAACCATAAATTCAGTAGGTTCAACAGACAAATTTTTAACAAATGCTAATTTTGTGCATATATATGAATGTGTAGAGCCAGGATCAATTAATGCAATAATAGTAGTATCATAGAGAGAAAATGTACCCGCAATTACATCAGGAGAGGACGCCTCTTCACGAGCTCGAATAGCGTATGATCTTGCAGGTGCTCTAACATCTGATCTAACCGCTGAATCTTTGAATGCACCCCTATTACTTGCCCCCACTCCTGGGTTTCTCTGCGGTCTACCTCTGGTAGGAGCATTACCTGATCTCGCACTCGTTATTTCTTCTCTTTTAGTTGTTTTAGGACAATCCCGAATAAAGTGATCGGATGCTCCACATCTGAAACAAACATTTTCACCTGCTCTACACTCTCCGGGGTGGCGTCTCCCACATTGAGGACATTCCGGTCTAGGAGGTCGAGTACTGCCAGTACTTGCAACTGTAGTGGTTTGAGCTCTAAAACCCTCGAATCTTCTACTTCTGCTTCGGCCAGAATATATATGTGGAAAATGTGATCCGCTAGAGAGCTCCCTAGGCCTCTTAGATGTAGACTGAAATGATTTACTCATTTGCCTCTTCTTTGTATCCTGCGCTCCAGCTTCAGCTTTGCTCTTCTCTTTTTCTTTTAACAAGTCTTCTACTTTACAAGCTCTTTCTACCAGAACAACAAACTCTCTGATTTCCAATACACCCACTGATAGTCGGATGTCATCATTAAGCCCATCTTCAAATCTCTTGCACATGTTGGCTTCGGTGGATACAAATTCCCGAGCATACTTACTAAGTCTGACAAATTCGCGTTCATATTCAGTCACGGACATCTTACCTTGTTTTAGCTCAAGAAACTCCTTCCTTTTCTGCTCTGTAAATCACTGGCTGATGTACTTCTTTCGAAACTCCTCCTGAAAGAAATCCCAAGTAACCCTCTCACTCGGTACGATAGACACGAGAGTCTTCCACCAATGATAAGCGGAATCTCTGAGAAGTGAGACCACATACTTCATACATTCTTCCGGTGTACAAGATAATTCTTCAAAAACCCTGATGGTATTCTCAAGCCAGAATTCTGCTTTTTCTGCATCGTCATCTTTGGTAGCCCGAAATTCTTCAGCCCCTTGCTTCCTAATCTTATCAACAGGTGGTCTCTCCCTGATAAATATACCTGCAGCTGGGGAAGCTACATGGGGAACCTGTGAATCTTGAGGGGGTGGAGGTCTTACAGCCGGATTCGTACGAACGAACTCGGCAAACCAATCAGTCATAGCTTGGAAGAAGGCTTCTCTAGCTCCTCCTCCCTGTCTATCTGATGCAGGTCTTTCACTAACATTAACATCTGATGGCACCGTCCCTTCTGCGGGAATAGGCGCATTACTCTCTACTTCATCTGTACTAGCTCGTTCAGGATCCATAACTATAAAAGAAAATATTTTAAAATCGTCAGGAGTCGTCACACTATCAAAATATATAAGTATGGCATGTATAGGTAGACTCTTATTCTTACTGAGTATTTCCGAGAACTGACTAAACCTGCTCTGATACCAATAAAATGTAACACCCCTTACCCGAGACCGTTTCCGGAGTCGAGCACGAGGCATTACTTAGCTTATCTTACCAATTCGGAGCATAAAAACTAGGTTTGAAAATTTATTTCATTATTCGCAGCAAATCTGTCCAATCGCGCAGCAGTTACTAAATTAATTATAAATTGAGTTACAGAACTCAAAATTTAATTCCGTAAATTTTCCCTGAAACTAGACTCATATATCTACTCACCATAAAATTTTTAGAATTTTTGGTTCAGCAAATTAGTACAGTTTATTAGTTAAAGTCTCCCCTGTTTCACCACCTGACTGCCCTGACCTCTAGTCACTAAAAATAAGTTTTCTCACTGTAGGATTTTCATATGAAGTTCTTACTTGTTTCTACAGAAAATGGACTCATTAAGAAATCTAAGCATGTAAATTTCAACTCATAACCATTTTTTTACAATTTGTAATTATTTTCTAAACTCAGAACAGGGGACTCCAAAATAGTTCTGACCCTATCTTACTAAAATTCACATATCTTAAAATATAAATTTCTTTTTTCTACACCGTTATTTTTCCATGAAAATAGACTCAACAAGATTTAATTCCATATATCATTCACCCTCTAATTCATTTTATACTATCTTGGGTGATTTTTCAAATTCACGTCATTGTGCTGCCTGAATTCTGTTTCTTTGCAAAATTTTATCCTTTCATGATTTCCATGCATAATTTATCACCTAATCTTTCATAACAACAAACACCTTCATCCTTAATCATTTTAATAACCATACATCATCAAATACTTACACATCACTCATTAGCAAAATCATCATTACAAACATACAAAATAACTAAATCCCTATACATGCCATAACTCAAACGTGTTTCGATATAAAATACCGAGCAGTTGTAGTTGATAGTGTGGACGATCTCCGACTTCTTTAGGATCCTTGAAGTAGCTTTGCAATACTATAAGAGAAAGAGAAATAAAAGAAGTAAGCATAAAGCTTAGTAAGTTTACTAGCAAATAAATAACAATATTTAACTTAAATAATTAAACTCAATGTCTATATCTCTAGTTTACTCTTTAGTTAATCTCATACTAGTTCTCTTACTTGTTTACTTAGAATACTTGTCTGCATAACTTACTCAATCCTTGCTGCATCGTTGAACATCAATTGATAGTATAATAAGTTCTTAAGTCTTACAACTTACCTGAGCTTGCCATTTATGCTTTAAACTGAACTTTCATGAACATGATTCGTTTACAAGCCCGTTGAGCTACATTGGAATAATAAGGATACTCGGGTCTCTTCTGATAATAACATGCCAAAGCCATGTCCCAGACATGGTCTTACATGGGATGTTCTCGTGATGGTGCCCATGCCATGTCCCAGACATGGTCTTATAGGGGACCTCTCATCTCGGTGCCAACGCCATGTCCCAGACATGGTCTTACATGGGACCTCTCGTCTCGGTGCCCATGGCATGTCCCAGACATGGTCTTACAGGGGACCTCTCATGATCTTAAGGATGCCAATGCCATGTCCCAGACATGGTCTTACATGGGATCTCTTTACCCAAATGTCATGACATTCGTATCCAGTACCATCCTTATGTATCAACGGGACTTTTAAATTTTAATTCTCTATCATTTCATGCTTGGATCATCATCAAATAAATTCATAAAATAAATTCATAATTGCTGGAAATTAACAGCATTAATAATAAATATTGAAATATTGCATTTATTTACCGTAAACTTACCTCGGTACCAATTATAGCCAAATTCACCAACTTAGTCTTCAACTTTATTCTTCCCTTTGTCTAACCTCGAGTTTCGTACTTCTTGATCTAAAATAGTAAATTTAACTTATTTAATAATCACATTCATCAAAACAGCCCTCGACTCTAACTTTTTCAAAATTACAATTTTGCCCCTAAACTTTTACATAATTACATTTTTGCCCCAAGGCTCGGAAATTAAACTTCATCTCTTATTCTTATGTTTTATAACATTCTGAACATTTTTCCCTTCTATGGAAACATCAAATTCCCACTCTAACATGTACTTATGAACATTAGGTATTTTTACCGATTATGTCGTTTTACTCGTTTTCACTTAAAATCGCTTAGCAAAAGTTGTTTAACATAATTTCTAGCTTCATATTCTATCATAAAACATCAAAATAAACACTTTTCACCTATGGGTATTTTCCAAATATAAACCCTAGGTTAAATTATTGCTAGAATAAGCTAAATTAAGCTACCGGGATCCTAAAAACGTAAAGAACATTAAAAACGGGGCTTGGGATCACTTACTATGGAGCTTGGAAGCTTGAAAACCCTAACTATGGCTTCCCCCTTGCTGATTTCGTTCATATGAAGAAGATGATGATTTTTTCCATCTTTTTCCCTTTTAATTCATTTTAATTACTAGATTACCAAATTGCCCCTAACTTAAAAATTTTCTATTTCACTTATCTCATGTCCATTTTTGTCTACCAAGTTACCAATGGTATAATTACCATATAAGGACCTCCAATTTAAAGTTTCATAACAATTGGACACCTCTAACATGTAGAACTCAACTTTTGCACTTTTTACAATTTAGTCCTTTTGACTAAATTGAGTGCCCAAACGTCGAAATTTTCGAACGAAATTTTCAAAAAATCATTTTGTGAAATTGTAGACCATAAAAATATAAGAAAAATAAAATTTTTCTCATCGGATTTGTGGTTCCGAAACCACTGTTCCGATAACCTCAAATTTGGGCCATTACAAGACCCCCTACGATTAGTCAAGGAAAAGGAGGCAGGTAAGCCTTTCTCCACATGATGAATGAGTGGTATACGGAATTTGTTCGAACAAATCTGAATACCCAACCTCTTCCACCCCTACCCATTCCTTGACCTGTTCCCATAGCCCTTCAAGGTATGAATTTTATGAGAATGAACAAGCCCCAGGTAGATAAGATCCAAAAGCATGGGGCAGAAGATTTTAGAGCTAATGTGGATGATGTTCCCGTAAGAGTCAAGTTTTGGCTCGAAAATTCCATCAGAGTATTTGATGAGCTATCATGCACTCTAGATGAATGTTTAAAGTGTGCTATCTTGCTTCTAAAAGATTCTGCATATCATTGGTGGAATAGGCTTTTATCTGTGGTTCCAAGAGAAAGAGTCACATAGGAGATTCATCGATAAAAAATGTAAGGAGTTTCTTGAGCTGAAACAAGGTCGTATGACCGTTACAGAGTATGAGCAAGAATTTATCAGACTGAGTAAATACGCTTGGGAGTGTGTTTACACAGAAGCCATCATATGTAAGAGATTTAAGGATGGATTGAATGAATACATTCATGTGTTAGTTTGGATTTTAGAGCTGAAAAAGTTTGTGGCATTGGTTGAACAAGCTTGTAAGGCCGAAGAATTGAATAAAGAGAAGAGGAAAGCTGATCTTGAAGCTAGAGATTCAAAGAAAAGACAAATGAGTGAGTCGTTTCCATCTCAATATAAGAAGTCTAAAGAAATGTATTCCCTTTTGAATGTTTTAGCGGGGTATTCATGCAAAGATCGTGAGAAACAATATTCGAGTTTTAAATCTCAAGCCACCTCAATGGCGAGTGTGAGCAATGTAAGGTCCAATAGACCTGAATGTCTATAGTGTGGCAGACGTCATCCTGACAAGTGTAGGGTGAATGACTGGACATGTTTCAAGTGTGGCTCTTTAGAGCATTTTATCCGTGATTGTCCTGAAATGGTTGAGAAGGAAAAATTTTAGAGTATGAGGTCGAGTAATACTGCTACAAGAGGTAGGCCACCGAGAAATACTGTGAATAGTTCTAGTAGTAAGGGTATGACGAAAGACATCACTGTGAGATCTGAAGCTCGAGCACCAGCCAGAGCTTATGCCATCCATGTTCGCGAAGAAGCGACATCTCCCGATGTTATCGCTGGTACTTTTTCTCTGAGTTGCATTGATTGATGCTGGATCGACTCATTCTTATGTATGCGTAAAATTGGTAACTAGTAAAAGTTTACCTGTTGAGTTTACCGAGCTTGTGATTAAAGTGTCAAACCCTTTAGGCAAACATGTATTAGTTGATAGAGTTTGCAAGAATTGCCCCTTAATGATTCGAGATCACTATTTTACGACTGATTTAATGCTGTTGCCATTCGATGAATTCGATGTTATTTGGGTATGGATTGGTTGACATTACATGATGCCGTAGTGAACTATAAAAGAAAGATTATTGAACTGAAATGTGAAAATGGTGAAATTCTTCAGATTGATTTAGATTAGTCGAGTGAGTTGCCTGTTGTGATTTCTTCGATGTCTGCCCAAAGATATGTAAGGAAAGGTTATGAAGCTTATCTAGCTTACATGCTGAATACAAAAGAGTCTAAATTGAAAATTAAATCAATGCTGATAGTTTGTGAATATCTAGACGTGTTCCCAAAAGAGTTGCCTAAGTTACCTCCAGTTTGAGAAGTTGAATTTGGCATTGAGTTAGTTCCTGGTACTTCACCAATATTGATTGCTCCTTACAGGATGACTCCGACTGATTAAAAGAATTAAAAGCTCAGTTGCAAGAACTGATAGATAAGGGTTTTGCGAGATCGAGTTATTCCCCCTGAGGTGTTCCAGTGTTATTTGAAAAGAAAAAAGACGGATCCATGAGATTGTGCGTTGATTACTGACAACTCAACAAGGTTACCATAAAGAATAAGTATCTTTTACCAAGGATTGGTGACTTGTTTGACTAGTTGAGAGGAGCAACCGTGTTTTCAAAGACTGATTTGAGATCCGATGCCCCTGTTGTTTTCATGGACTTGATGAACCAAATTTTTTGACCATATTTGGATAAGTTTGTAGTTGTTTTTACTGATGACATACTGATTTATTCTCATGATAAGACCGAGCATGCCGAGCATTTGAGAGCTGTTTTACAAATTTTGAGAGATAAACAATTGTATGCAAAGTTCAGTAAAAGTGAGTTTTGGCTCAGAGAAGTTGGATTTTTAGGACATATCGTTTCAGGTGATGGTATTTGGGTTGATCCTAGTAAAATTTCAGCGATTGTTAATTGGAAACCACCAAGAAATGTGTCTGATGTTAGAAGCTTTTTGGGCTTAGCTGGTTACTACCGTTGGTTTGTCAAAGGATTTTTGATGATTGCTACTCTTATGATGAGATTGTTGCAAAAAGATGTCAAGTTTGAATGGTCTGAAAATGTCAACAAAGTTTTGATAAGTTGAAAGCCTTATTGACTGAGGCACCGGTTTTAGTACAACCTGATCTAAAAAAAGAGTTTGTGATTTATAGCGACGCGTCACTAAATAGATTAGGATGCGTGTTGATGCAAGAGGGTAAGGTGGTAGCCTATGCCTCGAGACAATTGAAGCCACACGCGAAGAATTACCCGATGCATGATTTGGAATTAGCCGCTATTGTGTTTGCTTTGAAGATAATGGCGACACCATTTGTACGGTGAGAAATGTCATGTTTTTACCGACCATAAGAGTTTAAATTATTTGATGACTCAGAAGGACTTGAACTTACGGCAATGAAGATGGTTTGACTTGCTGAAAATTATGAGTTGGCGATTGACTATCACCAGGGTAAATGTAGTCGTAGATGCCTTGAGTAGAAAGGCCTTGTTTGCCTGGAAGGAATTGAACATGAGATTGACTTCATTCTACAACAGTTCTATTCTAGCTGAGTTGAGAGCTAGGTCGATTTTTATTCAGCAGATTTGTGAAGCCCAGAAATGTGACAGTGATCTGCAAGCCAAGAGAGCTCAGTGTGAATCGGTTAGTGATTCAGACTTCCATGTCTGATTCGATGATTGTTTGATGTTTCGAGATAGGATTAGTGTACCGAAAAATGATGAGCTTGTTCAGAAAATTCTTCATGAAGCACGTAATGGTTGTTTATCTGTGCATCCGGGTAGTATGAAAATGTATAATGATTTAAAGAAAATGTATTAGTGGTCGAGCATGAAAAGAGATATCTCCGAGTTTGTTTCGAGATGCTTGATATGCCAACAAGTGAAAGTTGAACACCAAGTGCCTTAGAGATTACTTCAGCCAGTGATGGTATCCGAGTGGAAATGAGATAAGGTTACGATGGATTTCATAATGGGTTTGCCTCTGACACCGAAAAAGAAAGATGCTGCATGGGTTGTGGTTGATAGATTGACGAAATCAGCTCACTTTATTCCGGTATATACCGATTATTCACTTGATAGGCTAGCTGATCTATATATTGCTAAGATTGTGAGATTACATGGGGTGCCTGTTTCTATTATTTCGAATAGAGATATGAGGTTTACCTTGAGGTTTTGGAAAAAGTTGCAAGAAGCCTTAGGTACGAAATTGAGTTTTAGTATCGCATTTCATCCACAGACATACGATCAATCCGAAAGAGTAATTCAGATACTTGAAGATATGCTTCGATGTTGTTTATTGGAATTCGAGGGTAGTTGGGAAAAATACCTACCACTAGTCGAATTCGCCTATAACGACAGTTTTTAGTCAGTATAAAGATGGCGCCTTATGGGGCATTGTATGGCCACAAGTTCCGAACACCTTTGTATTGGACCGAACTTAGTGAGAAACAGATTCACGGGGTCGACTTGGTTAAAAAAACCAAAGAGAAAGCAAAAGTAATTCGAGATTGTTTGAAAGTTGCTTCCGATATATATAAATCATACACGGATTTGAAAAGAAAAGAGATCAAGTTTCAAGTTGGGGATAAAGTATTTTTGAAAGTATCTCTGTGGAAGGAAATTCTCAGATTTGGCCGTAAGGGCAAGTTGTGTCCACGTTTCATTGGGCCGTATGAGATTGTTGAAAGAATAGGGCCAGTGGCGTATTGGTTAGCTTTACCGATGGAGTTGGAAAGGATTTATAATGTATTTCATGTGTCGATGTTGCGATGATACCGTTTTGATCATACACATGTGATTTCTCCAACAGAAATAGAGATTTGACTGACTATGACGTATAGTGAGGAACCGATCAAGATATTAGCCTAGGAAGTAAAATAGTTGAGGAATAAAAGTACAGCTCTTGTGAAAGTGTTGTGGCAAAGACATGGAGTTGAAAAAGCTATGTGGGAACCTGAGGAGGTTGTGAGAAAATAGTACCCAAACCTCTTTTCTGGTAAGATTTTTGGGGACGAAAATCCCTAAAGGGGGGAGAGTTGTAACAGCTCAATTTTGGGGCTAGTTGAAACGGTGGTTTTGGGACCACAAATCCTACACATAAAAATTCATTTTTATTAGATTTTTATGGTCTACAATTTTAGGGAATGATTTCGTGAAAATTTCGTTCGAAAATTTTGACGTTCGGGCACTCAATTTAGTTAAAAGGACTAAATTGTAAAAAATGTAAAAGTTGAGTTCTACATGCTAGAGGTGTCCAATTTCTATGAGAATTTAAATTAGTGATCCTTAGCTGATGATTAGACAAATTTTAAGTTAGTGGATAAAAATGGACATAGAGAGATAAATTTTTAGAGAAAGGTGAAAATGACATTTTGGTCATTTGGTAAATAAAAGAATAAAAAGGGAAAATAAAGTCAAAATTGGTGTCCATATTCTTCACCATAGCAAAAATTCTCAAGCTCTCGATAACTAGGATTTCTTCAAATTTCAAGCTTGATAGTAAGTGCATCCTAACCCCGTTTGTAATGCTCTTTACGTTTTTAAAGTCGTATTCACCCAATCTTTCCATTTCTACCACTATTTTGAAGTAGGGTTCATGGTTAAAAATTTACCCATGTATGACATGCATGTGTTTTGATGTTTAATGGTAGAAAATGAAAGTTTGATGTGTAATAAACAACTTTTACTAAGTGATTTTCCATGAAAACACCAAAAAGGGACCTATTTGTAAAAAGTTGTAAAATAGGCAGTAAAAGTCTGATTTGATGAAAAATGTGTGCTGATATGAGCATGTATATGGTTCTGCTAAGTTTGGGTAACAAAGAAATTGAATACATTTCAATTTACGAGCCTAGGGACAAAAGTGTAGTAAATATATCAAAGTTTAAGGGCAAAAGTGTAATTTTGCCATAATATGATTATTGGACTGAATTGGATAATGTGAATAATAAATAAGCTAAATTTGCTATTATAGATCAAGAAAAATGAAGTTCGGACCTCAATCGAAGGAAGAGTAAGGTTGTTGACGATTAGATCCATTTATCCTATTTTTGTACTGAGGTAAGTTCGTATGTAAATAATGCATTACTATTTATGCTTTAATTGTGTTATTATTGTATGAATTGTAATTTACTCTTTGAATGAATTTGACAAAGTTTCGACAAGTGAGAAATATCCTGGTTGAACCTTAGGAGTAGATAGGATACAAACGTCATGACATTAGGATTAGTTGAGATTACGTGTAAGACCATATCTGGGATATGGGATCGATATGAGATTTCGTTTAAGACCATAGCTGGGCTATTGGCATCGATATGAGATCCCATGTAAGACCAAATCTGGGATATGGCATTGGTATGGTACTATGTATGTGAGATTTCCCGAGTATCCTTTAGTATTCCAAGTGGTTCAAGAAGAAACCTAGTGGAAAAATTTAAGTTGTGAATAACTATGGTATGTGATGAAAGATTATGGTAAGTTGCAAGTTGGTACAGGTATGTACATAAAACTCATGCTTAATGAGCTCAATATGCGATGAACCCTCGGTAAGATTTGATTGGGTAAGCTACGATGCTAAAGTTTTAATATCATTTATGCCAAGTTCGTTTAAGAGATTTACAATGAGACTTATGTTAATTTACTTCATGTTAAATATATATTAAAGTGTGTTTATGATGCATATTATTTGCATAGGAACTTACTAAGCTTTAAAGCTTACTCCTCTTTCTTTTTCCCTTGTCTTATAGTGTCACCAAGCTAGCTCTGGGATTGAAGACTGTCGGAGATCCATTCACACTATCAACTTAACATTTTGGGCACCAATGATTTTAATGTTTTGAGTTATGGCATGTATAGGGACTTGGTCTTTTTGTTAAGTGTCATAGTTGATTTGGCCTAAAGTGTTGGCTTATGTTATTTGATAAATCATTTTGTAAATGGCCATTGAAATTGGCTAATATTGGCTTTAGTATATATATGCATAAGATGATGTTTTCATGGATGTGTGAACTCGTATGGATTGAGTTTATAAATAGGTGATGTTTGTATGTGGTAGATGGTTGCATGTAAATGATACGTTGATACCTTGTTGGTGGTTGAATTGGTTGTATGAATATGCTTGGAATTGTGTTGCTTATGGTTGTGTAGGTTGGTGCAAGTAAGGATGGCAAAATGACTTGGTAAATAGCCTTATTTTTGTCCACATGGGTAGACAAACGAGCGTGTGTCTAGGCCATGTGTAACACACAGCTTGCCCTATGGGTGTGTGATCCGGCTGTGTGTCCCCTGCATTTTGAATTTTAGCTTCAAATTGGACACATGAGCGGAGACATGGCCGTGTGTCTCAGCTGTGTAAAGGACATGACCCAGGGACATGGGCATGTGCCCAGGGTGTGTGAAGTTTGCACTTATTTTATGAAAAATTATGAAAAATTAAATTGCCCACACGGCCTAAGCACAAAGGCTTGTGACTTGGCCGTGTGACTTCAATTTGATGATGACGTCATAAACAGATATTTACACTAGTTAGGAACACGGGCGTGTGTGACCACATGGCCTACCCATACGGGCGTGTCCCATGCCACACGGGTGCGTGAATCCTCTTTTGATGAAAAATTCTCTAAGTGTTGGAAAGTTTTCTAAAGTTCTTGGTTTAGTCTCGAAGCATTCTTAATGCATGTTTTGGGCCTCGTAGGCTCATTTAAGGGACGATATGAATATTTTTGAAAAGTTTTAAATTTGAGTGGAAATTTATGTCTCAGTTTCGAATGTTTATTTGAGTTTAAGTCCGGTAATGCTTCGTACTCTGTTTCGGTATCGAATACGGGTAAGGGGTGTTACAAGTATAGGAATTATTTTGTGAATTTTTGATAGTTTAAAGATTTTACCATTGATGTTCTGAAACTTTTGAATTGCAAATGGGTTATTTGGAAGCTTAATAATGGGTTTGATTTAGTTGTAAAGCCATTTTGTTTAGATTTAAGTTTAATAACTTATATAGATAAATATTAAAATTTGAGGTGTATTATTAATATTTTTTTTTAGAAATTAAATGGCTGTTAGTTATTATAAGGGTTTGACATAAAAGGGTTTAAAGTTAAATGGTAAAATAAAATTGATTTGGTATTAGGGATCAAATTGTATAAAGTGTAAATGTTAGGGGTAAATATGAAAAATTGTAATGAAAGAATTATATGTATTGAATTGTATAGAATATGAAAATTGAGGTTGATAATTGAAATAAATTATGTTTTAGATCAAGATCAAATTGATAATCATGGAAAATGGAAGGTTGTTAATTAGACCCGAAACTTTTACTGTTTCTGTATTTTGGCGCTGATAAGTTTGTACGTTTTATAATTAAATATCTATATGCAATGTTTGATGATATAATATGATATAATAGATACAATTGCTTTATTATTGATGTAAAGTTATATGAGAAATATTATTGAATTTCAATACTTAGATCAGATGAATGTGAGATAGAGTACAATTGAATGACAGCGTGTTATGTGGGGATTGGAGTGGAGATTTTTGAGGTGTGATATATGTATTTTTCCGAATAGGCCAAGATTCACTATTTTTTGTAAAATCTCGTGTTATTCTTCTTATTTTGGCATGTTTACGGATGGATTAGCTCTTCGAAGTATCTAGCGTGTTTACAGACGGATTAGCTCTTCGGAGCATTTGGAGTGTTTTTGATTGGATTAGCTCTTATGAGCGTTTGGTGTGTTTCGGCTGGATTACTTGTGTACTCGTATCTGTAAGTCATTCATCATATCATAAATTATTGTGCTACAACTTATTTAGTAATTTTGAATGGAATAGCATGTATTTGATCTTTTGAATTGATTTCATGGTGAACATGTATATATATATTTCCAAAAATTTCCATTTGAACTTTAAGCTAAGTAATGTAATTCACTGGTTCGACTTTGTGGATGGAAGGAAACACTTACTATTGAATTATGTTATATTTACTTCGATAAGATTTATTATTTCTACACGTGGAACTTACTAAGCTTCAATAAGCTTACTTGTGTTAATTTCTGTTCTTGTAGATACTCTTAAAGGTTGGACGATTGGATCAACACTTAAGTTACACTATCCACCTGTTTTTTGGTAGTTTTTGAACATTTTGGGCAAGGTTTATAATGGCATGTATAGGGTGTTTTGCAATGATATTTTGATGAATGTGTTGTTCATACTTTGGCATGTCTAAATTTTGAAAGTCATGTTGGTTTGGTACCATTTGATGCCTTGACAAATTATATCACTTTGGTCACCTTGTTATGTATGTTGATAATTTTTTTATGGTTTTTTTTAAATGAATTTAGAATGGTCAATATGTGGTATGTTTTGGTAAGTCTTGAACTAGGATATGATGCTTAAAATGTGATAATTTTTTACATGTTTAGGTTAATGTTGTTTGTATGCATTTGAGGTGCCTTGGAATGGTATATTGGTTAGTTGAATTAGGATTTTGAAATGATATTTTGATGTGTGATTTGGTGATGTTTAGGTACTTTTAAAATCTATTTAAACGGGTTGAAAGTTCGTGCATGAAATGATCTTGGAAATGGCTTGATTTTAGGTAAATTTGGGTCCACACGACCTGAGACACTAGCGTGTGACTCAGCCATGTGAGGCACATGGCCTGGCAACACAGCCATGTGTCATCTAATGATTTCTTTATGGTGCAAGTCAGAGATTTACACGGCCTAGCGCACGGGCGTATGACACGATCGTGTGACCCTACTCAGTGTGTAATAGCCCAATCTAGGGCCTAGTCGGAATAGTGGTCTCGGGACCACAAATCCAGAGTTGATAAATTATTTTATTATTATTTTGGAGTCATTGCATGTTTATATAAGTGTATGAAAAATTTGGTGAGTTAATTTTGACGTTTGCGAGTCCAATTGCGAGAAAGGACTAAATCACATAAAATGCAAAAGTCCTAAATTGATAGCTAAAAGTGTCAAATAGCTAGAGAATAAAAATTGGAGGTCTTTAAAGGGCAATTAGACCTTATTGTGATAGCTTGGCTGGCCATGGGAGGTAAAAATGTTGAAAAGTCAACATTAGGTAAGTTGATGACGTAATGCATGATATAATAATGCCCTAAGCCTAGCTATCATCTTTTTCTTTCATTTTTTGTTCTTTACCACCGATTTTTCAGCCGTTGTTAGGGATTGAGCTTCAAAAATTTCAGCAACTCATTCCTCTTGCAAGTAAGTGATTTTTATGGCTTTTCTTGAATACTTTTGTACTTTTGAGACCCTTGAAGCATAAGATTTCAAATGAGGGTACTATTTTACAAAATGAATAAGAGTTTAGGGTTTTTCCATGAATGGATTTGTAATGTTTGCTGAGTTTTTGTGGAAGAAAATGAGTCTTGGGTGTCTTATAACCAACTTTTGTGAAATGTGTTAGCATGAAAACACCTAAAAAGGACCATTTTGCACAAGTTCTAAAATAGATGTTAAATATGTGAAATAGTGAGAATTTGGAGTTGCTATAAGAGTAAAAAGGTTCGGCTAGGCTTAAGATGTGAGAAAGTTCGATAAAAATTAATTTTCGAACTTAGGGGTAAAATGGTCAGTTTGCAAAAGTCTAGGGGCAAATTTGCTCAATTATGAATTGTAAAGTGCCTAGATTGATAAAGTGAGTAAATAAGTGCATTTTGCTATCATAGATCAAGAAATACCAAATCCAAACCTAGATCGGGGGAAAACCAAGCAAATCAACTAAATGGGCTAGTCGCCACATTTTGTAATCCGAGGTAAGTTGTATGTAACAATACAACTACATTGCTTATGTATGTGTTTAATTGTATTTGAATTATTACGACATGAATTGCTTGATTTTGGAAATGAGATAATATGATGAGAATAGAGATAATAGAATTCCCAACTGAACCTCAGGAAATAAATCGGATATTCATGCCATGACATTTGGTTCACTTGTATGAGCTAGTGTAAGACATGTTTGGGGCATGCATCGGCCATATTATGAGAGCAAGTGTAAGACCATGTCTAGGACATGGCATCGGCATAGAGACGAGTGCTAGTGTAAGACATGTTTGGGACATGCATCGGCCTCGAGACGTAAGCTAGTGGAAGACATGTCTGGGACATGCATTGGCTACGATAAGTGTCAGTGTAAGACCATGTCTGGGACATGGCATCGGCACATATATACTAGAACTTGTGAAGACCATGTCTGGGACATGGCATCGATGTCTGACCCCATATTTGAGGCTAAATGAGTATTCGATAATGTTCCATATGGTTCAACGGTGAAAGTATGATTTAAAGTTAACAAGTAAAGTATAACCGTGTTGTGAGTGGTACAGGTACCTATATGGTATGTATGAAATGTGAGCTCAATATATGCTATATGAGGTGTAATGAATATTGATGAGTAAGTTTTGCTTATGCCACTTGTGTATTATGATACTTGTTGATGAATGGTAAAGATATATTGTATATTTATTTATGAGCAACTTACTAAGCTTTATGCTTACTTCCTCTCCTTTTCCATTTTCTTATAATGCCACTTATCTAGCTCAAGGATCAACGGAAGTCAGAGATATCGATCACACTATCAATCGAAGCTTTCGGTATAGTTTGATTTATATTTTTGAATATGACATGTATAGGGCTTAGACTTTTCTATATTTGTGTCATTGAAATCTGGCCAAATGTGTTGGCTTGGGTTGGGAACCCTTCATTTTGTATTAAGCCTTGAATGATGGCTAATATTCATTTTTGATTTATATGCAAAGATGTTATTTTCATAGATGAGTAAAATGTACAAATGGAATGTTTTTTATTGTGCCCGATTTGGTTGCATGGGATAGTCTTATCTCGATTGTGGTTGCTATTATGCAGGTTGTGTAAATAAGGGTGGAAAATAGGCTTGGTAAATAGCCTTATATTGTCCACACGGGTAGACACACGGGCGTGTGTCTAGGCCGAGTGTGATGCACGGTCTGCTCTATAGGCGTGTGGTCCGGCCATGTGTCCCCTGCACGTAAAAATTTCAAGTCAGTATGCATGATAGTAAACACATGGGCAGAGACACAGCCGTGTATCTCAGCCGTGTGATGGACATGGCCTAACATATGGGTTTGTGCTTTGGCCATGTGATATTTTAGGGATGCTGACGTAAGAAACAAAATGTCCATGTTTTTGCACACGGGCTAGGACACAGGCGTGTCATGGCTTGTGAAGGACACGGGCCAGGCACACGGGCGTGTGCCAGGCGGTGTGAAAACCCTTACAGGTGTGCATTTAGAATTATTTCCATACAGGTGGAGGACACAGGCATGTCCCTATAGTACATAGGCCGTGTGAGCCACATGGGCCATCAACACGACCATGTTGAAATGGCCACACGGGCATGTTGCCCTTCTACACGGGCGTGTTGCCCCGCTACACGGGCGTGTTGCCCCTCTAAACGGGCGTGTGCCCTGTTTCAAAGTCAAATTTTCTATAGATGGTTTGAGGACCCAGGTTGATCCCGAATAGTTTTCAATGGTCTATTTGGGGCTCGTAGGCCTATAATAAGAAGTTTTAAGTAGAAATTGAAAAAGTTTTAATTTGGATCAAGTCTCGATGACTAGGGGAATGTTTGTGTGAATGAGATCGAGTTAAGTAATGCCTCGTATTCCGCTCTGGCATGGGTTATGGGTATGGGGTGTTACACAGTGAATTACACGGGTGAGGACACAGGCTGGGACACAGCCGTGTGACCCCTATTTTGCAAATTTTGCATATTTTTCCTAAACTTTCCAAACTGTTTCAAATTTGGTCCCAAATTGTTTCTAGGTTATTTTTGTTTGATATATTTTGAATGAGATTAAATTATTGAAGGTTATGTTGTTAAATATTTTATGATTGATCAGTAATATTCTATAACCCTAATCTTGTGACGGAGACAGGTTAGGGGTGTTACAATGCAATAGCCTTAGCCATCTATCCGCTGCACCCACCACGAGTTTCCCATAACATGCCATTTGAACACCAAAACAGTAAGAGCCAAAGCTTGATGTGGTAAAACCACTAGTAACAGTGTGCAATTAAAACTGCTAGTAATATGCAGACAAGAAAAAATTATCAAAAGAGGTTGAAAGCAACAAAATGATATATGTTATATACTAGGGTTTTAATGCAAGGGTTGACACACTAGGGATTTGGGAAAATTTTAAAATACTTTATTATGGAAAAATTCGAGATGAGACCTCTGTACCCCGAATCGGAGCCTAGTCCTAAGGATTATCTGTAAAGAGTAAACAAGGGGTGAGCTTAAAAAGCTCAGTGTGACTCTGAGCAAAAATAAGCATACAATCAGTCAATGAGACATAAAATTAATATATAGTTCATACAATTTATCATGGCATATCAACATATGTATATTGCATGCTAAATGATATAGTACAATAATCCTACCTATCCATCCGCTACACACCACGAGTTCCCCAGAATTCGTCATCCAAACACCAAAACAATAAAAGCCAAAGCTCAATGTGGTTAATCCATTAGAAATAGGATGCAGTTAAAACTGCCAGTAATATGCAGACAAGCTGTCAGTAAGGTACGATAAGTCATCAGTACTCCACGGAACTCCTCTGTCACCCAAACAATACCCAAACCCTTGCAATGCACTATTTTATATCAATGATATAGCATATCATGCTAATCGGTAATGATAACAATATCAGTGGCATGCTTAACATGCTTTCAGTTTAACAATTTCAATGGCATGTTTTACATGCATATAATAAACACAGTGACATATAGTGGCATGCTTTAATCATGCATTCAATAATCAGTATCATGTAATACCATACAGAGAGCATAAAATCAATGGCTTCCATGCATATTCATTTAATCACAATAGAGCCTTCAGACATTCGACTCTAATTGTTAGTACTTACCTTAATCGAAAACTTTCAATCCCACTCATGACCATTCGACCATGCACAAATCAGCATGTATAATGGTTTAACATGTGCAAAACATTATTTTTAATAAAAAATAAAAAAAAACCCATTACACTAATCCGAAACATTATCGTAAATTCTTAACTTTAACGTTTCAGATCTAGCTAAACTAGTGAAGTAGTGATCTTGGAAGCCAGATCTAAAAATCCAATCTCTTTTTCTGTTATGGCCAAACCCTATGAGGTGTCTAATGGTCATTCCTGACATGCAATTTCTATGTGTTAGGTATAGATTAAGGTTACAGAGTATTATTGATCAATTGGAAACCAAGCAACATAATATCGTTCAATAATATAAACATATAAAAAACCATTCATATACATACATGTTGTCCCTAAATCGAGCCCTCAAGACCTTAAAAATATCTAGAAGTAAATCGGGACCAATTGGAAACAATTTAAAAGTTTAGGAAAAACATGCAAAATTTGCAAAACAAGGGTCACATGGCCATATGGCCAGGTCGTGTGCCTTACACGGCTGAGACACATGCCCGTATCTCAAGCCATGTAACCTTCGAGCTAGGGATACATGATCGTGTCCCAGCTCGTGTCCTCACTCATGTAGCTCTCTGAGTAGGGCCACACTGTCGTGTCACACGGTCGTGTGTCAGGCCGTATAATTCTCTATGTTGCCCACATGCCCGTGTGTCAGGCAATGTGTTAGTCTATGTAACTTACTAACTTGAACGCTAAGGGACTCTCAAATGATACACAGCTGTGTCACTAGGCCGTATGCTTCATACGATAATGTCACTAAGCCGTGTGCCTCGTACGGCCGAGTCACACACCCGTGTGTCAGGCCGTGTGAACCCAAAATTACCTAGAAAAATCAAGCCATCTTAAATCCATTCCATACATAACTTTTAAGCCATTCATGCACATTTTAAATGGGTCTAAACGTCACCCAAACACACACATTTAATGCCATTTCAACGTCCTAAATCAACTAACCAATGTATCATTCAAAGACACCACATTTACATTCAACATCAACTATCAAATATGTAATTATCTTACCATATAAAAAATGATAACCTTTTTCAAACCATGCGATACATATCTTTAGAAACATATATCCAAGTCTCCAAAATGACCAAGGACTCAAACTTATCAACAACTAAATTATCCCATCAAGCAAGACATAAGACTTTAAAGCATATTTGTACTAAAATGACCATAAACATATTCAAGATACTATTGCAATTCAAGGTCCTATACATGCCATATAACCGAAATATCCAAAATCTACCAAATTAGTCCTTGGGATCGTATGTTTCTTCGAGCTTGATCTGATCTCCTGATCGTAATAACAAAATCTACGAAACAAAGAAACAAATAGAAGTAAGCTTACTTGAAGCTAAATAAGTTTGTAAAGGTAACGATAGAGCTTACCACAATTCATCTAACAATATAATTGAATAACAAGTAAGAACAATTTCCTATCGATCACAGTCTACCAGATATAAGAGTTACACATTTCATTAAATGAGTTGATCATATTATCATAGCTTGTCATTTTCAGAAGTATCGAATATTACTCATTCGGCTAGATTCCAGATATATATATTTACCGTTCTGAAATACTGCTCACACAAGCTGACGAGTATCTGCAACGTATGCATGACCTCAGCCATTGCCACAGTTCATCCATAAGAACAGAACATTTAATCGATTCGTTAAATCTCGATGTTGCTTACACAAGCTGTTGAGAACCTACAACTTGCATAGGATTCTCAACCATCAGATTTTGTCCAAAACATCAGGATAGAAATATGACTATTACATCACTTCACATCCCGGCCCAAGGCCTAATCACCTTAACTGTTTGTTAATCAACTCTCAAATTGATCTAATTAACTTTGAAATTATACAATGTAATCATTTATTATTTTATGGAAAGAAGCGCTATGTATAAGAATTAGAAAATTGAAACTTACCGAGCTAATTCGTAGTAATAGCCAAAGTACAGGGATTATTCCGCTACCTTGTCCTTTCCTTGGTCCTCCACCCATTTGTGATCAATTTAAGCTTTGAAATTTCAAGCATGAAAACCCTTGTTTAAATTTGTTGTCATGAAGAAGATGGATAGAAAGAAAAAAAAAATGAAAACCCTTATTTAAACCTTGGTTTTTTGGTAATTATTTCAACTTTTTTAATTAAACCTTAATTAATCAATATTAAGCCTAATTAAACTATCCACATATGCATATCATCATTAAAGTCAACTAATTTAACTCACATGGGTTAAATTATTCATTTAGCCCCTTTAATTAAAAAACTTAATTTTTGCAGCTTTTACGATTCAATCCTTTATACTCAATAAACTATCTAAATGATAAAATTTTCTAACTAAAATTTAATACGACCCTAAAGATCTCATAAATATTAAATAAATAATATTTACAGATTATTATGTTAGAATTTGTGGTCCCAAAACCACTATTTCTGACACCACTGAAAAACAAGCTGTTACAATTGTCCAAAAATGAATGTTAGATTTGACCATTAGAGAAGAAACATAAAAGGAAAAGAAAAATCAGATTTGACTTAAAACTGCCACTTACATTCCACTAGATTTAAATCCATTGTAACAACCTGATTTTCAGTGGTGATGGAACAATGGTTCGAGACCATAAATTTTTGTCATTTCAACTCATAAATATTATTTTTAGAATATTTATAGAGTCATTAAAGTCTATTAAAATTTGGTTACAAAATTTTAACGTTTAGATAATTAATTAAAGATAAAGGACTAATTTGTAAAAAGTACAAAAGTTAGTAATTATTACAATTAGGTGATCAAATTGATTAGTTAATATTTGAGGATGGAATTAAGTAACAATTAAGCCATAATTAATTTCTGGGATGGCAATTAGAATTAAAAATAAAAGAAGATTTAATGATAATGGCATAATTGTAAATAAATAGAAATTAAAATAAAACAAATTAGAAGAAATAAGCTTTTCTTCTTCATTTTCTTCTTATCCATTGTAGAAACACCATAGAATGTAACTTGGAGAATTGGCTAAGCATAGAAGCCTTGTATGTAAGTGAAATTCTTGCCCGTTTCTTGTAATTTTTATGTTTTTGAGATCGCTGCAACTAGGTCCAGCTAGCCCGTACCTTCATTTTTTATTCTATTAAAAGTTTTGGAAGTATCTATTGATGAATATTGAATGTTTTTGTTGAATAATTTGTATTTGAACCTTTGATTGTGTTGTTTGATAATTTTGTAAAGTGATTTTTGATAAATTTTGATTTTAGAATTAAATTGTGAAAATGAAAAAATTCTAGGTTTTGAAAGTGAATTTAAGGTTCATTGGGGGCTGTTTAAAGGCCTAGTGTTTTTGAATAAAATTTTGACTTGAGAAAAATAGTTAATTTGACGAATTAGAGGTTAAGGGACTAAATTACAAAAATTATAAAAGTTTGGGGTAATTGTGTAAATTTATAAAATAAAAGGGTATTAATTGTAAAATGGATTGGAATATGAAATGCATGCTAATAATTGAGGAATTTTACATTTCAGATGAAGATCCCGTAGATATTCATGGAAAAAGAAAAATAGCGGAATAGTCCCTGAACTTCTACAGTTACTACAATTCAGTCTAGGTAAGTTCATACGGTTATAATTTAACATCTATATGAATTGTTGAATAGTATAACATAATAAAAAATACATATATTCAATTGTTGATAATGATTTATTATTTGAGATATGAAATTAAAATTGATTACTCGGATTGGATTGAACGAGGGATAGAGTACAGTCATGATATGACATGTTGTAAGGGATTGCAGTTGAGATGGATTGGAGGGAGGTATATATTTATTTCCCGAATAAATCGAGGTTCAACATTTGTTGTGAACTCTCATGTTATACTCTCTATTTGAAGTGTTTTGTTTGGATTAGCTCTTATGAGCATTGGCGTATTACGATTGGATTAGCTCTTATGAGCACTGGCATGTTACGATTGGATTAGCTCTTATGAGCATTGGCGTGTTACGGTTGGACTAGCTCTTATGAGCACTGGTGTATTTCGGTTGGATTAGCTTTTATGAGCATCGGCGTGTTATGGTTGGACTGACGATATACTCTTATCCATAAGTCGTTTTTCGAATGGAAAATCTAGGTAAGATAATAGTTTAATGGATTTAAAAGATCTGTTATATATTGAGTATTGATCTGAACATAGATGAATTTATCGATTGAAATTATGGATGACAGGGAATTTTCATGGTTGATTATTATTGTTTTAATTGTTGTATTTACTTTGGTAAGATTTATCGTTTAATACGTCAAACTTACTAAGCTTCTTTAAGCTTACTTGTGTTAATCTTTATTTTTGTAGATACTTGGAAGGTTAGACGATCGGATTGACACTCGAGTCACACTATCCAGCTTAATCGGTAGTTTTTGAAACATTTATTCCAGATTATATGGCATGTAAT
This sequence comes from Gossypium hirsutum, assembly GCF_007990345.1. Classification (NCBI taxonomy): domain Eukaryota; kingdom Viridiplantae; phylum Streptophyta; class Magnoliopsida; order Malvales; family Malvaceae; genus Gossypium; species Gossypium hirsutum. The sequence goes on from NC_053429.1 coordinate 21,307,681, forward strand.
AGGATTGATGCTGATAGTAATGTTTTGGAAATGTAAATAGTTAAGTATGAACTTGATTGTATAAGTTGTTTTGGTTGATACCTATTTGGTACTTTTGATGTCTTTATATTATGTGTTAAAGTAGCTATGTGATGCTTTTTAGAATGGCCAAATTAGTAGGTAGTGAATTGATTATGGTATAGCTTAGATATGGTATGTTTGAAATGGAATTGAATTATATGTTAGGGTGAGTAAGTGATAATTTGTGTTTGAAGATTTGTTTTAATGTATAATTGTATTTATTTATGGTACCAATGAGGGTACATTGGTTTAGCAATTAATAGGTTGATTTGGTATGTTTTTGGCTTGTATAATGTCACTTTGAATAGTTGTTTTAGTTGGTATTTGAATTTCTTAAGATTCAAGTAAGTCTGAAATGGTAAACTTGTGGTTCGAGGTTCATTTTGGGTCCACACGGTTTGAGACACAAGCGTGTGCCTCAGCTGTGTATGACACACGGTCGTGTGTCCTCTGTAGGTTTTTAGGGTTGCATTTTGAAAGTTACACGGCCTAGCACACGAGTGTGTGGATTGGCCGTGTGACCCAAGTCAGAGAGGTACACGAGCATGGACACGGGTTGGGACACGACCGTGTGTCCCCATTTCAATTGTTACACAGCCTGAGACACAGGCGTGTGTCTCAGCCATGTAAGTTACACAGCCTGGCCATATGATCATGTGACCTCTTGATAAACGCTAAATTATACATATTTTTACCCCAAATACCTAACATATTTATGGATGTTTATTACTATATTTATGGATTTTGGTGCTCTTAATCTGGTTATTTCATGTTTTGTACTCAGGAGAGAACCAAGAGTCAAAAGGAGCCAAAAACGAGCCAAAAAGGGACAAAACGAACCAAATTGAGAAGATGACACGACCTAAGCCTTGCCACACGGGCAGCTCACACGCCCGTGTCTTTCGAGGGTGTCGACCAAGGCTTTCACGATTCACACAGCCTGGCCATTGACCCACACGGTCGTGTTCAATTTAGCGGATCGAACACGGCCTGGCAATCACGTCACACAGTCGTGGCACACGGGTGTGTCCTTTTTTTCAAAGAGTTTTATTTGACACGGAAAAGGATACTTAAGAAGGAAGAAAGCCAATCCAAAGCCTATATAAACACCCTAAGTATGACTTAGAAAGGGCCGCTCTCTCCAAAACTTTTCTGGAGTATAGAACCGCACGCCGGGAATTACTTGAAGAAAGCCAGACGATCCATCCCAAAAGTCGGAGCTACTCCAAGACTGAAGATCTCTCTCTGAATTCCTTCAGGGGTTTTAGAGTTTTCTTTATGTTTTGTTATTTTCATACTTTTGAGATGTACTCTTATTTTATTATGAATAAACCCCTTAGATAGCTAAGGGGGTTGAAACCTATGATGGATCTTGTTATTATTATCTGAACTATATGATAAATACTTGATTTGTTTTGAATTATGTATTTTTAATGCTTGAGTTAATATTTCGGGTATTAATTCATGAGTTGATGTGCTTATGCAGAGGAGGAAAAGTCTCTGTCTAAGAATAGATTTGGAATAATTAAGCGGAGTTGATCGAACGCCTAGAAATAGGGTTACAAGATTTTGCCAGATTAGGGTGAAACCTAATATGGGAGTCCATAGATTGATTTACTGCTTCCCTAGCAGTTTTAATTAAGAAAGAGATTTCGATTAATTCAACTGAGGGTTAGACGTTATTAGTCTTGAAAGAGATAATAATATAGGTTAGGGAGTCTCACGGATCAAGTCAAGTGAATAAATCGTCTGGTTCAGAGTCAGATAACAAGTGAAATCTAGGTGGATTCCTCATTGGGTGTTATCTTTATCAATTACTTTTCTTTAATCATTTTTCCAAATTTTCTCTTTTCTTTAGTTTATTTAGTTAATTAGTTTAATAAACAACCCCTCCTTATTTATGGGTTAAATAATAGAAAGATAGTTATTACTAGTACTTTTGGTTCCCTTGGGTTCGATATCCCAGTCTTGCCATTACTATACTATTGTTCGATAGGTACGCTTGCCTTTTCGTCGTGATAATAGTTAGTTTAGGTTTGATCTTCATTATAAATATTTATTACTTGTTACGAATCACGCGATCAAATTTTTGGCGCTGTTGCCGGGGAACAAAAGTATTAGGAACACTCAATTTTTATTACTTTAGGCAGTTATTTTTCTTGCAATTTAATTGAATGTTATTATTTTTATTATTTATTAATTTACTTTTTCTTTTTCTTGGCAGGTTTTTATAGTTTATGACTAGAAGAAACCCGTCAGGACCATTAGTTTTTGACGAAGAAATCGATCGTACAATTCGTAGAAACAAAAGAGAAATAGGGCGCAACTTAAGATACACGAAGAACGAGCAAGAAGACAATACTTAACCCCCAACCGAAGAGATGGCTGAAAACCAAGGCAATCAGCTACCTCCTGCAATTGCGGCTAATCAAAATCTTGCTCCACACACTATGTATGATTATACAAAACCTTTTTTTACAGAAACTGAGTCTAGCATAGTTAGACCGGCTGTAGCTACAAATACTTTTGAACTGAAACTTAACACAATTCAAATGATACAACAGTTTGTTCAGTTTGATGGTTTACAGGATGAAGATCCCAACGCTCATTTAGCAAACTTTCTAGAATTTTGCGATACATTTAAAATCAATGCCGTTTCTGATGATGCCATTCGTCTTCGGTTATTTCCTTTTTCATTAAGGAATAAAGCTAAACAGTGGTTGAACTCATTACCACGAGGGTCAAATACTACTTGGGAACAAATGACCGAAATTTTTTTACTAAAATACTTTCCGCCGGCTAAAACGGCTGAATTTCATAATGATATCTCTTCTTTTGTGCAGATGGATTTAGATACACTTTACGATCCATGGGAGAGATACAAGGACTTACTAAGAAGGTGCCCTCACCATGGGTTACCGCTTTGGCTTCAAGTACAAACATTCCACAATAGTCTGAATCCTCGACTCGGCAAATGGTTGACGCGGCTGCTGGCGGAACCATCAATAATAAAACATTGGAAGATGCCTATGAGTTTATAGAGGAGATGTCACTGAATAACTATTAGTGGCAAGTTATGAGGACAAAGCCAACAAAAACAGCCGGCGTTTATAACGTTGACTCAGTTACTATGCTGTCAAATCAGGTAGAGCTTCTCAATAAAAAAAATTGATGGTTTACTTGGCTCTACGCAGGTACATCTAGTAATGAGGTGTGACGTAAGTGGAGGAGGTGTGCATATAGAATATCAACCCTTTAATCCCACAACCGAAGAGGAACAAGTCAACTATATGGGTAACAATAACTTTAGATCTCAAAATTACCCATACAGTAATACTTATAATGCAGGTTGGAGGAACCACCCAAATTTCTCCTAGAGTGGTCAAGGGAATCAAAAGCCACAAAATCCTCAGGGTTTTCAACAGCCACCTTATCAACAAGAGAAGAAACTGAACCTTGAGGAGATGCTCTCAAAATTCATATCAGTGTTAGAAACCCGTTTCCAAAATACCGAGATAGCACTTAAAAATTAACAAGCATCGATCCAATGACTCGAGACTCAGATAGGCCAGCTTTCCAAACTAATCTTCGAAGGACCACAAGGTAGCTTACGAAGTAACACTAAACCCAACCCAAGGGAACAGCTTAACGCAATTAATATCCAAAATGACGAAGGAGTCGTTGAGCCTGAACCAGAACCGAGGAAAGAAACAGTGGTAAGCAAAGAGAGAGCTGGGGTAGATAAAAATACAAACAAACCAGTGACTATCGAATATAAACCTTGTGTGCCATACCCTAACGCGACAAGGAAAGACCACTCAAATGAACAAGTCAGTAAATTCCTTGAACTTTTGAAAAAATTACATATTAACTTACCGTTTATTGAAGCTTTGTCGCAGATGCCAAATGCAATGAAATTTTTAAAAGAGCTTTTAGTAAATAAGCGGAAGTTTGATGAAGCGTCGCATGTGGAGCTAAATGCAGTCTGCTCAGCTATTCTACAGAATAAGCTACCCTACAAATTGAAAGATCCAGGGAGTTTTACAATTCCTTGCTTAATTGGTAGTTTAGATATACGTCATGCATTAGCTGATTTAAGGGCTAGTATTAACGTCATGCCTTACAAAATGTTTAAGCAACTAGGTCTTGGGAAACCTAAACATACTAGGATGAGCATTCAATTGGCAGATAAAACTATAATATTCCCTAGGGGTATTATTGAAGATGTACTCGTGAAAGTAGATAAGTTCATATTTCCCGTTGATTTCGTTGTTCTAGACATAGAAGAGGGTAATAACACCCCTTTGATTTGAGGGAGGCCCTTTTTAGCAACTGCTAAAACAATTACTGATGTTGGCACAGGTGAGCTTACACTTCGTGCGGGAGACGAAACGATCACCCTTCAAGCTCGTAATTCTGGCATCACATCGAACATTGAAGGTAATAGTCCACACCAATCTACTAAAACTGACAATATGACTTTGTAGAAATTAAGCTTCAAAGAAGTTCATGAGCCATGTTCCAGAAATGATAGATGACACATTCATGAAGAACGAAGGCTACGGATAGAGGAGCTAGACGAATGGCGAGAACTCAAACCGAGAACACATGATAAACCGAAACTACTCCAAAACAAGCCCGATACCTCTCCTCATTAACTTAAGGTTGGTGATAAAGTCTTACTAGATGCCGAAAATCCTTACATTGTCACTACCACACCAAATGAGGAAATCCCTCTTACGGTATTCAGTATTTTTCCATTCGATACGGTGGAGGCGAGTCACCCCAAGTTCGACACTTTTAAGGTAAACAACACCCGATTAAAACCCTATTCTGATGAGATTGATAGTAGGAATGAGGAGTATAAACTCCTCGAACCACCCTGACCATTCACTAGAGAGGTAAGTCGAGCTTAGACTATAAATAAGCGCTTCTCGGGAGGCAACCTATCACTAACATATTTTAATTTCTTTATTTTTTATTTTTTATTTCTAACACTTTAAATAATTAGATTTATCTTTGAATTGCAAAGTTTTTCAGCACACACGGCTAGGAACACGGGCGTGCCTAAGACAGTGGCTAAGCAGGGGAAGAAACATGGCCGTGTGATACGGTCGTGTGAAAGCAGGACATGATTTACCCAAAACACGGGATGCGAGAAATCCCCACGGCCGTGCGACATGGCTGTGGGTGAACTTGATAGGAGAACACGGGTGTGGGAATGGAAAAACACGGGTGTGCCAGGGGCAAGGCTCGATTCTGTTTCTTTGACACGGGGGTGAGACACGCCCGTGCCGATAAGCAGTGGACAACAATACACGGGCGTGGTACCCTAACACACGAGCATGGGAGAAGCGAACAAGGCTAGGCACGACCGTGCGATATGGCCGTGTGCCACACACGCCCCAGACACACGGGCATGGGATAGTAGCCTGGCACGACCTAAATTGCAAAATTCAAAAAAGCTGGGATCGCTTTCAGAGTACATGGGCGTGGCCCTAGGCCGTGTGCACCTCCTCTATATAAGCAAATCACTGTTCATTTTCTTCTTCCTTTCAAAACCCTAGTCGAAATCTCCCCTTCCCCACTCCGGCCACCATTACCCAGATTCTCACTTCCCCAACCCTCAAACCACCCTAAAATCCACTCCCCCTGAATTAATCCTCACTTTCCCCTCCATTTTTCCTCCATACGCTGTACACCCACGCCACACGCCCGTGCTCGCCACCAACACGCCCGTGCGCCACCCTACAGCAGGTTTTGATTCCCTTTCTCAACCTGAATACTTTAGGAATTTGCTTTAGTATTTTCTATATTTGAATTGTTTAAACTACTAAATTGCATATGCTAGTTTTAGGATTCTTGCTTAACTGATGATACATATTTGATTCCAGTAAAAGCTTCAGAAGAATCATATAAATTTTTCACCTCTCGCTTGATATAGTTAAATGTTAACACATCTTGGACCTACTATATCATTGCTCATACATTTTTAGGTATATTATGTCATCATCGAGAGGCAAGAAGGCCGCGGTCCCATCCTCAAAGAAATGTAGGGGACCGAGTTTTTCCTCGGTACGTGCTACAACTGAAGTTCGACACCTATTCCTTGGGTTTCTGCAAGCTTCGCAGGAGGAGCTATTTCAGATACTACGCGCGTGACCCCTCACTACAGGTCGCTGCATCGACTGGGCTGTCGTAGAGTAAGTCCAACTAGCTGATGCCATCCGCGCCCTCCTGACCACAGACCCATGGGAATGGTTCTTCGATATCACCGAACCCACTTATTTGGAGCTAACTTTAGAATTATGCTCCACTTTTCATTTACAGGTGGTGATGACGAACAATGACAACCCCGGCACCATTCACTTCCGATTAGGTAGTCTAGTTCGCGCGATGAGTGTCCCAGAGTTTGGAGTCACTCTGGGACTTTACACTGATGAGTTTATGGAGGAGGAGGACATGAATGCACTACCACACAATATCTACATTTCTCTCTCCTTGTGCTGGAAAGATTTGACACCACTCTCTTCCACCTACGACCCCAGCCGTTCGACGGCCTCACCTCTCACCCCTTCCTACGCTGTCTCCATGCATATTGGCACACACCTTGGCCAGAAGGAGAGAGAGCACCGGCGTTGTCAACACCCACGACGCCTACTATTTATGGTGCATGGCGAATGCACACGTGACTGACTTGGCATAATTCGTCGCTTTAGCCATTCGCCATCAGGCCGAGCAGCATTAAAAAAGAGTAATCTCTATCGACCCCTATGTGACGCGCCTTGCCAGACACTTACGCCTCCTTAACACCGTGGCCAAGTCATCAGCGCTTACACTGATAGGTCAGATGTCCCTACAGCGCATCACGACTATGTTACACATGAGGATGATTGAGCGCCACCGTGGGACCGATCCTCCTCAGTACCGTCTCACTCATGCCATTGATGAGGAGGATCTAGAGGACATTCCTGATGATGTCCCCCCACAGCATGAGGAGCCTTCTTCCAGCCACCTAGGGATAGACCAGTTCATATGGTTGCTTCATTGGCACACGTTTCCGACTGACTTGCTCACTTTGAGTAGTATTGCACTACACAGTTGGAGATGATTCACGAGCAAGATCGGCGATGTGATAGACAGATGGACGACATGCAGGCCATAATGTAGCAGTTGTGCCAGCACTTTCACATCGCCACTCCAGCGCCACCACCTAAGGGCCCCACTGACGAGGATCATTGAATCCTCTTATCTTTTTATTTTTATTTTTTATTTTTATTTTTCTTTTTATTTTCATTTCAATTTTATTATTTTCTTTTGAAAGACATATCTATATTAGTAAATTTTACTTTCTTCATTTTTATGGTATCTCAAACAAGTTATCCCTCTACATTCTCTTCCACACCAACCCTTAATAAGCTTTTCATGATTCTACAGACTTCTCAGCAAAGCTGCTAGGAATATTTTACGGAATGAGAAAAAAAATGGGAAACAATACCTCACGAGTGCCATGTTCAACGACCCAATTTCTTCATCTAGCCAAGAACAGTGGCAGCTACCACTTTCCCCAAACACTCCAGCCTCAAAATCAAGCTCCACATACATATAACAGGGAGTTTCACCTCTTTCCCTTTTATGATTTTCTTTATTTTGAATAATCTATCTTTGTACATTGAGGGCAATGTACATCTTAATTGTGGGGGGTTGAACATGAACATGATGCCTAACTTTTTGCATTATTCTCAAATCCCTGAATTTGAGCTTGTGCTTAAGTGATTTTCTCGTAATATTGATCGAATGAATTCTGATTGATCTATAATTATTGTTGATATGTCATGAATTAGACCATGGGAATTATGCATGATTATTTGATTATAGGACATTAGAGAATCGAGCATGATAAGTTGATATTTTGAGAACTAAAATTTTTAGACTATTTTCCTAAATTGAGGTATTATCTTGAAATCTTAAGTATACAGGAATAACATCACAAACCCAAATTTTTGGTGAGATTTTTGAGCCTTTTGAGCATATAGCTTTCTTTCTTGCTCATTTCTTTTGCGGTTTGAGTGTGTCAACATTGAACTGTTATTCTAGAACTTGCTTCGATTATACATGTCGAGATCACACGTATGATTTGATATACTGAGATGATAAAGGCACTTAGGATTTAACCCACTTACTCCATAAAAAGCCTTCCCACATAATTAAACCCTTAGTAAACCCCATTGAGCCTACTAACCCTTTTTATTAATTAACCCTCATCATTAACCCATTATTGTTGAAATCCTCTTACTTAATTTACCTTTTTTTATCGGGATTTTTTTAAATATTGTTACCTCACTATGTTGACCATTTTTTGTTACTGAATCAGGAAGTATGATTTCTATATTGTATTGACTTGACTTGTTCTGAAAAAAAAGGAAAAAGAAAAAAGAGAGAGAGCTCATGTAATATAGTTCTAGATATTTGTTTGTGATTCAGTAATTAAGTTTTTGATAGTGGAGTAATATATTGAAATTATCTCGATTCTAACCTTTGTCTCTTCAGCTTGTATCCATACCCGAAACCTAAACCTCATTACAACTATGTAAAGACCTTTTGATTTGTGTATCATATCACTTACAAGTGGTGGAGATTTGATTTTCATGCAAGCCTATGGTAATAACTTCTCAAGTTAGACAATCGAGTGCTGAATCTTGAGCCTTAAACACTTTGAGTGATTTGAGTGAATCTTTAGTGAGGATGTCATCTCTTGTATATTTTGGACTAAAGTTAATTACTTAGAGGAAGGAGATTACCTATGATTTTATTATCAAAATATTCGATTTAGATTGTTTGAGGCTTTTAATGCCCCTATAGTTGAATTCTCACTATATGATTTTCTGTGGAATAACTTGTAACATTATCAGTAATGATTATGTGATTGGAATGAATAAATTCTAGCAATAAATGAGAGTTTTGCTTGAGGACAAGCAAATGCTTTAGTGTGGGGGTATTTGATAAACGGTAAATTATACATATTTTTACCCCAAATACCTAGCATATTTATGGATGCTTATTACTATATTTATGGATTTTGGTGCTCTTAATCCGATTTTTTCATGTTTTGTACTCAGGAGAGCATGAAGAGTCAAAAGGAGCCAAAAACGAGCCAAAAAGGAACAAAATTGACCAAATCAAGAAGATGACATGGCCTAAGCCTTGCCACACGGGCAGCTCACACACCCGTGTCTTTCGAGGGTGTTAACCAAGGCTTTCACGATCACATGGCCTGGCCATTGACCCACACGACTGTGTGCAATTTAACGGATCGAACACAGCCTGGCAATCACGTCACACGGGCGTGTCCCTTTTTTTTCAAAGAGTTGTATTTGTCACGCAAAAGGATACTTAGGGAGGAAGAAAGCCAATCCAAAGCCTATATAAACACCCTAAGTATGACTTAGAAAGGGCCGCTCTTTCCAAAACTTTTCTGGAGTAAAGAACTGCACGCCAAGAATTACTTGAAGAAAGCCAGACGATCCATCCCAAAAGCCAGAGTTACTCCAAGACTGAAGATCTCTCGCAGAATTCCTTCAGGGGTTTTAGAGTTTTCTTTATGTTTTGTTATTTTCATACTTTTGAGATGTACTCTTATTTTATAATGAACTAAACCCCTTAGATAGCTAAGGGGGTTGAAACCTATGATGGATCTTGTTATTATTATCTGAATTGTATGATAAATACTTGATTTGTTCTTAATTATGTGTTTTTAATGCTTGAGTTAATATTCCGAGTATTAATTCATGATTTGATGTGCTTATACAGAGGAGAAAAAGTCTCTGTCTAAGAGTAGATTTGGCATAATTAGGCGGATTTGATCGAACGCCTAGAAATAGGGTTACGAGATTTTGCCAAATTAGGGTGAAACCTAATATGGGAGTCTATAGATTGATTTACTGCTTCCCTAGCGGTTTTAATTAAGAAAGAGATTTCGATTAATTCAACTAAGGGTTAGATGTTATTAGTCTCGAAAGAGACAATATTATAGGTTAGGGAGTCTCACGGATCAAGTCAAGTGAATAAATCGTCTGGTTCAGAGTCAGATAACAAGTAAAATCTAGGTGGATTCCTCCTTGGGTGTCGTCTTTATCTGTTACTTTTCTTCAAGCCTTTTTTCCAAATTTTCTCTTTGCTTTAGTTTAATTAGTTAATTAGTTTAATAAACAACCCCTCCTTATTTCTAGGTTAAATAATAAAAAGATAGTTATTACTAGTACTTTTGGTTCCCTTGGGTACGATATCCCGGTCTTGCCTTTACTATACTACTGTTCGATAGGTGCGCTTGCCTTTTCGTCGTGATAATAGTTAGTTTAGGTTTGATCTTCATTATAAATATTTATTACTTGTTACGAATCAAGCGATCACCTCTGCAGTTCAAAATTTTTTTCTTTTTCCTAAATTTTCCAAATATTTCTGATTTAGTCCCGGATTGTTTCTATAGTATTTTTAGGGCCTCAAAGGCTCGATTAAGGGACTTTATGAGTATATTTGATTGAAAATATATTATGTTTGCATTATGTATGAATTGAATTGTTTACTATCCTGTTTGTTGGGTAATGCTTTATAACCTTGTTCTGCCGACGGATACGGGTTAGGAGTGTTACATCCATGACGAATGAGGAAAGGAAGCAAGAAGGTGAGTGCTTTTAATGGGTGGAAATGCAAGAAAAATGACAACAATAAGGGCGGGAACAATGGAAAATTGGAAGAGCCTAGGGGCTGCACAAGGTTGTAAAAATATTAGGGTTAGGGATGGGACGGTAAAGAAGAAATGAGAGAAAATGGTGAATAATAGAGGAGGAAGATGAAAGGGGCATTGATAGGGGAGAAAAAATAATCAAAAGAGGCTAAAAATAAAAATATATATATATATGTTATATAATAGGGTTTCAGTGCAAGGGGTGACACACTAGGGTTTTGGGAAAAAATACTATAAATAAAGATTATACGAGAGAGAGGAATTGAACTGACCCTACAGTAGGTCCACAGTCAACTAGAGTGACCCATGCAACCTTACAGATTATTTTAGAGAAATGGGCTCACACGTCCATGTAGTCTACCATGTGGGCCCACACGCCCATGTGGCCCACATGGCCCAAATTGGTCTTGGATGTATGGATCACACGGCCTGGCCCAGACTCTCACGCGGCCGTGTGGCCTACACGACCCAATTTAGCCTAGCTTGTGTGTCGCACAGGGCCTACCTGGCCATCACACAGCTGTGTCTGGTGCCTATGGCCTGCTTTGTCGATCACACGCCCATGTTATCGCATACGGCCTATCACACGGCCGTGTGGCATCAACAAAATGGTATTTGACTTTCACCGAAACCTCATTTTCTGCATTTTTGGGTACACACTTATATCGTTTTTGACGCAAAATCAACTCGAAGCAATCTCGAACCTATGACTGACCAAAATACCACTTAGTTAATCACTTAACCAACGAATTAAAACCAATCTGAGTGGGTTTCTCAACTATTGAGCAATTGAGACTTACCCTCAACACCTTAAATCGACTTGCTTACAATGTAGTACCAGAAAAGTCTCGATCCTTGCGATATGCTGCTGTTAAAACATCAATAAACCCCAATCAATACTTAGTATTCACAACTTGCAAAGCACAAAACTTACTTATCGAAACGTGTGAGGCTATGTTGCATAAATATGACGAATCAGAGACGAAGTTGAAAAGGGAAAAAAAGAAAAATCGGCAGCAAGGAGAAATACGAGAGGGAAACGGCAAAGAAAACTTCTTTGAGAAAGAGAAAGAGAGTTGAATTTTTAGAAAAAAAAACTACCAGATATTCCATAATCCCTTAAATCACTCCACTAACACCACTATATTACAACCACCTCAGTATTTCGGCTAAACCGAAACTCTTACAGTCACTGAGCAAAAATTAACACCCTTGCTCATGAAGGGATTCGAACACGAGACCTTCAGCAATTTAACACACCACTTACCCACCAGACCAATAGGCCCATTCTAATATATTCTTATCAATAATTAAACATAAGCCTATTAAGCAAGGTTAAGGCTTTATTCAGGAAAAATCTCAAAATTTACGAAAGGAAGGACTTGAATTTAGGACCTCACACATACATCCAGAACATTTAACCACTGAAATAGATACACAATTGTGTCACAAATTTAAAATAAAAAAATATAAATTTTGAGGCGTTACAACTCTACCCCCTAAAAGAAAATTCGGATACTACTGACGCATCGTATCCTCAGGCTCCCACGTAGCCTCCTCAGTGCTATGATTTTGCCGCAACACCTTCACTAAAGGAATGGATTTCCTCCTAAGGACTTTTACGTCGTGATCCAGAATCTGAACCGGCTCCTCCTCGAAGATCAGATCTGGTCTAACCTCAATTTCTCCACAGGGACAATGTACGTGGTATCAAAGCGGTAGCGCCTCAACATGTCCTCTAGTACCTGAATCACCTTCTCAGATTGACCATCGGTCTGAGGATGGAATGCGGTACTGAAGTCGAACCTTGAACCCAAAGCCTCATGTAGTTTTCCCCAAAATTGAGACGTGAAACGAGGATCCCTATCAGAGACGATTGAAATCGGTACCCCATGCAGTCTCACTATCTCAGAAATATAAAGTTTTGCTAGCTTCTGAAGTGAATAATCAGTATGAACCAGTATGAAGTGCGCTAAATTGGTCAATCGATCCACGATGACCAAAAGAAAATCCTTCTTAGTGGGTGTCAAGGGTAACCTACTATTGAAGTCCATCGTCAGACATTCCCACTTCCAAAGGGGAATCTTAATCAGCTGTAGCAAACCCGAAGGCAACTGATGCTCAGCCTTAACCTGCTGGCATGACAGACATCTAGCCACAAAATCAGTAACCTCTCATTTCAACCCTGGCCACCAATACAACCATCGGAGATCTCGGCATATCTTATTCCTACCAGGGTGCATAGCATAAGGGCTACTATGCGCCTCTCTCAGTATAGACTGGCTCAGATCAGACTCATTTGGCACACATATCTGTCTTCAAAAACACAAAACACCCTCAGTGTTCAACCAAAAATCCTTAGTGCTACCACTTTCAACCTGTCGAAATTGAAGACCCAAAGACTCATCTTCCAGTTGTTTACCCTTAATCTGTTCAATCCATGGTGGCTTAACTTGAAGCTCGACTAGTAGGCTACCATCATCGAATAGGTTAAGTCGAGCGAACATCACTCTCAGATCAGTCATAACCCTACGACTCAATGCATCAGCCACCATATTGTCCTTGCCAGAATGGTACTCAATGGTACAATCAGAATCCTTAAGCAGCTCAACCTATCTACGCTGCCTAAGATTTAACTCTTTCTGAGTGAGGAGATACTCTAGGCTCTTATGATCAGTGTAGATTATACACTTCTCACCGTACAGATAGTGCCTCTAGATTTTCAAAGCAAAAACTTTGGCAACCAACTCCAAATCATGCGTTGGGTAATTTGCTTCATGATTCTTAAGTTGACGAGACGCAGACGCAGCCACCTTACCATCCTACATCAACACACAACCCAAACCAACCTGTGACGCATCACTATAAACAGTGAACTCCTTTCCAGATTCTAGCTGTATCAGAACAGGAGCCTGGGTCAAAACAACCTTGAGCTTATCAAAACTTTCTTCCTGCGCATCAGCCCATACAAAAGAAACTCCCTTACACAGAAGCTTAGTCAACGGAGCTGTAATCAAGGAGAACCCTTCTAGAAAACGCCGATAGTAGCCCGCCAACCCTAGAAAGTTGCGGATCTCAGACATATTCTTCGGCTGTTTCCAATCCAACACTGCCTCAATCTTATGAGGATCAACTTGTATCCTATCAGTAGGAAGCACATGTCCCAAAAATGTTACTTCTCAGAGCCAGAACTTACATTTGCTGAACTTCGCATATAGTTGTTTCTCACGAAGAATCTGTAGTACCATTCTTAGATGCTCATCATACTCGCCTTCAGACTTAGAATACACCAAAATATCATCGATGAACACCACCACAAACCAATCCAGGTAGGGCTGAAACACTCGGTTCATCAACTCTATAAATGCCGCTGGTGCATTAGTCAAACTAAAGGGCATCACTAGGAACTTATAGTGGCCATAACGAGTCCTAAATTTCATCTTATACACATCAGCCTCCTTAACCCTCAGCTGATGATAACTCGAACGTAGATCAATCTTGGAAAACACAGAAGCCCATCTACACTGATTGAATAAATCATAAATCGTCGAAAGTGGGTACTTATTCTTAATCGTTAGCTTGTTTAGCTATCGGTAGTCGATACACATCCTCATTGTCCCATCTTTCTTTTTCACAAACAGCACCGGCGCTCCCCACAAAGACACACTGGGATGAATGAATCCACGATCCAACAATTCTTGAATATGAGCCTTAAGCTCTGTAAGCTCCTTCGGTGCCATTCGATATGGAGCGATAGGCATCGGAGCTAAACCCGAAAAAAGCTTAGTCCAAATTCCACTTCTCGGAGGTAAACCCAGTAGTTCCTCAGGAAAGACATCTGAAAAATCCCTGATAGATCTAATTTCCTTTACAGACGAATGCCCAAAACCAGAAACACTTATATTGACCAAAAACATCTCACATCCTTTTCTAACCAAGTTTTCTACCACCAACGCCGAAATTACATTAGTCAAAAAATCCCGACATTCCCCAATAACAACTACCTTGGCGTCCTCCTCAATTCTGAAAACGACCCTCTTAGTCACACAGTTTAGACTTTCTCGATGCTTGACCAACCAGTCCATCCCCAGAATTAAGTCGAACTCCCCAAATGGAAGCTCCATCAGATCAGCCAGAAATACTATCCCTTGAACCTATAATGGGACGTCTCTATACAATTTACTAACCTGGATAGATTACCCCAAAGGACTCACCACAGTCAGCTCACAAGAAGTATTCTTAATCGGAATCCTTAAAGTTTCAGACACAGTGCTAACTACATACGTGTGCGTAGAGCCTATGTCTATCAATGAAAAGTAAGGTACATCATAAATGAAAAATGTACCCATAATGACATCTGGAGCATCTCGGTCCTCTCAGTGACGAACAACATAAACAAAAGCAGGTTGTCTCGCCTTAGTATGTCCAGCACCTCTGCCCGGTGCCCTCTGTCCACAGCCCATACCGTTACCACCCAAAGCTTGACCACGGCCTATAAGTGGCTGCTAAACTACTCTCACCAGCTGCGCAGTGTCAGAACCTGGAGCTTGCATCTGATCGCCCTCAACGGACACTCTCTAACACGATCCTTAGTAGACCCACATCTCAAACATGCCCCAGTCATCCTCCAACATTTGCCCGAATGGCGTCTACCTCAATTCCCATTAGGCAAGATCCTAGTAGGTACAATAGGGGGCCCAACTCTCAATGGCCCATCAGATCTGGCCTTTTTCTTAGGCCTCATCGCAGAACTCGAAGGCTCCGAATCCCTCTTTTTCTTACCCCTCTCTCTATCTCTGTTTTCGCGCTCAGCGCGCTTCACCTCCTCGGCGATCTTCGCCTTCTCTACTAGTGCTGAAAAGTCACGTTCCCTCTACGGAGCTATCAGAACCCTCAAACTGTCCTTGAGTCCATCCTCGAAGCGGACACAATGTTCATATTCGGTCGCCACCATACCTCGCGCATAGTGGCTCAATTTTAGAAACTCGGCCTCGTACTCGGCCACTAAACGATCCCCATGCGTGAGATTCAGAAACTCGCATCTCCTAACATCAATGTAGCTTGCCCCATGTGTCTACCTTGGAAAGCCGACTTATAAAAATCCCATGTCAGTCGTTCGGGCTGAATGCCCTTCTTAACGGTCAGCCACCACTGGTTTGCTTCTTCGTGAAGCATAGAGACAGTTCCCTTCAGCTTCTGCTCGAGGGTAAAATCTAAGTCGTCTATGATTCTTTCAGTGGCCTCTATCCAGTACTCGGCCACGTTAGGGGCAACCCCAGTCACACCCCTGAATAACTCAGCCCTGTTGGACCAAAGTCGTTCCGTAATCAACCCCCGACCCCCAGATCCAGTATTGGGCCCAGTGACCCTCTCCAATATCCTGAGCGTAGCCTAGGACAGTACGTCGTCCCTGGCCATGTGGTCTTGATACCTAGTCTTAGTCACGAGTGACATTGGCATCTCACTCGTGTCTAAATTAGGCATGCTGTCAGATGCCAAAGTGTAACATCCTTAACTCGTATCCGTAGTCGGAATAGGGTTACGAGGCACTACCAATCAATACACTTCATTCTCATACATTTAAGAGATCATAATCAAAATTCATTCAAATCATTCACAAAGTCCCTTACATAGATCTATGAGACCTTAAAACATGCTTAGAAGTGGTTCGAGACTAAACAATAATATTTACAAACTTTAAGAAACATAGAAAATTTTCTTTAATTACAGGGTCACACGCCCGTGTGAACAGGCCGTGTACCTCACACGGCCACCATACACGTTCGTGTCATAGACCGTGTGAAAATAGGGCATACATACTAACTTGCACCATATGACTGGAGACATGCCCGTGTGCCTTGGCCGTGGTCAAAACTGACTTGGGTCACAAGGCTAACCACATGCCTGTGTGTCTAGCTCGTGATCGAGACTGACTTAAATTCGTAGGGCTACCCCTGGGGACACATGGCCATGTGACATAGCCGTGTGTCGCACATGGTTGAGACACACTCTTGTGTCTTTGCCCGTATGGACAAAAATAGGCCATTTGAAAAGCCAATTTGCCACCATACAGTCATGCATACAAATCAACCTATTTGGTACCATTTCAAGGCATTTATAAGCAACCAAAACCCATCAAAACATACTCATAACTTGCATATATTCCCTATTCACTAATTATGCTAAAATAAATTTCATATTCAAATTATTAAGCTAATCAATTTCATATTCAAATTATACCAAATCATTATGCTAAAATAATCACAACTTGCATATATTCCCTATTCACTAATTCATCATAATATCATCTATTTCATATCACAAAACTCATCATATCATCATATCAAACCAAACTAATTCATGAGGCATTATATACATCACATATAACACTTTCCAAACACATAAATCAAGCCAACTTAGATGGTTATACATACCATCTTTACAAGTCAAATCTCATGGCTAATATCAAGACTCAAAATATACTAAAATATCACTAGCCTATACATGCCATATACCATATATACAAGGTTGCCAAAAATACCAACGAGATAATTGATAGTGTGATGACGTATTCCCGACCGCACTAGTTTCAATAATCTATAAAACACAGACAAATAACGTACATTAAGCTTCATCAACTAATAAACACTTAATAGTTCTTATATTTTCATTCAATTGTAATCAATAACCATTTATCATGTATATACCATTTCATCAAGCTTCATAGCCATAGTATTAACTACCACCTAGGTATTGTACGTACCTGTATTCTTTGTTCAATACGTTAAATCGTTCAAAAATCTTTCAATGCTTTAAGAACTCACACACTTAGTAAATAAATGTTTAGCCGAAGCTACAATGGTATCACACACTTAGAGCCACATAAAACCAAGGCTATTTCAATTCACACACTAAGTGTTGTATATAGCCGAAGCTATCTCAAAATGCACAATAAGTGCCAAACATTGTAGACTTGTCGTCATACACAGTCGTAGTAGCAAATATACAATTTATGCATTATTAAAGCATTAAAAACATAATTGTAACTTCATTTATCATGTACGAACTTACCTCATACTCAGAATAGACGAATCGGATCAATTATTCTATAATCTTCGATTTTCCTCGATCTAAATCCGAGTTCTTTCTTTCTTGATCTATATGTATTCAAAATTAACCCATTTAATCACCAACTCACTCAATTGAATCCATAAACATATATTTGGGCATTTTTGCACTTTAGCGCCTAAACTTTCATATTTTGACATTTTAGTCCCTATTTCATAAAACACAAAATTCACACAATTCAATTTAAACACATGCTAGCTAAATTTCATAGGGACCTTTAAAAACCCTAATATTTTGTTTATTCACACATTTAACCTCACATTTTCATATTTTCACAAATTAATCCCTAATGTGCATTTTTACTCAAAATCACTTTACAAAACATGTATATCAAGCACTAAGCTTTCATAATTCATCATAAAACATCATAAAAAACATGAATTCATCAATGGTAACTTCCAAAATTATCAACATTTTTAAAAATTGAGACATGGGCTAGCTAGAACACAAACCAACAATCACAAAAACGTAGAAATCATTAAAAATCGATCAAAGATCATACTTTAATCAAGACTCCAAAGTGCAGAAATTACTAAAGCTTCAAACCCTATTCTTCTTTCTAATATTCGGTTGAATAAAATGGGAACATATTGACACCAATTTGTTTTGTTTTATTTTATTAACCTTAAATCACAAATTACTTATATAACCTTTGTTTATAAACATTTAAAACATCAAATACATGTCCATTTATGTCCATTCCCACTATCCATGGTATAATTACAATATAAAGACCACCCATTGAATAATCCATGACAAATAAACACCTTTACCATATAGAATGAAACTTTTGTTTTTTACACGATTTAGTCATTTTCTCAAATTAACCACTTAAATGATAAAATTTTCACACGAAACTTTCACACATATATAATCAAATACTGTAAACACAAAAAATAATATTAAAATAATTTTTTGACTTCAGATTTGTGGTCTCAAAACCACTATTCTGATTTAGCTAAAACTGGGCTGTTACACATGGACTCAGCTCGAGCCCCTCTACGGTCCCTTCCACGGCCTCTAGTACCCCGTCCACGGATACCTCGTGCACTCTTCGTAGATTCAAAGCTTATCTAAATTAATAGTTTTATGAATCAGTTACAATTCAATAATTACTAACAGATGTTTTATGTAAACAGTTTCAGTAATTCAGAGTGGTTTTTCGTAACTTGAAGTCCCTATCAGTTTTGCTACAGTCTCAGTATACACTAACTAAAGTGTTCTCAGTACAGTACACTACATACAGTAGTTTCAGAATATACTAATCATATTTTCAAAAACTTATCAGAGTTTTCAAAACACTTACAGGATCAGCGACTGAGACTCGGTGGACCACATACTCAGTCAAAAATATTTCAAACCATTAACAAAAACATTTCATTAAGACCAAGTTTTAAAACCCAAATCCACAGTCGAGTTTTGCAACCTAACTCTGATACCACTAAATGTAACACCCCAAACCCGGCCTAGACGTTATGGCTGAAGCTGGCGATGTCACATGGAATGGAAGCTGAAAATGACTTTGTCGGGTTAAAATCGTTCCAGTTAATTAGCCTTTATCTTAGTTCAAGGTAAAACACATTTACTTTATTTTATCTAAATTCATATCTTTTTAGCAGAAGCTTTGGAACGTGTGTTTGAAGAAAACTATTGTTTTAAACAAAATTGAGTTTTACCGTCTAACCGTTCTAAAACCGTAAAGTAGTAAAAATCCAAAGTTTAAATCCAAAACAGTCCAAAGTCCCAAAAATTACATCAACTCCAAATAAGTAAAAAATTCTGAAAACTTTCTAGAATTTACGTGTGGCAACAGTCGAGTCCTCCACTGAGCTGATCCGTCAAGTCTGGGGTTTACCTGTATAGATTAAACAGAAAATGTGAGTTTTCACAAACTCAGTGTGTAATAACCACAGAAACCCTGCATATAGAATGCTTCAGAATACAGTCATTTAAAGTCCGGGCCTTCGCCCATTACAGAATCAATTTGGACCTTAGTCCAGTTAAATATAATCTCAGAAATATATTAGGGTCTTCGGCCATATCAGATACAGAATGTAGATACAGTAAATCAGAATCCTACCCACCAGCTTCTACATACCATCTCCGTCTAGCCCTACACACCATGTGGGGATTTAATCAACCCATTCATCCCTACAAACCATCCTGTACCAAGACGCAGCACATAATCAGAGATTTCCAGCAGAGCTGCTAGACAACAAGCTTAATAGCCTTTCAGACACTTCCTCCAAAAATCATCAATAACCCACCTCGATGCAATGCAAAAAACAAAAGATGTCATTCTATTATACAATTACAATACATACATTCAGTTTAGTACAGATATCATGTTCAGTAAAAAATCATACAATCAGCTCACATAACTAGGGGTCTAAGTAAAGCTTACCGACCCTATAGTAGGTCCACAGTCAACTAGGGCTACCCATGCAACCTTATACAGTATTTTAGAGAAATGGGCTCACACGCCCATGTAGTCTGCTCGTAAGAGCCCACATGCCTGTGTGGCCCACATGGCCCAAATTGGCCTTGGCTGTGTAGATTATATGGCCTGCCCTAGAATCCCACACACCCGTGTAGATTAGCCATGTGCCCCACACACGCTCGTGCTATAGCACAAAACCTACCACACGGCCATTTAGCGTCGATAGAATGGTTTTTGACTTTCTTTGAAACCTCATTTTTTTTGGGTACACACATGTATCGTTTTTGACGCAAAAGCAACTCCAAGCAATCCTGAACTTATGATTAACCAAAATACTACTCAGTTAATCACTTAACCGACGGATTAAAACCAACCCGAGCAGGTTACTCAACTATTGAGTGATTGAAACTTACCCCCAACGCCTCAGAACGACTTGCTTATGAAGTAGTACTAGAAGAGTCTCGATCCTCGCGATATACTGCTGCAAAACGTTAATAAACCCCCAATCAATACTTAGTATTCATAACTTGCAATTCACAAAACTTACTTACGGAAATGTGTGAGGCTATGTTTCGCAAATATGATGAATCAAAGACGAAGTTGAAAAGGGAAAAGAAGAAAAATCGGCAGCAAGCAGAAATGGGAGAGAAAATTTCTTTAAGAGAGAGAAGGAGAACCGAATTTTTGGCAAAAAATAGACTACCAGATATTCCATAATTCCCTAAATCACTCAAGTAACCCCACTAAATCACAACCACCTTAGTATTTCGGTGATACATGATATTCGATACAGGTTTTAAATATTTATAATGAATCGTTCTTGAAACTAAATATTATCATGATGAAGGCAAGTGTACCTATCGAATAGTGGTATAGCTTTAGCGAGACCGGATTATCGAACCCAAAAAAACTAAAAGTACTAGTATCAACTTTCTTTTTATTATCTAGCCTAAAAAATAAAAAGGGTTTTGTTTATCTAACTAATTAACTAAACTAAGAAATCATAGAAAAAAATTTGGGGAAAATACTTTTTGGAAAACTCGATTGATTAAGACAATACCTAAGGAAAAATCCTCCTAGACTTCACTTGTTATTTGACTCTGAATCGGACAATTTATTCATTCAACTTGTTCCGTAGAGATCCCTAAGTTATATTATTATCTCTCTCGACACTAACAATGTCTAACCCTAGATTGAGTAATTGAAATCTCTTTCTAATTAACACCCTAGGGTTGCATTAACTCGATCTATGGATCTCCTTATTAGGTTTCACCCTAATCCAGCAAAATCTTGTCACCCTATCTCTAGGCGCGCAACCAACTCCGCTTAATTATGACAAGTTTACTCTTAGACAAGGTCTATTCCTTCTCTAAATAAGAGCTTAACTTGAATCAATATCCTGGAATATCAAAACAAGAATTAAGAACACATAATTAAGAACAAGTCAAATATTTATCATACAATTTAGATAATAATAACAAGATCCGTCTTAGGTTTCATTCCCCTTAGGTATTTAGGGGTTTTAGTTCATACTAATGAAAGAACACATCTCAAAAGAAAAAATAACAAAACATAGGAAAAATCCAAAACTCCTGGGGGAATTTGAAGGGAGATATTCAGTCTTGATGGTGAATTCAGCTTCTGAGATGGATCGATCGGCATTCATTGAGCAATTCCTTGCTTCCTCCTATGCGTCCCCCCTCTAAGTGCCTCCTTAGGTGTTTAAATAGACTTTGGAATGCCTAAGAGCCCTCAAAATTGGCCTTTTTCGAATTGGACTAAACTTTGGCTCGGCAGGGACACGCCCGTGTGTGATTGCTTAAGGTCGTGGTCAAGGCTGTTAAATGGGCATGGGCGTGTGATCTAACCGTGTACATCGTGCTTTGACCTTGCCAAAGGGACACGGCCGTGTGGTCTACCCGTGTGAGAAAGTCTAGGCCATGTTGATTTCGTATGTTGGCCTATTTTCTCCGTTTTTGGCCCATTTCTCGTTCCTTTCACGCTCCTATGCTCACCTAAGTGTAAAACATGAAATTAAGGCATTAGGAGCATCGGATTTACCAATTTTAAGGAAAAATCATCCATAAAATATGCTAAGCATGGGATAGAAATATGTATAAATTTTTGTTTATCAAATACCCCCACACTTAAGCATTTGCTTGTCCTCAAGCAAAATCCTCAACTCATAATCAAAATAAATTCTTCTCAACTTATAATTTCTATCGTTAATATCTCAAAATAATCCATAGGTAATCATACATTGAAAAGTCAACCGAAAGAACATCAAAGTTTCAAACATTCCAAGTTGAGCATTTTATTATGAAAACATAGGTGCCTCCCCTCATCTAAGTAATTACCTTTGATTCAAAATATCACAGAGTTTCACATCCTCACTAAAGATTCACTCAAATCACTCGAGGTGTTTAAGTACAACAAATGAAACACTCAATAGTCAATAATGAAAATTCATTACCATAGGCTTGCATGAAAATGAAATCTCCACCACTATAAATTGAGATGAAAAATCAATCAAAAGGTCTTTAGAGGGTTGTAATGTGGCTTTGGTTAAAGGGTGTGGTCACAAGCTGAAAGAAAGGGTTAGAATCGAGATTGAATTGAAAAATTGCCTAACTAGAAAAATGACTAGTCATCAATTGCGTACAACAGAGCTTTTTCTCAGAATATGGAATTTAACTTCTTTAGCTCAGAAGATCACTACTACTAATATGTATACATGTATATATATATTTATCAAAACAGGTCAAATTACAAAATAGAATAAAACATAGTTAAGCAACTATTCCAACTTAAATCTTGACAAAAATAGGGATCAAATTAATTAAGGGGATTTCAACAATAATGAGTTATGGGTTAATATTGAGGGTAAATCAATGAATGGGTTGTTAGGCTCAAGGGGGCTCACTAAGGGTTAATTGTGAAGGTAGGCTTTTATGGAGTGAGTGGGCTAAACCTAAGTGCCTTTATATCATTTTGACATATCAAATCAAATGGTGTGGCCTTGACATGATAATCAAGCAAGTTCTAGAATAACAATTCAATATTGACACACTGATAATGAAAGTGAGCATGAAAGAAATAATAGATTCTCTAAAGGCTCAAGATCTCACAAAAATTATAGCTTTTTGATGTTTAAACTTGTGAATTCCAACTCAAGATAATACCTAAACTTGGGGGAAACAACCTAAAAGTTTTTAATTCTTCAAAAATAAACTTATCATGCTTGATTCTCTAATGTCTTAAAGTTTAAACAATCAATGTATAAATGCCTATGTTTTAATTCAAGACATATCAATAAAAATCATAAATTAATTAAAATTCATTCTAATAGTGATATGAGTAATTCACGTGAGAGTAAGACAATATTCAGGGGTTTCTTAATGGTGAACTAAAAGACCTTCCCACACTTAAGATATACATTGCCCTCAATGTACAAAGATAGATATTTGAAAAAGACAGATATATATAATCATAAGATAGGGAGAGAAGTGAAACTTCCTGAATGATGAATGAATTCCTCGAACTGGAGTTTTGGAGAGTAATCAGTGTGAGAGTGGAGGAGGATACTCCGGTGGTGGTAAAGTTTCATTGGTCCATAAGTCCTACGCCAAAAGAATATTATATCTGGTGGTAGCTATGGTCGTGGTTGAGCAGGACATGGCAGTCGTGGAGAACCTTTCTCGGTGGAGTTTTTAGTTCCTATGTGATGATGAGCTTAGGAGCTCTTTATAACTGTGATAGAATCAGGAACTTTTTAGGGAATATATAAGGAAGAATAATTACTCGATATGAAATAGTCGAAATTCAAAATTGTTAAAGAAAAATTATAAAACCTAATAAAAATATGCTTACAGAAAAATAAAAAGTAGTCTTAAAGTAGAATAAAAGTAAAAACACAAAATAATAAATAAAATTTTTTAAACATCTTCATCGCGAGATGGTTCACAAGGTGGGGGTGGCGATGAGATGTGGAAGTGCTGACAAATCTGGTGTAGTGTAGCATCAATGTGATCGAAGCACTGAAAACACTGCTGCTCGAATCGAGTTAGGCGCTCAGAGATGTCAGCGTATGAAGCCACCGCATGAACTGGACGAGAGGGTGGTGGTGGCTGAGACGGTGGTTCCTCATGACGTGGAGGGACATCATCAATAATGTCCTCAAGGTCTCCCTCCTCGGCTGATTGGGCGAGCCGATACTGAGGAGAGTGGGTTCCTCGGCGCTTCTCGATCATTCTCATACTAAGCATGCTCGAGATGCCTTGTGGGGACATCTGGCCAATAAGAGTAAGTGAGGATGATTGGGATACTGTGTTGAGGAGCCCGAAGTGCTGTGCCAGTCGAGTCACGTAAGGGCCAATGAAGATGACCCCCCTCCGATGCCGCTCCGTCTGGTGGCGAATGACAAGGACAATAAAGTAGGCGAGGTCGAGTACATGCCCGTTCGCCATGCTCCATAGAAAGTAGGTGTTGTGAGTGTTGACGACGTCGATGCTCTCTCGACGTCCTGTCAAATTGAGTGCCAAGATGACGTGTAGGTACCTCAAGGAAGGCTAGAGAGCTGATGCCTTGGAACGGCTCGGGTTAGGGATTTTAGGTGAAGAAGATGATGAATATTGAAGGGGATTTATAGATTTTAGAACACACAGCCAGGGGGCACGCCCGTGTTCCCCAATTTTTTACCCGTTTGATTACCGAATTTTGAATTTGGGTGCGTCTGGCATTTGGCCCACACCCGTGTTCCTTGGGCATGTGGGTGCACATGGCCGTGTTACACAGCCATGTCTGTCTTCGTTCGCTTCTCCCACGCTGTGTTAATAGGTTCGACCACAGGTTCTAGACACGGGTGTGGCGAATGCTCGTGCTATTTTCTCAGGTTCAACCACAGTTCTACAACACGGGCGTGTCATACGTCCGTGTTGTTTTGGTAGATTTTCCCACGGTCCTAACGAGCGGCCGTGGCAACTTATCGTATCCTGTGTTGGGGAAAATTTCACCCTGTTTTCACACGGCTTGGCAGAGTGTGCTTTAGAAAGTCTGCGTTGCATGAGTCGGTCAGTATGTTAGATGTTAAAACTAAAATTTAAAGAAATTAATATTTTTAGTGCTCGGGTTGCCTCCCGAGAAGCGCTTCTTTATTGTCTAAGCTCAACTTACCTCTCTAGTGAATGGTCATGGTGGTTCGAGGAGTTTATACTCATCATTCCTACTATGAATCCCATCAAAATAAGGTTTTAGGTTGGTATTGTTTACCTTAAAGGTGCCGAATTTGGGATGACTTACCTCGACTATACCAAATGGGAAAATGCTAAGTACCGTAAGAGGAATTTCTTCATTCGGTTTGGCAGTGTCAATGTGAGGATCTACGGTATCTAATGAAACTTTATCTCCAACCTTAAATTGATTTGGTGAAACATTAAGCTCGTTCTGGCGTAGCTTTGGTTTATTGTGTTTTCGTAATTTAAATGTCAGCCATTCATCTAACTCCTCGATTCGTAACCTTCATTCTTCTTGGGTAGATTCTTTATTGTGGATTGAAAATGGCTCATGTGTGTCCTTCGAACTTATTTCTTGAAAAATAGGTTGCACTGTATGATCAGTCTTAGTAGAACAATTTGTACAATCACTTTCAATTTTTGATATGTTGTTCGGGTTGCGAGCTTGAAGGTTGATTGTTTTGTCTCCTACACGAACTGTGATTTCACCTATGCCAACGTCAATAATTGTTCTAGTAGTTGCTAAAAAAGGTCTTCCCAAAATTAAAGGAACATTACTGTCTTCTTCTATGTCTAAAACAAAAAAATCAACTGGGAATATAAATTTGTCAATTTTAACGAGTATGTCTTCAATGATACCCCTAGGAAATCTGACAGTTTTATCTGTTACTTGAATGCTCATCCTAGTTTGTTTGGGTTTCTCTAGACCTAGTTGCTTAAAAAATTTGTAAGGCATAACATTGATACTAGCCCCTAGATCAGCCAACGCATTATTAACATCTAAACTACCAACTAAATAAGGAATCGTAAAGCTCCCTAGATCTTTTAGTTTGTTGGGTAGCTTATTCTGAAGAATGGCTAAGCAAATCGCGTTCAGCTCCACATGTGACCTTTCATCTAACTTTCGTTTATCTGCTAGAAGTTCTTTTAAAAATTTGACTGCGTTTGGCATCTGCGAAAGTGCTTCAATAAACGGTAGGTTAATATGTAGTTTCTTTAAAAGTTTAAGGAATTTACCAAATTGTTCGTCTGAGCGGTCTTTCCTTGTCGCATTGGGGTATGGCACACGAGGTTTATATTCTGTAATTACCGATTTTTGTTCGTTTTGGCCTACTAATCGCGTGATTTCATGATAGGTTTTAAATATTTATAATTAATCATTCTTGAAACTAACTATTATCGCAATGTAGGCAAGTGTACCTATCGAACAGTAGTATAGTTTTAGCAAGACCGGATTGTCGAACCCAAAGGAACTAAAAGTACTAGTAATGACTATCTTTTTATTATCTAGCCTAAGAATAAAGAGGTTTTTATTTTAACTAACTATTTGTCTAAACTAAGAATTCACAGAGAATAGAATTGGGGAATTGCTTTTGGGAAAATCGACTGAATTAAGACAATACCTAAGGAAAAATCCACCTAGACTGTACTTGTTATTCTGGCCCCGAATAGGAAAATTTATTCATTTAACTTGTTCCATAGAGATCCCTAAGTTATGTTATTATCCCTATTCAAGACTAATAATGTCTAATCCCTAGATTGAATAATTGATACATTTCTCTAATTAACACCCTAGGGTTTCATTAACTCGATCTATGGATCCCCTTATAAGGTTTCACCCTAATCCGGAAAAATCTTGTCACCCTATGTCTAGGCGCGCAAACAACTTCGCTTAATTAAGACAAATGTACTCTTAGACAGGGTCTATTCCTCCTCTAAATAAGAGTTTATCTTGAATCAGTATCCTGGGATATCAAAACAAGAATTAAGAACACATAATTAAGAACAAGTTAAATATTTATCATACAATTCAGAAAATAATAACAAGATTCGTCTTAGGTTTCATTCCCTTTAGGTATTTAGGGGTTTTAGTTCATAACTAAATAAGAAAACATCTCAGAATAATAAAGAATACAAAACATAAAGAAAACCCAAAACTCCTAACGGGAAAATTGATGAGAGATCTTCAGTCTTGATGGTAAATCCGGCTTCTGAGATGGATCAATCGGCTTCCTTGGAGTAATTCCTTACTCCCTATTCTATGTCTCCTTTTCTTCCTCTTTTAGGTTGTATTTAGAGGCCTCAAAATTAGCCTTTTCCGAATTGGACTCAACTTGGGCTCGTCAGGGACACGCCCGTGTGACACGCCCGCGTGCGATTACTTCAGGCTGTGCTCGAGCCTGCCAAATTGACACGGCCATGTGGTTTGCCCATGTGAGGAGGTCCAGGCAGTGTTGATTTCGTACTTTGGCCCATTTTCTTTGTTTTTGGCCCGTTTCTCATTCCTTTCGCTCTCCTATGCTCTCCTAAGTATAAAATATGAAATTAAAGCATTAGGAGTATCAAATTCACCAATTCTAATGGAAAATCATCCATAAAATACATTAAACATGGCGTAAAAATATGTATAAATTACGGTTTATCACCTACCTCATTCTTACCTTCGCTTACCATTGGTTCTGGCCTTGGTTTTACCACTAACCCTTCCTCATCATGACTGGAAATTACATTGAGTTGCTCCCTTGGGTTGGATTCAGTGTTGCTTGGCAGGCTACCTTGTGGTCGTTCAAAAATCAACTTGACGAGCTATCCAATCTGAGTTTTGAGCCCTTGGATTGATGCTTGTTTATTTTTGAGTGCCGTCTCGATATTCTAAAAATGAGTCTCTGACACCGAGATGAATTTGGTTAGCATCTCCTCAAGTTTCGGCTTTTTCTCCTACTGGTATGGCAGGTTGCTGAAAGCCAGGAAGGGGTGGTGGTTTCTAATTTCCTTGGCCTCCCCATGAAAATTTTGGGTGATTCCTCCAACCTGCATTGTAAGTATTGTTATAAGGATTGTTTTGAGATCGAGGATTATTACCCATGTAATTTAACTGTTCGTTCTCGATGTTGTGGTCATAAGGTGGGTATCCTGAATTGCTCGATCCACCTCCATTTGCCTCACACTGCATTACTGGGTGAACCTGTGAAGAACTAAGAAAACCATCAATTTTCTTATTCAAGAGTTCTACCTGATTAGAGAGTATGGTGACCGAATCGACGTTATGAACGCCGGCTATTTTTGTTGGCTTACTCCTCATGACTTGCCACTGATAGTTATTCAAAGACATCTCCTCTATAAATTCATAGGCATCTTCAGGTGTTTTATTATTGATGGTTCCGCTAGCAGCTACTTCAACCATTTGTCGAGTCGAAGGATTCAGGCCATTATGAAAGGTTTGAACCTGTAGCCAGAGTGGTAACCCATAGTGAGGGCATCTTCGTAAAAGGTCCTTACATCTCTCCCATGTATCGTAGAGCATCTCTAAATCCATCTGCACAAAAGAAGAGATATCATTATGTAGTTTAGCCATTTTAGCCGGCGGAAAATATTTTAGTAAAAACTTTTCGGTCATTTGTTCCCAAGTAGTGATTGACCCCCGCGGTAGCGAATTCAACCACTGTTTAGCTTTGTTTCTCAATGAAAAAGGGAATAACCGAAGGCGAATGGTGTCATCAGAAACGCCATTAATTTTAAATGTATCACATAGTTCTAAAAAGTTTGCTAAGTGAGCGTTGGGATCTTTGTCCTGCAAACCATCAAACTGAACAAATTGCTGTATCATTTGAATTGTGTTAGGTTTCAGTTCAAAAGTATTTGCAGCTACAGTAGGTCTAACTATGCTCGATTCAGTTCCTGTTAAAGAAGGTTTAGCATAATCATACATAGTGTGCAGAGCAGGATTTTGATTAACAACAGTCGCAAGAGGCAGCGGATTTTCTTGGTTTTCAGCCATCTCCTCAGCGGTGGTTGAAGTATCTTCCTCTTGCTCTTCTGTGCAACGTAAGTTTCGCCTTATTTCTCTTCGATTTCTGCGAACTGTGCGATTGATCTCACTATCAACAATGATGGTCCTGATGGGTTTCTCCTGGTCATAAACTAGAAAAACCTGTTAGAGGAAAATAAATGAAGAGTTAGAAAAGAAAATAAAAATTTAAATTGCAATAATAGTAAAATGGCTAAAGTAATAAAAATCGAGTGTTCCTAATATCTTAGTTCCCGGGCAACGGTGCCAAAAACTTGATACGTGATATTCGTGATAGGTTTTAAATATTTATAATGAATCATTCTTAAAACTAACTATTATTACGATGAAGGCAAGTGTACCTATTGAACAGTAGTATAGCTTTAACAAGACCGAATTATCGAACTCAAAGAAACTAAAAGTACTAGTATCAACTTTCTTTTTATTATCTAGCCTAAAAAATAAAAGGGTTTTGTTTATCTAACTAATTAACTAAACTAAGAAATCACAGAAAAGAAATTTGGGGAAAATAATTTTTGGAAAACTCGATTGATTAAGACAATACCTAAGGAAAAATCCACCTAGACTTCACTTGTTATTTGACTCTGAATCGGATGATTTATTCATTCAACTTATTCTGTAGAGATCCCTAAGTTATATTATTATCTCTCTCGAGACTAACAACGTTTAACCCTAGATTTAATAATTGAAATCTCTTTCTAATTAACTCCCTAGGGTTGTATTAACTCAATCTATGGATCCCCTTACTAGGTTTCACCCTAATCCAGTAAAATCTTGTCACCCTATCTCTAGGCATGCAACCAAATCTGCTTAATTATGACAAATTTACTCTTAGACAGGGTCTATTTCTCCTTTGAATAAGAGGTTAACTTGAATCAATATCCTGGAATATCAAAACAAGAATTAAGAACATAATTAAGAACAAGTCAAATATTTATCATACAATTCAGATAATAATAACAAGATCTGTCTTAGGTTTCATTCCCCTTAGGTATTTAGGGGTTTTAGTTCATACTAATAAAAGAACACATCTCAAAAGAAAAAGTAACAAAACATAAGAAAACCCAAAACTCGTGGGGGAATTTGAAGGGAGATCTTCAGTCTTGATGGTGAATCTAGCTTTTGAGATAGATCGGTCGGCTTTCCTTGAGCAATTCCTTGCTTCCTCCTATGCGCCCCCCGTCTAAGTGCCTCCTTAGGTGTTTAAATAGGTTTTGGAATGCCTAAGAGCTCTCAAAATTGGCCTTTTCCGAATTGGGCTAAACTTGGGCTCGACAGGGACACGCTCGTGTGACACGCCCGTGTTCGATTCCTTAAGGCCGTGGTCAAGGCTGTTAAATGGGCACAGGCATGTGATCTACCCGTGTAAATCGTGCTTTGACCTTGCCAAAGGGACACGGCCGTGTGGTCTGCCCGTGTGAGGAAGTCCAGGCCGTGTTGATTTCGTACGTTGGCCTATTTTCTCCATTTTTGGCCCGTTTCTCGTTCCTTTCACTCTCCTATGCTCACCTAACTATAAAAACATGAAATTAAGGCATTAGGAGCATCGAATTTACCAATTTTAAGGAAAAATCATCCATAAAATGTGCTAAGAATGGGATAGAAATATGTATAAATTACGGTTTATCATTCGGGTAGGCCGAAACTCTTACAATCACTGAGCAAAAATCAACACCCTTACTCGTGCAGGGATTCGAACACGAGATGTTCAGTAATTTAACACACCATTTAACCACCAGACCAGCAGGCCCATTTTGATATATCCTTATCAATAATTAAACATAAGCCTATTAAGCAAGGTTAAGGCTTTATTTAGGAAAAATCTCAAAATTTGGCAGAGGTAGGGCGTGAACTTGGGACCTCTCACACACACCCAGAACACTTAACCACTGAAACAGATACACAATTGTGTCACAAATTCACAATAACAAAAATATAAATTTTGAGGCGTTACATTGATAGCCCTAGGAGGACATCAACAACAAATAAGAAAAGGTAAGGAGATAAAGGATAAATTGTATTTGTTTATTTCCTATTAATAATTATCTTATAGGAAACAAAGTAAATACAATCCAATACCTATCTTACCCATTTTTCAACAAACCTCATCCTAATTAACACTTTTCTTAAAAAATCCAACTCCACCCTATCATATGCCCTGCTCATATCCACCTTCACTTCTTTATTCATTCTTTGCCCCCTCTTTTCCTATTTTAAGTAATGGAAGACTTCATTAGCAATAATAATATTGTCTTGTATTTACCTGCCTTGTATACAGGCACATTGGGTCTATGTAATCAACACCCCTATCCAAGGATTTAATCTATTCACCATTACCTTCGTCACAATCTTATAAGAAAAAGTGCAACAACTTATTTGTAACAACTCGATTTTTAGTGGTGTTGGAAATGACAGTTTCAAAATCTCATTTCCATAAATCGAATCTGTAAATGTTAATATTAAATATTTATGAGGCTAGTATAGAAATATATTAAAGTTTGGTCCAGTAGTTTTGCCGAATTGATAATTAATTAAGGTATATGTACTAAATTATAAAAGTCCAAATACTATAAATTTTTAATTAGAAAAAGGATCAAAATGGTAATTAAACCAATTTTCTTTATTAAATAGTGAATGATGATGTTATTGTCCACTCATTGATTAAGGCTTAAATTAATTAAGACTAAAGTAATAAACAAGGTTAATTAATTTTAATCATCGTATAAAGACAACTTAGTGCTTGTCATCTTTATTTTCTTCTTCTGCTTCACTGAATGTACACCAAAGTAAACCTCAAGAAAGTCATTTTAAACCTCAAGCATTCAGACTTCAAATTATAAGTGTTTTCAATCCCATTTCTTATAATTTTTATTTTTTTGAAGTCATGAAAACTTGATTTAGCTAGCCCATGTATCAATTTGTGAAACTTTCAAAGTTTATAAAAGTTTCCATTGATGATTACTTGAAGAAATTGAATTTAAATTGATAGATTTTAAGCTTAGATGAGAAAAATGACTAGTGCGTAATGTTTAAACATTAGTTTTGAATATAAGTTCTAAATTGTATAAATTGTGAAATTGATGTGAATTTTCTATAATAATAGATAGTATAAGGTCCTAGAAGGATGAGATTGAGACAAGTTTTGAAATTGAAGGTCAAAATTTCGATTTTAAGGACAAAATTGAATAAAATACACAAATTAAGGGGTATTCAAAAAATAAAATTGAATAAGTTCATGCATATCATGGAGTAATATAAAATGTTTTGTATTGATAAATTGTTTAGATCAAGAATTGAATTAAACCAGAGATAATTAAGGAAAAGCCAAAATTGTTTAGTAGTATTTGAAGTTTCATCTTAATTGTTGATTTTGCCAGGTAAGTTCATTTGGCATGATTGTGATTAATTTTTTATGTATTTAAGTTATAAATATTTGTATGTTTGGTTGTAATTGAATTGTTTGCGAATTGGTACAAAAAGGTGAGAGATGATCTAAATTGTAAAGAAATGGTTTTATTTGTTAAATATGCTCGAGTGAACTTAGTAAAGATTAGGATATGATTGACATGTCAATAGGTTTATATGCATGCTGGTGCAAGATTTGTGATAATACAAAATATGTGATTATACGGAGACCTTTAAGTGTATACTGGGATCTAACATTTGTTGCGGATCATTGAGTATAAAATGTCTCTATGGAGACACTAGTGTGGTGGAGGGATATATTATTATACAATTTTACATATGATTGCATGTAGGCTTTGCACTTCAATGCCTTTGTATGGTGTAGTTATTGCTCGGACGAGCAATCTGATGTGGTGTAGTTACTAATGTATCTGAGTTTGTTTACTAGAGTTTATCGGGCTAAACGGTCATTGAAAACATGAAAAATTGCAATTGAATGGTATGAGCTTGATGATGAAATTGATCAATGTTAAATTGAGCATGAATGTCTTACTGAGACATTGGTTTGATGTATGATTGAGATACTTTATGGTGTAATTATATGTTAAACTCATATTGTTTGATGTTGTGGATTGTCATAACAGGCCAAACTATATCAACATGTTGGTGGATTTATGTACTTAATTGAAAGCTAAGGTAAGTTTGGTTTAGATTCATATGAACTTACTTAGCATTCAATATGATTACCCTAGTTGTTTCCCTTTTCTTGTAGATTGTCACTTTGCAGAACGGATGAAGTTGGATCAACTCGAAGCTCACATTATCCTATCACCAATTTAGTATATGTTGATCATTTTGAATTTGAGTTGTGGCATGTAAATTGGTGTCTTGATGTATATAAATGTTTTGGTACTTATTTTAATGTTTAAAAGTCCTTTTGAGATGATCATGGGATTGAATTTGGCTTGAGGAACTTTGATAGTTTGAATAAGTAATGAATATATCTATTTGAATCATGACTATTTTTCCTCTCAACAACTCCATTTTTTTAAAGGGCTCTATGTGTCAAAAAATTGTGACTAATACAATTTGAATTACAAAACCATCAAAACCAAGATTTTGAAATTCGGTTCTATAGCCACTCCTAATACTAGAAATTGAGTAACCATTTTCATTTTGATTGATTTTTGAAAGCTTGATGAATTTTTCTAAATCTTCATCTTTAGTACATAAGAAAAGAACTCAAGTAAATATAGAGTAATCATCTATAAGTACAAAAGCATATTATTTTCCACCCAAGCTAGTAGTTCTAATAGGACCAAAAAGATCAATGTGAATCAATTGTAAAACGCTACTAATAGACATATCATTGATACATTTGAAAGAAATTCTTTGACACGTGTATCACAAACTTTATCTAAATCTAAATCAATTTTAGGCAAACCTCTTACTAAATCGTTTTTAATCAATTTATGCAATATGATCATACTAACATGTCCTATTTTTTATGCCATAACTAAGAAGCATTTTCATTTATAACCATAAAACAAATGTTTGAAACATGTAAATCATTTAAATGCACCATATGTAACACCTTCACCCATTCTGGTCATCGATTCTGGGCAAAAGGAGTGTCGTAAATAAACCAAATCCTTTGACATACTTAGGTGCTCATAAGATATGATCATACTGTATTACCCATTTATAAAATTTACAACAATGACAAGATTTTTAAAAAAAGGTTCACCGTTCAAACTCTGGGTTCTAAAGGATTTAAATAATTACATCGTATTCACTCTCTTGGCGGAGTTCCTAAAAGTACCCCTTCTTATCTGCATGACACCTTACTAACGATCTCATTGATCCCATACAATCTGGATTGGTCCTTCATTAAGTTCCTTATCTCGCGAATCCTTTAATCACAAGTCAACTTTTGTAAGTTCAAATGGACTTAGTGAGTTTCTTCATTACATAATACATACCCCACTTTGTTGGGGTTTAAATAAATAATAATAGATGCAACAAAATCCTTGCTGCTTTGGAACATTTCTCTCAAACCATCATGGTGGATTTTATCATATTATCGATCCTATCTACTGGTGGATAGATCGTTAAGCAATTTCCTTCCAGCCATCCTACTAACCTTCGATCAACCTTGACAGTTCCTTTGAATGTCTCACAATTTCTGGGGACTCTATCCTTTTCTTTTACTTAATTTTATTCTTCCATTTATCCCTAATGTAGATTTCTTCTTCTCACCATTATGCCCTATTAATGCGGCCTTCCGACTTACCCTTCTAAAGGCCCTTAGTGAGTATTTTCAATCTATTCAGTTCGTGATGGACTCTTTCCCTATCTTAATCTCATAAGACTTGCTCACCTTGCATCCATTAGTATGACTAATAAGGTCCTACGCCACTTTGGCGGACTAAATCCTGTTTAGTTTAAATAGTGGTTAGATTACTCCTTTGTAATATGATTTATTCGTATTATTATATCCTTAAAGTAACACACCTTTTTGCTACTATGGCCTTCAGTACTAAACCGAATGTTGTTGTGTGGCCATTTGAGTCACGATTTCCCTTTCATACTACATCTTCATGTAACCCGCCACTTGGTTGATACTTCATTAATGGTTTCCCTTTAAAGTGGAATAGTATTGACAGGCATATTTGTCATCCCATATTCCTTCTTCCACAATGGGTTCTTTCTAACCCCTCATTTTCTTAAGGTCTAGCCTATGTTCGTAGGACAAACTGCTAGCATATAAGGTTACTC
Source organism: Gossypium hirsutum (assembly GCF_007990345.1). NCBI lineage: Eukaryota > Viridiplantae > Streptophyta > Magnoliopsida > Malvales > Malvaceae > Gossypium > Gossypium hirsutum. The sequence continues at coordinate 21,343,275 of NC_053429.1, forward strand.
TGAGCATCCTTTGGTAGCTTTTACTGGTGAATCCTTATCTATGACCTTTGATTATACCACTTTCACTCACTCCTACCTCAAGCACCACTAGTGCATCAGCTTCTGTGAGTATTCCTGTTAGGTTACCTCCCATATGCTTTACTGGTTTCCACAACTGCTATTCTAGCAAGTCCTTTTTTTTTTTGCACTTTATATTTCCCTTAATTTGGTGGATTCCTTCATCCTACTGGCTAACTAATGATTGACCATACATCCAATTTCCTTCTAACCTCTTTTTCTTTATTTTCAAAAGTTTCCACTCTTACCATTTCGAATGACCACCTGTGTTTACTTTCCTGGTGAACTACTCCATGTTTAGTGTAATAGTCCGCCTAGCGGAGACTCATATTCTATTACTGTTTGGCGTATAGATAGTAAAGATAATGGAAGAATTAAGTAAAGTATTTTTTTGGCTAAATAGAGTATTATGTGTGTTTCGCCATTTAGTGAACTCCTAGTTTTAGCGAACACTAGGGTTTGGCAGACTCTTCTTTTTAGTATCCGCCCACCTTAGATGTTTTGCGAACTCGTTAAGTTCATAGTTGTTATAAGCTTATTTTATTTAGTGCTTGATGATTTAATTATCTATGTTGGGATTTAGCTAAGACTTAGTTAGAATCAAACTAGAATACTGTAAATGATTTGACTTAAAACTTGTTAAGTGCGTTTAATCACGGCAATCAAGTGTGTTCATTGAATTATCTTATTTTTCCACTAAAAATTGTTTCTGTTGCTTAAGTATATAAGGATAATTTTTCCATCATGGATTACCTTTTCATCTTTTTCTTCCCCGAATTTCTTTGTAAGTCTCTAAAAAAACTTAGTGTTGAGAGCTTCTCCGAAGAGAGTTTGCAAAGTTTAGTTAGCACCCATGTTAGTACCAGCTTGCTGGTAATTTATGGTGAAATCTTAGGTTGTTACCGATGTAATTACATGTTTATTGAATTTCATGCATAGATATTAGATTTTTTCACGAGGAAGGAAACTTCCTGATTTTTAATTATGTGTTATCGATTCTTGCATGCATGATAAGTTTCAATAGGTTAATAATCTGATAAGAATAATTATCTTACTTTTATCTCAAGATACTATTAAGGATCCCAACGACAAGGGCAAATGACTTGTTGTATAGATTATTGTAGTAGATTTTCTAGTGAGGTCCTTTGTATAGATTATTACATAAATTGTGAAAGGCAAGTAATATCTCTCTGTAACGTATGAATGATATATGTGTGGATGATGATAATCCGGTGTCATTAGTTTGAGTTCAGTCAGTCAGTATTATTAAGTAAGAGTCATCCTTCATACTTAAGCCAGTACTATCGATTTGTGATATGTGAAATCTGGCATGTGGTAATGGAGAAGGGGAGCTATGTTTGTGATGCCTCCGGTAAGGTAACTATAATGCAAACTGGACTGGAAGATCACGAGAAAGCATGCTATGCTGTGTAAAATGATATGAATAGTTAAGGGGAGTACGTATATGAATAAGACTGTATGATATGTTTCTAATTCTGAACTCTGTGTTCAACACTGACTTGAGGATGAGTTACTTGTGCCATGTTGAAATGTCCCAAAGGACTGCCCTGTGTTTGATGTCCTGACTCACTAACCTATGTTTAATGTCCCGTTGGACTATCCCATGTTTAGTGTCCCAACGGACTATCAAAGGATGACATAACGTCTTTTAGTTATGGTCTTACTCATTTTTATCATGACGCCATAGCAATTTTCAACTATGGTCTTACTCATTTTAATCATGATGCTATAACATCTTTCAGCTATAGTCTTACTCATTTTTATCATGACGTCATAACATCTTTCAGCTACGGTCTTACTCATTTTTAGGGGTCTAACCTCCGATTTGTTCCGATGGCCTACCCATGGTCTTTATTGTTTACTCTTCCCATTGCATTTCTTCTATTCCTCCATTTCACCGTTCCTAGCATTGATGCTCGAACACTGCAGTGACCCCTCCACAAGGCCCAGTGCTTCACACATCACGAGTGCACATAGCAACATTGTATGACAGTATCTAACAGAATCACTCTCTATTCCTCATTGCTAACTTCCTGTAACCCGTCATGAATGTAACAACCCGATTTTGGGCCTAGTCGAAACAGTGGTTTCATGACCATGAATCTGACGTAGAAAAACTTGTTTTTATTACATTTTTATGGCCTACAGTTCTATGTAATGATTTCGTGAAAATTTCGTTCGAAAATTTTAAAGTTTGAGCACTCAATTTAGCAAAAAAGACTAAATTATAGAAAGTGTAAAAGTTGAGTTCTACATGCTAGAGGTGTCTAATTGCTATGAAATTTTAAATTGAAGGTCCTTAGATGGTAACTAGACCATTTTACTTTAAGTTAGACAAAAATAGACATGAGGTAAGAGAATTTTAATGTTTTAAGAAAAGGGCATTTTAGTCATTTAGTTAATAAAAGAATTAATAATCAAATTAAAAACCAATTTTTGCTCATCTTCTACCCTTGACCTAAAATTTCAAAGGGCAAGCATAGCTAGGGTTTTTTCATATTTCAATCTCGATTGTAAGTCCGTCCTTGTCCAGTTTTTAATGTTATTTACATTTTAGAAGTCGTTATCACTCGATCAATCTATTTCTACCATCAATTTGAGAAATTATTAAGGTTTAAGGTCTGAACCATGTTAGATATGTGTGTATTTTGATGTCTAATGGTAGAAAATGTATGTTTGGTGTATGATAAACAACTTTTGCTAGGTGATTTTTTATGAAAATTTCAAAATGACCTATTCGTAAAAAGGTTATAAGCATGAAAGAGGTTCAGCTAGGCTTTGGTCTTGAAAAAATGGAATAGATTTCAATTTAGGAGCCTAGGGACCAAAGTGTAAAAATGTCAAAGTTTAAGGGAAAAAATGTAATTTTTTCATAATGTGATTTTTGAACTGAATTGAGTAATGTGAATAATAAATGAGTTAAATTTTCTATTATAGATCAAGAGAAACAAGGTTCGAACCTAGATTGGAGGAAAAACAAAGTATTTGACGATTAGGTCCCATTTCTACTATTTTTGTATCGAGGTAAGTTTGTATGTAAATAATGCATTGTTTTAATTATGTTTTAAATGATTTATTATTGTATGAATTTTTATTGACCCTTGGACGTATTCGACAAAGTTTTGAGAAGTGTGAAATCCTGGTTGAACCTTAAGAATAGATAGGATATAAATGTCATGACATTAGGGTTACTAAGATTTCATGTAAGACCATATCTAGGATATGGCACCAATATGAGACTTCGTGTAAGACCATATCTGGGATATGGAATCAATATGAAACTTCATGTAAGACTATAGCTAGGCTATTGGCATCAATACGAGATCACATGTAAGACCATATCTAGGATATGGCATTGGTACGATATAGTGTATACAGAACTCTCGAGTATCCTTTAGTATTCCAAGTGGTTCAACGGGTAATTTAACGAGTATGGCAAAGATGAATTGTGTGAAAATCCAAGTTCAAGATGACTCAGGTATATACGTAAAACTCATACATAATGAGCTTGTTATGTGATAAACCCTCGGAAAGGTTATGATTGAGTAAGTTTGACTATGAGATTTATGATAACATTTATGTTAATTTACCTCATGTTAATTGTATGTTAAATGTGTATTTATGATGCTTATTATTTGCATAGGAACTTACTAAGCTTTATAGCTTACTGCCCTTTCTTTTCCCTTGTCTTATAGTGTCACCAAGCTAGCTTGGGGATCAGAGACTGTCGGAGATCCACTTACACTATCAACTTATTATTTTGGGTATCAATGAATTCAACATTTTGAGTTATGGCATATATAGGGACTTGTTCATTTTGTTATGAGGCATAATTGACTTGGCCAAGTGTGTTGGCTTATGTTGGTTGATAATTCATTTTGTAAATGGCCATTGAAATTTGGCTAATATTGGTTTAAGTATATATGCAAATGATGATGTTTTCATGGATGTGGATATTTGCATGGCTTAAGTTGATAAGAATGTGATGTTTGTATGTGATAAATGGTAGTATGTGAATGATATGTGGATGCCGTGATTGTGGCTGAATTGGTTGAATGTAATTGCTTGGATTGGTGCTATGTTTTGTTGTGTAGATGACTGCATTAAAAGGTGACAAAATGATTTGGTAAATAGCTTTATTTTTGTCCACATGAGTAGACACACGGGCACGTGTCTAGGCTGTGTGTGACAAACGGCTTGCCCCATAGGTGTGTGTTCCAGCTGTGTGTCCCCTGCACCTTAATTGTTGCAAAACAGAATGCTCAGAATTGAGCACACGGGCATGCATCTCAGCCGTGTGGATGGCACGACCTCAAGCACGAGCATGTGCCCTGGGCGTGTGAATTCTGCACCAAATTTATGAAAAATCATAATGTTTAAATCGACCACAGGGCTTAGCACACGAGCATGTGACTTGGTCATGTGACTTTAGTTTGTTCTTGGGTGACAAATAGAGAGTTACACGTGTTAGGGACATGGGCGTGTGATGGCCATAAAACTAACTAAAAATTTGACTAAGGCAAGCGCACCTATCGAACAGTAGTATAGTTATGGTGAGACCGGAAATATCGTATCCACAAGGACTAAAAGTACTAGTAATTACTATCTTTTTATTATCTAGCCTAACAATTAAGAGAATTTTTAATCTAAAATTAATTATCTAATTAGCTAAGATTGCGACAGAGATTAAAGTTGGAAAAATACTTTTGGAAAACCGATGGAGAAGACAATACCCAAGGAAGAATTCACCTAGACTTCACTTATTACCTCTGAATTAGATGATTTATTCACTTGACTTAATCCGTATGAATCCCTGATTTATGTTAATATCTCTCACGAGACTAAAAACAACTGACTCTAGGTTGATTAATCGAAATCTCTTTCTAATTAAAACCCCTATTGTCACATTAACTCGATCTATGGATTCCTTTATTAGATTTGACTCTAACCCGGCAAATTTATGTCGTCCTATCTATAGGATTGCATGCAACTCCGCTTAATTATGGGCGATCTACTTTTAATAGGGAATTTTCCTCCTCTAAATAAGCACATCAAAAACCTGAATTAATATCCTGGAATATTAAAGCAAGGGTTAAATTCACAATTAAGAATAAGAACAAGTATTTATCATATAATTCCAATAGTAATAAGGTTCGTCTTAGGTTTCATCTCCCTTAGGTATTTAGGGAATTTAGTTCATAACAATAGAGGGAAACATCTCAAAATTGGGAAAACAACAAAACATAAAGAAACCCAAAAACTTCGGTAGAAATTGAATGGAAATATTCAGTCTTAAAGGAGATCCTACTTCTAGGATGATTTCAAAGGCTGACCTTGAGTGTTTGGGCCATATGCCCGTGTGAAGGGGTTTGGGCCATATGCTATTCTGAATTGGTTCTTAGTCGACACGGCCATGACACACAGGTGTGTGGCATGCCCTTTGTTTACCGTGTGGAGGTGCTTAGGCCGTGTGAAACACTGAATTAGGCTCATTTTGTCTGTTTCTTGTTCTTTTCGCCTTCTTATGCTTTCCTGAGTATAAAACATGAAATTAAAGGATTAGGAGCATCCAATTCACTAAATCTTATTATAAATCATCCAAAAATATGCCAAGCATAGGATAAAAATATGTAAATATTATGGTTTATCAAATATCCCCACACTTAAGCATTTGCTTGTCCTCAAGCAAAATCCTCAACTCACAATTAAAATAAACTATTCTCAATTTATAATTCTCATCAATAATGTTCGAAATAATCCACAAGTGATCATTCGTTAAGAGCTTAACTAAAAGATCATTAGAGTTTCAAACAATCCAAATTGAGCATTTCAATCATAAAATCATAAGTACCCCCCTTTATCTAAGTAATCACATTTAATTCCAAATTCACAAGGTTGACATCCTCACTAATGATTCACTCAAATCACTCAAAGTGTTTAAGGTTCAATAATTAAGCACTCAATGGCCAAACATGAAAAGTTATTACCATAGGCTTGCATGAAAATTAAATCTTCACCACTATAAATGAGATGATACACAAATCAAAAGGTCTTTAACTGGGTTGTAATGGCCCTTGGGTTAAAGGTATGGATAAAGGCTAAAAAAGGAGGTTAGAATCAAGATTAATTTAAATAAATTACCAAACTTTGAAAAAATAAATCTAATCACTAAATTACAAACAAGTACCAGAATTAACACTAACTAAAACTAATGAAATGAGCTTTTCTCTTAATATAATGACTTTAACTTATCCAAGCTCTTTAGAACAATATCTAATTGAATGAATATACGTTTTTTTTAAGAATAAGGACAAGTATGGAAAGTACATAACGAAAGATAATTCAGTAATTGGAATGAACGAACATAATTAGGTAACTAATCAAATTAAATCTCGATAAAAAGGGATTCAATAAAAGGGGAGAAATCCTTAATGAATCAAAAAGGGTTAGGTTGTGGGTTAATATTAAGGGAAAAATCAAGAAATAATAGTTAAGGCCCAAAGGGGTTCACTAGGGGTCAATTATGTGGGTAGGCTTTTATGGGGTAAATGGGTTAAAACCTAAGTGCCTTTATCATTTTTGTATATCAAATCAAAGGTGTGGTCTTGACATGTATAATCGAAGCAAGTTCTAGAATAACAAATCAATGTTGACACACTCATAACCAATAAAATCAGTGAGCAAGAAAGATATATGATCTAAAAGGCTCAAGATCTCACAAAAATTATGGGTATTTGATGTCAATCTTGTGAATTCAAAACTTCAAGATAATACCTCAATTCAGGGAAACAACCTAGCAATTTTAATCCCCAAAAGTCAACTTATCATGCTTAATCCTCTAATGTCTTAAAGTTTAAACAATCAATGCACAGTTACCTATGATTTAATTCAAAACATATCAATCAAAATAATAAATCAATCCAAATTCACTCTAATAATGATATGAGAGAATTATTTGAAAATAAGATACAAATTCAAGGATTTTCTGATAATCATATAAATAACCTCCCCACACTTAAGATGTACATTGTCCTCAATGTACAAAGATAGATAATAATAATATAAGCATAATATCATAAGAGAGGGAGAGAAATGAAATTGCCCTGAATTTTTGGATGAAATCCTTGGAAGAGCGAAACCTAGAATTATAGAGAAGGCCAAATGAAAGGCATGATTCTGAGTAACTAATAAGAAAATAAACACCACTGTGGAAGAGAATTAAGGGCTTACTTGATAATAATTATAAAGATAAACATGGTTCAGAATAGAAAACATAAGTCTTCAAAAATAAATAAGAGACAAAATAGAATTGAAATTAAAATAAAATAAAAATAATAGTAAAATAAAGGGACTCAAAGGTCCTCATCATCAGATGCCTTGTGGGTCGACGGCACCGAAGGAGAGATGTGGAGGTGGTGGCAAATTTGTCGAAGAGTGGCATCGATGCTGTCGAGCCGCTCAAAGCACTACTGCTCAAAGTGAGTGAATCGCTCGGATAACTCTGTCAAAGTGGTGGCAAGAGGTCAGTGACTCGGTGGTGGTGGTGGGGGTGGCTCATTGTGAGGGGGAGGGACATCATTATTAATGTCCTCTGGCTCATCTTGGTCAGAATGGACGAGTCTGTACTAAGGGGGGTTGAATCCACAGTATCGCTTTATCATCCTCATGTGGATCATACTCGATATTCCTTGAGGAGACATCTAGCCTACTAGTGTAAGTGTCGATGACATCTCTAAAGTGTCGAAGAGGCTGAAGTGTCGAGCGAGGCGAGTTACGTAGGGTCCAAGGCAAATGGGACCCCTCCTATGGCGATCCGTCTGGTGGCGAAAAGCGAGGGCGATAAAATATGCCAAGTCATATACATGACCAGTCACCATGCTCCATAAGAAGTAAGCATCAGTGGTGCTAACAATGACGGTGCTCTCTCTCCTCCTAGTCAAGGTATGAGCCAAGATAGGATGGATGTAACGTAGTGCTAGTGGAAGAGAAGTTGCCTTTAAGCGACTTGAGTCATAGGGAACAATACTCGCCGTAAGGTCGGTCCAACAGCAAGAGGGCGAGTAATTTATGTGTCGGTGAAGTTGTAAAAAAATCTCAAAAGCCATGAACTCCTCCGTGTAAAGGCCCAAAGCAGCTCCAAACTCTGGTACACTCATGTGCCTTACGAGTCCACCAAGTCTAAAAATGATAGTACCAGCCTCGTCAAGTGTATTCATCACATGCTGTAGATGGAACGTAGTGCAAAACTCCAAGGTCAACTCTGAATAGGTGGGCTCGATAATTGCAAAGAATCGATCCCACGATGCAATATCGAGATGGAATCGAACAAGGTGAGTAAGGTGAACCTACTCCAAAGTGGCCCAATCAATACAATGGCCCACTCTTAATGGTCGTACTTGAAGGAGCTGAAACAAGTCGTCCTGTGGGCCTGACGAAAATCGAAGTAGAGGATGATGAGCTTCGGTCGAGGTGCTTGAAGAGGTTGCTCCAGGACCCTTCCACTTTTTCGAAGTAGGGACGGTAGTCTTCTTACCTCGTGTGTTTGTCATTAGAGGCCTACAAACAGAAAAGAAGGGATTAATAAAAAAATGAAGCATTTAAATAGAATTCAAATAATTCTTAATAGTGATCTATTCCTAAGATAGCATATTCGAATGTTATAACATGAAAAATTCAAAAGTGAAATATCAAATGACAAAGAATCTAAAAATAAGATGTAATAAACAATCCTAATATTTATAATAAGTAAAATGTTAATTAATGTGTCATATAAGTCAATATATTGTACGCATTAGCAGGAGATAGATATGACTAAAATGATGAACTAAATATGGAGCTTTTAAAAGAATAGTAGCAATCAAACTGAAATAGAGTTAGCCTAAGCTAATCTGCAGCAAAATAGAAGTCAACTCAAGGGCATAATAAAACAAAACTAAAGTACAGACTAAGATAGAGATAAAGATAAATAAATCAAATTCATAACATAATAACAATAATATTAATACTAATAATGAAAAATAATAATAATAAAACTAAAGACCAGGAGTAAAAAGGGATCGACGGTGATGGCCTGAGTGTCGCGGGTAGACAAAGGGCGGCGGTGATGCTGGTGTGACGGGGGGACATAGTGGTGATAGAGGGAGAAGAAGAAAGGGAAGTTAAGGTCATCTCTTTAGGGGAAGGAGGCCGGCATTTGGGGGCTGGTTCGTGGGTGTTGGGGTGGGCTATGAGGGCGTGGGTTTTTTGCGGCTAAGAAGGCTATCGTGTGTGCGATGAGGGGTGGGGAGAGGGGTTGTTCTTGGTCGGGGTTAATGGGAGATGGGCATAGGGACGATGGTGGCCGGACGGGGGTTGGAAGGTGGTCGGGTCAAGGGGGGTTAAAGGGTTGCGAAAGCTAGGAGAAAGATGGGAGGAAAAAGACAAAATAGAAAAGATGAAAAGGGGGTTACGGTTTTAAATGGGGACACGGTCGTGTGAAGCCCGTGTTGGGCCACACGGCCGTGTCTCACGCCCGTATGGCTCGAGGTTAGCCCGTGTTTATCATAAAAATTTAATGCCCATTAAATACGGTCGTGTGCTACGATGTTCACTTCTCCCACGCCCATGTGGTATTCCACACGCCCGTGTGCCCGAATACACGGCCGTGTGCCTTGCCCATGTACCTCTCTGACTTGTTTAAAAATTTAAAAAATTTGCTCCAGTTTTCACATGGCTGTGTGGATCAAATTTATGGCCGTGTGGCTCGATACTTAGGGATTTTTAGCCCTGTTTCCACACGGCCATGGACACGCCCGTGTTTCCAGGCCGTGTAGGTCAATGTTCCTGCATAAAAAACATGAAAAATAGCTAAATTAAACTAGTTAGTGGTGTTAGTGCCCGGGTTGTCTCTCGAGAAGCGTTTATTTAAAGTCTAAGCTCGACTTACCTCATATTTGCATGGTCACAGTGGATTAAGGAGTTGAAACTCCTCACCTTTGCTATCAATTTTATCAAAATAAGGTCTGAGTCGAGTATTATTTACCTTGAAAGTTCTGAATTCAGTATGTGTTACCTCGACTGTACCATGTGGGAAGATATTCAATATCGTGAAAGGAATATCTCCGTTTGTATTGTACTCTAAAGTAGAAATTCGGGGGTCCTTTTCATCTAACAATACTTTGTCCCCGACCTTAAATTGCGTTGTTTCATCCCTACGCTTGTCTTGGTGTTGCTTTGATTCATCTTGTGCTTTTGGTTTCTCCATGATATGTGTTCGCCATTCGTGTAGTTCATCAATCTGAAGCCTTCGTTCTTCGTGAGTCACTCTGTTTTTGTGGCATGGATTAGAATGAAGCTCCATCACGTTCTTCCTAAGGGAATCCTGCAAAGGAGTTTGAACTGTAACATTACTCAAATTATCAGAACTTAAACAATCATCTCGATTACTAGATATTTTAGTAGAATCATGAGCTTGGAGTTTAATCGTGTTATTTCCTACACGAAGTATCAATTCACCTGTGCTAGCGTCAATGATAGTTCTAGCAGTTGCTAAAAAGGGCCTTCCTAAAATTAGAGGTACGTCACTATCCTCATCCATGTCTAGAACAACAAAGTCAACTAGGAATATAAATTTATCAATTTTGACAAGCACATCTTCGATAATACCCCTAGGAAATCTAATTGTTTTATTTGCCAATTGAATACTCATCCTAGTTTGTTTGGGTTTCCTAATACCTAGTTGTTTAAACATTTTATAGCGCATGACATTAATACTCACCCCTAGATCAGCTAACGCATTATTAACAGTTAAACTACCAATTAAGCAAGGAATCGTAAAACTCCCTGGATCCTTCAACTTGTTGGGTAGCCTATTTTGTAGAATGGTTGAGCAAACTGCGTTCAATTCCACGTGCGACGCATATCTAACTTCCGCTTATTTGCTAAAATCTCCTTTAAAAATTTCATCGCGTTTGTCATCTGCGAAAGAGCTTCAATAAACGGTAAGTTAAAATGTAATTTTTTTAATAATTTCAGGAATTTACCGAATTGTTCGTCTGTGTGGTCTTTCCTTGTTGCTTTGGGGCATGGCACATGAAGTTTATACTCTTTATTTACATCAATCTTACCATTATTCACCATATTGTCTTGCCTCGATTCAGTTCATCTCAACTAACCCTTCATCACTGTGCACAGTAATGGCATGAAGTTGCTCCCTTGGGTTAGTTTCAGTGTTGCTTGGTAGGCCACCTTGTGGTCGTTCAGAGATCAACTTAGCAAGCTGTCCTATTTGAGTTTCGAGCCCTTGAATCGACGCTTGCTGATTCTTAGGTACTGTTTCGGTATTTTGAAAATGAGTTTCTGACACCGAGATGAATTTTTTAAGCATCTCATTAAGGTTCGATTTCTTCTCTTGTTGGTAGGGAGGTTGTTGAAAATCTAGAGGATGTTACGGCCTTTGATTTCCTTGACTACCCCATGAGAAATTGGGATGGTTCCTCCAACCTGCATTATAAGTGTTACTATACGGGTTATTTTGAGGTTTAGAATTATTACACATATAGTGGACTTGTTCCTCATCGGTGCTAGGGTTGAAGGATGGATAATCTGTGTTGTGTACTCCTCCTCCATTTGAATCACACCTCATCACTAGATGTACCTGAGTAGAACCATACAAACCATCAATCTTTTTATTTAAAAGTTCTACCTGGTTGGATAGCACAGTGACAGGGTCGAGGTTGAAAACACCGGCTGTTTTTATCGGTTTTGTTCTCATAACTTGCCACTGATAGTTATTCAGTGACATCTCTTCAATAAATTCGTAAGCCTTTTCAGGTGTTTTTTTCTTTAAAGTTCCACCGGCGGCTGCGTCGATTAGTTGCCTTGTTGAGGGGTTCACACTGTTGTAAAAGGTCTGAACCTACAGCCATAAAGGTAACCCATGGTGAGGGCACCTTCGTAATAAGTCCTTGTACCTCTCCCATGCATCATAAAGAGTTTCTAGATCCATCTGCACAAAAAAAAATATCATTCCTTAATTTATTTGTTTTAGCGGACAGAAAATATTTAAGTACAAATTTTTCGATCATTTGCTCCCAAGTGGTGATTAACCCTCGTGGTAACGAATTCAACCACTGTTTAGCCTTATTTCTTAATGAAAAGGGAAACAACCGAAGGCGAATGGCATCGTCAAAAACGCCATTGATCTTAAAGGTGTCACAGAATTCTAGATAATTTGCTAAATGAGTGTTTGGATCCTCGTCCAGCAAATAGAAATAAATAGAAAAAGTAAGGGATATTTTAATCCTTACCAACTTGATCTTGTTGCCCCCGGCAACAAACTTGCGTGAACCATTTCACGAAGTATGTGTCTTTCTATGGGATCGCAGGCCTCTTTATTAGTTCCTATTTGTGGTGCACAATTTTTTGAAATGTAGGCAGTGGTTATGATCGATTCGATAGAAAGGAGGGAATAGTCTGTATTTTTCGTTGGGGTTTTCCTGGCCATCAAACTGAACAAACTGTTATATCATTTAAATCGTGTTAGGTTTCAGTTCAAAATTATTTGCAGCAACAGCAGGCCTAACTATACTCGATTCAGTTCATGTTAAAGTAGGTTTTGTAATAGCCTAAATTTGCAGTGGTGTCGGAACAGTGATTCGAGTTCAGTAAATCTGACAAATGAGTAGAATTAATATAAGTTAAATGTGAAGTTAGAAAAATTTTTGAAATAGCAAATAGTATACCAGAAATAAATATTTAAAAAAATTAGAATCTGAAACGAGGTATCGAGAGTTTGAAAATTTTAAAACGAGCCATAAATATTTTTATAAATATTTATAGAGTGTTAATAAGTTAGTATTAAAGTTTCGTCAAGAAATTTTAAAGTTCCGATAGTTAATTGAATAAAAAGGACTAAATTGTAACAAATGTAAAATTATGAGAAATGATTAAATAGCTTAAATGATAAAAGAAAGAGGGTTTAAAAGGAAAATAGACCCAAGGTCTATTTGGGCTGGACGGCAAGGGGCATGAAATTAGCAGGAAAATTTATGAATTAAGGGCAAATTTGGAATATTGCAAAATTTACTTAATAAAGCTAGGACTAAAGTGGAATTATCTAGATTTCTCTTTATTTTTCTGCATTCCCATCAGCAAAAACACCATATAAGGGTTCTCTTAAGCTGGTTTTTCATATTTTTACTGCAAGTAAGTTAAATTCTTGATTATTTCTTGAAATTTTTGTGTTTTTATGACTTTTACAATTAGGCCCACTTGTTGAATTCATTAGTTTTTGATTCTATGAAAGAAATTGGAAGTTGCTATGAATATGTGCTGGAAGTATATGATGATTTAGCATGGGATTAGAGCTTTAAATTGTTTATATGCTGATTTTATTGAAAGAATTGAATAGAAAGTGAATGTTTGGGACCTAATGGTGAAAGAGTTTGAAGTTAAGGTTTTATGTGAAAATTCTAAATTTTAAAAGTTGTGAAATAACTTATAATGTCTAGGCAAAGTATTAATTGAGAAAAATCAGCTCAATTTAGAGGTTAATTGAGTAGGGACGAAATTGTTATTTATAAAAAGCTTAGGGGAAAAATGGTAATAAACAGCTTGCACTAAAACAATTTTGGACAGCAACAGTAGACTAATTTTGAAAAATCACCATAAATTGTAGAAATCGAATTAGAAGATGAAAAAAATATTAAATTAAATCTTATTGAGTCTAGTTTCTCATAGAAGAAATGGTGTAAGCAATGGATTTGTAAATCATGAGATATAATGAATTTTGTGAGACAATGTTAGAATGAATTCGGGTTCCCCTATTCTGACTTTGAAAAATCATAAAAAAATTGAATAAAAATAATTAGGGACTTAAATTTTTATGTATAGAATCTTGAATGAGTCTATTTTTAAGAGAAACAAATGGTAATATCATCCAAATTTTGTACGAGGATATAATTAATTTTTAGTGAAGAAAGGTTGGAACTGTCTGATAGCAGAATATGGGTGACTTTAAAGAATAAATTGTACTTATTGGCTAAACCAAAAATTCTAAAAATTTTATGATAAGAAGATATGTGAGTCTAGTTTCAGGGAAAATTAGTGGATCCTAATTTAGAGTTCTTTAGCTAAAGATAAAAATAATTTAGTGACTATGACATGGACGGACAACATTGAATATACATAGATAAATAGTGAAATTGCAGATAATGTTACTTATAAGCGGGTTATAAACATTAAGGATGTAAAATAGAATGAATGTGAAGTCAATATTGATAAGTGAAAAAATTTATATTATAAATCAAGAAATCGAGGATAAACAAGGAAAAGAGAAAATTCTGAAATAGTTCTAGAAATCTCTACAACTACTGCAAATTGTTCCGGGTAAGTTCGTACGGTTAAATTATTAAATTTCAATATTATTTTATGAATGGTGATTAATATTTATGTATGTTAATTGTTGAAAATAAGTAAATTGCGTACAAAAGTTATGAAATTGAACTGAGTATTTCGAAGGAACGGAACGCAGGAAATGAGTACGATCTATTAGTGAAAAAGATGAATTGACGGTAAATTACCCAAGTAAACTGAGATTCAGCATTTGTTGCGAATTCTCGTGTTTTCTTTCTGTTTAGCTCTTATGAGCTTCCATTAACTCATAAGAGTTTCAGTTAACCCTTTTGGGGTTTCAATTCAGCTCTAGTGAGCTTTAGTTAGCCCTCGGGCTTCTGTTTAGCACTTATGTGCTTCAGTTAACCTTCGAGCTTTCGTTTAGCACTTATGTGCTTCAGTTAGACTTCGGGCTTCAGATCACGATGTACTCAAATCCATAAGTCGTTCCTTAAATGGACAAGCTGGTAAGTCGTAATTGTAACATGTGGAAAAAGAAATGTAAGTAATGTTATCATTATTTTTGAGCAATTAAGTAAATTATTTTTAAAATGAGATTATGACTTATAGGATGAAAGTAACTTACTTGAAATGTCCATATGATTTGAATTTTGGAAATTAATATTTGGTAAGGTTTATGGTTTAAGCCGACGAACTTACTAAGCTATAGTCAGCTTACTTGTAATGTTTATTGCTCTTTGTAGATTAACGGGAGGGTCAGAGGATCGAATCATCACGCTCAAGTCACACTATCTCGATTTTTCGGTAGATTTTGTTATAAATACTTTAAATGGTTCATATGGCATGTATAGGAGCTTATATGACTATGTTTTGTATCAACTCATGAATATATTAGTTAAGTTAATATTAGTTGATATATGATATGAATGGAAATTAATTAAGATGTTTAAATACTACTCGAAAGTATGAATGGATATAATGTTAGATAAAATAAGGATTAGTGATATTGTTATGAAACTAATGTTATTTGGATGAAGATTGTATTTGTTGAGTTGTTGTTGTGTTGAATTGGTTGCAAATTTGAAATTGCGGGGAAGGTTAGATGTTTCTAAAAGGGTTATATTGAATTTTTTTTCAAAAAAAAAATAATTATTATATTACGAAAAATTTTCAGAGTACTTGAATAAGTCCCTATTCATTTATAATACGTGATTTAGGCCTCGAGGGTTCATAAAAGAGACTTAATGATTTAATTTTAATATATTTCTTATTTATTCATGAATTGTTTGTAAATTAACCAATATGTTCGGTAACGCCTCGTAACCCTATTTCAGCGACAGTTTAGGATTAGGGGGTGTTACATTTATTGGTATCAGAGTAGAATTAGACTTGGGCTCGACAGGGACACGGTCGTATGCTACGCCCGTATAAAGGGGTTCAAGCCGTGTGCTATTCTGAGTTGGTTCTTAGTCGACACGGCCATGACATACGGGCGTATGGCTTGCCCGTGTGCCACACACGAGCATGTGCTTTACCGTATGGAGGTGCCTAGGCTATGTGAAACACTGAATTAGGCCCATTTTATCAATTTTTGGCCCGTTTCTTGCTCTTTTCGCCTTCCTATGCTCTCCTGAGTATAAAACATGAAATTAAAGGATTAAGAGCATCAAATTCACTAAATCTTATGATAAATCATCCAAATGTATATATTATGGTTTATCAGCATGTGTGTCCACACGGCCTGCCCACACGGGCGTGTCCCAAGCCACACAGGCGTGTGGCTCTTAAAACATGAAAAATTTTCTAAGTGTTGTGAAAGTTTCTAAAGTTCTCGGTTTAGTCCCAAACCACCTCTAATGTACGTTTTGGGCATCATAGGTTCATTTTAGGGATGATATGAATGTATATGAAAAGTTTTAAATTTGGATGGAAATTTACGTCTTGGTTTTGTATGATTACTTGTGTATAAGTCTGGTAATATCTCGTACCTTGTTCCAGTGTCGAATACGAGTAAGGGGTGTTACAATTGATCTCTTTCATAATTCCATATGCAATATACTTGTTTTATAAATAAAGCATCATGAGATCATGCATACTAAACTAAAATGGCAGACACTTATAGACCCATGTAACCTTACAACATACTTAGAATTTCTGGGTTTGAGTGCAGAAACTC
The DNA here is from genome assembly GCF_007990345.1 of Gossypium hirsutum. Classification (NCBI taxonomy): domain Eukaryota; kingdom Viridiplantae; phylum Streptophyta; class Magnoliopsida; order Malvales; family Malvaceae; genus Gossypium; species Gossypium hirsutum. The sequence goes on from NC_053429.1 coordinate 21,359,863, forward strand.
TCCTGATACTTCTTTTCCTCTTCCTCTGCCTAGCTTTTTCGAACGCCAGAGCTTTCATTCTTCTGGTAGTAGCTTCTCAAATTTTATACTTTTCTGACTAATTTCTCACAATCATCACTTAATGCAGAGCTTCCCATGACCATTGCACCCTTAGAGCTACTAAGGAAGAAGATGAAGAAGGGAAAAGAATGAAATATTTTGAGAGGAATCCCCTTGAGGATTCAATCTAAGTATTTATAACCCTTCATGCGTCGTCTCCCACCATATAACAACTATTCATTTGTAATCATTTTGCCCCCATCAAAAGGATCAACTGGTTCTAATCCAACCAAACCAAACTTGGTTCTCAACCTTTTCCAATTTTAGTTACTATCTTTTCATGATCTTCCAATAGAGGGCATCACTTACAGTATTTTTTAATTTAATCCTTAAAGATTCCTAATTTTTAGGTTTCAAGGGAAACCGGGTGTGACACCATGTAGATGTTTCCTATTTGATAACCAACAAGCACTATCTTATTAAAAACAATGTTAATGAATTTACACCCATTTGACTCAAATATGAAACTGAGATCTTTATCACACAATTAACTTATACTTAAAATATTATACTTAAAATATTATGCTTAAGACCATTGACATATAGTACATTTTCAGTAAAGATTGAAGACTTTTTACCAATAAAGCTAGTCCCTTCAATGAGTCCTTTGGAGTTATCACAAAATGTAACATCTCTTCCACCTTTTGGCTTTTGTTAAATGAAATGGCTCTTGCACCAATTATATCTTGGGAATCCACTATCAATGTACCATGAGTTTCCACTTGTATTGTTCACCTTGAAGCAATGTTCATTCCCCTACAAACATAGATTCAAGTTTTGATTTTTGGTACCTAAATTCTTCCGGGTCCATTAGCATTAGTTCCCAAAATCCTAGTCATTTTGGGTATCCACTTAGCGAGGATATCCTTGTCTTAAGTATTGCTAAGTCCTTTAAGGACCCACACACTCCTAAAAACTTTTTCTTTATAAGTTCTTGAGGGATCTCTATGTCTATAGTGATTAAAGCTTGATCTAGCAATGTAACACCCCTAACCCGTATCTGTCGCCAAAACAAGGTTACAAAGTATTACCAAATTTTACATAATAATTACAGATAATTCATGTTAAATACTATTCATTTTCAAAACTAGTCATATTGTCCCTTGAATGGACCTTCGAAGCCCATTATAAACATTGGAATCAAGTCGGGATTAAATCGGGAACTCAGGAAATTTTTCACAAAAATTCATAATTTCTCTCATATATAGGGGTCACATGCCCGTGGGGATAGGCCGTGTGAGCCCTGTGGGGATAGGCCGTGTGGCTCACACAGCCAAGTGACACACCCATGTCCTAGGTCGTATAGTGTATGAAATAGGTCACACGGCCGTGTCCCCTGCCCATGTAACTCTCTAACTTGTGAAAGATTAAGGTGCAGGTTTCGTATGGCCAAGACACACGCCCGTGTTCTAGGCCGTGTAGCACACATGGCTAAGATACACGCTCATGTCTCTACCCGTGTGCTAAATTCTGAGCATTCTGTTTCCAAATTTTAGGATGCAGGGGACATACGGCAAAACCACATGCCCATATGCCAGGCCATGTGTCACACACGGTCAAGACACACGCCCTTATGTCTACCCGTGTGGACAAAATAAGGCCATTTCCTAGCTTATTTCTCAACCAAACCTTACCACCAACCTGCTAAATCACTTACACACATATATCAACCAATTCAAGTATGATAACCAAGCTAATTTTTTCATCTAACATGATATATTATTACATGCATTAATGCTTTTAATCTTACCTTTTATAGGCATACTCGTTTAACCTATCTCAATCAATCAATAATAAACGCTTATGTTATCACCACGAAATAATCTTAATATATATACCAAAGCATAATCATCACTAGCCATTCCAATGGCTAGATTACAATAACAATTTACATTTACATGCCGATATGGCCAATTAACCTATACATGCCATTATAACCATAATTGATTTACCATATGTACCGAAATAGGCCGATAGATAGTGTAGGTGATCTCCACCAAGCTTCTAATCTAATGAGCTTCTGATTTACTATAAAATAGGGAAATAAAACTAAGTAAGCATATAATGCTTAGTAAGTTCGTATAACATGGTACTTAACTTACCATTCATTCTATTTCAAGATAAACATGTAAGGCACATTCAATCAATTTGATCTCAAACCCTACACATATCCTCATTGCCCTTGTTAGTCATACATTCCACAATATCATCAAGAAACATTTATGAGCTTCACAACAATTAGATTTCCAAGCATATATGCTTTCCATATCACATATTCATTTAACATGTATAATTATGTCTTTATATTACAAGTATATTTCATAGTAATTCATCTCGAGTTCAAATTATTTCATATCAAAACTTTACTCATATCATTCAAAATATTAATGTCACACAAGTAGTACACTCAAGGTGTACAAATCTATAATCAAGGATGAACGTATTCATCAAATAAATTCCATGTACAAAAATCATCATCTCATATTTCCATATATCAATTATCATATATCATCATTTTCATGTATTTCAGACAGATATGTGTAATAATTCCTTTATTATTCAAATCTTCTCATATCAGGATTTTTCCCATTGAATTTATCTGAAATATCGATGGATACACAGGTAGTACACTCGAGGTGTACAAAGTAGGATTCGTCAATTCATATTTAGGGGTACCCGTTACGGCACATAACCAGAGAGGACATTCTCGAGCCACATATCAGGATGCTCAGATGAGCTATTTAATAGGAAACTTATCCGGGCTAAATCAAGAGTGCTCATAAGAGTCACAATTAGGAAGTTCGCAAAGAACTTTTAATCAGGCAACTCACGAAGAGCTTATCAGGCTTGCTCACAAAGAGCCATGTAACACGAGCACCGGATAGCCATATTTCAGAGAGTTTAAGCAAGCCATATCAGGACACTCACAAAGAGCTGCGTTTGTGTCCGCAACATATGCTGGAGCACAACAGATCAAATCATGAAACAGGACGCTCACAAAGAGCTGCGGTAGTGCGCAACACATGCAGAATCACTACCGATTAGGATGCTCGCAGGAACTATATCACAGGATGCTCGAGAGAGCTATATTAGGATTACTCGTTCGAGCTAAATCTCGTTCGCAACATAAGCAGGACTATATGCATTACGAGAATCACATATCCATCGACTTTCATTTATTCAAACGAGATTCAACATTTTTCAGGCATTATCAGGCATGTAATTATTTCATACATCTACAATATTCATATAATTCAAATAAACACATTCCACATTCATTTTAAGCATAAAAATAACATTTTTTTATCATTTATCATTTATCTGGCATTATCATTTATTTCAGATATTATCATTTATCGGGCTTTGTAGGATATGTCTTCAATGTCATATATAAATAATATTTATACAATTCACATTTACAACATTTAATTCAAGCATATAAATATACACAATTTAATTACACGAGCTTACCTCGACAAATGTTCGTGTATGTAAAATTTACCAATCCGACATTTTTCTCTTTTCCTCGTTCTAACTCCAAATTTTGTCTATCCGGATCTATACGAGTAAATTTAACATCAATTTAATACAATTTAAACTCAATTCAGTCCAATTCACATCTTAGGAAAAATTACCATTTTGTCCCTAAACTTTTAATTAATGATGATTTCGTCCCTAGGCTTAGAAAATGAATTTCATGCAATTTAATCCATGTTCCAAGCCTAACCAATTTTTACATGTAACATTTACAGCACATGTATTCTATAAAATTCAGAATTTTTCTTCAATTTTCACAACTTTACAATTTAGTCCCTAAATCACAATTTCATCAATATTTACTTTGTAAAAGTTGTTTATCTATCAACAACCTTTCATTTTCTACCATAAATTTCAAATTTTAGCATATTAATCCATGGAAAAAATTTTATACTTTGATAGATTTTCAAATTAATCCCCAAAATAGCTAGATTAGGTTATCCCAATCTCAAAAATATAAAAATTATTAAAAACGGGACTTAAATACTTTCATAATTAGCCAAGCAAGCTTTTTTTCTCTTTTCTAGGGTTTTCATGCATTTTGGGGAAGAATATGACATAAAATGGTAATATTTATTATTTAATTAATTTATCACCTTTTATTTTTCATCTTTCCAATTTCATCCTTTTCTTTATTTTATTTTCGATGGATGAATCATCATCCTTAACAACTAAGCATTTTTAATTGTCTAATTACCATTTAAGGACCTCCACTTTAAAGTTCTATAGCTATTTAATCTTTTTAGCTATTAGAACTCAACTTTTGCACTTTGTGCAATTTGGTCCTTTATCAAATTAAACATGTAATCGATAAAATGTCTTTACAAAATTTTAACACAATATTATTATCATACTGTAGATCATAAAATAGAATTAAAATAATTTTTCTTTCCGGACTCGAATTTGTGGTCTCGAAACCACTTTTTCAATTTTATCAAAAATGGGTTGTTATAAGCAAAGTTTGTTTTTGAGTTTTCTCCTTTTAGAAATTTTTTTGAAGAAATTTTTTTGAACAAAATGTTTTCTTTCTCAAGCAACTTAAGTTGCTTTTGATGATCCTTGTGAACTTTTGAAAGTAGGTTACGCAAGTTAGAATTCTTTTTCTCAAAATCATCAATAATTGTTTGCATTTCATTTAATTTCACCTCAAGTTCATGATGGTATTTGGAAAGTAAGTCATTTTTAAATTTTATTTTTGAAATATTTTTCTCGTGTTTTGAAACCATGACTTTAAATTCTAAACCCAACACTTCATAGGTATCTTGTAATTTATCAAATGAGTAAGGAATTGAACTAGATGAGTTAGAAGTTGCCTTAGAATTTTTTATGGGCATAAGATGAAGGTTGGTTACTTCTTGTTCTTCATTATCAGAAGAATCCACATCGCTCCAAGTTGCAAAATTGACCTATGCTTTTGTTTGCTTGATCCCTTTTTCTTTCATTAAGGACAATCGAATTTGATACGTCTCAGCTTCTTGCATTCATAACATATGACATGATCTTTCTCTTTGTTAGATTCAAGCTTCAATCCTTCTCTTCGTTAAAACTTTTTTCCTTTGTTTGACTTCATGAATCTCTTAGCAAACATAGCCATTTCCTTATCCCCATCCACTTCATCACTTGATTTATTTTCTTCGTTCATAGTGTATTTGAGTGAAACACCAGTATTCTTCTTTTCAACTTTTTCTTTTTCTATCCCTTCATTAAGCCTCAACTCATCCGTAAGCAAAGAATTGATAAGCTCATCTACAGTAAGTGTCTCCAAATTATTTGTTTCTTCAATAACAGTCACTTTAGCTTCCTAAGACTTTGGCAAGCTTCTAAGCATCTTTCTCACCACCTCTTCACTGGGATATGTCTTTCTATATGACTTGAGTCCATTTGTGATGATTATGAATCGATCAGACATCATCTTGATATCTTCCTCGGGCTTCATCTTAAAGGTTTCTTAGTTGAGAGTGAGAATTCCAAAATTAGACTTCTTTACTTGACTTGTTTCCTCATGTATGACCTCTAGCTTGTCCCATGTAATACCATTTGCTCGACTCGATCGCTAGATCCAAGCTATAGAATGTCACATCTATTATCGAAAAAAATTCAATCAAATATAGTAAATTTATTAATCAAACATAGAATCATAGCTTAAACTCATTCAAAGTATTATACAAAAACTTTTCTGAGTCTAAATTGAGCTTACGAAAGCTCTTTTTTTGACCAGAGCACGAAATAGGACCAAATTACAAAGCTTTAAAAATTCAGGGTTGGCGTCGAGATGTCACCTTCTCCACGTTGTCACACTACCAAATAGGTTGTCATGTCATGACATTAGGCCACTCGACGTAGCGATGTCACATACTGTCGGTCAGTGTTACAACGAGGAGATGTGATCATCAGGATGAGGACTATGTTTTTGGTACAAATTAGGCCATTTGGTACCTATTTCAAGCCATAAATACCATTAACCCATTTGGTGCATAATTGCACCTTTGTTCTTGAACAAAACCAACCAAAATACCATCCATAACAATCATTTAACCATTTCTAAAATCAATCATTCAAATATGCCAAAATTTTTACACCAAACCTACTAATTTTGCCTATTCATACTTCACCTATACAAGCATGCTTTTACCCATTCACACCAAAATTCAACTCTGTCATTTTAAGCTCAAATATGTCAAGTTAAAGACTATTCATAAGTCCCAAAACAATTGCCAGATTATGTATAGTCACATATATGAACATTACCTAAGGTTTAAACTAAACTATCAATTCAAAACTAATGAAAATTATAAGCTCATATGTACATACCACATAATCGGGCTAAAACAATCAAAAAACTACCGAGTCTATAGTGGGATAGTGTGGTCCTTAAGCTGATCCAATCACCAAGTTCCACAAACTGAAAATATATAGAAAAAGGGAAAATAACTAGGTAAGCATTTCAAATGCTTAGTAAGTTCATAGGTATTTAAATAGATAAACTTACCTCGATTTACAATTAAACATATTAAACTATTTATTTCGATAAAGTTTGCCTAACATAGCAAATCGCAACAACAAGTTGAGCTTCATTATATAATCAATCATATAATGTACCTATTTTACAACTTGTCAAAGCATATCATTTAAATGACCATCTCAATCTCATGTTAATCATAGATAAGGTATTAATACATGTATATCAAAACTTTATGTTCAAATCATTCGTTAATACCACATTGAACAACAAATACATTTTGTATCATTTCAATTTCTCATTTCATATTATATGTATTACTCGATGAAACTCAATAAATGAACTCAAATACACTAGTACTAATCACATCCATTACTCGTCCTAGCTAAACATATAATTGTATTAGGTTACCCATCTGGGCTAAACCTTTGAAATGACATAAGGTTACTCGTCTGAGCTAACCTATATCACATGTATTTTCGAGTCTGCAAAAAATGCTATTCTCGATAATCATTGGTAATTAACCACATTTGTAACCATGTGTACAAGACATTTACAATGTTTCATCAGAGCAATTTCCAACATAAAAGTTCATATTCATTTCTTTGCAATTTAGTCCAGATCTCACCTTTTGTAATAAATTGTAAACAATCCAAATTTCAATTAACATACATATATTTATAATTTAAATATAGAATAATTAATAAAAAAATTATACCATATGAACTTACCTGCAAAATCAACAGACAAGTTGAATAACAAGAATTAATCGATAATTTTTCCTTTTCCCCGATTACCCTCGGTTTGGTTCAAATCTCAATCTATAATAATTTAATTAATTTACCAATTTCAAAAAGTTTAGAACAGCCTACTAAATGCATAAATTAGTCCAATTTTTCATTTTTTTGAATGTCTATAGAGTTTTTCATTTTATTAAATTTAGTCATTAAAACCAAAATTGTCATAACTTTCGAATTTGAACTTTGATTTTGAAATCGATCTCAATTTCATACTTCTACAACCCTATATTATCTATATTTACAAAAAATAACATCAATTTCAAAATTTATACACATTAGTCCCTACTTTCAAAAATAAAAATTTTCACTTTACAAATTAGCCATTTTCATATCTAGCTCAAAATCTAATCGTTAAACACAAAAAAGTTCAAGAAATCATTAATGGAAACTTTTAGAAACTTTAACAGTTTTATAAGTTGGCACACGGGTTAGCTAAATTAAGCTCTCGGGACCTCCAAACATAAAAATTATAAGAAAAAGACTTAATTGCACTAACCAGATAGTAGCCAAAAGCTTGAAACCCTAGGGATTTTCTTTCTTTCTTTCTTTCTTACAACCAAAAAATGAAGAAGATGAAGAAATGGTTCATGTTTTTCTTTTAATTTTTTGTTGTATATTTTAATTAGTTATTAATTAATTAAGATTAACTTAATTAACTTATGTTTAATCAAAATTAAGCTTAATTAACACTTTTGGTGGTTTACAACTCAGCCTCTCCATTGTTTATCAATTTAATAAGGGTTCAATTGCCTCAATTAATTAAAAATCAATAGCGATTAACTTTTACACTTTTACAATTTAATTAGTGTAAATTAATTAACTATACAATTGCTTAATTGATCCTTCAATTAATAAAAAATCTATAGCGATTAAATTTTACCACTTTTATAGTTTTGTCCTTGTACCTTAATTAACTATCCGATTGACAAAATTAAAGAACCAAAAACTTAATTAAACCTTATACTAACATCGTAAATATTATTATTTAATATTTAAGGATTCACTCATTGAAAATAGGGTTCCAAAACCACCATTTTTGAAACCATTGACTTTTGGGTTATTTCATCCCATATCCCATTGGCGTTAGAACAAGATGACACCCAACTCTATTCATTCAGACCAAATTCACAAAATAGAGTGTGCATGGAATTTACATTGAGTTTGTAACACCCCTTACCCGTGTCTAAGGACGGGACAGGATATAGGCATTACCGGACTTAAAAATATATAATCACACAAATTCAGGCCATAAAATTTTATCCAAATCAAAAACATTCATACATATGAATTGCGTCATTTAAACGGGATTACGAGGCCCTATACACGCATCAAATATGATTCGGGACTAAACCGAAAACTTTAAAAACCTCTGGGAAAACATAGAAAGTTCACCATGAGAAAAGGTCACATGCCCGTGCGGGTAGGCTGTGTGGTCACACACGCCTGAGTGGCTTGGGAGACGCCCGTGTCCTCAGCCCGCGTAACTCTCCGTTTATGACGTCGTCACCAAATTAGGGGCACACAGCCAAAGCACACGACCATGTGTAACACGGCCAAATTAGGGGCACACGGCCAAAACACGGCCAAATTAGAGGCACATGGCAAGTATAGCTAGACTCACACGCGCTACGTTAATCCTAAAACTGACTAAACTGTAGCTCTGATACCAATAAAATGTAACACCTCTAGCCCATATCTGTCACCGGTTAGGGTTACGAGGAATTACTGGTCAAAACACAATTTCAAAGCATTCATATATATATAATCATTCAAGTCAAACTCATTTATAAATAAAATATAATTAATTCAGCTTTCAGTATATACATCGATTTATACCTAGCATATATAGATCACAACAAATTTCAACTTATTACTAACAGCATATAATGCATTTAATTACACAGCTTTATCAAATACCAACATGGTTAAATATACTTCCATTACCACCTATGTAATTATACATATAGCCACCAAAATTACATATACATTCTCATAACCCAATAAGCCAAAAAAAAACACATTTTCAATCAATGCATATACAACTTAGGTAATAATCAATTTGAATTTTGCATGCTTTACACTTTACCACAAATTGAAACAACCACATGATATTATTCACACATTTCCATATAATTCATTTAGAGTATTAATTATTAAAAGAAAACTATACATACCTACTTTAGTCATTAAATTACACGCAATTGGCCTTAGTGAATTTTAACCATTTCATGCACACACCACCAAGAAATACACCGATTAAATATACTAGTTACTGTGTCCAAAATTTTGTATTCAATAACAAAGTAATAGTCAATGTTCGGACATCTTAAATTATTGACCACTTAATGTCACTCATGGTCTAACTTTAACAACAAATTCTTAATAACTACATTTAAGCATATAATCATATTACATAATTTAATAAGTAGTTACATATGTGTATTTGGTACATTATACCCTAGGTCGAACATAATATTAATGCACATGTACATGATAAGCAGTTTACCCTAAAAAAATAACGATCACACTTAGCATTGCAAACTTACTAAACAATCAACCAAATATTCATGAAACACATGCATTGCATATTTTTCTGTCTCAACTAATTAACATACCAAATGCATATTGTACTATTATTCCTTCATAGCCGAATCTTCTATTTGAAATCATATGCATATCCCAAAACTTTGATTATCAATTACCAACGAACATGCTCATTAAATCTTTTGACTATGATCTTACCATACCAAGTTCAAAAATAATTAGCAAGCCATTCCCAAACATATAATGCTTACCACATATATTATACCTTCATGGCACGCAACTTAGTAACCCAAATTAATATGAACCTTAACTAACATAACCAAATTCTAATATAATAACTTAGCCATTTTCGCATGGCTTAGGTTACACATAACCGAAAATCCAACTTACAAAAGCCCACTCTAGCCTATACATGCCATAATTTGAGTTTGAATATTAAAAAACCGAAGCTGTAGATAGTGTGACAGACTTTGCTGACGATCCCCGAGCTTGTAACTAGAATCTAAAATCTATAAAACAAAGATAAATATACACACGATAAGCTATTTAAGCTTAGTAAGTCATAAGCAAACAAACAAACCGATAACAGAATCAACTTATTTTAACCAACCAAATTACAGTATCAATATCAAGCTTATTCTTAACTTTCAACTTCAATAATAATATACCTGAACACATATATCCATTACCTTGGCCGAATGTTCACAAGATTAAGTCATCAAATCATTGTTCAATTTTGGAAGCCAAATTATCAATATAAAACCTAATATACATACCTTTGTATAAATAAGCTTTTAAATCAAGATAAAATTTATATACACACATTAACTAAGTAACCGAATATGCAAGATCATTATATATATATGCGAAAATAAAATCACACCAACAAGGATCATACTTATTGCCCATAAGGCCGAATACACATGTCATATTTACACATATACTTTTCATTCATGTCACACATGCTTGTAACTAATATCATAACACTCACTTACCTTGTTGTAAATAAATACTAAAGTAATACATACCTGATCACTTAGCTAATTTTACATATTTTTCCTCACTTATCGATGCCCGATGAACCATTCGAAATTAGGTAGGACACTCGGATAATCACATATGTATCGTACAATGCCAACGTCTCAGACTTGGTCTTACATGTAATCACATATCTATGCCACTGTCCCAGACAGGGTCTTACTCGTACACATATATCGGAATCACATATCGATGCCATGGTCTTACTCGCACACATATATCGGGATCATATGTCATGACATATGTGTCCTAACTATTCCTAAGGTTCATACGGGGCTTTCGGACGTCATAACTCAGTCAAAACGAACTCAGAATGTAGTAGTTAAGCTTATTCATATTCGGCCATAGTATATATAATTTCATACATTTCGTTCTAGCATACATATTTAATATTAAACTACAATTAAACACATCTATTTGCTTATAAACTTACCTCGGACGATACAAAACGGAACAGGGCAACTAGTCGACAACTTTTGTTTTCCCCAAATCCAAATCCGATTTCTTTGGTTCTTGATCTAAACATATTCAAATTAAGCTCATTCAAATATATTTTCATTCAATTTAGTCCAAAAACACATAAATGGGTAAATTAACATTTTACCCCTGACATTTAAACTTTTTACAATTTAGTCCATATTGCACAAAACACAAAATATTCAAAATTTCAAGGTACCCATGTTTGGCCAAATATTCCTAGTGTTCATACAAGCCCATATATTTAATTTATTTCATATTTTAGTCCCTCAAATTATTATTTTTGCAATTTAGTCCTAATTACTCAAAATTATCAAAAACTCCAATACAAAATATGTTAATCTAAAACATATCTTTCATATTTCATCATCAAACAACAAAATTCACGAGCTATCAACAATGGCATAACTCAAAATATTCATCAAAATCAAAAATTAAAGCTTGGGTTTTGTAGTACTCGAAGCAACGAACTCAAAAACGTAAAAATTATCAAAAACTGAGCTAGAACTTACCTTGAATCAAGCTTGAAAGAGCCAAACCCTAGTTTCTTTTCTCTTTTCTTTTGTTTTAATGTTTCGGTCATGGAATGGTTTCTTATTATATGTTTTATTATATACTTATTATTACTTATTTTACTATTATAACCTTAGTTATAAAATTATAAAATCATATACAACATACCCATTACCATCCACTTTAGTTAATATCGGGCTGATTGCAACATAAAGGTTTCCATGTAAAAAGCCAAGTGCAATTCAGTCTCTTTTAAAAATAACCACCTAATTTTCATTTTACGCGATTAAGTCATTTTATTTAATCGGACACTCAAACGACAAAATTAAATCACGAAAATTTCACAGACATAAATTCACATAAAATAAACACAAAAAATAATTTTAAAATATTTTTTTGACTCAGATTCGTGGTCCCATAACCACTGTTTCGATTAGGGTCTAAATCGGGTTGTTACAACTCTCCCCCTTAGGGATTTTCGTCCTCGAAAATCTTACCAGTGAATAGGTTCGGATAGTGTTCTCTTATTGTATCCTCTGGTTCCTACGTTGCTTCCTCAACGCCGTGTTTATGCCACAATACTTTAACTAACAGAATCTTTTTATTTCGTAACTCTTTAATCTCATGAGCCAGAGCACGAATCGGTTCTTCCTCGTATGTCATATGGGGCTTAATCTCAACCTCAGTCGGACTAATCACATGTGAAGGGTCCGACCGATATCTACGGAGCATTGAAACATAAAATACATTGTGGATCTTTTCTAACTCAGGCAGCAAAAATAGTCTGTAAGCAACTGGCCCGATATGCTTTATTACCTCATACAGCCCAATAAACCTTGGACTCAATTTACCTTTGTGACCAAATCTGAGTATTTTTTTCCATGGTGAGACTTTTAAGAAAACTTTATCTCCAATCTGAAACTCTATATCTTTGCATTTCAAGTTCGTATAAGATTTCTGATTATCCAATGCTACTTTCAGACTTTCACAAATTACTTTCACTTTCTGTTCAGTTTCTCTGATCAAGTCGACCCTGTGTATCTTATTTTCAATGAGCTCAGTCCAGTACAATGGCGTACGACATTTACGACCGTACAAAGCCTCATAAGGTGCCATTTTGATACTCGATTGAAAGCTGTTATTATACACAAATTCAATCAGAGGTAGGTATCGTTCCTACGTGCCTTCGAACTCGAGAATGCAACATCTCAATATATCCTCATGTATCTGAATGATTCGCTCAGACTGGCCATCTGTTTGCAGATTGAAAGCAGTACTGAAATGTAATTTCGTACCTAGTGTATCTTGTAGTTTCTTCCAAAACCGCGATGTAAACCTCAGATCTCTATCCGAAATAATAGATATAGGCACACCATATAATCTCACAATCTGAGAAACATACAATTCAGCCAGTTTATTCAGCGAGTAGTCTGTATGTATCGGAACAAAATGAGCCGATTTATTCAATCTATCAACAACAACCCAAATTGCATCTTTCTTGCTCGGTGTCAACGGTAAACCAGTTACAAAATCCATCGTGACTCTGTCCCACTTCTACTCAGGTATCATAATCGGCTGAAGTAATCCGAAAGGTACCTGATGCTCGGCTTTTACTTGCTAACAGACTAAACATCTTTCAAAAAAGTCAAAAATGTCTCGTTTCGTATTAAGCCACCAGTAAAGTTGTTTCAAATCATTATACATCTTTGTACTACCTGGGTGAACTGATAACCGACTGCTATAAGCTTCATTCAAAATCATCTAAATTAACTCTGAATTCCTTGGAACACATATTCGGTTTCTGAATGTCAAACAGTCATCAACATTAACTCTGAATTCTGAATCAGCATCTGTATCACACTAAGCTCGTTTCGCTATAAACTCATTATCAACATTCTGTGCATCACAAATTTGTTGAACAAATAACGGTCTTGCTTTCAATTCAGCTATTATCGAACCATCATCAGACATAGCTATATGTGTATTCATTGCATGTGACAGCCCTAATTTGACCCTAGTCGAAAAGTGGTTTCGGGACCATAAAACTGAGTCACAAAAATAATTAACCGATATATTCTATGTTTATTATATGTGTAAATGTATGTGTGAAAGTTTCATGCTTTAATTTTGTCATTTGCATGTGAAATTTATTAAATAGGGCTTATATGAGACATTTTGAAATATGATAGTTTATTTTTGTAGTGGCCAAATAATTGATAGTGTAAATAAATGGGTTTGCATGTCTAGTACCCCACTTTAGTAGTAGTGGCCGGCCATGATAATGTTGGTAAGCAAAATATGTGTTGTATAATAATATTATATGATAATGGTTTAATTTATGAAATAAAATAAGAAAGAGTAATAGAAAAAGCAAAAGAAAAACAAAATATTGGTTTTCATCTTCTTCCTTAGGAGCCGAATGTTAAAGAAGAAAGGGGGATATAGCATTCGGTCATCTTAAGCTCAAAACAAGGTTAGTAATTCATGTTAGATTTTGAAATTTTAGCTTAATTTAAGTTAGTTACTAAGTTCTTTACTTAGCCCATGTTAAAATTTTGGATTTGGGTGGTGAATGAAGCATTCGGCCATGGTTGATAGTGAAGAGATTTGATTACTTTCTTTATGTTTTGATGAATAAATGTTGATGAGAGAAGTTTGAACTAGTTAAGAATTTAATTTGGTAGTATTTATATGTGTAATAGCCGAAATTGTATTTGCTTAGTTACTTGCACAAATGTTTTGTATTTAAATGCTAGAAGGTGAGTATTACCGTTTAGATGATTTGAAAAGAATAAGGTAAAAGTTTGAATATCTAAAGGTTCGGTATTATACATGAATTCTAATGGTATGATTTTAAATAATGTAAGAAATGGAATGTGAATAATGTTGATGCATAGGTGAAAACATTATGTTCGGCTATGATGGTATATTAATGTGTAATTAATCCATTTTGATAACATTATATAAAGTGATAAATAATAATGATTAGAAGTGTATTGGTTAAGTAAATATGATTTTTTATTTTATTAAGTGATCAATGTCGTATGTGGTTGTGATTAGTTTAAGTGACTAAGTAATGTGTTTTGTTTCATTAAGGTTAAGTATATTTTTGGTATATGAGTAAGTGTATATCATGTACGTATTTATGTTTTGAGATGGCCGAATATAAATGGAAAAGTTTACATTAGACTTATATTAAGGATGTAGTCATAAAATACATATATACCATGAATACATGTACAATCGGTTATATGGATTTTTATGTATATCACTAAGTTAATATGAATGCAAGGAGTAAATTGTAGTAAATTTGCTTGGGGCAGCAGCTGTAACGTGAAATTGGAAATTCACCATAAATTGTGGGAGTGGAGTTAGAAGATGATTAAATTATGCAATTAAAGCTTAATGAGTCTAGTTTCAAATGAAATCAACGAGAACATATTTTGACTTCTGTACAATTAGAAATTTGATTCGTAGTAAAGGGTGGTCAGATTAGTCAAATAGTGAAACAGGGGAAACTTTAAGAAAAATCTGGTATTGATTGGCTAAACTAAAAATTATGAAAATTTTAGGGATAAGAGATATATGAGTCTATTTTCAGGGAAATTTTACGGTAATTTATTTGGAGTTTTTTAGCTCCAGTTATAAATAATTTAGTGACTGTTGCTCAGGAAGACAGCTTATAGTGAAATTGTGATTATGTGGTAAACAATGATAAAAAAAAATTGTTAATGAGTTGCTTATTGTTTTCTTATAAATTTACTATGATCTATATGTGTGAAAATTGAATATGTATATATATTATGTTTTTGAAGTAATTCTTGAATAGTCGAATAATGACTAGTTTAAAATTGTTGAATTTAAGCTCAAGAGCATAGAGGGGCAAATTCGGATAAGGGAAAAGAGAAAGTAGTAGAACAGCCGATCCGAGACTGTTCGAAAATATTCGAGGTAAGTTTTAAGTACTTATATATATAATATTATTCGAAAATGACATGACTGATTATGAGAATTTAGTGCTACTTGTTAATTATGTACATGGCTGAACGGAAATTTGTATTGAAAAAAAAAAGTGATATGATTTCATGATCAAATGGTAGTGTTAGATGAAAATGAGAAAGATTTTACGTGTAAACTATTATGTATTTAATCGTGAGTGATGAAATGTGATAAAAGTGAATGAGGTATAGAATGATTTATTTAAATGATGATTATACCTAAATAGGTGTGATGGTGTTGTGTAAAACTTGTTGATTTGAATGTTGTACAGTATTATTCGGGCCTTGGAGCCTAGCAGGCTATAATGCTGGTGAGACATTATTCGGGCCTTTGAGCCTAGTAGGCTATAATGCCAGTGAGATATTTTTCGGGCCTCGAGCCTAGCAGGCAAAATGCCGGTGAATAAATTCGGGTTTTTAAAACCTAGCAGGCTGAATGCCGGTGAATTAATAAAAGTCTAAAACTAAAATACCTCATGTTAGAACGACGAATGAATTCATTCAATACGTTAAGTTGGCAAGGTACGTATTATGTATTTATATGAGAGTATGATTAAATTGAACCATAAGAGTATGGTTTGATACATATGTGAATACATGTTATGTTTATATCTATGATTATGATATATTCGGTCACAGTGTGAAGGTACGTGGGAATGTTCGATTTATTTATGCCATATAAATTCGGTTTGAGTGAAATTAGAATGCTACGTATGCATTATATGCTTGTGAATATTCAGTCAATGATAATAAGTATATAAGAAATGACCTTTTGAGAAATTGAATAATTGATGTATAATTGAGTTTATCTGTAGTATTACTTAAAACTTACTAAGCTTATGAAAGCTTACTCCGTTTACTATATTTCTCTGTTTATAGATTGTTGATTCCAGTTACCTGCTCGAGGAGAGGATTGTCAGCAACTCGTCACACTATCTATTTTTTTTTTGGTACTGCTATATTTTGGTGTTGGTATGGCATGTATAGAATAGACTTAGGTGAATGCTATTTTGAGATGTTTTGTATATATTTGCCATGTGAATATGGCAACTTTTGAATATCGTTATAAGTTGAATTTTCTATCTTTGATGGTGTTGGCTATAAGTATAATTGCTAATTGAATTAGGCAAAGGTGTATGTACTACTGTTGAAATTCGGATTAATAATTCTTCATAACCCATTCCGGCGACGGACACGGGTCATAGGGGTGTTACATTGCACGTAAAACAAAAAGTGATTTTCAGCTTAAAGCATCAGCAACAACATTAGCCTTCCCTGGGTGGTAGTAAATCATAAGCTCGTAATCTTTTAGCAATTCTAACCATCGGCATTGTCTCAAATTAAAATCTTTCTGAGTCATCAAGTACTTCAGACTTTTATGATCAGAATAAACATGAAATTTTTTACCAAACAGATAGTGACGCCATATTTTCAACGCAAACACAATAGCTGCCAATTCCAAATCGTGTGTCGGGTAGTTCCTTTTATGTGGCTTCAATTGTCTCGAGGCATAAGCTATAACTTTGCCTTCCTACATAAAAACACAGACTAAACCATTTAAAGATGTGTCACTAAAGATAAAAAATTCTTTACCCGATTCTGGCTAAACTAGCACTAGAGCTTCGGTCAAAAGGGCTTTCAACTGATCAAAGCTTTTCTGGCACTTCTCTGACCATTCGAATTTAACATCTTTATGCAATAGTTTCTTCATCAGAGCTGCAATCATAGAGAAACCTTTTATGAACCGCCTATAATAACCAGCAAGTCCCAAAAAGCTTCGGACTTCAGAAACATTCTTCGGTGGTTTCCAATTAAGTATAGCTGAAATTTTGCTCGGATCAACTCGAATACCTGATGCTGATACCACATGGCCCAGAAAACTAACTTCACTTAACCAGAACTCACATTTACTGAATTTCTCATACAACTGCTTATCTCGTAAAGTCTGTAACACAAGTCTCAAATGCTCGGTATGTTCAGCTTTATCATGAGGGTAGATCAAAATGTCATCTATAAACACAACCACAAATCGATCTAGATACGGTCTAAAGATTCGATTCATTAAATCCATGAAAACAACAGGTGCATTAGTGAGTTCGAACAACATAACCAAAAACTCGTAGTGTCCGTACCTCGTTTGAAAAGCAATCTTTGGTACATCGGAGTCTTTAACTAGCAACTGATAGTAGCCTGACCTCAAATCTATCTTCGAAAATACTGTAGCCCCTTTCAATTGGTCAAACAGATCATCAATCCATGGCAACGGATACTTATTCTTTATAGTCACCTTATTAAGATGCCTATAATCGATGCACATTCTCATAGTTCTATCTTTCTTTTTCACAAACAACACAGGTGCACCCCACGGAGAGAAACTCAGTCGTGCGAAACCTCTATCTGTCAATTCTTGCAACTGAGCTTTCAATTCTTTTAATTCTGTAGGTGCCATTCTGTACGGAGCTATGGATATCGGAGTCGTCCCAGGTATTAACTCAATACCAAACTCTACTTCCCGAATAGGTGGCAAACCTGGTAATTCTTCAAGAAATACATCTGGATACTCATATACAACAGGTACTGATTCTATGTTTCTTTCAGCCACTTTATAGTCAAGCACATATGCAAAGTAAGCCTCGCAGCCTTTTCTCACATATTTTTGAGCTAACATCGAAGAAATTATTGCTGGTAAACCATATAAATCACTATATTGAATCTGAATAACCTCATCATTCTGATTCTATAGATCAATGGTCTTTTTCTTGCAGTTCACCACAGTATCATGTAATGTCAACTAGTCCATACCCAGAATTATGTCGAACTTATGAAATGGAAGCAACATTAAATCAACCGAAAAGCACAAATGTGGAACCATCAAGGGACAATTCTTACACACTTTGTCAACCATAACACACCTGTCCAAGGGGTTTGACACTCTAATTACAAACTCAGTAGACTCAACAGGCAGAGTCTTGCTGAATACTAATGTCTCACATACATAAGAATGAGTAGAACCAGGATCAATCAATGCAATTACATTAGTATCATAAAGAGTGAATGTATCAGTAATAACATCTGGGGATGAAGCCTCCTCTCGCGCTCGAATAGCATAGGCTCTAGCAGGTGCACGAGCCTCAGATCTGACTGCTGTATCTTTATTCCCCTCTAACTGCCACTCGCATTACTCACATTTCTAGGTGGTCTACCTCGAGCTGCAGTATTACCCGATCTCGTGTTCTGTACTGGATTTCTTCAGCTAACCCTGGGCAATCTCGAATGTAATGATCTGTTCATCCACATTTAAAATAGGTCCGATAATGCAATCTACAACTACTGGGATGACGTTTACCACAGTGTTTACACTCGGGTTAATTTGATCTGACATTCCCCACACTAGCTACTGAGGTAGCTTTCGAGCTCACAGGTGGTCTATTCTGATCCCATCTGGTGTAACCCGAAGTGGCTCTAGAACGACTGAAATCATCTCAAAACTTCTTCAATGTTGACTGAATGGATTTACTGAATGATCTCTTACGCGAGTCTCTAGCTTCAAAATCATCTTTTCTCTTCTCTTTCCCGAGCTCTTCAGCTTTGCAGGCTCGCTCAACAAGTACCATAAACTCCTTTATCTCAAGTATGCCAACTAACAGTTTAATATCTTTATTCAGCCCATCTTCAAATCTTTTACACATTATGGCTTTGGTAGAAACACACTCTCGGGCATACCGACTAAGTCTCACGAATTTTTGCTCGTCCTCTGTCATGGTCATCCGACCCTGTTTCAGCTCTAGAAATTCTTTTTGCTTCTAATCAATAAATCTCTGGCTGATATATTTCTTACAGAACTCTACCTGAAAGAATTCCCAGGTCACCTGCTCTCTCAAAACCACTGATACTAAGGTATTCTGCCAGTGATATGTTGTGTCTCGAAGTAAAGATATGGCACACTTCAAACATTCATCTGGGGTACAAAACAGCTCATCAAACACACAGATAGTATTATGAAGCTAGAACTCAGCCCGCTCAGCATCATCATCATCAGTAGCTTTAAACTCTATAGCCCCGTGTTTTTTGATTTTATCAACAGGTGGCTTACACAATCTCAACGGATCACTTACTTGAGGTACTACAGGCATCGAAGATGGATCAATTGGGGGTGGAGATTGTTGTGCAGCCGGGTTAGCCCAAATATATTGAGTAAACCAGTCATTCATCATTTGATAGAAAGCTTGTTTAGCCTCACTTTCTTGATTACTCAGAATCGGTCGAGAATCAACTGGCGCTACCCCTTACGCTGGAGCAGGTGCTACACTCTCGACATCATCAACTACAGCTCTGTCGGGATCCATTTATTATATGAAGACACATTTCAAATGTCAGAAGTCATCACACTATCGCAGTATATAATATGGCATGTATAGCTAGACTCACACGCGCTACGTTAGTCCTAAAATTGACTAAATCGCAGCTCTGATACCAATAAAATGTAACACCTCTAGCCCATATCCGTTACCGATTAGGGTTACGAGGCATTATCGGTCAAAACACAATTTCAAAGCATTTATATATATATAATCATTCAAGTCAAACTCATTTATAAATAAAATATAATTAATTCACCTTTCAGTACATACATCGATTTATACCTAGCATATATAGATCACAACAAATTTCAACTTATTACTAACAACATATAATGCATTTAATTACACAGCTTTATCAAATACCAACATGGTTAAATATACTTCCATTACCACATATGTAATTATACATATAGCCACCAAAATTATATATACATTCTTATAACCCAATAAGCCAAAAAAAACACATCTTAAATCATTGCATATACGGCTTAGGTAATAATCAATTTGAATTTTGCATGCTTTACACTTTACCAAAAATTGAAACAACCACACGATATTATTTACACATTTCCATATAATTCATTTAGAGTATTAATTATTAAAAGAAAACTATACATACCTACTTTCGTAATTAAATTACTTGCAATTGGCCTTAGTGAATTTTAACCATTTCATGCACACACCACCAAGAAATACACCGATTAAATATACTAGTTAATGTGTCCAAAATTTTGTATTCAATAATAAAGTAATAGTCAATGTTCGGACATCTTCAATTATTGATCACTTAATGTCACTCATGGTCTAACTTTAACAGCAAATTCTAAATAGCTACATTTAAGCATACAATCATATTACATAATTTAATAAGTAGTTACATATGTGTATTTGGTACATTATACCCTGGGCCAAACATAATATTAATGCACATGTACGTGATAAGCAGTTTACCCTAAAAAAATAACGATCACACTCAGCATTGAAAACTTACTAAGCAATCGACCAAATATTCATGAAACACATGCATTGCATATTTGAAATCATACCAAATGCATATTGTACTATTATTCCTTCATAGTCGAATCTTCTATTTGAAATCATATAAATATCCCAAAACTTTCATCATCAATTACCAACGAACATGCTCATTAAATCTTTTGACTATGATCTTACCATACCAAGTTCAAACATAATCAGCAAGCCATTCCCAAACATATAGTGTTTACCACATATATTATACCTTCATGGCACGCAACTTAGTAACCAAAATTAATATGAACCTTAACTAACATAACCAAATTCTAATATAATAACTTAGCCATTTTCACATGGCTTAGATTACACATAACCGAAAATCCAACTTACAAAAGCCCACTCTAACCTATACATGCCATAATTCGAGTTTGAATATTAAAATACCGAAGCTGTAGATAGTGTGATAGACGTTGCTGACGATCCCCGAGCTTGTAACTCGAATCCAAAATCTATAAAACAAAGACAATTATACACACGATAAGCTATTTAAGCTTAGTAAGTCATAAGCAAACAAACAAACCGATAACATAATCAACTTATTTTAACCAACCAAATTACAATATGAATATCAAGCTTATTCTTAAATTTCAACTTCAATAATAATATACTTGAACACATATATCCATTACATTGGCCGAATGTTCACAAGATTAAGTCATCAAACCATTGTTCAATTTTCGAAGCCAAATTATCAATAGAAAACCTAATATACATACCTTTGTATAAATAAACCTTTAAATCAAGATAAAATTTATATACACACATTAACTAAGTAACCGAATATGCAAGATCATTATATATATGCGAAAATAAAATCACACCAACAAGGATCATACTTCTTGCCCATAAGGCCGAATACACATGTCATATTTACACATATACTTTTCATTCATGTCACACATGCTTGTAACTAATATCATAACACCCACTTACCTTGTTGCAAATAAATACTAAAGTAATACATACCTGATCACTTAGCTAATTTTACATATTTTTTCCCCACTTATCGATGCCTGATGAACCATTCGGAATTGGGTAGGACACTCGGATAATCACACATGTATCGTACAATGCCAACATCTCAGACTTGGTCTTACATGTAATCACATATCGACGCCACTATCCCAAACAGGGCCTTACTCGTACACATATATCGAAATCACATATCGATGCCATGGTCTTACTCACACACATATATCGGGATTATATGTCATGACATATGTATCCTAACTATTCCTAAGGTTCATATGGGGCTTTCGGACGTCGTAACTCAGTCAAAACGAACTCAGAATGTAGTAGCTAAGCTTATTCATATTAGGCCATAGTATATATAATTTCTTACCTTTCGTTCTAGTATACATATTTATTGATAAACCGTAATTTGTACATATTTTTATCCCATGCTTAGCATAATTTTAGATGAATTATCCTTAGAATTGGTGAATTCGATGCTCCTAATCCTTTAATTTCATGTTTTATACTTAGGAGAGCATAAGAGAGTAAAAAGAGCGAAAAACAGGCCAAAAACGGAGAAAATGGGTCAACATAGGAAATCAACACGGCCTGGACTTCCTCACACGGGTAGTTCACACGCCTGAGTCCATTCAACAGACTCGAACATGGTTTGAAACAATCGTACACGAGCGTATCCCTGTCCAGCCCAAGTCCAGTCCTATTCGAAAAAGGTCACTCTTGAAGGTTTAAAAGAATTCTAAAGCCTATATAAACACCCCAGGAGGTACCAAAAAGAGAGACACGGAGTAGGAGGCAAGGAATTACTTGAAGAAAGCTGATTGATCCATCTCAGAAGCCGGATTCACTTTCAAGACTGAAGATCTCCCTTGAATTCCCTTCAAGAGTTCTTGGGTTTTCTTTATGTTTTGTTATCATTATTCTTTTGAGATGTTTTCTTTCAATAATATGAACTAAACCCCCTAAATACATAAGGGGAATGAAACCTAAGACGGATCTTGTTATTATTATCTGAATTATATGATAAATATTTGACTTGTTCTTAATTATGAGTTCTTAATTCTTGCTTTAATATTACAGGATATTGATTCAAGTATTGATGCGCTTATTCAGAGGAGCAAAAGTCCCTGTCTAAGAGTAGATCTAGCATAATTAAGCTGAGTTGATTGCACGCCTAGAGATAGGGTGACATAATTTTGCCGGATTAGGGTAAAACCTAATAAGGGAATCTATAGATCGAGTTAATGCAACGCTAGGGGTTTTAATTAGAAAGAGATTTCAATTAATCAACCTAGGGTTACTTAGGGATTTCTACGGATCAATTCAAGTGAATAAATCATATGATTCAGAGTCAATAACAAGTGAAGTCTAGTGGATTTTTCCCTTAGGTATTGTCCAAATCATTCAGTTTTCCCAAAAGTTATTTCCCCAGTTCACTTTATGTGCATTCTTAGTTTAGTAATTAGTTTAGATAAAACAAACCCCTTTATTTTTAGGCTAGATAATAAAAATAAAGTTAATACTAGTACTTTTAGCTCCTTTGGGTTCGACATCCCGGTCTTGCCATAAGCTATACTACTGTTCGATAATGTGCGCTTGCCTTTATCATGATAATAGTTAGTTTTCAAGAACAGACATTCATAAATTATAAAACTTATCACGATTCACATCACATCATTAATATTAAACTACAATTAAACACGTCTATTTGCTTATAAACTTACCTCGGACGATACAAAATAGAGCAGGGCAGCTAGTCGATAACTTTCGTTTTCCCCCGATCGAAATCGATTTCTTTGGTTCTTGATCTAAACATATTCAAATTAAGCTCATTCAAAGATATTTTCATTCAATTTAGTCCAAAAACACATAAATGGGAAAATTACCATTTTAGCCCTAACATTTACACTTTTTTCAATTTAGTCCCTATTATACAAAACACAAAATATTCAAAATTTCAAGGTACCCATGTTTTGTCGAATATTCCTAATGTTCATACAAGACCATATATTTCATTTATTTCACATTTTAGTCCCTCAAATTATTATTTTTGTAATTTAGTCCTAATTACTCAAAATTATCAAAAACTCCATTACAAAATATGTTAATCTAAAACATATCTTTCATATTTCATCATCAAACAAAAAAAATCACAAGCTATCAACAATGGCATAACTCAAAATATTCATTAAATTCAAAAATTAAAGCTTGGGTTTTGTAGTACTTGAAGCAACGATCTCAAAAACGTAAAAATTATCAAAAATCGAGCTAGAACTTACCTTGAATCAAGCTTGAAAGAGCTGAACCCTAGGTTTCTTTTCTCTTTTCTTTTGTTTTAATGTTTCGGTCATGGAAATAATAATATGAACATGGTTTCTTATTATATGTTTTATTATGTACTTATTATTACTTATTTTACTATTATAACCTTAGTTATAAAATTATAAAATCATATATAACATACCTATTACCGTCCACTTTACTTAATATTGGGCTAATTGCAACATAAAGGCTTCCATTTAAAAAGCCAAGTGCAATTCAGCCTCTTTTAGAAATAACCACCTAATTTTTATTTTACGCGATTAAGTCATTTTATTTAATCGGACACACAAACGACAAAATTAAATCACGAAAATTTCACAGACATAAATTCATACAAAATAAACACAAAAAATAATTTTAAAATATTTTTTTTACTCAGATTCATGGTCCCGAAACCACCGTTTCTATTAGGGTCTAAATTGGGCTGTTACACCATGTCCCAATGCCGTGTCCCTCACCCGGTCGAGACACACAACCGTGTCTCAGCCTATGTGGCCAATTCGAGGTTAAAGTATAAGATGCAGGGGACACACGGCCGGACTACACGCCCATGGGGGCAGGTTGTGTGTCATACACGGCTTAGACACACGCTCATGTGTCTACCCGTGTGGACAAATACAAGGCTATATTCCAAGCCATTTGTCACCCTTAGTTGTACACATACACTTATACATCTCTATATAGCAATTAACATACTTAACTGAGCAATTATACATCCACAAATCAAGGCTCAAGCATGGCATTCTCACAACAACACATGCATGCACATGACATTTCTCTTATTCAAGTCCAAACTTCCAAAACACATGTAATAAATATATAATTGGTTTACCTCCAATTTATCCATTAATATCTTAGTTATCAACATGCAAAAAATCTAATTTAAAACTTCAAGCATTTATGCCTTATAACAAATCCACATTATCAAAGCATTGGCACATACATGTATACACAATTTGATTTAAAACCATTTAAGCCTGTGAAAATAAAATAAAATAAAATAAAAAAGTACACAAATTTTACGTGGAAACCCTTTCAGGAAAAAACACGGGCAGAGGAGAAGAAAATTCACTATGTCAAAAATTTTGAATCAATATAAGAGGAATAGGCTATGTCTATTTATAGGCTTGTAAAGCCATATTCTAGTAGGATTGAAACACCTTATCCTAATCAATATAAAATAGATGGAGTTTAATAAGGTTTAAAAACCTTATTCTAAAATAAAATAAAAGAAGTCTAGTTCTATATGGATTTTACTTTTATTTTATTCTCCATCGTATTTTATTAAATAAGAATTCGGGTCACTTAATTCTAACAATCTCCACCTTGACACAAATTCTCAATGAACAAGTTCTTCATCGCGAACTTTTAATGAACAAGTTCTCCACCCCTTCCATAAAACCCCTTAAGGGTTTAACTTCAACAATGAACACCAACCAAGTCTAAGCAATGCTCAAACTTGGTTATAGGAAGTGATTTAGTCATCATATCTGCAGGATTTTCACGAGTACTAATTTTGCTCACAACAATATCACCACAAGCAATAATATCACAAACAAAATGATACCGAACATCAATATCTTTTGTTCTCTCATGAAACATTTGATCTTTGTAAGGAAGATGGCACTCTGACTGTCGCAAAATACTGTACTGATTTGAAGGTCTTCATTGAGTTCACTAAATAGTCCCTTCAACCAAATAGCTTCTTTACAAGCCTCAGTAATCGCCATGTACTCAGCTTCAGTGGTAGACAAAGCGACTGTAGTTTGCAAAGTGGCTTTCCAACTAATTGCACAACATCCGATCGTAAAGACGTAACCTGTGAGAGATCTTCTTCTATCAAGGTCTCTAGCAAAATCAGCATCAACATACCCTATGACTCCATCTTTAGTTCTTCCAAACTGTAAGCAAACATCAGTAGTGCCTCGAAAGTATCTTAAAATCCACTGAACTGTTTTCCAATGTTTTTTACCAGGATTTGCCATGTATCTGCTAACTGCACTGACTGCATATGATAAATCTGTACGTGAACAAACCATAGCATACATGAGAGATCCCACTACACTAGAGTATGGAACATGTGACATGTACTCAATCTCATCATCTGATTATGGAGACAAAGCCGATGAAAGTCTGAAATGGGCTGCTAAAGGAGTACTAACAGGCTTAGCACTCTGCATATTGAACCTACAAAGAACTTTCTCAATGTACCCCTTCTGACTTAGGTACAATTTACTTGCTTTTCAATCTCTAAGAACCTCCATACCAAGTATCTTCTTTGCTGGTCCTAAATCTTTCATCTCAAATTCTTCACTTAGTTTGGCTTTGACCTTTCTTATCTCTCCTTTATCTTTTGCTGCTATCAACATGTCATTAACATAAAGAAGTAGATACACAAAAGAACCATCACTATTTTTCTTAAAGTAAACACAACTATCTAAACTACTTCTTTTGAAATCATGAGAAGTCATAAAGGAATCAAACCTCTTGTACCACTGTCTTGGTGACTATTTCAAACCGTAAAGGGACTTTCTCAGCAAGCAAACATAGTCCTCTTTTTCTGAGACTACAAAACCCTCTAGTTGTTGCATGTAAATATCCTCCTTAAGTTCTCCAAGCAGAAATGTAGTTTTTTACATCTAACTACTCAAGCTCCAAATCATGCATGGCCACAATACCAAGCAAAGCTCGAATCGAACTATGCTTAACAACTGGAGAGAACACATCTGTGAAGTCCACTCCTGAAATTTGACTGTAACCCTTTGCAACAAAGCTTGCTTTATATCTGGGTTCTTTAACTCCTAGAGTCCCTTCTTTCTTTTTAAACACCCATTTACAACGAACAGCCTTTTTACCTTTTGGAAGTTTCACAAGGTCCCATGTTCTATTTTTGTAGAGTGATTCAATCTCTTCTTGCATAGCAAACATCCACTTTTCTGAGTCTTCACAGCTAACTGCCTCAGAATAATTAGAGGCTCTTGATTCGCATTTATATCTTCAGACACATTTAAAGCATAAGCAACTAGATCAGCCTTGGCATACTTCTTTGGAGGTTTGATTTTTCTTCTAGTTCTGTTTTTGGCGATAGAGTATTGTGGTGAAGAAGCAACTCTATTCTAAATTTTTGTTCTGGCTTGAGAAGTTGACCCTGTATTAATCTGATGCTCTACTTGGAAGAGTCTTTAAGAGATAAGTTACGTAGCATAGCAGTTGCATCAAAAACAACATCTCTACTAATCACAACTTTTCTATTTTCAAGACACCATAACTTATACCCTTTTACACCAACTTTATAACCAAGAAAAACGCATTTAATGGATCTTGGTTCCAATTTTCCATTATCAACATGAGCATATGCAGGACACCCAAAAATCTTTAAATCAGAATAATTAGCAGGATTACCAGACCATACCTCTTGTGGATTCCTTTTGTCAATGGAAATGGATGGAGATCGGTTGATCAAAAAACATGCAGTAGAGGTTGCTTCTGCCCAAAATGACTTCGGTAAGTTGGCATTTGACAACATACATCGAACCTTCTCCATGATAGTTCTGTTCATTCGTTCTGCAATGTCGTTTTGCTGTGGAGTATGACGAACTGTCAAGTGTCTCATGATCCCTTCTGACTTGCACAATCTATTAAACTCATCAAAACAGAACTCTAAGCCATTATCTGTGCGGACGTTTTTTATCTGTTTTCCCGTCTGTTTTTCAATCATAATTTTCCAAGACTTAAATGCGGAAAACACATCGCTTTTCTGCTTCAGGAAGAACACCCAAACTTTTTTGGAAAAATCATCAATAAAGGTTAGCATATAATTTGCTCTACCTCTCGAAGACAATCTGGATGGCCCCCACAGATCAGAATGAATATACTCCAATGCTCCCTTCGTGTTATGGATTCCTCTAGTGAATCGAACTCTCTTTTTCTTTCCAAAAACACAGTGCTCACAGAAATTCAGTTTACAAAGTCTTTGTCGATCAAGAAGTCCTCTTTTGCTCAATTCTGCCATGCCATTCTCACTCATATGCCCTAGGTGCATATGCCAAAGTTTAGTAATATCATCATTTGACAAGGAAGAGGAAGCGACAGCTGCATCACCAATAATAGTAGAACCCTGCAAAACATATAACTTGGCAATCTTTCTCTGCCCTTTCATCACAACAAGAGACCCTTTGAAAATCTTTTAAACCTCACTTTCAGCTGTGTATCTGTACCCTTTTGAATCAAGAGTAGTCAACGAAATTAAATTTCTTTTCAATTCTGGAACATGTCGTACATCACTAAATGTTCTGACAACTCTATCAAACATCTTAACTTTAATTGTTCCAACACCTGCGATTTTACATGAAGCATTATTTCCCATCAAAACAACACCTTCAGACACTGTTTCGTAAGTTGTAAACCAATCTCGATTGGGACTCATGTGAAAGGTGCAGCCTGAATCAATTATCCACTCCTCGCTTACTTTAGAATCATTCATAGAAGTGACTAGAAGTTTACCATCGCTGTAGTCTTCTACAATATCAGCTTCACCAAAATTTTCTGGTTGTTTTCCCTTTTGATTCGCAGCCTTCCTTTTAATCTTATTTTGTAGTTTATAGCACTCAGATTTAATGTGCCCTTTCTTCTTGCAGAAGTTACAAGTTTTGCCTCTGTTTGAAGACTTCGATCTACCCTTAGATTTACCATGAGGATTCCGTTCCTGTGTCCTACCATGATCATAATCAGCATTCCGATCTTGTCTCCCACGAACAATGAGACCCTCTCCTTGAGAGTCGGGTTTAACCACAAGATGTTTCATCTTATCATACGAGGTTAAAGAATATTAAACCTCATGCTCTGTGAGTGACTCGTGGCTATATAAAATCGTGTCTCTAAAGGTTGAATAAGACGGGGGCAACAAACAAAGTAGAATCAACCCTAGATCTTCCTTATCATACTGAACCTCCATGGCCTCCAAGTTTAAGAGAATTTCTTTAAACACTGTTAAATGTTCGTGTACAGATACACCTTCCTCTAAACGATGAGCATAAAGACGCTGCTTCATATGCAACTTGCTTGTTAGAGTTTTTGACATACATATTTGTTCTAGCCTCTTCCATAATGCAGTGGCAGTCTTCTCTTTCATCACATCTTGTAAAATTTCGTTAGACAAATGCAGATGTAATTGTGTTAACGCC
This sequence comes from Gossypium hirsutum, assembly GCF_007990345.1. Taxonomy (NCBI): domain Eukaryota; kingdom Viridiplantae; phylum Streptophyta; class Magnoliopsida; order Malvales; family Malvaceae; genus Gossypium; species Gossypium hirsutum. The sequence continues at coordinate 21,389,701 of NC_053429.1, forward strand.
TTTCAATCCTTACGCTTCTTCTCTTCATCTGTTAATGTCGAAGGCATCTTATCTATCCCTAGCAGGGCATCCTCCAGATCCATCTATACAAGAACTGCTTGCATCTTAATCTGCCACAATACAAATCTGGTGTTGTGATCCAACAGTGAAATTTCATACTTCAAAGACGCCATTACTGTGATTGAGATGAACAACCCGGAAGCTCGGATACCAATTTGTGAAAATAAAATAAAATAAAAAAGCACACAAATTTTACGTGGAAACCCTTTCGGGAAAAAACCACGGGCAGAGAAGAAGAAAATTCACTATGTCGAAAATTTTGAATCAATACAAGAGGAATAGACTATGTCTATTTATAGGCTTGTAAAGCCATATTCTAGTAGGATTGAAACACCTTATCCTAATCAATATAAAATAGATGGAGTTTAATAAGGTTTAAAAACCTTATTCTAAAATAAAATAAAATAAGTCTAGTTCTATATGGATTTTACTTTTATTTTATTTTTCATCATATTTTATTAAATAAAAATTTGGGTCACTTAATTCTAACAAAGCCATATAGGCAAATTTGCATGATTACCTACAACATCAATCTATTGACCTTTACAAGCCAATTCATTTGGCTAACTTATAATGACATATAAACAAAGTGTCTTAGTCCCTATACATGCCATAAACTTAAGAGGGTTGCATCCGTTTTTACCCAACGTGATATCTTGATAGTGTGATAACATCTCCAATGATCTCCAACCCGAGCTAGCAAAAATTAACCTATAAGAGATGGGAAAGGGAGGGGAGTAAGCTCTAAAGCTTAGTAAGTTCATATGAAAATAATAAGTAATTTTATTAATATGCTTTTGCCAAACTCTTACAGCATGCTCTCAAGGTATCACAATTATAATTGCATATTATTCCACTATTTGTTCAAATTCCTATCAAGCTACCTACTCGAGTCATAGTCACTAAATTAATTATATCTGGAGCTATGGAGCTCTGAATTAAGATTCGTTAATTTTACCTAAAACTAGACTCACATATCTTCCTACCATAAAATTTTTAGAATTTTTGGTTCAGCCAATAAGTACAGTTTATTCTTCAAATTTACCCATTTTTTGCTGTTTGATAGTTCTGACCCCTCTTCACTAACAATTAATTATCTCCTCATACAAGATTCGAATGATGTTTCCATTTGTTTATTTTGAAAATAGACCCATTAAATAATCTAAATATATAAATTATAACCCATAATTATTTTTGTACAATTTTTAATGATTTTCCCAAATCTGAATAAGGGATTTCAAAATCGTTCTGGCTCTGTCTCACAACAATTTAAATATTTCATAATATGAAACTCTTTTGCTTACACCACTTCTCCTATGTCAAACTAGACTCATTAAGATTTAATATAATATTTTATTCAGACTCTAACTCAATTTTCACAATTTTTGGTGGATTTCCAAAGTCGGACTATTGCTGCTGTCCAAAACTGTTTTAGGGTAAAATAATGATAACTAAGTCAATAACACTTTTACAAATCATTCCAGCCATCATGGTATAAATACATGTCTTACTCATTCGTATCTTTACCAATAATGCATCATAAACCAAATTCACTTTACATGAGTTATATGTAAATACCTGTACCACTCATAATACGGTCACATACCTTCTTGTTTTGAACTTAGCCATTGGATCATTCGGATTACCAGGGGTTACTTGGAAATCTCAAACATATAGTATCGTTTCAATGTCATATCCCCGATATGGTCTTACATGAAATATCATATCGATGCCATGTCCCTGACATGGTCTTATACGAAATCACATACCGAGGCCATATCCCAGATATGGTCTTATACGGAATCTTAATAACCTCATTAGTTTGACATTTGTACCCCATTCATCTCTAAGATTCATTCGGGATTTCTCATTCATCGAAACTTCGTCAAAATCGTCATTGATAAATTTCATAGAAACAAATGTACAATTCATGCAATATCAAAATATAAAATGCATAACATAAGATAGTATCATTTACACATGAACTTACCTCGATACCAAGGTTATCAAAAAGGGACTTAACCATCGATTCCTCGTTTTTCCCCCATTCTAGGTCCGAACCTCATTTTCCTCGATCTATAATGTCACATTTAGCCTAATTATTAGTCACATTATTCAATGTTGTCCAAATATCATATTTTGGCAAAATTATGTTTTGCCCCTAAACTTTGTTATAATTACACTTTTGCCCCTAGGCTCGTAAATTGAAATGTACTCAATTTCTTTGCTACCCAAGCCTAGCCGAACCATTTTCATAACTATAGCATCTCATAATTTTCATCCAAACACACTCTTTCTACATATTTTATAACTTTCTCAAAACAGTCCTTTTTGGACGTTTTCACCGTAAATTTCTTAACAAAAGATGTTTATCTAACACCCAACATTCATTTTCTACCATTAGGCATCAAAACACATGCATGTCATTCATGGGTGAATTTTTAGACATGAACTCTAGCTTAAAATAATGGTAGAAATAGGTAAATCGAGTTACGGGGACTTCAAAAATGTAAAGAACTTTGAAAACGAGGCTAGGGATCACTTACTATTGAGCTTGGAAGCTTGAACAAAACCCTAGCCATGGCTTCCATGGGGGTTTCGGTTGGAGCAAGAAGATGGAGGCCAATTTTGGCTATTTTGGGCTTTTAATTCATTTATTTACCAGATTACCTAAATGCCCCCAACTTAAAACATTTTCATTTCACCTATCTCATGCCCATTTTTTCCAACAATTGTCCAATGGTCAAATTACTATATAAAGACCTCTAATTTAAATTCCATAACAATTTTACACTTTTAACATCTAGAACTCACATTTTTCACTTTTTACGATTTAGTCCTTTTGACTAAATTAAGTGCCCGATCGTCAAAATTTTTAAACAAAAATTTCATGAATTCATTTTGTGAAATCGTAGACCATAAAAAAACAATAAAAATAAAAAAATAAATTTTTTTATGTCGAATTTGTGGTCCCGAAACTACTATTCCGACTAGGCCCAAATCGGGATGTTACAAAGTTGATTCTTCATTTTATCTTCTTCATTCCACTCTTTCTTACTCTTCAACACTAATTGCCAAGAGGAGGGTGAATTGGGACTTTTTTGGAAGCAAGGATAAGAAAATAAAACAATGAACACAATGATTTTAGAGTGGTTCAGCCCCAATTGCCTACAGCATTACCTTAGCTTTCCACCACCAATGATTTTCCTAAATTCACTATTTTGATGAACCTTTGAAGACAAGGTTTAACCTTACAACTCCCTTAACATTTCTACCCAAATCTTAAGACATAAACCCTATCAAAAGAACAAATAAATAAGTAAACAAAGAAACAATCCTCACAATATTAGAATATTTGCAAATAAAGCACAAGCCCAATAAAAACACTTGAGCTAAAAAAATACAATGAATGCTCACAAGTGTTTACGAGAGAAAGATGAAAATTTTAAGTACAAAAGGTTAGTAATAGATTTCTTGATGTTTCTTGATAACTTTTAATCTCTTTTAATCTCTCTTATTGTTGTGTAAACTTTGGAATCTGGTATTTATAGCCTTTTATTGATTTCCAACAGTTGGGTTTGTTGGGAAAATGAATTGAGTAATTGGAGGTGTAAAAACTAGAGCATTAATGACTCCTGCAACAAAAGGTATTGATACATTTTAAAAGATATCGATACTTTGGGCATTTAATAACTAAATTCAGTGATCGTTAAGCCTATAGTATCAATACAATAGAGAATATATTGATACTTGCTATGAGGTATCGATATCTTGGGGAAGGTATCGTTACTCGAACAATTTTTCTTAAATTTTAATAGTAAAATGGTATTGATACAAGCATATGGTATCAATACTTTTTATTTTTGCTCAATTTTTCTGAACTTGAAGCTCAAATTGGTATCGATACCAGGCAAGGGTATCTATTACCATATAGAACGTATCAATACTTTGATCCCTAGGAGCAGTTTTACACTTGATGAAAATGTTTGAAAAAAATTGTTTACCATTTTGAACAAGTTGAAAATATTTTATAAGTGTTTGAAAGATAGATTGAAAAGTTTATCTCCTAGAAATATTTTGAAACAAATTGTCACTTGAAATTTATCTAGTTTTATTCAAAAACATTATATTTGTTATATCAAAACATTTATCAAATAAAGCTTAGCTTAACAATATTTAGCTCAAATGAGCAATTATTGTACAAGAGATACTTGTGTAGTTGAGTCCATTTACTAAGTTTCATCGGGTGATACAAATGATATGGAATGAGGAATCAAGATGACACGAAATGTATTTAATGTTCAAATGAAGAATTAGTAAATGAATTGAATAAAAAGCTTTGGTATACATATATGATCATTTTATTCATGATTGAAATGAGGTTGAGTTGGTTACTTAAAATGATATGGATTGGTATGTTATGTATATTTGGCATATTACATGGTTTATTATGTACTAAAGCTCACATGAATGTTGTGATTTGCTATGTTAGGCAAACTTTGCCAAGTTAAGTAGCTTGATATGTTTAATTGTAAGTCAAGGTAAGCATTGGCAGATACAAAGGGGGCAGATGGGGGCCACCACCCCCTAGCTTTTTAGAAATTTATATAGCACCCCCTTTAAGATGAACTTTATTACATTAAACCCCTTGAAAATTTAAATTCTGTCCCCACACCCAAAAAAGCACCAACTCCTTTTAAAGTTTTAAAATTATGTATATAAATATATATTTATCTCTTATAAAATAACTTCTTTTAAAAATTCAAATTTTTAAAGCTTTCAAAGGAAGTTACAATAAAAATAAATAAATCATCAATTTTTTTTAAAATAAAACAACTAAAGAAAAAAAAATTTCCTCATAAAACTAGAAAAAAAATCCTAGAACTTACTAAAAAAAGAAAAAAAAAGGAATAGTGGAAGAAAGCAATTACAAAATTATAAGAGAAAGAAGAAGTATTATCACCAAAGAAAAAGAAGAACAAGAAAAAAAATTTAAGGTATTCTTTAAATATTTTGACTTGCTTTCTTTAAATTACACAAACCTTTGATGATGATTCAATTATTGCTGATTTCTGTGACAAGAAAGAAAGAAGATTACAGTTTAAAATGCCCAACTTGTTCAAATAGGTGAGTGATTTCTCTATTTTTTTTTAGATCATATGATTTCTATATGCAAAAATTATATTCTAATTTTGGTTTCTTTTTTCACATAAGGTAGAAGATCATACTAGTTTTTGGATTTTGATATGTTGGTATTACTTATTAGAAATTGGAAGCAGAATGCAATTATCAAGGTTAAAAGGTTAGAATTTAATTTTATTCATATTTTAAATCATAAATATATATGTATACTTTAATTATTGAATAATTATACATGAAAATTAATAGTAAAAAATTTACGTAGTCGACAATGCTAATATAAGTTCCCCCTAAGTCATATTTCTAGATATTCCATTGAAGGTAAGTTTCTCATTTAAATATCTATGAATTTACTAAGCATTCGATATGCTTACTTTGTTGTCTCCTTTTTTCCTTATAGATTGCTAACTAGTGGAACGTATCTAGCGGATCGACGAGAAGCTGACTCTATCCGATTATTGATTTAGTAGTCTTTCAAATGTTTAAAAGTCCAGTTATGTGGCATGTACATAGGTGTTTATATGTGTTAGCTTGGAATGTTAACTTAGTTTGAATCTTATCTAATGTTTGAATTTGACAAGGTTAATACCAACATGTATATTTATGTTTTGGTAACTTGTTGTGATATTGTGAATGACTTTAAAATGATATGTTTAAGAATGGAATGGTATAGGTAAAATGGTGACATTTAATGTTTAAAAGTATGGTAGAATAGGTTGTGTTTGAACAAGTTGAATTGATACATTTTGATGCCAAATTGTGGCAGATTGAATTGTTTGATTTGAAATGGTAAAATGAAATGTTTGGTATGTATTTTGGGTATGTCTTTATGCAATTAAGTTTTGCAATTATGCACCAAACTTAGAATTTGAGAAGTTGACATGAAATAGGTACCAAATGACAAAAATTTTACCAAAAACAAAGTCCATGTCCCATCGAGTAATCTTCCTCGTCGAAACGTCAGTCGACAGTATGTGACGTCGTGATGTCAAGTGGCCTAACGTCTTGACGTGACAAACTATTTGGTAACGTCACGAGGTTGGCCCTAAAATTTTAAAACTTTACAATTTGGTCATATTTTGTGCTCAGGTCAACAAAAGAGCTTTCATAAGCTTGGTTGAAACTCGAAATTAGTTAGGAATCATAATATGAACATGTTTATGACATGATTGTATGTTTGTATGATTTATTTATTGTATTATTGATGGTAGTTACTCCGGAAACGGTTATGGCATCTTTTAGCTCAAACCCTATAACACCCCTTACCCTTGTCCGACACCGAAACAGGGTATGAGGCATTACCGGACTTATCGTTCACAAACATGCAAAAATTGGGCTACAAAATTTCATTCATATCAAAAATTTTCATACACGTGCATAATGTCCCATACAGGGCCTACGAAGCCCTAAACATGCTTCGAAAGTAGTTAGGGACTAAACCGAGAACCTTAGAAAGTTTTGGGAAAACTTAAAAAAAATCATGACACAAGGTCACACGCCCGTGTGGACACAGGGACATGCCCGTGTGCCTTCGACACGCCCGTGTCCTCAGGCCGTGTAACTCTCTGACTATAACTTCAGCGAATAATTTGGACCACACAGCCAAGCCACACACCCGTGTGCTAAGGCCGTGTCCCCCACACGGTTGAGACACACAGCCGTGTCTCAGCCCGTGTGGCCAACACTTAGGCTATTTTCCAAGCCTTTAAGTTACCCTTAATCTTTCACATCTTTATTTCCATATTACACATTTAATTCATGGCCATGACCATTTAGATTGGTCATAAAACATTCATCATGCACATATTTCATAACACCAAGCATATATGGCCAACAAGCATAATCACATCACAAGCATTAGAACATAGCATAGATAGATAGGTTCACAAATCATAATCAATATGAGCCACCCTTCATGGCCATATACAAATAACTCAATATAGGCCAATACATTTGGCTAGTCATATTAACACATATCATAAAAAAAAAAGAAAAACCAAGTCCCTATACATGCCACTCACTTGAAGGTGCTTAGCACATATATATATCAATATTCCAAAGGTGATGGTTTGATAGTGTGGTGCTGTCTCTGACGACCTCCAACCCCGAGCTAACCTGTCAACACACAATATTTGCGTTTTTGCTTATGTTCAAGTCAAGCTGTTTTCTCGAGTTTTAGTCACTAAATTATTTATATCTGAAGCTACGGAACTCTAAATTAAGATCCGCTAATTTTCCCAGAAACTAGATTCACATATATTTTTACCATAAAAATTTTAGAATTTTTTATTTAGCCAATAAGTACAGTTTATTCTTTAAAGTCACCCTTATTTTTCTGTCTAACAGTTCCGATCCCTCTTCACTAAAAATTAAAGATCTCCTCGTACGGGATTCAGATGATGTTCCCTTTTTTTTTGAAAATAAACTCATTAAGGATTCTAAGAATATAAATTATAACCCATAATTATTTTTTTACAATTTTTAATGATTTTCCCAAATTGGAACAGGGGATTTCAAAATCATTTTGACTCTATCTCACAACAATTCAAATATCTCATAATATGAACTTCTTTTGCTTACACTATTTCTTCCATATGAAACTAGGCTCAATGAGATTTAATTTAATAATTTATTCAGCCTCTAATTCGATTTCCATAATTTTTGGTGGATTTTCAAAGTTGGACTGATGCTGCTATCCAAAACTGTTTCAATGCTAATTTTACACTTTCATAATTATCTTTAAATAGGCTTTCATGCCAATCAATTTCTCTTTTCATATTCATTAGGCCACAAGGTGAAGGAATAAACATATCATGTCCTAATTTAATTCGACCTAAAAGCCTCACACATAATCATCCATCAAATTTACCACATAATTATACACCATAGGTATCGACCTAATATTTACAAGGTAGTCACAAAGTCATTCTCATGACTCTCACAAAGTCATTCTCATGACTCTCACAAAGTCATTCTCATGACTTACTCATTTACATTCTTACCAAAAGCCCAATATACATCGAGTTCATCACTCATGAATTTTTAGTACATACCTGCACCCTTTCAACATGATCATAAACATAGCTTACTCATTTTCATTCCTTACTAATCATACAACATACATTGAGCACGCATTTCATGAATTTCATGTAAGTACCTGTATCACTCACATCATGGTCATAACATCTCTTATTCCAACATAAACTGTAAATTTCCAATTGAACCATTTGGAATACTACAAGATATTCAATAAGCCTCAAGCATAGGGTAAGGTGCCGACGCCATGACCTGGACATGGTCTTACACTAGCTCACACATCAAAGTCGATGCCATGTCCCAGACATGGTCTTACATTGGCTCTCATCTATCGGTACCGATGCCATCTCCCAGACATGGTCTTACACTGACACATATCAAGCTGATGCCATGTCCCAGACATGGTTTTGCACTAGCTCTCATATCTTGAGGCTGATGTCATGGCCCAAACATGGTCTTACACTAGCTCTCATATCTCAATGCCGATGCCATGTCTCAGACATGATCTTACACTAGCTTTCATATTTCCCTAGCATCATGGCATGAATATCCGATCTATTCTTACGGTTCAACCGGGAGTTTCCCGTATTAATCTCATCATGCATTACTCATAGCCACATTCAAACATTTTATGCAAAATCAATCATTAAATGCATAATAACGATAAAGTTGTAATATTTACGCATATCTTACTCGTTTCAATAGAATATCATATTCCATCAAATTTCCAATGTATTCAATCATCACATAAATGTTATTAACATTTGGCATCACTTTCTCATACTCAATATCATCAACATATAATTCAATACAATCATAGTAAGATAGATTTCAAGTATATTAACAATAACATGGATAATATGCTTATTTAGTCACACAGACTTACCTCGAATGCAAAAACGGCTAATTATGCCCTTTTTGTCCTAAACCACGTACTTTCTCGATTTAAGGCCAAATCTCGATTTTGTTGATCTAAAATAATAAAATTTACTCATTTAATCATCACATTAAATTAAGCGTTCCACAATTCATATTTTGGCAAAATAACCGTTTTGCCCCTAGACTTTTACAAAAATTATGATTTTGCCCCTAGGCTCGTAAAATGATTTTTATCAAATTTCCTTATTAACCAAGCCTAGCCCAACCTTTATTACTGTTGTAGCAACTCAAAATTCCAATTATTTCACACAATTCCCATCCATTTAACAAACTTTACAAAATGGTCCATATTAGGTGTTTTCATGAAAATCCTTTCACAAAAGTTGTCTATTTAACAACCAAGATTCATTTTCTTCCATAAAAATTCAGCAAAAAACATGAATACTCTCATGGAAAACCCTATACTTTCAACCATTTTGCAAAATAGTCCCCTCATTAGCTAGATTATGCTACAAGGGTCCCAAAAGTACAAAAATTATCAAAAAAGACCATCAAAATCACTTACTTGTAAGGAATATAAGTTGCTGGTATTTTTAAGCTTTCAAAACCCCCTCTTTGCTGGTATTTTCGGTGGGGAAGAAGGAAGATTAAAGATGATACCTTTTTTTCTTTATTTTATTATATTACTAGTCAAATTAGTCACCAACATTTCATCTAACTTTGACCCTACAATATTTTTGTCTCATTGATCAGCCACTAACATATTTATAGTCTATTTACTCAATAAAGACCCCTAATTTAATATTCTATAGCTATTTGGCACATTTAGCTAGCAAAACAAAACTTTTGCCCTTTATGCAATTTAGTCCTTTTTCTCAATTAAGCTCACAAACACTAAAATTAATTCACCAAAAATTTTTATGTACCCAAATCATGCTATAACACCAAAATAATATTAAAAATAATTTCTCCGAACTCGAAATAGTGGTTTCGAAACCTCTATTCTGACTAGACCCAAAATCGGGCTGTTACAAACACGACAATCGAGTCAAGCATGGGGTGTTACACAACTGTTTAACATTGCTTTAAAAAATATGGTGAAAAGTTAAAATCATGACAATCGAGTCAAGCATGGGGTGTTACACAACTGTTTAACATTGCTTTAAAAAATATGGTGAAAAGTTAAAACGCCCATCTTAGGTATGATATTGAAAACTTAAAAATAAGTATTATGTAACACCTTCTACCCATATCCGTTGGCGGAATAAGGCACGAGACATTACCAGAGTTTACTGAGCATTTTCAGATAATTCTGAATAATTTATTATTCATATTCTGAAAATAATCATAATGTCCCTCTATTGGGCCCTTAAAGCCCAAAACATACATTTAAACATTCAATTCACATTCATGTCACATAAATGTATAATTTAAACATTCAATAACTCAGTTCAAGTTGCACGAACTTACTTCATTGCTTATTCGTATTTATAGTTTTACTAATCCGAAAACTTTTTCTATTTCACATTCAAGTCTCATATTTGAGCCACCCAGATCTTTATAAATAAATTTAATCATTTTTATTTATTTATTTCATATTCTAATACATTCAATTAATCTCTAGGCAAAATTACCATTTTACCCCTAAACTTTTGATTAATGATGATTTCATCCTTAGACAAAGAAAAATAAAGTTCTTGTAATTAAGTCCTTGTTTCGAACCTAATTATTCTTATATATATTGATAAAAACCCATAAATTCTATAAAATAACAAAATTTTCCACAATTTCAACACTTTTTAATTTAATCCCTAAAACATGTTTTCACCCGATCTTGATCTAAATTAATAGTTTCATTCAATTTTATAATTTAAATAATAAAAAAATTCATTTCCTTCATTTTGATCATTTTGACATTTTTACAAAATTGCCCCTACAGTTTTTCTTTTATTCAATTTAGTCCCTGAGTTTAAAACATACAAATTATCCATTTTAAATGTAAACCTATTAAGGGTGGCAACAAACAACAGTATGTATGTTACCCGGATGAAATATGAAATACTTCTCTAAATTTTTCATCCCATTTGCTTCTGTTCGTTTGGTTACAATTCCTAAGTCTTTGAATCTCAAACTTACTTCATACTTCATCCGGAATTATTACATTGTTGTTATAACTTCAACAAGAGCTTCATATTTCATCCGGAATAATTACTTTGTTGCTCTAGCTTTAAAAAGGGCTTCATGTTTTATCCGGATAACTTAGTTATGTTTTTCTTCCTGTGTGAAAAACCCAACAAAACCCTTGCTAGCTAAAAATTTATATGTTTATTTTCCTCCTCCTCCTCTCCATTCCACATCCTAAATATATATTCTTATAAGTAACATTATCTATGATCTCACTATTTACTTATAAATTTATTTAAAGTTGTCCATTCGTGTCATAATCACTAAATTATTTTTAATTTGAGCTATAGAGATCCAAATTAAGATCCGTAAATTTTCCCTGAAACTTGACTCACATATCTTTCCACCATAAAATTTTCAGAATTTTTGGTTTAGCCAATTAGTAAGTTTTATTCATTAAAGTTTCCCCTATTTCACTATCTGACAGTTCTAACCTCTCTTCACTTAAAATTAATTATCTCACAGTATAGAACTCGGATAATGTTCTCGTTGGTTTATCTTGAAAATAGACTCATTAAGGATTCTAAAAATATAATTTTGAGCCTCTAAATATTTTTCCCCAAATTTTTGTGATTTTCCAAAGTTAGAATAAGGGAACCCGAATTCATTCTGACCTTATCTCACAAAATTTATTGTATCTCATAACTTACAATTCAATTGCTTACACCGTTTCTTCTATAAGAAACTAGACTTAAAAGCTTTAATTCAATATTTTTTTCATCCTCTGATTCAATTTCTACAATTTATGGTGATTTTTCAAATTTAACCTACTGCTGCTGTCCAAAACTATTTTAGTTCAAGATGTTTATTACCATTTTTCCTCTAAATTTCACTGGTCATACAATTCAGTCCTTGCTCAATTAGCCCATCACTTAAGCTAATTTTTCTCAATTAACATTTTATTCTATCATTTTAAACTATTACACAACCTTTAAAAATTAGAATTTCAACACTAAACCTTAATTAACAACTTTTTCACAATTAGGTTCTAAAATTAATTTCTATTGAAATTACTTGATAAAATCATCAAACAACAAAGTAAAAGCTTCAAATCTATTTTAGTTCATCATAAACAGCCAACACTTATCAATGGTAGCTTTCAATTTTGTCCATAAAATCAAAAACTAATTAATTAAACACTTAAACCTAATTGTAAAAGTCACAAAAACATAAAAATCTCAAAGAAAAGGGCAAGAATTGAACTCACATATGTCAAACTATGAAAAACATCAACTTTTAGACCTCCCATGGCGTTTTTGCTGAAGAAGAATCATGATATCTCTAGATTTTTCAATTTTGTCTTGTTTTATATGCTTAATTTACAAAATTACCAATTTTGCCTCTTGTTCACACTTGATTTTTATTTTCTTGCACACACATGCCGTCCAGCCCAATAATGGGTGTTTAATTTTCTATTTAGTCCTCCTTTAATTATTACTAGAGCTATTTAATCACATTTCATAATTTTGCACTTAATTCAATCTAGTCCTTTTTACCCAATTGACTACCAAAACCTTAAAATTTCTTGACGAAACTTTAATACTGGCTTACTAACACTCCATAAATATTTCTAAAAATATTTATGGCTCGGTTTATGAATTTGAGGTCTCGATACCTCGTTTTCAACCCAATTTACCTAATTAATTCTTTTAAAATCACAAAATTCACTAATTCCAAAATTCTTTTAAATTCGCGCTTGGCCCATAATTATTATTTATTAAAATTTCTAAACTTACTCATTGGATTTTGTAATCTCGAATCACTGTTTTTCGATACCACCGAAAAATTTGGCTGTTACAACTCTTCCCCCCTTTAGGGATTTTCATCCTTGAAAATCTTACCAGAAGAAGTTGCTTTCAACTCTCATGAAAAACTTCCACAGAGTTTCTCAGAATCACAACAGAATTAATCTCAAACAACTCTTCCTAATAACCTTTAGACTGTAGCACACAATGTCAGAGCATATCGTCAAGATCTCACTTATTCCCTCATAATTACAACTCTAGTAAGGGGGTGAGGTCGTAAAGCCTCTAACTTAACTCTCATAACTACACATATATGACTTGACATTCATACATAACATCATCGTTTTCACATAATTCACTTCAAGCAAAATTTATACACTTATATAGTATATCAATATTTTCTGCCATCTACAATTTCAAACGATGAATTCACTTAGTTTAGCTCAATATCAACAATTAATCAATTTCAATCTTTTAAGTCCATTTATCACTTACCTTTCTTAATCAATTTAGGGAACCATTTCGAAATTGAGTACTTCGTTTTCATCATGCCATAGTAAAACTATGGTCTTGCACATAGTCACATATCACACACCGAAGCCATAGCCCAGCCATGGTCTTACACGGATCACATATCACACTGATGCCATATCCCAGATATGGTCTTATACGGAAGCACGTAATCACATATCTCTGATGCCATAGCCCAGCTATGGTCTTACACAGATCACATATCACACTGATGCCATGGTCCAACCATGGTCTTTTCCGTCAATTCGTCTTAGCCACTGAACGAAAGTACTCAAATCTATTGTTCCACTTATTTTGTACTATTATTCAAATATCATTTTACAACTATCACAATTTAATGACATTCATATGCAATAATATACTATATCATTCATGAAATTTTCATATCACAACATTAAATTTAGCCATATGAACTTACTAATCATACTTATTCAACCAAGTGTACATAAACACACACTTATTCAGTTTTGAATAAAATTTACTTAATCAAACATGTTGGGCACATAACATCATAGACATGCCAAATAGACACGGATAGTCTTATCATAATAGACATAGTCATCATAAACCAAAGTACATACTTTACGGATAAATCATGATCGATAATTTACGAAATAAGAGTGATAGGAAAACCGAGATAAAGAACTCCAAGATACGATACCATACCAGAAATCCGAGAACATAACTCATACGAAAATAATAATAAATATCCAAATAATTTCTCAGAGAAAACCGGAAGAGACAGAAGAATAGTCTCATGTAAGTTTCACCATCGACTTCTTTTTCCAAACATAATAGAATTGAATCCCATATGGAGTGATAGGGATTTAACACTTAATAATAATAAATAATTTGAATTATAATAATACAATCGTACGTTGAGTATGTTTGTACTCAGTGGTATTACCATAATTCAAATTATAAATACTATAATAAATAATAGACATCAAACATGTAACAATATAAGTCATATGTGTTAATTATGCTTTAATTTCATATCTCGGCAATAGTCTTTCATCAAATGGCACCATATACGATGTATATTATCTTTAATTAATTCATGAACCTTTGGTTCAAGCTTTCAATCTCATATCTCTATTTCAATTCACAATTCACATTTCTTTTCATAATTCCACTTTTTCACACTTTCAATAGTTTAATCGATCAAATTCATTCGATTTTCTCATTTCATTTACTCAACCCTATTAACATAACTCGGACTCAGACGAATACACGGATCCAACCAAACACACCAGTAAGGCACATTGTGTATAAAACGATACATAGTACCTGATCAGTATACGACACATAAGTGCCTAAAATGACACACGAGATGCCTGAAATACGACACACAATGTGCCTGAAATACGACACACAATGTGCCTGAAATACGACACATAAAGTGCCTGATCAGTAAAGCCGACAAATCCCATACACTTCCAGTTCCTATGGCATGCCAATTATATCCGACTAGTCCGACAAGTTAACAGGGAATTCAATTCTCATTTCAATTTCACTTAATATTCATATTTAACCCTATTAACAAGACTCGGACTTTGGTGGATACACGGATTCCATCCAAACACACCAAAATGTCCAACCAAAACATACCAGTATAATCTTCCAAAACGCACCAGTATCATATAATCCTCCCAAACACACCAGAATAATATAATCCATCCAAAACACACCAGAATAGCACAAAGTGCCTCTTCGGATAAATCCGAAGGATATAAATATCAGCATATCCAAATCTCATCTTCAAATCCCTTCTCAAAATCCTTAGACAAAGAAAATAAAGTTCTTGTAATTAAATCCTTGTTTCGAACCTAATTATTCTTATATATATTGATAAAAACCCATAAATTCTATAAAATAACAAAATTTTCCACAATTTCAACACTTTTTAATTTAATCCCTAAAACATGTTTTCACCCGATCTTGATCTAAATTAATAGTTTCATTCAATTTTATAATTTAAATAATAAAACAATTCATTTCCTTCATTTTGGTCATTTTTGACATTTTTACAAAATTGCCCCTATAGTTTTTCTTTTATTCAATTTAGTCCCTGAGTCTAAAACATACAAATTATCCATTTTAAATGTAAACCTATTAAGGGTGGCAACAAACAACAGCATGTATGTTACCCGGATGAAATATGAAATACTTCTCTAAATTTTTCATCCCATTTGCTTCTGTTCATTTGGTTACAACTCCTAAGTCTTTGAATCTCAAACTTTTACTTCATACTCCATCCAGAATTATTACCTTGTTGCTCTAACTTCAACAAGAGCTTCATATTTCATCCGGAATAATTACTTTGTTGCTCTAGCTTTAACAAGAGCTTCATGTTTTATCCGGATAACTTAGTTATGTTTTTCTTCCTGTGTGAAAAACCCAACAAAACCCTTGCTAGCTGAAAATTCATATGTTTATTTTCCTCCTCCTCCTCTCCATTCCACATCCTAAATATATATTCTTATAAGTAACATTATCTATGATCTCACTATTTACTTATAAATTTATTTAAAGCTGTCCATTTGTGTCATAGTAACTAAATTATTTTTAATTTGAGCTACAGAGATCCAAATTAAGATCTGTAAATTTTTCCTAAAACTTGAATCACATATCTTTCCACCATAAAATTTTCAGAATTTTTGGTTTAGCCAATTAGTAAATTTTATTCATTAAAGTTTCCCCTGTTTCACTATCTGACAATTCTGACCTCTCTTCACTTAAAATTAATTATCTCACAGTACAGAACTCGGATAATGTTCTCATTGGTTTATCTTGAAAATAGACTCATTAAGGATTCTAAAAATATAATTTTGAGCCTCTAAATATTTTTCTCCAAATTTTTGTGATTTTCCAAAGTCAGAATAAGGGAACCCGAATTCATTCTGACCTTATCTCACAAAATTTATTACATCTCATAACTTACAATTCAATTGCTTACACCGTTTCTTCTATAAGAAACTAGACTCAAAAGCTTTAATTCAATATTTTTTTCATCCTCTGATTCAATTTCTACAATTTATGGTGATTTTTCAAAGTTAACCTACTGCTGCTGTCCAAAACTATTTTAGTTCAAGATGTTTATTACCATTTTTCCTCTAAATTTCACTGGTCATACAATTCAGTTCTTACTCAATTAGCCCATCACTTAAGCTAATTATTCTCAGTTAACATTTTATTCCATCATTCTAACTATTACACAACCTTTAAAAATCAGAATTTCAACACTAAACCTTAATTCACAACTTTTTCACAATTAGGTTCTAAAATTAATTTCTATTGAAATTACTTGATAAAATCATCAAACAACAAAGTAAAAGCTTCAAATCTATTTTAGTTCATCATAAAAAGCCAACACTTATCAATGGTAGCTTTCAATTTTGTCCATAAAATCAAAAACTAATGAATTAAACACTTGGACCTAATTGTAAAAGTCACAAAAACATAAAAATCTCAAAGAAAAGGGCAAGAATTGAACTCACATATGTCAAACTATGAATAACATCAACTTTCAGACCTCCCATGGCATTTTTGCTGAAGAAGAATCATGATATCTCTAGATTTTTCAATTTTGTCTTGTTTTATATGCTTAATTTGCAAAATTTTCAATTTTGCCCCTTGTTCACACTTGATTTTTATTTTTCCTGCACACACATGCCGTCCAGCCCAATAATGGGTGTTTAATTTTATATTTAGTCCTCCTTTAATTATTACTAGAGCTATTTAATCAGATTTCATAATTTTGCACTTAATTCAATCTAGTCCTTTTTTCCCAATTGACTACCAAAACCTTAAAATTTCTTGACGAAACTTTAATACTGACTTACTAACACTCCATAAATATTTCTAAAAATATTTATGGCTCGGTTTATGAATTTGAGGTCTCGATACCTCGTTTTCAACCCAATTTACCTGATTAATTCTTTTAAAATAGCAAAATTCACTAATTCAAAAATTCTTTTAAATTCGCGCTTGGCCCATAATTATTATTTATTAAAATTTCTAAACTTACTCATTGGATTTTGTAATCTCGAATCACTGTTTTCCGATACCACTGAAAAATTTGGCTGTTACAACTATCAACCTAATAGATTGACTCCTCAAACTACAAATATCCACCCTAACTTTCAACTCCAACTTACCAATTTTTGAGCTAGTTTAGCATTGGTGTTGTGGATGAAAACTTATAATTTTTGAGCTAGTTTAGCATTGGTGTTGTGGATGAAAACTTATAACTTTAAGTGTTTACTATTACTGTAAAAATTATAGTGGAAAGTTAAAAATGCCCATTTAAGACATGATGTTGGAAACTAAAAAAATTAAATTAAATGATGGAATAATATTTTAAAAATAAATATTTTTAGAAAAAGAGAACATTGCAAGTTTTTTAAGTTTACTTGTGGAATAAAAAAAAAGTATACTGCTAATGTACCAAACACTAATCCTTAAATGATATTTAAATAATTTAGCATAATAAAAATATAATATGAACTTTTAAATAATCAATAAATAAAAAGATTTTAATAAATTCATTTAAGGGTCCATTTGTTTACATGTAAAATGTTTTACGGAAAATGCAGGCTTTCTGTATTTTCCTTTATTTGTTTCGTAGAAAATAGCTTGGTCAACGAAAAATGGCTTACAAATCAACATAAAATAAGTCATTTTTCCTGTAAAATGACTTACCCTTTTTAAAAGCGTAAATCATTTTCCGGAAAAGAGCTCCCCTATAGATAATTTTATTTTTATATAAAAATTAACTTAAATCAAGTTTAATGTTATTATATTGATAATAAATTTTATTTTTATTTTAAAATTATTAAAATATTATATTTTTCAATATTATTAAACATACATATTTAATTATTTATATTCAGTCATATAATAAATTATTAATATGATAAATATAATTTATTATTTTAATATTTTAATAATATTTTAATAATAAATTTTAAAAATAATAATTTTAAATAATATTTATTCACATATTATTGAAAATATTCAATAATAATATTTTAATAATAAATATTTATTACAATTATAAATATATTAATAATAAATGTTTTGTAGTATAAAGGTTAAAATATGTCATAAGTCTATGTACACTTTACATATTTACAATTTAGGCTTTGTACTTTTATTTTAAAGAATTTAGTCTCTTTACTTTTCAAATTTGAAAATCAAGTCTAATTGTTGAGATCGTTAAAATTTTTTGTCAATTTTATTGATGTCACATTTTTAAATAAAAAATACTCACTTGGTAGTCATGTAATTAAAAAATGACATTGTAATGAACTTGAATTTAACATAATATTTTTAATATATGCAAAAAAAATGTAAATTATAAAATTATAGATAAAAACAAATTCAATTAAACAATGAAAAAATAAGAAAATCTCAAATGTATATTTGTTTCATTAAAAATAACTTTTATGAAATATTTTTAAGAAATCTACCAAATAACATAAAATATTTTACACAGATTCATCTAAACACCAAAAAAATATTAATTTTTCTAAAAATTTAAATTATTTTTTAGAAATCATTTTCAAAAATCATTTCTAATGAAACAAACGAAACATAAATTTCAAGTTTCATTAAAAACAATTTTAAGAGAAATTTTGATTCAAAAGGCCAAATATTTAACATTGTTTTTGGAAATAATTAAGGCTTTTGGGGGCGGATTTCATTTAAATTTGGTGATAATAATCATCAAATGAATGGGATATAAAATTCATTGTACATATTTGAATAAATTGTAATGAAAAGATGAACCATATACACTCAAACGTATTATAATATAGCAATCATAAATGAATATCCCAGACGTATCTTCTTTTTCTTTTTTTCTTTTTTTTTTTTCTCTTTTTTTGGCAAGAGTGAAGTTGCACAGAAGTGACCTTTGATTTAAGGCACATATATAAAAAAATGCAAAAAAAATAATTAAAATTCTATAATAAATTCACACTTTACGTAAGTAAAATAATAAATTAATTTCTTTCGTTAATAATTTTCGTTATTTATCATGTTGACCGTTAAAATAAATTGACAAACCATTTAGATAATAACATGTGATAATTTTTAGTCTAATCTAATAGTTTTTTCATAAAAATAATTATAAAAGCTCATTAAAGCTATATAAAAATATAAAATTATTAATATTAAAAATATAAAAAATTGAAAATGGATATAAACTTAAAAAAATACAAAATATTATAAAAATATAAAAATTCTCATAAATTATATATTTTTATTAAATTAATAAAACATATTTAAAATTTTATTAAAATTCTATAATTTCATAAAAATTATAAGAAATATTAAAATTGATATAAACTTATAAAAATTATAAAAAATCATAAAAACTTGAAATAGACCAAATTAGTTAGATAGATAGATTTGATCGAAATTAGAAAAGGTAGTGGTTCGGAGAAAGTCATTAGACCAGTTAATTGGGAACTGGATAGTTGAATTGATTTTTTAATATTTTTTATTTTTAATGTTTTATTTAATTAAACTGCACAAATCAGTTGGACTGACAAATCGGTGGCCTAATCAATTTGACTACCAGTCTGATTCTGAAAACCTTTAAAATATTTTATTCGAAAACATGCTAATAGTTGGATAATAAAACTTTGATTTGATAAAAATATTAAAAAATAAGTGCTTAAGAGTGAAAAATGCCCTCAAACTTTTTCAAAAAAAAAATTAAGCACTTCCTTTTTTTTTCACTCAATTGAGCACTTGAGCTTTCAAAATGCATAAAAAAAAACCCTCAAACTTTAAAGAAAGAACAATTAAAACCCTTTTTTTTTTCACTCAATTGGGTGCATGAGCTTTCAAAATGCATAAAAAAAACCTCAAACTTTAAAAAAAGAACAATTAAACCCCTGCTTTTTTTTCACTCAATTGGGTGCTTGAACTTTCAAAATGCATCAAAAAGATCCTCAAAATTTTTCAAAAAAGCAATTAAGCCTAAGGATGTAAATGAACAAAACGTTCGATGAACTGTCCGTGAACTGTTTGTATAACCTTCGTTTACTAAGCTAAATAAACGAGTATGGACAAACCTTTTATGTTTGTTTAATAAATGAACGAACATGAACAGAGGTGTGTTCGGTTCGTTTATGTTCATGAACAAGCTCTCGTTTATAAACTCTTTTATTGACTCATTTATGACTCGTTTATTTATTAATGATATTTTCTTATAAAAATATTAAAATAATATCTGTGTATGTATTTATTATTTGTTTGTTTATTATTCATTAACATTGTTCATGAATATCTTCAATTATATGTTCATGAACATTCAATTAAGTAAAATGAACATGACATTAAAAAAAGAATATGAACACACATAATTTTAAACAAACGAACATGAACAAAAAAATTGAAATTCTTAACGAACACAATACTGAACACAAATAAACTTAAAAATAAACAAACGAACATGAATAGAGATTTGTTCGTTCAAGCTCGGTTCATTTACAACCCTAATTGAGCCCATGCTCTTATTAAATATTAGAAAAAATAAAAAAATTTAGAAAAAGTATTAAATTTTAATAAAAATATAAAAATTAAAAATTTATTAAAAATTAGATTTTTTTATAAATATCGTAAAAAATAAAAAAAATTCTAAGATTTTATAAAAATCATAAAAAATTAACGACCCCTAATTTTTTTCAATTAAAGTCATCACGTGTTGCAATACAACGTGACATGTAGCGAAAAATGATAAAAAATAAAAATCAATAAAAGTTATAGAAAAATTATAAAATGCTTCTTTTGGTACGATATGTAACACCCCCAACCCGTATCCTTCGCAAGAACTGGGTTACGGAATATTACTGGAGTCTATAGAGCAAACAGACAGAAATTTCAAACATTTCATATCATCAAAACTAGTCATCAAAGCGTCATTTTAATTCAAATTATAAACATACCAAATCCAAATCAATTTGCCTAGTTCATGAGCACTTAAACATAAAATTAAATTCACATGCACCTATCTAGATTTAGTTCAATTTTCCATGCCATAATATGGCTTCAAAAACAAACACATATTTATATCTATAAAACTAATCAACCTCATTTACAATCAAACCACAAAATAACTATTATTTAGACACCCTAAGTACATGCCGACACAAAGGATAAACATCACCACATTTGAGTTCGGGATCATTGTTGGATGCTGAATCGACGATCAAAAGTTAAGTATCTAACCTGCACACGTAAAACAAAACCGTATGCTGAGTATAAACTTAGTGGTATTTCTATAATCCGAATATTTAAAGATGAGAAATTACAATTATACAATTTAAATATAAACACTTATTAATATTTAATTATTACAACAACCATATCATATTTCATTTATTTCACAAATATCTCAATTCTCATACTTGCTATATAAATAGTTTTTCACAATTTATTTCACATTTCATTATACAATTGCAATAACCATTCCATAGTCATGTCATAAGTATATAACTCATATATTTGATATATTTGCAACATATTTTACATTCTATTTTCAATTCACTATTTCACTTCTATTTATCATACCATACCATTTCAATATCAATTATAAAATTTTATTATTCATTTACCCCTAATAACACGACTCAGACTCAGACGGATACACGAATCCAACCAAAACACACCAATTTGGCACCTAGTGCTTCATCGGATAATTCGAAGTAATAATTTGACACCCAATGTCTCATCGGCTAAACCGAAATAAATTGACACCCAGTGCCTCATCGAATTAATCCGAAGTAGTAAATTGACACCCAGTGTCTCATCGACTCGAAGTCGAAGAAATCCTTGTACTCTTCTAATCCTATGGCATGCCATTTATATCCGACTTAGCCCGATATAGTTAATAGGGTTTGATTTCATTTTTCAAATATAGTCAATATTCATTTCAATTCAAATAATCAATATATTCAATATATATATCAATTCAATTTATATAAATTCAATAAATTCATCACATACTAAATTAATCCATTTCAATTGCAAAACACAATAATTCTCACCTTAACACTTACCATATACATTAAATTGAATTATAATAATTAACAACTAAATTAGGATTATAGAAATGCAAACTAGAAATTCCGAGCTATTTCTCATCGACTTTATCTTTCCCCTTTTTAGTTGAGGGTTCCGGTATGACGTTAGCTACGGAATTAAAATAATTAAAATTTATTAATACAACACAATATATTTTCATATTGAAAATTTCAAATTTTTACTCAATATTTGGATAATTTTCAATTTAGTCTCTAAACCGAGACTAACTTTTATTCTTCATATTTAATTCTTTATTTTCATGCAAATTCCACTTTAGACTAAATTCAACTCTTTATTTTCACATAAATTCCTAAATTTCAAAATTTTCACAATTTAGTCGTTATTACTCAAAATTTACAATTTATTTTACAATTCAATCCTTTTTTTACCTAATTTCTAATTTAGTCCTTAAACCGAGGCTAACTTTTATTCTTCACATTTAATTCTTTATTTTCATGCAAATTCCACTTTAGACGAAATCCAACTCCCTATTTTCACATAAATTCCTAAATTTCAAAATTTTCTCAATTTAGTCCCTATTACTCAAAATTTACAATTTATTTTACAATTCAATCATTTTTTTCCTAATTTCTAATTTAGTCCCTAAACCGAGACTAACTTTTATTCTTCACATTCAATTCTTTATTTTCATGCAAATTCCACTTTAGACGAAATCCAACTCCCTATTTTCACATAAATCCATAAATTTTAAAATTTTCACAATTTAGTCCCTATTACTTAAAATTTACAATTTATTCTATAATTCAATCCTTTTTCATTTCAGACTTGAAAATCTATCAATTTAATCTCTAATACTCAAATTATTCAACATAAACAATATTTAAAAGCTCAATAATTTCTAAAATTTTGACATAGGTCAGGTAGTATTTAATATCGAGATTCTAAAAACATAAAAATTACAAGAAAATGGACTAATTGACTAACCAATTGAACTTTGAACCCTTGAAACCCTAACTTTTATTTAATGCCAACGGCATAATTCTTCCTTGGTCCCTTAAATTTTTCTTTAATTTATAATTCAAGTTTCACCTTATATGCAATTTAGTCCTTATTCCTAATTACTCTTAATTCATGCAAATTCACCTAACCAAAACCTAATTAACCACACAACTAGCTTCGTAAATATTTATTACAAATATTTACTAGTCCGATTTACGGGAACGGAGTCCCATGAATGCACTTTTTTTTATTTGGTCCTTTTTAATTAATTAACTATCGAAACGTTAAAATTTCTTAACGACACTTTAATACCATCTTAATGACACTCCGTAAATATTTATAAAAATATTTACGACTTAGTTTACAAAAATAAGGTCCCGATACATCATTTTCTAAAACCACTTAAACTTAATAAATTACTTATATAATATAAATTATCAAATCAAAAACCTTTTTTAAAAATCACATTTGTCTCGTAAATATTAAATAACAATATTTACGAACTTACTTGTCGAATTTGGTGACCCCAAAACTACAGTTTCCAGCACCATTGAAAAACGAGCTATTACACGATAATTTTTATAAAGTTTTTTTTACGAAATTTATATTCATTTACATGTTCTTATGAATTTATAAAATTTTTATAATTTTTTATATTTCTATATATTTTTTAATTTTTTAATTTTTTTATAAAATTTTACAATTTTTATATATTTTTTACGATTTTTATTTTTTTTCTAATTTTAAATAAAATTTTAATATTTGAAAATTTTATTAAAATTTAATAATATTTATAGATTTTATTGATTTTAATTTTTTATAAGTTTTAATAAAAGCAGGGGTTTAATTGCTTTTTTTTGAAAAAGTTTGAGAGTCTTTTTGATGTATTTTGAAAGTTCAAGTACCCAATTGAGTGTAAAAAAAAGAGTAGGGGATTAATTGCTTTTTTTGAAAAGGTTTGAGAGCCTTTATGATACATTTTGAAAGTTCAAGTACCCAAATGAGTGCAAAAAAAAAAGGTAGGGACTTAATTACTTTTTTAAAGTTTAAGGATTTTTTGCAACCTTAAGCCAAAAAAAAAAATTGTTCAACCACTTGATTCCTAGGTCAATCGGTCCAATAGGTTTTGTCGGACCGGTACCCTTGCCGATTTCGGGCCAATTAGAGGTGAGCATGTGCTGGGTCGGGCCGGGCTTGACTAAAAAATCAGGCCCGTTTGCTAGGCCCAAGCCCGACCCAGCCTGAAAAATAGGTCTAAAATTTTGCCCAAGCCTGACCTGGATAAAAATGCTAAAACCCGGACTCGACTCGGCCAGCCCCATATTAATTTTTATATTATTTTTATATAATTTTAATATATATAATACATCGAAAATACTAAAAGCATCAAAATAAATATTTTCCAACAAATTAGAAATAAATTTTAAAAAATATGTATACTTAAATAACACTAAGATCGATGCAACTTAACAAGCAAATGTCTCTAAAATAATAATAAAATTAACAAATGTCTTTAAAATAATAATAAAATTAACAATAAATAAGTTTTATACAATATCCAAACAATAACTAAAAAATAGTAGCAACATAATAGTAAAATGGTAGCAAAATAGGGAGAAAATAACAAGAAAATAATATTAAAAATTAGATTTTTTTGTCATTTAGTGAATTTGGGCCGGGCCGGGCTGGGCCCTGGCAAAAAGTACCTTACTTGAGGCCCGGCCTGTTTTTTAAACGGGCTTTATTTTTTTTGTCCAAACCCATTTTTCGGGTCTATATTTTTGTTCAAACCTTCCCACATTTCGGGCAGACCTTCAGGCCGGGTCGAGTGGCCCAACCCATGCTCACCTCTAGGGCCAACCGGTCTAGTTCAATTTTTTATAATTTTTATAAGTTTATATCAATTTTAATATTTTTTTAAATAATTTTTTACATTTTATTATTTTAAAAAATTCTAATATGTTTTTAAATTTAAATATTTTAAATAATTTTTATTAATTTTATAATTTTAATAAGTTTATATTAATTTTAATATTTTTAATAAAATTTTAATAATTACTAACATTAATTTTTATAATGTTTATGATTTTTTTATCAATTTTTAATTTTTTTATAAAAAAATATTAGATTAAACCAAAAGTTATCCATGTTACTAGTTAATTAATTTGTCAAATTATTTTAAGTATCATCATGATCAAAGGTAAAGACCATCAACAAAAGAACTTAATTAATTATATTAGTTAATAGTGAAAATTAATTGATTTTTTTTTTTTACTTTTTCTTAAGAGGACATATAAAAAAAAATTAATTTTCCCAAGTCTAAAACCGCTAATTTAATCTCAATACTGATTAGGCGGGCAGATTCATGTGGTCCCCACCACATCCAACTGAAAACATTTGCTCAAAATCTCTCTGCTCATCTAATTGCTCATTTGGAAAAATATCTGTGCTGTCTTTAGTACTCTCGATTACATCCGATCATAACCAAAAAGAAACCCAGATATTTTTTTTACGGTTAAAATATAGATCCCTGTACTCTTTTCTCATTTACAATTTAGTCTATTTTTTAAAAAATTAATTCCTCTAATTTTTAAATTTTAAATTACAAGTTCAATTATTGACATAGATAAAACTTTCTACTAAATTTAAGTTTATTATAACATTAATTTTGTTATATGATTACTAAATGAGTATTTTTTTAATTTTAAAATCTTACATCAACAAAAATTTGATAGAAGGATTCTAAGGGTAGTAAGGATTGAATTTGAATTTTAAAATATGAAAAATAGGACTAAATTTAAAGAAATAAAAATAGAAGGACTAAATCTAAAATATAAAAAAAAATATAAACTTGGAACATATTATTTATAAACTCATATAAAAGTTTTAGCATTTTTATTCAGGGATAAAGTCTAAAAAAATACATATGAAGTTTGGTTGAATGTTTAATGTTTTGCATGTGTAAATTTATATATTGATTTAATTTTTACAAACCATACTATCATTACCAAGGTAAAATGTTGCATACACAAATAGTAATACTAACTCAATATAAAAATAAATTGATGTGTACAATTGAATCAACATCAAAGTTTCATATATAGATTTGAATCACAATCAAATTTTATGGGTATAATTGCACTAAATCAAAATTCCTGGCTAAAATTGCATATTTAACCAAAATTTATACATAGTTTTGATATTTTACCCTTTCTATACACAGAAAAAAGTACTATAAAATCATGGGAGCTTCGTCTTTTTGCTCACTCTTCATTTTATCTTTTCCTTTCCAGTTTCAACTCATAATAATCTAGTGTTCCCTTTCGAGGGATTTTACCCCTTTTTTTTTTCTTTTTTTTTCTTTTGAATTTTTTTGAAATTTTTTCTTTTTTGGGTTTAATTTGGTTTAGTTTCCGTTTTTGTCCTCATCCTCATCTTCTTTTTCGATTTCTCCAGAAATCCTAACCCTATAGATTTTCTCAGAATCTTCAAATTTTTAACTAAACTGAAAGAAGATGCAGCAGCAAAGGCTAAAGCAGCAACATGCTCTGATGCAACAGGCTTTGTACCACAATCCCAGTCTCATGAGTGGTCCTCAGGTTCTTTTTTACTTCTCTGTATTTCTCCCTCTATTAATTTTGTTTTTATATCAAAATTGAGGGTTTCAGTTTCTATTATGAAGTTTGTTTCTTTCTTATTCGACTTGGGTTTGTTTTAATTCATATATGTCGTCTGCCAATTTGT
This sequence comes from Gossypium hirsutum, assembly GCF_007990345.1. Taxonomy (NCBI): domain Eukaryota; kingdom Viridiplantae; phylum Streptophyta; class Magnoliopsida; order Malvales; family Malvaceae; genus Gossypium; species Gossypium hirsutum. The sequence goes on from NC_053429.1 coordinate 21,417,078, forward strand.
TTGCTTGCTAGTATTACTCAGTGAAATCTTTGGGGATTTTAGCCTGAGAATTTTCTGTTTTCTGTTGAAATTATACGACAAAAATTTGATTGAAAAAAATTGTTCTTTTCTTGGGAGATAATGTTATCATTTTTGTGTAAGAAATGGCTCATTAGCTTTGTCTTCTGATGTGGGTCATGATGACAACAATTAGGGACTGTTTTAACGGGAAAAAAAAAAGGGCAGGTAGCAGCTTAATTATGTAAATATGATCCTTTTTTCTTTTTTTGTTTTGTATTTTGTTACTTTTAAGTTTAAGCTTAGGTATCTCCTTTAGGCATTTGTTTCTAGTGTTAGTCATATTGACCGTTGCGAGAGTGTCCCAGTCCAGCACAGGGAAGAAATCCTTCTTTTCTTTTTTTTTTTTTGTTTTTGTATCTTTAAATTTTTTTAATTTATGTTTTGCAGATAGAACCTATCTTGAGTGGGAATCTTCCTCCTGGCTTTGATGCAGCTACTTGCCGCAGCGTGTGAGTTTTGCTTAGTTCACTGTTTAAAAAAGTTCACATTTGGTCTTTGAGTCTTTTTATTTGAGCTATGCTCATAATTCATAATATCTTTTGCATGTATATTTAGTGAAGAATCTTAGTCTTAATTTTTCTGTTTATGTCCCATTTCATTGTTATTTTTATCATTTACCTAATCTTAAATTGCAGATACGTGGGAAATATTCACCCCTACGTCACGGAACCCCTTCTGCAAGAAGTCTTTCTGAGTACTGGTCCCATTGAAGGATGCAAACTTATTAAAAAAGATAAGGTCATCTTTTGATGCACTTGTTTTCCCATTTTTCTTTTGATATCCGTGCTTCATCAACTTGTTATTGTATTTTTGGGGGTTCTTGGTTCGTGCTTGTATCATTGCTAATGGAATGGGCTTATATTTTCTTTTAACGCAGTCATCGTATGGTTTTGTGGACTACTTTGATCGCAGATCAGCTGCCCTTGCTATTGTTACTCTAAATGGAAGGCATCTGTAAGTAACAAGATGAACCCACATGGTTTTGGCCTTTTCCCTTGTCCTATACTTTTAATATATGGTATTCTTTGCAGATTTGGGCAACCTATTAAAGTTAATTGGGCATATGCTAGCAATCAGAGGGAGGATACATCAGGTTAGTATATGTGCACCATGAGTTCTACCCAGTTGTACCATATCTGTGTATTTCGTCAACAACTAATGATATTTCCACTTTGGCGTTCAGGTCATCACAACATTTTTGTTGGTGATCTCAGCCCTGAAGTTACAGATGCTACTTTGTTTGCATGCTTTTCTGTGTACTCTAGTTGTTCGTGAGTGCTAATTCTCCCCATTTTACCTTGAGATTACCTCTTATCAATCTTGAACTGCTGAAATTGTGGGTTTAAAGGGATTTTGGGGTTATCAACCTTGACCTAGTAGGACAGTCCACTGAAGGACAAATATGCCCCTCATTTTTTGTGGTTGCAGGGATGCTAGGGTTATGTGGGATCAAAAAACTGGCCGCTCGAAAGGTTTTGGTTTTGTTTCTTTCAGGAACCAGCAGGTACTTGGGTCACTCTTTTTCTCCTCTTTCCAAATGTGTTTTAATAATGTCACGATCATTCTTTTCTTTTTTTTTTTATTCTTTTCAGGAAGCCCAGAGTGCAATTAATGACTTTAATGGTATGTGAAACATTGCTCTTATTAGATACAGGCTTTTGTACTCTGAGAAGACTTTTTCAAATTTCTATCATACTGTTTTGGCGTATTGTAGGGAAGTGGCTTGGAAGTAGACAGATCCGTTGTAACTGTGCTGCAAAAGGTGCCACTTCCAACAATGACAAATCAGGTTTGGATGCCAAAGGCGTTGTAGAGCCGACAAATGGAACCTCTGGTAAGACCTTCCTTCAGTTTTGGAATAGTTCTTGTCCTTAAGATCTGGTATCAGTTATTTTAGCTTTCCCTTCATTTTCTTTTCCTGGAATAGCAATTGGTGTTTCTTTCTAAATTTTGAATGCATTACATCTATAATTTCATCCTACATGGTCTCCGCATTTTGGTTTCTGGGCTTTGTTGGAGTCATCACTGCCAATATGGATGTTTGATGTGTTAATTATATTTTCTTTAACTATCAAGAGTAGTATTAAACCATAAAATGTTTGTTCTGCCATTATTAAGTGTTCTTGTTTTAAGTTTTTTCTAGTCTAAATGTTCTACAATTACGTGGAGTAGGGCATGCAAATAGTTATTTTGATTCTGGTAGAGCTCATATAGCATTATGCTTCTTGCAGAAGAAGGTCAAGAGAAGACTAATGATGATGCTCCAGAGAACAATCCTCAGTATACCACGGTTTATGTGGGCAATCTTGCCCCAGAGGTAAGTAGTTTTTTTCCAATCTAAAGTTTGTCTATTTTCCCCTTAATCCTAACTTTTGACTGAGTAAAATAGTGAGGTTGGTCCATCAAATCTTACTACTGAATTAAGATTCTTTTGCCACAGCAAAGTTTCCCTGCCTGCTGCACGGTTAATGAATGAACCCAAAATTTTCTGGTGTACTGTTTTCTAATAGCAAGATGCTAGCCTTATAAGCATCACATCACATGGTAGTGAATTGAGTGGTAAAACTGTAGTTGCTGCCAGAATGTGGCTCAAAAGATTAATGAAGTATCAATTCATAGGGTTAATGACAACTTTTATTAATTTTTTATTTGCAATATAAAAATAACCTTGCATGTCAGTATTTGGTTCTCGTAGATGGATGATGGTAGTGGTTCTCATTGATAAATAATTGCAGGTTACATCAGTTGATCTCCACAGGCTTTTCCATACCCTTGGAGCAGGAACTATTGAAGATGTTCGCGTGCAACGAGATAAAGGTTTTGGTTTTGTGAGATACAGTTTGCATACTGAAGCAGCTTTAGCTATACAGATGGGAAATGCTAGAATTCTGTGCGGTAAACCAATTAAGGTATTGCTCTTTCCAAGACCCCATAATTTAATTGATATATTTGATGTTGCCAACGACACATCCTATATTTTGACTTACGAAACATCTGTTATGCGTTTTGGTGTAGGATCTAGTTACAGGTCTAGAGGAGAAAGAATTCTTGCTTCGACCTATGATTACTTAAAAGGCAGATTTGTCCTTAACTGAACCCCATCTCAAAATATCGTTTCTTTTTTATAGAATAATTGCTTCCCTTTTTATTTTATATTGGCAGCCTTTTATAGATTGTTAATAACGAAGGAAAGAGTCCTAATTGACCTAAAATAGAATTCCTAACTTAGAGTTTATGAAGAAACAAAAACCTAATATAATAGAGAAAATAAGTAAAACTAAAACTCTTAATAAAACCTGATATAATAAATAAAACTAAAATTCCTATTGCAATAAAAGCGTCTATATCATTACTTCCCTTCTCGGAGTTGAGCTTGTCCTCAAGCTCAAATTCAGAATAAACTTCAGAACTTATCCAAAATCACTCATCATCATCTTGCTTGCCTTCAACATATGATACTTCTATGCAAAATAATTTTTTACATTTGTGTCCCATGGAATAAGACTCGTCACAATTATAACATAGCCCTTAAGTCCTTTCCACCACTTTTGTCTGTGTCAATCTCTTAATAAATGGTGCAGAAGAATCTATTTTGCCATTGTTCCCTGTTGGTTCTGTTGTTTGTCCCTTCCCTTTGCAATGCTTTTAGTTGTTGGAATGATTGAATTGCTGCCAATGTTTTGGGAAGTTGGCCAATTCAGGATGGCTCGAGATAACAGTTTGGAAGAGACGTTTTGTTTACGTTCCAATGTTCAAGCCATATTTATTGCAACTCCAAGGTTTTCCTGTTGTTGCATCTCAATATCAATTCTAAGTTCCTCGATCAACTCGGTAGTAAAGGGGTTTACTTCTTATCGAGGTTTAAGATTAGTAGTCCTAGCCAATAGTGATTGCAATTGACGTTGATATTCCTTTACAGTCCCAGTTTGTTTCAAGTTGGCAAGTTTTCCCATGGGGTTATTACTCATAGGTGGCCCAAACCTTACATGACAACACTCTTTGAAGCGCCCCCAATTAAGATTTGCCTCATCTTCTTCCCTTTGATTAAGCCACAATTGTGCCTCTCCTAAAAGATGGAATGATGCTAAGCTTACTTTGTCTTTTTCGTTAGTTCGTTGATTGTCAAAAAAATTTTCGCATCTTTTCAACCAGCCTAAAGGATCTCCAACACCATCATAAGTGGGAAATTCCATCTTAGAGTATCGTGGCACCATGCACCCACGTGTTGCAAGCCTAAATTCCTTTTCCTGCCTCCGCTGCTGCCCTGTTATTCATTATTCTTCTTAGAATCTCCTTTCGTTATCTTTTAGACTGAAAGAGATAATATCGCCATCTGCTCCTCTAATGCTTGTTGCCTTGTAGCCATTTCCATGAAAGCCTCTAGCTTGGCTGTCAAAGTCTTTTTGTCACTCATGACAGTTGGCTCGGATACTAAGTTGTTATGCGTCTCGGCGTAAGATCTAGTCGTAGGTCTAGACGAGAAAGAATTCTTGCTTCGACCTATTGTTACTCAAAAGGCAAGTTCGTCCTTGACTGAACCCGCTCTCAAAATAATGTTTCTTTTTGATAGAATAATTGTTTGCTTCTTTATTTCATATTGGCAGCCTTTTATAGACTGTTAATAACAAAGGAAAGAGTCTTAATTGACATAAAATAGAATTCCTAACTTAAAGTTTATGAAAAACAAAAACCTAATATAATAGAAAAAATAAGTAAAACTAAAACTCTTAATAAAACCTGATATAATAAATAAAATTAAAATTCCTATTGCAATAAAAGCGTCCATATCAGCATCATTCATCCTAGTATGGAATTATTCATACCAGTGTTATTGCTGGATGTGTAAATTTTCTATATTTATGTCTAGTCCAACTATTATCTTTTAGTGCCATGACCTACAAAATGTTTAAATGGTGCAGTGTTCATGGGGTAGCAAGCCTACTGCACCAGGAACAAGCTCTGCCCCTTTGCCTCCACCGGCTGCTGCACATATGCCTGGTTTTTCAGCTGCTGATCTGGCTGCCTATGAACGACATATGGCAATGAGTAAATATGGCGGTGCACAGGTAATGAGTATGATGCATCCACAGGGTCAAGCAATCTATGATGGTGGATACCAAAACGTTGCAACAACTCAGCAGCTTATGTACTATCAGTAAATGGCGAGATCCGGATCTATTTTGGCTTAGCATATTTGGAGAACTGATAGGATGAATCTGTTTTTCCATTTTTCTCTTGTTTACCCTTTTTTTTTTTTTTTGGTTAAGATTGCTGAATGCCTTCAACTTGTATGTGTACTAAAACAATTCCTTTGCTAACTAATGTCTTTTGTGATCATTATCGTATATGAGATAGCTTCATATTTCTACCTCTCTACCAACAGACCATGGATTTAGCTTTCAGTTTATAATTATGAACATCAGAATCTTCTCTCATTTTATCTTCAAAAATGAAAACTGCGAAAGGATGTTCATTTCTTATCAAACCCAATATTTCTCATTTAGCTTTCTGTTTTTATTATTCTTAATAAAGTTATTCTTAATCCTCATAAAGGTATATGGTATTTCTCCGATAGATATAATTACATACGCAGGAAGAACCCCCATATGAGGACTGGAAGCTAAATTGCAAGAATCCCAGTTGAGAAGAAGATATCCCCAGACTCATAAGAGGAGGTTGTGACTCTTGCAGATCTTGAAACTTCTGATCTGCACTGTTCTTTCCTCTCATCCATCATTATTTGAGTTGACCTACACTCTGAACTGCAAAACGCTTTTTCCCCTCTGAAAACAACACATATCATTAACAACAGAATTATCAGTTTCTCTCATGTAATTAATTACCATATGGAAACAAGCAAGCAGAGATTGGGTAATTAAAAAAGGGGTAAAAGGGTGTGTGTTTACCTATACATGTAAATGTCTTGGCCATGCAGCTTTTTCCTGCATAGGTGACAACAACTGAGAAAATCTGAAGTTGGGTAAGCAACCTCTTCCACAAATCTTGGTGCTGGAGCTGGGGTTTCACAGTTACTTTTTCTCCTTTCTTCACCTCCATCATAATACACCTTTGTAGACGACTTGCCAGATCCATGGGTAGTCACATACGTAAAATCCTCCAAACTTTCCATCTCTAAATTCTTCCCACCAGATTTCACAACAATTACATTTGAGCTACAAATAGTATGCCTGCAGGAATGGGTACTACACTTGTTATCTAGTGCAACAGCAATCCCTAGTCCAACCCCACCAACATCATATCTCTTCGAACTTCTAGGTGATGGTGTCTTCAAATCTAGTGGACTCCTAGGGCTTGTAACAACAGCATCCAAAAATACGGGTTTTTTGCCGGAAACCAATAATTCAGACAATTTCCCCATCATCGGACGTGGTCTCTTCCCTGACATTACTTGACTAAAAGAGAAATCAAATCTATGTTAAGAGGTGGAGAATTCGGAGAGATATTTGAAGCGCTCTCTCTCTCTCTCTTCCACAAGAGGCAGCCAATGTTTAAGAAAGCCACTATAAATTTATGGAGGAGTGGAGTGGAGTGGAGTGGGTGATAGACTTAGCCCATGGTTTAGTTTGGAATTATATTATTATTATTATTACTATTATTATATGACTCATAATTGCTACTTTGCAATTACCAATTTCAACTATTTAATTTTAATGTTATTTTATGTAGGCTTTTTTCTTAAATTCATCCTTAAACTATACTCTAATTTAAAATTACTCCTTAAACTTTTTTTTAAAACTATCAATTGTCTCATTTTATACAAAAGGCATATGATATTTAATAAGTAAATGTCACGTGTCATGTTCTTATTAGATGATATTATTTTTTGGTAAACTAAGATAAAATTGATAGTTTAAATACAATAAAATTCCAAGGATAAATATGAAAATTGAGTTATAGTTAAGGGACAAATTTATAATAAAAGTTTTTATGTAGAAAATGATTTTATGAAAAGGGTCGCTTTTGAGGTGGGACCAATCTTTTATAATGTGTTTGTCTAATGATTGAGACGTGATCTCGAAAGCTATGGCCCACATGCGCCCCCCCTGCACTTACCACAATAAAAGATTCTTCGCCCATTCCATCATCGCCGTTTAACTTCTGGTACGTGGCGCAAATCTATGGGTGATGTTGCATTGCAATTATTGCTGAAGATATTGATTATTTTCTTTTCTTTTTTTTTAAAATTAGTATCGAAATTATTTTCCGAATCATTCTTTTGTGCAGTGTTCAATGTTCGTAATGTTTCCAAACTTTTAAAATAAATATTTTCTCTATTAAATTTTAAAATTTGATCACTTCATTAATATTTTAACTTATTTTAAATGTTACTGATAATGAAGCAGTTTTTTTCATACATGTTGCTTACGGAAAATTTAAGAGTATATCTGAGGGAAAAATTAGGGATGTATGCTGAAATTTTAATTATCTAGTGGTAAAAATACGTTTACAGAAAAGCGTTTTTAACAAAAAAAAAAAGAAAAAGAAAAAGGAAATGGCTTAATATAATATTTGATTTTTAAATTTATAATTTTTTTAATTTGGTATCTAAACTTTTTTGGGCCCAATTTGATACCTGAATTTAATATTTTTTTATAATTTGGTACCTAAGCTTTTTTTAAGCACAATTTGATACCTCAATTTATTAAATGTTATACAAATTACGTAAAATACTAATAATATGAAATTTTTGTAAGAGTATGCTCAAAGATCAATAATGAGATGGTTGTAATAACATATTTTATTTATCATGTTTTAATATAAGATGTTACCATTATTATTTCAGTTTTTTTTTCTGTGTGTATAAATAAACTGTTTTATAATAATGTCCTAAAAATAATATGATTGTTCTTAAAAGATCATTAGTCTAGTATTATTGTTGACTAGGACAACAATAATGCATTGAGACTAACATGTAATTGATTGATGATAAAGAGTTGTCATTGATATGGAGTGTCAAAATCAATGCATGAATATGTGTGTTAGAGAACAACATATTGGACTGACCCGCTATGAGTATGTTTCTTGGATTATTATGTAATTGTCACAACATTACTCATTGTGATTAATATGTATATGATTCTCAGACTTAAGATCATCATTATCCCAACATCGTGAGTTGTATATTTTGATATAGTCAAATGTACACCGTAACTGGTTGTTCTATAAAGGCTGATGTTGGATATACCACAATCTATATAGAGAGATATGGTTGATCAATATAGAATAGGTCCCTCTTACATAATAGGATTAATATCTTGGGCCACTTAATTGAGTGAGACTAGAAATGCATGGTCATGCTCAAATAAGTTGATATGAGATGTCATACTTATTTGTATATCATAGTCTACTCAAGATATCAAGAAACATGAGATGGACTATGCAAGTATTCCATGACTTGTGTTCATTCCAGAGATAAAGGACTTAAGGATTAATGCATGAAAGATAAATCACAAAAGGCTATGTCGAATCATGACTTGTTGTAACTTAGGTAGCAATGATGCATTGCTAGGTGCCACTCATTGTATGTAACATTAGAATCGTTCTAGTATTACTGCTAACGTTACAAGAGCCTACAAGGTCACACCATATGGTTGAGATGATCAGAATAAAACATAGTTGGTATTGTTTTTGATTGTCACATGAATTAAGTTAATTATAGAATTAATTTAATTGGGCAATCAAATATCGAACATATTATATGTACAAGAATGTTGTACACATAATGAGAACATAATTCTATTAATATATGAAGTTGGTTCGTATATAAATTTAAATAAATATAGTTTACTGAAATCTTTGTTATAATTAATGTAATTATAATTTTTGGTTAAAACATCATTATATTTATTTATTTTAAAATATTCGATATAAATATACCAAATTTAAAAGGGGAGTTATATATATATAATAACCCTAAAAAGAAAACCTAGTTTTGTTTTTGAATGGTTTAGCAGCCGTCAAAACAAAGAAATCTCTAAAACTGTTTTGGGGACTTCTTCCATTCATCGTCAACTAGGTGGACTACGTAGAGGTTGACATCTGAAAAGTTGCGACTTGGTTTGATAGTGGTTCAGAATTCTCGTTGCCGAGGCGTCGCTGTCTACTCAGATTGAAGTTTCGATAGTTTCGAAACCATTTTCATTATTTCGGTTTTCCCGATTCGTTCCTCGCACATGGATCCATAGTTGGATTGCCGAAATTTTATTTTTTCCGCTGCGCCTTGGGGGCACCGGCATTCTAGCAATTTTGTTATACTACAAAAATACTGTCAGTATTAGAAAAAATTCATATTAAAAAAATAGGTATTGAGCTATGCTTAATGAATTAATATTAAATAAAATAAAAAAATTTAAACCTCAAATTAAAAGAAATTCATTATTTTCAATTAATGAAATAATTAAATAAGTAAAGCTAAAAGAAATTAAACATATAAAATTAAAAAAAATCATATCATCTGTCACATGTCAATCATACATTGATTATTTTTTCTACTTCATAAAAAAATATTTTTAGTATATTGGAGCAATTTGTAAAACATTTGACAAATACCAAATTGAACAAAAAAAATAGGTACCAAATTAGGAAAAAGAGTCAAGTTTAGGTACCAAATCAAACCCTAAAAAAGATTAAGTACCAACTTAAGAAAAAGTGTCAAGTTTGGGTACCAAATTGGACCAAGAAAAATTTAGGTATCAAATTAAGAAAAAGTGTCAAGTTTAGATACCATATATTATATTAACCCTTTTTTCTATTACTACTTTAATCCTTAAGCCTAAGTTCAATTCCTATCTTTTAAGTACATTTGTTTTATTTATTTAATGTTGTTTCAATTTTTTAATTAATTTATTATTTTTTAAAATAATAAACATGTTATTTTAAATTATTTTATTTTATTTTTAATTTTTAATTTTAATTAATAAATATTTTATTTATATAAATAAAATAATAAATATGGAATTATATAATGAAAATAGATTTTATATTAATTCATTATGTTAAAAATATTTTTTTAATTAATAACTTATAAAAAAATAAATATGTAGTTATATAATGAAAATATTTTATATATATCATTATTATGTTAAAATATTTTTTTTAAAAGTATCAATAATTTTATTTATTTATTCTTTTATATAATCTAGTTGGGTTCCTTTAGCATTGTCTGGACTTCCACAGTTAGAACCACTCCCTTATGATTCAGTAGGAACAATCTTTGGTTCAGAAAATAATGCAATTTTCGAGCCATTGGGCCTAGACTCCCAAATTGGATCATCATCGATTTCAGCTATTAGATCTAGTGCCATACTATAGTATTTTCGTCTATATACAGTTGTAATTTATTTTGAATAGTTTGGTTGATAAAGTTATTCATGAATTACATTAATACTCTTTGTATATTGTATTCACATGGTTTTTGCATGCAAAGAAAAATAGAAGAAATTATTAGCTCATTGGTTGTCTAATGTTTAACTAATACTAAGCGGTATTATATTATCAGATCGTAATACAAAAGACAACTTATATTAGTACATGAACCTAAACATGTCCTTAGTCTGATAAAAAATGAACAAACCGATTGAAAAACTAATATGCTGTCTATCAAGTCTAATTGTGGAGATGCATTGTCTTGGGCATCAGAGCGGATGACTCCCAAAAGATAGAGACATAGATGTGGTTGTCTAGACTAACGTATATCGGACTGGACCCAAGGAGAATAGATCCTGAATCCATTTTTGAATTTATTTACTTGTAATGTTCATAGTGTAGCATGTCTTAATCTTGAGTGGATGACTGACTATGTTTGTGTGACTCGTATACTTTGATGTAAGTAAAAGCTTGAGTTCAAATAGATAAGGAACCAAAAATCATGTGTTGGGTATACGACTTCTGCAGTATGTAGCATTATTCACAATAGTGGAATTCATAGTCCAAGACACAGGTAAATGATATCCTCTCATTGACATTAATGATAGATGAAAAGTAAATATGACCATGGGTTGATCATCTTTATGAAGAATGACTTGATTACTATTTGATAGCAATTGAATTTTCATGAAGAAAGATGTAATGGTTACCAAGAGATAAAATTGGACCATATTATGATAGCAGATTTATCCCAAAGAGATTAAGGATATCCTATGAGAGTAACACACATATGACAAAGTCATTGGATGAGTATTGATCAAGTTGCTTTCGTAATGATATGTCATTAGGAAGAGCTCAATCACGATACTATAGTAGAATAACTTCGTGACTAAATGAGTTTACAATTAATAGGTGAAAAACTAGAACTTATTTATAAATCATTTTAGCTCTAATCACATATATCCATCAGTCCTTTCGCTAGTTCTTTGAAACCAGAAATGAATTGTATGTTGAATCAAATTAACAAAAATGGATAGAAATGATAAAGTTGGAGAAACGAGAAACATTCGAAAATGAATGTGGTTTTCTCACTAAATAGAAATGACCTGGAAAATTAATTTATGATTTCATAAATTATTAATTAAATAAATAATTGAAAGCTTAAAAATGGAAATTAACTAATTGGTCATTGTGAATCCATTGAATGTATTGGGTTGAGAAACTTATTTAATTGAGAAATTAATTAATTAATTAAAATTAATTTATGATGTTTATTTTGGAAAATAGAAAAATATGTATTAGGTTGGATTGAATTATAAAGCATTATGTTAAAAATTTAGGAAGTACTTATAATTCTACTCGATATGGGAGAGACCCAAAAAGCTCTTATGCTTATACATGTGACGACAAACCCTAGTATATTTAACTAGGGTTGTCACCCCTCTTTGTAACAGCCCTAACCCGTATCCATCGCCGGATTAGGATTAAAGGCATTACTGGACAAATCAGAGCATTTTACAGACAATTCATATACATTATCTACAATCATAATCAAACATTACATAGAATCCCTTATATAGGTCATCGAGACCTTAAACATGCTTTAGAAATGGGTCGAAACTAAACCGAGCTCATAAAAAATTTTTCGAAACTTAAACATTTTTCAAAGTTATACAGGTTACACGCCCGTGTGAACAGGCCGTGTGCCACACACAGCTTTAGACACGCCCATGTGTTTAGGACGTGTCAAAACAATGCATACATATTGATTTGTCCACACGGCCACAAGACATGCCCGTGTGCCAGGCCGTGTGAAAAATTAGTGAGGCTACTGACTTGGCCACACGGCCTAGCACACGCCCGTGTGTGCGACCGTGTGGTCTGCCCAAACTCATTTCAAAATGGCCCTCGAGCAACACGGCTGAGACACACGCCCGTGTCTCTGCCCGTGTGGGCAAAAATAGGCCATTTACAAGGCCAAAATGTGACCCATTAAGGGTCCTCCCTACAAGCAACAAATAAGCACCAAATGCACACCAAATGTTCATCCATTTCTCAACCAATACATACACCAATCATGCCATAACAATATCAACCAATTTCATGCTTAATAGTCATACCAAATTATGCCAAAACATAAGACAACATCATATCTAAACATTTGTTTCATAACCTCATTTTACTTCATTCAATCACATGTTATAACTTACCAATTTCTCAAATATGCACATTCCAAAACTTACCAAAATTGACCATTTCATTTGGTTATTCATAAACACATCACATAAGCATAATTCACATCACATATCATATACCAAGATCAAGCCATAAGTTCAACCACAAACTAGCCATATCACATGGCATGATATATACATTACAAAACATATCCAAATACTTCTAGTCTATACATGCCATACTTTTATATTCATAAAGTCAAAAGGTACCAAAATAAGGTTCGATAGTGTGGTGACGATCCTTGACGATTCCCGAGCTCCTGATAGCTACGATATCTATAAAACAATGCAAACACAGACAAAGTAAGCTTTCAAAAGCTTAGTAAGCCATATACAAATAAACTTATCAAATAACATCAATTCATTCATATAATTTAAGACAAAATACATTCACTTAGCCATATATCTCTTATATTTCATTTGAACATAATTCATATATACATATCATATCTTATTCTCATAGCAACTCATACTTATAACACATATCATCACTTGTACATATACTTACCTTTTATTCTTAAACATAATATACATTTCAAACGTACCTGAATCGAATACACATCATATATAATCATTCGTTTCTCGGAATTCCTGTTGAACCTTTCGGAATCATAAGGATACGCGAATAGCTCGGAAAGCTCGTACAATGCCAACGTTCAAGACGTGGTCTTACATGTAATCAAATATCGGTGCCACTGTCCCAGTCATAGTCTTACATGTAAATCATAAGTCGATGCCAACGTCCTAGACATGGTCTTACACGAAAACACATATCGAATCCTATGTCATGACATATGTATCCTAACTATTCATATGGTTCATACGGAGCTTTTTGGAAGTCGTAACTTTGCCGATACTTTCTCGGATATCTTATGTTCAAGGTATAAAGCCATTAATCATTATTCAATAGCATGTAAGCCTAAATAAACCATTTCAAATACATTTATTTGTATATAGACTTACCTTGTACGGATTTGGATAGACAGAATCAACTACTCGATGACTTTCGACTTTCCTCGATCTAATTCCGTTTTCTTTAGTTCTTGATCTATATAAATTCAAATTTAATATTTTTATTCACCAAATCATTCAGATCAATCCACAAACACACATTTAGAGCATTTTACAAAATAGCCCTCACATTTTCATATTTTGACAATTTAGTCCCTATTTCATAAAATCACAAAATACACATAATTTGCATATACTTATGCTTAGCCAAATATTCATGGCACTCATACAAGGCCACATATTTCAGTTATTTCAAATTTTTGTCCCTCAATTTATAAATTTCACAATTTAGAACTAATTACTCAAATTCATCAAAAATTGAAATATAAAATATGTTAACCCAAAACATATCTTTCATTTACCAACAACTAACTTAACAAAGCTTATAATTTCATCAATGAATCAACTCAAAATCATTAAAAAAATCAGAAATTGAGTCATGGGCTTGACAGTATACAAAGCAACAATTACAAAAATGTAGAAATTATAAAAAAAAGGGATCAAAACACATTCCTTAATCATAGATTTCCTTAGCGGAACCCTAGATTTATTTTAATTTTCTTTTGTTCAACAATTTTCGGCAACAAGAACACATAATAGCCTTATTTCATGCTTTTAGTTTATTTTAATTAACATTAATATGCATTTTACCATTTTACCCATGTATTAAAACATATCATTCATATAAATAAATGGTCACTAATGTCCATTCATGCTTCCAATGGTCTAATATCAACATAAGAACCTCTCAATTATAAAGACATATCAAATAGGCACTTTAGAAATTAGAAGGCCACTTTTACACTTTATGCGATTAGGTCCTTTTATAAAATTAAGCACAAAAATAATTAAATTTTCATACAGAATTTTCACACATGTCAATTCACATATTATAAGCACAGTAAATAATATTTAAATATTTTTCTGACTCAGATTTGTGGTCCCAAAACTACTATTCCGACTAGGGCCTAAACCGGACTGTTGCACTCTCTATCTTAGTTAGGCTAGAATTTTGTTTTTCTATTGAAATAAAATTCTACTAATTCAACAAGGGTTTTACTTCTTCTCCAAATAAATAGATGGCACTAGTAGGGTTAAACACACAACTTTGAGATATTGTTATTTTGTTCAGAAATAGTGAGAATTAATTTTTTAAGTGTAAATTCTATTTTTCGGAATAACAATTCTATAGGTTTCTATAAGAGAGATTTACTTTCCAACTAAGAGTAAAGTAAATATTTTTTGGTTCTATGTTTGATTCGAATTTGTTCAAGCCCACACTCGAAGCAGTTCGTGGTATGAGAATAGCGAAAAAGGTTGTTTCGGTTGAAAGTTGAGAACAATAATGATTTGTCTAACCGAAAACACAGGTGCAATTTCGAGTAAAGTTTATTGTGATTTCGGTTTTCAAAAAATTAATTTTTTTCTATGCAAGAAAATTGATTTCGAATTGAATTTTGCAAACATCAACTTTCTCTTCGGTATCAACCTAGTTGTGGTTTCATGAGCCGAATTGGATGTCCTTTCGCCGGTGCAGGTTGTAGGGAGAACATCATCTATTCTGATGGCATACTCACATAAGTGTTTCTAGCATAGGACATTAGTGTTCCAAAATTGAAATCAAAGGCACTCACAAAATGGCGTGCCGAGGTATTCGCGTTCAAGTTACTAACTGACCTTGATTGCACGCCAAAGTTGAAATTGAATGTTAAAACTGAGGAATACCTTCCCATTGATGATTCTGACATTACCTGATACGAGCTTTCCAACAACATCGTGAAACCACTGTACTATCGTGGTTGGACTTTCTACTTCCTGTTCTTGAAACAAATTAACTGGAATTGTTGTCGAAGTTGGACCACCTTCCTTTACATCGACAAATTGAGTTGAGCAATGCGTGCCAAGCCTTAACTCGACATCCATATTGCCTTTGAGCTCAAATGTATCATATTAATAGGGTTTATTAATGTTATTGTTGAAAAAAAGGGGTTTGGTAAACACAATGGAAAATAAATTAGGGAAAACAAAGTTTTTTTTTTTGCAAAACAAGGTTTTGATTGTGATATCTAACGTAACAAACACTTAAACAAAATTGTACTTTTTTAATTCATCTAGGATGAGCGCTTCAACTGAGTAGTCTTGTAACAGCCCAATTTCGGTGAGGTCAGA
Organism: Gossypium hirsutum; assembly: GCF_007990345.1. Taxonomy (NCBI): domain Eukaryota; kingdom Viridiplantae; phylum Streptophyta; class Magnoliopsida; order Malvales; family Malvaceae; genus Gossypium; species Gossypium hirsutum. Next base: position 21,432,938 of record NC_053429.1, read on the forward strand.
ACAGTGGTTTCGAGACCACAAATTTGAGTAAAAAATAAAAATTATTTTATTTTATTTTATCGATGGCATCATGATATGAAGGTCACATGAAAATTTTGATACGAAAATTTTATCGATTTTGTGCTTAATTAGGTAAAGGACTAAATTGCATAAAATGTAAAAGTTGGATTCTAGTAGCTATAGGTATCAAATAGCTATGGAATTCAAAACTTAAGGTCCTTATATGGTAATTAGACCATTTAAGAGTATTTAGTAGATATTATAATGACTCATCCATGGAAAAATTAGAAAAGGCAAGGGACTAAATTGAAAATCACTAAAATTAAAAGATGAAAATTAAATAAAAAGAAATATTCATCTAATTTCATGTAATCTTCCCCAAAATTTCTATGGCAACCCTAGGAGAGAGAAAGACAACTTACCAAGCTTAAAAAGGTATGAAATCAAGTCCCGTTTTTAATGATTTTTATATTTTTGAAACTGGGATAGTTTAATCTCTCTATTTAGAGGATTAATTTGAAAAGTTATCAAGGTATAAAATTTGGGTCATGGATGAATATGCTGAAAATTAGAAATTTATGATAGAAAATGAAAAGTTATTCATAGATAAACAATTTTTACAAAGTAATTTTTGATGAAAACTCGATTTAGGGACTAAAATGAAAAATAATAAAAACCCATGGAAAATTCTAAAATTTGTGAATGATGTGTTCTGTAAATGTTGTTTATAAATTTTGGCTAGGCTTGGAAAGAGGGTTAAATTTTGTGAATTTTATTTTTCGAGCCTAGGAACGAAATTGAAATTTTTGAAAAGGATGGGGGTAAAATGGTAATTTTTCCTAGGATGCAATAGAATGAAAATGTATATGAAATGTGATAGATTAATAGTTAAATTTATCCATATAGATCTGGTAAGACCAATTACGGAACTAAATTGAGGAAAGCAAAAGTTTTCGGATTAGTTGAAATTCAAAAACAAACCATTTTCAAGGTAAGTTCGTGTAACTTAAAAATGTATTATAATATGCTTGAATTGAATTGTATGATTGTGTTGTTATGTGTGAGATGAAATAGTTTTAAGTTGTGCACTATGGACAAATTATTGTGTTCTGGTCGAATGTGAAATTTTGATAGGTTGAAAATAATAGTCTATATGTTGCAAATAGAATTTAGCCCAGACGGGTAATTCTAATGTAAGCCTTCTTGAGTTAGGTTATAAATTGGATTTAGCTTGGATGGGTAATCCATATTAAGCTCTTTAGAGCATATGCTACGGATAGGATTTAGCCTGGACTGGTAATCCTACGGTAAAATGTACGACTCAAGGGTGTGCCTTTTCATTATGAACCCAATGGGTACTTTTGCATGTGTATATTTACTCGAACATCCATCAAGATTTCAATAGTTTGACAAAAAAGACTTTTGAAGAGTGGAAAGGTGAAACTAATGGAAGCTTGTAATGTGATGAGCTCATCTATGTTTACTTGATATTTATATGAGATTATGTGACTAACTTGTTTGATTAAGTGTATGTGTTTAGGTAACTTACCCAAAATTGATGGAATATGTATTTGTGTGTACTTGTGTTAATAAATAAGACCAGTAAGTTTATTTCCCATTATACGGACTTACTAAGCATAAAATGCTTACTCCGTTTAATTTTTCCTTATTTTATAGTGCTCAAAGCTCCTGAAGGTTGGAAGTCGAGCGGAGTAGTCATCACACTATCCACTATCTCATTTTGGTATAAATAGAAATCTTATTTTGGTATAATGGCATGTATAAGCTTAGTTGGCCAATGATGGCTTATAATGGTTGTCTTGTAACCTAGCCATTGGAGTGGCTAATGATGGTCTAAGTTTGGCTATTTTAAAGTGATGTTTTGATAATCACATAAGTGCTTATTATGAGTTGGTTTGATGAAATTGTGTTAGCATATGAGTTTAAGACATGAGTAAATTTATATCTATTGATGCATGAGATAATATTATATGATTGATGTTAAATTTCTTGTGAATATGATGTTGGATTGGTGGATTTATGCTTGTGAGTTTTAGTGTAAGAAAATGGTAAGGTTTGGGTGAAAAATGAGGCTAGGAAATGACCTTATTTTGTCCACACGGGCAGATCCATGGGCTTGTGTCTTGGCCGTGTATGACACACGGTTTGTCCTATGGGCATGTGGTCCGGTCGTGTGTCCTCTACATCTTAAAAATGAGAAACAGAATGCTTAGAATTGGGCACACAGGCTGAGACACGGGCGTATGTCTCAGCCGTGTGGTTGACATGGCTTTGGACATAGGCGTGTTACATGACCGTGTGAAAACTACACCTAAATTTCGAAAATAAAAATTCGCCAAATGACCTAGCACACGGGCGTGTGACTTGGCTGTGTGACTTTAATTTCTTCATGCTTTAAAAGTGAGAGAGAGTTACACGAGTTAGGGACACGGGTGTGTGTAGTACATGGCCTGACCACATGGGCGTGTCCCTAGACCACACGGGCGTGTCCCTAGACTACGGGCATGTGAGCCCTGCAACTAGGAAAATTTTTGGAATTTCGCGAAAAATTCCCTGAGTTCTCAATTTAGTCCCAATTTGATTCCAACACTCGTTTTAGGCCTCGAGAGTCCAAATTAAAGACGATATGTATGATCTCGGTAAATGAATAGTAATTTATGTAAACTAATTAAAAAATGTTTTGAATGTTTTGGTAAACTTTGAAACCCTGTTTTGACGACGAATATGGGTTAGGGTGTTACATTTAGTGGTATCAGAGCTACGGTTTAGCCGATTCTCAGACTAACGTAGCGAGTACGAGTCTAGCCATACATGCTATTATATAAATTATGATAGTGTGATATCTCCTGACCACTTTTAAATTTATTTTCATATAGTAATGTCTTCCAACCAAGCTAGAGCCGAGATTGAGGAAGCTGAGAGTGCTACTCAAGCTTCTGTGTAGCAAGCTGCATCTAGTGGTAGTAGAAGGCCCATATTTGAGGGTCGAAGTGAGGTGGCAAAAGCAGCCTTCTTTGAATTGATGGATGAATGATTTAGTGAATACATGAGAACAAATCTCGCTGTTCAACGACCTTCCCCACCTGCTTCACAACATGATGAAACGCCACAGGATGCTAGTTTTGTTAGAATTGGTAAGGCTCCAGTAGATAAAAATAGAAAACATAGGGCTAAAGAATTTAGGGCTACAGCCAACAACGAACGAGAGAGGGCCAAGTTCTGGCTGGAAAATACTATTTGGGTTCTAGATAAGTTATCATGTACACCAGTCGAATGTTTGAAATGTGCGGTATCTTTGTTGAAAGACACAACCTACCATTGATGGAAAAACGAAGATATCAAGCTGTTAATTAAAGTTCTAGAATTAAGATAATTTGTGGTGTTAGCTGAACGGGAACACAAGGATGAGGAATTAAGCAAAGAAAATAGGCAAGTGAAAAGGGAAGCTAGGGTTACGATTAAAAGATATGAGCAAGACGCAATCATCTACTTCAAAGAAATCAAAGAATTATCATGAGCGTTTTGCTACCTCAAGGGAGTATTAGGGAAATGAATGAAGTTCTAAATGCACCAACCTGAGGTCTTCGTCTCCCTTGACCACCAGTGTTGGGAGTGTTAGAAACCCTAAACCACGATGCAATGTATGTAATAAATTGCATTTCGAAGAGTACCGGATGAGAAGTGGGGCTTGCTTCAAGTGTGGTTCTCTCGACCATTTTTTTAAAGATTGCCCGAAAAAGGTTGAGAAAGACATTGAATAGACCTCGAAGCCAAGTAATCCTGTCTCGAGGGGTAGACCACAACGACATTCTGGAAATGTCAGTGGTAGTTGATAAACTGTAATTTATACATATTTTTATCCCATGCTTAGCATATTTTTAGATGAATTATCCTTAGGTTTGGTGAATTCGATGCTCCTAATCCTTTAATTTCATGTTTTATACTTAGGTGAGCATAGGAGAGTAAAAAGATTAGGTGAGCATAGGAGAGTAAAAAGAGTGAGAAACAGGCCAAAAAAACGAAGAAAATAGGTCAACGTGAGAAATTGACACGACCTGGACTTCCTTACACGGGTAGACCACACGCCTGTGTCTATTCAACAGACTTGAACACGTGTTGAAGTACTTGCACACGGGCATGTCCTTGTCGAGCCCAAGTCTAGTCCTATTCAGAAAAGGCCACTCTTGAGGGCTTTGAAGCATTCTAAAGCCTATATAAACACCTCAGGAGGTACATAGAAGAGACACACGGAGTGGGAGGTAAGGAATTACTGGAAGAAAGCCGATTGATCCATCTCAGAAGCCAGATTCTCCTTCAAGATTGAAGATTTCCCTTCGATTTCCTTCAGGATTTTTGGGTTTCTTCATGTTTTGTTATTATTATTCTTCTGAGATGTTTTCTTTTACACTTATGAACTAAATCCCCCAAATACCTAAGGGGAATGAAACCTAAGACGGATCTTGTTATTATTTTTTGAATTATATGATAAATATTTGATTTGTTCTTAATTATTAGTTCTTAATTCTTACTTTAATATTCCAGGATATTGATTCAAGTATTGATGTGCTTATTCAGAGGAGCAAAAGTCCCTGTCTAAGAGTAGATCTAGCATAATTAAGCGGAGTTGATTGCACCCCTAGACATAGGGCAACATAATTTTGCCGGATTAGGGTGAAACCTAATAAGGGAATCCATAGATCGAGTTAATGCAACACTAGGAGTTTTAATTAGAAAGAGATTTCAATTAATCAACCTAGGGTTAGATGTTGTTAGTCTCGAGAGAGATAATAATATAACTTAGGGATTTCTATGGATCAAGTCAAGTGAATAAATCGTCTAATTCAAAGTGAAATAACAAGTGAAATCTAGGTGGATTTTCCCTTGGGTATTGTCCAAATCAATTAGTTTTTCCCAAAAGTATTTCCCCAATTTTCTTCCTATGCTTTTTTAGTTTAGTTAATTAATTTAGATAAAACAAACCCCTTTATTTTTAGGCTAGATAATAAAAAGAGAGTTAATACTTGTACTTTTAGTTCCTGTGGGTTCGACATTCTGATTTTGCTATAAACTATACTACTGTTCGATAGGTGCTGATCGCGTGATTTCATGATAGGTTTTAAATTTTTATAATTACTCGTTCTTGAACTAACTATTATTGCGATGTAGGCAACTGTACCTATCGAATAGTAGTATAGTTTTAGCAAGACCAAATTGTCGAACCCAAAGGAACTAAAAGTACTAGTAACGACTGTCTTTTTATTATCTAGCCTAAGAATAAAGAGGTTTTTGTTCTAACTAACTAATTATCTAAACTAAGAACGCATAAAGAATGGAATTGGGGAATTGCTTTTGGAAAAATCGATTGAATGAAGACAATACCTAAGGAAAAATCCACCTAGACTGTACTTGTTATTCTAGCTCCGAATCGGACGATTTATTCATTTAACTTTTTCCGTAGAGATCCCTAAGTTATGTTATTTTCCCTATTCAAGACTAATAACGTCTAATCCCTAGATTGAATAACCGAGACTTTTCTCTAATTAACACTCTAGGGTTGCATTAACTCGATTTATGGATCCCCTTATTAGGTTTCACCCTAATCTGGCAAAATCTTGTCACCCTATGTTTAGGCGCACAATCAACTTCGCTTAATTATGAAAAATGTACTCTTAAACAGGGTCTATTCCTACTCTGAATAAGAGTTTATCTTAAATCGGTATCCTGGGATATCAAAACAAGAATTAAGAACACATAATTAAGTACAAGTCAAATATTTATCATACAATTCAGAAAATAATAACAAGATTCGTCTTAGGTTTCATTCCCCTTAGGTATTTAGGGGATTTAGTTCATAACTAAATAAGAAAACATCTCAGAATAATAAAGAATACAAAACATAAAGAAAACCTAAAACTCCCGAAGGGGAATTAAGGAGAGATCTTCAGTCTTGATGATGAATCCGGCTTTTGAGATGAATCAATCAACTTTCTTGGAGTAATTCCTTATCCCCTACTCTGTCCTCCCATTTTCTTCCTTCTCTAGGGTGTATTTATAGGCTTTGGAATGCCTAAAAGCCCTCAAAATTAGCCTTTTTCAAATTGGACTCAACTTGGGCTCGGCAGGGACACGCCCATGTGACACGCCCGTGTGCGATTACTTCAGGCCGTGCTCGAGCCTGCCAAATTGACTCGACCGTGTGATCTGCCCATGTGAGGAGGTCCAGGCTGTGTTGATTTCGTACTTTGGCCTATTTTCTCCATTTTGGCCCGTTTCTTGTTCCTTTCACTCTCCTATGCTCTCCTAAGTGTAAAACATGAAATTAAAGCATTAGGAGCATCGGATTCACCAATTCTAATAGAAAATCATCCATAAAATGCGTTAAACATGGGGTAAAAATATGTATAAATTACGGTTTATCAGGTGCGCTTGCCTTTATCGTGGTAATAGTTAGTTTTCAAGTATGATCAATCATAAATTTAAAACTTATCACGAGACATCACATCAAGTTTTTGGCGCCGTTGCTGAGGATCTAAAATATTAGGAACGCTTAATTTTTATTACTTTATCCATTTATTTTATTGCAATTTAACTTTTATTTTAGTTTTTTTAATTTTACTAAATTTTCTTTTGTTTTCTTCTAATAGGTTTTTATAGTTTATGACTAGAAGAAACCCATCAGGACCATTACTTTTTGACAGTGAGATTGAAAGCACAGCTCGCAAAAATCGAAGAGAAATTAGGTGAAGCCTACGTGACATAGAGGAAGGACAAGAGAATGATATTCAAACCACAACCGAGGGGATAACTGAAAATCAAATAATCAGCTTCCTCCTGTGGTTGCTGCAGATCCAATAAATCAGAATCCTGCTCCTCGTACTATGTATGATTATGCTAAACCTACTTTTACAGGAGCCGAATCGAGTATAGTTAGACCTGCTATTGCTGCAAATAATTTTGAACTGAAACCTATCACAATTCATATGATACAACAGTTTATTCAGTTTGATGGTTTGTAGGACGAGGATCCAAACACTCAATTGGCGAATTTTCTGGAGTTTTGCGACACTTTTAAGATTAATGGCGTTTCTGATGATGCCATTCACCTTCAGTTGTTTCCCTTTTTGTTGAGGAACAAAGCTAAACGATGGTTGAACTCGTTACCACGAGGGTCAATCACTACTTGGGAACAAATGACCGAAAAAATTTACTTAAATATTTCCCGCCGGCTAAAACGGTTGAGGAATGATTTCTCTTCTTTTGTGCAGATGGATCTAGAAACACTTTATGATGCATGGGAGAGATACAAGGACCTATTGAGAAGGTGCCCTCACCATGGGCTACCTTTTTGGTTACAGGTTTAGACTTTTTACAACAGTGTGAACCCCTCAACAAGACAACTCATCGACGCAGCTGCCGGTGGAACTTTGAATAACAAAACACCTGAAGAGGCTTATGAATTTATTGAAAAGATGTCACTGAAAACTATCAGTGGCAAGTTATGAGAACGAAGTCGACAAAAGCAGCCGGTGTTTTCAACCTTGACGCGGTCACTATGTTATTTTACCAGGTAGAACTTTTAAATAAAAAGATTGATGGTTTATATGGTTCTACTCAGGTACATCCAGTGATGAGGTGCGATTCGAATGAAGGAGGAGTACACACAGAATATCAATCCTTCAACCCCAACACCAAGGAGGAACAAGTTCAATATATGGGTAACAATAATTCTAGACCTCAAAATAACCCATACAGTAATACTTATAATGCAGGTTGGAGGAACCATCCCAACTTCTCGTGGGGTAGCAAAGGAAATCAAAGGCCACAACATCCTCCGGGTTTCAACAACCATCTTACCAACAGAAAAAGAAGCCGAACCTTGAGGAGATGCTAACGAAATTTATCTCGGTGTCAGAAGCTCATTTTCAGAATACCGAAACAGCACTTAAGAATCAACAAACGTCGATCCAAGGGCTCGAAATTCAGATAGGACTGCTCGCTAAATTAATTTCTAAACGACCACAAGGTAGCCTACCGAGTAATACTGAATCAAACCCAAGGGAACAATTCAACGTGATTACCATTCGAGATAAGGAAGGGATAGTTGAACCTGAGCCAGAACCGAGGCAAGGAATTATGGTAAGTAAAGGTAAAGGTGAGGTAGACCACAGTGAGCGAAAATCGGTAAGTAGAGAGTACAAACCTCGTGTGCCATACCCCAGTGCGACAAGGAAAGACCACACGGACGAACAATTTGGTAAATTCCTTAAATTATTAAAGAAATTACACATTAACTTACCGTTTATTGAATCTCTTTCGCAAATGCCAAACGCAGTTAAATTCTTAAAGGAGCTTTTAGCAAATAAGCAGAAGGTAGATGAGGCGTCGCATGTAGAGTTGAACGCAGTTTGCTCAGCCATTTTACAGAATAAGCTACCCAACAAATTGAAAGATCCAGGGAGTTTTACGATTCCTTGTTTAATTGGTAGTTTAAATGTTAACAATGCTTTGGCTGATTTGGGGGCTAGCATTAATGTCATGCCCTATAAAATGTTTAAAAAACTAAGTCTTGGAAAACCAAACAAACTAGGATGAGCATTCAATTGGCAGATAAGACAATAAGATTTCCTAGTAGTATTATTGAAGATGTACATGTTAAAATTGATAAATTTATCTTCCCAATTGATTTTGTTGTTCTAGACATAGAAGAGGATAGTGACGTGCCTTTAATTTTAGGAAGGCCCTTTTTAGAAACTGCTAGAACTATTATCGATGTTGGTATAGGTGAACTCACACTTCGTGTGGGTAATGAAACAATCACTCTTCAAGCTCGTAATTAGAGTAACAACTCGAATATTGAGGGTGGTTGTATAAATTGTGTTACTAATATTGATCATGTGGTGCAACCTTCCTTGTAGGAAACACGTTTGATACGTGATACTCATGACAGGTTTTAAAAATTTAGAATTAATCATTCTTGAAACTAATTATTATCACGATGAAGGTAGGTGTACCTATCGAACAGTAGTATAGCTTTAGCAAGACCGGATTGTTGAACCCAAAGGAACCAAGAGTACTAGTAATTACTTTCTTTTTATTATCTAGCCTAAAAATTAAGGGATTTGTTTATCTAAACTAATTAACTAAACTAAGAGTGCACAGAGAGAAATCGGGGAAAAGCTTTTGGCAAAATTCGATTGATTAAGACAATACCCAAGGAAAAATCCACCTAGACTTCGCTTGTTTTTTGACTTTGAATCAGACGACTTATTCATTTGACTTGATCCATAGAAATCCCTAAGTTATATTATTATCTCTCTCGAGACTAATAACGTCTAACCCTAGGTTGATTTAATTGAAATATTTTTCTAATTAACGCCCCAGTGTTGCATTAACTCGATCTATGGATCCCTTTACTAGGTTTCACCCTAATCCAGCAAAATCTTATCACCCTATCTCTAGGCGTGCAATCAACTCTGCTTAATTATGAAAAATTCACTCTTAAACAGAGTCTTTTCCTCCTCTGAATAAGAGCATTAACTTGAATCAATATCCTGAAATATTAAAACAAGAATTAAGAACACATAATTAAGAACAAGCCAAATATTTATCATACAATTCAGATAATAATAACAAGATCTGTCTTAGGTTTCATTCCCCTTAGGTATTTAGGTGGTTTAGTTCATAATTATAAAAGAAAATATCTCAGAAGAATAATGAATACAAAACATAAAGAAAACCCAAAACTCCTGAATGGAAATTGAAGGGAGATCTTTAGTCTTGATGAATAATCCGGCTTCTGAGATGGATCAATCGGCTAGTAATTCCTTGATTCCTACTCTGTGTGTCCATTCTATGTGCCTCCTTCAGTGTTTAAATAGGCTTTAGAATGCCGAAGAGCCCTCAAAAGTGGCCTTTTTCAAATAGGGCTATACTTGGGCTCGGCAGGGACACGCTCGTGTGACATGCCCGTGTGCGATTACTCCAGCCTGTGGTCAAGGCTCTTGAATAGGCACGGGAGTGTAGTCTACCCGTGTAAGTCATGCTTTGATCCTTCCAAATGGACACGGCCATGTGACACGCCCGTGTGAGGAAGTCTAGGCCGTGTTGATTTCCCACGTATGTCCATTTTCTCCGTTTTTGGCCCGTTTCTCGCTCTTTTTACTCTCCTATGCTCACCTAAGTATAAAACATGAAATTAAAAGATTAGGAACATCGAATTCATCAAATCTAAGGAGAAACCATCTATAAATGTGCTAAGCATGGGATAGAAAATATGTATAAATTATGGTTTATCAAATACCCCCACACTTAAGCGTTTGCTTGTCCTCAAGCAAAATCCTCAACTCACAATCAAAATAAATTCTTCTCAATTTATAATTCCTATCAATAATATCTCAAAATAATCCATAAGTATTCATACATTGAAAATTCAACTAAAAGTACATCAAAGTTTCAAACATTCCAAGTTGAGCATTTTATCATGAAAACATAGGTGTCCCTCCTCATCTAAGTAATCACCTTTGATCGAAATATCATAGAGTTTAACGTCCTCACTAAAGATTCACTCAAATCACTGGAGGTGTTTAAGGACATCAAATAAAGCACTCATTAGTCAATATGAAAAGTTATTACCACAGGCTTGCATGAAAATCGAATCTCCACCACTATATATATTGAGATGATACATCAATCAAAAAGGTCTTTAGAGGGTTGTAACGTGGCTTTGGTTAGGGGGTGTTGTCACAAGCTGAACGCAAAGGTTAGAATCAAGATTGAATTGAAGAAATCACCTAACTATGAAAATAACAAATTATCAGTTGAATACAAGTGAGCTTCTTTTCAGAATATGGAATTAACACTCAAGCTCAAAAATGACGAATTACTACTAATATGTATGTAAGTATTGTTTTTTTTAAAACAAGTCAAATAACATAGAACTTAATTGTTGCAACAAAGAATAAAACATAGCTAAGTAATTAGTTCAAATCAAATCTCGACAAAAATAGGGATCAAATTAGGAGATTTCAATAATAATGGGTTATGGGTTAATATTGAGGGTAAATCAATTGATGGTTTGTTAGGCTCAAAGAGGTTCACTAAGAGTTAATTATGAAGGTAGGCTTTTGTGGAGTGAGTGGGTTAAACCTAAGTGCCTTTATCATCTTGACATATCAAATCAAATGGTGTGGTCTGGACATGCATAATCAAGCAAGTTTTAGAATAACAAATCAATACTGACACACTCATAATAAAAGTGAGCATGAAAGAAATAAAATGTGCTCTAAAGGCTCAAGATCTCACAGAAATTATGGCTTTTTGATGTTTAAACTTGTGAATTTTAACTCAAGATAATACCTAAACTTAGGGAAGCATCCTAAAAGTTTTTAATTCTTCAAAAATCAACTTATCATGCTTGATTCCCTAATGTCTTAAAGTTTAAACAATAAATGCATAAATGCCTATGTTTTAATTTAAGATATATCAATAAAAATCATAAATCAATCAAAATTTATCCTAAACATGATATGAGAGCTTTTCAAGAGAACAAGGCCAGGCACACGGCCGTGTGCCTCCTGAGAAGTGCTTGTTTATAGTCTAAGCTCAACTCTACCTTGTGGGTATATTTAGGTAACTTCGTGGAGCCATAGCTCCTCTTTATCGTCTTTGAAATTCTCACCGTTATAAATTTTGAGACGATGTCCATTTACCTTAAAAGTGCCTTGTGATGGATGATTTACCTCTACTGTGCCGTATGGAAACACAGTTTGAACTACGAAAGTGTAACGCCCCGATTTTTGGGCCTGGAAGTATTGGGCCTTGAGTTTGGGTTCGGGTGGAAAACGACCTGAATAATATGGATGTTATTATTACTTCGTATGTTTAGTTTAGTAATTAAATAAATTACGAATGGTTTATGGTGTGGGAAAAAAGGCCCAAGAGTAAATTTAATTCGAGGCAATTCCTGAATTTTAATTTTGGGAGAGAGGGTTCTGGCGATATGGGCTTTTAAAGTTGAGGTGGTAAAATAGGACACAAAAAGATCTGTGGTAAAGTGGCATGTGGCGCCACCTAGGTGTTTTGGGAGTGACGTGTGGATGTTTAGGGGGAGCCAGAGTTCAAGTCACAAGGTAAGCGTATTGTTACTTTTATTTTTTTTGTGTGCATGTGCCAGGCATGTGATAGAGCTTAAGTGGAAATTTGGCTAGGGCTTTAGGAAGGTTGGGCCGTGGGTTTGAATGGCTATTAGGGCAAGCTTTATTTTCTTTTTGTTTTGCCGAATTAGGGTTAGCCACCTAGAGCCTTCCCTTTCATTCTATTCTTTTTTCAGTGTTGCAAAAAGTCAAAAATGCAAAGTTAGATCTCCTGAGTGCCGAATTCTTCCTTCTCTTCTCCTCTCTTCTTCTATTTTCTTTTTCTCCTTCTTTTCTGCTCTAGCTGAAACATTCCTACCATTCTACTCATCCCCTCTTTCATTCCCATTTCTTTTCTAAACCTCTATAGCCGATTGCCATAAAAGCTGAAATCCCAAAAGTTGTTTCTTGTGCCGATTTCATCTAGCCAAAATCCTCCTATTTTCTTCATCTCTTTTGGTCAATTTTCACATCCTCTAAACCTTAACCCCTGTTGGAAATACCACTGTAAAACCACCATACCAAAGCATCTTCCTCTTCATAGTTCCAAAAGCCGAAAACACCATAGTTTTTAGGGACATATAGCCGAATCTTTAGATCTCTAAGATTCAATTTCTGCTAGTGTTTAAGGGCTGGATCTGCATCAGATCTGAGTAGAAACTGAAGTGGAATCGTTTTGGTTGAAAGAACCTGTGGTAAGTACTCAGATCTATTCTTTATTTCGGGTTTTAGAAAAGCCAAGATCACTAAAGACATAGGGAGGCTGTTGATTGGAGCTTAAGGCTCTAAGGGTTGTAACAATTGATTTGTTTTTGTGTTAGTGTGATCTAGAGGCTGCTAGTCGAAGGCTTGGACAAGTGGAACGATTAGATCTAGATCTAGTCACTAGTTTTGGCAAAGGTAGGATCTCGAGGGCCATATGTATTGATGGTCGATTATGGTAAGTAAGTTTATGATGATTGCCATTGTATTTTGGATCTGATATGTCTAGTGACCGATTGTAGGATATCGTGGGAGATTTTGGTAGCAGTTGTCGCAAATCAGGTGTGTAAACGACACTCACTAGTAGACTAGATTAGTAAAAGCCGAAAAGCCGAAATACCGAAAAGCCGGCTTTTCGAAAACTTGCAAGCGTGCGAGTGCTCGTGGGATTGTTTGTATTGATAATTTTGGTAACTTCAACGGTAAGATTTCAGAGTGCGCAATTTTGTGCACTTCGATATATTTGGGCTTAATGGGCCAAAATTGGGTTAAATGGGCCAACGGGCCCAATTTGGTAAAAACATTCGGTAAGTGTTTCTGTTAATACGTTAATAACTGTAATGAGCATGAAACCCTAAAAAGACTGATAAAATTACTGAAATACCTTTGTAAGGTAGAATTACCGTAATACCCCTAAAGGGGTAAGTTCACGATTATGCCCCTCGAGGGTAAATAGCTGTTCTTACGCTATAATCTGACTGTCTTTCTGAAACATGCCTTGTTAATTATATATATTCTGCATACATGTCATATTGCATGGGGTTGGGTTTTGTTATGGAGGAAGAACCTGTTCTGGTGGCTGTGCCACATATTCTGATATAAGCAGCTTTGTTGCGGATTATAGTTAGTGCCGCAACCGGTGCTAACACTGTAAGTGTAGGGATGGCGTGGGTGATTTATTCCCCACAGGAAGTGTAGGGATGGACGGAGGCAAGTGCAGGGTTGGATAGGGTTATCATGCATTAATCATATGAGACTGTTTTGTTATGGGCCAACTGTGTTGATATTGGCAAGGCCCAATATATCTCGACTTGTTATAGGGCTACGGCCCAGATTGATACTGATATGGGTTAGGCCCAGTATACTCTGATACTGTAAGGGGCTATGGCCCAGATTAATATTGATATGGGCTAAGGCCCAGTTAACTCTGATTTCTGAATAGGGCTTAGGCCCAGTAGAGCTTGAACTGATTTAGGCTCTAGTTGGGTTTACTTTACACACTGAGTTTTCCAAACTCACCCTCTTTTTCCCATCTTTGCAGGTGAGCCTTAGATCGGTGGACTTGGAGCTGGAGGGATTCAGAGTGGCCATGTGAACTGTTTAAAATAAGTGTTTATACCTTCACTTTTATTTTAGATTATTTCCTTTATGTTTTTGGGTTTTAATTTGTAATAAGGCCGCTTTAATTATTTTTAGTATGTTTTGTTAGGTTAGATATGATATTGTTTTAACTGTTTGAAATTGAATAGCTCTAGGGCGCATTTTAAAAAGGTTACTTGATTTCAAAATATCGCGATAACAAAGCAAGGCTTCCGCAACGAAAACGTTTTCAAAATTAATAACCTTTTCAAATGGTTTTAAACGAATTGGTTTTCCCTGAACAATCACTCAGTTAAAGTGTGGCAATGGTTGTGTGCATGTCTAGGATTGGATCCGTGAAGAGCTGGGTACTTAAGCAGTCTAATTGATTCACCTCCTCTTTTCTGGCATCCTACCTGGTGCACAGCTTCCATTCACTTTAATCTTTAACGAAGATATTCTTTAAACACTAAGAAAGACTTTAGATAAAACATGACTTTTCTAGTAACGCTTCAATGTGACACGCCAAATTCGGTCGTAACGTTTGGGCCTGGTTTGGGGTGTTACAGAAAGGACCTGAACATCGTGATTTAAGCTTTCCAGGAAACAATTTGAGCCTTGAGTTATATAACAGGACAAGATCTCCAACTTCAAATTGCCTTCGTTGCTTCAAACGGGCGTCGTGGTGGCTCTTCATCGCTTCCTTGTATAGGCACGAATTTTCATATGCATTGGCTCACCACTCATCTAACTAGTTAAACTGCATCAATCTGTTTTCACCTGCAAGTTTGGGGTCAAGGTTTAGAAATTTTATAGCCCAGAATGCCTTGTGTTCTAACTCAAACGGTAGATGACAACTTTTCCCATAAACAAGTCTGTAAGGTGATGTTCCTATGGGAGTCTTAAAAGCAGTTCTATAAGCCCATAAAGCATGATCTACTTTCATTGCCCAATCCTTCCTATTTAATTCAACTGTATTTTCTAGGATACGTTTAAACTCTCGGTTCGCTACTTCAACTTGGCCACTAGTTTGAGGGTGATAAGGGGTAGCTGTTCTGTGATGAACTCCATATTTCTTAAGGGTCTTGTCAAACTGAGTGTTACAAAAATGAGTACCCCTATCACTGATAATTGCTCTAGGTGTACCAAATTGAGAAAAAAGTTTCTTAAGGAATCGTACTACTATTCTAGCATCATTAGTAGGTAAAGCTTGGGCTTCAACCCATTTGGACATATAATCAACAATTACTAAGATGTATTTATTCCCGAATGAACTAGGGAATGGACCCATGAAGTCGATACCCCAAACGTCAAATATTTCGCATGAGAGCATATATGTCTGAGGCATTTCATCACGTTTGGATATATTACCTGTCCTTTGACATTTGTCACAAGAAGTAACACACCTGTTGGCATCTTTGAATAGAGTGGGCCAATAAAAACCTGATTCGAGAACTTTATGTACGGTCTTATTTCCACCGTAATGTCCTCCAGTCAGTCCTGAGTGGCAATGTTCCAAGATTTTCAATGCTTCTGTCCTTGTAACGCATCTCCTAATGATTTGATCTGCACATTTACGGAAAAGAAAAGGGTTTTCCCAAAAGTAGTTTTTCACATCAGTGAAGAATCGCTTCTTTTGATGATGTATCAACCCTTTTGGGATAATGTTAGCGGCTAAAAAATTTGCAATATCTACAAACCAAGGTACCTCAGAATCAGATATAGCAAAAAATTATTCTTCAGGGAATGAATCATTTATTTCAATGTCATCTGAATCTTTGGTACTTGAGTTTTCAAGCCTGGAGAGACGGTCAGCTCCTTTCTTATCCTTAATCTCCAAGTCAAATTCCTGCAATAATAAGATCCATCGAATGAGTTGAGGTTTTACATCAGTTCTAGTCAAAAGGTGGCAAAGAGAGGAATGGTCAGTATAAACGACAACTTTAGACAATATTAAATATGACCTAAATTTATTGAATGCAAAAACCACAGCTAGCAGTTCTTTCTCCGTGGTGGTGTAGTTTTCTTGTGCTGTTGTCAAATTTCTGCTAGCATAATAGATAGGTTGAAAATGTTTATCTCTTCGCTGTCCCAAAACTACACCTACTGCAAAATCACTCGCATCGCACATTAGTTCAAAAGGTGAATTCCAATCAGGTGCAATTATAAGTGGAGCTTTAATCAGTTTATCCTTTAAAGTATTAAATGCTTCTAAACACTCCTGATCGAAATTAAAGGGCACATATTTTTCTAGTAATTTAGTCAAAGGCTTAGCTATTTTAGAAAAGTCTTTAATAAATCTTCTATAAAACCCAGCATGTCCTAAAAAGCTTCTAATAGCCTTAACCGAAGTAGGGGGAGGTAGTTTTTCAATGGTTTCAATTTTAAATTTATCAACCTCAATCCCTCTACTAGAAATTTTTTGTCCTAACACAATACCTTCTTGAACCATAAAGTGACATTTTTCCCAGTTAAGCACAAGGTTTGTTTCCTCACATCTTATTAACACTCGTTTTAAATTTTTGAGGCAAAGATGGAAAGTGTTACTAAAAACCAAAAAATGATCCATAAATACCTCCATGACGTCTTCTACGAGTTCGTCAAAAATGATCATCATGCAGCGCTAAAAAGGCATTCTACGATAAGCAAATGTACCGTATGGACATGTAAATGTCATCTTTTCTTGATTTTCAGGAGCTATTGGGATTCAGAAATAGCTAGAGAGTCCGTCTAAAAAGTAGTAGTACATGTGCCCTGACAATCTTTCCAATATTTGGTCAATGAATGGAAGGGGGAAGTGATCTTTTCTCGTGGCATCATTCAGCTTCCTATAATCAATGCACACTCTCCAACCTGTGACTGTCCTTGTTGGGATTAATTCATTCTTCTCATTGGCTACAACAGTCATGCCTCATTTTTTAGGAACAACCTGCACTGGACTCACCCAAAAACTGTCAGAAATAGGATAAATAATTCCAGCATCTAGGAGTTTAATTACCTCACCTTTAACAACTTCCTTCATGTTAGGGTTCAGTTGTCTTTGGGCTTGCACGCATGGTTTATATTCATCTCCCATTAAAATTTTGTGGGAGCAAAACGAAGGGCTGATCCCTTTAATGTTAGAAATTTTCCAAGCTATGGCCCTTTTATGCTCTCTTAATACATGGAGTAATTCCTCTTTCTCCTTGGGTTGCAAGTTGGATGCAATAATTACCGGTAATGTAGAATTATTTCCAAGGAATGCATATTCCAAGTGATTCGGCAATTGTTTAAGTTCCAGTTTGGGAGGTTCTTTAATAGAGGGTTTTTACTTAAGTTCATCTTTTACCTTAATTTCCTCATATTCTGCTAGTTTTGGGGAGGTTTCATTGGAGTTTAGTTCGGTTCCTATCTCAGAATCATCATCCACCCCCTCTCCTTAGGCGAGACACAGTTCCATCGTGTCCTTGTGTATGATTTCCTGAAAAGAATCTTGAGTAGCATGATCAATAGAGTCGATAAAATAACATGAGTCATCCTGTTCCCTAGAAAATCTCATGGCATCATAAATTTTAAAAATAATCTCTTCGTCACCTACTCTAAATACCAATTTACCATCACCCACATCAATTACAGCCCTAGCAGTGGCTAAAAATGGCCAACCTAAGATTAAAGGCACCTCAACATCTTCATCCATGTCAAGCACAACAAAATCAATAGGGAATATAAATTTATCTATTTTTACAAGTACGTCCTCTATAATTCCCCTAGGATATTTAACAGATTTATCAGCTAATTGAATGCTCATCCTAGTGGGTTTAGGTTCCCCAAGTCCAAGTTGTTTAAACATTTTATATGGCATCAAATTAATGCTGGCGCCTAAATCAGCTAGTGCTTTATCAACATTCAAACTACCAATTAAGCAGGGAATAGTAAAACTTCGTGGATCTTTCAGTTTGGTTGGTAGTTTATTTTGGAGTATGGCTGAGCACTCCTCATTAAGTTCCACTGTAGATAAGTCTTCAAACTTCCTTTTGTTTGTTAGAGGCTCCTTTAAAAATTTTGCATATGTAGGCATCTGCGATATACCTTCAACGAAAGGTAAGTTAATATGCAGTTGTTTAAAAAGTTCAAGAAATTTACCGAATTGTGCATCCATGCGGTCTTTCTTCAACTTTGCTGGGTATGGGATTGGTGGTTTATATTCTTTTAGCATTAGATTGTCATTGTTTTGGGGTTCGACCTCCTTTCTATCAACTTCTTGTGGTGGCTTCTTTTCATATTCAGCTAACACTTTCCCACACCTTAGTGTAATTGCTTTCACATGCTCTTTTGGGTTGGGTTCAGTGTTACTAGGTAGACTTCCTGGTGGTCTTTTAGAAATTAGTTTGGCGACCTGTCCTATCTGAGTTTCGAGCCCTTGAATCGACACTTGTTGATTCTTAAGTGTTGTCTTGGTATGCTAAAAATGAGTTTCTGACACCGAGATGAATTTTTTTAGCATCTTCTCAAGGTTTGCCTTTTTCTCTTGTTAGTAGGGTGGTTATTGGAAGCTTGGAGGTGGTGGTCTCTGATTCCTTTTGCCTCCCATGAGAAATTTGGGTGGTTCCTCCAACCTGCATTGTAAGTATTACTATAAGGATTATTTTGAGATCGAGGATTATTACCCATGTAATTTAACTACTCGTTCTCCATGTTGTGGCCATAGGGTGGGTATTCTGAATTGCTTGATCCACATTCACTTGCTTCGCATTGTATTATTGGGTGAACTTGTGAAGAACCAAGAAAACCGTCAATTTTTCTATTCTAAAGTTCTACCTGATTAGAGAGCATGGTGACAGAATCGACGTTAAAAACGCTGATTGTTTTGGTTGGTTTTGTCCTCATGACTTGCCACTGATAATTATTCAGTGACATCTCTTCTATAAATTCATAAGCATCCTCAGGTGTCTTATTATTGATAGTTCCACCAGCGGCTGCATCAATCGTCTGTCGAGTCGAAGGATTCAGGCCATTGTGAAACTTTTGAACCTGTAGCCAGAGTGGTAACCCATATTGAGGGCACCTTCTCAATAAATCCTTGTATCTCTCCCATGCATCGTAGAGTGTTTCTAAATCCATCTGCACAAAAGAGGAGATATCATTACGTAATTTGCCTGTTCTAGCCGACGAAAAATATTTTAATAAAAACTTTTCGGTTATCTGTTCCCAAGTAGTGATTGACCCTCGTGGTAACGAGTTCAACCATTTTTTAGCCTTGTTCCTCAATGAAAAGGGAAACAACTGAAGGTGAATGACATCATCAGAAACGCCATTAATTTTAAAGTGTTGCAAATCTCTAAGAAATTTTCCAAGTGAGCAGTGGGATCCACGTCCTGCAAACCATCAAACTAAACAAACTGTTGGATCATTTGAATGGTGTTAAGTTTCAGTTCAAAATTATTTGCAGCAACAACAGGCCTAACTATGCTCGATTCATTTGCTTTTAAAGAAGGTTTAGCATAATCATACATAGTATGTGGAGCGGGATTCTGAATAGCAGCAATTGCAGAAGGTAGCGGATTTTCTTAGTTTTCAGCCATCTCCTCGGTTGTGGTTGAAGTATTGTCCTCTTGCTCTTCCTCTGTTTATCGTAAGCTTCGCCTTATTTCTCTTCGGTTTCTGTGAACTGTGCGATCGATCTCACTATCAAACAGTAATGGTCCCGACGTGTTTCTTCTAGTCATACACTATAAAAACCTGTCAGGAACGAATAAAAGAAAAACTTAGAAAAGAAAATAAAAATTTAAATTGCAAATAAAGTAGAATGGCTAAAGTAATAAAAATCGAGTGTTCCTAATATCCTAGTTCCCCAGCAACAGCACCAAAAACTTGATATGTGATATTCGCGACAGGTTTTAAAAATTTATAATTAATCGTTCTTGAAACTAACTATTATTACGATAAAGGCAAGTGTACCTATCGAATAGTAGTATAGCTTTTGCAAGACCGGATTGTCGAACCCAAAGGAACTAAGAGTACTAGTAATTATGTTCTTTTTATTATCTAGCCTAAAAATTAAGGGATTTTTTTATCTAAACTAATTAACTAAACTAAGAGTGCACAAAGAGAAATTGAGGAAAATCTTTTGGGAAAATTTGATTGATTAAGACAATACCCAAGGAAAAATCCACCTAGACTTCACTTGTTATTTGACTCTGAATCAGACGATTTATTCATTTGACTTGATCCGTAGAAATCCCTAAGTTATATTATTATCTCTCTCGAGACTAATAACGTCTAACCCTAGGTTAATTTAATTGAAATCTCTTCCTAATTAATGTCCTAGTGTTGCATTAACTCGATCTATGGATCCCCTTATTAGGTTTCACCCTAATCCGGTAAAATCTTATCACCTTATCTCTAGGTGTGAAATCAACTTACGACAAATTTACTCTTAAACAGGGTGTTTTCCTCCTCTGAATAAGAGCATTAACTTGAATCAATATCCTGAAATATTAAAACAAGAATTAAGAACACATAATTAAGAACAAGCCAAATAGTTATCATACAATTCAGATAATAATAACAAGATCTGTCTTAGGTTTCATTCCCTTTAGGTATTTAGGTGGTTTAGTTCATAATTATAAAAGAAAATATCTCAGAAGAATAATGAATACAAAACATAAAGAAAACCCAAAACTCCTGAATGGAAATTGAAGGGAGATCTTCAGTCTTGATGAATAATCCAGCTTCTGAGATGGATCAATCGGCTTTCTTCTAGTAATTCCTTGCTTCCTACTCCGTGTGTCTGTTCTAAGTGCCTCCTCCGATGTTTAAATAGGCTTTAGAATGCCTAAGAGCCCTCAAAAGTGGCCTTTTTCGAATAGGGCTATACTTGGGCTGGGCAGGGACACGCCCGTGTGCGATTACTCCAGCCCGTGGTCAAGGTTGTTGAATAGGCATGGACGTGTAGTCTACCTGTGTAAGTCATGCTTTGATCCTGCCAAATGGACACGGCCGTGTGACACGGTCGTGTGAGGAAGTCCAGGCCGTGTTGATTTCCTACGTAGGTCCATTTTCTCCGTTTTTGGCCCGTTTCTCGCTCTTTTTACTCTCCTATGCTCACCTAAGTATAAAACATGAAATTAAAAGATTAGGAGCATCGAATTCACCAAATCTAAGGAGAAACCATCCATAAATGTGGTAAGCATGGGATAAAAAATATGTATAAATTACGGTTTATAAACGTTCGATGAGCATAAATGAGCCTTGTTCAAGTAACAGCAAAGGACCCATCTATGAAGAACAAAGGCTACAGATCGAAGAACTAGATGAATGGCGAAACCTGTCAAGGAAAAACCAAAAGCACACGAAAAATTGAAGCGAAACCACAATGAACATAGGAATGATACGAAGCAAATTAAAGTTGGGGACAAAGTATTGTTAGATGAAAGTGACCCCCGAATTGCTACTCTAGAGTACAATACGGACAGTGCAACTCCCTTTACGGTAATGGACATCTTCCCACATGGTACAGTCGAGGTAACACATACTGTATTCAAAAATTTTAAGGTAAATAATACTCGATTCAGACCTTATTTTGATAAAATTGATAGCAGGAAGGAGGAGTGTAAACTCCTCGCACCACCATGATCACACAACAAGAGAGGTAAGTCGAGCTTAGACTCTAAATAAGCGCTTCTTGGGTGGCAACCCTAGCACTAACACTGTTGATTTTTTTTTAATTTTAGTTTTTAACATCTAAATCACCAACTGAGTCCTTGAACCCAAGTTTTCCACATCCATACAGCCAGGCACACGGGCGTGCCTTAGGCTGTGCTCATACCACGGGAGGCGACATGGCCGTGAGATATGGCCGTGTAAGAATAGAGAAAAATTTTTCTCCAACACAGGATTCGATACATTGCCACGGCTGTGCGACGTGTCCGTGGGCAATTCTGTCAAATCAACATGGGCGTGCGACACGCCCGTGCCCACTAGCTGTGGTCGATACTATCAAAATAACATGGGCGTGCGCATATATACACAGGCGTGGGAGAAGTGAACGAAGCAGGACACAGCCATATGACACGGCAGTGTGCACCAACACGCCCAAAGAACACGGGCGTGGGCCAAATTTTAGACGTGCCCAAATTTGAAAATCACGAAACACACAGGCTGAAATAAGGGCACACGGGCGTGCCCTACGGCCGTGTGCCCCACTATCTATATAAACCCCTCACTATTCATCATCCCCCTCCCCAAAACTCTAATGCTAGCCACCGAAATCTCTCCCCTCTTACCGACCGACCACCCCTAAACTCTCTACTCTTCTTCTATTTTCTCCTCTCTCTTTCCGTTTTCCCCTCTTCTCACCCTTGTAAGAATCACACGGCCTCAATACCCACGCCTGTTACCGATCCCAACCATACCCCACAACTATACCACCGGTCTTCCACTAACGGTTTTCTCATCTCTTTTCCTTTTTTTTATGCTTACTATCATGATAATCTTAATTTTTACCCTATTATTTACATTTTACTACTAATTCCTTACCATATCATCATCATTCTTAGGATTTATTTCACATATTTTATACCATTTCTTACCATTATTAGCTACTTTAACTTTTTCGTGTTGAATCTAGTCATGCTAACACTATGCCATTTGCCATAACATCTCTGCCATCAAGTTTGATTGCTTTTGGTTGAGTCTTGTTAGTGTTAGTAGTTTTTGGTTGAATTTTTTTAATTTAATTCATGGTTAATTTCTTGTCAAATTTGTTAGTATATGTTATCTTTTCTATTCATTAGGATATAGTAGTAGTTCTTCTTGCAGGTATATCATGCCAAATCCACGAGGCAAGAAGACTGCTGCCCCCACCTCGCGAACCATCTGGCGATGAAGATGATTAAAGACTTTTATTTATTATTTTTATGTTTTTTACTTTTATCTTTTTAAAGCTAATTTTTATTTTATTTTATTTTATTTTATTTTTACTTCATCCTTAGGTTTTATAATTTGTATTAAACAATTTATATTTTCGACCATTTCTTTACGAGTAATCATGCTACTTTATATTTCCTAAAGAGTTATTGATTTCATCGCAGTTATAAAGAGCTCCAAAGCTCACTATTACTTAGGAATTTGCAACTCCACTAGAAAAGGTCTTCCACGACTACCATGCCTTGCTTGACCATGACCATAGCTACCACTAGTTATAATATTCTTTTGGCGCAGCACTTGTGGAACCCAACCTCTACCACCACCGGAGTATCCTCCTCCAATCTCATCCTTGCCTTGGCCTATTACTTTCCATAACTCCAATTCAAGGAATCCATTTAACATTCAGGAAGTTTCACTTCTCTCCCTATCTTATAATCTTATATCTATATTTTTCAGTAAATCTAACTTTGTACATTAAGGACAATGTACATCTTAAGTGTGGGGGGGATATTTATATCATTATCAGAAAAATCCCTGAATTTTGTCTTGTTCTTAGATAATCTTCTCATATCATTATTAGAATGAATTTTGATTAATTTATGATTTTTATTGATAGTCTTGAATTAAAACATAGGCATTTATGCATTGATTGTTAGACTTTAGGGAATTAGAGAATCAAGCATCATAAAGTTGATTTTTGAGAATTATAAATTTTTAGGTTGTTTCCCCAAGTTTAGGTATTATCTTGAGTTGAAATTCACAGGTTAAACATAAAAAAAAGCCATAATTTTTTGTGAGATCTTGAGCCCTTAAAGCATATATTATTTCTTTCATGCTCACTTTTATTGTTGCTTTGAGTGCGTCAATATCGAATTGTTACTCTAGAACTTGCTTGATTATGCATGTCAAGACCACACCTTTGATTTGATATGTTGAGATGATAAAGGCACCTAGGTTTAACCCACTCACTCCATAAAAGCCTACCTCCATAATTAACCCTTAGTGAACCCCTTTGAGGCTAACAAACCGTTCATTGATTTACCTTCAATATTAACCCATGACCCATTATTGTTGAAATCCCCTCAATTCCTATTTTTGTCGAGATTTGAATTGAATAAATCACTTAGCTATATTTTATTTTTGATAATTAGCAAAGTTCTATATTACTTGATTTGTTCTTAAAAAAAATACATACTTGCATATTAGTAGTAATTCGTTATTTAGAGCTTAAGCATTTAATTCCATATGCTGAGAAGAAAAGCTCAACTCTAGGATCATCTAAATAGGAATGTAATTTGTCAGTTTAGTATTTTTCTAGTTAGGTAATTTTTCAATTCAATCTCGATTCTAACCTTCTCTTTCAGCTTGTGATCACACCCCCTAACCAAAGCCACGTTACAACCCTTTAAAGACCTTTTGACTGATGTATCATCTCACTATATAGTGGTGGAGATTTTATTTTCACGCAAGCCTATGGTAATAACTTTTCTTATTGATTGATGAGTGCTTAATTTGTTGTCCTTGAACACCTCGAGTGATTTGAGTGAATCTTTAGTGAGGATGTTGAATTCTATGATATTTTGAATCAAAGGTGATTACTTAGATGAGGGTAGACACCTATGTTTTCGTAGTAAAATACTCAACTTGGAATGTTTGAAACTTTGATGTCCTTCTAGTTGAATTCTCAATGTATGATTACCTATGGTTTATTTTGAGATGTTATTGATAGGAATTATAAGTTAAAAAAATAAATTCTTAATTCTGAATTGAGGATTTTGTTTGAGGACAAGCAAACGCTTAAGTGTGGGGGTATTTGATAAACCGTAATTTATACATATTTTTATCCCATGCTTACCATATTTTTAGATGAATTATCCTTAGATTTGGTGAATTCGATGCTCTTAATCCTTTAATTTCATGTTTTATACTTAGGTGAGCATAAGAGAGTAAAAAGAGTGAGAAATGGGACAAAAAATGAAGAAAATGGGTCAACGTGAGAAATTGACACGGCCTAGACTTCCTTACATGGGTAGACCACATGCCCGTGTCTATTTAACAGACTCGAACATGGGTTGAAGCACTTGCACACGTGCGTGTCCCTGTCGAGCCCAAGTCTAGTCCTATTTGGAAAAGGCCACTCTTAAGGGCTTTGAAGCATTCTAAAGCCTATATAAACACCTCAGGAGGTACCTAGAAGAGACACACGGAGTGGGAGGTAAGGAATTACTGGAAGAAAGCCGATTGATCCATCTCAGAAGCCGGATTCTCCTTCAAGACTGAAGATTTCGCTTCGATTTATTTCAGGATATTTGGGTTTCTTTATGTTTTGTTATTATTATTCTTCTGAGATGTTTTCTTTTACACTTATGAACTAAATCCCCCAAATACCCAAGGGGAATGAAACCTAAGATGGATCTTGTTATTATGTTCTGAATTATATGATAAATATTTGATTTGTTCTTAATTATGAGTTCTTAATTCTTACTTTAATATTCCAGGATATTGATTCAAGTATTGATGTGCTTATTCAGAGAAGTAAAAGTCACTATCTAGAGTAGATCTAGCATAATTAAGCGGAGTTGATTGTACCCCTAGACATAAGATGACATAATTTTTCCGGATTAGGGCAAAACCTAATAAAGGAATCCATAGATCGAGTTAGTGCAACACTAAGGATTTTAATTAGAAAGAGATTTCAATTAATCAACCTAGGGTTAGACGTTGTTAGTCTCGAGAGAGATAATAATATAACTTAGGGATTTCTATGGATCAAGTCAAGTGAATAAATCATCTGATTCAGAGTTAAAGAACAAGTGAAGTCTAGGTGGATTTTCCCTTGGGTATTGTCCAAATTAATCAGTTTTTCCCAAAAGTATTTCCCTAATTTTCTTCTTGTGCATTCTTAGTTTAGTTAATTAATTTAGATAAAACAAACTCCATTATTTTTAGGCTAGATAATAAAAAGAGAGTTAATACTAGTACTTGTAGTTCCTGTGGGTTCGTCATTCCGGTCTTACTATAAACTATACTACTGTTCGATAGGTGCGTTTGCCTTTATCGTGATAATAGTTAGTTTTCAAGTACGATCAATCATAAATTTAGAACTTATCACGAGACATCACATCAGTAGTCATAGTACTGCAAAGGATTCAACAGCTAAATTCGAGGCTTGGGCTCCGGCAAGAACATATGCAATACGTGCAAGGGAAGATGCTTCGGCTCCAGATATTATCACTGGTACATTCTCTCTACTTGATACTGATATTATTTCTTTGATTGATCTTGGTTCCACGCACTCATATATATGCAAAAAAATTGTATCTGATAAAAATATGATTGTTGAATTCACCGAATTTGTGGTTAAAGTTTCAAACCCCTTGGGTCAGCATGTTATGGTGGATAAATTTTGTAAAAATTGCCCATTGATGATAGAGGACTATTGTTTTCCGGCTAATTTGATGTTGTTACCCTTTGACTAATTTGATGTAATATTGCGAATGGATTGGTTAACCCAACATGATGCAGTGGTAAATTGTAAGCATAAATACATTGTATTGAAGTGTCAGAATGGTAAGTTACTCCGGACTGAATCTGAGAAACTGGGTAGATTATCTAATGTGATTTCAGCAATATTAGCATAGAGATATATTAAAAAGGGGTATGAAGTTTATCTTGCTATTGTACTGGACACCAAAGTGTCAGAGTTGAAAATCTAGTTAGTGCCGGTTGTTTGTGAGTTTCCTGAAGTATTTCCAGAAGAACTACCTGGTTTACCCTCAGCTAGAGAGGTGGAATTTTCCATAGAAATTGTGCCAGGGACAATGCCGATATCTACAGCACCTTATAGGATGACTCCTGCTGAATTGAAAGAGTTGAAGGTATAGTTGCAAGAGTTGATTGATAGAGGATTTGCCCGACCCAGTTTTTCACCACGGGGTGCACTGGTATTGTTTGTAAAGAAGAAAGATGGATCATTGAGGTTATGCATCAATTACAGATAGCTTAATAAAGTCACAGTCAAGAACAAATACCCATTGCCTCGTATAGATGACTTGTTTGATCAATTAAGAGGTGCCACTGTATTTTCAAAAATTGATCTATGATCTAGTTACTATCAGCTACGAGTAAAAGATTAAAAAGTGCCGAAGATAGCTTTCAGAACCAATATGGGCATTATGAGTTTTTGGTGATGCCATTCAGATTAACAAATGCCCCGGCGGTATTTATGGATTTAATGAACAGAATTTTCAGACCATACCTGGACAGGTTCGTAGTTGTTTTTATTGATGATATTTTGGTTTACTCTCGGGATGTGAATGAGCATGCTGAACATCTGAGAATTGTTTTACAAACTCTGCGTGAGAAACAACTGTATGCTAAATTTAGTAAATGTGAATTCTAGCTACGAAAAGTTGGTTTCCTTGGACATGTTGTATCGGCAGAGGGTATTCAGTTGGACCCGAACAATATTTTAGCTATTGTAAGTTGGAAACCACCGAAGAATGTTTCAGAAGTTAGAAGTTTTCTGGGACTAGTAGGATACTATCAGATATTTGTTAAAGGGTTCTCAAATGATAACTTCTTTGATGACTCGATTGTTGTAAAAAGAAGTGAAATTCTAGTGGAATGATAAATGCCAACAGAGTTTTGATAGATTGAAGGCTTTATTGATGGAAGCGACCGTATTAGTCCAACCTAAATCTGGTAAGGAATTTATAGTTTACAGCGATGCCTTGTTGAATGGTTTAGGATGTGTATTGATGCAAGATGGTAAAGTAGTGGCTAATGCATCTAGGCAGCTAAAACCGCATGAAAGAAATTACCTGGTACACGATCTTGAATTAACAGTTATTGTTTTTGCATTAAAAATATAGCGGTATTATCTTTTTAGTGAAAAATGTCACATCTTTACGGATCACAAAAGTCTGAAGTATTTAATGACACAGAAAGAACTGAATTTGAGACAATGTAGATGGTTGGAATTATTGAAAGATTATGATCTCATAATTGATTACCATCTGGGGAAAGCTAATGTAGTGGCAGATGCATTGACCCAAAATTCCTTGTTTGTATTACGGGCATTGAACACCCAGTTGTCTTTATCTGATGATGGTTCACTCATAGCTGAGTTAAAAGTTAGACTGACGTTTATACAACAAATCTCTGAAGCTCAGAAAAATGATGATAAGTTGCAAGCGAAACAGATACAAAGTGAATCGACTCTTGACTCAGAATTTCAGATCGGGACTGTTGGTTGTTTATTATTCAGAGACAGAGTATGTGTATCAAAAAGTTTAGAACTGATACAAAAGATTTTGAATGAAGCTCATAATGGTAACATGTCTATACATCCTGGTAGTAATAAGATGTACAGTGACTTGAAAAAGATGTACTGGTGGTCGGGAATGAAACGGGATATTTCTGAATTTGTATTGAAATGCTTAATATGTCAACAAGTAAAGGCTGAACATCAAGTACATTCGAGGTTATTGCAGCCAATTACAATACCAGAATGGAAATGGGAAAAAGTTACCATGGATTTTGCAACGGGATTACCTTTATCACCGAAAAAGAAAAATGCTGTCTGGGTAATTTTCGATCGTTTAACAAAGTCAACACACTTTATCCTGGTACATATGGACTTTTCATTGGATAGATTAGCTAAATTATATGTCTCTGAGATTGTAAGGCTACACGGACTGCCAATCTCCATTATCTCAGATAGAGACCCACGATTTACATCTTGATTTTGGAGTAAGTTGCATGAAGCTCTCGGCACTCGTTTACACTTTAGTACAACATTCCATCCTCAAACAGATGGACATTCTAAACGTGTGATACAGATCCTAACAGACATGCTTCGGTGTTGTGTACATGAATTTGGAGGTAACTGGGAAAATTACTTACCTTTGATTGAATTTGCTTACAATAACAGTTATTAGTCCAGTATTAAAATGGTGCCGTATGCGGCTCTATATGGTCAAAAGTGTAGAACTCCATTGTATTGGACAGAGTTAAGTGAGAAAAAGATACATGGAGTTGACTTGATCTGAGAGACCGAAGAAAAGGTGAAGATAATTCGATACAGTTTGAAAGCAGCCTCTGATCGTCAAAAGTCATACGCTGATTTAAAACAAAAAGAAATAGAAATTCCATTTGGTGACAAAGTATTCTTGAAAGTGTCGCATTGTAAGAAAGTTTTCCAGTTTGGATGCAAAGGAAAACTGAGTCCACGATTCATAGGCCCATATGAGATTATTGAAAGAATTGGGCCTGTTGCATATCAGTTAGCGTTACCTCCGGAGCTTGATAAAATTCATAATATGTTTCATGTGTCCATGCTACGACGATATCGATTGGATCCTTCACAAATTATTACTCCAATAGAACTTAAGATTCAGCTTGATATTGTAACACCCCTAACATTTTGCATTCATTTCGCAAACATCATAACATCAAAGTCACACATCATTATAGAGTCGCTTACGAAGGTCAACGAGACCTTAATCATGATAAATTTTTTGAAACTTAAATATTTTTCAAAGTTATAAAGGTTAGACGCCCGTGTGAATAGGCCGTGTGCCTCACACGGCATTAAACACACCCATGTGTCGAGACTAAATCGAGCTCATACAAAATTTTTTGAACTTAAATATTTTTCAAAGTTATAAAAGTCAGATGCCCGTGTGAATATGCCGTGTGCCTCACACGGCATTAGACACACCCATGTGTCTAGGTAGTGACAAAACAAGGCATACATACTGACTGGTCCACACGGCCATAAGACATGCCCATGTGCCTTGGCAATGGTCGAAACTTACTTAGGTCACATGGCTAACCACACGTCTGTGTGTATAACCCCTATAGCCTTTGCAATGACCACACATACCCATGTACCAAAGCTGTGTGCCACACACGGCCACTAGACACACCTATGTGTCTAGGCTGTGCTCGAGACTAACTTGTATAACTAAGTTACAACAGGCACATGGTCGAGACACACGCCTGTGTGCTCAACCGTGTGGGGTGAAATTGGGCTTGGTTTAAGCCACATTTCTCACCTATCTCAAGCACACCAAAACCACAACATTTTTGCATCATTTATAGGCAACCATTTCATACATATTCCATAACATCCAAATACCATTCAAATCACTACTCAATGCCACAACCTAAATATACCAAAATCATTAAAACTCAAATAAGTTTCAAAAGTATAATCTCATCATCTTATCACCTATTTCATACCAAAAAATTCACCATTACAACATTTCACAATTAAACCATCACATAAGCAATATATACATTATATAACTTACTTAGCAAACACACCATTTAAGCCAACTTAAGAAGCCTTACATATCAACATCTTCAAGCCACAACTCATGGCTAATATTCACAACACAAAACATGCCAAAATGAAACTAGCTTATACATGCCATATACCATATATACAACTTTCAAAATGGTACCAAAATAGATGTCCGATAGTGTGAATGAGTTGCTGACGATTCTTGGATTCGAGCTAGCTTTATAACACTGTAAAATAGAGAACGTTTCACACAGTAAGCTTTCAAGCTTAGTAAGTTCGTAACAAATATAATCAACAGTTTATATAATACGAAACATCATCTAAAAATCACTAAGTAACTTTTAAATTTTATGTGATTAGGTTCTTTTTATCAAATCGGGCACACAAACGATAAAATTTTTACACAAGATTTTTGCAAACATCAATTCACATATTATAAGCACTAAAAATAATATTAAAATATTTTTTGACTCAGATTTGTGGTCTCAAAACCACTATCTGACTAGAGTCTAAATCGGGCTGTTACAACTCTCCTCCTTAGGGATTTTCGTCCTAGAAAATCTTACCAGTGAATAGTTTTGGATATTGTTTTCTCATAGCATCCTCGGGTTCCCACGTGGCTTCTTCAACCCCGTGCCGATGCCACAAAACTTTCACTAATGCATTTTTCTTATTTCTCAACTCTTTGATCTCACAAACTAAAATCTGTATCGGTTCTTCATCATAAGACATATCAGAAAGAATTTCAACCTCAGTCGGAGAAATGACATGCGAAGGATCTAATCTGTATCTTCGTAGAATCGATACGTGAAACGCATTATGAATCTTTTCTAGCTCTGTTGGCAACAACAATCTATAAGCAACCGGCTCGATACGCTTAATAATCTCATACAACCCGATGAACCTCAGACTCAATTTGCCT
Organism: Gossypium hirsutum; assembly: GCF_007990345.1. NCBI lineage: Eukaryota > Viridiplantae > Streptophyta > Magnoliopsida > Malvales > Malvaceae > Gossypium > Gossypium hirsutum. Next base: position 21,464,292 of record NC_053429.1, read on the forward strand.
TTTTTGCCGAATCGGAATACTTTCTTCCATGGAGATACTTTCAGAAACACTTTATCACCGATTTCAAACTCAATATCTTTTTGTTTTAAATTTGCATACGATTTCTGACGATCCGCAACTACTTTCAGACTATCTTGTATTAATTTTACTTTTTCTTCTATTTCTTTGATCAAATCAACCCCGTTAATCTTATTCTCACTAAGATCTGACCAATACAATGGCGTACGAAATTTTTTACCATATAAGGCTTCGTATGGTGCCATTTTAATGCTCGATTGAAAACTATTTTTATACACAAATTCAATCAATGGAAAATACTATTCCCACGCACCTTCAAACTCAAGAATGCTACATCTTAACATATCCTTGAGTATCTGAATAATCCGCTCAGATTGTCCATCCGTCTGTGGATAAAAAGCAGTGCTAAAGTGTAGTTTCACACCTAAAGCATCTTGTAGTTTCTTCCAAAACCGTGATGTGAACCTTGGATCTCTATCCGATACAACAGAAATAGGTACTCCGTGCAATCTCAAAATCTGAGAAATCTACAACTTAGCAAGCTTTTCAAGTGAATAATCTGTACGAACCGGGATGAAATGAGCCGATTTAGTCAATCTATCAACAACAACCCAGATTGCATCTTTCTTACTAGGTGTCAGAGGTATACCCGATACAAAATCCATCGTGATTCTGTCCCATTTCCACTCCAGAATCATAATCGATTAAAGTAATCTAGACGGAACTTGATGTTCAACTTTAACTTGTTGACAAATCAAACATTTCGAAATAAATTCTGAAATATCTCATGTCATACCATGCCACCAATAAAGCTATTTCAGATCATTATACATTTTAGTACTACCCAGATGAACAAATAGACGACTATTATGAGCTTCTTTCAAAATCATCTAAATAAACTCTGGAGTTCTCGAAACACAAATTTTCCCTTGAAATCTCAAACAATCGTCATTATCAACTCAAAATTCTGAATCGGTATTCAAATCACATTGAACCCGTTTTGCTAACAATTCATTATCAATCTTCTGATCCTCGTAAATCTACTGAATAAATAACGGTCTTGTTTTCAACTCAGCTAAAACTGAACCATTATCAGAAAAATTTAACTGAGTATTCATCGCACACAATGCAAACAATGATTTCTGGCTCAAAGCATCAGCAACAACATTTGCTTTTCCAAGATGATAATCGATAACAAGCTCATAATCTTTTAACAACTCTAACCATCTTCGCTGTCGTAGATTCAGATCTTTTTGAGTCTTCAGATATTTTAGGCTTTTGTGATCGGAATAAATGTGACATTTCTCACCAAACAAATAGTGGCGCCAAATCTTCAACGCGAACATAATAGCTGCTAATTCTAGATCATGAGTCGGATAGTTCTTTTCATGAGACTTCAACTGTCTTGAGGCATAAGCAACGACTTTGCCTTCCTACATCAAAACACAACCTAAACCATTCAAAGGTGCATCGCTATAGATCACAAATTCTTTACCCGATTCTGGCTGAATTAACACCGGAGCTTCGGTTAATAGAGCTTTCAACTGATCAAAAATTTTCTGGCACTTTTCAGACCATTCAAATTTCATATATTTTCTAAAGCAATTTCATCAACGGAGTCGCAATCATTGAAAGCCTTTTACGAATTGTTGATAATAACCAGCAAGTCCAAGAAAACTACGGACTTAAAAAACATTTCTCGGAGGGTTCCAATCCAAAATAGCAGAAATCTTGTTCGGATCAACTCGGATACCAGATGCCAACACAACATGCCCAGAAAATTGACTTATCATAACCAAAATTCACATTTGCTAATCTTCCGCATATAACTGCTTATCTTGAAAAGTCTGTAACACTATTCTCAGATGTTCAGCATACTCAGTTTCATCACGTGAATAAATCAAAATATCATCAATGAATACGACAACAAATCGATCTAAATATGGTATTCTGTTCATCAAATCCATAAAAATATCAGGTGCATTCATTAATCTGAAAGGTATAACTAGAAACTCATAGTGTCTGTACCTCGTTCTGAATGTAGTTTTTGGAATGTCTAAATCTTTTACTCGCAACTGATAGTAACTTGATCTCAGGTCTATCTTTGAAAACATAGTAGCTCCTTGGAACTAATCAAACAAATCATCTATCTGTGGTAAAGGTTATTTGTTCCTCATCGTCACTTTATTGAGCTGTCATAATCCATGCACATTCTCATAGTTCTGTCTTTCTTTTTCACAAATAAAACTGGTGCACCCCAGGGAGGATAACTCGGTCGTGCGAAGCCTCTATTTTTCAATTCTTGCTACTAAACTTTCAACTCTTTTAATTCAGTCGGTGCCATTCTATACGAAGCTATTGATAGCAGAGTTGTTCCAGACACTAACTCAATACCAAATTCAACCTCTCGGATTGGTGGTAAACCTGGTAATTCTTCAGGAAACACAACTGGGCAATCACACACAACTGGTACTGATTCAATCTTCTTTTCAGCCACTTTCGTGTCAAGTACATAAACTAAATAAGCTTCACAACCCTTTCTCACATAATTCTGAGCTAACATCATTGAAATCACTGCTGACAATCAGTTCAAAACATCTGATTCAATTCAAATAATCTAATTACTCTGACATCTCAAATCAATCATCTTTCGTTTGCAATTTACAACAGCATCATGCATCGATAGCCAATCCATACCCAGAATTATGTCAAACTCGTCAAATGGTAACAACATCAAATCGGCCGGAAATCAATTATCCAGAATCATCAAGCCAATGGCTTGTACACTTTATCAACCAATACACACTTGCCTAAGGGGTTCGATACCCTAATTACAAATTCAATAGACTCTACAGGCAAAGTCTTACTGGATACCAAATTCACAGATATATACGAATGAGTAGACCTTTGATCTATCAATGCAATAATGTTAGTAACATAGAGCGTAAAAGTACCAGTAATAATATCTGGAGATGACGCTTCTTCTCATGCTCGAATGCGTAAGCCCATGCAGGTGCTCTAGCATCAGATCTTGCTGCAGTGTCTCGCGTCACACCTTTACCACCACTCACATTTCCCGTGTTTCTCAGTGGTCTAGCTCTAGTTGCAGTGGTCTACCTTATGTTCTGAGCATTATCTTTTTCAGCTAACTCTGGGAAATTTTTTATAAAGTGATCTCATGAACCACAACTGTAACAAGCTCTGTTATTATTTTTCCCCCAGCAATCTCGAAAATGTCTTCTTCCACATTGTTTACATTCAGGCTTTACATCCTTTGCGTTACCAACACTCGATACTGAGGTAGTTTGAGTCTAAGGGTTAGTATATTGTTTTCCCTGATCTCTATTCTGATATCCCACTAAAGCTATCGATCGATCAATAAAATCTCTAGATTTCTTTAACAAGGAATGATAAGATTTATTCATTGATCTCTTTCTCGAATCTCTAGCCTCTGAATCAGCTTTTCTCTTTTCTTCACTGAGATCCTCGGTTTACAGGCCTTCTCAACCAATACTACGAATTCTTTCAGTTCAAGTATCCTGACTAACAGTTTCATGTCTTCGTTCAATCTATCAACAAATCTTTTATGTATGATCTCTTCAGTAGACACAAATTCCCGGGCATATTTTCTTAAACGTATGAATTCTCTTTCATACTCAGTAACGGTCATCCGGCCTTGTTTTAATTCTAGAAACTCTTTTTTTTTCTGATTTAGGAATCTCTGGCTTATGTACGTTTTTCGAAACTCGGTTTGAAAGAATTCCCAGGTAAGTCGTTCTCTAGGAACCATCGATGTCAACGGTTTCTACCAGTGATATGCATTATCTCTGAGAAAAGATACTACACATTAGATACATTCTTCTAGAGTACAGGACAATTCATCAAATACTCGGATAGTGTTCTCAAGCCAAAACTCAGCCCTCTCAGCATGTTCATCAACTGTAGCCCGAAACTCTTCAGCCCTGTGTTTACGAATCTTATCAACAGGTGGCTTACTCAATTGAATCATATCTATTACTTGTGGCACAACTGGGACTTGTTGAGGAACAGGTGGGGGTAGATGTTGTTGAGCAGTCGGATTCGCTCGTACGAATTTCGTGAACCACTCAGTCATCATTTGGAAGAAGGCTTGCTTAGCCTCTCCTCCCTGACTACTAGATATCAGCCTAGATTCAGCCAGCGCTGCCCCTTGAGCAGGAGCGGGTGCATTGCTCTCAACATCATCAGCTATCACTCGTTCGAAATCTATTTGTTATATGGAAAACACATTTTAACTTTCAGGGATCATCACACTATCGCAATTCATATATATGGCATGTATAGCTAGACTCCCACACAATACATTAGTCCTAGAATCGACTAAACTGTAGCTCTGATACTAATCAAATGTAACACCCCTAACCCGTATCCGTCGCCGGACCAGGGTAAAGGGGCATTACTGAACATATCTAAACATTTTGCATTCATTTCACAAACATCATAACATCAAAGTCACACATCATTATAGAGTCCCTTACGAAGGTCAACAAGACTTTAATCATGCTTTAGAAAAGGGTCGGGACTAAATCAAGCTCATACAAAATTTTTTCGAAACTTAAACATTTTTCAAAGTTATAAAGGTCACACGCCCGTGTGAACAAGCCGTGTGCCTCACACGGCATTAGACACATTCATGTGTCTAGGCCGTGGCAAAACAGGGCATATATATTGACTTGTCCACACGGCCTTAAGACATGCCCGTGTGCCTTGGCCGTTGTTGAAACTCACTTAGGTCACATGGCTAACGACACGCCCGTGTGTCTAGCTCGTGTACCCTTTAAAATGGTCACACACGCCCATGTACCAAGGCTGTGTGCCACACACAGCCACCAGACACGTCCATGTGTCTAGGTCGTGCTCGAGACTGACTTGTATAACTAAGTTATAGTAGGCACATGGTCGAGACACAAGCCCGTGTGCTCAACCATGTAGGGTGAAATTGGGCTTGGTTTAAGCCACATTTCCCACCTATCTCAAGCACACCAAAACCAAAAATATTTCTCCATCATTTATAGGCAACTAATTCAACCATTTCATACATATTCCATAACATCCAAATACCATTCAAATCACTACTCAATTCCACAACCTAAATATACCAAAATCATTAAAACTCACATATGTTTCAAAAGTATAATATCATCATCTTATCACCTATTTCATACCACAAAATTCACCATTACAACATTTCAAAATTAAACCATCACATAAGCAATATATACGTCATATAACTTACTTAGCAAACACACCATTTAAGCCAACTTAAGAAGCCTTACATATCAACATCTTCAAGCCAAAAATCATGGCTAATATTCACAACACAAAACATACCAAAATGACACTAGCCTATACATGCCATATACCATATATACAACTTTCAAAATGGTACCAAAATAGATGTCCGATAGTGAGAATGAGTCGCTGATGATTCTCGAATTTGAGCTAGCTTTATAACACTATAAAACAGAGAACGTTTCACACAGTAAGCTTTAAAGCTTAGTAAGTTCGTAACAAATAGAATCAACAGTTTATATAATACGAAACATCATCTAAAAATTGCTAAGTAGTACACAAATCATCTTTCAATTCTATTCCATCACACTTAACATGTTCATACAAGTTTCTTAAGCTTCATACACATAGCATCATCTACCACATAGGTATCGTACATACCTGATCTTTCCCGTATTATTTATTTAATTCTCACCTTTTTGTTCCATACATTAATTCATTCGGAAGTCTTTCCACGCTTCAAGAATTCACACACTTAGTGCTTTAATGGTTAGCCGAAGCTATAAGGATCGCGCACACTTAGTGCCATCTCAAATAACCGAATCTATCTCAGTATCGCACACTTAGTGCCTCATATAACCGAAGCTATTCCAGTTTGCACATTTAGTGCTATTTATAGCTGAAGCTGTTTGAATCGCACACTTAGTGCCGAACATAGTCGATATCATCATGTTTAAACCAAGCTCAAATAGATACAATATATATATTATCAAAACATTAAAACATAAATTGTAACATCATTTATCACGTACGAACTTACCTCGTACTCGAAATTGATGATTTGGATCATTTACTCGATTACCTTTGATTTCCCTCGATCTAAATCTGAATTCCTTTTTTCTTGATCTATATTGTAACACCCCTTACCCGTACCCGAGGCTGAGATAGGATATCAGGCATTACCGAACATATACACGGTCATTCATGCAAAAATTTGGGCTATAAAATTTTTTCTTTAAAACAACTTCATTCATACATTCACAAATTATCCCTAATATGGGCCTACGAGGCCCAAAACAACTGTCAAAAAAGGATTGGGACTAAATTGGGAAGTTTTTGAAATGTTTGGGAGATTTCCCGTAAGACAGGGGACACGCCCGTGTCCTTTGGCCGTGTAACTCTCTGACTATGACGTCAGCATCAATTTAGTGTCACATGGCCGTGTGGCCAGGCTGTGTGGTCAATTAAAATTAAGTGAATTTTTCATAAAAAAGGTGCAGACTTTGCATGGCCAGAGTACACACCCATGTGATTAGGCTATGTCCCTCACACGCCCAAGAAAAATGCCCGTGTCTTAGCCCTGTGTTTACTACTGAGCTTACTGACTTGCAAAATTAGGGTACAAGGGACACATGGCCATTCAACACGCCCGTGGGGCACGGTCTAGACACATACCCATGTGTCTGCTCGTGTGGACCATTTAAAGGCTATTTTCCAAGCCATTGGACACCCTTTTTCATCCATACACACTTATATATTTCATGGACAGTTAACATGGTATATAATTACACTTAAACATCCTTGACAATTCATACATGTAAACCTTATTACTCTTGCTCAAGTTACACTTCTTGTATTGAGGTTATCATTAGCACATTCCACATTTTATACTTAGGCCATGATATAACCACATACCATTTTATGCCATAACCATTCTCAAGTTATTGGGCCTCATTTTACACATCCATTCATGCTAGGCTATACAATCACAACACAAGAAACATTTAAACCTAAACATGTATATTTAGTAGGGTTACCACCCATATCAATATGAGCCACATCTCTTGGCCGTATACAAAATGAATTAGCATATCTTCATAAGCCATTTCTTTGGCTAACCAAATGACACATATAAAAAATTGATAAAAAATCCTATACATGGCATTATATCAAAATGAATGTTTCTTTATACCAAAATGAGACTTGTTACTAGTGTGATCAAGGCTCCCACAGTCTTCCAAGCTCCACGAGTCCACGAACTCTACAAAATAGGGAAAAATGATATGGGGTAAGCATTGACATGCTTAGTAAGTCCATATAACAGGAAAGTAAACTTACTAGTTATTTTAACATACAACCACATTAAATAGGCAATCCATCAAGTATAGAATATTTTCCGTAACACATGCACTCAATCATCAGGATTAAACACATAGTAATATATAATAATGGACGATTAGTAGATGAGCTCATCATAACAAAAATCTCAATTCCACTTGTCATACTAATCTCGTTGAATTTCTCAGAATGTCGATGGATAATCTTTAGTACACTGATGGAGTACTAAATCATTTATCATCAATTCATATTAGTGACCTTTTCAACAGTCACACTCCCGCGAACCTCATTATTTTACGGTGGGATTACCAGTCTAGGCTAAATCCCCCGTAGTATAAACTCATAGAGTAATGTCAGGATTACCAGTCCAGGCTAAATCCCCTGCAACGACAAATACTCTAATGAGCTTAGATCTGAATTACCAGTCCAGGCTAAATTCAGATCCTAATTCAGATTACCCGTCCAAGCTAAATCGATTTAAAACACATATTCTTCGGGAGGCCAGATCACATAAGGAACACCCGTCCGGGTAAGATCCTTTTTACCGTTAATTTATTTTCAAGAATTCCATCGGATACCGTTTTCATTCAACCGAGATATTTAAATCCTTTTTAATCAATACAATCATGTTTTATGAATTATTATAAATTGAGTATCAAAATTTATATCACATTCAAGAATATACATTTAAGTATTTAAAAAGTATTACTTTGAGTTACATGAACTTTCTTGGAAGATGTTTCGGATTTGGATTTCTGTTATTCCGAAACCTTTTGTTTTCCACGGTCAACCTCTAGAATTGGTATCTCGAGGTCTATATAAACAAATAAATTATTATTCTATCTCAGTATTCAAATTCAGCCCAAAATTTCATTCTTGGGCAAAATGACCACTTTACCCCTAACCTTTCACATTCTTACAATTTGGTCCTAATGCTCGTAAAACGAAATACATGTATTTTCTTGGTTACCCAAGCCTAGCTGAATCTATTCTAAGCTCATATCAGTCCACATTTTCCTCTATTTCATATTTCTACCACACATTTTGTACCTTTTACAAATAAGTCCCTTATTAGTGTTTTCATGAAAAATCATCTAGTAAAAGATGTTTATCTAACATCTAACTTTCATAATCCTCCATAAATCATCAAAGAACAATCATCTCATGCATGGGTCAAATTTCTAACATAAACCCTAGCTTGAAATATGGTAGAAATGGATAGAGCATGTTTTGAAGATCTCAAAAATGTAAAGAACATTAAAAATGGGGCTAGGAGTCACTTACTACAAGCTTGAAAATGTCAAAACCCTAGCTTATGAAACCCTTGTAAAATTCGGCAGCCACAAGGAAGAAGATAAGTGAATTTTGCTTTGATTTTCCCTTTTTATTTCATTTATTACTAAATGTCCAAAATGCCCTTCCTTACTAAACTTTCAAAAATTTCCATCCATGCCCATTTTTGTCCAAAAACTTAGAATTTGGGCTAATTGCTACTTAAGACCTCCTAGTTAATAGTAGAAAGCAATTTCATACAAATTATTTCTAGAACACAAGTTTCGCAATTTATTCGATTTGGTCCCTAATTTTCAATTGAACACCTTACACCTAGAATTTCTTCATGAAAATTTCACACATGCAGGCTTTCATGTCCTAGACCTCAAAACAATCATAAAACAAGTATTTTTACGTCAAATTTTGTGGTCCCAAAACCACCATTCCGACTAGGCTCTGATTTGGGATGTTACATATATGCATTCAAAAGTAACCATTTTATTCAACAAATCATTCAATTTAATCCATATACACATATTTAGTGCATTTTACAAATTAGCCCTCACATTTTCATATTTTGACAATTTAGTCCCTAATTCACAAAACTCCAAAATATACAAAATTCATCACAATCATGCCTTAGCCGAATCTTCCTATGATCCCTAGCAGCCCATATATTTCAATTCTTTCACATTTTAGTCCTTCAAAATCTTATTTTAACAATTTAGCCCAAATTACTCAAATTCATCAAAAATTCAAAGACAAAACATATTAGCCCAACATCAAGCTTCTATATACTATCATTAAACTTCATAAAACTCATACTTTCATCAATGGCATAACTCAAAATCATCAAAAAAATCAAAAATTGAGACATGGGCTTGATAGATTACTAAACAACGATTACAAAAACGTAGAACTTATCAAAAACTGATTAAAAACACATACCTTAATTAAATCTCAAAGTGTCGAAACCCTAGAACTCTTTTTCTTTCTCTTTTCTTTGTATTTTCAGAAATATAGGATGATAATGAACCAAATCTTATGTTTCGTTTTATTATTATTAACTTAAATACTAAATTACTTATATAACCTCAATTATAAAACATGAAATCCATTTAATTCATGTCCATAATAGTCCACTCATAAGTTTAATGGTCGATTAACCACATAAGGACCTCTCAATTAAAGAGACATAGCAATTAGGCACACTTAACATATAGCAAGCAACTTTTAAATTTTATGCGATTAGGTTCTTTTTATCAAATCGGGCACACAAACGAGAAAATTTTCACACAAAATTTTCACAAACATCAATTCACACATTATAAGCACTAAAAATAATATTAAAATATTTTTAACTCAAATTTGTGATCCCGAAACCACTATTCTGACTAGATTCAAAATTGAGCTATTACAGATATGACTTACAATAAGGAACCGATTAAGATACTGGCATATGAGACGAAAGAGCTAAGAAATAAAAAAGGTGTCTTTGGTAAAAGTCCTCTGGAAACGACATGGATTAGAGAAAGCTACTTGGGAGCCTGAGGATACCATGAGGAAGCAATACCCTAACCTCTTTTATGTTAAGAATTTTTTAGGACAAAAATTTCTAAATGGGGAGAGTTGTAACAGCCCAATTTCGGTGAGGTCGGAACAGTGATTTCGAGACCACAAATCTGAGTCAAAAATAAAAATTATTTTATTTTATTTTATTCATGGCATCATGATAGGAAGCTCACATGAAAATTTTGATACGAAAATTTTATCGATTGTGTGGTTGATTAGGTAAAGGACTAAATTGCATAAAATGTAAAAGTTATATTCTAGTAGATGTAGGTATCAAATAGCTATGGAATTCGAAGCTTAAGGTCCTTATATGGTAATTAGACCATTGAAGAGTAGTTAGTAGTATTTTAATGACTCATCCATGGAAAAATTAGAAAAGGCAAGGAACTAAATTGGAAATCACTAAAATTAAAAGTTGAAAATTAAATAAAAAAATATTAATCTAATTTCATATCATCTTCCCCAAAATTTCTATGGAAACCCTAGGAGAGAGGAAGACAAATTACCAAGCTTAAAAAGGTATAAAATCAAGTCCCGTTTTTAATAATTTTTATATTTTTGAAACCGAGATAGTCTAATCTTTCTATTTAGGGGATTAATTTGAAAAGTTGTCAAGGTATGAAATTTGAATCATGGATGAATATGCTGAAAATTAGAAATTTATTGTAGAAAATGAAAAGTTATTCATAGATAAACAACTTTTACAAAGCAATTTCTGATGATTTAGGGACTAAAATGAAAATTAGTAAAAACCCATGGAAAATTATGAAATTTATGAATAATGTGTGCTATAAATGTTGTTTATAAATTTTGGCTAGGCTTGGAAAGAGGGTTAAATTTCATAAATTTCATTTTTCGAGCCTAAGGACGAAATCGGTATTTTTGAAAAGGATATGGCAAAATGGTAATATTTTCTAGGATGCAATAGAATGCAAATGTATATGAAATGTGATAGTTTAATAGTTAACTTTATCCATATAGATTCGGAAAGACCAACTACGGAACTAGATCGAGGAAAGCAAAAGGTTCTGGATTAGTTGAAATTCAAAAACGAAAATTTTCAAGGTAAGTTCGTGTAACTTAAATATGTATGTTAATATGATTGAATTGAATTGTATGATTGTGTTGTTATGTGTGAGATGATATTTATACATAATGAAATAGTTTTAAATTGTGTAATATGGACAAATTCTTGTGTTCCGGTCGAATGTTGAATTTTGATGGGTTGAAAATAATAGTGCATATGTTGCAAATAAAATTTAGCCTGGACAGGTAATTCTAATGTAAGCCCTCTTGAGTTAGGTTATAAATTGGATTTAGCCCGGACGGGTAATCCATATTAAGCTCTTTAAAGAATATGCTATGGATAGGATTTAGCTTTGACTGGTAATCCTACTGTAAAATGTACGACTCAAGGGTGTGCCTTTTCATTATGTACCCAATGGGTACTTTTGCACATGTGTATATTACTCAAACAACCATCGAGATTTCAATAGTTCGACAGAAAAGACTCTTGAAAAGTGGAAAGGTGAAATTAATGGAAGCTTTTATTATGATGAGCTCATCTATGTTTACTTTATATTCATATGAGATTATGTGACTAACTTGTTTGAATAAGTTTATGTGTTTAGGTAACTTACCCAAAATTGATGGAATATATTTATGAGTGCTTGTGTTAATAAATAAGACATGTGTAACAGCCCATTTTTAGTCAAATAGGAACAGTGACTTCGGAACCACAAATATGAAGTCAAAATATTTATTTTATTATTTTATTAAAGTTTAAATCATGATACAATTATTGTGTGAAAGTTTCGTAAAGAAATTTTACTGTTTGAATGGTTAATTCGAGAAAAAGGACTAAATCGCGTAAAGTGTAAAAGTGGAGTTCTATTAGCTAAAACTATGTAATAGCTATAGAACCTTAAAATTAAGGTCCTTAAGTGGTGATTAGACCATTTTAATTATGAGTGGGAAAAGATGGACAAGCATTAAGTGATTTTTAAGTTATATTAATAAGGTTAATTTGGTAATATGTTTAATAAGGTTAAATTAAATAAAAAAACCTTTTTATTCATCTTTCTTCATCTTTGTTGCCAAAATTTTGAAAGAAAAGAAATCCAATCTTTAGTTTTTCCATTTGGTCACTTTGAAAGCTAGATTAAGGTATGGTTTTAGCTCGATTTTTAATGATTTTTACGTTTTTGAGATTGTTGCTTCGTATTCTAGCTAGCCCATACATTAGATTTTGAAACTGTTAAAAGATTTAACATGTTAACATTATTGAATTTTTGAATAAATTGATATTGATGATAGATTATGATGGTTTATTGATAGATTTATTAGTTTTGTAAAGTGATTTTTGACAAAAATGTCAAAAAGGGATTAATTTGTGAAAATGTAAAATGTGGTTGTTAAAAGTGTGAATAAATTGAAAATATGGGCTGCTAGTAACATGTATTAAATTTGGCTAAGCATGGGTTTGTACTAAATTGCATGAAATTGCAATTTTATGTTATAAGGACTAAATTGTAAAAATGTGAAAGTTTAGCGACAAATGTGTAAAATAGCCCTGATGTATGTTTTGGACTAAATTGAATAAATAGTTGATTAAATAAGCTGATTTTGATAATATATAGATCAAGAAAAGTTGAGATTAGGATTAGATCGGGGAAAAGGAAAAGTGGACGAATAGTCAATAATTTCCATCCGAGCAACTCGAGGTAAGTTCGTATAATTAGAATCGAACTTTTAAATACTGGTAATTATTTGAAATGAATGTATATAATTGAGTAATTGATCTACTTGAAATATGAATGCCTTATTGATATAGTCTGATGGTTACCGAGCCCCGTTTGAACCATAGGAATTCGTAGGATACGAGTGACATGTCACTAGGGTTACCGTTTAGGTTGAGATCCTGCATGTGTTACGGACTCACCGTAGCTCATATGAGCTTACAGATATATCAATTTGTAAGAGTTTACTATTTTCAGCTCATCAGAGCTTACTGTTTTTAGCTCGTCAGTGCTTATCGTTTCAGCTCAATAGAGCTTACTATCCATCAGATCAGGAGGAGCTTACTGATCATAGCTCGAAAGAGTAGAAATGATAATGAATTGATGGATTACTAATTTATATACGTAATGTATATCACCAGAGTATCCCTTGAAATTCTAATAGGTTCAACGGGCATAAATTCTGTTATTGGTTATGTGAAAAAGCTATGTGTTATACGGATGAATTACTGTTATATGGATGAAGTACTGTTTAAATGGATGAGTTACTATTATCGAATGATTTACTGTTTATATGATTGAGAGTGAAATGATACGAATGATGTACATGATATATGACTTTGATATGATACAATGTATTGAGTATTAAATTGAGATAATGGATGATTACATGCACTTATGTGACTAACTTGTTGATGAATGCTTGTGTATAGGCATTTGGAAAGTGAATTTGATATACTTTGTTTAATTTTTTGATTATGTATAAATGGTAAGTTAAATTCAGAATTATACGGGCTTAATAAGCTATAAAGCTTACTCTGTTTCTTTTCCATGTTTTATAGAGGTTCGATAGCTCACTTGATTCGGATAAGTCAGAGTTACGCACCACACTATCCAGTTGCCGATTGGTACCTTTGAACTCATGGATATTTATAAATATGGCATGTATAGGCTAGATATAAATATGATAGTTATGGTTACTTGAGATAGTGATTTTGGTACATGTTGTGGTATAAGTTAAAGCCATGTGATTTGGCTTAACTTGGTATAATGTTTTGGTTGTGTATAAGTATTCAAATATGGTATGTTTTGGTAAGTAGTAGATGGAATGGAAATATGCAAATGTTGTCTTGATATGTTGTAGGCATATGAATGGAAAATGAATGATATTAATTAGGTATTTGAATATTATGTTGAATTAGTATAAAATGCGTATGAAATGTTGTAGATTGGCTACCTAATGAGTTATAAAATATTGCAATTTATGTTTTTGCAGGTATGTAAAAATAGGGTGCCAAAATGACTTTGCAACTAGTCTATTTTTGTCCACATGGGTTGAGACACGGGCTGTGTCTCGACCGTGGGTGACACACGGTCATGTTACACGGTCGTGTGTCCCCTGGTGTTGAAATTAAAATGAAGTCAGTATAGTCCACACGGTCTCACACACGGGCGTGTGACTGTGTGGTACAAGTCAGCACATGGGTGTGTGACTTCGTCGTGTTGCATAAGTCAGTATACCCTATAGGTTTGGCATAGCCTAGCACACGGCCTGGCACACGGGTGTGTGTGGCCACTTCGAAGGGCACAGGGCTAGACATACAAGCATGTGATCAGCTGTGTGACCCAAGTCAGTATCTACCCCTATTTTCACACGGTTGGTGACACAAGCGTGTCTAGTGGCCGTGTAAGACACACGGCCTACCCACACGGGTGTGTGTCCCCTGTTTTGAGAAAAATTTTCAAAGCTTCGTGAAAGTTTTATAAGTTATCTGTTTAGTCCCGAACCACTCTCAAAGCATGTTTAAGGCCTTGTAGGCTATTATAAGGGACAAATTGATTTAGAAAATGAGAATTGTATGAATTGATTGAATGTATGAGAAAAGTACGATTATATGTGTTATAAGTCCGGTAATGCTCTGTAAAGCTATTCCAGCATTGAATACGGGTGAGGGTTGTTACAATCGGTAAGTTTATTTCCCATTATACGGACTTACTAAGCATAAAAGGCTTACTCCATTTATTTTTCCCTATTTTATAGTGCTCAAAGCTCGAGAAGGTTGGAAATCGGTCGGAGCAGTCATCACACTATCCACTATCTCATTTTGGTATAAATAGAAATCTCATTTTGGTATAATGACATGTATAAGCTTAGTTGGCCAATGATGGCTTGTAATGGTCGTCTTGTAACCTAGCCATTGGAGTGGCTAAGATGGTTTAAGTTTGGCTATTTTAAAGTGATGTTTTGATAATCACATAAGTGCTTATTATGAGTTGGTTTGATTAGATTGTGTTAGCATATGAGTTTATGACATGAGTAAGTTTATATCTATTGATGTATCAGATAATACTATATGATTGATGTCAAATTTCATGTGAATATGATGTTGGATTTGTGGATTTATGCTTGTGAGTTTTAGTGCAGGAAAATGGTAAGTTTTGTGTGACAAATGAGGCTAGGAAATGGCCTTATTTTGTCCACATGGGAGTGTGTCTTGGTCATGTGTGACACACGGATTCTCCCATGGGCATGTGGTCTGGTCGTGTGACCTCTGCATCTTAAAAATGAGAAACAGAATGCTCAGATTTGGGCACATGAGCTGAGACATGGGCTTGTGTCTCAACCGTGTGGTTAACATGGCCTTGGACCTAGGCGTGTTACACGGTCGTGTGAAAACTACACCTAAATTTCGAAAATAAAAATTTACTACACGGCCTAGCACACGGGCGTGTGACTTGGCCGTGTGACTTCAATTTCTTCAAGCTTTAAAAGTGAGAGAGGTACAGGGTTAGGGACACGGGCATGTGTAGTACACGACCTGACCACACGGGCGTGTCCCAAGACCGCACGAGCGTGTGAGCCTTGCACCTAGGAAAATTTTTGGAATTTCGGAAAAAATTCCCTGAGTTCTCGATTTAGTCCCGATTTGATTCCAACACTCGTTTTGGGCCTCGAGGGTCCAAATAAGGGATGATATGTATGATCTTGGTAAATAAATAGTAATTTACATACATGTATGACCGTATTTTAGCATGCTATCTAAACTATAATGGATACATGTATGATTATATGATATGACACAACATGATTGTATGATGCAAATTGCATGAGGATGGGTTTATTATGATTGGAGGATGTGTTTTATTCTATAAGTTCTGCTACAAATCATTGATGTCTCTAAGCCTATTATACTGGCAGCTCTGCTGCAAACACTGTTTAGTTGCGCAACCGGTGCTAATTTTGGAGTGTAGGGATGGGTGGGTTGATTATATCCTTACATGGAGTGTAGGGTTGGACGGAGATGGAGTGTAGAGGATGGATGGGTAGGACTTGCATACTACTTACTGTTACTGCATTGTTTACATTACTGCAATGGGCCAAGGCCCAAACGCACGACTGTTTCTATATTGAGATGGGCTAAAGCCTAAACTGATATTGTCACTGTTACCAACAATGGCTTAGGCCCAGACTGTGTTTGTTTTCTGACAATTTGCTTATGTGGGACTACACACCGAGTTTTCGTAAAGTCACCCTTCTGCTTATCTGCACAGGTAATCCTTAGGCGGATCGGTGCTGCGAGGGACTCGAAGGTAGCCACACAATCGCTCATGCTTCCGTATTTGACTTTTAATTTATAAGTAATTTTAATTTGGGTATTTTTACTCTAATAAGGCCTCTATGGATTTTAACTTTAAATTGGGTTTTATTTACTTTGGTTTATAACTGCTAGCAGCAGGAAAGGATGCATGTTTTCAAAAAGATAATTTTTTTCCCAAGACAACACATTTACGCATCATGTTTTAAAAGTTTCCGCAATAATTAATGTTTTCAAATAAAAGGTGATTTAATACGAGTAATTCTTTTCTAAACAACTTACATTTTGGAAACAAACGACACATCTTAAAACCTTCGTCAAGATCAATAAGAGATTAATTATAGAATGGGTTTTTCAACGATATCGTATTTTACGAAAAACACTCCAATGTGACATCGCCAGATTCAACCATAACGTGTAGGCCGGATTTGGGGTGTTACATTTAGTGGTATCAAACCCAAGTTGCAAGACTCGGCTGTGGATTTGGGTTTCTTCCAAAACTTGGAATTTCCAAAAAGAACTGTTTCAAATGATTTGAAAGTATTTTGAAATATTTTCCTACTGAATGTGTATGGTCCTGTAAGTTCTCTCTGAAAACTGTATTTTGATTTTGACTAAAACTGCCATAGGTAGGATTACTGAGATTACAGTAGGTAGTTTACCGTACTGCAAACTCTTTAGTGGTGTATATTGAAACTATAGGGAAACTGGTAGACACCGATAGACACTGCGCTATGCGAAAATAAAACTCTATATTTTTTATACTGCCTCCATAAAACATCTGTTAATAAACAACTGGAACAGTAAACTGATCTGCATAAAACTGTTAATTCAAGATAAAATGCAATTCGATAATGAGCACCAGAGGTACTGGGTCTCTTGATCGTGCAGCTAGGGATGACGCACTGTCCCAAACAATGCTGCTAATTCTGGAGAGAGTCGCTGGACCCAATACTGGTATTATGGGTCGTAGATCGGTTACAAAACGACTCCGACCTAGTGGAGCTGGGATTTTTAGGGGTATTGCTGGAGTTTCCCTAAGGTGGCTGAGTATTAGATTGACATTATCTATAGACTGTATTGAAAACACTCAGGTTAAGTGTGGTAGTGTTTTGGAATTAGAGTGCGCAGCAGGAGCCTAGTGGTGTAGTCTGTGTATGCGACTGATCTGATAGTTGGAAATTTTGGGGACGAAATTTCTTTAAAGAGGGGTGAATTGTAACGCCCCAATTTTAGGCCTATAAGTATTAGGTCTTGAGCATGGGAACAGTTTGGAGGCTGCACATAAATATTTAGTTGAGCAAGAAAGTGACACACAACTGTGTATCTGTTTCAGTGGTTAAGTGTTCTGGGAAGAGTCTGAGAAGTCTTTGGTTCAAGCCTTGGCTTATGCAAAAGTTTTGTTTTTAAAAGAATAAACCTTGTCTCTAGTCAGTAGGCTTATAAATAAATGTGGGTATTTCATGACATAAAATACCTACTAGTATAAGGGTAAGTGGCGTGTGGTGTGTTCCATGAGGTCTGAAGTTCAAATCCTACAATGCGCAAGGGAGTGTTTTATTTGGCTATGAGTACATAGTAGTGCCCTAGGTTGACCGAAAATCTAAGGAGTTTGAAGGGAGTTCAAACTAGTAGGTTGGAGAGATTCGAGGAGGGGATCAAGGGATGGGTGGACGGTTTGAGTAATTTGAGGAGGAAAAATTGGGATTTGGTGAGGAGTAGGAGAGTTGTGCCGATTTTGGACTCCAAACACTCAAAGAATTCAGCTATGGTTAGTATTATTCTCTTAATTTCGGTTTCTGTTTTTTTTTGGGATCTTTTCACTTCTTTGTTGAGGCCGAACATTTCCTTGACCATTCGGGTTTTTTGTATGTTGCGACCGTAGTTTTCCTTTCGATCATTCTTTTGTTAAGCCGACCCCCTTTCTTACTCTACTTTTCCACTTTGCGTGTTCTCCCGTGCGATCTTTGGCTGAATACCCTACTTTAGTGTTGGCCAAATATTGCCTCTTCTTTTCTTTTCTCTTCTCTCTCTCAATCCTTTTCTCGTATCACCTTTTCTTTTGGATACTTAAGCTGATTATTTCATATCTCTTTCTCTCTATTTTGTTTTCGATTTTGACAATTGATAATCAACCAACCGGTGGGTGCACTCGGTTCTTCTCTGTTTTCTCTCCCTCTCCCTACCATAATAATTTGTGCTTCTAATAATTTCCTTGCTGCTATTTATTGCTAGGGGTGTGGTGTTGCTAGCCTTGCTTTTGGAGTATCGGGTAACTGGTTGGGGGTAGACTGATTGCTTCCTTTCCTCTACGCTTGGGGTATATTTCAGTAAGTGATTATTCCTTTCGTTCAATCTGATCGTGGGAATATATGTTAATCGGTGTCGGTTGGAATGCAGGTTATAATTTTGGAGCAAATGATTAGTCTCTTGCAATGGGTTAGGTGTGCAAACCCCAATCGATTGAGTTTAGGCAAGTGATAAGATACCGTTTTGTTAAGTGATATAGATTGGGATTGCTAATCTTGTTGCTAAAAAGATTAATGATGTTTTGTGTTTGAATATAGGTTGGTGTACTCAAGAACTATTCACACGTTTTCGAAAACAGGTGTGTAAACATTGCCCTAATCGTAAATCGGCAAAAGCCGATAATTGTGACTGTTAGTGCGACACGGGCGTACGCTCGCTTGTGTGGTAAAATGAACACATAAACGGGGGCAGTTGATCGTAGAGGCCACCACCAGCGATTTCGTGGGCTTATGTTGCTTTGGGCCATGTTGGGCCGAAATGGGCCGTGTGGGCCCTAGGGCTTGTGGGACCCACGCGGGTAAACCTCATAGACGTGTGGAGAATATTGCGCCAGGATGTGCAATCTACATGGCCAAGGCCGTTTCTGGGCTATGTGGGCCACACGGGTATGTGGGCCCACATGGGCGCGCATTATGGGCCTTGGGCCCATTTTCACTGTTTCACCGTTAAGGCAGCATGGGTCACCCGAGACGACTATGGACCTGCTGTTGGGTCGATAAGTATACCTAGACCCCTGAATTGACAAAATGAATGATTTACCCTTATGTGGTAAAATGACAGTTTTGCCCTTACGTGGTACAGTGACTGTTTTGCCCTTATATGTTAAAATGACTGTTTTGCCCTTATGTGGTAAAATGACTATTTTGCCTTTATATGGTAAAATGACCATTTTACCCCTTATATGGTAAAATGATTGTTTTTCCCTTATGTGGTGAAATGACTGTTTTGCTCTTATGTGGTAAGGTGACTGTTTTGCCCTTATATGGTAAGATGACTATTTTTCCCTATGTGATGTATATATGTTTAAACGTACATGTATGATCGTATTTTAGCATGCTATCTAAACTGTAATGGATACATGTATGATCCTCCGATATGACAAAACATGATTGTATGATGCATTGCATGGGGATGGGTTTATTATGGTTGGAGGAAGTGTTTTATACTGGAAGCTCTACTGTAAATCACTGATGGTTCTAAGCCTATTATACTGGCAGCTTTGCTGCAAATACTGTTTAATGCCGCAATTGGTACTAATTTTAGAGTGTAGGGATGGGTGGGTTGATTATATCCTCACATGGAGTGTAGGGTTGGACGGAGATGGATTGTAGAGTTTGGATGGGTAGGACTTGCATACTGCTTACTGTAACTGCACTGTTTACTGTTACTGTAATGGGCCAAGGCCCAAACACATGACTATTTCTGTATTGGGATAGGCTAAAGCCCAAACTGATATTGTCACTATTACTATCAAGGGCTTAGGACCAGACTGTGTTTGTTTTCTGACTGTTTGCTTATATAGGATTACACACTGAGTTTTCGTAAAGTCACCCTTCTGCTTATCTGCGCAGGTAATCCTTAGGTAGATCGGTGCTGCTAGGGACTCGAAGGTGGCCACACAACTGCTCATGCTTCCGTATTCGACTTTTAATTTATAAGTAATTTTAATTTGGGTATTTTTACTGTAATAAGGGCTCTATGGATTTTAACTTTAAATTGGGAATTATTTGCTTTGGTTTATAACTGCTAAAAATAGGAAAAGACGCGTGTTTTCAAAAAGATAAATGTTTTTTTCCTAAGACACCACGTTTATGCATCACGTTTTAAAAGTTTCCGCAATAATTGTAACACACTTTACCCGTACCCGAGACCAGGACAAGGTACGAGGCATTACAAAACAGAAACAAGGTATTTTCGAAAAATACAGGTCATAAAATTTCATTCCAAATTAAAATCGACCAAACAAAACTATTTTGTCCTTATCATGGACCTACGAGGTCCAAAACATGCATTAGAGGTAACCCGGAACTAAACTAAGAACTTAAGAAAATTCTAAGAAAGTTTCTAGGTTTAAGCCTCACACGCCCGTATCACTTACCCGTATGGAATTTTTAGAATTTATTTTTCATTTCGAACCTACAGGGGTTTTCACACGGCCGAGCACACGCCCATGTCCTTGGCCCATGTCCCTCACACGGCCTAGACACGCCCGTGTCATCGCCCGTGTATAAAAACTTGGACATTCTATTTATGACATTATCATTCATTTAGGGGTACACGGCCAAGGCACACGCTCGTACGCTAGGACGTGTCCTACACACGACTGAGACACACGGCCGTGTCTCTGCCCGCGTGTTTATTACCATGCATACTGACTTAGAAATTTTTGGTGCAGGAGACACACGGCCATTCAACACGCCCATGGGGCAGACCGTGTGTCCCACATGGCTTAGACACATGCCCATGTGTCTACCCGTGTGGACCTTTTTAGAGGCTATTTTCCAAGCCAATGGTCACCCTCAATCACTTATACATTCAAACACACTATATTACATGCAACATGACATATATGTGCACTCAAACATTCCACACCATGGCACTCTCACATCTTCATAATGTCATTTTATTGCACACTCATTTGCTACACCATTTCGAGGCATTCCACACCAAATTCATGCATTATTAAACTTGTTACCATAACTTCAAGTTGTGTATTCATGCATATAGTGTTTTTAAGATATTAGGTCATCCCTTATCCTTTAGCACCAGATTTATACTTTACCATGCATTCATCAATCAACCACACATCACATCATTATCATGCATTCACCAAGCAATAATATGTCCTACCATCAAAACACTAGCACATGCATGCATGGGTAATTAGATTTCAACCCAAATGATATGAGCCATATCACATGGCCATTACAAAATGAATCATCATTATCATAGGCCTTCACAAATTGGCCAAATAGCACGACACATATCACAAAATGAACAAGTTTCCTATACATGCCATACTCAAAATAATGATTTCACTATACCCAATAGTCTTTTGATAGTGTGATCGAGTACATCGACAAATTTTGATCCCCGAGCTAACTTGGTGGAACTACAAAGGATGGACAAAGAGAGGGGAGTAAGCATTAAAGCTTAGTAAGTCCATTTGCAAATAATATGCAATAGTGGTAAAAAATTAACATGCAAAAACATGATAATATATACATAGATTATTCTTTCATTCGAACCTCTTTGCTTACTCATCATATGCACATATATATACTTGCTCATCGTAAACCGATCTTTATTAAAGCATTACTCATAGGTCTAGCATACATATCTGTATTCATCCTAAGTATCCATGACCATACCTCTTTCATATGTCCTTCTTGGGACTCTGATTACATTCTTTACAATACCCATTGAACATTCGAAATACTATTGGATACACAGAAACCTTGCACATAAGTGCCTTATATACGAACGTAGCTGAAGCTACCACATAACATGTAACACATATTTAATGAACATGGACCTCTCAACGAGCTCGGATGTTACATGAATCTTATCCACCATGAACTCGGACCTCTCAACGAGCTCAGATGCTTGCATCCATAATGAACTCGAACCTCTCGACTAGCTCGAATACCACATATCTCACAAACCCGGACCACTCAATGAGTTCGGACTCCTTAGTTCCTAGTGACATGTCACTTGTATCCTAAGCTATTCCTAAGGTTCAAACGGGATTTTTTTCTCACTTGCATATAGTATCTCCATCATACTTGATCGTAACGTCGAAAATCATGACCATAATAACATTCATGCTTTCATAACAATCAATAAGCATATAATTCATAATTATAATAAAGCATTTATCACATTATATTAAAGCATTTAAAACATACTACCATACCACATTATTTGCATATGTACTTACCTCAGTACAAAACGATGGTAATCGAGCTTAGTCGTCGTATACTTTATTCTTTCTTAGATCAAGTCCCGAATCACATTTTTCTTGATCTATAATGCCAAATTTAACTTATTTATTATTCACATTATTCAAACGGGTCCATAAATAGCACTTTTTCAAATTTACATTTTGACTCCTAAACTTTCACATATTTATGATTTAGCCCTTAGGCTCGTAAAATGAAATTCATGCATTTTCTTGATTACCCAAGCTTGGCCGAACCTTTTCTATGCTTATATCAGCCCATATTTTCTTTTATTTCACATTATTATTACTCACTTTTTCACTTTTACAAATAAATCCTTCATTTAGGTGTTTTCACTAAAAATCACCTAATAAAAGATGTTCATCATGCATCAAACATTCATATTCCTCCATTAATCATCAAAATACAAGCATGTCATGCATGGTTCAATTTTCATAGATGAACCATAGCTCAAAATATAGCTGAAATGGGTAGATCATGTTACCGGGACTTCAAAAATATAAAGAACATTAAAAATGGGGCTAGAGAACACTTACTATTGAGCTTGGAAATGTTGAACAAAACCCTAGCTATGGTGTTTTGTGATTTTCGGCAGCCAAGGAGAAAGATGGACACATTTTTGGTTTGATTTTCCCTTTTTATTCTTTTAATTACCTAATGACCAAAATGCCCTTAAAGTTTCTCTTTCCAATTTTTTTCTATGCATGTCCATTTTTTCCAAAATTTTAGAAATTGCTCAAATAGCTAAATAGGACCTTCTAATTCATAATCTAATGCAATTTTATGCTTAAAGCTTCTAGAATGCAAGTTTTGCGCTTTATTCAATTTGGTCCCTAAAATGTAATTACACATTTTATGCATAGAATTTCTTCATTTAACTTTCACACAAGGATGCATTCATAACATAAACCTCATAATAATTATAAAATAGTTATTTATATCTTAGATTTGTGGTCTCAAAACCACTGTTCCGACTAGGCCCTAATTCGAGATGTTACAACTCTCCCCCCTTAAGGAATTATCGTCCCCGAAAATCTTACCGGTAAAAAGGTTTGGATATTGTTTCCTCATGGCCTCCTTAGGCTCCCATGTAGCCTCTTCAACTCCATGTCTTTTCGATAAAACTTTCACAAGAGCAACACTTTTGTTTCGCAATTGCTTGACTTCCCGAGCTAAGATCTTAACGGGTTTCGTACCATAAGTCATATCCAGTCTGATTTTAACCTCACACATGAAACACATCGTGAATCTTTTCTAATTCAGTTGGCAAAGTCAATCGATAGGTAACAGGCCCTATCCTCTTGGTAACCTCATACGGTCCTATAAAATGAGGACTCAACTTGCCTTTTCTATCGAATCTCAAAACATTTTTCGATGGGTATACTTTCAAGAATACCTTATCACCAACCTAATATTCAATTTGTAACACCCCAAACCCGGCCCAGACGTTATGGCCGAATCCGACGTGCCACATTAAAGTTAAAAAAAATACACGCTTCGTCTTAGTGTTTTAATAAGTTGTCTTTTGTTAAGCTTATCCAAGTGAATGGAAGTTGTGCACCAAGTAGGTATCCAAAAATAGAGGAAATGAGCCATGCAGGCTACTTAAGTACCAGGCTCTTCGATTGGATCCAATCCTAGACATACCCACAACCATTACCACACTTTGATAATCGAGTTGAAATTTATTTGAGTAGATATCTTTGATAAATTGATTAATCGTGTCGTTACGTTATTATGAAAACGAGTATCATTTTGAAACGCGCCCTAAGTCTAGCCCATTAGAAGTATCATTAGAAATATTTAGAGTTATTAAAAAATAAAATAATCCCAGAAAGAGAATAAAGTTAAAATGGCCTTATTACAACCCAAAAATAAATAGAAATTAAGATAAACTAAAGAAAACCAATTACTTATTTTAAAGTCCAAAAGCGATCATCGTGGCCACTCTGAATCCCCTCCGGCTCCAAGTCCCCACATCAAGGCTCACCTGCAAGGTTAAGGAAGGGGGTGAGTTTGGAAACTAAGTGTGCAACAAGCCCCTTTCAGAGCCCAAACCAATATCAGCATACTAGGCCTAAGCCCAAATTCAGTCTCAACATATACTGGGTCGAAGCCTTTCGTTTACCGGTTACTGGGCCGAAGCCTTTTTATAATTCATATCACTGGGCTGAAGCCTTTACTGCAAACGGTACGGCCCATAGGCTCTTTTCAATAACACATGCAATATCAATGAACATATGCAAGCCCATTTGGGGAGACTACTCAACCCACCACCCGCTACTCTCCATCCGTACCAACCAAGCTCTCCATGTGGGGAATAACTCAACCCACCCAACCAAACTCTCCCCTGGTAGCATAGCTACTTTATCATATAACTGGAGGCCTAGCCTCTTTTAATAACTGGGGCAAAGCCCTTTTCGGTAAACTGGGGCAAAGCCCTTTTAACACTTCCTCCATTCATATAAAACCCAACCCATGCATATATGAATATATCATGACATATCATGTGCATATCATGGCATATCATGTACAAATCAGTATCACATGCATCTTAATTATAGCATATCCCTAAGGGTATAATGGTCATTTTCACCTAGGGCAAAATGGTTATTTTTACATTATAAGGGTAATTTCATTATTTAATCAATTACTAGGGTTTTCTATACTCATTGTCAGTTATCAACAATTTCAAGTGTTTAAACAGCGATTCTAGCCCATTCCTAGCAAAACCAAGTTATTGGGCCAAAAACCCCTAATGGGCCCTACTTAGCCGACCTAGTCATCTAGGCTCATTTAGCCTATATTCTATAACGGTATTAACTGTCTCAATGTGCAATTTATTTGGATTTCATTTTCTACCAAAACTTACCCAAATGGGCCCGAAAGCCCATTGGGCCCGATTTCAGCCCCTCGAGGCCCAACTTACCGTGATGCAAAAAATCGTGCTCTTACCTGTTCCAATGATACTGATCCTCAAACTTAGCATATCTAACTAACCTATGAGCTTTCGCATGCTCACAAGTCCTCAAAATGCTGAAATTTCGGCATTTCGGCTTTTCGGCATATATCGATTTAAACTACGAAAGAGGGTTCGTTACACACCTGTTTTGTGACGTTCACCAATAAAGTCTCCCACGGCAACCTAAAATTATTTACCACTATTCTTGGTCTACAGATCATGCTAATCAAACCCAAATCTTACCTTACCAAAATCGGCCAAAGAATCCCTAACAACCATAAGTCACTTACCTTCACCGAGTCCGTTGCTCGATCCAAGTTTTCCAAATCGATACCCCAAGCCTTGCTGCTCCTCCAAAGTATCTACCCCGCTATAAAAACCATAAAAATCAAATGAAAAATCCCAATAAAGCCTATATCTCAAATCGGCAAGCTCCCTAAACTATAGGGGTTTTGGCTTTTGTCAACAGTTATACTACTGAATCGATTGGAGTATGAATACTTACCACAGTCTTCCTTTTTGAACTAATTAAAGCTTAGCAGATGAAGGAGTTGACCACCAAAAAGTGAAGGAAATAGAAGGTTGCTGGTCAACAAGAAATCGGCACCACCAAGTTTCACAGGTTTTGGCTTTTGTGGCTTTTCGGCAAAAGTGAAGATAAGAAAGGGAGTGGTAGATGGAAAGAAAGGAATAGTAGACTGGTTTTGGAGAAGAAAAGAACGAAAGATGAATGGGAAGGGTGGCAGTTTTGGTTAGAGAAGAAAAAGTAAAAAAGAAAAGGATGGTTCTATGGTGCTCAAACAGAGGAAAATCGACACAACTATAGCCTAATGCCGAAATAGTACCCTCAAAATCCCCCTAGCTGATTTCTCCTCCCTAATCCCCTCTATTTGACCAACTCTAATCTCTCTTTCAAATCCCTAAAATCTCTCCCCTTATCACTCCTTAATTCAAGCATTCAACTGATTCAAACTCTCTCCAACAGAGTTCCAATCAACTTCAAACTTCTTCATGCACAAAGCATAAAAATAATATCACATTTGCCATCACAGAGAATCGAACCCAGGTTTCCCCCAACCACTTACACGCCACCTTTTTAGCTCCTTAGTGGCGTCACTTAGCCACTTTGCCAGGGGCTCTTTTTGTGATACATTTTACCCACAACTTTTAATAAAGCCATCTATTCAAAGCCCCTAACTCCTTAAGTCCAAGGTTCAAAAATTCTTCTGGGTTTTGGTCGTCACATGGGCTTTCCATAAGCCCATTTACATACTCCAATTATGAATTTTCACTACCAAATACCATATTTAAAAACTTTACCTCTTTCTCGAAAATTACGAAAAACCCAAAAATCAGGATGTTACACAATTTCTTTCCTTTTTAAATCCACATATGACTTTTGCCTATCCGACGCCGCTTTCAAACAATAACAAATTATTTTCACTTTTTCCTTGGTTTCCTTAATCAAATCTATCCCATGAATCTTATTCTCCTTGAGCTCAGTCCAACACAATGGTGTACGACATTTACGGCCATACAAAGCTTTATAAGGTGCCATCTTCAAACTCGTCTTATAGCTATTGTTATAGGCAAATTCAACCAAAGGTAGGTACTTTTCCCAACTACCTTGAAATTCAAAAACACAACATCTAAGGATATCTTCAAGATTTTATATTACTCTCTCGGATTGTCCATCAGTCTATGGATGAAAAGCAGTACTAAAATTCAGCTTTGTACCCAAAGCTTCTTGTAACTTCTTCCAAAATCGCGAAGTAAATATTAGATCCCTATCTGAAATAATCGAAAAAGGTACTCCATGAAGTCTCACAATCTCAGAAATATATAGTTTGGCTAACTTATCAAGTGAATGCTCAACGTGTACCGGTATAAAATGAGTCAAGTTAGTCATTCTGTCAACCACTACCCATACGACATCTTTCTTTCTCGCTGTTAATGGCAAGCCTGTCACAATGTCCATAGTAATTCTATCCCATTTCCACTCAGGAACTAAGACAGGCTGAAGTAAACCTGAAGGTACCTGGAGTTCGACCTTTACTTGTTGGCAAACCAAGCATCTCGACACAAATTTGGATATATCTCTTTTCATGCCATTCCACGAATACATTTTCTTTAAATCATTATACATTTTTGTGCTACCCGGGTGAACTGACATACCTCCGTTATGGGCCTCATGCAAAATATTTCGAATCAACTCAGCATCCTTCAAAACACAAATCCTTCCATGGAATCTCAGACAACCATTAGGATCTCTTTGAAAATCTGATTCACTGCCTGACTCACACTGAGCTTTCTTGGCTTGTAACTCTTTATCAGCCTCCCGAGCGTCACAAATCTGTTGGAGAAAAGTCAGTCTAGCTTTTAACTCTGCTAGGATAGCACCATCATGAGATAGGACTAGCCGTGCGCTCATAGCTCTCAAAGCAAATAACAACTTTCTGCTCAAAGCATCGGCAACCACATTTGCCTTACCAGGGTGATAATCTATCACAATCTCATAATCTTTTAATAATTCAAGCCATCTTCGTTGCCTCAAGTTTAAGTTCTTTTGAGTCATCAGATATTTAAGAATTTTATGGTCTAAATAGACATGGCATCTCTCCCCGAATAGGTAATGCTGCCAAATCTTCAAAGCAAATACAATAACGGCTAATTCTAAGTCATGTGTAGTATAGTTCTTCTCATGTGGCTTCAGTTGCCTCGAAGCATAAGGTACTACCTTAACTTCTTGCAAAAGAACAAAACCCAGTCCATTTAAGGATGCATCACTATAAATCACAAATTCTTTCCCTGATTCTGGTTGTACTAACACTGGTGCCTCGGTTAACAACGCTTTCAGTTTCTCAAAGCTCTGTTGGCATGTAACACCCCTAACCCATATCTGTCGTCAGATTAGGGTCTGGAGGCATTACCGGACACAAAAACACAACTCTAAACTTCCACACAAGTCCTATTCATATGTATGTACAAATGTTAAATAAAATATTAATCATGATTTTATCATTAAATAATTTACAATCTTATCAATACTCATAATTTAATCTAATATAAAATTTTTAATTCATATCATTTACCACATAGAAAAATTAAAACATGATCCAACATATATCAAAACAGATTATACTCATACCGAACATATAACAAATCAATAATTTCATTAACTGAATGTCAAACCTATTTTATATAAGTCATGCGCATATACAAAGTTAAACATCAATTAAAACAAATTTCAATTATTACCCTTTATACTAACATGTGGACTCATATGAATTTCATTTATTTTGCATATTAACATAATTTCAAAGGAAACATTCGGTTATATATGAAGTAATTCATTTCATTCTTTACCTGTTCGGCCCTCACAATTCAGTTATATATATGTTCATAAATTTAAAAATAACTAACAAATCTATATAACCAGGCACATATACATATTAACCAGAATTTAAGCGCATATATATACCTATAAAGACGTGTAAAAAAAACTCAACTAACATATTACAATCGCATACTAATACAAATATAACCTTTATAATTAATTTAATCTTCTTATGCAAATCCAAGCTCCCCTATGTCTATTTTTTACCAAAACAAATAAATCAAGCATCAAACATAACATTAGTATAGTCCATTAGTAGACACCGAATCTACCTCATGCAATTATCTTGATTTTTACCTAGCTATCACGTAATTTATCTTAACTCAACCAATAACTATTAAAATAACTTATGATCAAAACATATAACAAACTTCACCAATATCATATTTATTAAACATATCTTCAATATGAGCTCAAACCAAAACCATGTATGTATATATCATAGTCAATTCATTCATACCACATTTGAAATTATCAACCAAACTTGATTTATAAACACATAACACAAATTCAATTCTTCCAAAACACATTACATAATAACCAAAATGAACATAAGCTATATCTAAACCAAAATCAAACTCAAGCATAGAGGTTAAGCCATTTTCGCATGGCCTTTATACATAAACCAAAATACAACATTCCAAACCATAGTCCAATCTATACATGCCATAGTTCCAAAATTTCAACTTATGAAATACCAAAGTCAGTCAATAGTGTGATAGGCTTAGCTGACGATCCCCGAGCTCGTAACTCAAATCCAAAAATCTATAAAACAGAAACACACATATACACAGAGTAAGCTTTTTATAGCTTAGTAAGTCATAAGCAAATGTTCGTCCCAATATTATTAACAACTTAATTAACAAAACCAAATTATAATTTTCTTAATACATTTAGATCCAAAGATAATAAGTTTATATTATATAAAAATATGCATTCATTAATAAATGTCACCTTGGCCGATTGCTTATGAAGCCAAATTTACATATTATAATTTAACTACCAAGCCAGATAACCATTACAACTTAGTTCACATACTGGTACGTGATATTCGCGATAGGTTTTAAAAATTTATAATTAATCATTCTTGAAACTAACTATTATCACGATGAAGGCAAGTGTACCTATCGAATAGTAATATAGCTTTAGCAAGACCGGATTGTCGAACCCAAAGGAACCAAGAGTACTAGTAATTACTTTCTTTTTATTATCTAGCCTAAAAATTAAGGGATTTGTTTATCTAAATTAATTAACTAAACTAAGGGTGCACAGAGAGAAAATTGGGGAAATTTTTTTGGGAAAACTCGATTGATTAAGACAATACCCAAGGAAAAATCCATCTAGACTTCACTTGTTATTTAACTCTGAACCAGACGATTTATTTATTTGACTTGATCCGTAGAAATCCCTAAGTTATATTATTATCTCTCTCGAGACTAATAAGGTCTAACCCTAGGTTGATTAATTGAAATCTGTTTCTAATTATCACCCTAGTGTTGCATTAACTTGATCTATAGACTCCCTTATTAGGTTTCACCCTAATCCGACAAAATCTTGTCACCCTATCTCTAGGCGTGCAATCAACTCCGCTTAATTACGACAAATTTACTCTTAGATAGGGACTTTTCCTCCTCTGAATAAGCACATTAACTTGAATCAACATCCTGGAATATTAAAACAAGAATAAAGAACACATATAAGAACAAGTCAAATATTTATCATACAATTCAGATAATAATAACAAGATCCATCTTAGGTTTCATTCCCCTTAGGTATTTAGGGGGTTTAGTTCATAATTATGAAAGAAAACATCTCAAAAGAATAAAGATAACAAAACATAAAGAAAACCCAAAACTCCTGAAGGAAATTGAAAGGAGATCTTCAGTCTTGACGATGAATCCGACTTCTGAGATGGATCAATCGACTTTTGTTGAGTAATTCTTGC
The DNA here is from genome assembly GCF_007990345.1 of Gossypium hirsutum. Classification (NCBI taxonomy): domain Eukaryota; kingdom Viridiplantae; phylum Streptophyta; class Magnoliopsida; order Malvales; family Malvaceae; genus Gossypium; species Gossypium hirsutum. The sequence goes on from NC_053429.1 coordinate 21,495,453, forward strand.
CTCCTACTCCGTGTGTTCTCTTCTAAGTTCCTTCTCAAGTGTTTAAATAGGCTTTAGAATGCCTAAGAGCCCTCAAAAGTGGCCTTTTTTAAATAGGACTATACTTGGGCTTGACAGGGACACGCCCGTGTGCGATTGCTTTAGACCGTGGTCAAGGCTATCAAATAGGCATAAGTGTGTGGTCTATCCATGTAAGTCGTGCTTCGATTCTGCCAAATGGACACGATCGTGTGGATTACCCGTGTGAGGAAATCCAGGCCATGTGATTTCTCATGTAGGTCCATTTTCTCCGTTTTCGGCCTGTTTCTCACTCTTTTTACTCTCCTATGCTCACCTAAGTATAAAATATGAAACTGAAGGATTAGGAGCATCAAATTTACCAAATCTAAGGAGAAATCATCCATAATTATGCTAAGCATGGGAAAAAATATGTATAAATTACGGTTTATCAAATACCCCCACACTTAAGCGTTTGCTTATCCTCATGCAAAATCCTCAAGTCACAATCAAAATAAATTATTCTTAACTTATAATCCCTATCGATAATATCTCAAAATAAACCATAAGTAATCATACATTATAAATTCAACTAGAAGAACATCAAAGTTTCAAACACTCCAAGTTGAGCATTTTATCACGAAAACATAGGTGTCTCCCCTCATTTAAGTGATTACCTTTGATTCAAAATATCACAAAGTTTAACATCCACACTAAAGATTCACTCAAATCACTCGAGGTGTTTAAGGACAATAAATGAAGCACTCATTAGTCAATATGAAAAGTTATTACCATAGGCTTGCATGAAAATTAAATCTCCACCAATATATATTGAGATGATACATCAATCAAAAGGTCTTTAGAGGGTTGTAACGTGGCTTTGGTTAGGGGGTGTGGTCACAGGCTGAAAGAAAAGGTTAGAATCGAGATTGAATTGAAAAATTACCTAACTAGAAAAATAACTAATCATTAATTTAATACAAGTGAGCTTCTTCTCAGAATATGGAATTAACACTTAAGCTTAAAAAAAACAACGAACTACTACTAATATATATATGTATGTATTGTATTTTTTTAAAAACAAGTCAAATAACATAGGCTATATATCAAAAATAAAACATAGCTAAGCAATTTATTCAAATCAAATGTCGACAAAAATAGGGATCAAGTTAATTTAGGGGATTTCAATAATAATGGGTTAAGGGTTAATGTTGAGGGTAAATAAATGAATGGGTTGTTAGGCTCAAGGGGGTTCACTAAGGGTTAATTGTGAAGGTAGGCTTTTATGGAGTAAGTGGGTTAAACCTAAGTGCCTTTATCATCTCGACATATCAAATCAAATGGTGTGGTCTTGACATGCATAATCAAGCAAGTTCTAGAATGACAATTCAATATTGACGCACTCAAAGCAACAATAAAAGTGAGCATGAAAAAAATAATAGATGCTCTAAAGGCTTAAGATCTCACAAAAATTATGGCTTTTCGATGTTTAAACCTATGAATTTTAACTCAAGATAATACCTAAACTTGGGGAAACAACCTAAAAATCTTTAATTCTTAAAAATCAACTTATCATGCTTGATTCTCTAATTCCTTAAAGTTTAACAATCAATGCATAAATGCCTATGTTTTAATTCAAGACATATTAATAAAAATCATAAATTAATCAAAATTCATTCTAATAATGATATGAGAAGATCACGTGAGGATAAGACAAAATTTAGGGATTTTTCTGATAATGATACAAAAGGCCCCCCACACTTAAGATGTACATTGCCCTCAATGTACAAAGTTAGATTTATTGAATTATATAGATATATAATCATAAGATAGGGAGAGGAGTGAAACTTCTTGAATGTTGAATGGAATCCTTGAATTGGAGGTATGAATAATAATCGACCAGGGCAATATAAGATTGGAGGAGGATACTCCGGTGGTGGTTGAGGTTGGGTTCCGCAACCACAGTGTCCAGCGAAGAGGTTATCATGGTGGTCGGGCAGGACATGGCAGTCGTGGAGAACCTTTTCCAATAGAGTTTCGAGTTCCTAAGTGATGATGAGCTTCGGAGCTCTTTTTAACTGTGATTACATCAAGAACTCTTTAGGAAATATAGAGAAGCATAATTACTCATAATGAAATAGCCGAAACTATAAATTGTTCAATAAAAATAATAAAACCTAAAAAAGAAATAGTGTTAAAAGAAAATAAAATAAAAAGTACTTAAAAAAGATAGATAAAGATAAACGTGAAAATAAAAATAAAAATAAAAAGTCTTTAAACATCGTCATCGCGGGATAGTTCGCGAGGTGGTGGTGGCGATGAGATGTGAAGGTGCTGACAAATCTAATGTAGAGTATCATCAATGTGATCAAAGTGCTGAAAAAATTGCTGCTCAAATTGAGTAAGGCGCTCAGAGATGTCAGAGTATGAAGCTGCCGCATGAACTGGACGATGGACGGGTGGTGGCTGAGATGGTGGGTCCTCATGCTGTGGAGGGACATCATCAGTAATGTCCTCTGGGTCCTCTCCTCGGTGGACTAGAGGAGGCGGTACTGAGGGGGGTAGGTTCCACATCGTTTATCGATCATCCTCATATGTAGCATACTGGATATACCCTGTGGGTACATCTGGCCGATGAGGGTGAGGGAGGATGGTTGTGCTACTATGTTGAGGAGCTCGAAGTACCATGCCAGTCTAGTCACATAGGGGCCAATGGAGATGACTCCTCTCCTATACCACTCTGTCTGATGGCGAATGGCGAGGGCAAAAAAATAGGCAAAGTCGAAGACATGCCCATTCGCCATGCTTCACAAGAAATAGGCGTCGTGAGTGTTGACGACGCCGATGCTCTCTCACCTTCCTGTTAGGGTGTGAGCAAGGATAGCGTGCAAGTATCTCAGGGATGGGACGAGAGCCGATGCCTTGGAATAGCTGGGGTCGTATGTGGCCGAGTTAGGGACTAAAGCTCTCCAACATTTTGAAGGAGAATAGTGGATATGGCGATGGAGGGTGTCGAGTTCGTTGTCATCCTATTAACTCCTCTGTATACAGCCCTAGTGCAATTCCGAACTCAGGCACGCTCAACTGGCAAACCTAACCACCGCGGAACTGGACCATTCCTGGATCATCAAACTCTATCATAACGGTTTGGAAGTGAACGGTCGAACAGAGTTCCAGTGCACGCTCAAGGTATGTCGGCTCGATGATCCCAAAGAAGAGCTCTCATGGATCAGTCGACAAAAGGGCTCTGACTGCGTCAGCCAGTTGGACTTGTTCAAGTGCAGTCAAGTCAATGCAGCGGCCCACACCTAGGGGGTGGGCCCGAGGTATCTGAAAGAGTTCTTCCTGGGGTCATAAGGGAAATTGAATAAAGGGGTGCCTGATCTCCGTTGTAGGACCTGCTGATGATGCTGCTCATTTCCTCTTCTTCGAGGCGGGGATAGCAGTTTTCCTACCCCGTGGGTTTGACATGGTATCTGCTATGAAAACATGAAGTTATAAAAATAAACCCCACGAATAGAAAGGCATGCAAGAATGTTAAAACTAAATAACACTATTTCATAGGGGTTTTTTGACTAAATGAAAAATCTATTGAAAAACAATCCATGTCCTAATATATATATCAAATCATTATTATGAATATAAATACGAGAATGATGCTAAGGGGAATAACTAGTGGATGCATGCATATGAGAATGATAAATAATGAAGGGTTCATAAAAAATTGCAAAGAACTATCATTAGAACTATGATGATAACAGTTAAATAAAATAAGAATAGATCATAAATTTGGAAAAAGGAATGAAGATAAAAAAGAGGAAAGAGTGAACAAACGCAATAGGATGGTGGAGGGAGGAGTTAGTCATCTGAGGAAAGCTGTCGGCCGGTCACGAGTATGGGAGTGAGGGCGTGTGAGGAGGTGCGACGTCTAGAGTTAGGGATTTTGGGGAAATGGATGATGAATAGTGAGGGTTTATATAGATTTTGGGTCACACGGTCGTGGGGACGCCCGTGTGCCCTTATTTCAACTCGTGTTTATCATGATTTTCAAATTTGGGCACGTATAAAATTCGTCCCACGCCCGTGTTCTTTGGACGTGTCGATGCACACGGCCATGTCGCACAGTTGTGTTCTACTTCGTTCGCTTCTCCCACGCCCATGTATATAGGCGCACGCCCGTGTTATTTTATCAGTCTTGAGCACGGGTGGTGGGCACGGGCGTGTCGCACGCCCGTGCTAAATTCTCAGTTTCAACCACGGTTCCTAGACATGGGCGTGTCACATGCCCGTGTTGTTTTGATAGAATCGCCCACGGCCACATCGTACAGCCGTGGCAACTTATTGCATCTCATTTTGGGGAATTTTTCCCTGTTTTCACACGACCGTATCACACGGCCGCGCCTCCATCCGTGGTGGGAGCATGGCCTAAGGCACGCCCGTGTGCGTGGCTGTGTGGATTAGAAAACCTGTGTTTCAAGGACTCAGTTAGTGATTAGATGTTAAAAGCTAAAATTTTATTGAAATCAATACTATTAGTGCTCGGGTTGCCTCTCGAGAAGTGCTTATTTATAGTCTAAGCTCAACTTACCTCGATTTCGTATAGTCATGGTGGTTCATGAGTTTACACTCCTCATCTCGGCTATCAATTTTATCAAAATAAGGTTTTAGACGAGTATTCTTTACCTTGAACGTACTAAATTTGGGATGAATTACCTCGACTATACCGTATGGAAAAATATTGAGTATCGTGAGAGGAATTTCTCCATTAGATTTAGAAGTGGCAATATGAGGGTCTGTTGTATCCAGTAGTGCTTTGTCTCCAACCTTAAGTTGATTTGGTGGAATATTAAGCTCGTCATGGCGTGGTTTTGGTTTATCGTGTGTCATTGGTTTATGTGTTCGCCATTCATCTAGTTCCTCAATTTGTAGCCTTCGTTCTTCATAGATGGGTTCTTTGTTGTTACTTGAACAAGGCTCATGTGTGCTCTTCGAACGTGTTTCCTGTAAAGAAGGTTGCATCACATGGTCAGTATTAGTAGTATGATTTATGCAATCACCCTCAATTTTTGAGGTGTTTCTCGAATTACGAGCTTGAAGAGTGATTGTGTCATCACCCACATGAAGTGTGAGTTCACCTATACCAACACCAATTATTGTTCCAGTAGTTGCTTAAAAAGGCCTCCCTAAAATTAAAGGCATGTTACTATCCTCCTCTATATCTAAAACAACGAAATCAACTAGGAATATAAGTTTGTCAATTTTAACGAGTACATCTTCAATGATACCTCTAAGAAATTTGATAGTTTTATCAGCTATCTAAACACTCATCCTAGTTTGTTTGGGTTTCCCAAGACCTAGTTGTTTAAACATTTTGTAGGGCATGACATTAATACTAGCCCCTAAATCAGCCAAAGCATTTTTAACATTTAAGCTACCAATTAAACAAGGAATCGTAAAACTTCTTGGATCTTTCAATTTGTCACCTAGCTTATTCTCTAGAATGGCTGAGCAGACTACATTCATCTCCACATGCGCCGCCTCGTCTAACTTCCGCTTATTTGCTAAAAGCTCTTTTAAAAATTTGACTGCGTTCGGCATCTGTGGAAGAGCCTCAATAAATGGTAAGTTAATATGTAATTTCTTTAAAAGTTTAAGAAATTTACCGAATTGTTCGTCTGAGTGGTCTTTCCTTGTCGCATTGGGGTATGGTACACGTGGTTTGTACTATTTACTTACCTGTTTTTGGTCATTGTGGTCCACCTCACCTTTACCTTTACTTACCACAGTTTCTTGCCTCGATTCTGGTTCAGGTGCAACTAACCCTTCCTCATCTTGCATGGTAATCGCCTTGAACTACTCTCTTGGGTTAGATTCAGTGTTACTCAGTAGGCTACCTTGTGGTCGTTTAGATATCAATTTAGCAAGCTGGCCTATCTGAGTTTCGAGCCCTTGGATCGACGCTTGTTGATTCTTAATTGCTATCTCGGTATTCTGAAAATGAGTTTCTGGCATCAAGATGAATTTTGTTAGCATTTATTCAAGATTCAATTTTTTCTCTTGTTGGTAAGGTGGTTGTTGGAAGCCTGGAGTTGGTGGTGGTCTCTGATTTCCTTGGCCTCTCCATGAGAAATTTGGGTGGTTCCTTTATCCTGCATTGTAAGTGTTGCTATAGGGATTATTTTGAGGTCGAGGATTATTACCCATATAATTTAATTGCTCGTTTTCCATGTTGCAGTCATAAGGTGGGTATTCTAAATTGCTTGTTCCTCCTTCACTTGTATTGCATTACATTACTGGGTGAACCTGTGAAGAACCAAGAAAACCTTCAATTTTTCTATTCAAAAGTTCTACCTGATTAGAGAGCATGGTGACCGAATCGACGTTAAAAACACCGACTGCTTTTGTTGGCTTTGTCCTTATGACTTGCCACTGATAATTATTCAGTGACATCTCTTTTATAAATTCATAAGCATCCCCAGGTGTCTTATTATTGATAGTCCCACTAGTGGCTGCGTCAACCATCTGTTTATTTGAAGGATTCAGGCTATTGTGAAAAGTTTGAACCTGTAGCCAGAGTGGTAACCCATGGTGAGGGAACCTTCTCAACAGGTCCTTGTATCTCTCCCATGCATCATATAGTGCTTCTAAATCCATCTATACAAAAGAAGAGATATCATTCCTTAATTTAGCTGTTTTAGCCAATGGAAAATATTTTAGTAAAAAAACTTTTCGGTCATTTGTTCCCAAGTAGTGATTGACCCTCGTGGTAACGAGTTCAACCACTGTTTAGCCTTATTCCTTAATGAAAAGGGAAATAACCGAAGGCGTATGGCGTCGTCAGAAACACCATTGATTTTAAGTGTGTCGCAAAACTCCAGAAAATTCACCAAGTGGGTGTTTGGATCCTCAAACATCAAACAATCAAACTGAACAAATTGATGTATCATTTGAATCGTGTTAGGTTTCTATTCAAAATTAATTGCAGCAATAGCAGGCCTAACTATACTTGACTTAGTTCCTGTTAATTTCAGTTTACCATAATCATACATAGTGCGTAGAGCATGATTCTGATTTACTGGATCAGCGACAATCGCAGGAGGTAGCGAATTTTCTTGATTTTCAGTCATCTCCTCGGTTGTGGTTTGAATATCGTCCTTTTGCTCTTCCTCTGTGTATCTTAAGCTTCGCCTTATTTCTCTTCGGTTTCTGCGACCTGTTCGATCGATCTCCTTATCAAAAAGCAATGGTCCTGACGGGTTTCTTCTAGCCATAAACTAGAAAAACCTGTTAGAAAATAAAAGAAAAGTTAGAAAAGTGGAACTAAACTAAACTAAAAAAATTGCAATAAAAGTAAAATGGCTAAAGAATAAAAATTAAGTGTTCCTAATATCTTAAGTTCCCCGGTAACAGCGCCAAAAACTTGATACGTGATATTTGCAATAGGTTTTAAAAATTTATAATTAATCGTTCTTGAAACCAACTATTATCACGATAAAGGCAAGTGTACCTATCGAATAGTAATATAGCTTTAGCAAGACCGGATTGTCGAATCCAAAGGAACCAAGAGTACTAGTAATTACTTTCTTTTTATTATCTAGCCTAAAAATTAAGGGATTTGTTTATCTAAATTAATTAACTAAACTAAGGGTGCACAGAGAGAAAATTGGGGAAAAGCTTTTGGGAAAACTCGATTGATTAAGACAATACCCAAGGAAAAATCCACCTAGACTTCACTTGTTATTTAACTCTGAATCAGGCGATTTATTCATTTGACTTGATTCGTAGAAATCCCTAAGTTATATTATTATCTCTCTCGAGACTAATAACATCTAACCCTAGGTTGATTAATTGAAATCTTTTTCTAATTAACACCCTAGTGTTGCATTAACTCGATCTATGGACTACCTTATTAGGTTTCACCCTAATCCGAAAAAATCTTGTCACCCTATCTCTAGGCGTGCAATCAACTCCGCTTAATTACGACAAATTTACTCTTTGACAGAGACTTTTCCTCCTCTAAATAAGCACATTAACTTGAATCAATATCTTGGAATATTAAAACAAGAATTAAGAACACATAATTAAGAACAAGTCAAATATTTATCATACAATTCAGATAATAATAACAAGATCCATCTTAGGTTTCACTCCCCTTAGGTATTTAGGGGGTTTAGTTCATAATTATGAAAGAAAACATCTCAAAAGAATAAAGATAACAAAACATAAAGAAAACCCAAAACTCCTGAAGGAAATTGAAGGGAGATCTTCAGTCTTAACGATGAATCTAGCTTCTGAGATGGATCAATCGGCTTTCCATGAGTAATTCCTGCCTCCAACTCTGTGTGTTCTCTTCTAAGTGCCTCCTCAGGTGTTTAAATAGGATTTAGAATGCCTAAGAGCCCTCAAAAGTTACCTTTTCTGAATAGAACTATACTTGGGCTCGATAGGGACATGCTTGTGTGACACGCCCGTGTGCGATTGCTTCAGACCGTGGCCAAGGCTGTTAAATAGGCACGGGCGTATGGTCTACCCGTGTAAGCCGTGCTTCGGTTCTGTCCAATGGACACGTTCATGTGGATTACCCGTGTGAGGAAGTCCAGGCCGTGTTGAATTCCCATGTTGGTCCATTTTCTCTGTTTTCAGCCCGTTTCTCACTCTTTTTACTCTCCTATGCTCACCTAAGTATAAAACATGAAACTAAAGCTAAAGGATTAGGAGCATCAAATTCACCAAATCTAAGGAGAAATCATCCATAAATGTGCTAAGCATGGGATAAAAATATGTATAAATTACGGTTTATCACATACTCACAATTTCAAAAGCCTATGTGTCACAATGTAATTTCATATACCTATATTAATTATGTAACCGAATATACCACATTATATACCATATTATATATGCACATATTTAAGGATTATTCCTAGTATACAAGTTATTCATTCACAAGGCCAAATACACATATCACATACACATATTTTCTTCATTTTCATCTTACATGATTTACAACAAATAACCAAGGTACTTATTCACCTTACCTCAAATAGGAAACAAATTAATTCATACCTAGCATATAACTCGTTTTACACTTTCAAACTCAATTTACCTTTTCCCGATGAACTATTTGGAATTGGATAGGACACTCGGATAATCACACATATCGGACAATGCCAACGTCCCAGACGTGGTCTTACATGTAGTCACATATTGATGCCACTGTCCCAGACAGGGTCTTATTCATACACATATATCAGAATCATATATCGATGCCATTTTCTTTCTGATATATCGATGCCATTTTCTTACTCGCACACATATATCAGAATCCTATGTCATGACATATGTATCCTAGCTATTCCTCAGTTTCATACAAGGCTTTCGGACGTTGTAACTCGGTCAAAACGAATTTGGAAACATAGTATTCAAGCTTATTCAAATTCGGCCAATGCGTAATTAAAATCACACATTTCATTTCAGCAAGTATAATTTTCACATAATTATAATTAAATACGTCTATTTGCTTATAAACTTACCTCGGACGATACAAAACGGAACAGGGCAGCCAGTCGACAACTTTCATCTTCCCTCGATCCAAATCAGATTTCTTTGGTTCTTGATCTGAATATATTCAAATTAAGCTCATTCAAACATATTTTCATTCAATTTAATCCAAAAACACATAAATGGGTAAATTACCATTTTACCCCTAACATTTACACTTTTTACAATTTAGTCCTTATTGCACAAAACACAAAATATACAAAATTTCAATATACCCATGTTGGGCCGAATTTTACCCATGCTCATATAAGTCCATACATTTCATTTATTTCACATTTTAGTCCCTTAAATTATTATTTTTATAATTTAGTCCTAATTACTCAAAATAGTCAAAAACTCCAATACAAAACATGTTAATCTAAAACATATCTTTCATATTTCATCATCAAACAACAAAAATCACAAGCTCTCAACAATGGCATAACTCAAAATATTCACCAAAATAAAAAAAATTAAGCATGGGTTTTGTAGTACTCAAAGCAACGATCTCAAAAACGTAAAAATTATCAAAAACCGGACAAAAACGAACCTTGATTGAGCTTGAGTAAGTGCCGAACCCTAGCTTCTTTTCTTTTTTCCTTTCTTTTATTTAGTTTCAACAATGAATAAATAATATGAACATGGCCTTCTTTTTTTTATGTTTTATGTTATAATATATATTTTATTAACTTATAATTTAATTTACTTATTTAACCATACTAAAATTATAACAAAACTATATAATATATGTCCACTACTGTCCATTTAATATGTCAATGGGCTATTTACCACTTAAGGGCTTCCATTTATAAAGCCAATAGCAATTCGGCCCTTTATACATTAAACTACCAATTTTTTAAATTTACGCGATTAAGTCCTTTTATTTAATCGGATACTCAAACGATAAAATTAAAGCACAAAAAATTCACACATACAAGTTCACACATAATAAACACAGAAAATAATTTTTAAATATTTTTCTAACCCAGATTCATGGTCCCAAAACCAACGTTCCGATTAGGGTCTAAATCGGGTTGTTACATCGCACTTCTCTGTCCATTCGAACTTAACATCCTTTTGCAATAACCTCGTCATTGGGGTGGCTATCATCGAAAATCCTTTCACAAACCGCCTGTAATAACCTGCTAAACCCAAAAAGCTCCTAACTTCGATTACGTTCCTCAGTAGCTTCCATTCGACAATAGCAGAAATCTTATTGGGATCAACTCGTATACCATCTCCTGAAACACTGTGGCCTAAAAATCCAACCTCTTGGAGCCAAAACTCGCTTTTACTAAACTTGGCATATAGCTGTTTATCCCTTAGAGTCTATAAAATAGTTCTCAAATGCTCGGCATGCTCTGCCTAATTTCTAGAATAAATCAAAATTTCATCGATAAACACCACAACAAACATATCTCAATATGGCCGAAAAATTTGGTTCATTAAATCCATAAACACGGCAGGAGCATTCATTAGTCCAAATGGCATAACAAGGAACTCATAGTGGTTGTACCTCATTCTAAAGGCAGTCTTAGGCACATCAGACTCTTTCACTCTTAACTGGTAGTATCCAGACCTCAAGTCTATCTTAGAGAACCACGTCGCTCCCTTTAGCTGATCAAACAAGTCATCAATCCTTGGAAGAGGATACTTATTTTTTATTGTCACCTTATTGAGTTGTCGGTAATCAATGCATAATCTTATAGAGCCATCCTTCTTTTTCACGAATAGTATGGGAGCACCCCACGGCGAAAAGCTTTGTCTCGCAAAACCTTTGTCGGTCAGCTCTTGCAACTGTGACTTCAATTCTTTCAGTTCAGTTGGGGCCATTCTATATGGGGAAATAGAGATGGGTGTCGTTCCTGGCATTAGCTCAATACTGAATTCAACTTCTCTAACTAGAGGTAAACCCAGTAATTACTCCGAAAATACATCCACAAACTTGCACACAACCGGAATTGATTCAATTTTCAATTCGGATTCTTTTGTATTCAATATGTATGCCAAATAAGCTTCATACCCTTTTCTTATATATCTCTGAGCAACCGTCGAAGATATCATTATTGGCAACTTATCTGCGTCATCTAATTCAACCCGAAGAATTTCACCGTTTTCACATTTCAATTCCATAACTTTCTGTCTTCAATTCACTATAGCCTTATGTAGTGTCAATCAATCCATACTCAGTATGACATCAAATTCGTCAAACGGCAACAACATCAAGTCAGCCAAAAAATAATGATCTTTAATCATCAAAGGACATTTCTTACATACTTTATCAACTATCACATGCTTTCTTAACGGGTTAGATAACTTAATTACAAATTCTATAGACTTGACAGGTGTATTCATACTAGATGCCAATTTCATACACACATATGAATAAGTGGAGCCAGAGTCTATCAAAGCAATAACATAAGTATCATAGAGAGAAAATTTACTAGTGATCACATCAGGAGAAGTTGCATCTTCGCGTGCACGTATGGCATAGGCTCTAGCCGGAGCCCTAGCTTTAGACCTCACTGTCGTATCTCACGTCGCATTCTTACTACCGGACTCATTCTCGACATTTCTCGAGGGTCTTCCCCTAGAAGCTGCGCCACTTGGCCTTGGACGAAATTCTTTCTTTCTTCATCCTCTCGAGATAATCCTTAAAAACGTGGTCTAGAGAACCACATTTAAAACAAGATCCTTCATTCGCTCTACAGTTGCTAGAATGACGCCTGCCACACTGTGGACATTCAACCTTGGAAGGTTTAGCACTACCCATGCTTGCCACAGACGTAGCCTGAGACCTAAAACTCGAATTCTGCTTTCTACGATTCTCGTATGAATGTCAAGCTGACACATGTGAACAAGAATAGATCTCTCTAGATTTCTTAGACTGGGATGGCAATGACTTACTCATGTACCTCTTTCTTGTATCTCTTGCAAAAGACTCGGCTTCTTCCTCTCTTTAACCAAGTCTTTGACTTTACAAGCCCGTTCAACAAGTACCACAAATTCTTTCAACTCAAGAATACCCACTAATATCTTAATATCCTCATTGAGCCCATCTTCAAATCTTCTACACATCTTAGCTTCAAAGGGTACACACTCCCGAGCATATTTGCTAAGTCTAACAAATTCCCTCTCATATTCACTGACCATCATACGACCCTGTTTCAATTCTAGGAATTCCTTACGCTTTTGTTCGATAAATCTTTAGCTAATGTATTTCTTTCGAAATTCATCTTGAAAGAATTCCCAAGTAACCCTCTCTGGTGGTACTATAGATATCAACGTCCTCCACCAGTGATACACTGAATCTCTCAAGAGGGATATGGCACTCCTCAGGTGTACATGACAATTTTTCAAATACCTGTATCGAGTTCTCTAACCAGAACTCCGCTCTTTTAGGGTCATTATTGGCATTTGCCCTAAATTTCTCAGCACCTTGTTTCCGAATTCTATCAACAGGTGTTCTACCAAATCTCATGAAATCGATATGTTGAGGCATCGTAGGTGCGGGTTTAGGATTTAGGGGAGGTGGGGGAGGTTGAGCATTCGAGTTCGTTTGAATGAACTCCGTGTACCATGCATTCATCATGCGGAGAAAGGCTTCTCAGCCTCCTTCTCCTCTACTGACAGTTTTGGGCCTACTTTCAGATGGCACCGCTCCTTCCGCTGGAGCAAGCGCGTTACTTTCTACATCATCCGCCATTGCTCTGCCGGTATCCATTTACTATATGAAAACACATTTTAATATTATCAGGAGTCGTCACATTATCATTACTTTTATATATACGTATGGCATGCTTAGCTAGACTCAAATACGCTAGATTAGTTCAAGAATCGATTAAACCATAGCACTGATACCATATAAATAGGGTATTTCTAAAAAATACGGGTCATAAAAGTTCATTCCAAATTAAAATAGACCAAACAAAACTATTTTGTCCTTATCATGGACCTACGAGGTCCAAAACATACATTAGAGGTAACCCGAAACTAAACCCAGAACTTAAGAAAATTCTAAGAAAGTTTCTAGGTTTAAGCCTCACACACCCGTGTGGAGGCAATGCACACGCCCGTGTCCCTTACCCGTATAGAATTTTTAGAATTTATTTTTCATTTTGAACCTACAGGGGTTTTCACATGGCCGAGCACACGCCCGTGTCCTTGGCCCGTCTCCCACACACGGCCTAGACATGCCCGTGTTATCGCCCGTATCCAAAAACCTGGACATTTTGTTTATGACGTCATCATTCATTTAGGGGCACACGGCCAAGGCACACGCTCATACACTAGGCCGTGTCCTACACTCGGCTGAGACATACGGCCATGTCTCTGCCCATGTATTTACTGCCATGCATACTGACTTAGAAATTTTCAGTGCAGGGGACACACGGCCATTCAACATGCTCATGGGGCAGACTGTGTGTCACACATGGCCTAGACACATACCCGTGTGTCTACCCGTGTAGACCTTTTGGAGGCTAATTTCCAAGCCAATGGTCACCCTTAATCACTTATACATTCAAACACACTATATTACATGCAACATGACATATTTGTGCACTCAAACATTCCACACCATGGCACTCTCACATCTTCATAATGTCATTTTATTGCACACTTATTTGCTACACCATTTCGAGGCATTCCACACCAATTTCATGCATTATTAAACTTGTTACCATAACTTCAAGTTGTGTATTCATGCACATAGTCCTTTTAAGATATTAGATCATCCCTTATCCTTTAGCAGCAGATTTATACTTTACCATTCATTCATCGATCAACCACACATCACATCATTATCATGCATTCACCAAGCAATAACATGTCCTACCATCAAAACACTAGCACATGCATGCATAGGTAATTAGATTACAACCCAAATGATCAAGTATGAGCCACATCACATGGCCATTACAAAATGAATCATCATTATCATAGGCCTTCACAAATTGGCCAAATAGCACGACACATATCACAAAATGACCAAGTTTCCTATATATGCCATACTCAAAATAATGATTTCACTATACCCAATAGCCTTTTGATAGTGTGATCGAGTACTCCGATAGCTTCCGATCCCCGAGCTAGCTTGGCGGAACTACAAAGGATGGAAAAAGAGGGGAGTAAGATTAGAGCTTAGTAAGTCCATATGCATATAATATGCAATAGTGGCAAACAATTAACATGTAAAAACATGATAATCTATACATAAAGATTATTCTTTCATTCAAACCTCTTTGCTTACTCATCATATGCACATATATATACTTGCTCATGTAAATCGATCTTTATTAAAGCATTACTCATAGGTCTAGCATACATATATGTACTCATCATAAGTATCCAGAACCATACCTCTTTCATATTTCCTTCTCGGGATTCTCATTACATTCTTTACAATACTCGTTGAACATTCGAAATACTATTGGATACACGGAAACCTTGCACATAAGTGCCTCATATACAAACGTAGTTGAAGCTACCATTAACATGTAACATATCCCTAATGAACACGGACCTCTCAACGAGCTCGGATGTTACATGAATCTTATCCACCATTAACTTGGACATCTCTACGAAATCAGATGCTTGCATCCATAATGAACTCGGACCTCTCAGCGAGCTCGGATGCCACATATCTCACGAACTCGGAACACTCAACGAGTTTGGACTCTTTAGTTCCTAGTGACATGTCACTTGTATCCTAAACTATTCTTAAGGTTCAAACGGGATTTTTTCTCACTTGCATATACTATCTCCATCGTATTTGCTCATAACGTCAAAAATCACGACCATAATAACATTCATGCTTTCATAACAATCAATAAGCATATAATTCATAATTATAATAAAGCATTTATCACATTATATTAAAGAATTTAAAACATACTACCATACCACATTATTTTCATATGTAGTGATCTCGGTACAAAACGGTGGTAATCGAGCCTAGTCGTCGTATACTTTATTCTTTCTTCGATCAAGTCCCGATTCACATTTTTCTTGATCTATAATGCCAAATTTAACTTATTTATTATTCAAATTATTCAAACAAGTCTATAAATCGTACTTTTGCAAATTTACATTTTGACCCCTAAACTTTCACATATTTATGATTTAGCCCCTAGGCTCGTAAGATGAAATGCATGCATTTTCTTGATTACCCAAGCTTGGTTGAACCTTTTCTATGCTCATATCAGACCATATTTTCTTTTATTTCACATTATTATTACTCACTTTTTCACTTTTACAAGCAAGTCCTTCATTTAAGTGTTTTCACTAAAAAACACCTAATAAAAAATGTTCATCATGCATCAAACATTCATATTCCTCCATTAATCATCAAAATACAAGCATGTCATGCATGGGTCAATTTTCATACATGAACCCTTGCCCAAAATATAGCTAGAAATTGGTAGATCATGTTACCGGGACTTCAAAAAATACAAAGAACATTAAAAACGGGGCTAGGGAACACTTACTATTGAGCTTGGAAATGTTGAACAAAACCCTAGCTATGGTGTTTTGTGATTTTTGACAGCCAAGGAGGACGATGGACACATTTTTGGTTTAATTTTCCCTTTTTATTCTTTTAATTACCTAATGACCAAAATGCCTTTAGGGTTTCTCTTTCCAATTTTTTTCTATGCATGTCCAGTTTTGTCCAAAATTTTAGAAATTGGTCAAATTTATAATTAGGACCTTCTAATTCATAATCTAATGCAATTTCATGCTTAAAGCTTCTAGAATGCAAGTTTTGCACTTTATTCAATTTGGTCCCTAAAATGTAATTAGACATTTTATGCATAGAAATTCTTCATGAAACTTTCACACAAGCATGCATTCATAACGTAAACCTCATAATAATCAATAAATAATTATTTCTATCTCAGATTTGTGGCCTCGAACCACTATTCCGATTAGGCCTTAATTCTGGATGTTATAATAATTAATGTTTTCAAATAAAAGGCCATTTAATACGATTAATTCTTTGCTAAACAACTTACATTTTGGAAATGAATGACACATCTTAAAACCTTCGGCAAGATCAATAAAAGATTAATTATAGAACAGGTTTTTCAATGATATTGCATTTTACGAAAAACATTCCAATGTGACATCACCAGATTCGACCATAACGTCTAGGCCGAGTTTGGGGTGTTACATTTTTAGTCTCATTTTTAATAATTTTTATATTTTTGAGATCGTTGCAACTAGGTTCGCTAGCTCGTACCTTTAATTTTGAAACTGTTAAAGATTTTGAATGTTGTCTTTGATGAATCTTGTGATTTTTTATGTTAGATGATGAATTTGGAATGTTTATTTATATTTAAAAGTATTTTGTTAAGTGATTTTGATAAATTTTTTGATTAGGGACTAATTTGTTAAATTAATAAAAGTACAAGGATTTAATGTGAAATTATTGCATAAATGGGATTTTTTGGATACCATGAAATTTTAGCTAAGCTCAATTTGGGGTAAAAATGGTTAATTTTCATGTTTTGGGCTCAAGGACTAAATTGAATAAAAGTAAAAGTTTAGGGGTAATTTTGTAAAATTGTCAAAAATGACCAAATTGTATGAAATGAAATGTTTTATTGTATAAATTAATATGTTGGATGAAATTATTAATTTAGATCAAGATTGGGTGGAAAAATCGAGGAAAATAGAAAATTACCAAAATGCCCCTGAACTTCGGTATTTCTAAAATTTAGTCAGGTAAGTTCGTATGAACTATACTATGTATATTGTTGATTAAATTGAATGTTATTATACAAAATTTTATTGAAAATGAATCGATATATATATGTTATTATACGATTTACCTTAGGAATATTTAGGATACAAATGACATGTCATTAGGGGTTACCGTGTTTTGGTTACTCGTCTCGTACATCTTACTGGTGATTGAAAACTTGTGTGAGTAGACCCAGTTATGGCTCGAGAGAGATCATTAATATAAGATATGAGATAGATGTGGTTTTGACCACGTGTTGGCACATAGTGTGCGAGATTCCCGCGTATCTGATATTATTCTAAGTGGTTCAATGGGCACAGTTCTGTTACGAAATGATATGAGTTTGATACAAACTAATATAGGTATATAATTGAAATACATGGGAATGATGATACATGATATATTGATATATTTTAATGGATGATATATGTATATAATGAAACGGTAAGATAGTGATATGTATCATGACATGTTCATATATAAATATCTTTGATATCTTGATACATGGTAAATATGTAAGTTGAGATGGGTAATGAACTCAAGTGTGACATGTTGAGAAAATAACGTTATCAATGTTGAATTTATATGAAATATGTTCAAGTATGCTAACATGTGTTGTTGTTTGATGATTAGGCAATTGCCAAGTTATTGGTTGAATGGTATTATGTTTACTTATAAGTTGTATTGAAATGGTAAGTGCTCAAATGAAATTATACTTGGACTCCTAAATAAGTGGTAAGGTTTAAATTATGCAAATTCTTATGAAATGGTTTATCATGTGATTAACTCTAAAAGAGATATGTTTAAATACACTAGCTTGTGGCTATGTTTGATGATATGCCTGTGTCTTGTG
The DNA here is from genome assembly GCF_007990345.1 of Gossypium hirsutum. NCBI lineage: Eukaryota > Viridiplantae > Streptophyta > Magnoliopsida > Malvales > Malvaceae > Gossypium > Gossypium hirsutum. The sequence continues at coordinate 21,513,587 of NC_053429.1, forward strand.
TATTATACATATGAAATGGAATGATGAGTTAAATTGATGATGTTATTTAAGCTAAAGAAAGTAAATGTAATGGAAAGTAATGTTTTGCAAACAGAAGGAAGAAAATGGAAAGAGACTTAAATTTTTTTATAAAATCCTATTTTGTTAGGGATGATAGGTATAAGTGATGTTGTGGAATTATACAATTTTTGAATTGTTGAATTTGGTTTCATGAATCGTGTGGTATATGGATATGATTATTCTTGATATGTATAAATTTCATATTGGAAATGAATTGATCTGATTAAAGTTTATATAAGCTTACTAAGCATTCATTGCATACGTAGTTATATTTTTCTTTACTTTCCAAATTATTGGAAGCTCGATCGATTGGAAGCTCGTCAGAGATTTTATCACACTATCCAGCGATTATATTGGTAGATTTTGATATCTTGGTTAAAGTTATAATGGCATGTATAGGTATTTTGGCTAATGTTAGCCTATGTGTTTTGGTTGTGGAAATGACCATTTGGTTAGTTTGCATTTTGGCCTTGTATTGGTAAAATGATATGTATTATAAGGTGTATATAAGTAGATTTGTAATGGTTGATGTATGACTTGTTATGGTTGAATGATGGTAGATAGAAAAGTAGTTGAATGTGTATATTAGATATGACATATAACTTGTGATTTGGTGTTTTGCCATAGTAAGCATATATGTATTTTGATGCTAATGATTATGTGGTACAGTTGGTACCAAATGGTATGTTTTGGTAAGTGATTTACATGTTATTTAATGATGCAAACTTAGTTAGAAGTTAATCATTTATTTTGGCCAAATTGAGTACTTGTTTATACATGTTTTAATGTTGTGATTTGAGGTGCCTTTGAGCATATTGGTTGGATGTTATTATACCATATGTGTTTGGCTTGATATTGCTTGATTTTGGTGACTTTTTAGGGCTTATGTATATGTGTAAAAGGGATTATAGGTACATGTTGAAAAGGGTGAGAAAAATGGCTTGTAAAATAACCTATTTTCGTCCACACGGGCAGAGACACAGGTATGTGCCTCAGCCGTGTGTGACACACGGCCAGGTAGCATAGCCGTGTTTCCCCTATATTTTTCAAAGGGTTGCAAGTTAAGTTTTATACAGCCCAAGACACGGGCATGTCTCTTGGCTGTGTGAGTCACACGGCCTGGCCACACGACTATGTGACCTCTGCAATTTGTAAATTTTTATCTTTTCCCTGAAACTTCTATATGTTTCTGATTTAGTCTCGATTTGTTTCTAATGTGTTTTTAAGGCCTCGAGGGCTCGTATAAGGGACAATATGTATGTTATTGATTGGTTTTACTGTGATTGATGATATAAATTAAATGTACTAAAATTTTTGATAGTTTTAAAATGTAAACTCCGGTAATGCTCCGTAACCCTATTTCGATAACGGATACGATTTAAAAGTGTTACAGTGTGTTACCCTCATATGATATCATTGATTTCTTTGAGTTAAATTCATTCACTCAATACAATATTATTTTAGTTTATTGTCACCATTGTGTCTTCTTAATGATTAACATGACCGTCAACAAATGGCTATGATAAATTGCTCATTCGAGAACCAGCAACCCGTAACCATGTTTCATATTTATCAATCCACACAATGCCGATGAGAGGATATCATTAACTCTTTAATTGAGCTATGAATTCCACTGTTGCTAGTGAAGCCATGCCATACACAAGTCATGTACCCAACATACTGGCTATGGGCTCGATCATCTTTAAAGCATAAGCCTCTATTTATATCAAAGCACCTGAGTTGCATACGCATAGTCAATGACTAACTGAGGATTTAGGTAAATCTCACCATGAACACCATAAATGAATTAATTCACAAACAGATCCAGAATTAATTCATATTGGGTCTAATCTAATGTATCGTTCTACTAATGAATACATCTATGTGTCTAGTTGTAGAGTCAACTGCTTTGATAGCCAAGACTAACGGAATTGTAGACGACATAATCATCCTTCTCAATATTTGAACCAAATGCTCACTTTGATTCTTTTATGAGATTATGACTCATTTAGATTATCTACTGAAGTAAATTATCTTTCTCGCAATGTAAACTTTCTTACAATGCCACTTATCTTCAGTTGAACTTAGACAATCAATGAGCTATTATTTGCTTGTCACAATTTCGCTATGCATAGAAAATAAGAAAGGCAAAAATACAAAAGGCATAATAGTGAAATGTGAAATTAACTTTATTTATTCATCGTTCAAATAAATAGAAAATAGTTGCATGTTTACTATAATATGGGCACATTTTTCAGTGAAATCAAAACAGTAGTTTCAGGACCACAAATTCGCATTATGATAGACATGTCGTGTGAAAAATTTGATACGAAAATCTTATCGATTAAGTGTTTAATTACGAGAATGACTAAATCGCATAAAATACGAAAGTTGAATTCTAGTAGCTACAAGGATTAAATAGCTATGGAATTCAAAACTAGAGGTCCTTATATGGAAATTAGACCATTAAAGGAAGGTATGTATGTAACACCCCGAATTTGGGCCTAGAAGTATTGGGCCTTGAGTGGGGGTCCGTAAGGAGGTTGTATATAGGTATTTAATTGTGCAATGAAATGAAACAATTAAATGTTTGCTTTAGTGGTTAACGGCTTTGAGAAGTGTTGGAGAAATCTTCGGTTCAAACTTGGGCTTTAGCAAAAATTTTGGTATTAAGTGAAAAAAACCTGGATGCTTGGATGAGGGCCTTTTAAATTATTGGGGTAAATAAATGACACAAGGAAGCATGTAGTCTAGTGGTTGTGGCGTCATTAAGGTTGTATGGGAGCCAAGGTTCAAGTCTTGGCTCTTGCAATTTATTTTGTTTTTTAAGGGAACCTGGACTTTGGCCTTTAGACCTTATAATTAATTGGGGATAAAATATGACACAAAAAACCCTGTGGCTTAGTGGCAAGAAGCGTGTGGAGCATCTGAGGGGAGGCATGGGTTTGAATCCCATGGAAAGCAAAGAGCATTTATTTTGTTAACAGGGGGCGGCAAGAGTTGGTGTTGAATTTAAACTCTGATGTTGGAGGGATCCCACATCGGGAAGCTAACATAAGAGTGGATACAAAGCTGGCTTTAAATAGAGGGAACCATGAGGAGAGTAAAGGTACATTTTTTGGCTGATCCCTTTCGCTGTATGGATTAACTCCAGTCTCCTATCAGGTGTGTATTTCTCACTACTCTAGCTGTAGGATGGCTACTTCGGGCCGCGATGGGCCGAAAGGGGCCATGTGGGCCCAATGGGCCTACGGGCCCAATTGGATAAGTTGTTTGATTGTGTAGTAAATATTAGACTAGGCTAGGTGAATCTCATATCTGTGGCTAGATTTGGGCTAAAAGGGCCACACGAGTGTGTGGGCCCATTTGGGCCAAGAATAGGCTTTAGGCCCATTCGTATTGTTATCCCTGTTTAGAATACTTTAGTTTACTAAAATTACCGAAATACCCTTAGTTTGTAAAAATACTGAAATACCTTTGACTTGTAAAATTACCAAAGTACCCCGATTTACAGAATTACTGTTTTACTCCCGATTTACATAATTACTGTTTTACCCCTAATTTACATAATTATCGTTTTACCCTTGACTTATAGAATTACCGTTTTACCCTCGATTTATAGAATTATCGTTTTACCCTCGATTTATAGAATTACTGTTTTACCCTTGATTTACAAAATTACTAAAATACCATTGGTTTGTAAAATTACCAAAACACCCCTAGTTTGTAAAATTACCAAAATACCATTGGTTTGTGAAATTACCGAAATACCCTCAATTTGTAAATTTACCAAAATACCCCTGATTTACAAAGTTACAGAAATACCCTTCACTTTCTAAAAATTATAGAAATACCATTGGTTTACAAAATTACTAAAATACCCTTAGTTTGTAGATTTACCAAAACACCCTTGTAGGATGAAATGACTAAAATACCCCTATTAGGTAAAAAGACCGTAATTCCCCTGTATAGTAAAATGACAAATATGCCCTTATGTTCTGTATGACTAATGTGCTTAGGATTTACATATATTGATATTGGATTAGTTAAGTTTGAGTGACAGGTGGTGGTTATCGTAGGCGATTGATTTTGGAAATGTTTCAACTTCAACCCGTAATAGATGTGTACTAACCCTCGTAATAGCTTAGATTAATATTTGCTGAGAAGCCGAAATGCTAAAATACCGGTATTTCAGGAACTTGTAATGTTGCGTTTGGGTATAGATGTGATAAATACGATAAGATCAGTGTTTGGATCGATAGAACAGGTAAGAACTCAATTTTGTGCACGATAGTAAGTTGGACCTCAATGGGTTGAAATTGGGCCCAATGGGCTTTCGGACCCATTTGGGTAGAACTGATAGAAAATGGAATTTGGAAAAGTTGCACGTTAACACGGTTAGTATTGTTGCAAAAATTTGGGTTAAGTAGGTTAAATCAGCATTCGTAGGGCCCATTAGGGGTTTTAGGCCCAAAAGCCCGAATTTGATAAAGTGGGTTAAAGATCATTGTTTAAACACTTGAAAATATTGATAATTGTAATGAACATGGAAAACCCTGATATTTGGTAAAATTATGACAATACCCTTATAATGTGAAAAATGACTATTGTGCCCTTGTGGGCAAGTGACTGACTTGGACTGTGTGGTTGACGGATTTGATTGTGAATATATGTTGGTGATATGAATGACTTGACTATGATTGTTTAATTCAAATATGGGCATGACATTCTGCATACATGACATGTTGCATTGGGTTGGGTTTTTATATGGATGGAGGAAGTGCAAAAGGGCTTATGCCCCAGTTTATTGAAAAGGGCTTATGCCCCAGTTTACCGAAAAGGGCTTATGCCCCAGTTTATTGAAAAGGGCTTATGCCCCAGTTTACTGAAAAGGGCTTTGCCCCAATTATTAAAGAGGCTAGGCCGCCAGATATATGATAAAGCAGCTATGCTGCCAGTGGTGTGTTGGTTGGGTGGGTTGAGTTATTCCCCACATGGTGTGTTGGTTGGTACAGGTGGAGAGTAGCGAATAGTGGGTTGAGTAGTCTCCCCAAATGGGCTTGCATACATTCATTGGTATTTCATGTGATATTGAAATGGGCTTGCATACATCCATTGACATTACATGTGATATTGAAATGGGCCTATGGGCCATACCGTTTACAGTAAAGGCTTCGGCCCAGTGAAATGATTTATGAAAAGGATTTGGCCCAGTGATATGATTTATGAAAAGGCTTCGGCCCAGTAATCGTTAAACGAAAGGCTTCGGCCCAGTATATGTCAAGACTAAATAGGGCTTTGACCCAGATTGTACTGATACTGTGTTTTCACTGTTTGTTTGTTATTGGGATTACACACTGAGTTTTCGTAAACTCACCCCGTTTCTAACTGTGCAGGTAATCCATAAGCTTAGATGGTTTGGAGCTACGAGGGACTCGGAGATGGCCACACTACTGTTTCTGTTTCTTTTAATTGCAATAAGTAGCCGATTTATTTCTTTATAAGTTTTATCTTATTAATATTATTGTTTGGTCTTGGGTTGTAATAAGGCCATTTTAATTATTTTTCTGGGATTAATTTATTTTTAATAACTTTAATCTGTTTGTTAATAAATGGGCTAGACTTAGGACGTGTTTTCAAAATGTTAATTGTTTTCAAAATAACACCACGCCACGATTATCCAATTTATCAAAGATTTCAACTTAAATAAATTACAACTCAATTTAACCAAATGTGGCAATGGTTGTGGGCATGTCTAGGATTGGATCCATTAGAAGAGCTTGGTACTTAAGCAGCCTTCATGGCTCACTTCCTCTGTTACGGATTCCTACCTGGTGCCCAGCTCCCATTCACTTTGTTAGCTTAACAAAAGTCGGTTTTTAAAGAACTAAAACGAAAAATGGGTTTTTAACTTCAATGTGGCACATCAAATTCGGCCATAACGTCTGGGCCGGGTTTGGGGTGTTACAATGTAGATTTTTGGTGACTCATCCATGGAAAAATTAGAAAAGAGTAGAGACAAAATTGGAAATTGAAATAATTAATTAATTAAAGATGATAAAAGATATCATCTTATTATTTTGTCATCTTCAACCCCAAAATTATATGGACACCCTAGGAGAGAGAGAAAAAACTTTCAAGGCTTAATTAGGTAAGTTTCCTTGTCTCGTTTTTAATAATTTTGATATTTTTGAAACCGGGATAGTTTAATCTATCTATTTGGAGGATTAATTTGAAAAGTTATCATGGTATGAAATTTGGGTCATGGATGAATATGTTGAAAATTAGAAATTTATGGTAGAAAATGAAAGGTTGTTGATAGATAAACAACTTTTACAAAGTGATTTTTGATGAAAATATGATTTAAGGACTAAAATTTAAAGTTGTGAAATTTGATGAAAAATATTGAATTTTTATGAATACATGTGCTGTAAATTTTGTAATGGGATTTTGGTTAGTCTTGGAATAGGTAGTAAATTGCACAAGTTTTATTTTCTAAGCCTAGGGACGAAATTGGAATTTATGGAAAAAGTTAAGGGCAAAATGGTAATTTTGCCTAGGACATAAATTGAGTCCAAGTGAGTATGAAATGTACGAAATTGATGATTAAAGTTATTTATATAAATCCAAACAACACAAATTTGAGGTTAGATCGAGGAAAAATAAAAGTTTCGGATTAGTAGATTATATACGTGAACAAGTGTCGAGGTAAGTTTGTGTAACTTAATCGAGCATGTAAATATGTTTAATTGAATGTTGTGTTTGCATAGAATGTGACTTATATTGATGTACATTATTTGAATGCTATAATGAAAATTTTAATACATGCTTGAATGGTGAAAAAGGGTTAAGTCCCGATTGAATATTGAATTCCGATGAATATATGTGCTTTCCCTAAATGGATGAGGTCTTGCATTTTTTGCTGACGGGATTTAGCTCGGACGATTAATCCTATTGACCTCAATATAGAAAGGATTTAGCCCAAACGGGTAATCCTGATATAATACCTCTCGAGTATACATTATAATTGGGGTTTAGCCTGGACTGATAATCCTAATTGAGCTTTTTTGAGCATACGTTATATACAGGAGCCTGGACTGGTAATCCTGTTATACGATATGTGACTTGAGAGTGTGTTCCTTGATTGAGTGCCCTACTTGAGTATCCATCGAAATTTCAATGATTCAATGGACATAAAACTCTTGACATGGCATGAGAATTATGAGATGAAATGATAATGACTTGAAAGAATATTGCATGATGAGCTCATCTATGTTTACTTGATTGATATGAAGATTTTGATGACTAACATGTTTGATTGAATGCATGTGTTTAGGCAATTTTTCTAATGGATGGAAAGTATGATATTATATGCTTAGATTTAATAAACAGATTGGTAAGTTTAGTTTCTGTTATATGAACTTACTAAGCATGTAATACTTACTCTGTTTTATTTTCCCTATTTTATAGTGCTCAAAAGCTTGTGAATGGTGGAGATCATTGGAGTATTGTCACACTATCAACTAGTTTATTTCGGGTATACATAGTAAAATCATTTTGGTATAACGGCATATATAGGGCAATTTGACCATTAGTGGCTTGATAATGATGCTTGTAACCTAGCCATTGGAATGACTAGTAATTGCTTATTTTGGTATGATTAAGTAGGCTATTATGATATATTAATATGTGTTATGTTAAGTATATGTGATCAAATGATTTTAATGCCTAAGTTAATCTAAAGTAAGTTTATAAACACATATGCATAAGTTAATCTAAAGTAATTTATAAACACATATGCATGTAATGGTATGCCATGATGAATGATGGAATTTGTTTAATTTGAATGCTTGGGATGGTTGGTATTGGATGTGTGTTTCAAGTGCAGGCCTTTGGTGTGATTTTGGGTGAGAAATGAAGCTAGAAATGGCTTTATTTTGTCCACAAATGCAGACACACGACGTGTATCTAGACCGTGTGTGACACACAACCGAGTATATAAGTGTGTAGTTAGGCCGTGTGTCTCTTGCACCTTAATTTCGAGAAACAGAATGCTCAAAATTGAGCACATGGGCAGAGACACAGGCACGTGTCTTGGCTGCATGAAACCTACACCTAATTTGAACTAATTAACCACACGGCCTAGCACACAGGCGTGTGGCATGGCCGTGTGCACAAGTCAGAGAGTTACATAGGGTCGAACACGGACTCTAGCACGGGCATGTCCTAGGGTCACACGGGCGTGTGGGCCTTGCACCTGGAAAACTTTTGCAATTTCTTGAAAAATTCTTAGAGTTCCCTATTAAGTCTCGACTTGATTCTAAAGCTCATATTGGACCTCGAGGGTCTAATTAGGGGACGTTTTGAATGATCTCGTTTATGAATAGTAATTTACATAAATTATTGGTAAAATGTTCTAAAAGATCCGGTAATGCTCCGAAACATTATTTCGACGACGAATACTAGTTAGGGGTATTACACATTTCCCAACAGTTAGATATATATATTTCAAGCTCAAAATTCTTCCCCGCCTTTAAGTCGAGACTTTCTTTCTAATTCTTGGCAGAAGCTTGTTAACTTTGACGCTTTGATTGAAAGCCAATTATGTAGATTTAGTTGATACAAAAATGATCTCAATTTCGATGACACAAATTTGACCATTGTAATAAAAAAACAATTGTAGTTCATCTACTCATCTTCGTAAAAAACTTGTTTTGTAACACCCCTCACTCGTATGCAACTTCGGAAAAGGGTTCGAGGCGTTACCGGACTTAAACATTCACAAACATACAAAACCGGGTTACCAAATTTTGCCCAAAATTAAAACTTTTCAAACACATGCATATTGTCCCTTATACAGGCCTTCGAAGCCTATAACATACATCGGGGTGATTCGAGACTAAACCGAGAAGTTTGAAAATCTTTGGGCAACTTAACCAATTTTCTAGCTTTAGAGAGTCATAGCCCTTGTGGGTTAGGCCATGTGGTCGCACACGTCCGTGTGGCTTGGGACACGCCCGTGTCCTCAGCCCGTGTAACTCTCTGTTTATGATGTCAGCAACCGTTTAAGGGTACACGGCCAAGGCACACACCCGTAGCCAGAGGCTGTGTCCTCCACACGGCTGAGACACACGGTCGTGTCTCTACCCGTGTGGTCAAGACTTAGGCTAATTTCCAAGCCTTTTTTCGTCTTTACATACACACTCATACACGATTTCAATGGCATTCATCATGTACATATGTCATATACTTCTCATACATAGTGAACAAGTACAATCACATAACCACATCACAAGACATTAACACATATCATGGATAAATAGGCTTACAAGACAAAATCTTTATAAGCCACATATCATGGCTATAAACAACAAATCAATATAAAACAATACCTTTGGCTAATCACAACAATAGTCATCATAGAAAAACTAAGTCCCTATACATGCCACTCACATAAAAACATTTCACGTACACATGGCAGTACTCCAAGGATAATGGCTCGATAGTGTGATGCTGCCTTCGACGATCTCCAACCCTGAGCTGACCTGACAAAACTAAAAGAAATGGAAAGGAGGGAGTAAGCTTTACACTTAGTAAGCTCACATGAAAATAATAAGTAATGCGATAACATGCTATATTTCATATTCTTTCTATTTAGTCAAATTCTAGCTAAGTTATTTTTCTCAAGTCACAGTCATTACATTATTTATATCTAGAGCTATGGAACTCCAAATTAAGATCCATTAATTTTCCCAAAAACTAGACTCATATCACTTCTTATCTTAAAATTTTCAAAAATTTTGGTCTAGCCAATAAGTACAGTTTCTTATTCAAAGTCTCTCATGTTTTGCTGTTTGACAGCTTCGACCTTTCTTCACTAAAATTTATTTATCTCCTAGTAAAAGACTCGGATAATGTTGTCGTCTCTTTCTCCTGAAAGTATACTCATTAAATATTTAATTCATATGAATTTTAACTCATAATTATTTTTTTAAAAATTTCTAGTGATTTTCCAAATTTGAGACAGGGGAGTCTAGGAATCACTCCGACTCTGTCTCACAAGAATTCAAATATCTCATGATAAAAAATTCTTTTGCTTTCACCGTTTCCTTTATGTGAAACTAGACTCATTAATATTTACTTTCATATTTTATTAAGCTTCTAACTAAATTTCCACTATTTTTAGTGGATTTTCAAAGTTGGACCAATGTTGTTGTCTAAATTTGTTTTGGTACAATATAATGATCACTATCATAAGATCATTTCCAACTATCATGAACTTACCATTTCATGGATCCCTTACTCATTTTTCACAATGGAGCTCAATATAAAAGTTATTATTTCTCATGGGCACACTTAGTCATACATTCCAAGTATAGGATAATTCCCTATCACATGCACTCAATCATCAAATTAGTCTCATGACAATACACCATGTAAATTTGTCTTAGAAGAGCTCATCCGAACTTACTTGTCGAAATCTCGTCAAGTAAAATCGTGTAGCAATTCATACAACCCAGGTAATAGTAATTTAACACTCAATTCATGTAAGAATAATTTGCCATTCAATTTAACATGACACAAAAAGCATTACATTTTTCCATATCATACACACCATCCACCAACTTCTCTTAAACATATTAAATCATACAATTTATGTCATATCAATAGAGAATTACAATTCATGAATGGTATTGCATTATTATTAACACACGAACTTACCTCGATCCAGAAATGACAATTTACCATTTTAGTCTATAACCTTGTATTTTCCCGATTTAAGCCCGAATCACGATTTCCTTGATCTATAATATCACATTTAGCCTACTAATTAGTCACATTATTCATACGGGTCCAAAAATCACATTTTTACAAATTTGCATTTTGACCCCTAAACTTTTGCATATTTGTACTTTTTCCCCAAGGCTCGGAAATTAAAATTCATCCTATTTTCTTATGTTTTATGACATGCTGGTCATTTTTCCCTTCTATGGAAACATCAAATTCTCACTCTAACATGTGCTTATGAACATTAGGTATTTTTACCGATTATGCCGTTTTGCTCGTTTTCACGTAAAATCACTTAGCAAAAGTTGTTTAACACAATTTCAAGCTTCATATTCTACCATTAAACATCAAAATACATGCATATCATTCATGGGTAAATTTTTAAACACAAACCCTAGCTCAAAATAATGGTAGTAATGAGTAGATCATGTTACCGAGATTTCAAAAATGTAAAGAACATTAAAAAGGGGCTCGAGATCACTTACAAATGAGCTTGGCATGCTTGAAAACCCTAGCCATGGTGTTTTTCATGAGACATTCGGGCATGAGGAAGAAGATTATCAAATTTGGCTTATTTTTGGCTTTTTAATTCATTTAATTACCAATTTACTAAAATGCCCTTAAAGAAAAACTTTTAAAAACCTATCATACCATGTCCATTATTGTCCAAAAACTTCAAAATGTTCTAATTACCATTTAAGGACCTTTAATTTAAAAACTCATAACAATTAGACACTTCTAACATGTAGAACTCAACTTTTGGACTTACAATTTAGTCCTTTTGACCAAATTGAGTGCCCAAACGTCAAAATTTTTGAATGAATTTTTACGAAATCATTTCGTGAAATTTTAGACCATTAAAATATAATAAAAATGAAATTTTCCTCATCGGATTTGTGGTCTCGAAGCCACTTTTCTGACTATGCCCAAAATCAAGATGTTACATTTCTCCCCCATTTAAGGATTTTCGTCCTCGAAAATCTTACCAGGAAAGTGGTTTTGGTTTTCATTTAGATTCTTCAATCCTATAAGTGATGTCATAGAACTTTCACTCAAGCCGAGCTTTTACTGCCTATCTCTTTAAATTCCCCATACAAAAATCATAAATGGTATTCATTTTACAATACTTTCGGCGAAACTTAATCTATACTAGAAAGCTCATGTACTCAAAAGTCTGATCCATACCATCATGTTACATATACATTCGCACCCGAATCTTTTCGGATTCAAATAGTGAAACTAGTCAGTTCATCTCGGCCTCATACTCTTTATAATTCCACACAGTCCAATTCAACTCTTAGTTACCTTTCATTTCAAAGCCTCCTCTGGCTTTCCCAAGAAATCATGCTATGAACCCTGGATCTCAATTCGATTAGTGGATATTAAAATTCTATGATATCCAACATTTATAAAGACACGAAATCCTATGAATCTAGTGAGTAGACATTTGGGTATACCAGCATAATTTGCACATCTCATAACGTTTAACAACACTACATATTACTTTCCTCTTTCAAGGACAGGAACGATCCAGACAAGAAAATCCATATTAACCTTTTCTACTTCCATTCTAATTCCCAAACGACAAAAATAATTCTGATGATTCTTGCTATACATTTTTAAACTTTCAACATTTCAAGAATTTGTACTCAAAGATAAACAATGATCGTTTCAGCATTTTTAAATACCCAGATTATCTTCACATTATCAATATCAGATCTTTACACTTCTTAATTAGACTATTTTTCTTTTTACCCGTGAAGAAATAAAATCTTATTCTCAAGCATGAACATTTCATTAGATTCTAAACATATATTTCATACAGATTGAACAATCAAGTCGACCTTATTCACCCGTAATTGATATTTCAAGAAATTCTCTCTTCTAGTCAACAGAACGATTCAACATGCATCATTCCAAATTCACTCATCATGCCAATCGAAGACCATAACAAATGCATTAGCATAAGTAATATTGATATCTCAACTGAATACATTAACTCTGATTAACTTACTTGAGAAAGGAAATCCACCATACACATTGGGACTTGAAATTGCACCACATTATCAGGATCAATTCAGAGGTATAGTCATATTTGTTCTTTATACACATCAATCACAAGCTGGAGGTCATGCTCTAAATGCAAGCCATGATGAACAAGTTACAAGATAATATATTCAGAAAATCCAAGATAGAGAAATCTGAAACGGAGAAGCCCAGAATAAAGAAATCCAAGATAAAGAAATCCATGATAAGGAAATCCAATTTACAGAACTGCATTAGAAGACCGAGAACCAGACTCATAAAAATATGAAAGACCCCAATGGTTTTTCAAAGAAAAGAAATCCAGAATAACATCATTCCAAACCACTGACAACAAATACGACTGGAACTATATGCTTCTCATATATATATAAAATTAGAGCAATGATCGGTAGAAATAGAATCATGGCACCATACACAATTTCTCATTGATTCCCAACAGGAATAATATAACAAAATACCAGAGAAAAATAGGACCACGCAGATTATAATCCAATCAGACTGACAACACATTCGTCTAACGTTAAGATCAGGGAACATTTTCATAATATAAGAATTCATCAAGGATTAGATAGCGCTAATATTATTTTCGGTGTCAGATAATCTCATACCATATTTTAATAGAGATAATCACAAATTGTTCAATGTAATTACCATGCCTAGTGGTTTAGTGGTTAAGTTTTTGTATTCCTTTGGTCTTGTGTTCGAATCCTCGTGTGTGCAAAGCGGAATTTACTTTGATAGGTTAAAGTTTCTTAAGTTTTGATTGATTATATAGTTATTTAATGTAATTTTCTTTTATTTTATTCAAAAGGGAAGTTACATCCAAAATTTTGCTCACAGTTCCCTTTTGTTTTTATTTTTGTTGTCTGTTTTATTTTATTTTTCTGCACGTTTATCTTTTTCGTTTTGTTTTTCTTCTATCACTCAATTTGAAGTTTTGGAACCTCTTTCCTATTCTATTTGATTCCTCCATTAGCATCTTCTTATTTTCTTCTTTGTTCTCTTGTTCGGTGTCCAAGCAAGTTTCGAATCGAGTAAGTAAAAATACCATTTTCTCTTTGAGATTTACATTGGTTTCCTTGATTCTTATACATATGGGTTGAGATTGAAATTCTTAAGGATTTAGTACGATTGTGCAATTGGGTTATAGGACGGTAGAGTATAAGGAAATCAATCGATTGTTAGTGCATGGTGTCATCTCTCAAGTGTGTTCTTGTACATTTGTAATTAGGGGTAATTTTGTGTTGAATTTTCATGATTTGCAGCAGTTTCGGGGAGATTTTTGGACCACACGGGCTGGCAAATAGGCGGTTCACATGGTCGTGTGCCATTTAGAAAATTGGGTAAAATTGGTCAACGGGCTGGTCACACTGTTGTGTGACTCCTGATAGGAAAATTGACAGCGGGTTGCACATATGGACGTGTGTCTCTACCATAAGAACGTATGCCTTGACCACATGTTCGTGTCTTCGCTGCATTTAAATTTGACAATGAGCTACACAATTTTCCCAAACAAGTGTGTCCCTCAATCACACAGGCATGTGTTCTGTCACATGGCTCGGACCCTTCCATACGGTTGTGTGGCCCTATTTTTTCAATTTTTACACCTTTTTGGAAATTGTTCCGTTTTGGTTCCCAAGTGAATCCTAACTCATTTAATCCTTTGTAAAAATGGATAGGACACTAATTATGTTTGTGGAAGGTTTATTTAGGGGTGTGTTACCCCTCGAATGTTAATAAGAATGTGTATTTATAAGATTCAATCTATTGTTTGCATCAGTGTGTGGTGCTGTGATATACCAAATTTGGAGTATGTAAATGTATGGGTGTTTTAATTGGAAATTGTGTACAATTTCATTCCATTATTTTGTATCCAAAAACGAGTATGTCTGATTTTGTATATCTGTATTGATTAATTTGTTCAGAATAATTATGTTTGATTCTGAATATCCATACTAATTCTGTTACCTGAAAATGATTGTAATTTGTTCGTATTGATTGTAACATTTGCATTTGGGTATGGGTTTGGGATGTGAATGATATGAATACGAAGTGTGGGAAGTGCGATTTGGCAGTTTTAACTGCATTATTTGATTTGGCAGTAAAACCGCAATAATTCAAGCCGAAAATGACCACAAAATAGTGTGAATTGGTTGGATAGGTCCACCATAACCCAAAACTGGTGTATAAGGGATGGAAGGGTCTAATGAACCCTATTTAGTGTAATGGGATAGACAGAAATGGTGTGTAGCGGTTGGATAGGAGGAATTTCATTGCATTTGTTCTACATCTGAAGATGTATTATGTATACGTCTGATTTTAATATTTGCGTACTGATTCGCTTATTCATTGTGTATAGATATTATAAATTATCTAAGATCTCCGTGTGTAAGGATGTTCATTTGACATCATTTATTTACAATTGTTGTAGAGTCGCACTGGGATTTTGTAGCTCACTCCCTTAGTTTTCTCTTTTCAGGTAGAACGTGAGGTTAGGTTTAGGACTCAACAAATTGGAGAATCTCAGTATATTTCCATTATGGTTTGTTTAAATAAGTTTTCTATAGCACTTGTTCCGATTCAGTTGGTTTGTAAAAAACTTTAAGTAAACTACGATATGGGATTTTTTGTTTAAGTTAACTTAATGATTTTAGTACTTTTATGTTGTATTACTTCAATAATATGATTACCAAATCCTTTTTTTTTCAAAGCTATTATACAATTATTTTATCTGGTTTTAAGATAATTGAATGACATTTGTTTTGAGCCATCTCGGTGGCCAATGTGACATTTAGAATCAGGTCGAAACTTCTAGGCCAAATTTTGGGGTATTACAAGAACCTTCAGTGCATCCCACATTTTTCTAGAACGTCCTCAACATGCCCAATAGCCAACTCTTGGTATACTAGTCCACACACTCATTCATCTACTAAAGATGCCATTTGTTGAGAAACTGTTCGAATGGTCTCAAGATAGGCCACTTTATAACTTATCTCTTGATCAAATAGGGCAATTATTATACCCCTCCTCGGTGATGGCACATGGCAAGACATGAGATGGCCAATGAAGAACCCTTTGCTAGATACGACACATGGATGACTCCACGAGTGGCCTCCCACCTCGTATCCTTCATAGCGGACCCCCGTCCTATGTCACTTGTGACCAGCCACCCGTGAACCACCATTCAAGCCAACTAAAGAAGCCACCCACTAAAAGCAACCCGGTATAGGCCCTCCTTAAGGACCATTAAGGAACTTCTAAGGCATAACAACCAATAAGGAGAATGTCAGAGAGGAACACACAATATTATACATGGTGACAACTAACATGCAAAAAACCTGCCACTTAGTCGACCACCTAGTCAGGCCTATCATCGTATTATCAATGACATAGCACTACCAGATAGGAACCCTCCTCTATATATACCTTAGAGCATGAAGGATCAATCCTTTTTCCTCTTTAAAATGAAAACCTGGAATTCTCCTTCCATGTTTTCCTCTCCCTTCCTCTTCCCTTAGCTTTCTACTCTAGCTCTCTACCTATCATAAGTGAAGCGGCCCTCCAGTCACAACCACCTCCTCCTTGTTGATTCCTTGTATCAATAGTACAAACTCATTACCACTCCACCTATATTCATTATTAAATAAAATTTTTAAAAAATATTTTTACCATAAAATATTTTCTTCTACCCATATCGTAAGTGTAACAAAATGTAGTTTATTTAAAGTAATATATATTTCATTTTTATAAAAATATCAAAATCTTTTTAAATACAATAATATTATCTATTTGGATGGAAACAACTTAGGTTTTTCTTTTTAGCCAAATTAATTGCATCTTTATCTATTTACAACACTTCTTCCATGAATTTTTCCCTACAGAAAGTGTTTTTTGCTAGAGTGGTAAGAGACGCACTTTCCCCCATCTTGGCATGCCAACAAAAATACTATCTATATCCATCCAATTCAACTTCAAAGAAAAATATAAGAAAAATTAATTGTTGGATGGAATTTTGAAAATTCAAGAATCTAATGATGATAAAAATTTGAAGTAGAAAAATCAACCCAACAAAGTAAATTAATTCAAGTAAATTTGATGTCGTTGCTTGAATATGGTTAAGGAGTATTTATTTTTTTGTATAATATTTTTCGTTTTAATTTTATATTAAACATGTGAAACATGTAACATCCTAATTTTGGGCCTAGTTAGAACAGTGGCTTTGAGACCACAAATTCGATGAGGAAAATTTTATTTTATTATATTTTTATGGTCTACGATTTCACGGAATGATTTCGTGAAAATTTCATTCGAAAATTTTGACGTTTGTGCACTCAATTTGGTCAAAAGGACTAAATTGTAAAAAGTCCAAAAGTTGAATTCTACATGTTAGAAGTGTCTAATTGTTATGACTTTTTAAATTAAAGGTTCTTAAATGGTAATTAGACCATTTTGAAGTTTTTGGACAAAAATAGACATGGAATGATAGGTTTTTAAAGTTTTTCATTAAGGGCATTTTAGTAAATTGGTAATTAAATGAATTAAAAAGCCAAAAATAAGCCAAATTTGATCATCTTCTTCCTCATGGCCGAATGTCTCATGAAAAACACCATGGCTAGGGATTTCAAGCTTTCCAAGCTCATTTGTAAGTGATCCCGAGCCTCGTTTTTAATGTTCTTTACATTTTTGAAATCCCGGTAACATGATCTACTCATTTCTACCATTATTTTGAGCTAGGGTTTGTGTTTAAAAATTTACCCATGAATTATATGCATGTATTTTTATGTTTAATGGTAGAATATGAAGCTTGAAATTGTGTTAAATAACTTTTGCTAAGCGATTTTACGTGAAAACGAGTAAAACGGCATAATCGGTAAAAATACCTAATGTTCATAGAATGAGAATTTGATGTTTCCATAGAAGGGAAAAATTATCATCATGTCATAAAACATAAGAAAATAGGATGAAGTTTAATTTTCGAGCCTTGGGGAAAAAGTGCAAATACGCAAAAGTTTAGGGGTCAAAATGAAAATTTGTAAAAATATGATTTTTAGACCCGTATGAATAATGTGACTAATTAGTAGGCTAAATGTGATATTATAGATCAAGAAAATTGTGATTCAGGCTTAAATCAGGAAAATACAAGGTTATGGACTAAAATGGTAAATTGCCATTTCTGGATTGAGATAAGTTCGTGTGCTAATAATAATGCAATATCATGCATGAATTGTAATTCTCTATTGATATGGCATAAATTGTATGATTTAATATGTTTAAGAGAAGTTGATGGATGGTGTGTATGATATGGAAAAATGTAATGCTTGTTGTGTCATGTGAAATTGAATGGCAAATTATTCTTACATGAATTGAGTGTTAAATTACTATTACCTGGTTTGTATGAATTGCTACATGGTTGTACTTGACGAGATTTCGACAAGTAAGTTCGGATGAGCTCTTTTAAGACAAATTTACATGGTGCATTGTCATGAGACTAATTTGATGATTGAGTGCATGTGATAGGGAATTATCCTATACTTGGAATGTATAACTAAGTGTGCCCATGAGAAATAATAACTTTTACATTGAGCTCCATTGCGGAAAATGAGTAAGGGATCCATGAAATGGTAAGTTCATGATAGTTGAAAATGATCTTATGATAGTGATCATTATATTGTACCAAAACAGATTTAGACAGCAGCATTGGTTCAATTTTGAAAATCCACTAAAAATAGTGGAAATTGATTTATAAGTTTAATAAAATATGAAATTAAATCTTAATTAGTCTAGTTTCACATTAAGGAAACATTGAAAGCAAAATAATTCTGTATCATGAGATATTTGAATTCTTGTGAGACAGAGTCGGAGTGATTCCAGACTCCCTTGTCTCAAATTTGGAAAATCACTAGAAATTGTAAAAAAATAATTATGAGTTAAAATTAATATTAATGAAATCCTTAATGAGTCTACTTTCAAGAGAAAGAGACAAGAACATTATCCGAGTCTTGTACTAGGAGATAAATAAAGTTTAGTGAAGAAACGTTGAAGCTATTAAACAGCAAAACAGGGGAGACTTTGAATAATAAACTGTACTTATTGGCTAGACCAAAACTTCTGAAAATTTTATGATAATAAGATATATGAGTATCGTTTATGGGAAAATTAACGGATCTTAATTTAGAGTTCCGTAGCTCCAGATATAAATAATGTAATGACTGTGACTCAGGAAAAATAGCGTAGCAGGAATTTGACTAAATAGAAAGAATATGAAATATAGCATGTTATCGCATTACTTATTATTTTCATGCGAGCTTACTAAGCGTAAAGCTTACTCCCTACTTTCCATTTCTTTTAGTTTTGTCAGGTCAGCTCGGGGTTGGAGATCGTCGGAAGCAGCATCACACTATCGAGCCATTATCCTTGGAGTATTGGCATGTGTACGTGAAATGTTTTTATGCGAGTGGCATGTATAGGGACTTAGTTTTTCTATGATGACTATTGTTGTGATTAGCCAAAGGTATTGGTTTATATTGATTTTTTGTTTATAGCCATGAGAAATGGCTTATAAAGATTTTGGCTTGTAAGCTTATTTATCTATGATATGTGTTAATGTCTTGTGATGTGGTTATGTGATTGTACTTGTTCACTATGTGTGAGAAGTATATGACATATGTACATGATGAATGCCATTGAAATCGTGTATGAGTGTGTATGTAAAGATGAAAAAAAGGCTTGGAAATTATCCAAGTCTTGACCACACGGGTAGAGACACGGCCGTGTGTCTTAGTCGTGTGGAGGACACGGCCTCTGGCCACGGGTGTGTGTCTTGGCCGTGTGCCCTTAAACGGTTGCTGATGTCATAAATAGAGAGTTACAGGGCTGAGGACACGGGTGTATCCCAAGCCACATGGATGTGTGTGACCACACGGCCCAACCCACACGGGCATGTGACTCTCCAAAGCTAGAAAATTGGTTAAGTTGCCCAAAGATTTTCAAAGTTCTCGGTTTAGTCCCAAACCACCCTAATGTATGTTATAGGCTTCGAAGGCCTGTATAAGGGACAATATGCATGTGTTTGAAAAGTTTTAATTTTGGGCAAAATTTGGTAACCCGGTTTTGTATGTTTGTGAATATTTAAGTCCAGTAATGCCTCGAACCCTTTCCCGGAGTTGGATACGAGTAATGGGTGTTACATTTTGTGATATTAGAGCTATAGTTTAGTCGATTCTCAAACTAACCTAACATATGTATGAGAGTCCAGCTATACATGCCACCGATCCGTGATAGTGTGATGTCTCCCAACGTGTATGAGAGCCACTTTGTTTAGACAAAGGTACTCTCCAACCGAGCTACACCGACCATGTTGAATGTGATGCTAAAATATTCGAGTAAAGTATAGTCATGACAAACTGAAACTTGGAAAGGTACGAATGAGGATTCATGAAATGTGTACATGGTGAAATGAGCTTCTCTATGATTAATAGATAATTCTATGATGTAAATGGTTGATTTGCTTGAGTGAATGCATGTGTTCAGATAACTTACCAAAGATATAGATGGAATGAAGATTCATGTACGCTTATATAAAAAATCATGGTTGATAAGCTCGTATAGCTTAAGTAAATGTGTTAAATTGCTTGGACTGATTCATATGATTGTAACGATATGTCTAAATGAAAGTGTACGAGGTAAAAGTATGGATTGTGATAAGCTTATCTGTGTTTGTTGGCCCATGTATGATATCATGTGCATGACTTATATGATTAAATGAATAGATAAGTAAAGTTATCCAGAAAACATGGAATGCATGCATAATTATATTTGACAAAATGAGATAATTGGAAAGTGGGCATTAAATCAATATGAATGTTAGTTACTCGAAATGAATGATATGATTGAGATATGATTGCTATGATGAAAACTGTGTTACATGTATATGTATATGAGAGTTGAGTCAGAGGCCCTACGACCCCTTCCCCCTTACCAAAGTGGTGTTTTATAATGGAAATTCCTGAGATTTATGTTGAATGAGTTTCCAGGTGAGAAACCAAAGAGTTCAATGATGGAATGGTTATAAGCATGATTAGAGACTGAGAATGGGTTGATAAGTACAGACATGAGCTAGAAAGATGTCGGATTGACCGAAAGATTGTTTAACTTTCACAACATCGTAGTTAGTGAAAAAGGTTAATTTTGGTAAAACGATCTATCCTGGTATGATGTCGAGAAATGTATTGATTGAAATTCCCTCATGAACTGGTTTTCTTAGTGAGGGGAATATTATGGAATTTGGGACGGTAGAAATAGTTAAAGGAATAATGTTCGAAATATAAAATGTCCAAGCTCATCATTAACTCTAATTTGCAAAGAAAATCATAAAAGTCTAAAAGTAACCATTGAATCATCCCATAAACCTTAATTCTTCTAACCCCAAACTCCAAGGTGTTACAATTCTAGAATGGTTATATTAATGATAAAGCCTTACAACTGTTCATGGGGAAACGACACTAATGATAGGTTCGACTTGGTGTCCTTTTGTGAGACATGTGTCTAGACAGGGTTGGTGGTGAAAATACTTATATATATTTATATTTTATATTTTTTTAAGTTTATATATTATATATTATGAACTTTTATATATATTTCAAAATATTATAGGTTTTTATATATTTTTAATTGTACATATTTTATATATTTTTAAAATAATAACCTAAATTTGATATTTTATAAAAAAATTTAAAATATATAAACTTACTAAAAGTACATATAGAATGAATTTGAATATATAGTCGTCTAGATTCAAATGTATCTAGACAACCATGTGTCTAGATTCAAATGTATCTAGACATTCTTGAAGTGAGAAAAAGTATACTTCTTTAATTAATTTATATATTTTTAAACTTTTTAATTTATATCCACCACGTATCATACTAAGAAGCTACAAAGTGTTACCACCAAATTAACCATCAATGTCATATCAACACGAACTAACGATGTTAGTGTCGTCAAGGTACTAACGTAGATGATGAAATATATATTTAGATACCAATTAGGTACTTTTGGACTAATAAAAAGGTTAAATAATGTATTAACACAATTAAAACAGATTAATGTAATTTTATAAAATATTATTATACACTCATTTTAATCATTTTATAAGTTTTTTTATTTTGATCATTCATTTGTTTTTAAAATTAGTTTTATTTATTTCAAAAAGATGAATTTTTACAAGAAATTAAGTTATTCAAATGTGGTGATGATATTCAAGTTTTTTTACTTAAATCTTTTTTTTTTTACCAAATGCTGCATCCATTTATATTTAAGGAAAAAAATTACAAAATCCTTGTGCTTACTGGCAACTCATCCAATCAATCTAGTTTTAACCTCAAAATCTAAAACCAAACCTTATTACACAACTAAGAGAGCACAGCCATTACATCAGATGCTCTCAGAGCAATATAGTTACTACCATCATTGCCCTTGAAGTCATTCCCAGCATACTTTGAATACAGGACGGTGTTTCCAGGCGAGACCGATAGTGGCTTTAGGTTACCTTCCTCATCTAAAGTACCAGGTCCAACAGCTATCACCTATTTCATTTAATTCATGTATTTAAGTAAATACATTTTGCAACACCACAGCACAAAGTTCTATGCCCTCCTCCAAAATACTTGATTAACTGTTACTCACCGTTCCAATGGAAGGTTTTTCTTTGCTTGCCTCGGCCAGCAACAAACCTCCAGTGGTTTTCTCCTCAGCTTCCGAAACCTGCAACGGTATTCAAACACACCACCGGGTGCCTTCATAAGTCAATATCAATATCCAGACCCTTTTTTATTTTTTCATCAATTACTTCTCAATACACTATATCATCACCATTCACACGTGTGAGACTCAATGTCTTGTGATGGTGATCAAAACTTCAACAGAACATTGCAATGGCAGCTGAATATACAGATTTCGGAAGGATACGAACCTTAATTAAAACTCTGTCGTTCAGAGGTTTAAGATCTTTTATGTCATCGGTTTCAAGAAGTCCAACAATGTCATCCTCTTTTAGGAGAAGATGATTTGCACCATTGAACTCGACCTCCATCCCAGTATACTTGGAATATATGACCTGAGCACCAGTCTACATAACCATGGCATTGTTGAAGTATAATAGTGGAGCAACAAATGGAAAAGAACTGAGAAGAATATCTAGTCCATGAAAATTCACCTTCACAGAACTTTCCGATTTCGTATTCCCAATTGTCTTCCCTTCACCAACAGCAACCACCTCACCTCCTTGAGGCTTTGATTGAGCAGTTGTTGGAAGCAAAATGCCACCCTCAGTCTTCTCCTCTGTTTCTTTGATCTTCACCAACACTCTGTCACCCAAGGGCTTAACTGAAGTGTACTGCATAGGGCAATAAGATCGTTTTATGTAAGCAGAAGCAGTGTACATACAAGGAGATGAATCCACGGAAACGATTGGCTTTGCTACACTAATTGTAGCAAATTGATATTATTTTTGGAGTTCCAATAAGCCAACAGCAACCAATTTATGTCAGGTTTCATAAATTTAAAACATGTTTAAAACAGAAAAAGCATTCAGAGTCGCCCCAAAAGGTCAAGTTTCGACAAGTGAAAATATTCAGCAAACAGGTAAACATGAATTGAAAACAATACCGAAAAAAGCTAGTTTACTCAACAACAAAGCAGCGATAGCACCAATAATTATTAAAAAGAATAAAGTAATAAGAAGAAATACCTTAGGGGCAACAACGGTAGCTGCTTTAACAACCAAACCTTTGAAGGACCTGCTGGTCAAAGCCCCAGGCTTTAATGTTCCAATGGAAGAGAATTTGATAGTGGACAGCTTAAGCCCTTGTAATGAAGCCAAGTTCCTAGCTGATGCTGTCACTGGCGACGCTGTTAGCTGAGATGTAGCCATTTCTGTATTCAAATTTCACAAAAATCATTCCTGCAAATCAACGATTCTTAGGAATAAAAACCAATATATGTAAAAAGAAAACACCTTTGAGAAAGATGTAAAAGGATAAGGGGTTGTTTGGTTTGGTTGCTTGAAACTAGAGAAGTCTTAAAAGGAAGATAAAACCCTAGCATGTTAAAATGGGTTTTATTTATTTGATAAGAGACTTCTAGAAAATTGAAAATCACGCGCCTCACTCTCTAGTGAGTGGATTAGGAGTGAAACGGGTTAAACCCAACAAGACACCAGGTTAAGGATATCCTACGCGCTTTCGAGGAACAAGATGAACAACACACAAAGAGCACCTAAAAACACAGACTTCTGGAAGGAGGAAATGAAAATTAAAATTCCATAATTTTAAATTTGCAGTTTTATCGTAAGTAGAGGCTGTAAAAACTATTGTGTTCTTTGATTATATTTTAATTTGATGTTGGGGGTAAATTACATTCATCAACAGGTAAAAAAAACTTACATTTTTTAACCTCAAAATAATTACATAATCATAATTATTGGAATTATTAAGTAAGACATTTATAAAATTATTGATGAATATTTCTTTTTAACAATCATATTAACTCTTTTTTACACAATATTTAAAATTAAGTATAGCCCCTCTCTAATCATAATCATTAACATCGCTAGCTTTACTAGTCTGCTAATTTAACATGTCTTTGTTTGCTCTCTTTGACAGTTTTAGGGTTTTCTTGTTTCTATTGGTATTGGCGTGACGGCAGTGATTTTTCTTCAGTTTTCTTTCTTGTTTTAGGAAATTGATTCAAACAATTACTTTATGTACTATTATGGAGGTAGATTTCGCAGGGTTAACACTCAATGAGGAGGAAGAAACAGTTCTACAAGTACAAGTTGGAGCGAATACAGATGGAGAAGTGGGAGGTTTTCAATTTGTGAGGTGTTTCTTAACAGCTAGTATTATACACTTCCCAGCAATGAAAAACACCATGGCAAATCTGTAGAAGCCTGTTTGGGGGGTTCAAATTAGAGATCTAGGAGAGAAAAGGTATTTATTTCAATTTTTTCATGTTATGGATTTGGAAAGAGTTATAAAGGGTTCACCATGGACTTTTAATAACCACTTATTGGTTTTCCATGAGTTGCAATAGGGGGAGGACCCTTTGAAAGTCCCATTAATTTATTCTTGTTTTTGAGTTCAATTACATGATGTTCCTGTTGGTTTTTTCTCGAAAAATCTGGCTATTCAAATGGGTAATTTTTAGGCAATTTCATGGAGTATAATGGTTCAAATCTGGGAAAAGAAAATAGAAATTTTATGAGAATAAGAGTCAAAATTGATATACGGTGACCTTTGAAGAGGAAAAAACAAATAGTGTTACGGAAAGTGCTTATACATTAGATTTAAATATGAAAGGTTATCACTTTTTTGCTTTTATTGTGGTCGTTTGGGTCATAGTGATTTTTTTGTGAAGCGAGGATGACATTAGGAGTGGAAGTTATCGAGATAGGATGGGACTTATCATTAAGGGCACAATCTCACCGAGCTTTAACGATGACTAGCGTGTGGCTTCGGGATGAAGGAGAGGGGGAGTGGGGGGAAATGGCGAGGGAAGGTAAATTTTGGGTAATAATCTGAGGGGTTTAGCAAAAAACATGGGCAATAGGAATAATCTAGATCTTATATTAAGGATTAATTTGGAAGGGAGGGTATCTATTCCATGGAAAAATGGTGGAAATTTGAGTGGGAGTCTAATTCATACTTTAATGGAACATGATCTTGAAGATAAGGTGCTAATTGGTGAGGAGGGTAAAAAGAGGAATAAAGGAGAGATTGAAGACATACTGGCCAAGGAAGAGACTAACACTTTAGTGGTAAAGAATAGGAGGATAGTGGAAGTTAGATATTTATTATCGGCGGCCGCCAAGAGGCAAGCCGACAGAGTGCAATAAAAATCTTAAGCTGGAATGTCCATGGATTGGGGAGTCCATGAACAATTCGAAAACTTCAGCATGTGCCAAAGTTATATAATCCCCAAGTGGTCTTCATTAAGGAGACGAAAATTTGTAGGAGTCAGATGGAACGAGTTTGAAAAAGCTATGGGTTCTTGAACGGTATTAATGTTGACTCAAACGGATCTAGAGGTGGACTATGTCTGGCTTGGCATGGAGATAACAATATCCAGCTTCAAGTTTTTTGCAAAGACATATTGATGTGATTATAGATGAAGCAGAGGAAGGGCACAAATGGAGATTTATTGGTTTTTATGGGCCCCTTACTCACAAGATAGACCTGATGCATGGAATTTTTTACGTCATCTAGGTATTATTAGAGAGTTACCATGGATGGTTTGTGGGGACTTTAACGAAATTTTATATGGCTTCGAAAAAAAGGTGGTCTACCATGAGAAGGAAGAACGGAAGCTTTTCGTAAAGTATTGGAATAGTGTAATTTGTTGGATATAAGTTTTACTAGAAACTGATGTACTTAAGAAAGGGGAAATATGCCAGGAACTAATATTCAAGAACGATTAGACAGGGGTGTGGCGACTGAAGAATGGTTTCATTTATTTTTTGAATTTCAGCTTCAGCATCTTCCACATACATTTTCATATCATTACCCATTACTAGTTAACACAAAGAAAAAGGATAGGAAGAGAATTCATAAAAGTTTTAAATTTAAAGCATGGTGGGTTTTGGAGGAGTCGTTCTTTATTGAGGTAAAAAATATCTGGGAAAATTCTACAAGAGATTTATTAAGCTAGAAAGTGCGAAAAAAGCGATTGGCTAGTCAGATCTGATATAACAAAGAAGAGAAGAAAAAGATGTTAACTTCTAAATTGGTTCAGTTGCTAGAAGCTGAGAGAAATAAGGATAATTTGGCAGATCTTATTGATACAAGAATTCAACTCAATTTTAAGATCGAAAAGGATGAGCGTTATTGGAAACAAAGGGCGCGAGTTAACTAGCTAAAACTTGGGGATAAAAATAGCACTTTCTTCCACAAACAAGTAACATAGAAACGACAGAGAAATCTAATTCTTAAGATGCAATATGATGATGAGAGGGAAACGAATGAAATACGTGAAATGGAGTTGATAGCCAAATCATATTTTCAACAATTACTTTTTGCTAGAAGAAGAGGAAATTATGAGCATATTTTATCAGGAATTACTCTTTGTATTTCAGACGAGGATAATTCAAAGTTAAAGGCAAGATATACAAAGAAGGATATTGAAAAGGCTTTGACAAAATTGGGTCCCATAAAAGCACCAGGAGAGGATGAATTTTCGGTGGTATTTTATCAAAAGTGTTGGGCAATTATTGGGGAAAATGTTACTACTTTTTGCCTCGCTCATCTGAATGGAGGTATGGATATCAGCTCAATCAATAAAACTAATAGTGTTAATTCCGATGAATTCAAATCCAATGGATATAACGCCTTTCAGGCCTATCAGCTTGTGTAACATCATCTATAAATTGATGGCCAACGCTATGGCAAATCGCATTTGAAACGTATTAGACAAATGCATTGATCTAGCACAAAGTGCTTTTGTCCCCGGGAGATTGATTTCGGATAACATTTTGCTTGCTTATGAACTACTTCACACTTTGAGACATAAGAGGCGGGGAAAAAATGATTTATGGCAATTAATCAGGATATGAGTAAGGCATGTGATAGGATTGAATGGAATTTTGTGGAAGAAATAATGAAGAAATTGGGATTTGATTTAGAATAGGTGGCCTTACTAATGAAATGTGTTACTACAGTATCTTATTCGATGGTTTTAAATGAGTATAATAAGGAAATCTTTTTCCCTTCTAGAGGATTAAGACAAGGGTGGTTGAGCCCGTTCTTATTCTTATTCTTATTCTTATTCTATGGAGAAGGTCTCTCTAGTCTTATGAAGCTAGGAATGCAGGAAAAAAAAGTGAGAGGAGTTAAGGCAAGTAGAAGTGGGCCGTAAGTTTCTCACTTACTTTTTGCAGATGACTGTATGTTGTTTGGGGAAGCTACCGAAAGGAGCGCAATTTCCTTGAAACAGATTCTACATGAATATGAAGTCTGCTCGGGCCAAAAAGTTAATTATTCAAAATCTACAATTTTTTTCAGCAATAATACGCAGGAGGACAATAGAAGAACAATTACTAGAGTGCTCAAGGTACGAAGCTCAAACAATCTGGAAAGATATCTAGGGTTACCTAATTTGGTGGGTAGAAGAAAGAATGAATCTTTTCAGAATTTGAAAGATAGACTACAACAACGAATAGATAATTAGAGTATCAAATATCTCTTACAAAGAGGTAAGGAGGTTTTTATCAAAGCTGATTTACAGTCTATACCAACCTGTTCAATGGTGTGTGTTTTGCTTCCTAAATATTTATGCACGAAATTAGAGGGTATAATTGCAAAATTTAGGTGGCAAACAAATAGGGGAAAAAGGGGATTCATTGGTGTGCTTGGAAGGATATTTGCTCGCTAAAAGAAGTGGGTGGTCTAGGTTTTCGAAGTCTTGATAAATTTAATATCGCATTATTAGCTAAGTAGGGTTGGCGTCTTATTAGTTATCCAAATTCTTTGTTAGCCCGTATTTTAAAAGCTAAGTATTACCCGAATACAAATTTCTTAAATGCTCATTTAGGTAACTTACCTTAACTTACTTGGAGGAGTGTTTGGTCAGCAAAAAGACTTCTGGAGGAAGGATTATGCTGGAGGGTTGGTAAAGGAGACCATATATCAGTGTGGACCGATCTCTGGGTGTTGGGTAAAGAAGAAGACAGAATACAAAATCACAGCAGAAATGAAAATATCAGATTAGTGTCTGACTTAATCGACGAAGTTAACAGAACTTGGAAGAGTTAATTGATTGTCCATACCTTTCATACGGATATTGCTAGGAAAATACTACAAATTTTGTTAGCAAAGTCCACTCATGAAGACTTTCAGGTGTGGAGAGGGGAGTCATTTAGAAACTGCTCAGTAAGAAGTGCCTATAAACTATTACAGGATACTACATTGAATCCTAGTAATTATATACAGGCCGATACTAAAAATTTTTACAAGAAATTGCGGAACCTATACATGCCTTCGAAATTCAAAATTACAATGTGGAAAATTTTGTGGAATTACATCCCCACTTTTTTCTAATCTGAAGATGAGAAGAGTAATGGTTGAGGATCAGTGTATTAGATGCCATCAAGGTGAAGGAGACAGTAACCATGTCTTCTGATTGTACCCTACAACGAAGGAAGTGTGGAGACATTTAAACTTCTCATGGGTTCTTAATAATAGCAATCCAGATTTTTGGACTTGGCTTACTTTGGTTTTCAATCAAGGGACGAATGAGCAATGTAGAATCTTTTGTTGCGGACTCTGGTTAATATGGACAAATAGAAACAAGTTAATCTATGAAGGCAAATCAAGCACCAGTCAAGATATCTCAAAACAAGTTACCAGTTACATTTCAGAGTTGGATGGTATAGAGGACAAAGTACTTATCTTGGAAGCAAAAACGAGACCCATACAGAACATGTAGAGGGCGAAGGTGGCTATCTATTTTGATGCGGCTTTTGACCTACAAAATTTTAGATCTACATCAAACCTAGTTGTTAAAGATGAGGGGGTAGAATCATAGCATTAAAATCAACTCTTCATTTCAACGTTGCATCTCCGTTTGGGTGGAAGCACATGTAGGATTTCAAGCAAAAAAATTAGGGATTCATATGGGTTTTCATACTCTGGACATACTAGGAGACTCGAGAACGATAATAACAAAATGTCAAAGTGCAGATCGTGACAGATCAAATATCGGAGCAATTATCGGTGACATTCAAAGTCTAAAGACACATTTCCAAGAAATCAGATCCCATTTCATCCCAAGGACAAAAAATACATGCGCTCATCTATTAGCAAAAGCAGCACTCAAGAATGGCAAGGAACAATACCTAGAGGGAGGGATTCCACAATCGATTAGAAGAGAAATAGAGAAAAATTTCCGGGAACTTTCAAATTAAAAGAGAAGAAGAAACGACTAAGACCATCGGAATGAAAGAGGAAAAGAAGAGTTTGTGACTTTTGAAATGGAAGAAAAGCAAATGGTTCTGTTTTGGAAATAAAGTAGATAAGCAAAAGATTTTTTTCAGAAGATCTGCTTCGCTTTACAGCTGTCTCGGGGATATGAATTGGCAGTATCATTATGATGGCCAGCTGTACCCGACGACTGGAGTATAGATATAGGTTTATTATTTCAGTTCAGTTTTTATTTTTGAATTTATGGGCCAATCTGATGGCGGCCAGTTTTTGTTATTTGTTTTCTTAGGCCTACTTAGCTAGAGTTAACCGAATCCAACATATGGGATATTTTTTTGTTTAAGATTTGAATTCATTAATCCAATTGAATTTTTTTTTAAAAGTATAGTCCCTCTTAAATCCATAAATAAAAAAATAATGCATTTTAACGCACTCAAACTCATATTTTTCTATATTGACATTAATATTCATATCAATCAAACTAATGCTAAATCAACAATAGATGAATATTTAGTAATTGTTTTCAAAGTTAAAAGCACAACCATAGGTACTGAAATGCATAAAAAGCGGTCCATAATTATAACGAAAAAAGAGTATACTTCACAAAAAATATTGATGTGTGGCGCAAAAAAGAACATCATTTGTCACAAAAAGAATCATCATTCACCAGTGTACTTTAAACTTTTTTTTAAAATTTTCTTTAAATTTTTTCAATAATATTATTAATTTCCACTGATTTCTTTTCAAATTTTTAATTTTTTTATAAATTTTATAATTCATATGTTTTTTTCTAGATTATATATATATATATTCTAAACTTTTATATATTTATTTCCATTTTTACATTTTTAATGTGTATATACAATTAATAAAGAAAATAGTTATTTTTGTATATAAAGGCACCTCGTGGTATTTTTTTAATTGGCTATGAGAAAAATTGGATTAAAAAAATATCACGAAGGTATATTTTAGGTATTAAATTGAAAATTCAAGTGTTTTTAAGGTATAAAATTGAGGGAAAAAAATAAGGATTAAAACGAGAAAACAAGTATACTTTAGGAGCTAAAATGAATGAAGCCTAAAATAAATAAAAACATATTATGTGTATATTAAGTCAAGTAGATTGAGGAAACATAATGGGAAATGGAATGTATTTACTTTCTTTGGGTTTGCAAGGTTAATAATACCGTAAGTTGTGATACCTTTTTGAAGAATAACTTGGATTGAAAAAAAGAATTGAGTTTTACTATTGATGAAGTTTACTAATTTGTTTTGGCTCCTGTTAGACGATTGAACTCTATGGTTGTCCATAGGAACACATTCATACTGACATGCCTGTAATTAAAAATGCCATCGGAATTATACTCACAAAAGGATTAGCATATGCCTAAATATAGAAAAAATTGCAGAATAATGAGATCCTTTTGATGCCAATAATTGGTAAGTGTTTTATTTGATGGGGTCGCTTATAAATATATCGAAGCTCAGCTTAGATGAATTTAAGCCATAGGCTTCCCAATGAAAAACATAAAAAAGTTTCTACTTTTTTGTTATTCTTGCTGCAAAATAAATAGGTCCTTGATATGTCTTAATAATTCGTGTCAGGAAAAAAAGTGTTCTTTTATGATAAAAAACTGTCAAAAAATTTGATTAAGTTTCTGTTAGAATTAAGTGACTTGAATAAATAAAATTCATATAGAACTACACTTCTTTTCTTACTACACTCTTATTAGAATATGACTTTACAAAGCCTATAATTAGACATAGTCTATTACTCTTGTATTAATTCGAATTTGACATAGTGAATTTTCTTCTCCTCTGCCCGTGGTTTTACCGATGTTGTATTTTTTACAGTTTTTTTCTCTTGGTTGCCTTAGCTTTGTCGAGTTTATGCTCAGCAGTCAAGGTTGAATATGATGCTAATGCCATTATCATTGATCAAGAACGAAAGATTATGAATGTTGCTTCCATTCACTATCCTCGCAGCACTGAGCATGTTTAGTATAAACATATATATATTTATATATATTTGTTTAAAGACTCTGCAAATGGCTAACTATTGACATTAAAACATATGTGGCCTGATCTCATTATGAAAGTAAAAGGTGGCGGGATTGGTGTCATTGAAACATATATTATGGGATGTCCATGAGCCTAGACACCGCCAGGTCAAAGTTCTTGTTATAGTTTTATGCTAGTACAATTCCCATTAATAGAGTCTGCTGTAATTTGTAACTTGGCTTCTCTGTATTTTTCAGTATGATTTCTCAAGGAACTTGGAACTTCATAAAGTTTCTCCAGCTCGTCCATGAAGCTAGTCTTTATGGCATTATCCTGATTGGATAGAGAACAATGTTGGGTTTTAACAGCAAAGGAGGAAAACAGAAGCAAGTAATCCGGATGAAGTATGAAGCTCAATCTGAAAATAGAGAAACAAGGTAATAAACCCAGATGAAGAATGAAAGAAGTTTGAACTTCAAAGACTTGAGACTTGCAGAGAGAAACTTCCAACAAAGCAGAAATTTTTGGAAGAAATGAATTTTTCTTGCTTTCCATTTCAACCGGCTAAAGTATATATGTGTTACAATAAAATTGATAGTTTCCTAATGTCTAACTGCTACCACTAATGCATGACTTAAGCTTAGCTAAAATTACACTCAAAAGAAGCTGACATATCAGCTATTACATCAAACATAAATGAACAATAACAACTCCTACTAACTTGAAGTTACATTACAAAGAAACTAAATCAAGTTACAAATGAACAAAAGTTGTTACTGCATTGGTTAGGCTTGGATGCTGGTTTCTTGTTGCATTGCAGGCCAAAAATTTAACACTCCTCATTGGACTATATACAACAAACTCCAATTTTTCTTCTTAAAGCATCAAATCGTGTAGCACCGAGAGACTTGGTTAAAATATCAGCAAACTGATTTTCTTAGCTGCAATGAACCATATTTACCTCCCTTGATTGTTCAGCCTCTCGAATAAAATGGAATTTAATTTTAAAATGTTTCGTCTTGCCATGAAAAACAAGATTTTTAGCTATAGCAACTGTTGACTGATTATCAACCTTGATCTCAGTTGCTTCAACTTGTTCTTCATTCAAGTCACACAAAAGTTTCCTAAGCCAAATGGCTTGATTAATAGCTGCAGTAGCTACAATGTATTCTGCTTCAGCTGTAAATTGAGTAACAATTTGTTGCTTCTTTGAGCTTCAACAGAAAACTCCTGAGCCAAGAGTAAAAAAATATCCAGAGGTGCTTCTCATGGCATCAATGGACCCTGCCCAATCACTATCTGAATACTCTATCAATTTGAGCTATTTCGCCTTCTCAAAATTTACTCCATGATTCAAAGTTCCCTTCAAATATCTAAGAACTCTCTTTGCTGCTTTAAAATGGACAACATCACAGTAATGCATGAATCTGGACAGTAAGCTAATATTATACATAATATCAGGCTTAGTAGCTGTTAAGTAAAGCAAACAACCTACCAAGCTTCGATATTCCTTCTCATCAACCCTTTCTTAATCCCCACTACTAGTTAGCTTCTCCCCTTGAGCCACTGGTGTGTTCACTATTTTGCATTTTGACATGCAAAATCTATTGAGAATCTTCAAAGCAAAGGCATGTTGGCTAATGAAGATGCCTTGATCAGATTGGTTCACTTCCATGCCAAGGAAGAATGTCATGACTCCTAAATCTGTCATCTTAAAAACTTCTTGCATTTGCACTTTGAACTCATCGATCAGCTCTCCCTTGCTTTCAGTTACAAGTAAGTCATCCACATAAAGTGAGACAATCAAAAGAGTTTCATTTTCTAACTTCTTTATAAAAAATGTAGGTTCACTAACACTTTTCTCGAACCCGAGCTTAGATAGGTACTCATCAACCCTATCGTACCAGGCCCTTGGTGCTTGCTTTAGACCATACAAAGCCTTTTTCAGCTTGTAAACTTTGTCCTCCTCACTAGGAACCTTGAACCCCTCTGGTTGTTCAATAAAAATTTCTTCCTTTAGGAAGCCATTTAAGAATGCTGACTTGACATCGAGCTGGTGAATTCTCCATTGCTTCTGTGCAACCAAGGCAAACAAAAGTTTAATTGTGTCTAGCCATGCTACTGGAAAAATGTCTCCATGAAATCAATGCCATAGTGCTGACTATAGCCTTTCACCACAAGCCTTGCCTTGTGTTTGTTCAATGAGCCATCAGCATTGTACTTAGCTCTAAACACCCACTTGACACCTATGACTTTCTTATGATCAAGTCTGTCAACCAAATCTCAAGTGTCATTTTTGTGGATTATTTCCAATTAAGCTTTTGTGGCATTCTTCCAACATTTGTCCCTCACAGCTTCTTCAAAATCTGAAGGTTCAACTATTGCAACATTACATCTTTGGTAGATGTCAGCAATAGTTCTGGTGCCTCTCACAGGTTCTTCATCAAAATTATCATCAATTGGCCCTTTTTCAGCTAGTTCCAAGCTGCTGTCCAGCTGATCTTCTTCAATCAACCTTGCATCTACATCATTCTAGCTCCAAACCTTCTCTTTATCAAACCTCACATCCCTACTCACCAAAATGTTCTTTGTTGAGCGATCAAATACCCTATAGCCCTTATTGGTGCTGCTGTAACCAACAAAGATCCCAGAAACAGATCTTTTATCAAGTTTGGTTCTCTTTTCGGCTGATATAAGAGTGCAGCAGACACAAACAAACACCTTTACGTGTGACACTGTTGGTTTGAGATCATGCCAAACATCAAAAGGAGTTTTGTCCTTGATAGCAGCGGTAGGTAACCTGTTGAGCAGATACACTGAAGTGTTTGGTGCTTCAGCCTAAAATTTGCTTGGTAATTTGCTTTCAAATAACAGACATCTAGCCATATCAAGCATTGTTCAATTTTTTCTTTCACAAACTCTATTTTGCTGAGAAGTATAAACTGTTGTTAGCTGATGATGAATTCTAGCTTGCTCACACAGCTTTTGAAACTTCTCAAACAAATACTCAGCACCATTATCTGATCTCAAAGCTTTGATCTTGCAGTCTGATTGGTTCTCAACTAGAGCTTTAAATTTGCTGCATGCTTCAAACACATCTGATTTTTGCTTCAAAAAATAGATCTAACAGAATCTATTGAAATCGTCAATGAACAGCATAAAGTATTTGCTCTAATTCAAAGAGGAAGTCTTCATTGGTCTACAAATGTCAGTGTGAACTAATTCGAGCTTGCCTCGAGCTCTCCATGCCTTGTTAACTGGAAAAGGCAGTCTTGCCTGCTTACCAAGCTGGAAAACTTCACAAACATCATCATTGACCTCAATTTTGGACATGTCTTCAACCAAATTCAATCTATTCAGCAAACCACGTGATTTGTAACTAACATGGCCTAACCTCTTATGCCATAAACTAGCTAAGTCAGTAGTACTAGTATAGGCCTTCTTTTCTAGCTAATTTACATCCAGCATGAAACACCTATCAGTCATAGGCACTGTAACCAGTACTTGACCAAATGAACCCTCAACAATACAGGAGTTATTCTTGAAAACTAGTGAATAACCCTTCTCAATTAGCTGGCCAACACTAAGCAGGTTTTGGTCTATGTCAAGCACATAAAGTACATCAGAAATAACTTTGTTACTTGAATGTGTGCTGATCACTGCATCTCCTTTGCCTTTGGCCTCAATAAGGTTGCCATTTCCAACTCTGAATTTGAAAGTAAACCTTCTGTCGAGATTCTTAAACATCCTTTCATCTGAAGCCATATGGTGAGAACAACCACTGTTAACTAACCAGTTTTTACTGATTTTGTTTGAGGTTGCATAACATGATGCAGAGAAAACATTCTCCTCTTGAGCTTGAAGGTCTTCAGTAGCCTTAACTTGCATTTGTTGCTGACCGTGTACCTTCCTTTTGTTCTTACACACCTTCTCAACATGACCAAATTGTTTACATCTCCAGCACTGAACATTTGGTCTGTGCCAACAGTTCTTCTCCAAATGTGTGGTCTTTTTGCAGTGAATGCATAGTGGAAAGTTCTTTTTTTCAACTTCCCTTTTTGATTTCTCCCTTTTGTCAAGCCATGGTTTCTTGCCTTTGTAGCTTGAACTTGAACTTGAGCTTTCTTTGGCCTTTGCTTGGAAAGCTCCTTCAGGGTGCTCTTCCTGCCTATTGGCCCTCCTTTGCTCAAGTGCATATAGGGAATTTACCAACTCAGACAATGAGATGGCTGATAAATCCCTCGAGTCATCCAATGAAGAAATCTTTGACTCAAATTTCTCAGGGAGAGTTGTAATGACCTTTTCAACAACTCTACTCTCACTAAAATCATCACCAAGGAGCCTAATTTTGTTGACTATGGCCATTATCCTATCAGAGTACTGCTTGATGGTCTCTGACCCTTTCATCTTCAAGTTCTCAAAGTTTCTCCTAAAGTTGATCAGTTGTTACTGCTTTGTCTTGTCTGACCCCATAAACTTCTCCTTTAGCTTCTCCCATGCTTGATTTGGTGAGTCACATGCCATTATTCAAGTGAAGATCACATCAGATACTTCATTTTGCAAGCAAGCCATTGCTTTATGCTTCTTGGCACACTCTTCACGATGTTGCCTCATTTGAGTAATGGTTGGATTGGCCCTCAATAAAGGTGGTTTAGCATCATTCTCGACCATATTCCACAAATCATGTGCTTGAAGGTATGTCTTCATCTTAACTACCCAGATGTGGTAGTTCTCTCCAACAAACACAGGTGGTGGTGTAAAGCTCATCCTTGCAGCAAACAAATAGACCAACAAGAAAACTGTTCTGCTTCTTTTCTCTCAAACACAAGTTACTCACAAACAGAACACAACCAAGTTCCTCAAAGACTTAGGCTCTTGATACCATTTGTTGGGTTTTAACAGCAAAGGAGGAAAACAGAAGCAAGTAATCCGGATGAAGTATGAAGCTCTGTCTGAAAATAGAGCAACAAGGTAATAAACCCAGACAAAGAATGAAAGAAGTTTGAACTTCAAAGACTTGAGACTTGCAGAGAGAAATTTCCAACAAAGAAGAAATTTTTGGAAGAAATGAATTTTTCTTACTTTCCATTTCATCCGTCTAAAGTATATATGTGTTGCAATAAAATTGACAGTTACCTAATGTCTAACTGCTACCACTAATACATGACTTAAGCTTAGCTAAAATTACACTCAAAAGAAGCTGACATATCAGCTATTACATCAAACATAAATGAACAACAACAACTCCTACTAACTTGAAGTCACATTAAAAAGAAACTAAATCAAGTTACAAATGAACAAAATTTGTTGCTGCACTGGTTAGGCTTGGACGCTGGTTTCTTGTTGCATTGCAGGCCAAAAATTTAACAAACAAATAATGAAATCTACAAGGTCTTTTTCATCTTACAAAACAATTCTTTTCTTACAATGTTTATTGATTTTAATGGTAAGCATTCTAGAAGAAATCATCTTGAAATACAGAAAGAAATGGAAACTTTTACAGCCAAGATAGTCAACATGGTTAAAGTTGCCAAGCTGTTTGCACCACAGGGAGGCCCTATTATAGTGGCTCAGGTTTTCAAATAATTCCCAACAACATATTTTTTATTCTGTTTTATTAGATAATGTCTCGAAGAATTTTCATTGTAATTAAAAAAACAAAACTTGCAGATCGAGAACGAATATGGAAATATCATGAAAGGTTATGGAGCAGCAGGGAAAAAATATATCGAATGGTGTGCAAAAATGGCTGTTGCCCAAAATATTAGTGTTCCACCTATGGTATACTAATTTGCTCTTTATCTACAAAACACGAATATTATTTCCAAAAACATAAATTGCTTTATTAAAACTATTTTACTTCATCTGGTGCAGATCAATACTTGCAGTGGATTTTACTGTGACAATTTCAAGCCAAACAACCCGAAAAGTCCGAAAATGTGGACCGAGAACGGGACCGGATGGTGTGTTTTCTCTTCCTTGGCTGTTATGCCTTTCCATTATTTTGATATATCAAATAAAAAAAGAACTTTGTGTCGTAGGTTCAAACTTTAGGGAAGTAGAGACCCACATAGAACAGCTGAAGATATTGCATTTGCAGTTGCAAGATTTTTCCAAATGGGAGGGATCTTAAATACCTATTACATGGTTAGTACTCAACAACATGCTTATTTTATTTGAGGTTTTCAACTCTTGAATTAAAATTAATCTATCTATTTCTTCCCCTCTGTAAATTTTAGTATCATGGTGGGACAAAGCTTGGATGCACTTCCGATGGACTGTACATTACTACGTCGTACGATTACGATGCACCCCTCGATGAATTTGGTATATAATCAAACATACAAATATGATTATGTTTACACTCTTGAGTTTGCTTCTAGCTAAAAGTTAAAACTTTCAGGGTATCCTAACCAACCCAAGTATGGACATCTGAAGTAACTTCATGCTGCTCTTAAACTTGGAGAGAAAGCTCTCACCACTAGAGTAGCCTCAACCTAGAGTTATACTAATCATATCCAAGTAAGTGAACAATATAAAAAAGAAAATGATATAATTTTTTGTTTGCAATCAGTTAACCACATCCACCATCAGTGCTACCAAAGAGAGATTTTGCTTATTAAGCAATCTAAACATGCGCGAAGATGCCACTACCGATTGGGGACTTGACGGGTAGCACTCAGTGCCGGCTTGGTTTGTCAGCATTCTTCAAAACTGAAACAAGGAAATATTCAACACTGGAAAGGTATATATAAAGATTGATTTCATTGCTTCCCTTTAAGGCCAAAAACAATGAAGCTAACAGAACATACACATTGTATTGTCCACAGGTTTCAACTCAGACCTCTGTAATGTTGAAGAAACAAGACTATGAGGATAAGAATAGTGCCAAACTCAGTTGGACGAAGGCTCCAGAACCCATAAGTGAAGCCCTCCAAGGAAAGGGTACATTTAATGTAAAATATCTTCTTGACCAGAAATCAACTACTTCAGACATCAGTGATTACTTATGGTACATAACTAGGTAAACATTTTAACCTCAATTTCTGTTTGTTTTTTGTTCTTTTACCTAGGATGAAATGATGATTAGGTTTATACTTTACCTGAAACAGAGTTGATATTAATGAGAAAGATCATAGATCATGAAAGAATGCAACCCTACATGTCAAAACCCATGGCCATGCACTTTATGCTTACGTGAACCAAAACCTCATAGGTAAGTACCAATACAATTGGTTTTAGATTGTGGAACAATACTTTCACAAAATCCATTTTAACTCAAACGATTGATGATAACAACAGGTAACCAATTCGCCAAGCAAGCCAATGGTCTACAACTGGTAAATGGTGACGATTATAGCTTTGAATTCGAGAAACCTGTTTCTCTTGAGCCTGGGGCTAATACCATTTCCTTGCTCAGTGCCACCATTGGATTGCCAGTATGTGCTACCTTCATAATCATTTTATTTTATTTTTCCCTAGATAAGTTCCAATGTTTAAACCACTTGTAAACCAAAATGTGTTGTGGAAGAACTATGGGTCCAAGTATGACATGAAACCTATAGGCTTAGTTGGTGGAGCAGTGCTGTTGATCAACCCTGCCAAAAATATGATTGATTTAACACCGAACACTTGGTCTTACGGTGTAATTTTATGCTCTCCCTAGCTTTCATGTCTCCTTTTATTGCTTTTTCACTAGGCTTAAAACTCATCTCGTTGTTTTTATGATGAAAGGTTGGCTTAGATGGCGAATTATCCCAACGTCTTTTCGATCCAAAATCACCCAATGGAAAAGTCTTTAAGGCTGGTCAAGTCCCCGACCGGAAGACCCATGTCTTGGTACAAGGTAACAACAACAAAAGGTCATAGTTTTTTTGGTGGCTCCATTTTTTGTATGTAAATTCTAATGAATTTGAGCTGTACATGTCCTTACCAATTCCCAGGCTGCCATAGGTACTGAACCAGTGGTCATGGACTTGCTAGGCATGGGTAAGGGTCATGCCTGGGTCAATGGCAAAAACATTGGATGCTACTGGCCAGCGCAAATTGCGGATTCTAAATATTGCAGTAATATATATGATTATCGAGGCCATTATAAGAAATGAAAATGCAGGAGAAACTGTGGCAATCCTACCCAAAGATGATGACTACATATGCTTAAAATTACAGTAAAATAAAAACTGAAAATGAACTTCCAACCTGTAACTAAAACAGTATCATACTTGGACCAGGTATCACATTCCAAGAGCATTCATCAAATCATATTATATATTTGTAATTCAAATGGATGTGATGTAACATAAATGATTATTAGTTCTTAAATTTTTCAGCTTGTTAGTGATATTAGTTAGAAAATCTAGGAATTTAATTTCCCTGCATCAAAACATTTCCCTTAAATTGGATTTCCTAGTCACTTGGCAAATATAAAACATTGTGGATGTTATGTACCTTACTTTCTCAGATGAACCAATCTCAAATTCAATTTGTTTTATTCTTTTAATAAATCATATATAAATAATATTTTTTAATATTAAAATTAATTCCTCAAAAATTTAACAAATTGAGTCCTAACTACCATTAGTGTTGCAATAATTAAGAGATTGTAAGTTTAAACATGTTTTAAAAATAAGCTTTGCAGTATGTAATAAATTAAGAAACTTTAAAACACAATTAAATTTAGTATAAAAAAATATAAAACTTTGAAATGTATTGAAAGTTCAATAGAAATACAATAATATCTTAAATTATTGCTCCCTAGATTTCTCAAGTTTACAAGTACAGTTAGAAATTGTAAAAATATTAAAAGAGAGGGTAAGTTTAACCACTTAGTAGGTAAATGACATTTCCCTTAGTTGGGTTAAAGAAGCACAACAATATTTAGGCCAAATATTTTATTGAAAATGCATAATTACTAAATTCATGAGTAATCCATAATAACTTAATTTAAAACATATTTCATGTCAAAGTGTTAGCTCGAGTGATCAATTCGAAATCGTCAAGAGAGAAGGTTAATTGACTTTTAAGAATGGTGGAAACAAAGAAAGAATATTCAACAAAGAACACAACAATTTATAGTGGTTCGACCCCAATTGTCTACTCCACTACCTTAGATTTCTATAGCTAAAGATTTTCACAAATCCACTAATTTGACAACCTTTAAGGACAATGTTTAACCTTACAATCTCCTTTAAGATTTCTACCCAAAATCTTAAGATTGCAACTCGCTTAAGGTTTCTACCCAAACCTTAAGATTCAACACTGTCAAAGAGAATAACAAATAGCAGACTAAGAAGTAACTTTTATAAGATCAGGATATTTGCCAATATAGCACAAATATGTAAGAATACATTTGAGCTAAAAGAATAATAATGAAAGCTCACAAGCTTGTACAAGAAAAGTATGAAAGAATTAAGTATTAAGGTTGTTTTGATTGATCTTTAAACTTGATGATCTCTCTAGTTGTTGTAGGATTTTTGGAAGATGATAGTTATACCCTCTAATTCATTTTCAACCGCTGTGATTGTTGAGAAAATAAATAGAGCCGTAAGGGATGAAAATACCAAATCATTAAATTCACCTGTAACAAAAGGTATCAATACTTTGTCTATGTGTATCGATACTATTAGCATTTAATGCAAAGTTTAGTGACCATTTAAGCTAAAGATATCGATACAAATAGACTTTTATCGGTACCATATGAAAATTATCAATATTTAGCTGAATTGGCTGAAAATAGAATGTAAATTTGGTATTGATTTTAGAATGGGTATCGATATTTTGAAAACTATCGATTCTTGGCCAAAAAGTATATTTCTTTGGCCTGAAGCAATACTGACTTGTTTTAAAATAGTTTTAACTTATTGAAAATGTTTAATTCAATTGAAACCATTTTAACATGATTTTAACATTTTGCCAATTTTGTTCAACTTTGACTTTTATTCAAAAGCATTTTAATTTGTTATATCAAAACATATTATCAAATCAAGATTAGTTTAACACAAAGGAATAATTAAGACAGATTAGTAATTTCTAATTACACCAATAGATAAAATCAATTCCCTTTTTACTGTTATGCTCATCTTTAGCCTCGGCGTCAAAAGTCAAAAACCACAATTACCCCCGGTGGTAATGGGTTGAAATAAAAATCACAATTAACCCTAGTGACAGTGAGTCGAAAGAAAAACCATAATTCATCCTGATGACAATGGGTCAAAAACCACTATTCTAAACTGGTGGCACGGTTGAAACTGATTTCTAAGAACAAAATATATGTCAACATGATCAATGTTTAACCTCCATTAGTAGGATTGGAATATAGCATTTTAAAAGTAAGTTCAAAAAAAAAAGGTTGCTTGTTGTAGAAAGCCCATTTCGCCTGGGCTCATACACAAAATAAAACCAAAAAAATAAAATAAACTAGATTATTTAAAGGTCTAATGTCCATTTACAACAGCATTTCAAAATACCAAATTAGTCCATTCCTTACAAGCCCAATAATATATTTAACCCAGAAATATACTAGACCCAAATTAAAACCCAAAACCCCATTACACCCAAAACCCTAAATAGACCAAATTATAGTGGCCCAACTCCATAATTGGCCCAAATGGCCCAAGCCAATAACCCAAAATTCCAGCAACCCTAAGGGTTTCTGAAAGCAGTTTGTGCCGCAGCTCCCACGCACGGCTTTCTTCGCGCCTCCATGACCTCCACATTGGTCCTCCAGTTGGACACACTTACAACAAACTAACAACCACAACAAAAAACAAGCAATGGACAGCAAATAACAGCAAGGAAATTTGTATTCTCTTTTTTTCTCTTTTATTTTTATTTTTAAGGCTATAAAGCTGAATGTGAGGAAATGTAAAAGGATCCCCTCTTTTTCTTTGGTTACGAACACATAGACTGAAATCAATACAAAAATATCAAAATCATCAATTTTAAAGATGATTTTTGCTTCGTATTTCTCCATTTTTTTTGTTGTTTCTGAAGTTTTTTACACGAAAATAAAAAAGGAAAGGTCGAGAATGTACTTGTTCTTCGCGCGCTACCATCAGAGGTCCCTTTCCATCCATGAAAGCCACCGAAACCCTGGGGTTTTGAACAGGCTTCGCAAAAGGGGGGATGTGAGATGGTTTAGATGTAAGGGGCCAGAGTCAAATAGGGTTTAAGAGAGTTAAAAAGAAGGGGTTTTAAGTTTTTAAGGGATAATCGGCTAAATGAGCATTTTAGGGTAATTTTTTTAATTTATATACAAGGATAAAATGGCGTAGTTTAAGGGATAGAAGAACCCGCGCGTCAACCCGACCCATAATCGGATCCGCGCGTTTTCGTTCCAAATAGGGAATTTGTGCGTTTAGTCCTTCCTATTTGTGCATTAAGCCCTATTTATATTTCTTTGTTTTTTAAATTTTCCCCTGGAATTTGCGCGCTATTTCAAATTAGACCGCGGTTAAACGTTTCGCTTTGGTATTTGGTTTATTTGTTTTTTAGTCCTCTTTGATTTGTGCGCATTGTGTTTTAGTCCTTGATTTTGTTTCAATAGTTTATTTTATTTATTAATTATCCCTTTTAGTTTGCTTTTATTTCAATTGAGTTTGTTTATTTTAATTTATGTAATTTCTTTTAATTTATTTATTATTTAGTTTTTTTTATTAAAACTATTTTGGCATATGATTTTGAATTATATTATTGATTTTACATTTGTCTTAGTATGTTATTTTTATACTTGCATTTGTATATATTTTAATTGTTTTATTATATAGTTCATTTAATCTAAAAATTCTCTTTTATATTTCTTTGTTTTAAAGATTCATATGATGTTTATTCTTAAATACCTATTATTTTTATATATATTATTTATATTAGATTATCTTTTTTAATTTAGGTATATTATTTAATTATATATACATATGTATACATTGTTTCGTATATTACTTGCTTTAATTCTTTGCTTGCGTAATGTTTTTTTAAAAAATAATCTATATATTATTATGTTACATATGATTTATTGTTGTTCTTATTCTTATGATTTATTTTATGCTAAATTATTTTAAACACTTATTTTAGATTTTATTTATTTATTTTGAAGTGTTTCAATATTATTTTCAGACTTATATATATAAATGTTTTATATATCATTCGTTTTAAATTGTTGTATATTATTGATTCTTAAGACTACTTTTTCACATTGTTTGTTTGAAATTTATTTATTATTACTCTATTTATTTTCTTTTAATTCACCTTATGTTTATTTTCGATTATTTGGTTATAAACATATTGTTTAATGTCTCTTAAAATTTGTTTGCATGAATGTTAAATTAGTAGGTGATTATTTATGTGTCGCATTTTAAATTCATTGCTTTTATATTGCTCATATTCGATTATTTATGCTTTCCAACACCATGATTCGTTAATGCTTTGGCAATATGTTTTGACAAGATAACATGTTGTTATTCTCATGCATGTTGATTTTTTTTTTACCATGAGTGACCATTTAAAAGTTTTAGTTTCAATCAATAATCTTTTAATCACCAATTCTTTCTATTTTAAAACTACAATGAAAAGGAACTTTTCGAGAACAAGGAAATTTAGAAATTCGGGAAATCGTGCCCTAACGTGCTGGGTTTCGATTTTCCGTTGGACCAAATGACCAAATATCCTTTTTAAATTTTGTCTGTGTTTTCTTAAATAAAAAAGGAAATATTTGGAAATTCGAGAAATCGTGCCCTAATGTACTGGGTTTCGATTTACTGATTGACCGAATAATTGAATATCCTTTTAAAATTTCAATGCATGAATTTTGAAAATCAAGAATCGATCTTAGTTTCGAGGGTTTAAAAAGTCATGTCCTAACGTACTAGATGTGACATTTTATTCCTTCGGAACAAGAAAATCTTAGCATCCAATTCGAGTTATTCAAATGTTTTAAAAGAAACTATATTTCAAAATCTTTTCCAATTTCAGACATAAGGACATCATTTAATCAATTAGGTAC
Source organism: Gossypium hirsutum (assembly GCF_007990345.1). Taxonomy (NCBI): domain Eukaryota; kingdom Viridiplantae; phylum Streptophyta; class Magnoliopsida; order Malvales; family Malvaceae; genus Gossypium; species Gossypium hirsutum. Next base: position 21,558,449 of record NC_053429.1, read on the forward strand.
CAATTTTGGGCGTAACGAGGGTGCTAATCCTTCCTCGTACGTAACCGGCTCCCAAACCCGTTTTCTTGAAATTCGTAGGCCAAAATTAATATTTTAATAAAATGTTTCATTAGGTGATCTGATCACACCTAAACAAAAAAGATTAGTGGCGACTCCATATTTCGTTTTAAAGTTGATCCCCGTTTTTCAAAAATAAAAAATGGTTTCGACTATTGTAATGTCTCAAATATACAAAATATTCTTCATATACAAAGTTATAATTAAATATTATATTTTCTCAAAACATACTATACATATACCAAAACATGATTTGAGTAGCATAAGTATATAAAAAACAAAACATAGTCCGATAACATATTTCTCTAAAAATAATCATACTAACATGCTTAGCCCAATTTTACAAAACATGGGCAAAAATACATAACATAAAACGTTGAAGGTTGATTTTGGGGGAATTAAACACCAAAGGAATGCTAAGTCACTTACCTGGTCTATTGAACTGACACATTTTTCACAAATCTCCTAGTAGCCTAAAATTTAAGAATGGAACTTGAAAATCAGAATTCGATCAATAAACCAGAGGCTTAAGAGGTATGGCTTTCTGTGGTAATTTTAATACATTTCGGTTGTGTGACAAACCCCTAACTGAGACACAATTTTACTATATAATGAAACTATATTTTACCTCAGTAAATCAAATTTAATAAAATACATACATATTATAAGAGAATTCAACAAACCAATACAAACCAATTTAATATAGTTTCCAACAAATAATGTGTATTTGGACTGAAAATATTTAAAAAAAATTAAAAATTGAAATTTCAAAAATTCTGAAATACTAAATATCATGATCGTTTGGCTTATTTAAAGTCGTTCAAACACAAAATTTAACTAGTATTTCAGCAGTGTAAAAATATGAATTTAAAGAGTAAATGTAATATTAGAACTTAGAATCTTGTTTCATCAAAATATATTATCAAAAAATTAAGTTTTGAAAGCCAAAACATAATAAATCATCACAATTTGCCCATAATTTTTTAGGATAACAATTTCAACTAACCTACTTTGGGGCTTGTATTGCTTAAAACAAGAATCATATGACCAAGATAGCAAGATCAAGTGAAAAATGAAAGTACAAACTTCATAATAAGAAAAAACATCTAAATTTCTAAACAAATGAACTAATATAAATAGATTTCTAGTGTACCAAAGTTGGTTACTTGAAATTGTCAAAACCCATACAATAGAAACTTCAAAAATTATTTCCGCCTAAATTAGTCAATGGAAATAGATGCCACACATACCATTTAATAGATCTTGAAGAGAACTTTCATCTTGCACCAACAATGTGCCTGAAATATCACTAGAATTTGAAAAACTATTAAAATAACCCCAATAAAATACATGGGCATATGATCTGGCTGTGTGTCCCTTGCACCTTAATTATGCAAAACATAATGCTCAGTAGTAAACACATGGGCAGAGACACGACCGTGTGTCTCAGCCGTGTGAAGGACATGGCCTCAGGACATGAGCGTGTCCCAGGCCGTGTGAAGTCTGCACTTAATTTTTGGAATTTAATTCGCCACACGGCCTAAGCACATGGGCATGTGACTTGGCCGTATGACCTTATTTGGTTGATGATGTCATAAACAAAGAGTTACACGGGCTGAAGACACGGGCGTGTGACTCTCCAAATCAAGAAAATTTTCTAAGTCTTCCTATTATTTTCAAAGTTCTCGGTTTAGTCCTGAACCACCCTCAATGTGTGTTTTAGGCCTTGTAGGCCTATATAAAGGATAGTTTGCACTTGTATGAATGAATTTGATTTGAACAAAAATTTTATGTCCCAGTTTTGTATGATTGGTTATGTTTAAGTTCGGTAACGCCTCGAACCTGTCCCGACTTTGGATACGAGTAAAGGATGTTACAGGAAAACCCCTGTTGAAGTATTTTTCTCCTTTTAAACACCCATTTGCACTTGATAGGCTTTGATCCTTGAGAAAGATCAACTAAAATCCAAGTATTGTTGGACAATAATATTGAATCCATTTCATCATTGATCACCTCTTTCCAAAATGCTACATCCCTAGAAGTCATGGCTTCACTATAGGATTGTGGATCACCATCCACATTAAACATTATGGGGATCTTCCTAATTATAGATTCTCTATTTCCCTCTACAACGAATGCTAGAGATTACATGGAAATGAAATTTGGACCAAAGTCCCTTACTTTTCTCACTCTTTGACTTTTCCTCGACTCCTATTCTTATTATCACAAAGACTTCTTTTGGTTTGATCACTTGAGATCATTGGTTGATATTATTTTTCCAAATCTATTGAATAATCGATAACCTTATTTTTAATTAGTACAACATCTTTTGTTTCAATTATCATTTTAACACTATGTCAAGAACATTATAAGCTTTAGAGTGTTGGACATATCCAACGAATGCACCTTTGATGGCTCTTGCTCCTAACTTTATTCTTCGTTGGTCAGGAACTCTATAGTAAGCTAAACACCCCTACACTTTGAAATAATCTAAGTTTTGCATCCTGCCCTTCCATAACTCATATGAAGATACTCTAAATTTTTTCGATGGTATTTTTTTAAGGATATAACACATGGTCAATAATGCTTCACCCAATAGATTATATGGAAGTTTAGCATTTAACAACATCGAGTTAACCATATCCATTAAAGTACAGTTCTTTCTTTTCGTCAAACCATTTTGTTGTGGAGTATAAGGTGTGAAACACTTATATACGACACCTTGTTCCTCACAAAATACATTAAATTCATTTGAAAAATATTCACCACCTCAACCACTACGAAGCATTTTGATTTTGTTATTAAACAAATTCTCAACCTCATTTTTAAGATGCTTAAACATATCAAAAGCCTCGCCTTTACTTTTTATGACATACACATAAGTAAATCTAGAGAAGTCATCTATAAAAGTGATAAAATATCGTTTTCCACCTCTTGTTAGAGTTCTATTTAATTCACAAACATCTCAATTGATTAAATCTAACATTTGAGAATTCCTTTCACACTTATTAGGAAATGGCTTCTTGATAATTTTTGATTGAGTACAAATTTCACATTTATCCACAAACTCATCATTACTTAGATTGATATAACCATTCTTTTGCATATATTGTAAAGTTTTAAAATTAAAATGTGCTAAACACGTACGCCACACAGTATAAGACTTCACAGTATAAGCAGAAGAATTGATTTTATTCATATCAATGCTCAACTGGAACATACCCTCATTATAATATCCTTTTCCTACATATATATCACCCTTAAGCAGGACAAACTTATCGGATTCCAAGATAATCTTGAACCCATTGTTACACAGAATACTCGTGGACACTAAATTCTTTCTTACATCGGGAACATGCAACACAATGGTCAAAGTAAATTTCTTCCCAGATGTGAAGTTGAGTTCCACCATTCCTTGACCAGGCACTTTAACCGATTAATAGTTGTCCATAAGCACTTCACAGTTTGCTACTAATTCATAACTCTTTAATTGTTGTCGGTCATTACTGTAAACTCAAAATTATATAGGGTTTTTCTATATATTTCTACCACCATTTTACTTAATAAATATGTTAATCTTAGGTATTTGTTATTAAAATAAGTGAATTATATTTAATTAGTAATATTGGGCATGAATTTATAACCTATGTGAAATTGTGTTTAATTACATGAATTTTGTACATATTTTATATTATTTCATGTTAATTTATTAATATGTGATTTTTTACTATGTAGAAGGACCATTGAAGATGTGATTAATATGAATGAAACATGGATATGCACAAATGAATTCATATGGATGGCAAGACCATGCAAACTGGGACATGAGGTTGATAATTTGACCCAATAAAAGATGTGCTAAAAGATGGACATGTCTGCTAAATTATTGGATTGAGAAACCGTCCAAAAAAGGGGAATTAAAGCCCAATTTTGGCACAGGTAGATGGCTGCCCAAAAGCAAGCTTTGGGTATTTAATTGAAGGTCTTTGTAGTTGGAAAATAATCAGAAATCAGCCCAATAATTTCGTTGTTGAAATCGTCCACCCTATGGCTTTTAATAGCCTTGGTTTGAATTTAAAATGAGGAGAGTAAGTCATCCCATTTTCCATGAATTGTGGTAGGCCATATGTGAGAGAAAAGGAAGGAATTTAAATTCTATTTTTAGCAAACTTGACCCCTTAGCTTCACCTATAAATACCATGCATCCTTTATCCTTTCATTCATCCCTTCACTCATAACACATCTCTCATTCTCTCTTCATTCCACTCTATCATTTCCCTTTTGTTTTCCCTTGCATAGCCGTCCATCACCCTTCCATCCTTTAGCCACAAAAGCTTTGTCAAAATCATTCCTTGGCTGACCACCTTGAAACCCTTAGCATAGAAGCACTGATTAGAACAGAGGAGCACATCAGTCAGAATAGATCTGAAAGGCTGCTGAACTGAATAAAGTTTACTCTTTTCTCTTGTTATTTATTTTAATTATGTTTTCTTTGAGTTTATTATTTTTGACATCAACTATGGTATTTTAAATCCTATTTGCTGAAATGATTATGTTAATTTAATAAGATTTATTTTATTCATGTTTAATATGTTTGGGCCTCAGTCGATCATGTTTTCAATTAATATCATGATAAATTTCATTCATACATGATTGGGTGGAATCAGATTAGCTGAGGGATACTAACTAAATGACGACTAGTAGACACATAATTGAGAAGTGCAATGTTCAATTTAGATCCTTAAGCCCAACTAAGTTGAGGTTCATAATATCTTTTGTTTTCTCTATTATCTTGCACAGTTTTTAGGTTTATGTAATTAAACTGTTGCGAACGTAAATGTCCATATAACCTTACATAAATGCTAAGAAACCCTTAGTCTAATATGATCAGTAAAATGCATATTTCATTAAGAAAAAGATCTGAGAGGACTTAATTTGGTTTCTTAACTCATGAAAGGGCGAGTTGACATTGAAGTATTTTTGAACATTGTTAAGCATGATAAAGCATATTGAATTGGTTAATATAATTGTCCTAGCCTATTTAATGTTGATTGTTTTTTTGCTAAAGCCATTCATTCATACATTTAGATAATTTGCATTTAGATTAAAATTTCATTAGAGATCACTCTTTACAACTAGTTAATTTAATCATCACAATTCAAAATTATTGAGTTATTATATCAAATTGTGATTTATAATTTTACAAATAATTGATTAGCATACATAGTCCTTGTGAAGATGATAACTTGTTTTACTTACTTATTACTTGAATGACTATGTACACTTGCACAAATCGTATTACAAGTTTTTGATGCCGTTCTCAGGGACTGTTGCCTTAGTCATTCTTTGTGAAATTATTTTTATAGTTTGGTTTTTTTTTAAAATTACAAATTTATTCTTTATTTGTGATTTATTTAGCAAGTGTTTATGAGCATAGATCGAATCATTGATCTATTACCTATAGACCCTGAAATTGAATGAGCATTTAGACAGAGAAGACGCAAGAGATTTGCTCAAAGACAAGTCGAGATTGACCTTGGAAATCAAATTGATGGATAAGGTAATGGAGTCAATAATGTGCATAATCCAATCCTTATTGCGGATGATAGGGATCGTATACACTGTACCACTCTTTAATAAATTAAATCTGGGAATCAAGAGGCTAGATATCAAGGCATCCCAATTCGAATTGAAACCAATGATGTTTCAAATGCTCCAAATAGTGGGCCAATTTAGCGGTAAGCCCATGGAAGATCGACATCTTCACCTTCGATTATTCATGGAGGTGAGTGGTTCATTTAAGTTAGCTAGTGTGATTGAAGAAGTATTAAGGTTGAAGTTGTTCCCATACTCGTTGCAAGATCGAGCATAAGTATGGTTGAATTCATTGCCACCAAGTTCAATATCTACTTGGCAAGAATTAGCAAAAAGGTTTTTGGTAAAGTATTTTCCACAGAGCAAAAATTCAAAGATGCGAAATGAGAAACTACTTTTCAATAATTGGATGACGGGTCCTTATACGAGGCATGGGAAAGATTTAAGGAATTGCTTCGTAAGTGTCCTCATCATGGAATTCCCCATTGTATCCAATTGGAGTCGTTTTATAATGGTCTCAACTTATATACAAGATTAATGCTGAATGATTTGCGAAGGGAGTGATTTAGTCTAAGTCTTATAACGAGGCTTATGAGATCATCGAAAGGATTGCTAGCAATAATTACAATGGCTGAAAAATCAAGCAATTTTTAGAAGACGAGTAGTCGAAGTGCATGTACCACTAATGGTTTGAAGAATTTTGCAGCTTAATCACCAAGTTAGTATGATGTTGTTTCCTATGTGTATTATAGGGATGGTTATTATTTTAAGAATTACTCTTCAAACCTAGAGTCTATTTGTTATGTAAGGAATCAGTATCAAAATAGAAGTGGATAAGGACCACAGTCCAACTTCTACAATCCATCATGGTGGAATCATCCAAGCTTTCCTAGAGTAACCAAGACAATGGACTGAACAACCATATGCAGTGTAGACCCAATTAATCCTAAGGGTTTAATCAACAAGCTCCAAAACTACCTTAAGCTAAGTCATCAAATAGTTTGAAGGACTTGTTGAAGGTGTACATGGAAAAAAATGATGCTTTGATCCAAACTCAAGTAGCAACACTGAAAAATCTAGAAAACCAGATGGGTCAGTTAGTTACTAAGCTTCATAGTAGACCGCAAGGTGCTTTGCCGAATGATACAGAAAATCTAAGGAGTTTGGGTAAGGAACATTTCAAGGTAGTTGCATTGTGAAGTGGAAAGATTTTGGAACCTAAGGAGGTTGTGAGTGAAGATGAACCTACTGAAAATAAGGAAAGTCAACCAATAGTTGAAGTTCCTACACTAGAAAAATCAGATGCTAAAAAATCTGATGAGGTAAACCTTAAACTAGTAAATTTTGAGAAGCTAACACCTTCTTTTGTAGATTTTCCTCTTCAGAAAAGTTGTCCGTATCAACCTAGAGTTCTATAACCTCAAAGGCTCTAGTAGAATAGGTAGAAACAAGAGGTGTACTTCAAAAAGTTCTTAGATGTTATCAATAGTTGGTTGGTGGAGCTTTAGAAAAAATGCCCAATTACATGACGTTTATGTAGGATATTTTGTCCAACAAGAAAAGGCTTAGTGAGAATGAGATCGTTGCTTTGATGAAGGAGTGCAGTGTTCTTACAGAATAAACTACCTCCGAAAATGAAAGACCTAGGAAACTTTACATAACTTGTAACATTGGAGAATCTTACCACGATAAAGCTTTGTTTGACCTTGGAGCAAGCATCAAATAAATGCCCAAATCTATTTTCAAACTGTTGTGAATAGGTGAAGTAAGACCTACTACTATAACACTTCAACTTGTGAATCGTTCGTTAGCATATCTTGGGGGAAAATCGATGATGTTTTTGTAAAAGTTAATAAATTTATTTTTCCTGCTGACTTTATTATGTTAGACTTTGAAGTAGATAAGGAAGTTCTAATCATCCTTGGGAGACCTTTCCTAGCCATGGGAAGAACGTTGATAGATGTGCAAAAAGGAGAAATCACCATGCGAGTTCAAGATGATAAGGTAACATTAACTTTCTAAAGGCTATGAAATTTCCTGATCCGTCAAAAGAGTGTTCAGTAATAGAGGAATTAGAAACCTTAGTTTCTATGGAAAGCAATTCTGAAGAAGACCTATTGGAGAACACTTTAGGGTCTAAACCATTCAAAAATGGAAAAGGTAATGAAGGTTTGGCTTTGATGGAAGTCAATCCAATGAGTTATGATCAACCATTTTAGTTTGAACCGCTAGAGTTGGAAGTTTAGGAATTTACACAACCAAAGTCGTCAATTGAGGAACCACCCAAGCTTGAACTAAAGATACTTCCATTTGACTTAGAATCTATTTATCTTGGTAATAGTTCTACTTTGCCTGTGGTTATTTTAGCAGACTTGATCGAACATCAAGAGGAGCAGTTGATTGTCGTTTTAAAGAAATTTAAAAAGGAAATTGGTTAGACCGTAGATGACATACGAGGTATAAGCCCTTCCTTCTGTATGCATAAGATTATTTTAAAGAAAGGTGAGAGAGGTCGAATCGATGGACAAAGGAGACTTAACCCTATCATGAAAGAGGTAGTACAGAAAGAGGTAATCAAATGGTTAGATACGGAAATTAGCTACCCCATATCAGATTATTTTTGGGTAAGTCCGGTACAATGTGTACCAAGGAAAGGTGGAATCACGATTTTGGAGCATGAATGTAATGAGTTAATCCCGACAAGAATTGTTACGGGTTGGAGAATCTATTTTGACTATAGAAAATTAAACAAAGCCACTCGTAAGGATCATTTTACATTGCCTTTTATGGATCGGATGTTAGATCGACTAGCAGGTAATAAATTTTACTGCTTTTTAGATGGATATTCGGGATACAACCAAATAGTTGTAGCCCCAGAAGGCCAATATAAAACTACTTTTACTTGTCCATACGGTACATTTGCTTTTAGGTGAATGGATTTTGGCTTATGTAATGCACTTGCCACATTTCAACCATGTATGATGGCACTTTTCACTAATATGGTTGAAAATTATGTTGAGGTTTTCATGGATGATTTTTTTATTTTTGGCAACACTTATGATATTTATTTGTATAATTTGACTAAGGTACTAAAAAGATGTGAGGAGACGAGTCTTGTCCTTAACTGGGAGAAATGTCATTTTATAGTTAACGTGGGAATTGTCTTTGGACATAAATTTTCCAAGAATGGGATTGAAGTGGATAAAGCATAAGTGGATGTAATTGAAAGATTACCACCTCCAGTTACTGTGAAAAGAGTTAGAAGTTTCTTAGGCCATGCTAGTTTTTATCGTAGAATTATTAAGGATTTTTAAAAAATTTCTAAACCTTTATGTATTTTTTAGGAAAAAAGATATTGTTTTTTATTTTAAAAAAGCATGTTTAGAAGCTTTTGAGAAATTGAAAACCGGTTAATTTCAAGCCCAATAATTGTTACACTTGATTGGATTTCACATTTTGAGCTGATGTGTGATGCAAGGGATTTCGCTGTTAGTGTTGTGATGGATTAAGGAAGAAAAAAAAGTTTCATCCTATCTACTATACAAGCAGAACTTTGGCAGGAGCCCAACTCAATTATAAGGTAACCCAAAAAGAACCTTTTGCTATAGCTTTTACTTTGACAAGTTCCACTCATATCTCATAGGTACCAAAGTTATAGTGTTTACCGATCATGTGACTATTAAGTATTTACTTACGAAGAAAGATGCTAAACTGAGGCTAATTCGTTGGATACTTTTACTCCAAGAATTTGACCTTGAGATCCAAGACAGAAAAGATGTTGAAAATCAAGTAGCTGATGATCTGTTGAGTGGAACAAAATAAGGTAACTTCTTCACTAGTTCCAATTAATGAGAATTTCCTTGATGAACATATCTTTGAGGTAAGTTAAATCTATGAAACACCTTGGTTTACTAATTTTTCCAATTATTTAGCACGTGGAATAATTCCTCGAGAAATGATGTACCAACAATGGAAGAAATTCTTTCAAGATAGTCGGTATTATTTCTGGGAGGATCCATTTTTGTTTAAACAATATACATATAACATAATCAGAAAGTGCATAGCTAAAAGTGAGATTGACGAGATTTTGTACCACTGCCATTCATCTCTGAGTGGAGGACACTTTGGTGGTTCTCACACTGCAGCAAAGATTTTGCAAGCAGGATTCTTTTGGCCTACAATATTTAAGGATGTGTATGCATATGTGAAAAACTATGATAGATGCCAAAGAACAGGAAACATATCAAGGAGGAACGAGATCCCCTTGACAAATATTTTAAAGGTAGCTGTGGACTACGTATCCAAGTGGGTTGAAGCCGAGGCATACACAACAAATGATGTTAAGGTAATCATGCGATTCTTGCATAAGCATGTATTTACACAGTTTGGGACACCTAGAGCTATAATTAGCGATGAAGGATCTCACTTTGTAAATAGATGGTTGAAGTGATTACTTGATAAGTACGATGTGAAGGATAGGATTGCTCTGCCTATCACCCACAATCAAATGGGCAAGTTGAAAGGGAGAATCGTAAAATCAAAGGTATTCTTGAGAGGGTGGTGCGCCCTAACAAAAAAGAGTGGTCTCGAAGGCTCGATGATGCTTATAGGCCTATCGAACTATTTTTAAGACACTGTTAAGAATAACTCCCTATCGGTTAGTTTTTCAAAAGGCATGTGATTTGTCGCTTCTATTGGAGAATAAAGCTCACTTGGCTTCGAAATAATTGTTTAACAACCTATTTTCAGTGAAATCAGAAAAGTGGTTTTGGGACCACAAATATAACAATTAAATTATTATTTTATTATTTTTTTAATGTCTATGGGATGTTAGTATGATCGTATAAAAATTTCGTTAAGAAATTTTGACGTTTGCATGATTAATAAAATAAAAAGGACTAAATCGTAAAAAGTGTAAAAGTACAATTTCATTAGTTAAAAATGTCAAATGACTATGGATCCTTGAATTAAGAGGAGTTAGATGGTAATTAGACCATTTCTATAGTTAGTGGATGTTTATAGAAAGGTTTTATTGAAATTATTAATATTTTTAAGGGTAAAATGGTAAAATGGTAAATAAAACATAAAAAAAAAGTAAAGAAAAAATGGTATCATCTTCTTCATTTGATAACTGAACCAAAAATAAACCATTGGAGGTAGCTAGGGTATTTGGCCAAACCTTCTTGCTTGCATGGTATGTTTTTCAACCCTATTTTTAATGATTTTTATGTTTTTTAAGGTCGTTTTAGCTTAATCTATCTAGCCCCGGGATCAATTTGTAAAACTATCAAATATTGAGGTTATCATGAATGTTTTTGTATTATTTTTTATGTTTAATGATAGATTATGAGTCCTTTTTGATAAATAAACAAGTTTTGTAAAGTGATTTTTGATGAAAATGGCATTGAGGGACTTGTTTGTAAAAATGGTAAAATTTCATGTTAAATTTGTGAAATTATTGTTTGTATGGATTGGTTTAAGTCCCTAGAGAAATTGGTTAGATTTAAAAGAGGATTAAAATGCTTAGATTTCAATTTATGAGCTTAAGGGCTAAATTGTGAAAAGTTAAAATGATAGGGGAAAATAGTAATTATACAAAAATATGAAATGTGGACTAAATTGAATGCTAGGAATTTTAAATTGATTAAATTTGTCTATATAGATCAAGATAGATATGCACGAATCTAGATCAGGGAAAAGCTAAAGGCTTGGATTAATATATCTCGTTTCTACACCCTAGTCGTCGAGGTAAGTTCGTAGTGTTTTAATATGTAAACGAATTTCAATTTGTGTACTTATATTATGATTCTTTAGTTATTATGTTTTAGAACATTATTCTTAAATTGCACATATGTGCCCTTGTTTGTACTTTAATATCCTTGAATTGCACATACGTTCCCTTGTTTGTACTTCGGTACCCCTAAATTGCACATACGGGCCCCTGTTTGTACTCTGGTAGCCCTAAATGTATTTTTGTGCCCTATTTAGACTTTGATAACTCTGAATCATATTCAATTATTGTTAGATTAAATGATATACTATGTTCTTACAAAGTTCTAGTAGCTTATTCGTTCTTGTGGATTGTTTTGTATATCATTGCTGTTGATATTTTGGACGGATCAAACCTTCATCTCACACTATCCATCAATATTGGTAGCTTTTGTATCTCCTAGGGTAGTGGCATGCATAAACTTATGCAGTTGAATTTGTGGTTGAAATATATATAGGATGTTTTAAAGTGGTGTTTGATGAATATGTAAATAATAACTAAATGTGTTTGTGTTTTGGTGTCATTTATGCATAATAGGTTATAATGTTTGCTTTAGAAAATACTTTTGGTAACTTTTTGTAATGGATGAAAATGGTTTATTAGTATCATTTGATGGTTTGTGTCATTGAGCTACCTTATGTTGTATGTTTAGTAAGTTTTTGGAACTAGTAGTTGATGAATGGTAAGTAGTAAAATATTCATGTTTAGATAGGTTTTGATTATTGCAATTGAGGTGCCTTGAATGGCATATTGGTTAGTTGATTTAGGACTCTTGAATTGGTATTTATATGTATGTTTTGATAAGGTTTTGATGCCTTGAATATGCGCACAATTGGCCCAAAGGATTATGCATGAATTGGTATTGGAAATGGCTTGATTTTATGCAAATTTTACGTCCACACAGTTTGAGACAGGGGCGTGTGTGTAAACCCCTAGCACAGCAAGCACTCCAAGAGGCTCGGCAGAGAGAGGGCCTGAAAATGAAGAAAGATTGATGAAAGCTAAATAACTTCATCAAATCTAATAATCCCCATTTTTAGTCAAATCAGAAGTGGTTTCAGAACCAAAAATCTATGGTCAAAATATTTATTTTATTATTATTTCAATGTTTACAACATGATTGAGTGATTGTGTGAAAGTTTCGTTAAGAAATTTTATCGTTTGATTGCTCAATTTGATAAAAAGGACTAAATCGCGTAAAGTGTAAAAGTGTTGCTCTATTAGCTAAAGGTGTCTAATAGATATAGAACCTTAGTAATTGGGCCATTATAATGGTAAGTGGACAATATTGGTCATTAAATGGATGATTTAAATGGTTTATCATTAAGGTTATTTTTGTAATTTAATTATTAAAGTTAAATTAAATGAAACAAAAACAAAAATATGGTTCATTCATCTTCTCCACCACCGAATTTAGAAGAAAGAAATGTCTATGAAGGCTTGCTAGGGTTCGGTCACTTTGATACTCAATTATCAAGAAAAGCAAAATACGAGCTTAGATCGGGGAAAGAATAAATTCTCGGATTAGTTGACCCGTGTCATCGTTTTTACGTCCGAGGTAAGTTCGTATATTATAAGTTTTAATACAAATGTATTTCATATGCTTTGATGTTGCATAAATTGTGAATATGAGACTATGAATATGTTTGATAGTGATTCAACGATGATTTGACATTCGAAATCCCGGTTGAACCTGAGGAATAGTTTAGGATACTAGTTACATGTCATTAGGGGATACATGGATTTGGCCTCGGGCCATGATATTAGCACTTCGGGTGCGAGTTATACCAATTTGGCTTCGGGCCATGAATATCGACTGATTTGGCTTCAGTCATGATATCAGTATTTCAGATATAAGCTACCTTGATTTGGCTTCAGGCCATGGTATAAGTGTGTGAGACTCTTGAGTATCCGATTTCTATTCTGAATGGTTCATCAGGTAAACGAAAGACGTGATCGAGTATGAGAATGATATGAGATGGTACAGGTACATACATGACATGTATAAGCTTTGGTTCAAAGAAACTTGTGAAGAATGTGATTGATATCATAATTGTGTATATGAAAGATTTGTTAGCTAATATATGCTCAATGTTGATATATTCAAATTTTTGTATTATAATATTGATATTGAATTAAGTTTATTGTATACGAGCTTACTAAGCTTTATAGCTTACTTTGTTTATTTTTCCCATGTTTTATAGTGTTATAAAGCTAGCTCGGATTCAGTGATCATTGGAGATCGCTTCGCACTATCCACCTATTACTTGGTACCTATAAACTTTGGTATTTTAAGTATATGGCATGTATAGGGACTTTGGTCATGTTGATTACGTTTTGGTTATGATTTTAGTCATTTAAATGGGCTTGTAAATGTCTAAGGTTTGGTTTCTATATTTGGCCATGTGAGTTGGCTTATTTTGGTTGATTTAGGTTATGTTTATATGTATACAAATGACCTATGTTGTGTGAGTGAGGTTGGATTCGTGATGCTTATTGATAATAGGTAAATTTGAATGTCAATTGGTTGATAATTGGGAACTTATGTGCTTGTGAATTCAAGAATGATGATGCATGTTTGGAAAGGTTTAATTAGTTGATTTAAATATGTGAAGCTATTATGATTTGAATGAGTAAAACATGAGATAATAAACATGTTAGTTAATGGTATGTTTTAGCCTTGATTGTGGTTGGATTGGATGTTCATTTATGCTATGAATGAGAACTATTTGAATTGTAAAGGTGTGTATAAATTTGGGTGGAAATTGGCTTGGTAAATAGCCTATTTTTGTCCACATGTGCAGAGACACGGCGTGTGTCTTAGCTGTGTGTGACACACGGTTATGTTACACGGACGTGTGTCCCTTGGTGTTGAAATTGAAATCAAGTCAGTATGCTCCACACGGCCTTACACACAGGCATGTGATGTGGCTGTGTTGCATAAGTCAGTATACCTTACAGGGCATGGTCTAGCACACAGCCAAGCACACGGGCATGTATAGCCATTTTTAAGGCACACAAGCTAGCCACACAGGCGTGTGTGTTGGCCATGTGACATAAGTCAGAGAGTTACTCGGGGTCGAACACTGGCTGGGACACGACCATGTGCTTCCATTTCGAATGTCCCCACGGCTTGTGACAGGGGCGTGTCTGGTTGCCGTGTGACGCACACGGGCGGGCCACACAGTCGTGTGTCCCCTGTTTTTGAGAAAAATTTTCAAAGTTTCGTAAAAGTTTCCAAAGTTATCGGTTTAGTCCCGAACCACTACCAAAGCATGTTTATGGCCTCAGAAGTATGTGTTACTGTTTAATTTCTAAAAGAATTCTTATCATATGAGAACATTAGCTAAACATATTAATAGATGGAAGCATAATTGATCTGTTTGAGTTATGTTCGACATTGCTTCATCTTTCTCTGGTATTTATTCCATTGTGTGGATATGAAAGTCACAGTAAAACTTGAATAAGGCTAATATTTTGTTTCTACTGGCTATTGTCTGTTGAATATATGTGAAGATTATATTACTTCTGTTATTATGGATTTCAGTATTTATAAGCGACATTATTCTTTCTGGACCTTTTTCGGGATATCATAGGAATTGATATCATTTTTTATGGGTTGTAATTCTCAGATATTGAAATTTCACTATTTTGGTTTTCTTATGATCCCATGTGATTATCTGCAAGAGATCTCTATTTGACAGAAATGGCTATATCTATTATAATCATAATTTCTGTTATGAAATTTGGGAATACTGCAGTATGATTATTAGAGTTATAAAAGTTATGCTTCTGTATTGGTTGATGTTCAAATCATATTTGATTTTCTTCTAGGTTCAAAAGCTTTATTAACAACCAAAATATTATCTATTGTTACGGGTAAGACATTGGTCTTATTATGACATTATGAGTCTTTCTGATAAAGGTGACTTCAGTATAATTCAGAACTTTGATGATTAATATAGGAGACAACTTTATTATAAACTCTTTCTAGTTTTCATGAAAAATTTGATATCGATAAAAGTGAAAGTGATAGAAGATCAAGACTAAATTTGTATAATGATATGTCTGGGGTTATCCTTTTAACGAGAAGAAAAAGGTTTCTTCGAAAAGACAGATTCAGTGATTTAGTCTGACTCAAACTATTTGATTGAAAAGATGATTGAATTATATGTGTTTGAATCTATCCACTAGACTGAAAATAAGCTTTGAATGTATAAATGTAATTTGAGGGATAATCTTAAAGACTTGATATAGACCTATATCTATTGAAATAACTCTAACTGAGAAATGTTTTGATAAATTAAAGTTAGTTTGATTATTGAAGTTTCTTTTGCATGAAGATATTAACAATCGAAACATCAGCTCTAGTTCAGCCTAAGTTGAAGAAAATGTTTATGATTTTTAGTTATGCGCCAATGAACGGTTTGAAGTGTGTTCTAATAATAGAGTGTACAGAAATATCTTGTGATTCCATAAGTTAAAGCTACATGAAAAGAGTTATGTGACATTTTTGATGACTATAAGAGTTTAAAATGTTTGATGTCAGAAAAAGATTTGAATTTGGGGACAACAAAGATAGTTCGAACCGTCGAAAAGTTTTGAGTTAGTAAGTGATTATTATTTGAGGAAAATGATTATAGTTTTCGATGTTCCGAAAACTTTTTTACGCATTACGAGTGATAAATACGTGATTAATTATATCAAATGTTGAAAATATGTTAGCTGAATTAGAAGTTAAATTGATGCTTACTAAGTGATTTCGTGAATTTATCAGATTTTAATCTATAAAGGATTCAACGAAAATGGGTTTCTGATTTAGAACTTCGGATATAGAATCATGGTTGCTTGTTTCTTTGAGATAGAATGTCTATACTGAAAAGCTCTGAGATTATATAACCATTGTTACAGGTGGCTCACAGTGTCAGTTAGTCTACTCATATAAGAGTAACAAGATGTATGATAATCTGAGAAAGTGGTATTGATGAATGAGTATAAAACATGATATTTTTGACTTTGCGTTCAAATACCGGAACTATCTGAGTAGTAATGAAATAAAATTTTAATGAACTTTGCATCGAGATTATTCTTATCATTGAAAAAGATAGAGTGATCTGAATTATTATTATCTATCTGAAAAAATCTCTCAGTACTTGTGGATTTTCTCTTTTGATAGAATAGCTGAGTTATCCGTTTCAGAGATGATAAGTCTGCACTTGAAACTAGTCATTATTATTTCGGATTGAGATTTGAAAATCATATTGTGATTCTGGGAGAAATTACGATATTCTATGAGTATGAGATTGCATTGAAATTGGGAAATGCAATACAAATTCTCGAAATATTTTTTTGTTACTGTATTTTAGAGTTTCAAAGCAACTAAGAAAGATTATTGCTGTCTGATAAGCTATCATGTGATTATAAAAACGATATTGTATGAGTTATCGTATGGTTACAGTTACCGTACTCTGTTGTTTCAGGACTGAGCTTTGTGAGAAAATAATTCACGGGATTAATATTATCAGAGAAATTGCGCAGAAAATTAAGGTAATTCAATACAGTTAAATAGTATACCTTGACATGATGTATAGCGGAAGACAGATCAGCATCTTTCCTGTGAGATTAAAGAGATATGAAATCTGAAACCATGTGTGAATTTGAAATGTGCTATGTGGGAACAAATCATTGATCTATTTCCTGGAAAGATTTTTGGGGATGAAAATTCCTAAGGGGGGAGAGTTGTAACAGCTCGGTTTAGACCCTAGTCGAAACAGTGGTTTATGAACCACAAATTTGAGGTAGTAAAATTATTTTAATATTATTTTATGTGTTTACAGCATGTTAGAATACATGTGTAAAATTTTCGTGAATTCTTTTTTTATCGATTGGTTGTCTAATTTGATAAAAAAGACTTAATCGGGTAAAATGGAAAAGTGACTTTCTATTTGTTAAAATACTAATTTGCTATGGCTTATTAATTGATAAGTCCTTAAAATGATATTTGGCCACTATATAGGTAAGTGGACGGTAATGGACCACCATTAAAAGGTTTTGTTATTAAATTACAAAGGTTAGTTTGGTAATTGGCTTATTAATATGAATTATAATAAAACAAAGCCACATTAGTGTTCATCTTTTCTTCATTCTCTTCAATCGATAAAAAAAAAAGAGTATATGGAAGCTAGAGAAGAGGCCGGCTGCATGCAGTGGAAAAATCGTGAAATTGTTTGCTTAGAAGCTAAAATTTTGAAGGGGCAGGGTAACACTTCTAAACTCTTCATTATATATAGCTTTTTATTGATAAATTCTGGTTAAATTGTTGATTTAATTTTGACCGAATGTGTGAGGGAAGGGACAAATTGAATAGTTATAATCGGTGTTGGGAAATATTAGCAAGCTTTCCTTGAATATATTTTTTTATTTTTTAATGTTTGATAATTTTTAGAATCAAATTGCTGCTTGAATTTTAACCCCATTAATATTGTTAATTGCTGCTCTGTTTATACTGTTTGGTGGAAGTATAAATGCTGTTGAATATTGCAGTGATAAGGATGTTCAAAAAATGGTGTATGTATTTTGTTTTATGGATTGTCGTTTGGTGTGTTAAAGTAGCAATAAATTGTTGTTTAGATGTCAATAAATGTGGTCTGAGTGACTTTAAATTATGTTAATAATGGTTGAAGTTGCAAATGAATAAATGGTGATGTATTTATTATGTCTGAAATTTGAGGTAAGGAGTGTTTGATGTTGCAGATGTATGACCGAATGCCAATTGATGTGTTAAAGGGGTTAGTGCAATCATTATTGAAGTTATTAAATGAGAATAAAAGCAAAGTAAATGCTACAGAATTTATGTTTTAAGTGTTAGTTAATGAGTTAGTTATATGGTGATAAATATCCATATGTTTATATCATTTGGGTGGTTTGTGGATTATTAATTAATGTTAATTAATGTTTTCCAAATTGATGTCAGATTAAGCTATTGAAGAGTGTAATTAGTAATTAATATGTACAGCATCCATAAGTTAACTGTTAATTATTATTAAAGTTGGTTTTAGTGGATTAATTGGGCTACTGTAATGTGAGATTTGAATGCTGTCTGAATTGATATTAAGTACTTAATTATACTGCCATATTTTGTATATTAATGTTGTTTATTAAAGAGTAACTTAATGTTATCCAAATATGTAAATCTTTAAGACTTTAAGTTTCATGAACTAATATAATTTCCTATTGTATTCATGTTGTCCAAATTGGAATGAATTGAATAATGGTTGTGTTTATGTTGACCATTTGTGGGGAATAAAGATGTTTTTTTTCTTTTACTAATTGTAATTAAAAGATAGAATGGTTTGAGTTTGAACATGAGTTGATATTTGAGTTAGTTAATATATTGATTTATATTATGTTTTAATCATGAAACAAATAGATCGATTATTAGATCGGGGAAGAGAGAAGGTCATGGAATAATCATCTACGACTTGAGGTAAGTCACAAGTAAATAAATGTTGTTAAATTGAAATGTATATGTATTATATATGCTAAATTGATTTGTGAATAAATATATGTGTATGTCGAATGGTAATGCAAATGTATGTAGTAAGAATAAGTTATGTATGTATATATGTTATTATGATATTGAATTGTTTGAGAAGTAGAATATATGAATACAAGAAAGTTCTGATAACGTGACGACGTCCAAAAAGCCCCGTACAAACTCTAGAAATAGTAGAGGATTCATATGTCATGACATTGGATTCCTAGATATGATTTCGTGTAAGACCACATCTGGGACGTTGGCATCGATTTGAGATATCGTGTAAGACTGTGTCTGGGACACTGGCATCGATTTGAAATATCGTGTAAGACCATGTCTGGAGCACTGGCATCAATTACAGATTTCATGTAAGACCCTGCCTAGGACAGTGGCATCGATATGTGATTACATGTCAGACCACGTTTGGGATGTTGGCACCACGTCTGGGACGTTGGCATTGTATAATATGTGTTTGTGAGTAAGACCACGTTTAATACGTTGGCATCGATATGTGATTTTGATATGTGTTTACGAATAAGACCCTGTCTGGGACAGTGGCATCAATATGTGATTACATGTGTGACAGCCCAAAATTGACCCTAGTCGGGAAGTGGTTTCGGGACCGCTAAACCGAGTCGTAAAAATTATTAACCGTCATAATTGATGCTCATTATATGTACATGTGCATGTGTGAAAATTTCGTGTTTGAATTTTGTTAATTGTAAGTGAATTTCATCGAATAGGACTTATGTGAGAAAATTTTAAAATGTGATAGGTCAATGCGTAAGGACCTATTAGAGCATGTGGAAAAAGGGGGGACTTGCATGTCAAATTCCCCCCTACTAGTAGTGGCCGGCCATGACAAGCATGGTAGACCAAGTGTGATGGGCAAGACATGTCATAGACATGTCTTGTTGGTGCATCATGGGTGGAAAAAATAAAATAAGGAGCATGGGCATAATAATGAAAGGAAATGTGATGAAAACAAAAAAAAAGGGGTGTGTGGTTGTCCCCCCCCATTTTGCCGAAACTAGAAAGAAAAACAAAGAAAAAAATGCTCATCCTTTGGTTCATCCTTGGCCAAAAATTTTAAGGAGGAAGGAAGAAGAAAGGTTGAAGAGGTTCGGCCATGCATGTGACTAGGCTAAGGTATGTTTGGTGATGTTCCATGAGATGCATGCATATTTTAGTTGTTAGCTTGAGTTCTACCTAGCCCATGGTCTAAATCTTGCTATGTGATGGAAATGACACTCGGCCATGGATGCATCATTCTTGGTTGATGTTTGATGTTGTGGTGATGAGGCATGAAGATGAGTTAAGTTTCGGCCTAGGTGGATTTTGTGTTAATGCCATTGCATGCTAAATATGAAGCTTGTTAATGATGCATGTGATGGTGGATTGATGATTCTTGAATCTCCTTTTTAGAATTTTTGAGTGAGCACATATGTGCATTGGTTGCTAGGTGGGGAAGAATCGGCTAGCAAGTTGTGTGCTAAGGCCGAATATAATTTTTGTAGGATAATGAGTAATGCATGTGCTAAATTGATGGAAAGGGAGAGGATGCTTTACTAGTGTATATATGTGTGTATTAGCCAAGTTTTGAACTTGAAACAAAAGGGTGTTTAGTCAATACAAGTGACCATACTTGTAGAATGTATTAAGTGTTGAAATCGGCCCCAAAATAGACATGCATATTCGGCCAAGGGGGAAAAATTAGCAAAAATGTTGAGTTTGATTCATGATTCCGTACATATGTGACCTTAATGTCTAATGTATAAATATGGGCTAAGTGCCTTGTGTTCCTCTTTTCGATGCTCAAATGATTAAATCAATTTATTTATTTAATTAAGCTCAAGAGCAAAGGGAAACTAAATCCGATAAAGGGAAGGAAAAAGTGGTCGAATAGCTATCGGAATCGTTCGACAACACCCGAGGTAAGTTCTTGAGTAAGAGAGCTTAAATTAAGATTTGATTAGATCATGTTTTAAGCAAACAAAATCATGCTCTTTGTGTGTGGCTATTGAGCCGAAATTGCAAGAATGATAAATGTCTTGTGTTTGAGTTTTGCTAACGAAAACGAAATACGAATGTGCCATGATTTATTGTTAAATGTGCATGGTTATTTGAATGATGTCCGGGCTAAGTCCCGAAGGCTTTGTGCTAAGTGACCATATCCGGACTAAGATCCGAAGGCATTTGTGTGAGATACTAAATCCGGACTAAGATCCGAAGGCATTTGTGCGAGATACTAATTCCGGGCTAAGCCCGAAGGCATTTGTGCGAGTTACTAAATCCGGGTTAAGTCCCGAAGGCATTTGTGCGAATTACTATAACCGGGCTATGTCCCGAAGGCATTTGAACGAGGAGCTATATCCGGTTAAATTCCGAAGGTACGTGATTTGGGAATGAATGATCTTGCTGTAAAAATTTCAGTTAATACTCTAGAAACATCCCAACATTGAGGTATGTTTCGTATGTGCTTGAATTTAGTTGAGCCCTTACAAATAAGTATTCGCTCAGTTGATAAACGAGCTATCGGCCTTTGGCTAAGTTGATCTTTTGTGTATGTACATAAGGGTTGATAATGTGAAGCAAGTATGATATCGAAAATTTGTGCATATGAAATTATCCGTTTAGCTATTTGAATGCTATACTTTTGTTGTGCTGGAATTCCTTGCTCAAAACTTACTAAGCATAAATTACTTACTCCGTTTCATCGCTCCTCTGTTTTATAGATTTGGTTCTCCAGCTATCGGACTCGGGATCTTGAGGTCAAAGTCGCCCACACTATCAAAGCCCCCTTTTGGTACAATTTTGGTTGAACTTCGAAATGGCATGTATAGGACTACCCGTTTGTTGTGGGTCGTGGACCCTTTGGACTTGTATAAATTTTGGATAGCCATGCGAAAATGGCTTATATGTGTTTGAGTATAATGTTATAATCATTTGGTGTGGATATGCTTGACAAGGATTGGCCATGGGAATGGTTAATCACTTTCATAAATTGTGCTATTTATGCAAAAAGGGCTAGTTGAATCATGGAAACCATGAAATAGGTAAAGTCTACCTTAAAGGCAGATGCTGACAGCAGCAATGATGTAGATTTGGAAAATCACTAAAAATAGTAGGAATGGAATTAAATAGTAAATAAATTATGTAAACGAACCTTGATGAATATATTTTCATAGGAAAGTAACGAAACAATCATACGGACAGTATGTTAAGAGATATTCAGGTTCTTGTGAGACAGGGCCAGAACGGTTTCTGGATTTCCTGTTCCGACTTTGGAAATTCATTATAAATTAACCAGAGACAATTAGGAGTCAAGCCATATATGTATAGATTCCTCTCTGAGTCTAGTTTCTATAGAAAGAAACGGTATCAGTATTTAAGCCCTGTACAGAGAGATATCCAAGTCGTAATGCGCAAAGGTCAGGGTAGTCGATCCCTGTAACATGGGAGACTTTTACTAATAAACTGTAATAATTGGCCTGACCAAAAATTCTAGAAAAAAATATGTAGATGGGCATATGAGTCTAGTTTCAGAGAAAATTTACGGAACTGGATTCCGAGTTTCTGAACTCAAGATATGATTTTTAAAGCGACTATTACGCAGATTGGCAGTGTCTGGAAAATTTTTTAAAAGTCTGTTAACACCTCGTGTTCGACTCCGGTGACGGTCTCGGGTTCGGGGTGTTACAACATGTAAGACCACGTCTGGGACGTTGGCATTGTACAATATGTGTGACTATCCGAGTATCCTATTTAATTTCAAATTATTCAACAAGCAATGTTAAGTAAAGACCGAATACGAAATCGAATTAAAAGGTTAATGTATTGAAATTAAGGTAAGTTTTGGTATTTGAAATAATGATATGAATCATGTTATAAAGTTGGTTATATGTATATTGAATGGAAATCTATATTTGGAAAAATGATATAAGTATGTGATATTGAAGTGTAAAACATGTGTATAAATATATGATGTTTGGTACGTGTGAATTGTATGTGAATTCAGAAATGGTAGGTGAATATGTTTCTAATAACAGTATGTGACATATATTATTATGAATGAAAGAAATGTATATAAATGAATGTGTGTTATATGTGCTAGTTATATGACCTTGTGATTCTATGATTCAAATATGAGAAATATGAAACAAGAAACATGGTTTTGAGATATACTATTTTGATATGAAATAGATATCGAGACATTGGTGCTATGATGTATGGTTTGTATATATGTAAATCGGCTTAGTGATATTGATTTATAAATATTATTGAAATGAATTATTTGTTTATGGTTTACTAAGCTTTTAAAGCTTACTCTATGTGTTTTTCCTATGTTTATAGAGTTTGAAGACTTGCTCAGGTTGGAAGTTGTAGGAGACCTTATCACACTATCCAGTTTTGGTTTCGGTAAATTAATGCTTTGAGATTAGGTTATGTGGCATGTATAGGCTAGTTTTGATATTTTTGGTTTTGAAATTTGTATATATATATATAGCCATGCGAAAATGGCTTGTTTAAGATGTTAATGTTGTGTATATTTGGTCAAGTCTTAAGGTTATTATGGAAGTGTGTTTCATGGTATATATATGTGTGGTATTTGGTTATATGGTTTTGCATTAAGAAATGCTAATGAGGATGAATAATCAGCCATGAAAGTAGTTCTTTTTGGAAAGTATGAAAAGTGTTATGTTTTGGCTTGATAATAAGGTAAAGGGATATATATATTTGATTAAGTATTAATTATGTCGATTCGGTTTGCAATGACAAATTTTATACTTATATTATGTTTGAGTGGTTATGTTTTTAGGTACGATTCATGATGGAAATTGATAATTATGTTTTGAGTATGCTTGATGGCCACTTAAATAGACAGAAGAGACATAATTGTTATGATATTAAGTTTTGAGATAGTATATTAGCTTCAAATGTGGGTGATGGAAATGTTGTGTCTTGTTGAGGTAGAAATTGATGTTCGAATGGTTGTTTATTTGAATGGTTAGATATATGAGATTTAAACATGATAATTTTGTATGATAAAAATGGATAAATTTGAATTATTATTTGGGCTCAAATTGGTATATTTAGCTTATGAAATGGACATGTACAAAGGGATGATGTGATATATGCACTTGTATATGTAATGAAATATGCTTAACCATAATTTATGTATTCAATTATTATTAAGGTGGTGATTATATGGTTTGAATTTTGTAATTATGAAACATGTACAATTTGGTTTTGGTATTTGATAGCTTGGTTTCAAATTTTTAAGTAAGCAAATGGTATGAAAATGGGTAAATATTAAAACATAGTTTGTGTAAGTGAATGTTCGATAAAGCATGATTGTTTGAATATGTAATTCAAATATATGAATTTGACTTGTATGAGTAAGAGGTCGGTTATGAATTTATTTTCAAAAAATAACTTTTATAAAGGAAATTATATTACAAGGTGCATGATTTGTAATGACTGTCTGTTTTGAATTGTGTTTTGATCGGTAATGCTTCGTAACCCTAATCTGAAGATGGATATGGGTTAAGGGTGTTACAGAGACATGAGCGTGTGACACGGCCGTGTGACCCTACTTAGAGAGTTACACGGGTGAGGACACGGGGTGGGACATGGCCATGTGTCCCTAGTTCGAAGGTTACACGGCCTGAGAATCGGGCATGTGTCTCAAGCTTGTGAGGCATATGGCCGTGTGTGTAACACCCCTAATCCGTATCCGTTGCTAGAATAGAGTTACAAGGCATTACCTATCAATCTACATCATTCACATACATTTATACATTCATAATTAAAATCCATTCAACATATTTACATTGTCCCTTATGAGGATCTACGAGACCTTAAAACATGCTTAAAATAGGTTCGGGACTAAACCAATAACATTTAAAACATTGGGAAACTTATAAACTTTTCATGCATTTAAGGGTCACACGCCCGTGTGAACAGGTCGTGTGCCTCACACGGCCATCAGACACGCCCATGTCACAGGCCGTGTGAAAACAGGGCATACATTTTTACTTGCACAACACGATCGGAGACACGCCCGTTTTCCATGGCTGTAGGAAAACTGGAGGGGTTACTGACTTGGGTCACATGGCCAGGCACATGCCCATGTGCCAGCCCGTGTGCCACACACGGCCAGTAGACACACCCGTGTGTCTAGGTCGTGCCAAACCTATAGGGTATACTGAGTTAATTTGAAAAGGTACCCTAAGGGACACACGGCCATGCGTCACAAAGCCACACACCCGAGTGCTTGGCGGTGTGGAGTGAAAATAGGCTTGGTTAAAGCCACATTTCTCACCCTCCTCATGCCTTCCTACAACAAGACACTTTATACCATTTCAATACATTTATAGGAATCCAAAACATCATCAACTCATGCACAATTCATGCTATAATAACACTAGCTGATAAACCGTAATTCATACATATTTTTATCCCATGCTTAGCACATTTTATGGATGATTTTTCCTTAAAATTTTGTGAATTTGATGCTCCTAATGCCTTAATTTCATGTTTTATACTTAGGTGAGCATAGGAGAGTGAAAGGAACGAGAAACGGGCCAAAAATGGAAAAAATGGGCCAATGTACGAAATCAATATAGCCTGGACCTCCTCACACGGGCAGACCACACGGCCGTGTCAATTTGGAAGAATCAAAGCACGACTCACACTGGTGGACCACACGCCCGTGCCTATTTAACAAGCTTGCCCACGGCCTTAGGCAATCGTACACGGGCGTGTTCCTGCTGAGCCAAAGTTTAATCCAATTTGGAAAAGGCCAATTTTGAGGGTTCTTAGGCATTCTAAAGCCTATAATTACACCCTAGAAAAGAGAAAAAGAGGGACACGCAGAGAGGGAAGTAGGGAACTGCTCAAGGAAAGCCGATTGATCCATCTCAGAAGCCAGATTCACCATCAAGAATGAAGATCTCCCCTCAATTTCCCTGCAAGAGTTTTGTGTTTTTCTTTATGTTTTGTATTCATTATTCTTCTGAGATGTTTACCTTTTTAATTATGAACTAAAACCCCTAAATACCTAAGGGGAATGAAACCTAAGGCAGATCTTGTTATTATCTGAATTGTATGATAAATATTTGACTTGTTCTTAATTATGTGTTCTTAATTCTTGTTTTGATATTCCAGGATATTGATTCAAGTTAAGCTTTGATTCAGAGGAGGAATAGACCCTGTCTAAGAGTACATTTGTCATAATTAAGCAGAGTTGGTTGCGTGCCTAGAGATAGGGTGACAAGATTTTGCTGGATTAGGGTGAAACCTAATAAGGGGATCCACAGATCGAGTTAATGCAACCATAGGGAATTAATTAGAAAGAGATTTCAATTATTTAACCTAGGGTTAGGCATTGTTAGTCTCGAGAGGGATAATAATATAACTTAGGGATTTCTCCGGATCAAGTTAAATGAATAAATCGTCCGATTTAGAGTCAAATAACAAGTGAAGTCTAGGTGGATTTTTCCTTAGGTATTGTCTTAATTCAATCGTTTTTCTAAAAGTAATTCTCCAATTCTATTTTCTGTGAATCCTTAGTTTAGTTAATTAGTTAGTTAATTTAGTTAATTAGTTAGTTAAAACAAACCCCATTATTATTAGGCTAGATAATAAAAAGACAGTCATTACTAGTACTTTTACTTCATTTGGGTTCGACAATCCGGTCTTGCTAAAGCTATACTACTATTCGATAGGTACACTTGCCTTCATCGTGATAATAGTTAGTTTCAAGAACGATTCATTATAAATATTTAAAACCTGTCACGAATATCACGTATCAAGTTTTTGGCACCGTTGCCGAGGAACTAAGATATTAGGAACACTCGATTTTTATTACTTTAGCCATTTAATTTTACTGCAATTTAATTTTTATTTTTATTTTTATTATTAATTCTTCTTTTTCCCTTTTTTTGGCAGGTTCTTATAGTTTATGACTAGAATAAACCCGTCAGGACCATTACTTTTTGACAGTGAGATCGATCGAACAGTTCGCAGAAACCAAAGAGAAATAAGGCGAACCTTAAGATACACAGAGAACGAGCAATATAACGATATTCAAACCACGATCGAGGAGATAGCTGAAAACCAAGAAAATCCGCTACCTCCTACAATTGCTGTTAATCAAAATCCTGCTTCGCGCACTATGTATGATTATGCTAAACCTAATTTGACAAGAACTGAGTCAAGTATAGTTAGAATTGCTATTGCTGCAAATAATTTTGAACTAAAACCTAACACAAATACAACAATTTGTTCAATTTGATGGTTTGCAGGACGAGGATCCCAACGCTCACTTGGCAAATTTCCTAGAATTTTGCGATACGTTCAAAATTAATGGCGTTTCTGATAACGCCATTCGCCTTCGGTTGTTTCCCTTTTCTTTAAGGAATAAGGCTAATCAATGGTTGAACTCGTTACCACGAGGGTCAATCACTACTTGGGAACAAATGACCGAAAAAATTTTATTAAAATATTTTCCACCGGCTAAAACAGCCAAATTACGTAATGATATCTCTTCTTTTGTGCAGATGGATTTAGAAAAACTCTATGATGCATGGGAGAGATACAAGGACCTTTTAAGAAGGTGCCCTCACCATGGGTTACCGTTTTGGCTAAGGTTCAAACATTCCATAATGGCCTGAATCCTTCGACTCGGCAGATGATTGATGTAGCTGCTGGAGGAACTATCAATAATAAGACATCTGAGGTGGCTTACGAATTTATTGAGGAGATGTCACTGAATAACTATCAGTGGCAAGTTATGAGAACAAAGCCGACGAAAGCAGTCGACGTTTTCAAACTCGATGCGGTTACTATGCTATCTAAGCAAGTAGAACTCTTAAATAAAAAGATTGACGGTTTGTGTGGTTCTACTCAGGTGCATGTAGTGATGAGGTGCGATTCGAATGGAGGAGGAGCATGCACAAAATATCAACCCTTCAACCCTAGCATCAAGGAGGAACAAGTCCAATAAATGGGTAACAATAACTCTAGATTCCAAAATAACCCATATAGCAATACTTACAATGCAGGTTTGAGGAACCACCCAAAATTTTCATGGGGAGGCCAAGGAAATCAGAGACCACCTCCAGGCTACCAACAACCACCTTACCAGTAGGAGAAAAAGCCAAACCTTGAGGAGATGCTAACCAAATTCATCTAGGTGTTAGAGACTCGTTTTCAGAATACCGAGACGGCACTCAAAAATCAACAAGCATCGATCCAAGGGCTCGAAACTCAGATTGGACATCTTGCCAAGTTGATTTCTGAATGACCACAAGGTAGCTTGCCAAGCAACACAGAATATAACCCAATGGAGCAACGCAACGTGATTACTAGTCAAGATGAGGAAGGGTTAGTCACACCTGAACCAAAACCAAGGCAAGAAACTAAGATAAGCAAAGGTAAAGGTGAGGTAGACCACAATGAGCAGAAACCAGTAAGTACAGAATACAAACTTCGCATGCCATACCCTAATGCGACAAGGAAAGACTGCTCAGACGAACAATTTGGTAAATTCCTTAAACTCTTAAAAAAATTACATATTAACTTACCGTTTATTGAAGCTCTATCGCAGACGCCAAATGCAATGAAATTTTTAAAGGAGCTTTTAGCAAATAAGCGGAAATTGGACAAGGCTTCCCATGTGAAGCTAAACACAGTTTACTTAGCTATTCTATAGAATAAACTATCCAACAAATTGAAAGATCTATCGAGTTTTACAATTCCTTGCTTAATTGGTAGTTTAGATGTTAATAATGCATTAGCTGATTTAGGGGCTAGTATTAACGTCATGCCTTACAAAATTTTTAAACAACTAGGTCTTGGAAAACCCAAATAGACTAGGATGAGCATTCAATTAGCAGATAAAACTATAAGATTTCCTAGGGGTATTATTG
Source organism: Gossypium hirsutum (assembly GCF_007990345.1). Taxonomy (NCBI): domain Eukaryota; kingdom Viridiplantae; phylum Streptophyta; class Magnoliopsida; order Malvales; family Malvaceae; genus Gossypium; species Gossypium hirsutum. Next base: position 21,587,343 of record NC_053429.1, read on the forward strand.
AAGATGTGCTAGTTAAAATTGATAAATTTATATTTCCCGTTGACTTCGTTGTTCTAGACATAGAGGAGGATAGCAACACTCCTTTCATTTTAGGAAGGCCCTTTTTAGCAACTGTTAGAACGATTATTGATGTTGGCACAGGTGAGCTCACACTTCGTGTGGGAGACGAAACAATCACCTTTCAAGCTCGCAATTCTGGCAACACATCGAAAATTAAAGGTGATTGTCTAAACCATTCTACTAAAACTGACAATATGGTGCAACCTACTTTGCAGGAAATGAATTTGCAGGAAGTACATAAGTCATTTTCAAGCAATAGTAGAGGACCTATTCATGAAGGACGAAAGCAACAAATCGAGGAGCTAGATAATGGCAGACACATAAACCGAGAACACACGATAAACCAAAACTACGCTAGAACAAGCTCAATACCTTTCCAAATCAACTTAAGGTTGGAGATAAAGTTTAATTAGATGCTGCAGATCCTCACATTGTCACTGCCAAACCGAATGAAGAAATTTCTCTTACGGTACTTAGCATTTTCCCATTCGGTACAGTCAAGGTAAGTCATCCCAAGTTCGGCACTTTTAAGGTAAACAATACCCGCCTAAAACCTTATTTTGATGAGATTCACAGTAGGAATGAGGAGTATAAACTCCTCGAACCACCATGACCATTCAATGGAGAGGTAAGTCGAGCTTAGACTATAAATAAGTGCTTCTTGAGAGGTAACCCGAGCACTAATAATATTAATTTCTTTAAATTTTAGTTTTAACATCTAACATACTAATCGACTCATGGAACACAGGCTTTCGAATGCACACACGGCCAAGCACACGGGTGTGCTTAGGACCGTGTGGAAACAGGGAAAAGATTTTCCCCAACACGGGCTACGACAAATCGCCACGGCCATGCGATAGGGCCGTGGGCGAACCTGCCAAAACAACACGGGCGTGGACCTTTATATACGGGTGTTGGAGAAGCGAACAAAGACAGACACGACCGTGCGACATGGCTGTGTGCACCAATACACCCAAGGTACACGGGCGTGGGGAAATTGTCAGACGAGCCCAAATTTAAAATTCGCGAATCACACGGGAAAAAATTGGGGAACACGGGTGTGTTCCCTGGCCATGTGTCCCAAAATCTATAAATACCCTTCACTATTCATCATCTCCCTATACGAGCATATTCCATATCGTTTCTATGGGGTTCATGCTATTAACCCCACACAAATTCATGCTTTAGATATCTCCATTACTTATTCTCATAGGGTTATTTGGCACATTTACTTTGGCTGTTATAGTATAGGTTAATATGTAAGCCCTATGGAAAGTATTCGCATTCCACTTCAATTTCCATTATAGGTACACCATGTCATCTTCACGAGGAAAGAAAGCCGCCATCCCTGCTTCGAAGAAAAGGAAGGGAGCGTCATCTTCTTCAGGTCCTACCGCAAAAATCCATCACCCTTTCCTGCAGTTTCCCATTTGGCCCCAAGAAGAACTTTTCCAGATTCTACGAGCCCGACCCTTGGAAGTGGGCCGCTGTATAGACTGGGCCGCGCTAGAACAAGTCCAACTCACGGATGCAATTCGGGCCCTCCTCACCACCGATCCTTGGGGGTTTTTCTTTGAGATTGTCGAGCTGACATATCTCGAACTCACGATGGAACTTCGCTCAATGTTCCATCTTCAGACCGTGATGGCCCGCTTTGATGACCCGGGAACAATCCAATTTCGCCTCGACGGTCTAGTCCACCAATTGAACGTCCTAGAGTTTGGAACTGCACTGGGCCTTTACACTGAGGAGTTCATGGAGGAGAATGAACTCTACGTTCTCAATCGCCACATCCATCACTCTCCTTCACGGTGTTGGAACGTCTTCGCCCCCGGGGCTACCTCCTACAGTCCTAGCTGCTCCAAGGCATCGGCTCTCCCTCCATCTCTGAGGTACTTACACGTCATTTTGGCTTACAGTTAATAGGAAGGCGAGAGAGCACTGGCTCGTCAACACTCACGATGCCTACTTTCTATGGTGTATGTCGCAGGGGCACATCATAGACCTTGCTTATTTTATTGCCCTCGCCATTCAACATCAGACGGAGCGGCATAGGAAGGGAGTCATCTCTATTGGGCCCTATGTGACGTGGTTGGCTCGGCACTTCTTGCTCCTCAACACAGTAGCCCAATCATCCTCCCTCACTCTCATGGGCCAGATGTCCCCACAGGGCATCTCGAGCATGCTAAGTATGAGGATGATCGAGAAACGATGTGGCACCTTCCCTCCTTAATACCATCTCGCCCAATCCACCGAGGAAGAGGCCCCCGAGGACATTACTGATGATGTCCCTCCACGTCACGAGGACCCACCGTCTCAGCCACCACCTGCTTCTCGTCCAGTTCATACGGCAGCTTCATACGCTGACATCTCTGAGCTCCTTACCTGGTTTGAGCAACAGTGTTTTCAGTGCTTCGATAACATTGATGCTACTCTACAGCAGATTTGTCAGCACCTCCACATCTTATCGCCACCCCCACCTCGTGAACCATCTAGCGATGAAGATGTTTAAAAACTTTTATTTATTATTTTATGTTTTTACTTTTTTTTATTTTAAAACTACTTTTTTTTGTCACCTTATTTTTATTAGGACTTATAATTATTATTTTACAATTTTTAATTTTGGCTAATTCATATTGAGTACTTACTCTTCCTTATATATTTCCTAAAAGAATTCCTGATTCTATCACAGTTATAAAGAGCTCCAAAGCTCACTATTACTCAGGAACTTGAAACTCCACTGGGAAAGGTTCTCCACGACTGCCATGTCCTGCTCGACCACGACCATAGCTACTACCAGATATAATATTCTCTTGGCGCAGGACTTATGGACTAATGAACCTCTACCACCACTGAAGTATCCTCCTCCACCCTTACGCCGATTATTCTCCAAAACTCCAGTTCAAGGAAATTCATTCATCACTCAGGAAGTTTCACTTCTCTCCCTTTCTTATATTTATATTCTTTTCTACATATCTATCTTTGTACATTGAGGGCAATGTACATCTTAAGTGTGGGGGGTATTCATTTCACTATTAGAAAAATCCTTGAATGATTGCCTTATTCTCTTGAAAAGCTCTTATATCATGTTTAGGATAAATTTTGATTGATTTATGACTTTTTTTGATATATCTAGAATTAAAACATAGGCATTTATGCATTGAGGGTTTAAACTTTAAGACATTAGGGAATCAAGCATGATAAGTTGATTTTTGAAGAATTAAAAAATTTTAGGTTGTTTCCCCAAGTTTAAGTATTATCTTGAGTTGGAATTCACAAGTTTAAACATAAAAAAGCCATAATTTTTGTGAGATCTTGAGCCTTTAGAACATCTATTATTTATTTCATGCTCACTTTCATTATGAGTGCGTCAGTATTGAATTGCTACTCTAGAACTTGCTTGATTATGCATGTTAAGACCACACCATTTTATTTGATATGTTAAAATGATAAAGGCACTTAGGTTTAACCCACTCACTCCATAAAAGCCAACCTACACAATTAACCCTTAGAGAACCCACTTGAGCCTAACAACCCATTCATTGATTTACCCTCAATATTAACTCATAACTCATTATTGTTGAAATCCCCTCAATTAATTTGATCCTTATTTTTGTTGAGATTTGAGGTGGAATAGTTGCTTAGCTATGTTTTATTCTACTTTGTAATTTGAATTGTTCTTAAAAAAATAAAAAAATGTATGTATACATATTAGTAGTAGTGATCTTTTGAGCTAAAGAAGTTAAATTCCATATTCTGAGAAAAAGCTCTGTTGTACGCAATTGATTACTAGTCATTTTTCTAGTTAGGCAATTTTACAAATTCAATCTCGATTTTAACTCTTTCTTTCAGCTTGTGACCACACCCTTTAACCAAAGCCACGTTACAACCTTTTAAAGATCTTTTGATTGATGTTTCATCTCAATTTATAGTGGTAGAGATTTGATTTTTATGTAAGCCTATGGTAATGACTCTTCATTATTGACTATTGAGTGCTTCATTTATTATCCTTAAATGCCTCGAGTGATTTGAGTGAATATTTAGTGAGGATGTGAAACTCTGTGATATTTTGAATCAAGGGTAATTACTTAAATAAGGGGAGACACCTATGTTTTCATGATAAAATGCTCAACTTGGAATGTTTGAAACTTTGATGTTCTTTCAGTTGAATTTTCAATGTATGATTACCTATGGATTATTTTGAGATATTATCAATAGAAATTATAAGTTGAGAAGAATTTATTTTGATTATGAGTTAAGGATTTTGCTTGAGAACAAGCAAATGCTTAAGTGTGGGGGTATTTGATAAACCGTAATTCATACATATTTTTATCCAATGCTTAGCACATTTTATGGATGATTTTTCCTTAAAATTGGTGAATTCGATGCTCTTAATGCCTTAATTTCATGTTTTATACTTAGGTGAGCATAGGAGAGTGAAAGGAACGAGAAACAGACCAAAAATGGAGAAAATGGGCCAACGTACAAAATCAACACGGCCTGGACCTCCTCACACGGGCAGACCATACGGCTGTGTCAATTTGGCAGAATCAAAGCACGACTCACAAAGGTGAACCACACGCCCGTGCCTATTTAACAGGCTTGACCACGGCCTTAAGCAATTGTACACGGGTGTGTTCCTGCCGTGCCCAAGTTTAATCCAATTCGAAAAAGGCCAATTTTGAGGGTTCTTAGGCAATCTACAGCTTATAAATACACCCTAGAGAGGAGGAAAAGAGGGACACACAAACAGGGAAGCAGGGAACTGCTCAAGGAAAGCCGATTGATCCATCTCAGAAGCTGATTCACCATCAAGACTGAAGATCTCCCCTCAATTTCCCTTTAGGAGTTCTGGGTTTTTCTTTATGTTTTGTATTCATTATTCTTCTAAGATGTTTACCTTTTTAGTTATGAACTAAAACCCCTAAATACCTAAGGGGAATGAAACCTAAGACAGATCTTGTTATTATTATCTGAATTGTATGATAAATATCTGACTTATTCTTAATTATGTGTTCTTAATTCTTGTTTTGATATTCCATGATATTGATTCAAGTTAAACTCTTATTCAGAGGAGGAATAGACCCTGTCTAAAAGTACATTTGTCATAATTAAGCGGAGTTGGTTGCGCGCCTAGAGATAGGGTGACAAGATTTTGCTGGATTAGGGTGAAACCTAATAAGGGGATCCATAGATCGAGTTAATGCAACCCTAGGGAATTAATTAGAAAGAGATTTCAATTATTCAACCTAGGGTTGGACGTTGTTTGTCTCAAGAGGGATAATAATATAACTTAGGGATTTCTACGGATCAAGTCAAATGAATAAATCGTCCGATTCAGAGTCAAATAACAAGTGAAGTCTAGGTGAATTTTTCCTTAGGTATTGTCTTAATTCAATCGTTTTTCCAAAAGTAATTCTCCAATTCTATTTTCTGTGAATCCTTAGTTTAGTTAATTATTTAGTTAAAACAAACCCCATTATTCTTAGGCTAGTTAATAAAAAGACAATCATTACTAGTACTTTTAGTTCCTTTGAGTTCGACAATTCGGTCTTGCTAAAGCTATACTACTGTTCGATACGTACACTTGCCTCATTATAAATATTTAAAAGCTATCACGAATATCATGTATCACTAGCCAATTCAATACCTATTTACTACTCCAATCATATTGATTTCATATGCCAAATTCATCCATTCCACCTAATTTCAACATGCATTTATTCATCCTTCAAAATAACTAACTCAATTCTCAAAATAACACCAATTCAATACCTTAATATCATACCATACTATGCCAATTTCATAAGGCATACCATTCACATCACATAGCATATATAAACACATTCTATAAGCAAAATTCACATCCCACAACTTTACCAAATACAAGCCAAATCACATGGCTATAATTCCATAACACAAAATTTACCATAATGACACTAGCCTATACATGCCATATACCATATATACAAGGCTTCAAAAGTACCAACAAAATGATCGATAGTGTGACGACAGTTCCTGACGATCTCGAGTCCGAGCTAGCTTTGATTATTTATAAAACATAGACAAATAACACACAGTAAGCTTCATAGCTTAGTAAGTTCGTAAGTGATTATTTCAATTCATCTAATAAATGTAATTCAACTATTTACATATTATTAAATCGAAATTACATTAACCACAAACCTTTCTCATGTCTCAAAACATGATCCAATACCATCTCATTGAACTTTCTCAATGTAATACCCAAATAGGTTTCGTACGTATCTGTACCACCTCATACTAACCTATTTCTCAATTATGTCATTCTTTACCCATTGAACCATTCGGAATAGAAATCGGATACTCAAGGATCACAATCGATAAATACCTATACCATGACCCGTAGCTAAATCAAGGTATCTCCTCTCTGAATACCTATACCATGGCCCATAGCCAAATCAATGTATTATTCGCACCCGAAGTGCCGATATCATGGCCCGAAGCTAATACATTAACCTAATGACATGTCACTAGCATCTTAAACTATTCCTAAGGTTCAACCGGAAGTTTCACTTGTCAATTTCATCATCGAACACCTCTGTTTAGTCGTATTCACAACTCAAACATTATTCGTAATCTCACAATCACATTTTATGCAATACCAAAGCATATAACATACATTTATAATAAAATTATAACATACGACCTTACCTCGTACTCGGAATTGACGAATCGAATCGATTACTCGATTACTTCCGATTTCCTCTGATCTAAATCTGAATTCTTTCTTTCTTGATCTATATGTATTCAAAATTAACCCATTTAGTCAAATATTCATTCAATTTAATCCTTAAACACATATTTGGGAATTTTTACACTTTAGTCCTAAACTTTCATATTTCTTACAATTTAGTCCCTATTTCACAAATACACAAAATTCATGAAATTTCTTTAAACCCAAGCCTAGCCGAATTTCATATAGGTCCCTAGCAGACCAAAACTTTCATTTATTTCACATTTCAACCCTTCAATTTGCAAATTTCATAATTTAATCCTTATTTGACATTTTTGTCAAAAATCACTTTACAAAACATTAAAATCTATCAACAATTATTCATTTTTCATTATCATCTATCACAAAGCTCAAGAATTCATCAATGGCACTTCACAAAATCATCAACAAATTGAAAAATTAAGACATGGGCTAGCTAGAACACAAAGCAATGATCACAAAAACATAAAAATCTTAAAAAACCGAGCTCAAAACGTACCTTGATCAAGAACAACAATGGCCGAACCCTAAAACCACATTTTCCTCTTCTTTCTATTTTAATTTCGGCTAGCATGAACTAAAGATGATGATAATTTCACTTGGTTTTATTTAATATAACATTAATTAACCAATTACCATTTTAACCTTATCTTATATCATTAAAAATCACTTAATGGATGACTATATTTGTCCATCCCATTAACCAAAGGTCAAATAGCCACATAAGGACTTACACATTTAAGTTTCATAGCAATTAAACACATTTAACATATATAATGCCACTTTTGCTTTTTACGTAATTTAGTCCTTTTTCTCAAATTGAGTTATTAAATGATAAAATTAGCTTACGAAATTTTCACACATATATAATCACATGTTGCAAACACCAAAAATAATATTAAAATAATTATCTAACATCAGATTTTTGGTTTCGAAACTACTGTTCTGACTTAGCTAAAACCAGGCTGTTAGAGTGTGACCTTTGTAGTCAAAATTTTTTAACTTTTTCTTAAACTTTCCAAATGTTTCCAATTTTGTCCCGAATTATTTCTAATGTGTTTCTAGGGCCTTGAAGGCTCAATTAAGGGATGATCTGCATGTGAATGATGGTATTATAATATGTTTTTAATGATGTATGAAATGTATGTTTTAATGTTCCATTTGTACAATAATGTTTTGTAACCCTAATTCGGCGACAGATGCGGGTTAGGGTGTTACAAATTGAATTTCGATCTTAAGCAAGCCAATGAGAGAATGATGCTACAACTTGATGAGTTGGAAGAATTGAGGTTATTTTCATACGAGAATGCCAAGAGGTGTAATGGAAATATAAGAGATGCCATGATAGCCCTATACAACCTCGTGAATTCAGTGAAGGACAAAATATGTTCTTGTTTAATTCGAGGCTAAGGTTATTTCCTGGAAAACTCAAATCCCGATGGAAAGGACCATATACCATCCACAAAGTTTATCCATATGGAGCTGTAGAATTGTACGACAACCATGAAGATATGTTTAAAGTTAATTGGTCAACGTCTCAAGCACTATTGGGATGATGAAGTTGAGTGAATTAAAACCTCGTTCAAATTATTAGACCCTTAATTTTTCATAAACCTACTTTTTAATAAAAAGTTTGAAATTTTTTTCTTAAATTAGTACATTTAATTAATTCTGCCTAAGGAGATTTGAACTTAAGCAGGACCGTTGTGACCTTTCCAACCTTTCTTGAGAATTGATTTAATGTAATTTTTTGAAAAGAAAATTTTTAATTAATTTTAAAATTTTTATTTTATTTTTATTTTTCAATTTTATATTTGCATTTAATTTTAATTTTTATTTAATTTGTTTATGTTTAATAAAGGGGGTCAAATTGGCCCAAGTACTAATCAATTTATTTATTTTTTAAGCAGTCTAGTTTGTAAATACAAGTTGGGCTTAAGGCCTCAATAGCAAAGAGGATAAATTTACCCATTGATTGTCATCCATAAGGGTTCCCTAAAACCCTAATTTTGCCACCACTTTTTCCCCCCATCTTTACTTGCCTCCCAACTCAACTTAAGTAGCTAAAAGTTTGCTACAAGTTTCCCTTAATTCACCACTATATAAACCTCTCTCTACTAACATAATTCTCACAACCCTTAAAGCAGTTAGCTTAAACCCTAGCCACTCATTCTTTTTCCTCTTGGCTGTCGACCTAAATCCTAAATTTCTTTCCAAAATCCTTTTCTTGTCGTAAAACCCTAGCATTGCTACTGCAAGGTTTTCGTTGAAGCAACCCTGTAACACCCCTAACCCATAACCATCGTCAGAATAGGGTTACGGAGCATTACTGTAATACCGTAATGTAAAAACATACGTTTCCAATCATTTCATTAAACATAGCATAACCAATTCATATTCATGCATTTTGTCCCTTAGTCGAGCCCTTGAGGCCTTAGAAAAACTTTAGAAATAATTTGGGACTAAATTAGAAACAATTGAAATCTTAAGGAAAAAGTTATAAAAATTCACACTATAGAGGTCACACGGCCATGTGGCTAGGCCGTGTAACATTCGAAATAGAGTCACATGGCCGTGTCCCAGCCTGTGTCCGTGCTCGTGTAACTCTCTCACTTGGGTCACACGGCCAAGCTACACGCCCGTGTGCCAGGTCGTGTGCTAGGCCATGAAACTATCTAACTAGCAACCTTTAAAACCTACAGGGGACACATGGCCGTGTGTTACACATGGCTGAGACACAGGAGCATGTCTTAGGCTGTGTGGACAAGAAATTGGCCAAAATCAAGCCATTTCTTTCACTTATTCAAAACATGAATCTAAACACAATTGCTCATATGACCAAGCCATCATAACCTACCCCAAACATGCATAAAAATGACCAATTCATTACACTATTAATCCATACAACCAATATGCCAATAAGGCACCTCAATCACAACAATCAAATATACTTAAACATGTGCATATTTGGCCATTCATCAACAATTAACATCTAACTTATTTCCATAGCTAACTTACCATAATTGACCACATTGAAACTACACCAACATACCAAAATGGTCATTCAAGACATGCATCAACCTAGCCATATTAACATCAACCATCAAGGCATTAAAATACCATCAGTACCACAAATTCAAAGCAACATTACATGCCATAAACATTAGAAATAAGTCCACCTATACATGCCATTATAACCTTGACTAAAACATCAAAATCTATCGATATTCACTGGATAGTGTGATAGGTCTCCGACGAGCTTCCAAATCGGTCGAGCTTCCGATAATCTATAAAACATAGGAAAGAAAACAATGTAAGAATATAATGCTTAGTAAGTTCATATAATATGAACATATCTTACCATTTAGCTGCATAACTTTAAATTAACATGAACCAATCCAACATAAGTTTGGCACAAGCCTAAGCATCATCAACAATAAAGCTAGTGCTTAAACACATAACTTAACAAAATCATCTCATGATAAGATAGATTTTATGAACACAGCACATTTGAATTCATACTTTCCATAAACATGGTTATACATACTTTGATTAACATCAATTCATATATTTCCATAAGTTCATAACTTAGCCATTGGAACACTTACCGTTCCTTCCCTTTTCATGGCCACTGAACCACTTAGAATAATATCAAATACATGAGAACCTCACACAAAGTGTGCTAACATATGGTCTAAACCATTCCTTTTCCTTTACATCATTTCTCACTCAAGCCATAAATGGGTCTGCTTACACAAGCTGGCAGTCGGAATGTAGCTACACGATGCTGTTCACCTAAGCTTACAAGTATCCACAACAAATGCCAAAACTCAGCCATCGGTAGGACATTTAGAACCAGCACCCGAAACATGGTAACTATATGACATGTAATTTGCATCCTATATATTTCTAAGGTTCAAATAGGGCTCGATAGTCGTCGAAACATCGTTGGATTTTTGTCGTAACATGATATGATAAATAGCATCATACCATATAAATCAAATAAAATTAAATATTATTTAAACATATGAACTTACCTCGATTTTAAAGATGTCAAAATATGATTCACTAATCCGAGGCTTTAGCTTTTCCTCGATCTAGGTCTGTATGAGGCTTATCTTGATCAAAATAAGTAAATTAAATCTGTTTAATATTCATGCTATTCAAATTAATCCAAAATTCATATCTGTTTAATATTCATGCTATTCAAATCAATCCAAAATTCATACTTTTATAAAATTACATTTTTGCCCCTAATATTTTAACGTGTTTATAATTTAGTTCTTAAGCTTGTAAATCAAAATTTATGCAATTTCATCTATATATCATGCTAGCCAATTTACCTAGGGACTCACAATACCTCATACAAACCAACATTTCACAAATTTATCATGGTATTTTACTACTTTTACAAATAAGTCCCCAAATGATAATTTCATCAGAAATCACTTTACAAAAGTTGTTTATTTAACAACAAGGACTCATAATATTTCATCAAACTTTATAAATAATGCAAGAAGATTCATGAAAAAACCCTAAACCTTTAATAATTTTGCAAACTAGTCCCTGGGCTAGCTAGATTAAGCTACAATGATCCCGAAAACATAAAAATCATTAAAAACGGGACCAAATTACACTTACATGCAATGGAAGAGCTTGGCCAAACCCTAGCTAAGTCTTCAATGGTGAAATCGGTTGAGAGAATGCAAAAATGAAGAAGATGGACACATTTTCTTTTAGTTATTTTAACTTTAATTACCTATTTACCATTTTATCCTTTTAAAACATTAATAATTTCAATAAAACCAAACCCATAAATGTTCACTACCACATAAATGGTCTAATTACCATATAAGTCCTCTTACATTAAAGATCTATAGCCATTTAATATCTGTAGCTACTAGAACTATAATTTTGCACCTTTTACGATTTAATCTTTTTCACATAATTAAGTATGCAAACGACAACATTTCTTAATGAAATTTTTACACGACACTACTAACATAACATGGACATTAAAATAATAAAATAAATATTTTCAATCAGATTTGTGGTGCAAAAACCACTATTCCAATTTTACTAAAAATGGGTTGTTACAAACCCTATCACCGTCGCATCCTATTACTATCGCAAGCTTCATGCCATCGCAAGCCCATTGCTGTGGCAATCCTATTTCCATCGCAAACACCTTTCTACCATCAATTGTCGATTTCTTTTCTCTTCTTTTTACCAAAAATTTACCTATTTTTCAGAAAAAAATCACCATTTCTCGCAAAAAAACTAGATATTCCAAGACCTCTACCGAAAATCTCATTGCAATTCAAGATGAAGAAGTGAAAGAAAAGTTTGATTCTATCTTCAAAAATCAATCTATGATGCCGGAAAAAGGTTTCAACTTGGAAAACAATGATAAGATGGTTGTGTCCTTGCCAATTCGAAAGATAATTTATCCCCTTAATTGGAACTATTATTACAATGCACGATCATGACCCGATGAGGAGTTAGTTTGAGATTTTTATGCCAATTTGACAAAGCCAGATGCTATTGAAGTTCTTGTTTGCAAGAAAAAGGTACCCCTAACTTCTAAGTTCATTAATGATTTGTTTAACCTACCTGATGTTAAAGAAGTTGAGAACTTTGCCATTATGACAAATATAAATTGGGATTTTCTTCAACAAGTGTTTAATTTTGTGGAAAATCTAGGACCCCAATGGATTATAAGCAAGTATGGTAGTCATTCTTGCCGAAGGGAATATCTAAAACCGTTGGCTAAGGTATGGTTTTAATTTGTCTGATATAGTTTCATGCCTAACTTTGCCTGATATAGTTTCATACCTATCTCATACAATTCCACCATCTCGTTGGAGTGAATACTTTTCTTGTATGGTTTTAAAGAGATCCATGATTTTTCTCTAAAGAAGACCAGAAGTGTTTACTTCCCATCATTGATAACTTCATTTTGTCTAAGTGTCACACCCCTCACCCGTATTCAATGCTGGAATAGGGTTACGGAGCATTACCAGACTTATCATACATTAAACATACATTTGATATATATAACTTAAACATTTCATATCTATTTCAATCACAAACAAACATTTTGTCCCTAATACAAGCCTACGAGGCTCAAAATAATGCATTGGAAACGGTTTAGGACTAAACCGATAACTTTGAAAACTCATATAATAATTAGAAAATTTTTCTCAAAACAGGGGACACACGCCCGTGTGTCTCATACGGCCAACAGACACGCCCGTGTCACAAGCCGTGTAGACATTCAAAATGGGATCACATGACCGTGTCCCAACCCGTGTCTGACCCCATGTAACTCTCTGACTTAGGTCACGTGTCCAACACAGATGCCCGTGTGCCCTAAAAATGGCCATACACGCCCGTGTGCCAGGCCGTGTACGAGGCCGTGCCAAACCTGTAGGGTATACTGACTTATACCACACAGCTAAGTCACACGCCCGTGTGTGCGGTAGTGTGGAGCATACTAACTTGGTTTCAATTTCAACACCAGAGGACACACGGCCTTGTAACATAACCGTGTGTTACACACGGCTGAGACACATCCCATGTCTCTGCCCGTGTAGACAAAAATAGGCTATTTACCAAGCCAATTTGCCACCCAACTTGTGTGCAACTACACCAAACTCAAATGGCACAAAATTTAGCATATATGAGAATTTAAAAAAACTCCAATACAAGCATATTCCATATCATTTCAAAACCAATCAATACAAAACATAATTACCCCATTATGACATTTAAGTTCATAGCAATCTTTATCTTTTCAAGTTATCAAAATGACCATTAATAAATATGCATCATTTGACCTATATTCTCAAGTATTTCAACCATTCAAAATTTGGCTATTAAATAACCATAACACAAATTATCCACAAGTATAACGTCCCACATTCAAAACATCTCACAAGCCACATACACTTATATATATATATGATCAAATCAACCAAATTAAACCAACTTTCATGGCCATGTTTATATACAAACCAAAACATAACAAATCACAAGCCAACTCAATTGGAAAAATTTACTACCAAGACAAAACCAAAATGACTAAAGTTCCTAAACATGCCATATACTTAAAATATAAGCTTAAAAGTACCAAATTGATAGTTGGATAGTGTGACGATGTCTCCGACGATCCCCGAGTTCGAGCTAGTTTTATAGCCACTATAAAACACGAAAAATTAAACAAAGTAAGCTATATAGCTTAGTAAGCTTGTATGAAATAAACTCAATCTTAACATGAATATCCAAATTGTAACACCCTTCGCTCGTATCCAACACCGGGACAGGGTTTGAGGTGTTACCGGACTTAAACTCAACCAATATTAGAAAACCAGGCCATAAAATTTTGATCAATTTAAAAATTTCCATTTCATATGCAACCTGTCCCTTAATTGGGCTTATGAGGCCCAAAACATACATTCAAGATGGTTTGGGACCAAACTAGGGCATCAAGAAAAACTTAGAAAATTTTGTGCTTTAAGGCTCCACACGCCCGTGTGGGTATAGGGCACACGCCCATATCCTGCACCCATGTGGCCAATTTAATTTTTTACAATTTTTCATAAAAAAAGTGCAGACTTCGCACGGCCTGGACACACGCCCATGTCCTTTCATAGGGCCATAATAAGCCCGTGGCATAGCCCGTGTGCAAAAACCTGGGTATTTTGTTTCTAATGTTAGCATCACACGACCATGGTACACGCTCGTGTACTAGGTCGTGCCCTCCACACGGTTGAGACACACAGTCGTGTCTCTGCCCGTGTGACCCTTACCATGCATTCTGACTTGAAAAATCTAGGTACAAGGGATGTATGGCCTTCTCACATGCCGATGGGGCTAACCGTGTATCACACACGACCTAGACACACGCCCGTGTGTCTACCCATGTGGACAATATGAAGCTATCTACCAAGCCTGTTTGCCACCCTAGTGTACCTATTTTCATGTCAATACCAACCAATACCAAAACAAGCATAATAGACATTCATTCAACCATGAAGATGCATCTTTTATAGATTCAAAATGCAAGCCCTCATTCAAAGCTCAATGTAAAGAGTAGAATATATTTTAGTCAATTCTCAAAGACACAAAATAATGAGGTCTAGCCCTATACATGCCATAATCAAAATATAAATCCAACTATACTGAGTATTACAGCTGATAGTATGATCGATATCTCTGACTCCAAGGGATCCTTGAGCAAATAAATCGGCACTAAAAGAAAAGGGAAAGGAAAGAGAGTAATCATAAAGCTTAGTAAGTTGCATATAAATAAATATACAACAACAATTTCACCTCTAGCCATCATACTCATAGCACAAAGATAGGCATAAGCTTGACTTAGTCATTACCGTCTACTCTAGTCACATTTTCTATTTTGTGCTCATTCTCATGGATACCAAATAGCTACCTGTACCACTTACAGCATCATTATACTTTCCTTACTATCTCACTTTCATAAGTTTTAAAGTTGAGCCTTTCAGAATACTACCGGATATTCTATAAGCCTTAATCATGGGATAAGTTGTCGATGCCATGTCCTAGACATGGTCTTACACTGGCTATCATCATCAAGGCCGATGCCATGTCCCAGGCATGGTCTTATACTAGGTCTCGTATATATTTGATGATCCATGTCCCTGACATGTCTTACGCTAGCACAACTCTTAGCCGATGCATGTCCCAGACACGTCTTAGACTGGCTATCATCGTCGAGGCCGATGCATGTCCCAAACATGTATTACACTAGCACTCATCTCCACGCCGATGCCATGTCCCAGACATGGTCTTACATTGGCACTCATAATATGGCCGATGCATGTCCCAGACATGTCTTACACTGGCACACAAGAAATCCGAAGTTATGGCATGAATATCCGGTTTGTTTCCTAGGGTCCCAACTATATCTTTCTCCTATCTCAATCGTTAATATGCATTCTTAGTTTACAATCTAGCAATTCATATCATATCAATTCAATGACAATTTGAATACATACATTAACAATGTAGGTTTATTTTTTTCATACAACTTATTTCGGTTTACAAAATGTACTCGACTAGTCGGTTTAGTCGATTTGCTTGACTTTCCCCCGGTCTAGGTTCAGATTCAATAAATCTTGATCTATAATAGCAAAAATGGACTCATTTAATCACTAATTACAATTAGGCAATAATAAATTCATTATTTTTGGTAAAATGACTATTTTGCCCCTAGACTTTGGCAATTTGATCATTTTACCCTTATGTACGAAATTTGATTTTTATTGAATTTCCTCTTATCTTAGGCCTAGCCGACCCATTTTTACTCTTATAGCAACCCCAAATTCTCACTATTTCACACACTTACCACCTATTTTGTAACTTATGCAAAATAGCCCCTTTAGGTGTTTTCATGCTAACACCTTTCACAAAAGTTGTTTAGAACTCTTCTAAGATTCATTTTCTGCCATAAATTTAAAAAAAACAACATAAAATCTCTCATGTTAAATCCCTAGACTTATCACCATTTTTCAAAATAGTCCTCTCATTTGAAAGCCCATGACACAAGCATGCCAAAAATGTAAAAAATCATCAAGAAAATCATCAAGATCACTTACATTATGAGAGGATTAAGTTGCTGCAAATTTTCATCTTTCAAACCTCCATATTTGCTGATATTTTCAGTGGAGAGAAAGGATGGAGAAAAAGAAAAGATAATAGCTAGGCTTTTAGACATTATTTTCACTAAATCATGACATCACTTACCTAAACCTCGACTATTTGTTTAAAATCCATCTCATGGCCAGCCAACATAATTTAAAAGGGTATAATTTCCCTTTAAAAGCCCTCAATTTTAATTCTCTAGCTATTTAACACATTTGGGTACTAAAATGCAACTTTTCCCTTTTATGCGATTTAGTCCTTTTTTGCAATCGGGCTCATAAACATTAAAATTAACTCCCCAAATTTTTCATGCACTAATATAATCATACTATAACTTCATGATAATAATAAAAATAATTTTCCCAACTTTGGATTTGTGGTCCCGAGACCATAACAAATAAACCTTTCATATTTTAAATCATAATCTTATATAGGAACTTCACAACTTCTTCAATTTTAGCTTGTACAGTTCATGTACATACTTGTACCATCTCATACCAATCTGATACACAATCACGTCTTTCTTTTACCCATTGAACCATTCGGAATACTATCAGATACTTAGAAATCTCGCACACTAAGTGCCAATATCATGGCCCGATGCCAATTCAATCTCATCTCACGTATACTGCTCACATTAGAGCTATCAACGGGCCTGCTCACACAAGCTGTCAGTCGAGACGTAGCTTCACAGTGCTGCTTACACAAGCTGTCAAGTTTCCGCAACATATGTTGGTATACTCAGCCGCTAGTAGGATGTATAGGACCAGCATCCGGATCACATCATCACAACAATCCCCTAATGACATGTCACTAGTATCCAAATCTATTTCTAAGGTTCAACCGGGATTTTAAATGCCGAAACGTCATCGAATCATTTTCGAACATATTCGTAGACTCATAATCATAGTTTATGCAATATAAAAACATTTTAAATATATTTATAATGAAATTTATCACATACGAACTTACCTCAGATGTAGAAACGATGAAATAGGTCAATTAGTCTATAACTTTAGTTTTCCCCCGATCTAGATCCGAATTTCACTTTTCTTGATCTAAATATATTAAAAATTAACTTATTTAATAATCTATCTATTCAATTTAATCCAAAACACATATTTAAGAACATTTACACTTTTGCCCCTATTGTTTCACCACTTTTACAATTTGGTCCTTATTTCATAAAAACACAAATTAAAGAAATTCAATGCTAACCCATGCTATCCGATTTACACATTAGTCCCTAGTAGCCAATATTTTCCATTTATTTCACATTTTAACCACAAAGTTTTAATATTTCACAATTTAATCCCTAATTTGCATTTTCATTAAAAATCACTTAACAATACTTGTATATCTATCAGCAGGCATTAATAATCTATCAAGAAAATTCAAAATACATGCTTATTCATCAATGGAAACATTCAAAATCTTTAACAATTTTACAAATTAGTCCCTGGGCTAGCTAGACATAGTTGCAATGTTCTAAAAAACATAAAAATCATTAAAAACGAGACAAAACACATACCTAATTGAGCATGAGAAGCATCACCGAATACCAAGCCCTAAGAATGGCTATTCTTCTTTGTGAAAATCAGCTAAGGAAGTTGACAACTTAAAATTTTGGTTTTTGTTTTATTTTTATTATTCTTTATTAACTAATTTACCAAATTAACCTTAATGAGCATTAATTATTTCAAATTTACAAAGCCACTATCATCCACTATCACAATAATGGTCTAATTACCACTTACAGACCTTAAATTTAAGGTTCTATAGCTATTAGACACCTTTAGCTAATAGAACACAAGTTTTACACTTTACGCGGTTTAGTCCTTTTATCAAATTAAGCCCTCAAATGATAAAATTTCTTAATAAAAATTTCACACAATCATATTTTCATGTCGTAGACATTAAAATAATAATAAAATAATACTTTCAACTTCGGATTTGTGGTCCTAAAACCACTATTTTGATTTGGCTAAAAATGAGTTGTTACATTAATGGCCCAAGTTAAAACTAAAGCAAACCTGAAAGGTCCGTATGTTTAAGGTTGCATCATAGCCCATGATCTTGAAAGGTTAGTGGAGAATGTCAATGAGCTAAACCCAACTAAACCAGGTGAGCCAATAGAACCAAAAACTAATGAGTCATCGAACAAATCTGAAACTGAAGTTAACTTAGTTATTGAGACAGAAGCAGCAAAATCAAAGGAAGAATTGAACAATCTAGAATCAATAAAGGAACCAGAAGTTTTTGAACCAAGAGAGGAGACGAATGTTGATGAGCCAGTTGAATCAAGTCTTAATCTTGAGTTGACTATTCCTATGCCCACTTCTTTAAACATTGTGAAGAAATCGAAATTGTCAATTATGATGGATATGATGAAATTTATGCATAACCAACAACAAGCTTATTGGAAATATGCAAAGATTAGAGATCATTCTGGAAGAAATATTTTTAAAAATATCTCTAACAATTTTTTTCTCGAGTTCCTAGATTATATCTTTGAGTTATGGAAGGAAGATAAAAATGAAAGGAGGAAGACGAGGAGGATAAGTCAAATAAATAAAAGGGGGAATTTCTTTTCTTTAGTTTTTATTTCTTTTAAGTGTTTATTCTTATTTCCTTGTTAGAATTTTTTCTTTTGCATAATAAAATAGCAAGCATGAATAAATAAGTTCAATGCCTCTTCCATAGAAAAGTGAAGTGTAACACCCCTAACCTGTATCCATTGTCGGAATAGGGTTACGAGGCATTACCGGATAACACACCTCATTCACATACACTTAAGCATTAATAATCAAAATTCATTCAAAACATTCACAATGTCCCTTATAAGGCTCTACAAGACCTTAAAACATGCTCAGAAGAGGTTCGAGACTAAACTGATAACATTTACAAACTTAAAGAAACATACAAAAATTTCAAACATTAAAGGTCACACGTCCGTGTGAACAGGCCATGTGCCTCACACGGCTACCAGACATTCCTCTGTCACAGACAGTGTAAAAACAGGGCATACATACTGACTTTCACCACATGGCCGAGGAAACGCCCGTGTGCTAGAGCGTGTGAAATCTGGGGAGGTTACTGACTTGGGTTACACGGCCGACCACATGCCCATGTACCATCCCGTGTGTCACAGACAACCAATAGACACACCCGTGTGTCTAGGCCATGTCAAAATTGTAGGGTATACTGACTTTAATTCGAAGGGTACCCAAGGGGACACACGGTCGTGTAACATGCTCATGTGTCACACACGGCTGAGAAACACGCTCGTGTCTCTACCTATGTGGAAAAAAATAGGCCATTTGAAAAGCCAATTTGCCACCTTAAAAAGGGTCATCCCTACAAGCATCAACCAAAGCATAATTCATGACTAATTGGCAACCAAAACCATACCTAAACATACATAGTTCTATCCACAATATCACCAATAAATTTCATATTTAATTTCCTATCAAAGCATACCCGTTTCATGTACTAATACCATACCAATCCATTTGTCTCAATCAACATTTAATCAAACTCAAAATCATATCAAAACTTTACCATTTCAACTACCAAATCATACAAATATTGCCATTCACACAAGACCATACATATACATCAATTATAACATTTTCCATCACATAGTCTATACCAAAACCAATTCCATAGTCTCGGTCATATTCATGCCATATCTTAACACCCCTTACCCATGTTCTAAGCCGGAACAAGGTACGAAATATTACAGATCACGAAAATATGAATTCACACATTTACCTGATCTTACATATTTAATTCCTCTAGTTTGAACAAAAATAGATAACATTAACAGATATACATAAATACAAGTAAATTATCAAATTTTGAAAAGTAATATTTTAAACCAAATTAATTATAACATATAACAAAATGATTCAGCCCTCTATACATGCCATAATTCTAAAATTGTGTTTACAAAATACCAAAAAGTATTGATAGTGTGGATGGGTCTCCGACGATCTCCAAATCTCGAGCTGGCTTAGTAATTCTATAAGACAAGAAAAAGAAAAGAAGGTAAGCATATAGCTTAGTAAGTAAGTACGAAATTGATATATAATTTATCAAAGTAAAACAATCCTACTAGTATATAATCACATATTCAGGACAGGCTATTTTTTCGAGTCCCGGTTTAAAAAAAATCATATCTCAAGCTACAAAACTCGAAATCCAATTCCATAAATTTTCCCTGAAACTAGACTCATATTTCTACTTACTAATTGTTTTCTATACTTTTTTGTTGGGCCAATTAGTACAGTTTATTAGTTAAAGTCTCCCCTGTTTCAGGGTACGACTACTCTGACCCCTGTCCACTACGAATCAAATTTCTCCCTGTACAGAATTCCAATGACCATGCTGTTTGTTTCCCTTAAAAATAGACTCAATAAGGAATCAATTCATGTAAAATATGACTCTTAATAATTTTTGTAAAATTTATGGTGAATTTATAAATTCAGAACAGGGGATCTCGAATTCATTCAGACCCTGTTTCACAAGAATTCAAATATCACATAATATAGAATTCTTTTGCTTCCCCTGTTTCTTTTATGTGAAAATAAACTCATTAAGCTTTATTTTCGTATATCATTTGCATTTTTATTCAACTTTCAAGATTTTTGGTAAATTTTTAAAATCATGTAACTGCTGCTGTCCAACACTGTTTTATTTCTAACATTCACTCTTGCATAATTCCACCTAGTCCTTTTTGTTATACCATAATTCACTCAATTATCGAGCACATAGCTCCTAACTTTTCATAAACATAAATTTGCACATATTCACCTTATAATAACTTTCACATATTACCACTTTATCGATTTTCCCCGTTGAACTCAACGGAAAATAACAAATATACCATTGTTTACACATATTTCCCCCTTCCACACTTATAACCAAAGCTATCTGATACGTATAGTAGCTTGCACTTAGTACTACACATGCGATCAACAATCCAGTACACGTAATAGCCTGCACTTAGTACTACACACGTGACCTCATCATCTGATACACGTAGTAGCCTGCACTTAGTACTACACACGTGATCGAAGTCATTGAGTACGCATAGTAGCCTACACTTAGTACTACACATGCGACTTAACAATATGATACACGTAGTAGCCTACACTTAGTACTACACACGTGTATTCACAATGGGTCATTCGTATTGTTCCTGTTCCAAAGGTTCAACCGAAAAATCTTTCCTTTTTCACTGTTAACACTTAGTCATAATCTAATTAAATTTGCAAATTACGATTTTTCCCCTAGGCTCGGAAATTTAATTTCAGCCCTTATTCTTATGTTTTATGACATGCTAAAAATTTTTCTCTTCTATGGAAACATCAAATTCTCACTCTAACATATACTTATGAACATTAGGTATTTTACCGATTTGCCGTTTTGCTCATTTTCACTTAAAACCGAGTAGCACAAGTTGTCTAACATAATTTAAAACCTCATATTCTATCATAAAATACCAAAATACACAAATTTCACCTATGGGTATATTTCCAAATATGAACCCTAGGTTGAATTATTTTAACATAAGCTAAATCGAGCTATCGGGATTTCAAAAACATAAAAATCATTAAAAACGGGGCTTGAAATCACTTACTATGAAGCTTGAAAGTTGAAGAAACCCTAGCTATGGAGAGAGGTGAAATTCGGCCAAGCTTAATGAAGATGAACACATTTTTGTGTTATTTTTCCCATTTTATTTCATTTAATATGCAAATGACCAAAATGCCCTTACTACTAAACTTTCCAAAAATTCCATCCATGTCCAATTTTTGTCCATAGACTTAGAAATTGGTCAAATTTCTATTTAAGACCTCCTCATTAATATTCCAAAGCAATTTCATACTAAAAACTTCTAGAATGCAAGTTTTGCAAATTATTCAATTTAGTCCCTAATTTCAATTTAAGCACTTTATGCATAAAATTTCAACACGAAATTTTCACACAATCATGCACTCATATCATGAACCTCAAAATAATTATAAAATAATTATTTCTATCTTAGATTTGTGGTCACGAAACCATTATTTTGATTAGGCCCTAATTCGGGCTGTCACAATATCACATGGCAAGAAATACACTTAACACATATTATAACATCACTAGCCTATAAATGCCATATATTAATATTTACAACTTCAAATGTAACAACTTGACTTGATAATACTATTTGCGTGTTTGATGAATTATCCTGTAATCCTGATGAGTGTTTAAAATGTGCCATATCCTTGCTACGAGACACCGCATATCACTGGTGGAATGCACTAGTATCGGTGGTTACCAAAGAATGGGTGACCTAGGACTTCTTCCAGACTAAATTTCGTAAGAAATAAATCAGTCAAAGATTCATCGATCAAAAATGGAAAGAATTTCTCGAGTTAAAATAGGGTCACATGACTATGACAGAATATGAACGGAAATTCATGAGACTTAGCAGACATGCCCTGGAATGTGCATAGACTAAAGCTATAATGTGTAAAATATTTGAAGACGGGTTGAACGGAGACGTTAAACTGGTAGTCGGCATTCTTGAAATAAAAGAGTTCATAGTATTGGTTGAGCAAGCATGCTAAGCGGAAGAGCTCGGGAAAGAGAAACTAAAAGTTGATTTTAAAGCTAAAGATTTACATAAAAGACCATCGAGTAAGTCATTTCAGTCAGAATCAAAGAGATTTCGAGATGATTCTAGCCGTTCAAAGGTTACTGCAGGTTATACTAGACGTGATCGGGATTGACCACCTGGGAATTCGAAAGCTACCTCAGTAGCTAGTGTTGGTAATGTTAGATCAAATCTACCCAAGTGTAAACATTATGGTAAATGACATCCTAGCAGTTGTAGGTTGCATGATCGGGCCTGTTTTAAATGTAGATCGATGGATCATTTCATTTGTGGGTGCCGTGAGTTAGCTGAACAAAACACAGTACAGAATTCGAGACCGAGTAATATGTTAGCTCGAGGTAGACCACCTAGAAATACGGGTAATGTGAGTAGTAGTCACAGAGGAACTAAAGACATAGTAGTCCGATCAGAGGCTCATGCACCTGCTAGAGCTTATGCCATTCGCGCTCGCAAGGAGGCTTTATCCCCTGATGTTCTTACTGGTACATTCACTCTCTATGATACTAGTGTAATTGCATTGATTGATCCTGGCTCGACTCATTCTTAAGTGTGTGAGACCTTAGTATTCAATAAGACTTTGCCTGTTGAGTCTACTGAGTTTTTTACTAGAGTATCGAACCCCTTGGGCCTGTGTGTTCTGGTTGACAAAGTGTGTAAGAATTGTCCTTTGATGATTTGAGATTCGTGTTTTCCGGCTAATTTGATGTTGTTTCCATTTGACGAGTTCGATATAATTCTAGGTATGGACTGGTTGACTTTGCATGATGCTGTTGTAAACTACAAAAGAAAGACTATTGATTTACAGTGCCAGAATGATGAGATTATTCGGTTTGAATCTAATGATCTGAATGGTTACCGGTAGTGATATCTTCAATGTTAGCTCAGAATTATGTGAGAAAGGTTTGTGAAGCTTACTTTGCGTATGTGCTTGATAGTAAGTGACTTAAAGAAAGATTGAATCAGTACTAGTTGTGTGCGAGTATCCAAATGTGTTTCTTGAAGAATTTTCGGGTTTGCCACCTATCTGAGAAGTAGAGTTTGGTATTGAGTTAGTGCCGGGGATGACTCCGATTTTGTTTGTGAAAAAGAAAGACGAAACTATGAGAATGTGCATCAATTATCGACAACTTAATAAGGTGACTATAAAGAATAAATATCCTTTGCCACGAATTGATGACCTATTCGATCAGTTGAAAGGGGCTACAGTGTCTTTGGAGATAGATTTGAGATCAGACTACTATCAGTTGCGAGTTAAAGACTCCGATGTGCTGAAAAATTCTTTCTGAATGAGGTACAGACACTTTGAGTTTTTAGTTATACCATCAGACTTACTAATGTACCTGTTGTTTATATGGATTTGATGAACCAGATCTTCAAACAACATTTGGATCGATTTGTGGTTGTGTTCATAGATGACATATTGATATATTCCCGTGATGAATCTGAACATGCCGAACATTTGAGACTTGTGTTACAGATTTTGTGAGATAAATAGTTGTATGCAAAGTTTAGTAAATGTGAGTTCTGGTTACGTGAAGTCAATTTTCTAGGACATGTTGTATCAACATCGGGTATTCGGGTTGATCCGAGTAAGATTTTGGCTATACAATATTGGAAACCTCCGAGAAATGTTTCTAAAATCCAAAGTTTTTGGGGACTTGCTGGTTACTATAGACGATTTGTGAAAGGTTTCTCTATGATTGCAACACCGATGACGAAGCTATTACAGAAAGATGTTAAATTCGAGTGGTTAAAAAAAAGTACCAGAAAAGTTTTGGTCAGTTGAAAGCCCTTTTAACTAAAGCTCCAGTGCTAGTTCAGCTAGAATCGGGTAAAGAATTTGTTATCTATAGTGATGCATTTTTAAATGGTTTGGGCTGTGTGTTAATGTAGGAAGGAAAAGTCATAGCTTATGCCTTGAGACAGTTAAAGCCGCGTGAAAAGATCTATTCGACACACAACCTGAAATTGGCAGCTATTGTGTTTGTATTGAAAATATGGAGCCACTACCTGTTTGGTGAGAAATGTCACATTTATTTTGATCACAAAAGCCTGAAATATTTAATGACTCAGAAATACCTGAATTTGAGACAACGTCGATGGTTAAAGTTGTTAAAAGACTACGAGCTTGTGATTGACTACCATCTAAGAAAGGCTAATGTTGTTGCTAATGCTCGAAGTCGTAAATCACTGTTTGCTTTGCGTGCAATGAATGTGCATAAGGCTATGTCTGATAATGGTTCGATTATAGTTGAGTTAAAAGAAAGATCATTATATATTCAACAGATTTGTGATGCTAAGAAAGTTGATAATGATTTGTTAGCAAAGCGAGGCCAATGTGACTTGAATGTTGACTCAGAATTTTAAGTTGATACTGAGGGTTGTTTGAGGTTCAGAAACCGAATATGTGTTTTAAGAAATCCAGAGTTGATTCAGATGATTTTGAATAAAGTTCATAATAGTCTATTATTTGTTCATTTGGGTAGTAAATGACCTGAAACAGCTTTACTGGTGGCATGGTATGAAACTAGACATTTCTAACTTTGTTTCAAAATGTTTAGTCTGTCAGCAAGTAAAAACCGAGCATCAGGTACCTTCTGGATTGCTTCAGCCAATCATGATAATTGAGTGGAAATGGGACAAAGTCACGATGGATTTTGTATCTGGTTTACCGTTGACGCCGAGCAAGAAAGATACGATCTGGGCAATTGTGGATAGATTGACAAAATCGGCTCATTTTGTTCCGGTTTGCATAGATTACTCCCTTGATAAGCTAGCTCAATTTTATGTTTCTCAAATTGTGAGATTGCATGGAGTACCTATTTCCATTGTTTTGCATAGAGATCTGATGTTTACATCGTAGTTTTGGAAGAAACTACAAGATGCACTAGGTACCAAACTGTACTTTAGCACTGCTTTCCATCTGCAAATAGATGGTCATTCCGAACGAATCATTGAGATACTTGAGGATATGTTGAGATGTTGTATTCTCGAGTTCGAAGGTACGTGGGAATGATACTTGCCTCTGATTGAATTCGCATACAATAATAGCTTTCAATCGAGTATCAAAATGGCACCCTACGAGGCTTTGTACGGCTGTAAATGTTGAACACCATTATATTAGACTGAGTTAAGTGAAAACAAGATACACAGGGTCAATTTGATTAGAGAGACTGAACAGAAAGTAAAAGTGATTCACGAAAGTCTGAAAACAGCGTCAGATCGTCAGAAATCGTATGTGAACTTGTAACGAAAAGATATAGAGTTTTAGATCAAGGAAAAAGTATTTTTAAAAGTCTCGTCGTGGAAGAAAATTCTCAGATTCGATCGTAAAGGCAAATTGAGTTTGAGATTTGTTGGACCGTGTGAGATTATTGAGCGTATTGGGCCGGTTGCATATAAACTGTTGTTGCCACCTTAGAAAAGATTCATAATATATTCCATGTTTTGATGCTTCGTAGATATCGATTTGATCCCTCACAAGTGATTAATCTGTCAGAGATCGAGATTAAGTCTGATATGACATATGAGGAAGAATCGATTCGTATTTTGGCTCACGAGGTTAAAGAATTGCGAAATAAGAAAAATTCGTTAGTAAAAGTACTGTGGCATAGACACGGAGTTGAAGAGGCAATGTGGGAGCCTGAGGATGCAATGAAAGAACATTATCCGAACCTATTCACAGGTAAGATTTTCGGTGACGAAAATCCCTAAGGGGGAGAGTTGTCACAGCCTGATTTAGACCCTATTCGGAATGGTAGTTTTGGGACCACGAATTCGAGTTAGAAAAATATTTTAAATTTTTTTCTATGTTTATTATGTGTGAATTTATATCTGTGAAATTTTCATGTTTTAATTTTGTCGTTTGAGCTCCGATTTAATAAAAAGGGCTTAACCGTGTAAAATGAAAATTTGATGGTTTAATGTGTAAGGGCCAAATTGAATGGGTCTTTATAATTTGAAGTATTTATATTTTAATTTTTCCATGAGAACATGATATGGACGGTTATGGCCAAGAATTATAATGGTTTTATATTTTATTATTAAGGTTAACTATGTAAAATAATTATTAAGTTAATATATTAGAAAACATAAAATAAAAACATGCATTCATCTTTTCCACCATGACCGAATACTAAAAGAAAAGAGAAAGAATAAGCTTTGAAAGTTTCAGCCATTTGGTAGCATAATCAAGATCAAGAACTAAAGAAATTGGATTTGGATCGGGGGAAAACCAAAGTTGTTGAATAATTGTCCCATTCCAATTATCATTGTCTGAGGTAAGTTTATAAGAAAATAGATGTTGTAAATTTCAATATAAGTTTATTATAAATGCTGAATTGAATTGTTATAATTGTTTGAGAATGTGTTGAAATGATATATGTTTGTGAGTACTGGTTACGAGTTCGATTTGGCCAAGTTATGACGGCCGAAAGCCCCGTATGAACCTTAGGAATAGCTAGGATATATATGTCATGACATAGGATTTCTAATATGTGTTCTCGCGTAAGACCACGTCTGGGAAATTGGTATCGATATGTGTTTTCGTGTAAGACCCTATCTGGAACAATGGCATCGATATGTGATTACATGTAAGACCACGTCTGGGACGTTGGCATTGTACGATATGTGTGATTATCTGATTATCCTATTCAATTCCAAATGGTTCAACGGGCAATAATAAGTTGTGATCGAATGCGTAAATCAAGCTAAAGTGATCAGGTATGTGATAGTCGATTACCTATTTGAAAATAAGGTAAATTGGTTATTTGATATGTGATGCAAATTATACATGATGCTAATGTAAATATATGTGTATTTGTGTAGTATATTCGGCCAAATGTTATGTATAAGTATGTGATATTAATGTTTGATTCATGAGTATATGTATATAAGTTTATATGGCATGTTTTGATTTGCTAATTATGCTTCGAAATGGTTCATAGGTTGGTTGAATATATGATGGTTAGACAAGTTATTTAGCTTGCGAATTAGTTATGATATGATTTGACATTTGTGTTTAAAAATGGTCCATATTGGTATGGTAATATACGCATGAATTTGTAATTTAAAAGAAGTATATGTGCCATGTCGTAATGCTAGCTACTATCTTTTATGCTAATGAATATTATGCCGTGTGATATGCAGTGATATGGTATAATATGCGAATGTACATAGATATGTAGTATTTAGTTAAAGAAGTGGATTTGCACTATTGGATGTTTTATGTAATCTCAATTTATAAATTGAAATACGATTAATTCTGACTTAGGTATTCAAATGTTATAGAATTGATGGCCATATAGTTCGAACTTTGTAATTATGAAACATATGCAAATTTTGGTTTTGACGTGTAATAGCTTGGTTCGAATACTTGAATAGGCTGACGATATTGATGTAATTGAATTATAAAGCATGATTAATTTTAATTGGTTAATTTGTTTACATATGCACATTTGATTTATATGAATCAGTAAATGGCTGCTATTCGAGTTTGAGAATTATTGGAAAGAAGTTGATATACCTTTGTACTTGTAATGTATTATATGAATGTACTGAGCTGTGTTTTGTCTAGTAATGCCTCATAACCCTAATCCGACGACGGACACGGGTTAGGGGTGTTACATCAAAAGTTCCAAAATACCGTTTGATAGTGTGATGACCATCCTTGACAATCCCCGAGTTCACAGTAGCTTCGATAATCTATAAAACAATGAAAAACACACAGAGAGTGAGCTTTCTAAAGCTTAGTAAGCCATATACAAATAAAATTGACACATAAGATAAATATAAGCTAATTTATCCATGGAATCCATAGCAAATCACATACACAAGTTTCATAATTCACATCTAACTCACTTCTTCTTAATGCACTTGCATTTAAGCACCATTCATTCTTATGAAATTCACATGTCATCATTTATAAACATACACCTTTCATTCTTGAATAACAAATACATTTCATACGTACCTGAATCAGATACTCATTCAAATTTTTATACCATTCTCAATATTGCCCGTTGAACGTTCGGAATTGATAAGGATACTCGGATAGCTCATAAACTCATACAATGCCATATCCCAGACATAGTCTTACATGTTATCAAATCCCGATGCCACTATCCCAGACAAGGTCTTACACAAAATCATATACAATGTCAATGTCCCAAACATGGTCTTACACAATATCTCTTACACGATATCATATCTCGGAATCCTAATGTCGTGACACTCGTATCCTATACTATTCCTATGGTTCGTACAGAACTTTTGGATGTTGTAACTTCATCAATTCTTGGTCGTATTTTCTCGTTCCACATTCATGTCAATTCAATGACTAATAAACATTTGTAAATCAATTTAAATTTATTCATTTGTATATGAACTTACCTCGTAATCAAAATAGAGGGACTGGACCGACTATTTGTCAACTTTCGATTTCCCCCGGTCTAGATTCGTTTTCTTTCTTTCAGGATCTATATGTATTCAAAATTAATCTATTTAATCACCAAATCAAACAGTTTTATCAAAAACACAATTTGAGCATTTTTACATTTTAGCCCCTAAAGTTTCGTATTTATTCAATTTAGTTCATTTTCACAAATACATCAAATTCACAAAATCCCTTAATATCAAAGCTTAGCTAAATTTTCATATAGCCTCTAGTAGCCCATAACTATCATTTATTTCACATTTTAACCCCATATTTTGCATATTACACAAATTAGTCCTTTTTATGCAATTTCACTAAAAATCACTTTACAAAACATGATAATCTATAACAAATACTCATTTTCCATCATCAAACATTCAAAAACTCAAGCATTCATCAATGGAAACTTTCAAAATCATCAACACTTTCAAAATTTGAAGCATGATAGAATACGAAGCAATGATCACAAAAACGTAGAATTCATCAAAAAATGAACAAAATTCACTTACCAAATCAACCATGCTAATGCCAAAACCTCCAAAGCTTTAAATGTAACAGCTTGGTTTAGACCCTAGTCGGAATAGTGGTTTTGGGACCACAAATTTGAGGTTGGAAAATTATTTTTAATATTATTTTGTGTGTTTATGTCATGAGATTAGATATGTGCGAAAGTTTGGTGTGATGATTTTATTGTTTACATGGTTAATTTGAGAAAATGACTAAATCGCGTTAAATGCAAAAGTTGTATTCTATATGAAAAAGATGTCAAATTGATTTGGCTTTTTAATATGATGGCCTTAAATGGTAATAAAACCATTTTAAATGATAGTGGATATTGTTGGAAAACCATTACATGTTTAAAATGTCATTTCATTAAGGTTAATATTGTAAAATGGCTATTATGTTAATATTAATATAACAAAATATGATTTTGGTGATATATTCATCACCTTTTTTGAGAATACTAAGAAAAATAAGAGAAAATAAGCTTGCTAGGGTTCGGCACTTTGATTGCTTGATTAAGGTACGGTTTTGATTTGATTTTTGATAATTTCTACGTTTTTGTGATCGTTGCTCTGTATACTATCGTGCCCATATATGAATTTTGGAAATTGTTGATGACTTTGAGTTGAACCATTGTTGATAATGTGATTTTTATGAAGTTTGATGATAGTAAATGGAAGATATGTGTTAGATTACTATGTTTTGTATTGGGATTTTTGATTAATTTGAGTATTTTGGACTAAATTATGAAAAGTGTATATTGAGGGGTTGAATTGTGAAATAAATGAAAGTTTTTGGCTCTTAGAAGTCCTTATGATATTCGGTTATGCATGGGTTCATTGAAATTATGTGTATTTTATGTTTTTGTGAAACAGGGACTAAAATGTAAAAATGTAAAAATGTGAGGGCTAATTTGTAAAATGCCCTCAATATGTGTTTATGGATTAAATTGAATGATTTATTGAATAAAAGGGTTAATTTTGAATACATGTAGATCAAGAAAAGAGGAATTCAGATTTAGACCAAGGGAAGTCGAAGGTTATTGAGTAAACGGTTCGAATCGTCAATTCCGAGTATAAGGTAAGTTCATACGTGATAAATGATGTTATAGTTGTGTTTTAATGCTTTGATAATGCATAAATTGTATAGATATTTGATTACGGTTTGAGCATGATGATAATCGACTATGTTCGGCACTAAGTGCGCGGTTCAAAATAGCTCCGGCTACAAATGGAACTAAGTGTGCGAGATTGTTACGGCTTCAGCAAATCACTGATGCACTAAGTGTGTGAATTCTTAAAGCATAGAAAGACTTTTGAATGAATTAATGTATTTAAATGAGAGTTAAGAATGAAATGAATAAATACGGGAAATTTCAGGTATGTTCGATACCTATGTGGTAGATGATACTATGTGTATGAAGCTTGATGAATTCGTATGAACATTTTAAATGAGATAGAATAGAATAGATGGTTGAATTGTGAATTATTAAGTGTTTATTAGCTGATGTTTCGTATATTATAAACTATTGATTATTTATGGTATGAACTTACTAAGCTTTAACGCTTACTATGTGAATGTTCTTTGTTTTACAGTGTTATAAAGCTAGCTCGCATTTGAGGATCATCAGTGACATCAATCACACTATCGGGCATCTATTTTGGTACCATTTTGAGAGTTGCATATATGATATATGGCATGTATAGGCTAGTTTCATTTTAGTATGTTTTGTGCTGTGATTAGCCATGAGACTTGGCTAGTAATATTGGTATGTATGGCCTCTTAAGTTGGCCTAAATGGTGTGTCTGATAAGTAAGATATGGTTTATTATGCATTTCTGCATTTGGAACTTTGGTAAATTGTGATGATGTTGGCATATTGAATTGGTTGAGGTTATATAGTTTGATTTATTATTGAATTGGCATGTTTTGGTTGCCTTTAAATGTATGCAACTAATGCAAAAAAGTTTTGGTTTTGGTGTGCTTGAGATAGGTGGGAAATGTGGTTTAAACCAAGCCTAATTTTGCCCCACACGGATGAGCACACGGGCGTGTGTTTCGACCGTGTGTCTGTTATAACTTAATTATGCAAGTCAGTCTTGAGCACGGCCTAGACACACAGGCGTGTCTGGTGGCCGTGTGAGGCACACAGCCTTGGCATATGGGCATGTGTGGCCATTTCAAAGGGTACACGGGCTAGACACACGGGCGTGTGGTTGGCCGTGTGACCCAAGTCAGTTTCGACCACGGCCAAGGCACACAGGCTTGTTTTGTGATTGTGTGGTTAAGTCAGTATCTATGGCATGTTTTGCCACAGTTTAGACACACGGGCGTGTCTAAAGCCCTGTAAGGCACACAGCCTGTTCAAACAAGCGTATGACCTTTAAAACTTTGAAAATTTTGTTAAGTTTCTGAGAAATTTTGCATGTGCTCGGTTTAGTAATGATATGT
Source organism: Gossypium hirsutum (assembly GCF_007990345.1). NCBI lineage: Eukaryota > Viridiplantae > Streptophyta > Magnoliopsida > Malvales > Malvaceae > Gossypium > Gossypium hirsutum. The sequence continues at coordinate 21,619,892 of NC_053429.1, forward strand.
GACGATGATGCTATGATCATTGAGACATGAATGCGAGATGTTTAGATTTGTCCGATAATGCCTTTAACCTTAGTCCAGCGACGGATGGGTTAGGGGTGTTACATTAAACCCTATTTATTCTTTCTATTTTCAATGAAAAAGGATGAACTAAATGAATTTTTGACTTTGTTTTTACTTAATTCACATGTAATTAACTAATTACCATTATAACCTTTGTAAACACATTTAAATTCCACTAATATAAGCCCATTTTTGTCCATCGAATTATTTAATGGTCGAATAACGACATAAGTACCTCATCTTTAATTAATCAAAGCAATTAAGCACTTTAACATATGGCATGCTACTTTTACACTTTACGCAATTAAGTCCTTTTATAAAATCAAGCACACAAACAATAAAATTTTCAAACAAAGTTTTCATGCATTTCACATCTCATGTTGTAAACAAAGAAAATAATATTAAAATATTTTTCTGACTCGGATTTATGGTCCCAAAACCACTATTCAGATGAGGGTCTAAATTGGGCCGTTACAACTTTTCCCCTTAGGGATTTTCGTCCTCGAAAATCTTACCAACGAATACGTTTGGGTAACGTTCTCTCATAGCATCCTCGGGCTCCCACGTAACTTCTTCAATCCCGTGTTGATGCCATAAGACTTTCACTAAAGAGATTTTCTTATTTCTCAATTCTTTAACCTCGCGATCTAAAATCCGGATCAATTCCTCTTCATATGTCTTATCAAACTTAATTTAAATCTCCAGCGGAGAGATCACATGCAAAGGATCAGATCGATAATGTCGAATCATGGATAGATGAAATACATTATGAATCTTTTCTAGCTCAAATGGCAACAGCAATCTGTAAGCAACCAACCCGATATGCTCAATAATCTCATACGGCCCAATGAATCTCGGACTCGATTTGCCTTTACGACCAAATCGGAGTATTTGCTTCCACGGTGAGACTTTTAAAAACACTTTGTCTCCAATTTGAAACTCAATATCTTTCTATTTCAAGCCAGCATACGATTTCATACGATCTGATGCTACTTTCAGACTATCGCAAATCACTTTCACTTTTTGTTTAGTTTCTTTGATCAAATCAACCCCGTGTATCTTATTCTTACTAAGCTCAGTCCAATACAAAGGTGTTCAGCATTTGCAACCGTACAAAGCTTCGTAAGGTGTCATTTTTAGACTTGATTGAAAGCTATTATTATATGCAAATTCAATCAATGGCAAGTATCGTTCCCACGTACCTTCGAACTCAAGAATGCAACATCTTAACATATTCTTGAGTATCTAAATAATCCGCTCGGATTGACCATCTGTTTGCGAATGAAAAGCAGTATTGAAATGTAGCTTAGTACCTAATGCATCTTGCAGCTTCTTCCAAAACCGCGATGTGAATCACGGATCTCTATCTAAAACAATAGAAATAGGTACTCCGTGCAATCTTACAACCTCAGAGATATACAACTCAACAAGTTTATCGAATGAATAATCCGTGCGTACCATAATCAAATGGGTAGATTTAGTCAGTCTATCAACCACTACCCTGACCGCATCTTTCTTACTCAGTGACAGAGGCAAAGTCGAAACAAAATCCATCGTAATTTTGTCCCATTTCCACTTGAGAATCATAATCGGCTGTAATAATCCAGAAGGTACCTGTGACACCCCTAATTTGACCCTAGTCGAAAAGTGGTTTCGGGACCACAAAATCGAGTCATAAAAATAATTAGCCGTCATATTTTATGACTATTATATGTGAATACAAATGTGTGAAAGTTTTAAGCTTTGATTTAGTAAATTGCATGTGAATTTAGTCAATAGGACTTATGTGTGACACTTTTGAAATGTGATAGGTCAAAACATAAGGATCTATTAGTGCATGAAATAAAAAGGGTGGAATTGCATGTCAATTTCCCCCCTAATTAGTAGTGGCCGGCCATGAGCATGAGAGTGGACAAAATGTTATGGGGTGAAACATGTTGGAAACATGTTGTGTTAGTGTGTTATGGGAGAAAGAATATAATAAAAGTTAATGAAATAAATGAAAAAACATGTTTGAGGTGAAAATAACAAGGCCATTTTCTTCTTCTTCTTGCCGTGAGTTGAGAAAGAAAATAGAAACCTTTGAGCTTAGGGCATTCGGCAAAAGAAGGCTTCAAATAAGGTAAGGTTCATGTTATTTTCTTTGAAAGTTGTGAATTTTGGTTGGTTTTGAAGCTTGCAACAAGACCCATGTGAAAATTTTTGTGTTCATGAAGCATGTAGCAATCGGTCATGAGCTTAATGGGGTATATTTTGTATGTTTGATGATTTTGGGAGGATAATTGATTCTAGTTGAGTATGAACAAACTAAATGTGCTTGATGGCTCAAATGAGCTTGGAAAGTTGGCCAATGTTGTTTAAGTTCATGAATTAGGGCATAATTTCATTCGGCCATGGAAATTGAGCATGGAAAAAAAATCTGGTGTGGGATATATGAAGCTGAAAATTTAGTTTGAAGTGTGGTAATTGTGTTAAAGATGAACATTAAACCTTAAAGCATGATTTAGTTTAACCAAGGGAGAACTTGTATATTTGTAGGAGGGCATGTTTGAACGTGTATTGATAATTGATTTTGAAGGTTCGGCTTTATGCCTTGATAGTTGGTTTGAAGTATATGATGCCTTGGTATAAATATATGTGCATTCGGTTACCTTCATAACATGCATTTAAAGTGTCCTTTGGATGCAATTGCTTATGCACTTGAGGGGATATGAGTTAATTTTCTTTATGGCAAATTTGGATAAGAAGCTAACTAATAATATGCTAAGGTAGTCATGTGGATAATCGGCTTTGTGAATATTATTAAAGGTGTAATTAGTTATATGCATAGGTCATCGGAAAAATTGACCACATAACTAGTATATGTATATAAGGCGACATGGTGATACCTAGGTAAATGTATTTGGGATGGTTTTTATGAAATACCGAATGTGTGCAGATGTATCGAGGTGTTGCCTTATGTATGAGTTTCATTGAGAAGATTTACCTTGTTGTTTTTAATGATATAACAAGGTGATTAAAATAGTTTAAATTTTGTTAATTAAGCTCAAGAGCATAGAGGGGCAATTTTGGATAAAGAGAAAGTAAACGAATAGCCGTGGATATCTAGTCGTCGACCACTTCCGAGGTAAGTTTTAAGTGATTAAACGTTGAGTAAATTCAATCATAATAGGACATAATGAGTTGATTTAATAAGATATGATGTGGCCATGATATGTCTTAAACTCAAATGGTAAGTTCATATGTGTTTGGACTTGGAAATTTAAGAGCAAATTGTAATAATTTGCTTTGGACAGCAGCAGTAACGTGATTTTAGAAAATCACTATAAATTGTTGGTGTGGAATTATAGGCTGAATAAAATATGTAATCAAAGCTTATTTAGTCTAGTTTCTTATAAAAGAGACCGTGGACGCAAAGAAATTTCCTATAAAGAGATATTTAAAGTTGTGTGGGACAGTGTCAGAATGACTCCGAAATCCCCTGTTCTGTTTTTAGAAAATCATTATAAATTGTAAAAAAATGGTTATAAGATAAAATTTATATTCTTAGACTCCTTAATGGGTATAGTTTCAAATGAAATCAAATCCAACACATTTTGAATTCTGTAAAATGAGAAATTTGATTCGTAGTGAAGAGTGGTCAGATTAGTCAAACAGTGAAACAGGGGAAACTTTAAGAAAAATCTGGTATTGATTGGCCAAACCTAAAATTATGAAAATTTTATGGATGGAAGATATACGAGTCTATATTCACGGAAAATTAACGGCAAGTGATTTGGAGTTTTGTAGCTCCAGTTATAAATAATTTAGTGACTACTGCTCAGGAAAATAGCTAGTAGTGAATATGTGATTTTGTTATAAACATGGATAAAACTTGTTTTAGTTACTCATAAGCTATTGATTAAACCCATACGTGAATTCTAAATCGTGATATTGTAAAACGATACATGAGTGTTAGATGGATCTTTGATATTAAAATTTGTGAAATTGTAAGTTTATGAGTATTCGAATATGAAATGATAGTATGGTGTGAAATTGAATTATTCATTGGGAAATGATTAATGTAGATTCGGCCAAGACAAAGTGTATACATGATAGTATATGTGATGAATGTGAAAGTGTATATATGTGATAAGGCCTAATGGCCGATGTGATGAATGTGAAAGTGTATATATATGTGATAAGGCCTAATGGCCGATGTGATGAATGTGAAAGTGTATATATGTGATAAGGCCTAATAGCCGATGTGATGAATGTGAAAGTGTATATATGTGATAAGGCCGAATGGCCAATGTGATGAATGTGAAAGTGTATATATATGTGATAAGGCCTAATGGCCGATGTGATGAATGTGAAAGTGTATATATGTGATAAGGCCTAATAGCCGATGTGATGAATGTGAAAGTGTATATATGTGATAAGGCCTAATAGCCGATGTGATGAATGTGAAAGTGTATATATGTGATGAGGCCTAATGGCCGATGTGATGAATGTGAAAGTGTATATATGTGACAGGGCCGAGTGGCCAACGTGATGGATGTGAAAGTGTATAAATGTGATAAGTCCCGAAGGGCAATTGTGTCAGTACTATATCCGGGTTAAAACCCCGCAGGCTTTATGCGAGAGTATTATCCTGATTAATGTCCGTAGGCTTCGTGCTCGTACTATATCCGAGCTTTAAAGACCCGACGGCTAAATGCTAGGATTCAAGTAAGACTTTGATATTGAGTATCTGCATTAAGTTACCATCAAATAAGTATTATGTATTCAAGATGTTCAGGTACGTATTACTTACTCATCGGTGGAGTGATTTCGAGGTGAATTATCAGTATCAAAGAGGTAGGTAAATGTGATTAATATTATAACTCCAAATGTGAGAATGTGCTTTGGAAATATTTGACCATCTAGGTCATTATTATTCGAAAGTATATATGTGGCAGCCAAGTGTTGCGTTTAATGATATTATAGATCGAGATGAAGCTCTAGATTAACTTCATCGAACAGTTGAAATGAATGACTAATAATAGTGATTGAGAACACTTTGTCTTGCTTAAAACTTACTAAGCATTAAATGCTTACTCCGTTCTTTGAATCTCTGTTTTATAGATTTTGGTTCGTCAGCTATCGGACTCGGGATTATTGAAGTCGAAGTCGCCCACACTATCAAAGCCCTTTTGGTACACTTTTGGTTGAACTCTGAAAATGGCATGTATAGGACTACCCTTTTGTTGTTGGTCATGTACCCTTTGGATTTGTATAATTTTGGATAGCCATGCGAAAATGGCTTATATATGTTTGAGCATAATATTATAACCATTTGGTATGGATATGGTTATTGAGAGGTGTGAATATGCTTAACAAGGATTGGCCATGGGAATGGTTAATCACTATCATAATTTGTGCTATTTATGCTAAAAGGGCTAGTTGAATCATGGAAACTATGAAATAGGTAAAGTCTACCTTAAAGGCAGATGCTGACAGCAGCAGTGATGTAGATTTGGAAAATCACTAAAAATAGTAGGAATAGAATTAAATAGTGAATAAATTATGTAAACGAACCTTGATGAATCTATTTTCATAGGAAAGTAACGAAATGATCATATGGACAGTATGTTAAGAGATATTCAGGTTCTCGTGAGACAGGTCCAGAACGGTTTCTGGATTCCCTTTTCCGACTTTGGAAATTCATTATAAATTAACCGGAGATAATTAGGAGTCATGCCGTATAGATTCCTCTCTGAGTCTAGTTTCTATAGAAACAAACGAAATCAGTATTGAAGCCCTGTACAGGGAGATATCCAAGTCGTAATGCGCAAAGGTCAGTGTAGTCGATCCCTGTAACAGGGGAGACTTTAACTAATAAACTGTACTAATTGGCCTGACCAAAAATTCTAGAAAAAAATATGTAGATGGACATATGAGTATAGTTTCAGGGAAAAATCACGAAACTGATTTTCGAGTTGTGAAACTCAAGATGTGATTTTTAAGGTGACAGCGACACAGTTAGCCAGCTGTCTGGAAATTTTTAAAATGGACTGCGATAGTAAGCGAATTTAGTCTGTGAACCCCTCGTGTCCGACTCTGGCAACGGTCTCGGGTACGGGGTGTTACAGTACCTAATGCTCAACTTTGAATTGCTGACAGATTAAACACTTTGAAACAAATTCAGAGATATTGCGCTTCATACCAGGCCACCAATAAAACTGTTTAAGATCGTTATACATTTTCGTGCTTCCCAGATGTACAGATAATCGACTACTATAAGCTTCATTTAAAATCATCCAAATCAACTCTGAGTTTCTCGGAGCACTAATTCGACCTTTGAATCTCAAACTATCATTAACATCAATCTAAAATTCTGAATTAGTATTCAAATCACATTGAGCCCTTTTTTGCTAACAATTCATTATCAACTTTCTGACATTCACAAATCTGCTGTATAAATAATAGTCTCATTTTCAATTTAGCTACAATCAAACCGTCATTAGATAAAGCTAATTGAGTATTCATCGAACATAAAGCAAACAAATATTTACGACTCAAAGCATCAACAACAACATTGGCTTTCCCCGGATGGTAGTCAATCACTAGCTCGTAATCCTTTAACAACTCTAACCATTTTTGCTGTCGTAGATTTAGATCTTTCTGAGTCATCAAATATTTTAAGCTTTTGTGATCGGAATAAATGTGACATTTCTCACCGAATAGATCGTGGTGCCAAATCTTCAATACAAACACAATAGCTGTCAATTTCAGATCGTGTGTCAGATAGTTCTTTTCGTGCGGCTTTAACTGTCTCGAGGCATAAGCTATGACTTTGCCTTCCTACATTAAAACACAGCCCAGACCATTCACAGATGTATAACTATAAATGACAGATTCTTTACCCGATTCTGGTTGGACTAGCACCGAAGTTTCGGTCAACAAAACTTTCAACTGATCAAAACTTTTCTGGAGTTTATCTGACCACTTAAACTTAACATCTTTCTAACAATAATCTCGTCAATGGAGTTACAATCATTGAGAAACCTTTTGCGAATCGTCTGTAATATCCGGCAAGTCCCAGAAAACTTCAGACTTCGAATGCATTTCTCAGAGGCTTCCAATCAAATATTGCTAAAATCTTACTCAGATCTACTCGAATACCTGATGCTGACACAATATGCCCCAGAAAACCAACTTCACGCAACTAGAATTCACATTTACTAAACTTTGCAAAAAGCTGTTTATCTCACAAAATTTGTAGCACTAATCTCAGATGTTCAACATGTTCAGATTCATCACGGGAATAAATCAAGATATCATCTATATACACAATAACAAATCTATCCAAATACGGTCTAAAAATCTGATTCATTAAATCCATAAAAACAGTAGGTGCATTCGTTAGTCTGAAAGGCATAACTAAAAACTCATAATGTTCTATCTCGTTTCAAAAGCATTTTTTGGCACGTCAGAGTCCTTAACTCGCAACTGATAGTAATCTGATCTCAGATCTATCTTTGAAAATATTGTAGTCCCTTTTAATTGATCAAACAAATCATCAATTTGTGGTAGTGGATATTTGTTCTTGATCATCACTTTATTGAGCTGTCGATAATCGATGAACATTCTCATTTTCTTTTTCACAAACAAAACCGGTGAACCCCAAGACGAGAAGCTCGGTCGTGCAAATCCTCTACCCGTCAACTCTTCTATTTGAGATTTCAATCTTTTAATTCTGTTGGAGCCATTCTATATGGAGCTATTGATATAGGAGTTGTTCCCGATACTAACTCAATACCAAATTTAACTTCTCTAGTCAGTGGTAAACCTAGTAACTCTTCAGGAACCACATCCGAGTATTCACACGGAACTGGTACTGATTCAATCTTCTTTTCAGTCATTCTAGTGTCAGCACATAAGCAAAGTAAGCTTCACAACCCTTTCTCAGATATTTCTGGGCTAACATCGAAGAAATCACTACCTGCAACCCATTCAAATTATTAGACTCAATCCGAATTATCTCATCATTCTGACATCTCAGATCAATCTTCTTCCGTTTGCAATTTACAATAGCATCATACACCAATCCATACCCAGAATGATATCAAATTCGTCGAATGGCAACAACATCAGATCGACTGGAAAACATGAATCTCGAATCATCGATGGACAGTTCTTGCATACTTTCTCAACCAATACACATTTTCCTAAGGGGTTCGATACTCTAATCACAAATTCAGTAGACTCTACGGGTAAAGTCTTATTGGATACTAAGGTTTCACATACATAAGAATGAGTCGATCCTGGATCTATCAATGCAATTACAATAGTACCATAGAGAGTGAAAGTACCGGTAATAACATCTGGAGACAAAGCCTCTTCGCGAGCGCAAATAGCATCAGCTCTGGCAGGTGCACGAGCCTAAGATCTAACAGCTGTGTCTTTAGTTTCTCTCTAGCTACCACTTACATTACCCGCATTTCTGGGTGGTCTACCTCGAACTGCTATATTACTCGGCCTCGTATTCTACACCATCTCTTGCTCAACCAATTTAGGGCATTCACAAATGAAATGATCTAATGATCCACATTTGAAATAAGCTTGGTCATTCAATTTGCAATTGTCGGGATGTCGTTTATCGTAATGCTTGTACTCAGGTTGATTAAGCCCAATGTTACCAAAACTAGCTACTGAGGTAGCTTTCAAACTCACAGGTGGTTTGTCTCGATCACGTCTAGAATAACCCGCAGTAGCCTTTGAACGGCTAAAATCAATCGAATTTTTCCAAAAGTATTTTCCCAAGTTTTCTTTCTGTGCGTTCTTAGTTTAGTAATTAGTTTAGATAACCAAACCTCTTAATTTTTTAAGCTAGATAATAAAAAGGAGGAAAATACTAGTACTCGTGGTTCCTTTGGGTTCGACAATCCAGTCTTGCTGAACTATACTACTATTCGATAGGTACACTTGCCTTAGTCGTGATAATAAGTTAGTCTCAACAACAATTCATTCATAAATCTTTAAAATCTGTCGCGATCACGCATCAAGTTTTTGACGCCGTTGTCGAGGAACTAGGATATTAGGAACACTCGATTTTTATTACTTTAGCCATTTTACTTTTATTTTAATTCCAATTTTTATTTTCTTTTCTAATTCTTCATTTATTTTCTTCTAACAGGCTTTTCTAGTTTATGACCAGAAGAAACTCATCAAGACCACTACTTTTTGAAGGTGAGATCTATTGCACAGTTCGCAAAAATCGAAGAGAAATAAGGTGAAGCCTAAGATACACAAAGGACAAGCAAGAGGACGATACTTCAACCACAACCAAGGAGATGGCTGAAAACCAAGAAAATTCGCTACCTCCTGCGATTGCTACTGATCCAGTAAATCAGAATCATGCTCCACGCACTACGTATGATTATGCTAAACCTAATTTAATAGGAACTGTGTCAAGTATAAATAGACCTGCTATTGCTGCAAATAATTTTGAATTGAAATCTAACACAATTCAAATGATACAACAGTTTGTTCAGTTTGATGGTTTGCAGGACGAGGATCCCAACGCTCACTTGGAAAATTTCTTAGAGTTTTGTGACACTTTTAAACTCAATTGCGTTTCTGATGATGCCATTTGCCTTAGGTTGTTTCCCTTTTCATTAAGGAATAAGGCTAAACAGTGGTTGAACTCATTGCCACGAGGATCAATCAGTACTTGGGAACAAATGACTGAAAAGTTTTTATTAAAATATTTTTCGCCGGCTAAAACAGCCAAATTACGTAATGATATCTCCTCTTTTGTGAAGATGGATTTAGAAACATTCTACGATGCGTGGCAGAGATACAAGGACCTTTTGCAATGATGCCCTCACCATGGGTTACCACTCTGGCTACAGGTCCAAATGTTTCACAATGTCCTGAACCCTTCGACTCGGCAGATGATTGATGCAGTCGCTGGTAGAACTATCAATAATAAGACACCTGAGGTAGCTTACAAATTTATTGAGGAGAAGTCATCTAATAACTATCAGTGGCAAGTTATGAGGACAAAACCAATGAAAGTAGCCGATGTTTTCAACCTCGACGCGGTTACTAGGCTATCTAACAAGTAGAACTCTTAAATAAAAGGATTGACGGTTTGTGCTGTTCTACTCAGGTACATCCAGTGATGAGGTGCGATTTGAATGGAGGAGGAGCATACACAGAATATCAACCCTTCAACCCTAGCATCGAGGAGGAACAAGTCCAATATATGGGTAACAATAACTCTAGACCCCAAAATAACCCGTATAGTAACACTTATAATGCAGGTTGGAGGAACCATCCCAATTTCTCGTGGGGTGGTCAAGGAAATCAAAGACACAACATCCTCCGGGTTTTCAACAACCACCTTACCAGCAAGAAAAGAAGCCGAACCTTGAGGAGATGTTAACAAAATTCATCTCGGTGTTAGAAACTTGTTTCCAGAATACCGAGACAGCCCTTAAAAATCAACAAGCGTTAATCCAAGGGCTTGAAACTCAGATAGGCCAACTCGCCAAACTGATTTCTGAACGACCACAAGATAGTTTGCCGAGTAACACTGAATCTAACCCAAGGGAGCAAATCAATGCAATTACCATTCAAGATGCGGAAGGGTTAGTTGCACCTAAACCAAAACCGAAGCAAGAAACTGTGGTAAGTAAAGGCAAGGGTGAGGTGGACCACAATGACCAGAAACCGGAAAGTAAAGAATACAAACCTCGTGTGCCATACCCAAACGCGACAAGGAAAGACCGCACAGAAGAACAATTCGGTAAATTCCTTAAATTATTAAAAAAGTTACATATTAACTTACTGTTTATTGAAGCTCTTTCCCAGATGCCAAACGCAGTCAAATTCTTAAAGGAGCTTTTAACAAATAAATGAAAGTTGGATGAGGCATCACATGTGGAGTTGAATGCAGTTTTCTCAGCCATTATACAAAATAAGTTACCCAAAAAATTGAAAGATCCAAGGAGTTTTACGATTCCTTGTTTAATTGGTAGTTTAGATGTTCATAATGCATTGGCTGACTTAAGGGAAAGCATTAATGTTATACCTTATAAAATGTTTAAACAGCTAAGTCTTGGGAAACCCAAACAAACTAGGATAAGCATTTAATTGGCTGATAAAACCATTAGATTTTCTAGGGGTATCATTGAAGATGTTCTTGTTAAGATCGATAAATTTATATACCAAGTAGACTTTGTTGTTCTAGACATGGAAGAGGATAGTAACGCACCTTTAATTTTAGGACGACCCTTTTCAGCGACTGCTAGAACCATTATTGATGTTGGTACAGGTGAATTCAAACTTTGTGTGGGAGACGAAACAATCACCTTTCAAGCTCATAATTCGAGTAACACATCAAAAATTGAAGGTGGTTGTATAAATCATTCTACTAGTATTGATCATCTGGTGAAACCATCTGTGCAGGAAATAGTTACGAAGAACGCATATGAGCTATGTTTAGACAACAACAAAGGACATATCTATGAAGAACGAAGGCTACAAATCAAGGAGCTAGATGAATGGCGAACACAGAAATCGAGAATACCCAATAAATTGAAACTAAGCCAAGACGAACTCAATACCTTACAAAATCAACTTAAGGTTGGAGACAAAGTACTACTAGATTCAGCAGATCCTTGCATTGCCACTTCTGAACCTAATTAAGAACTTCCTCTTACGGTACTCAGTATTTTCCCATATGGTACAATCGAGGTAATTCATCCCAAATTCAGAACATTTAAGGTAAACAATACTCGTCTTAAACCTTGTGTTGATAAAGCTAATAGCAGGGATGAGTGTAAACTCCTCGCACCACCTTGACCATGCAGAAGAGAGGTAAGTCGAGCTTAGACTATAAATAAGCGCTTCTCGGGAGGCAACCCAAGCACTAACATTGTTAATTTCTTTAAATTTTAGTTTTTAACATCTAACATACTAACTTAATCATGGAACACAGGCTTTCTAAAGACCACATGGCCAGACACACGAGTGTGCATTAGGCCGTGTGAAAATAGGGCAAGATTTTTTACCCAACACGGGATGCGATAAGTTGCCACGGTCGTGCGACATGGCCGTGGGCGAAACTGCCAAAACAACACGGGTGTGAGACACGCCTATGCCTTAAAATCGTGGTTGAAACTGGGAATGTAACACGGGCGTGCGACACGTCCGTGCCATCCACCCGTGGTTGACACTGTCAAAACGAACACGGGCGTAGACCTATGTACATAGATGTAGGAGAAGCAAACGAAGCAAGACACGGCCGTGCGACACGGTCGTGTGCACCTACACTCCCAAGCAACACGAGCGTGGGTCGAATGTCAAACGCGCCCAAATTTAAAAATCGCGAAACATACGGGCAAAAATTAGGGCACACAGGCATGTCCCATGGCCATGTGCCCCAAAAATCTATATAAACCCCTATCTATTCATCATCTCCCTTCTCAAAAATCCCTAACCCTAGCCATTACAACTCCACACGCCCTACCCCCAATGCCCGTGCACCGCCTACAACACCGATTCCAACGCCCTAAGCTCCTTCCTTTTGCGTTTGTTTACTCTTTTCTTTCTATTTTCTTTAAATATGTTGCTTATTTCATGATTTCTCTGCTCTATTGAACTATTTTGAATGAATATTCATAGTTAGAATATTAAAATTCTCATGCTTGTTTTATAAAAAAATTTTCATTTTAGTTACTCCATTATGTTATACTCTTCCATTTTTCCTTGTTTCCATGAAATTTATGCTTACCCACATGCATTCATTCATTATTCCCATAATCCTGTAACTTGATATATTTAGTTGTTTTAGTTTGTATCATCTAGTACGTAAATCTCATGAAATATTCATATTTAGTCTTGATTTTTCATACTATTCTTGGGGCATATTGGTTGAACTTCGATTTTTCAATGCAGTACAATGTCGTCCTCACGTGGTAAGAAGACCGTTGTTCCCGCCTCGAAGAAGAGGAAAGGAGCAACGTCATCCTCGGGTCCTACCATAGAGATTAGGCACCTGTTTCTCCAAGTTCCCTTGGGACCCCAGGAGGAATTATATCAGATATTACAGGCCCGACCCCTAGGTGTGGGCCCAGCACTTGAACAGATTCAATTGGCTGACGCGGTCTGAGCCCTCCTGACAACTGACCCGTGGGGGCTCTTCTTTGAGATCATCGAGACGACGTATCTCGAGTTCACATTGGAACTCTGGTTGAACTTCCATCTTCAGACCGTCATGACCAACTTCGACGATCCTAGAACGGTCCAGTTCCACCTCGGTGGTCTAGTACGCCAGTTGAGCGTACCCAAATTCGAGATTGCACTAGGGCTATACACGGAGGATTCATGGATGACAACGAACTCGACACCCTTCACCACCACATCCACTACTCCCCCTCAAAATGCTGGAGGGACTTCGTCCCTACCTCGGCCACCTACGATCCTAGCCGCTCCAAGGCATCGGCTCTCCCTCCATCCTTGAGGTATCTACACGCCATCTTGGCTCACACTCTGACAGGGAGACGATAGAGCACCGGCGTCGTCACCACCCACGACGCATATTTCTTATGGTGTATGGCAAATGGGCACATCATCGACCTCACCTACTTTATTGCCCTCACCATTCGCTACCAGACGGAGCAGCACAGGAGAAGGGTCATCTCTATCTGGCCCTATGTGACTTGATTGGCTCGGCACATTGGGCTATTCAACACAGTATCACAATCATCCTCCTTCATTCTCATCGGCCAGATGTCCCCACAAGGCATCTCAAGCATGCTAAGTATAAGGATGATCGAGAAATGACGTGTGATAAACCTTAATTTATACATATTTTTACCCCATGTTTAACGCATTTTATGGATGATTTTCCATTAGAATTGGTGAATCCAATGCTCCTAATGCTTTAATTTCATGTTTTCCTAATGCTTTAATTTCATGTTTTACACTTAGGAGAGCATAGGAGAGCGAAAGGAACGAGAAACTGGCCAAAAAGGGAGAAAATGGGTCAAAGTACAAAATCAACATGGCCTGGACCTCCTCACATGGGCAGACCACACGACCGTGTCAATTTGGCAGGCTTGAGCACGGCCTGATGTAATAGTACACGGGCGTGTCACACGGGCGTGTCACACGGGCGTGTCACATGGGCGTGTTCCTGCCGAGCCCAAGTTGAGTCCAATTCAAAAAAGGTTAATTTTGAGGGCTCTTAAGCATTCCAAAGCCTATTAATACACCCTAGAGGAGGAATAAAAGACACACGCAGAGAGGACAAAGTAGGGGGTAAGGAATTACTCCAAGAAAGCCAATTGATTCATCTCAGAAGCCGGATTCATCATCAAGACTGAAGATCTCTCCTCAATTCCCCTTCAGGAGTTTTGGATTTTCTTTATGTTTTGTATTCTTTATTATTCTGAGATGATTTTTTATTTAGTTATGAACTAAATCCCCTAAATACCTAAGGGGAATGAAACCTAAGACGAATCTTGTTATTATTTTTTGAATTGTATGATAAATATTTGACTTGTTCTTAATTATGTGTTCTTAATTCTTGTTTTGATATCCCAGGATATCGATTCAAGATAAACTCTTATTCAGAGGAGGAATAGATCCTATTTAAGAGTATATTTGTCATAATTAAGTGGAGTTGATTGCGCGCCTAGACATAGGGTGATAAGATTTTGCCGGATTAGGGTGAAACCTAATAAGGGGATCCATAGATCAAGTTAATGCAACCCTAGAGTGTTAATTAGAGAAAAGTCTCAGTTATTCAATCTAGGGATTAGACCTTATTAGTCTTGAATAGGGATAATAACATAACTTAGGGATCTCTACGGAACAAGTAAAACGAATAAATTATCCGACCGGAGCCAGAATAACAAGTACAGTCTAGGTGAATTTTTCCTTAGGTATTGTCTTCATTCAATCAATTTTTCCAAAAGCAATTCCCCAATTCCATTCTCTATGCGTTCTTAGTTTAGATAATTAGTTAGTTAAAACAAAAACCTCTTTATTCTTAGGCTAGATAATAAAAAGACAGTCATTACTAGTACTTTTAGTTCCTTTGGGTTCGACAATCCGGTCTTGCTAAAACTATACTACTGTTCGATAGGTACACTTGCCTACATCGTGATAATAGTTAGTTCAAGAACGAGTAATTATAAATATTTAAAACCTATCACGAAATCATGCGATCAAGTTTTTGGCACCGTTGCCGGGGAATTGAAATATTAGGAACACTCAATTTTTATTACTTTAGCCATTTATTTTTCATGCACTTTAATTTATTATTATTTATTAATTTATTTTTTCCTTCTCTTGGCAGGTTTTTATAGTTTATGACTATAAGAAATCCGTCAGGACCATTACTTTTTGACGAAGAAATCTGTCGTACAGTTCGCAGAAATCAAAGAGAAATAAGGCGAAGCTTAAGATACACAGAGAACGAGCAAGAAGATGATACTCAACCCCCAACCTAAGAGACGGCTGAAAACCAAGGCAGTCAGCTACCTCCTACAATTGCGGTTAATCAAAATCCTGTTCTACGCACTATGTATTATGCTAAACCTTCTTTAACAGGAACTAAATCGAGCATAGTTGACCTGCTGTAGCTGCAAATACTTTTGAATTAAGACCTAACACTATTCAAATGATACAACAATTTGTTCAGTTTGATGGTTTGTAGGATGAGAATCCCAACGCTCATTTAGGCAAGTTCTTAGCATTATGCGATACATTTAAAATTAATGATGTCTCTGATGATGCCATTCGTATTCGGTTATTCCCTTTTTCATTGAGGAACGAAGCTAAACAGTGGTTCAACTCGTTACCACGAGAGTCAATTACTACTTGGGAACAAATGACCGAAAAATTTTTACTAAAATATTTTTCGCCGGCTAAAACAGCTAAATTACGTAATGATATCTCTTATTTTGTGCAGATGGATTTAGAAACACTCTACGATGCATGGGAGAGGTACAATGACCTTTTGAGAAGGTGCCCTCACCACAGGTTACCGCTTTGGCTACAGGTTCAAGCATTCCATAATGGCCTGAATCCTTCAACTCGACAAAATGGTTGACGCAGCTGCTGGCGGAACCATCAATAATAAAACACCTGAAGATACCTATAAGTTTATAGAGGAGATGTCACTAAATAACTATCAGTGGCAAGTCATGAGGACAAATCCAATTAAAATAGTCGGTGTTTATAACGTCGATTCGGTCACCATGCTCTCTAATCAGGTAGAACTCTTAAATAAAAAGATTGATGGTTTTCTTAGTTCTTCATAGGTTCACCCAGTAATGCAATGCGAAGCAAGTGAAGGCGGAACAAGCCATTCGGAATACCAATCTTATGGCCACAACATGGATAACGAGCAATTAAACTACATGGGTAATAATCCTCGACCTCAAAATAATCCATATAGTAACACTTACAATGCAGGTTGGAGGAACCACCCCAATTTCTCGTGGAGCGGTCAAGGAAATCAAAGACCACAACCACCTCCAGGCTACCAACAGGAAAAGAAGCCGAACCTTGAAGAGATGCTCTCAAAGTTTATTTCGATGTCAGAAACTCTTTTCCAGAACACCGAGACAGCATTTAAAAATCAACAAGCGTCGATCCAAGGGATCGAAACTCAGATAGGTCAACTTTCCAAACTAATTTTCAAACTACCACAAGGTAGCTTGCCAAGTAATACTGAACCCAACCCAAGGGAACAACTCAATGCAATTAATATTCAAGATGAAGAAGGAGTTGTTGAGCCTGAACCAGAACTTAGGGAAGAAACTATGGTAAGCAAAGGTCAAGGTGAGGTAGATAACAATAAAAACAAAATGGTGACTGTCGAATATAAACCTCGTGTGCCATACCCCAACGCGACAAGGAAAGACCGCTCAGATGAACAATTTTGTAAATTCCTTAAACTCTTAAAAAAATTACATATTAACTTACCGTTTATTGAAGCTATATCGCAGATGCCAAACGCAATGAAATTTTTAAAGGAACTTTTAGCCAATAAGCAGAAGTTGGACGAGGCATTGCACGTGGAGCTAAATGCAGTTTGCTCAGCTATTCTCCAAAATAGACCACCGAACAAACTAAAAGATCCAGGGAGTTTTACAATTCATTGCTTAATTGGTAGCTTAGATGTTAATAATGCATTAGCTGATTTAGGGGCTAGTATTAACGTCATGCCCGACAAAATGTTTAAGCAATTAGGTCTCGGGAAACCCAAACAAACTAGGATGAGCATTCAATTAGCAGATAAAACTATAAGGTTCCCTAGGGGTATTCTTGAAGATGTACTAGTAAAAATCGATGAATTTATATTTCCTGTTGACTTTATTGTTCTAGATATAGAGGAGGATAGCAACACTCCTTTAATTCAGGGAAGGCCCTTTTTAGCAACTGCTAAAACGATTATTGATGTTGGCACAAGTGAACTCACACTCCGTGTGGGAGACGAAATAGTCACCCTTCAAGCTCGCAATTCTGGCAACACATCGGGAATTGAAGGTGATTGTTTAACCCATTCTCCTATAACTAACAATATGGTACAACCTACTTTATAGGAAATGAGTTTGAAAAAAGCACACGAGTCATTCTCAAGCAATAGTAGAGGACCTGTTCATGAAGATCGAAGATTACAAATCGAGGAACTCGATGAATGGTGGACGCATAAACCAAGAACAACCGACAAACCAAATCTACGACAGAACGAGCTCAATACCTTTCTAAATCAACTTAAGATTGGAAATAGAGTCTTATTAGATGCCGCAGATCCCCACATTGTAGCTACCACACCGAATGAAGAAATCCCTCTTACGGTACTTAGTATCTTTCCATTCGGTACGGTTGAGGTAAGGCACCCCAAGTTCCACACTTTTAAGGTAAACAACACTCGTTTAAAACCTTATTTTGATGAGATTGATGACAGGAATGAGGATTATAAAATCCTCAAACCACCATGATTATTCAACAGAGAGGTAAGTCAAGCTTAGATAAATAAGTGCTTCTCGGGAGGCAACCCGAGCACTAACTGTATTAACTTCTTTAAAAAAATTTAGTCTTCAACATCTAACTTACTAATGGAGCTCTCGAATACAGGTTTTCCACAGAGACACGGCCAAGCACAAGGGCGTGCTTATGGCCGTGTGAAAATAGGGTAAGGATTTCCCCAAACACGGGCTACGATAAAATGCCACGACCGTGCGACATGGCCGTGGCTGAGCCTACCAAAACAACACGGGCGTGCGACACGCCCATGTGGAAGACCCGTGGTTGAAACTGAGAAACTAGCACTGGCGTGTGACACGCCCGTGTCTAACACCCATAGACGAACCTGTTAGATTGACACAGACATGGGAGAAGTGAACAACGCCAGACATGACCGTGCGACACAGCCGTGTGCACCCATACACCCAAGGAACACGGGCGTGTTCTAAATGTCAGATGCGCCCAAATTCGAAATTCGCGAATCACATGGGCTGAAATTGGGGAACACGGGCTTGTGTCCTGGCCGTGTGGCCCAAAATCAATAAATACCCTACAGTATTCACTTTCTTCCCTATTCAAAAACCCTAACCCTAGCCGCTGCAACTCCACACGGCCTCCCTGCCACGCCCGTGCACCACTTCCCATTTCATTTTTTATGCTCAATCTCTTTCCCTTAGCATTTGTTTACTCTTTTCACTTCTATTTTACGTATTTCTAATGCTTATTATCAACATAATCTTCATATCTTTTGAACTATTTTTCATTTTTCTATCATTTAATTTGCATTCTTAGGTTAGTTATCATACATTTCGTGTTAAATCAAGTTATTAGGAACACCTCATACCTATGACATTACTATGCTTATTCTCATACTATTACCATGCCAATGTCTATCATTTAATTTGCATTCCTAGGTTAGTTATCATACATTCCGTGTTAAATTGAGATTAGGAAAACCTCATACCCATTACATTTTTATTCTCATTCTCATTGTTATTGTAGTTGAGTTTGCTTCATACTAGTAGTCTTGGCTAAAATAGTTAGTTCAAATTCATGCTTTTTACTTCTTCGAATTTGTTTACCTATTATTATTATTCTTTATATTCTAGGATTTTAATGTCGTCTTCACAAGGAAAGAAAACCGTCGTGCCTGCCTCGAAGAATAGGAAGGGAGCCTCATCTTTCGCGGGTCCAACCACAAAAATTCGTCACCCTTTCTTGCAGTTCCCCCGGGGGCCCCAAGAAGAGCTTTTCCAAATACTTCGGGCCTGACCCTTAATTGCGGGCCGCTGTATCGACTGGGCTACCGTAGAACAAGTTCAGATGGCTGATGTGATTCAAGCCCTCCTAACCATCGAACCTTGGGAGCTATTCTTTGGGATTATTGAACCAACATACCTCTAGCTCAGGATAGAACTATGCTCAACGTTCCATCTTCAGATCGTAATGACAAATTACGATGATCCCAGCACGGTCCAATTTCGTCTAGGTGGGTTAGTTTGCCAGCTAAGCATCCCAGAATTTGATGCTGCACTAGGCTTATATACGGAGGAGTTCAAGGAGGAAAATGAACTACATACTCTCACTCGCCACATACATTTTTCTCCCTCGAAGTGCTGGCAAACTTTGGCCCCTGGCACAACCTCTTACAATCCTAGCCGTTCCAAGGCATCAGTTCTCCCACCATCCCTGAGGTACCTACAAGACATTTTAGCTCACACAATTATAGGGAGGCGAGAGAGCATTGACGTCATCAATACTCACGATGCCTACTTCTTATGGTATATGTCGCAAGGGCGCGTCATCGACCTTTCCTACTTCATCGCCCTCGTGATTCAGCACCAGACGGAGTGGCACAGAAAGGGGGTCATCTCCATTGGCCCCTATGTGACTCGACTGGTGCAACACTTTGAGCTCCTCGACACCACGGCCCAAGAATCATCCTTGACCCTCATTGGCTAGATGTCTCCACAAGGCATCTCGAACATGCTTAGCTTGAGGATGATCGAGCGGCGCCGAGGAACCTACCCTCCCCAATATCGTCTCACCCAATCCACCAAGGAGGAGGCCTACGAGGATATTCTTGATGATGTCCCTTTACAGCACGAGGACCCACCAACTCAGCCGCCACCACCCTCTCGTCCAGTTCATGCGGCGGCTTCATATGCTGACATCTCTGTGTGCTTCACTCGATTCAAGCAGCAGTGTTTTCAATGATTTGACAACATTGATGCTACTCTACAGAAGATTTTTCAGCACCTCCACATCTCATCGCCAGTCCCACCTCGCGAACCATCCAGCGACGAAGATGTTTAAAAACATTTATTTATTATTTTATGTTTTTAATTTTTATTAAAACTACTTTTTAATTTTATTAGATTTTAGAAATTTTATTTTTAATTATTAATTTTGGTTATTTCTTTTTGAGTAATCATTCTTCCTAATATCCCCTAAAAAGTTCCTGATTTTATCACAATTATATAGAGCTCTTAAGCTCATCATCACATAGGAACTAAAACTCCACTAGGAAAGGTTCTCCACGACTGCAATGTCCTGCTTGCGAACGATCATAGCTACCACTAAACATAATATCCTTTTGGCGAATGACTTATGGCCTAATGAACCTCTACGACCGCCGGAGTATCCTCCTCCACCCTCGAACCAATTACTCTCCAGAACTCCAGTTCGAGGAATTCATCATACGGGAAGTTTCACTTCTCTCCCTATCTTATTTTTATACTCTAATATCTATCTTTGTACATTGAGGGCAATGTACATCTTAAGTGTGGGGGGTATTTATTTCATTATCAGAAAAATCCCTAAATGACTGCCTTGTTCTCTTGAAAAGCTCTCATATCATATTTAGGATAAATTTTGATTGATTTATGATTTTGATTGATATATCTTGAATTAAAACATAGGCATTTATGCATTGATTGTTTAAACTTTAAGACATTAGAGAATCAAGCATGATAAGTTGATTTTTAAGAATTTAAATCTTAGGTTGTTTTCCCAAAGTTTAGGTATTACTTTGAGTTGGGATTCACGAGTTTTAAACATAAAAAAACCATAAATTTTGTGAGATTTTTGAGTCTTTTAAGCATATATTAATTCTTTCATGCTCACTTTTATTATTGCTTTGAGTGCGTCAGTAGTGAACTATTATTCTAGAACTTGCTTGATTATTCATGTTGAGACCATACCATTTGATTTGATATGTCAAAATGATTAAGGCACTTAAGATTAACCCACTCATGCCATGAAAAGCCTACCTCCACAATTAACCCCTAGTGAACCCCCTTGAGCCTAACAAGCCATTTCTTGTATTACCCTTAATATTAACCTTTAACCCATTATTGTTGAAATCCCCTAAATTAATTTAAGCCCCATTTTTTTTAAGATTTGAATTGAAATAGTTGCTTAGATATGTTTTATTCTACTCTGTAATTTGACTTGTTCTTAAAATAAATAAAAAATAAATAAAAAACATGTATACATACTAGTAGTGATCTTCTATTTTTAAGCTTCAGAAGTTAAATTCCTTTGTCTGAGAAGAACCTCTGTTGTACGCAAGTGATGATTAACTCTTTTTCTAGTTAGGTAATTTTTCAATTCAATCTCGATTCTAACCATTTCTTTCAGCTTGTGACCACACCCCCTAACCAAACCTCATTACGACCCTCTAAAGACCTTTTGATTGATGTATCATCTTAAATTATAGTGGTAGAGATTTGATTTTCATGCAAGCCTATGGTAATGACTTTTCATTATTGACTATTGAGTGCTTCATTTATTGTCCTTAAACACCTCGAGTGATTTGAGTGAATCTGTAGTGAGGATGTGAAACTCTGTGATGTTCTGAATCAAAGGTAATTACTTAAATGAGGAGAGTCACCTATGTTTGCATGATTAAATACTCAACTTGGAATGTTTGCAACTTTTATGTTCTTTTACTTTAATTCTCAATGTATAATTACCTATGGATTATTCTGAGATATTATCGATAGAAATTATAAGTTGAGAAGAATTTATTTTGATTATGAGTTGAGAATTTTGCTTGAGGAAAAGCAAGTGCTTAAGTGTGGGGGTATTTGATAAATCATAATTTATACATATTTTTACCCCATATTTAACACATTTTATGGATGATTTTCCATTAAAATTGGTGAATTCGATACTCCTAATGCTTTAATTTCATGTTTTACACTTAAGAGAGCATAGGAGAGCAAAAGGAACAAAAAATGGGCCAAAAATGGAGAAAATGGGCTAAAGTACGAAAACAACACTGCCTGGACCTCCTCACACGGGCAGACCATACTGCCGTGTCAATTTGGCATGCTCGAGCATGGCTAGAAGTAATAGCACACGGGCATGTCACACGGGCGTGTCCCTGCCGAGCCCAAGTTGAGTCCAATTCGGAAAAGGCTAATTTTGAGGGCCCTTAGGCATTCCAAAGCCTATAAATACACCCTAGAGGAGGAATAAAAGACACACGCAGAGAGCACAGAGTAGGGGGTAAGGAATTACTCCAAAAAAGCTGATTGATTCATCTCAGAAACCGGATTCATCATCAAAATTGAAGATCTCTCCTCAATTCCCCTTCAGGAGTTTTGAGTTTTCTTTATGTTTTGTATTCTTTATTATTCTGAGATATTTTCTTATTTAGTTATGAACTAAATCCCATAATACCTAAGGGGAATGAAACCTAGCACGAATCTTGTTATTATTTTCTGAATTGTATGATAAATATTTGACTTGTTCCTAATTATGTGTTTTTAATTCTTGTTTTGATATCCCTGGATATCGATTCAAGATAAGCTCTTATTCAGAGGAGGAATAGACCCTATTTAAGAGTACATTTGTCATAATTAAGTGGAGTTGATTGCGCGCCTAGATATAGGGTGACAAGATTTTTCCGGATTAGGGTGAAACCTAATAAGAGGATCCATAGATCGAGTTAATGCAACCCTGGAGTGTTAATTAGAGAAAAGTCTCGGTTATTCAATCTAGGGATTAAACCTTATTATACTTGAATAGGAATAATAACATAACTTAGGGATCTCTATGAAACAAGTTAAATGAATAAATCATTCGATTCAGAGCCAGAATAACAAGTACAATCTAGGTGGATTTTTCCTTAGGTATTGTCTTCATTCAATCGATTTTTCCAAAAGCAATTCCCCAATTACATTCTCTGTGCGTTCTTAGTTTAGATAATTAGTTAGTTAAAACAAAAACCACTTTCTTCTTAGGCTAGATAATAAAAAGACAGCCATTACTAGTACTTTTAGTTCCTTTGGGTTCGACAATTCGATCTTGCTAAAACTATACTACTATTCGATAGGTACACTTGCCTACATCGCGATAATAGTTAGTTCAAGAACGAGTAATTATAAGTATTTAAAACCTATCACGAAATCATGCGATCAACATGGCACATACCCTCCTCAGTATCGCCTCGCCCAGTCCACCGAAGAGGAGGCCTAGAGGACATTACTGATGATGTCCCTCCATGTCACGAGGATCCACTGACTCAGCCACCACATCCTCATCGTCCAGTTCATGCAGCGGCTTCAAATTCTGACTTCTCTGAGCACCTTACACGATTTGAGCAGTAGTGTTTTCAGCGTTTTGATCACATTGATGCTACACTTCACCAGATTTTTCAGCACCTTCACATCTCATCGCCACCCCCACCTCGCGAACCATCTAGCGATGAAGATGTTTAAAAACTTTTATTTATTATTATATGTTTTTACTTTTATTCTATTTTAAGACTACTTTTTATTTTTCTTTAAGCTTATTTTTATTAGGTTTTATAATTATTATTTTACAATTTTTAATTTCAGCTATTTCATTACGAGTAATTATGATTCTTTATATCCCCTAAAAAGTTCCTAATTCTATCACAGTTATAAAGAGCTCCAAAGCTCATCATCATATAGGAACTAAAAACTCCACTGGGAAAGGTTCTCCACGACTGCCATGTCCTGCTCGACCACGACCATAGCTACCACCAGATATAATATTCTTTTGGCGCAGGATTTATGGATTAATGAACCTCTACCACCACCGGAGTATCCTCCTCCACTCTCATCATTGCTTTGGTCAGTTACTCTCCATCACTCCAATTCAAGGAGTTCATTCATCATTCAGGAAGTTTCACTTCTCTCCCTATCTTATGATTATTTTTATCAATATATCTATCTTTGTACATTGAGGGCAATGTATATCTTAAGTGTGGGGGGTCTTTTATATCATCATTAGAAATCCCTAAATTGTGTTTTATTCTCACGTGAATCACTCATATCACTATTAGAATGAATTTTAATTAATTTATGATTTTTATTGATATGTCTTGAATTAAAACATAGGCATTTATGCATTGATTATTTAAACTTTAAGACATTAGAGAATCAAGCATGATAAGTTAATTTTTGAAGAATTAAAAACTTTTAGGTTGTTTCCCTAAGTTTAAGTATTATCTTGAGTTGAAATTCACAAGTTTGAACATCAAAAAGCCATAATTTTTGTGATATCTTGAGCCTTTAGAGCATATTTTACTCCTTTCATGCTCACTTTTATTATGAGTGCGTCAGTATTGATTTGTTATTCTAGAACTTGCTTGATTATGCATGTCAAGACCACACCATTTGATTTGATATGTCAAGATGATAAAGGAACTTAGGTTTAACCCACTCACTCCACAAAAGCCTACCTTCATAATTAACCCTTAGTGAACCCCTTTGAGCTTAACAAGCCATTAATTGATTTACCCTCAATATTAACCCATAACCCATTATTGTTGAAATCCCCTAATTTGATCCCTATTTTTGTCGAGATTTGATTTGAACTAATTGCTCAGCTATATTTTGCTCTTCTATGATTTTGATTTATTCTTAAAAAAAAAGTGTACTTCAATACATATTAGTTGTAATTCGTCATTTTTGAGGTTAAGTGTCAATTCCAAATTCTGAGAAGAAGCTCACTTGTATTCAACTGATGACTAGTCATTTTTCTAGCTACGTAATTTTTCAATTCAATCTCGATTCTAACCTTTTCTTTTAGCTTGTGACCACACCCCTTAACCAAAGCCACGTTACAACCCTCTAAAAAGACCTTTTTGATTGATGTATTAGCTCAATGTACAGTGGTGGAGATTTGATTTTCAAGCAAGCCTATGGTAATAACTTTTCATATTGACTAATGAGTGCCTTTATTGATGTCCTTAAACACCTTGAGTGATTTGAGTGAATCTTTAGTGAGGATGTTAAACTCTACGATATCTTGATCAAAGGTAATCAATTAGATAAAGGGAGACACCTATGTTTTCGTGATAAAATGCTCAACTTGGAATGTTTGAAACTCTGATGTACTTTTAGTTGAATTTTTAATGTATGAATACTTATGGATTATTTTGAGATATTATTGATAGGGACTATAAATTAAGAAAAATTTATTTTGATTGTGAGTTGAGGATTTTGCTTGAAGACAAGCAAATGCTTAAGTGTGGGGGTATTTGATAAACCATAAATTATACATATTTTTATCCCATGCTTAGCACATTTATGGATGATTTCTCCTTAGATTTGGTGAATTTGATGCTCCTAATCCTTTAATTTCATGTTTTATACTTAGGTGAGCATAGGAGAGTCAAAAGAGCGAGAAACGGACTGAAAAAAGAGAAAATGGACCCACATGGGAAATCAACACGGCCTGGACTTTCTCACACGGGAATGTCCCTTTGGCAGGATCAAAGTACGACTTACATGGGTAGACTACACGCCCGTGCCTATTCAACAGCCTTGACCACGGGATGGAGTAATCGCACACAGGTGTGTCCCTGCCGAGCCCAAGTATAAACCTATTCGGAAAAGGCCAATTTTGGGGGCTATTAGGCATTCTAAAGCCGATTTAAACACCTGAGGAGGCACTTAGAAAGGGAGCGCAGAGTAGGAAGCAAGGAATTACTCAAGGAAAGTCGATTGATCCATCTTAGAAGCCGGATTCATCATCAAGACTGACGATCTCCCTTTAAGTTCCTTCAGGAGTTTTTGGGTTTTCTTATGTTTTGTTATCTTTATGCTTTTGAGATGTTTTCTTTCATAAGTATGAACTAAAACCCCTAAATACCTAAGGGGAATGAAACCTAAGACGGATCTTGTTATTATTATCTGAATTGTATGATAAATATTTGACTTGTTCTTAATTATGTGTTCTTAACTCTTGTTTTGATATTCTAGGATATTGATTCAAGTTAATGCTTTTATTTAGAGGAGGAAGAGACCCTGTCTAAGAATAAATTTTTCGTAATTAAACGGAGTTGATTGCGCGCCTAGAGATAGGGTGACAAGACTTTTCTAGATTAGGGTGAAACCTAATAAGGGAATCCATAGATTGAGTTAATGCAATTCTAGGAAGTTAATTAGAAAGAGATTTCAATTATTCAACCTAGGGTTAGACGTTATTAGTCTCGAGAGAGATAATAATATAACTTAGGGATTTCTACGGATCAAGTCAAATGAATAAATCATTTGATTCAGTGTCAAATAACAAGTGCAGTCTAGGTGGATTTTTCCATAGATATTGCCTTAATCAATCAAATTTTCCCAAAAGTATTTTCCCAAGTTTTCTTTCTGTGCATTCTTAATTTAGTGATTAGTTTTGATAACCAAACCTCTTAATTTTTTAGGCTAGATAATAAAAGGGAGGTAAATACTAGTACTCGTGGTTCCTTTGGGTTCGACAATCCGATCTTGCTAAACTATACTACTGTTCGATAGGTACACTTACCTTAGTCGTGATAATAAGTTAGTCTCAAGAATGATTCATTCATAAATATTTAAAACCTGTCGCGAATATCACGCATTAGTGCCAGACCGTGTGAGATCAAGGGGTTACTGGCTTTGGTCACACGGCCTACCACACACCCATGTGTCATCCCGTATGTCACACACGACCAATAGACACGCCCATGTGTCTAGGCCATGTCAAAATTGTAGGGTATACTGACTTTAATTCGAAGGGTACCCCAAGGGACACATGGTAATGTAACATGACCATGTGTCACACACGGTTTAGACACACGCCCATGTGGACAAAAATAGGGCATTTGAAAAGCCAGTTTGCCACCCTAAAAAGGGTCATCCTTTCAAGCATCAACCAAAGCATAATTCATGACTAATTGGCAACCAAAACCATACCCAATCATATTCACAATACCACCAATCAATTTCATATTCAATTTCCTACCAAAGCATACCCATTTCATGTACTAATATCATACCAATCCATTTGTCTCAAACAACATTTAATCAAACTCAAAATCATATCAAAACCTTACCATTTCAACTACCAAATCATACGAATATGGCCATTCACACAAGACCATATATATATTCATCAATTATAACATTTTTCATCACATAGTCTATACCAAAACCAATTCCATAGTCTCAATCATATTCATGCCATATCACATGGCAAGAAATAAACTTAACTCATATTATAACATCACTAGCCTATACATGTCATACATTAATATTTACGACTTCAAAAGTACCAAAATATCGTTCGATAGTGTGACGACGATCCTTGACGATCCCTGAGTTCACGGTAGCTTCGATAATCTATAAAACAATGAAAAACACACACAGAGTAAGCTTTCTAAAGCTTATTAAGCCATATATAAATAAACTTAACACATAAGATAAATATAAGCTAATTTATCCATGGAATCCATAGCAAATCACATATACAAGTTTCATAATTCACATCTAACTCACTTGTTCTTAATGCACTTGTATTTAACCACCATTCATTCTTATGAAATTCACATGTCATCATTTATAAACATACTCACTTTTCATTCCTGAATAACAAATATATTTCATACGTACCTGAATCGGATACTTATTCACATTTTTATTCCATTCTCAATATTGCCCGTTGAACCGTTCAGAATTGATAAGGATACTCGGATAGCTCGTAAACTAGTACAATGCCATATCCCAGACATGGTCTTACATGTTATCAAATATCGATGCCACTGTCCCAGACAGGGTCTTACACATAATCTTAGATCAATGCCAATGTCCCAGACATGGTCTTACATGTAATCTCAAATCGATGCCAATGTCCCAGACATGGTCTTACACAATATCACATCTCGAAATCCTAATGTCATGACACTCGTATCCTATACTATTCCTATGGTTTGTACGGGACTTTTGGATTCATCGATTCTTACTCGTATTTGCTCGTTCCACATTCATGTCAATTCAATTACTAATAAACATTTGTAAATCAATTTAAAGGTATTCATTTGTATATGAACTTACCTCGTAATCGGAATAGAGGGACTGGATCGACTATTCGTTAACTTTTGATTTCCCCCGGTCTATATTCGTTTTCTTTCTTTCAGGATCTATATGTACTCAAAATTAATCTATTTCATCACCAAATCAAACAATTTTATCAAAAACACACAATTTGAGTATTTTTACATTTTAGACCCTAAAGTTCCGCATTTATTCAATTTAGTCTATTTTCACAAATACATCAAATTCACAAATTCCCTCAATATCAAAGTTTAGCTGAATTTTCATATAGCCTCTAGTAGCCCATAACTTTCATTTATTTCACATTTTAACCCACATTTTGAACATTACACAAATTAGTCCTTTTTATGTAATTTCACTAAAAATCACTTTACAAAACATGATAATCTATCAACAAATACTCATTTTCCATTATAAAATATTAAAAAACTCAAGCATTCATCAATGGAAACTTTCAAAATCATCAAAACTTTCAAAAATTGAAGCATGGGCTAGATGGAACACAAAGCAACGATCACAAAAACATAGAAATCATAAAAAAATTGAACAAAATTCACTTACCAAATCAATCATGCTAATGTCGAAACCTCTAAAGCTTTAAACCCTATTTATCCTTTCTACTTTTGGCGGAAAAAGGATGAACTAAATGAATTTTTGACTTTGTTTTTTCTTAATTCACATGTAATTAAGTAATTACCATTATAACCTTTGTAAACACATTTAAATTCAACTAATATAAGCCCATTTTTATCCATGCAATTATTTAATGGTCAAATAACCACATAAGTACCTCATCTTTAATTAATCAAAGGAATTAAGCACTTTAACATATAGCATGCTACTTTTACATTTTACGCAATAAAGTCCTTTTATAAAATCGAGCACACAAATGATAAAATTTTCACACAAAAGTTTCACACATATCACATATCATGCTGTAAACACAGAAAATAATATTAAAATATTTTTCACTCAAATTTGTGGTCCCGAAACCACTGTTCTGACTAGGGTCTAAACCAGGCTGTTACATGAAGTGATGTGCTAATGAGAATGAACTTGTCTAGGATTGGATTGTTGAGAGAGACTTAGTATTAAGTAGTCTTTATGACTCACCTTTCTTTTCTTGCAACCCTATCTAATGTTCAGTTTTCATTCATTACTTTGTTTTCACAATGAGGACATTTCTTCTTTCTAAAGGGGGTAAGGCATTTCACATGGATTTTAAAGTATTTTCAATCTTTTTACTTAAGTATGCTGAAATAAATGAATGTTCAGAGGGAATTTTTGTTCATAAGTATGCTCAAATGTAAACATGATTTCTGATTTTATCTAATTTATTATTATGTTTTCTTGAGTGATGGAATGCTTGTATGTTCTTTAGACTTATGTAGTATTTTCCATGAAAATTTGATTTCTTTAGAAATAGACATGCATAAAGGTTTAAGTCTTTAGAATTGAATTAGTAACTTTCTTGAGGCAAAATCTTAGGAGATATAAGAATCTAATATGATATAAGCATATTTTCTTTGGATCGTTTGAGCCTTTCAAGCCGACCTTATTAAATTAATCTTTGAAACTTAATTTTTGAGCTTCATGGTCTGTTTATTGCAAATTACCTACATCTTAAGTCTTATAACTGTCTTTTTAATTTTTTCATATTTTGTACACTTAGCTTAACTAAATTTGTCTTGGTGGTCAAAGTTTGAGGAAAAATACAAAAGATGTACGTGCTTTTCACATGTTTTAAAAAAAAGATAATTAAAGAATAAAGGTAAGTTTTTTCAAAAGAATAAAGAGCAAAATTTGCTCAATGTTTGAAAAATAAAAGTTAAGCATGAGTTCGAAATAAGTTTGGAGGTGGTCCAAAAATCCAATTTTATGAAGGTTGTGGCATAGAAAGATCCAATACAAGTTAAGGTTAAGATGACTGAACCTAAAAATTCACTTCCCTTTATCCTTACCTTTAGCCTAGCCCTATTACAACCTAATAAAAGACCTATTGATTGAATGATTATATTGACTACATTAGTGGAGAGGAATTACTAAGCTCAACTTATGAAAACTACTAATTAAACCTTGGGATTACTATGTTTAATTGGTAAGTAAAG
This sequence comes from Gossypium hirsutum, assembly GCF_007990345.1. Taxonomy (NCBI): domain Eukaryota; kingdom Viridiplantae; phylum Streptophyta; class Magnoliopsida; order Malvales; family Malvaceae; genus Gossypium; species Gossypium hirsutum. The sequence goes on from NC_053429.1 coordinate 21,650,415, forward strand.
CATATTGATTGGTAAATGTTATGTATAACTTCAAAAATGCATGCAAACTATGACTCATGTTGATATTATGATGTACTTAGTATAAAGTTGGAAATAAAATTTGCATTCGAGCTACTTGTCAATAAAAAGTATTTTTTAGCATGATTTTGTTGATGCATGTTTATGTGCAAAGATTGATGCTACTTTATCATTTGGCAAAATTGCCTTAACAAAAGTTGTATTGTGCATGAACATTACTCAAGATGAGCAATTGTTTAAGTTTGGGGGTGTGTAAACTCAAAATTATATAGGGTCTTTCTATATATTTTTACCATATTTTTACTTAATAAATTTGTTAATCTTGCTTAATTGTTATTAAAATAAGTGAACTTTACTTAATTAGTAATATTGGGCATGAATTTTTAAAGTATGTGAAATTGTGCTTAATTACATGAATTTTGTACATATTTTATATTACTTCATGTTAATTTATTAATATGTGATTTTTATATTATTGTGAACCTGCATAAATCAATTAATATGGACACCAAGACCATGCAAACTGGGTCATGAAGTTGATAATTTGACCTAATAAAAGATGTGCTAAAAGATAAACATGTTTGCTAAATTATTGGACGAGAAATCATCCAACAAGAGGGAATTAAAGCCCAGTTTCAGTACAAGTAGATGGCTTCCCAAAAACAAGCTTTGGGGTATTTAATTAAAGGTCCTTACAGTTGGAAAATAATCAGAAATCAGCCCAATAACTTTCTTTTGAAATTGTCCACCCTATGGCTATTAATAGCCTTGGTTTGAATTCAAAATGAGGAGACTAAGTCATCTCATTTTCCATGAATTGTGGCTGGTCATATGTGAAAGAAAAGGACGGAATTTAAATTCTATTTTTAGCAAACTCTACCCCTTACCGTCACCTATAAATACCATGCATCCCTCATCCCTTCACTCATAACACATCTCTCATTCTCTCTTCATTCCACTCACTCATTTCCCTTTTCTTTTTCCTTACATAGTCGTCTATCCCCCTTCCATCCTTTAGCCACAAAAGCTTTATCAAAAGCATTCCTTGGCCGGCCACCGTGAAACCCTTAGCAAAGAAGCATCGATCAGAACAGAGGAGTGCATCAGTCAGAATAGATCCAAAAGGTTTTTGAACTCAATAAAGTTTACGCTTTCCTCTTTTTATTTATTTGAATTATGTTTGCTTTGAGTTTATTATTTTTGACATCAAGTATGGTATTTTAATTCCTATTTGCTAGGATGATTATGTTAATTCAATAAGATTTATTTTATTCATGTTTAATATGTTTAGGCCTCAATTGATCATGTTTTCAATTAATATCATGATGCATTTCATTCATACGTGATTGGGTGCACTTAGATTAGCTGAGTGATCCTAACCAGACGACAGCTAGTAAACACATAATTCAAAAGTGCAATACTCAATTTAGATCCTTAAACCTGACTAAGTTGAGGTTCATAATATCTTTAGTAAGCTCTATTATCAGTTTTTAGGTTTATTGCAAACGTAAATGTCCCTGTGACCTTACATAAATGCTCAGAAACCCTTAGTCTAATATGATAAAGTAAATTGAATTGATTAATATAATTGTCCTAGCCCATTTAATGTTGATTGTTTTTGTTGCTACAACCATTCATTCATACATTTAGATTATTTGCATTTAGATTAAAATTGCATTAGGGATCACTCTTTGCATCTAGTTAATTTTGTAACATCCCGAATTAGGGCCTAGTCAAAATAGTAGTTTTAAGACCACAAATTCGAAGTAGAAATAATTATTTTATGATTCTCATGAGGCCTATAATATGATTGCGTGCTTGTGTGAAAGTTTCATGAAGAAATTCTATTGATAAAGTGTCCAATTTGATATTTAGAACTAAATTCCAAATATTGCAGAATGTGAGTTCTAGAAGCTTTAGGCATGAAATTTCCATGGATCGTTAATTAGAGGTCCTTAAATAGTAATTTTCTCAATATCTATTTTTATGGACAAAAATGGGCATGGATAGGAAAAATTTGAAAGAAAAACCTTAAGGGCATTTTGGTCATTTGGTTAATAAAAGAATAAAAAGGGAAAAATAAGTCAAAAATCTTGTCCATCTTCCTCCTAGTGTGCCAAAACTTTCAAGGAGCCATAGCTAGGGTTTTGTTCATCTTTTCAAGCCTGAAAGTAAGTCAATCCTAGCCCTATTTTTAATGTTCTTTATGTTTTTGAGATCTTTGAAGCATGATCTAGCTATTTCTACCATTATTTTGAGCTAGGGTTCATGTTCAAAAACTTACCTATGTATGACATGCATGTGTTTTGGAGTTTAATGGAGGAATATGAAAGTTTGATGCATGATAAACATATTTTACTAAATGGTTTTTCATGAAAACACCTAAAAAGCACCTTTTTAAAAAAGGTCTAAAATAGGTGGTAAGATGTATGATTTAATGAGAAATGGGGGCTATTATGAGTATGTCATAGGTTCAGCTAGGCTTGGGTAACAAAGAAAATGAACCCATTTCATTTTACGAGCCTAGGGACTAATTCGTAAATATGTAAAAGTTTAAAGGCAAAACTATAATTTTGCCTAAATATAGTTTTTGGACTGATTTGAATAATATGATGATTAAATGAGCTGAATTTTCTATTATAGATCAAGAAAAAAGGAGTCCGGACATAGACCGGGAAAAGAACAAGATTTTAGACTAAATCGAATTAATTGTCCATATTTTGTGCTGAGGTAAGTTCATGTGTAAATAATGCAATGATATATCATGTTTTAATATTTTATTAATGTATGAGTCTTTATGATTAATTATTATGACAAGTGTATGAACGATGTTATAGTCTACGAGCATGACATTATGAACAAGTTCGACGAATATGTGATATCAAGAAAAATCCCATTTGAACCTTAGGAATAATCTAGGGTACAATGTGACATGTCACTAGGAACTATGTGATTATGAGCTCATGAGATATGTGTATATGTGACTATGTGAATCCAGGTGCTAGTCTTGTACGTTCTACTGGTGGCTGGGTAGCTCAACTTGTGTTGCGGGTACCTGTCAGCTTGTGTGAGCAACCGTGTAGTTACGTCTTGACTGTCAGCTTGTGTGAGCAGGCTCGTGATTAGCTCGAGAGCGAGCAATGTATGATTGTGATATGAGGTAGCACGTAGCTATGTTTGAAGCACTATGTGCAAGTCTGTCGTCTATCCGATAGTATTCCAAGTGTTCAACGGGTAAACATGTTAGTTATTCAACAAGTAAGTCAATGATGAGAAAATATGACAATGTGTTCCGAGTTGGTACAGGTATGTATGAAAAACTCATATGAATTAGCTTGGTACATGATGAACTTTTGGGTAAGATTGAAAACGTGTAAGTTATATCTTTAAATTTAAGCTACGCCTATGAATTTATGATAACACATAAGTAAAGTATGTTATGTCAATGGTATTTATATATATGATTATGGTTGCTATGTATTTGCATGTGAACTTATAAAGCTTTATGCTTACTCCCCTCTCTTTAATTTTCTTATAGTATTGCCAAGTAGCTCGGGGATTGAAAGACATCGGAGGCTCGATTACACTATCAACTGGATATTAGGTATAGTTAGTCTCAACATTTTGAGTATGGCATGTATAGGGACTTGGTTTTTTTTTTGTTATATGTCATATTGGTCTAGCCAAATGTGTTGGCTTATGGTAATATTTGATTCATTTTGTATATGGCCATGTGATATGGTTCATATTGATTATTTGGGCAATAACCCTAATTAGTTATGCATGCATGCAATGTATTATGCTTAACGTGATTGATTGTGGATGAGATGTGTGATGAATGGCACATGTTCTAAATAAATGAAGCATGCCTAATAAGTATGACCAAAACTATGGTATAATTGAGTAAATTGGAAGTAGGTTTAACAAGATGAATGAATATGAAATTGGTGTGTAATGCCATATGAAAGCATGATGGTTTGGATAGTAGATATGTTGACATTACAAAGGCATTGGTTAATCTTGTTTATGAGTACTTGAATGTCTAATTATACTATGTTGCATGCCATCAAATTTGATTAAGTGAATGAGTATTTAAGGGTGTCAAATGGCTTGGAAAATAGCCTCAAAGTAGTCCACACGGGTAGACACACGGGCGTGTGTCTAGGATGTGTGTGACACACGATTTGCCCCATGGGCGTGTGATCCGGCCATGTGTCCCCTGTACCCTAGTAAATGCAAAACAGAATGCTCCGTAGTAAACACACGGACAGAGACACGTCCATGTGTCTCAGCCGTGTGAAGGACACGGCCACAGGACATGGGCATGTGCCCAGGCCGTGTGAAGTCTGTACTTAATTTTTGGAATTTAATTCCCCACAAGGCCTAAGCACACGGGCATGTGACTTGGTCGTGTGACCCTAATTGCATTGATGATGTCATAAATAGAGAGTTACATAGGCTGAGGACATGAGCGTGTCCCAAGCCACACGAGCATGTTTGACCACACGGTCTACCCACACAGGCGTGTGACCTTGTTTCATGAAAATTTTTCTAAGTTTTCCCAAAGTTTTCTAAAGTTCTTAGGTTAGTCCCAAACCATTCTTGATGTACGTTTTTGGCCTCGTAGGCCCATATAAGGGACAACATGCATATGTATGAACGAATTTAATTTGAATGAAATTTTGTGACTCGATTTTTGTATGTTTGTTTACGTTTAAGTCCAGTAATGCCTCAAACCCTGTCCCGGTGTAAGATACGAGTAAGGGGTGTTACAAATTTAGTCATCACAATTCAAAATTATTGAGTTATTATATGAAATTGTGATTTATAATTTTACAAATAATCGATTAACATACACAGTCATTGTAGAGATGATAATTCATTTAACTTACTTGTTACTTGAAAGACTGTGTACACTTGCACAAACCGCATTACAATTTGACACATGGACAATAGCTCCGGAGTCGAGCCACCAATTACAGGACTTATCAGTCATGGCTATGTTCAGTTCGATAATCATATCAATCTCCAAACTCTCGATCCGTTATGTAACCATCGCTACTAAGTTCATGTCCTCCACCATATTGGCTTTAGAAGTTGTGGCATCTTGCTTATTTTTGAGATGAAACACCCCCAACCCGTATCCGTCGCCGGATTAGGGTTACGAGGTATTATTGAACATAAGCACATATCATCATAATCATGGTATTCGACTACCTAAACTAAAACCAAGCATATTTCATTTCATATATGGTACTAAGCACTTATTTTACAACCTTCAATTGCGCAAATTTATTTCATTAAATAATAGGTAATGCACATTTTATAAAAAAAATAAACTTATGTACATTTGATCGCAGTGATTCGTAACAAGTAATAAATATTTATAATGAAGATCAAACCTAGACTAACTATTATCACGACAAAAAGGCAAGTGCACCTATCGAACAATAGTATAGAAATCCCAAGACCGAGATATCATACCCAAGGGAACCAAAAGTACTAGTAATAACTATCTTTTTATTATCTAGCCTAGGAATAAAAGGGTTTGTTTTAATTACCTAATTATTTAAACTAAGAACACACAAAGAAAAGAATTGGGGAATTGCTTTTGGGAAAATCGATTGACTTGAGACAATACCTAAGGAAAAATCCACCTAGACTTTACTTGTTATTCTGGCTCCGAATCGGACGATTTATTCATTCAACTTGTTCCGTAGAGATCCCTAAGTTATGTTATTACCCCTATTCAAGACTAATAACGTCTAATCCCTAGATTGAATAACTGAGACTTTTCTCTAATTAACACTCTAGGGTTGCATTAACTCGATCTATGGCTCCCCTTATTAGGTTTCACCCTAATCCGGCAAAATATTGTCACCCTATATCTTGGCGTGCAATCAACTCCGCTTAAGTATGGCAAATGTACTCTTAGACAGGGTCTATTCCTCCTCTGAATAAGAGCGTGTCTTGAATTAGTATCCTGGGATATCAAAACAAGTATTAAGAACACATAATTAAAAAAAGTTAAATATTTATCATACAATTCAGAAAATAATAACAAGATTCTTCTTAGGTTTCATTCCCCTTAGGTATTTAGGGGATTTAGTTCATAAATAAATAACAAAACATCTCAAAAGAATAAATAATACAAAACATAAAGAAAACCCAAAACTCCTGAAGGGAAATTGAGGAGAGATCTTCAGTCTTGATAATGAATTCGGCTTCCTTAGTGTAATTCCTTACCCCTTGTAACATCCCAAACCCAGCCTAGACGTTATGGCTGAATCTGGTTTGTCACATCAAACCTTTTTTCAAATTTGATCTTTCCGGTGAAAATCCATTACTGAATCTAAATTTATTATTAAACCACAGTTCATCAAAACGTTTTCCAATTTGTTTTCCTTTGGTATATTACCTCATTTAAAATCGTAGAAGCATTTTGAAAACTTTGTTGTTGGAAGCTCGTATTCCTTAGAAAAATCATGCCATTTTGAAATCTCGAGTTTTCCTAGACTAGCAATTTAGTATAAGAAATCACAATCCAAATTAAAACTTAAAACCCACTAACGACCTTATTACATAAAAAAACCCCAAAATGAAATCTAATTGCAATTAAAAGAAATAGAAACAGTAGTGTGGCCATCTCCGAGCTCCTCGCAGCTCCGATCCGTCTAAGGCTGGAAATTACCTGAAAGGTTAATAAACGGGGTGAGTTTACGAAAACTCAGTGTGTAATCCCAATAACAAATAAACAGTGAATAACACAGTATCAGTACAATCTGGGCCAAAGCCCTATTCAGTCTCGACATATACTGGGCCGAAGCCTTTCATTTAACGGTTACTGGGCCGAAGCCTTTTCATAAATCATATCACTAGGCTGAAGCCTTTACTGTAAACGGTATGGCCCATAGGCCTATTTCAATATCACATGTAATACCAATGGATGTATGCAAGCCCATTTGGGGAGACTACTCAACCCACCATCCGCTACTCTCCACCCGTACTAACCAAGCTCTCCATGTGGGGAATAACTCAACCCACCCAACCAAACTCTCCACTGGCAACATAGCTGCTTTATCATATAACTGGAGGCCTAGCCTCTTTTAATAACTGGGGCAAAACACTTTTCGCACTTCCTCCATTTATATAAAACCCCACCCATGCAACATGTCATGTATGCAGAATGTCATGCCCATATTTGAGTCAAACAATCACAGTCAAGTCATTCATATCACCAACATATATTCACAATCAAATCCGTCAACCACACAATCCAAGTTAGTCACTTGCCCACAAGGGAAAAACAATCATTTTACCCCACAAGGGTATCTCGGTAATTCTACCCTACAGGGGTATTTCGGTATTTCTACCCTACAAGGGTATTTCAGTAATTCTACCCTACAGGGGTATTTCAGTATTTTTACCCTACAAGGGTATTTCAGTAACTCTCCCCTACAGGGGTATTTCAGTAATTCTACCCTATAGGGGTATTTTGGTAATTTTACAAACCAGGGGTATTTTGGTAATTTTACAAGTCTAGGGTATTTCAGTAATTTCACAAATCAGGGGTATTTTGGTAATTTTGTAAACCAAGGGTATTTTGGTAATTTTATAAACCAGGGGTATTTTGGTAATTTTGTAAACCAAGGGTATTTTGGTAATTTTACAAACTAGGGGTATTTTGGTAATTTTCTAAACCAAGGGTATTTTGGTAATTTTGTAAACTAAGGGTATTTTGGTAATTCTACATGTCGAGGGTATTTTAGTAATTTCACAAATTAAGGGTATTTTGGTAATTTTGTAAACCAAGGGTATTTTGCTAATTTTACAAACCAGGGGTTTTTGGTAATTTTGTAAACCAAGGGTATTTTGGTAATTTTCTAAACCAAGGGTATTTTGGTAATTTTGTAAACCAAAGATATTTTGGTAATTCTAAAGGTCGAGGGAATTTCAGAAATTTCACAAATTAGGGGTATTTTGGTAATTTTGTAAACCAATGGTATTTTGGTAATTTTACAAACTAGAGGTATTTTGGTAATTTTGTAAACCAAGGGTATTTTGGTAATTTCACAAACTAGGGGTATTTTTGTAGTTTTACAAACTAGGGGTATTTTGGTAATTTTGCTAATCGATGGGTATTTTGGTAATTTTGCTAATCGAGGGTTAAACAGTAATTCTGTAAATCGGGGGTACTTTGGTAATTTGGTAAACTAAAGTATTCTAAACAGGGATAACAATACGAATGGGCCTAAAGCCCATTCTTGGCCCAAATGGGCCTACACGCTCGTGTGGCCCTTTTAGCCCAAATCTAGCTACAGATATGAGATTCACCTAGCCTAGTCCAATATTTACTACATAATCAAACAACTTATCCAATTGGGCCCGTTGGCCCATTGGGCCCACATGGCCCCTTTCGGCCCATCGCGGCCCGAAGTAGCCATCCTATAGCTAGAGTAGTGAGAAATACACACCTGATAGGAGACTAGAGTTAATCCGCGCTCCGAGCACTCTTAGCCGACGCCCAACCCAAACTAGCACGCCTTAAAGCGAAAGGGATCAGCCAAGAAAGGTACATTTACACTCCTCGTGGTTCTCTCTATTTAAAGCCAGCTTCGCATCCACTCTTATGTTAACTTCCCGATGTGGGATTCCTCTAACATCAGAGTTTAAATTCAACACCAACTCTTGCCACCCCTTGTTAGCAAAATAAATGCTCTTTGCTTGCCATGAGTTTCAAACCCTGGACCGCCTTACCAACTCTCTGACGCCACCTTCTTGCCTCTTATGTGGCGCTACTTTGCCACTAGACCACAAGGCTTTTTGTGGCACAATTTCTCCAACAATATTCTTAAGGCCTACCTACTACACCCAGGGTTTGATTCACCTTAAACCAAAATTTTTGCTAGAGTCCAGGTTTGAACCCAAGACTTCTCCAACACTTCTCAGCACACTTAACCACTAAAACAAGCTTTCATTAACGAAATTTACATGCACAACAAAATATTATAAGCTGCCTTCAACCGCTCCCATGCTCAAGGCCCAAAACTTCTAGGCCCAAATTCAGGGTGTTACAACTCTACCTCTCTTAAAGAAATTTCGTCCCCGAAATTTCCATCTAACAGGGTAGTCGTGTAACATCTACCCCACTACGCTACTGCTGCGCACTCTGATCCTACTATCACTATCACACTTCAACTAGAACTTGAAACACCTTATACATACAACACTTATTCACTGAAGCAGACACATATTTATCACACATATATACAATTTCTATATCCAAACATCACATCCACATAAAATAAATACCAAATTTAAATTCAGACCAATATCTAAAGAATCCACAATATTTCAATTTCTAAATAGACAAAAGTATTCAGAAGACTTACGGATTCGGTTCCGGAGACTCGGTGTGCCACACTTTTTAAGAGAAATACTTCAAACAGAGCACGTGCTTGAAAATAATTTTCTGAAATTCAACATTTGAAAATCCAATCCACAGCAGAGTTGTTACAACCCAGGCTCTAATACCATTAAATGTAACACCTCAAACCCGGCCTAGACGTTATGGCTGAATCTGGTGCGTCACATCAAACCATTTTTCAAATTTGATCTTTCCGATGAAAATCCATTACTAAATCTAAATTTATTATTAAACCACAGTTCATCAAAACGTTTACCAATTTGTTTGCCTTTGGTATATTACCTCATTTAAAATCGCGGAAGCATTTTGAAAACTTTGTTGTTGGAAGCTCGTATTCCTTAAAAAAATCATGCCATTTTGAAATCTCGAGTTTTCCTAGACTAGCAGTTTAGTATAAGAAATCACAATCCAAATTAAAACTTAAAACCCACCAACGGCCTTATTACATAAAAAAAACGCCAAAACGAAATCTAATTGCAATTAAAAGAAACAGAAATAGTAGTGTGGCCATCTCCGAGCTCCTCGCAGCTCCGATCCGTCTAAGGCTGGAAATTACCTGAAAGGTTAATAAACGGGGTGAGTTTATGAAAACTCAGTGTGTAATCCCAATAACAAACAAACACTGAATAACACAGTATCAGTACAATCTGGGCCAAAGCCCTATTCAGTCTCGACATATACTGGGCCGAAGCCTTTCGTTTAACGATTACTGGGCCGAAGCCTTTACTGTAAACGGTATGGCCCATAGGCCCATTTCAATATCACATGTAATACCAATGGATGTATGCAAGCCCATTTGGGGAGACTACTCAACCCACCATCCGCTACTCTCCACCCGTACCAACCAAGCTCTCCATGTGGGGAATAACTCAACCCACCCAACCAAACTCTCCACTGGCAGCATAGCTGCTTTATCATATAACTAGAGGCCTAGCCTCTTTTAATAACTGGGGCAAACCCTTTTTTGGTAAACTGGGGCAAAACCCTTTTTGGTAAACTGGGGCAAAGCCCTTTTCGCACTTCCTCCATTTATATAAAACCCCACCCATGCAACATGTCATGTATGCAGAATGTCATGCCCATATTTGAGTCAAACAATCACAGTCAAGTCATTCATATCACCAACATATATTCACAATCAAATCCGTCAACCACACAATCCAAGTTAGTCACTTGCCTACAAGGGCAAAACAGTCATTTTACCCCACAAGGGTATCTCGGTAATTCTACCCTACAGGGGTATTTCGGTATTTCTACCCTACAAGGGTATTTCGGTAATTCTACCCTATAGGGGTATTTCGGTATTTCTACCCTACAAGGGTATTTCGATATTTCTACCCTACAAGGGTATTTCGGTAACTCTCCTCTATAGGGGTATTTCAGTAATTCTACTCTACAGGGGTATTTTGGTAATTTTACAAACCAAGGGTATTGTAATAGCCCAAAATTGGGTCTAGTTGGAACAGAGGTTTCGGGACCACAAAATCTGAGATATAAGTAATTATTTTATGATTATTTTGAGGTCTATGATATGATTGCATGATTGTGTGAAAATTTCGTGAAGAAATTCTATGCATAAAGTGCTTAATTCGAAGTCAGGGACTAAATTGAATAAGTTGCAAAACTTGCATTCTAGAAGTTTCTAGTATGAAATTGATTTGAAATATTAATTAGGAGGTCTTAAATAGCAATTTGACCAATTTCTAAGTTATGGAAAAAAATTGGACATGGATGGAATTTTTGGAAAGTTTAGTAGTAAGGGTATTTTGGTCATTTAGGGGTAAAATGAATTAAAATACAAAATTAAAAGCCAATTTTGCTCATCTTCTTCACCATGGACGTGTATACCAAGGGAGACTCCATGGCTAGGGTTTTCAAGCTTCCCAAGCTCAATTGTAAGTCCGTTCTAACCCCGTTTTTCAAGTTCTTTACGTTTTTTGAGTCGCGGTAACTTGATTTAGCTTATGCTAGCAATAATTCAACCTAGGGTTCATATTTGGAAAAATACCCATAGGTAAAATTTGTGTATTCTGGTGTTTTATGATACAATATGAGGTTTTAAATTATGTTAGACAACTTGTGCTACTCAGTTTTAAGTGAAAACGAGCAAAAGGGCTTAATCGATAAAAATACCTAATAGTCATAAGTATATGTTAGAGTGAGAATTTGATGTTGCCATAGAAGGGAAAAGTGATCATCATGTCATAAAACATAAGAATAAGGGATGAAATTTAATTCCCGAGCCTAGGGGCAAAAGTGTAAATATGCAAAAGTTTAGGGGCAAAATTGTAATTTTTCCAAAGTTTCATTTAAGGACTGTTTTGAATAGTAAATTAATTAAATAAGTAAAATATGATGTTTTAGATCCCGAAAAATGAGATTTGAACCTAGAATGAGAGAAAAATCGAAAATTGGGAAAGTTGGTAAAATGGCCGTTTTAATATCAAGGTAAGTTCATATGTATAATAAGCATTAATTTATGCATGTTTCAATGTAAAATTGATATATTTACTATGATCTCCGAGGTGTTGAAAGTATGTAAGTTGGTATGATAAAAATACAACAATAATACTGTAATTTATATTTGAAAGTTAAATTTAGTGAATTAATTGAATTATGTTAAATTAAATGATTATGGTGCCAAGTTTATGAATTGATTTAAAAATATGTCTATGGTACATGAAGTGCATTGAATTATCATACATAAATGTGATTTCTATGATTATGGATATTATGGGAAATTGTAAGTTCATATGATTTTTAATAAGACAATGTGTAATTTAATGTTATTGCGTTGATATTAAATGAGATGTAAGTTTATATGTAAGTAATACATCACTATTACTTGTATTATGATATTTTATAAAAATATTGGAAATATGTTTGTGGATAATTACTTGATTGGTGAAATTGTTGGAAAAGAGAGAAAAATCCCGGTTGAACCTTTGGAAAGATTGGATGATACAGATGGTATGTAGCTAGGTCACATGTATAGTGCTGAGTGCACATCATGTGTACAAGAGAGCTACAAGACATTATGATGTAGCTAGGTCGCATGGGTGATACTATGTGTACACCATGCAGACAAGAGAGCTACGGGATATATGTAGCTAGGTCACATGCGTGGTTCCAAGTGAAGGACACCATGTAGACAAGAGAGCTACGAGATAAACTGGCTAGGTCACATGGGTGGTACTAAGTGTTCACCATGTGTACAAGAGAGCCGAACTATATGATGGGTGGAGCTATGTGCTGAAACCACCAAGTATCGAGGATTGATCCGAAGTGTTCAACGGGAGACTCTCTATGTATTGCTTTGTGAGTTTTGTGATGAATATGTGCAGGAACTTGGTTATGTGAATGATGTGTTCATTAAGTGACCAGGATGTGGTAAGGTTATAAACAAGTAAGTTATACATGAGGATGATTTTATGGTGACCTTGTGATCATGGGCCTATACTTGTGATGTATGAAATGTGGTGAAAATGATTTGTGATATGTATGTTAAAATGAGGTTAATACAAAGAAAGTGTGAAAGAGTGAATTAGCAATAAAACTGTTTTGGACAGTAGCAGTGACGTGATTTTGAAAAATCACCAAAAATAGTATAAATTGAATCAGAGACTGAATGAGATATCAAATTAAATCTTAATGAGTCTATTTTCATATAAAAGAAACATAGAAAGCAAAGGAGTTCTATATTTTGAGATATTTATGTTTTCATGAGACTGATTTAGAATGATTATGTGATCCCCTATTCTGAGTTGGAAAATCACAAAAATTTGGATAAAAATAATTAGAGACTAAAAATTATATTTTTAAAATCCATAATGAGTCTATTTTCAAGATAAATCAACAAGAACATTATCCGAGTTCTGTACTGTGAGATAATTATTTTTTAGTGAAGAGAGGTCAAAACTGTCAGAAAGTGAAACAGGGGAAATTTTAATGAATAAACTGTACTAATTGGCTAAACCAAAAATTATGAAAATTTTATGGTGGAACTATATGTGAGTCTAGTTTCATAGGAAATTTACGGATCTTAATTTGGAGCTCTGTAGCTCGAATTATAAATAATTAAGTGACTATGACTCGTGTGGACAGTTTGATGTGAACATTTATTAGTAAATTGTGAAATCGTACTTACAAGAATGCTATATACATTAAGGATGTGGAATATATGTGGAATACATGGAAACTATGGTATATGAAATATTGATATAATGAAATAAATGATATGTGTTTATAAGAAAACAAAAAGAGAATGTTATGTATCATGACATGTATATATATATGACTAGTCTCAATGTAATACTTGTTGGGTATGGAATTGAATTGAAATGTTTCAGGCAAACATGTTATTCTGCGTATCTGAATCGTGGTATTTTATAAAGATATGATCTAGCTTTAAATATGAATGCTTGATGATTAAGCTGAAGATATTTGGTAAGATGATAATCTTGGTATAAATGTATAAGTGGTACTATAATAAACAAGGTAAAATGAGTATGAGAGACACATGTATGATGACATACAAATGCTATGTTTGTGGTTTAATTGAGGATGTATAACCATTAAATGAATAACATGTTATATGCTTTTGATTTTGTATAAGTATGTAAGAGATCAAGGTTGACCAAAGCTTGGAAAATAGCCTAGGTATATTCCACACAGGCAGAGACACGACCATGTGTCTCAGCCGTGTATGGAACACGACTTTGGGACACGGGCATGTGGAGCCTTAAAGCATGAAATTTCCAAGATTTTTGTAAGTTCTCGGTTTAGTCCCAAACCCTTTCTAAAGTATGTTTTGGACTCCGTAGACTCAAATAAGGGACTATGTGTAAGAGAATGAACGCTTTGAAATATGAATAAAATTTTATGGCTCGTATTTTAGTTTAATGTTTGTATGTTTGTCTGGTAACGCCTCGTACCTTCGCCCGGCCTCGGATACGGGTAAGGGGTGTTACAGGTATTTTGGTATTTTTACAAGTCGAGGGTATTTCAATAATTTCACAAATCAGGGGTATTTTGGTAATTTTGTAAACCAAGGGTATTTTGGTAATTTTACAAACTAGGTTATTTTGGTAATTTTGTAAACTAAGGGTATTTTGGTAATTCTACAAACCAGGGGTATTTTGGTAATTTTCTAAACCAAGGGTATTTTGGTAATTTCGTAAACCAAGGATATTTTGGTAATTCTACAGGTCGAGGGTATTTCAGTAATTTCACAAATCAGGGGTATTTTGGAAATTTTGTAAACCAAGGGTATTTTGGTAATTTTACAAACCAGGGGTATTTTGGTAATTTTGTAAACGAATGGTATTTTGGTAATTTTACAAGTCGAGGGTATTTCAATAATTTCACAAATCAGAGGTATTTTGGTAATTTTGTAAACTAAGGGTATTTTGATAATTTTACAAACCAGGGGTATTTTGGTAATTTTGTAAACTAAAGGTATTTTGGTAATCCTGCAAACCAGGGGTATTTTGGTAATTTTCTAAACCAAGGGTATTTTGGTAATTTTTAAACCAAGGGTATTTTGGTAATTCTACAGGTCGAGGGTATTTCAGTAATTTCACAAATCAGGGGTATTTTGGTAATTTTGTAAACCAAGGGTATTTTGGTAATTTTACAAACCAGGGGTATTTTGGTAATTTTACAAGTCGAGGGTTTTTCAGTAATTTCACAAATCAGGGGTATTTTGGTAATTTTGTAAACCAATGGTATTTTGGTAATTTTACAACCAGGGGTATGTTGGTAATTTTGTAAACTAAGGGTATTTTGGTAATTTTGCTAATCGAGGGTTAAACGGTAATTTTGTAAATCGAGGGTACTTTGGTAATTTAGTAAACTAAAGTATTCTAAACAGGGATAACAATACGAATGGGCCTAAAGCCCATTCTTGGCCCAAATGGGCCTACACGCTCATGTGGCCCTTTTAGCCCAAATCTATCCAAAGATATGAGATTCACCTAGCCTAGTCCAATATTTACTACACAATCAAACAACTTATCCAATTGGGCCCGTAGGCCCATTGGGCCCACATGGCCCCTTTCGGCCCATCGCGGCCCGAAGTAGCCATCCTACAGCTAGAGTAGTGAGAAATACACACCTGATAGGAGACTAGAGTTAATCCGCGCTCCGAGCACTCTTAGCCGACGCCCAACCCAAACTAGCACGCCTTAAAGTGAAAGGGATCAGCGAAGAAAGGTACCTTTACTCTTCTCATGGTTCTCTCTATTTAAAGCCAGCTTTGCATCCACTCTTATGTTAACTTCCCGATGTGGGATCCCTCCAACATCAGAGTTTAAATTCAACACCAACTCTTGCCACCCCCTGTTAGCAAAATAAATGCTCTTTACTTGCCATGAGTTTCGAACCCTGGACCTCCTTACCAACTCTCTGACGCCACCTTCTTGCCTCTTATGTGGCGCTACTTTGCCACTAGACCACAAGGGTTTTTGTAGCACAATTTCTCCAACAATATTCTTAAGGCCTACCCACTACACCCAGGGTTTGATTCATCTTAAACCAAAATTTTTGCTAGAGTTCAGGTTTGAACCCAGGACTTCTCCAACACTTCTCAGCACACTTAACCACTAAAACAAGCCTTCATTAATTAAATTTACATGCACAACAAAATATTATAAGCTACCTTCAACTGCTCCCATGCTCAAGGCCCAAAACTTCTAGGCCCAAATTCAGGGTGTTGCACCCCTCTTCTCTGTCTCCCTTTTTCTCCTCCTCTAGTGTGTATTTATAGGCTTTAGGATGCCTCGAAACCCTCTAAAGTGGCCATTTCTGAATTGGACTTAACTTGGGCTCAGCAGGTACACGCCCGTGTGACACAGCCGTGTGATGTGATTGCCAAGCCGTGTTCGATCCGTTAAATTGCACACGGCCGTGTGGGTCAATGGCCAGGCCTTGTGAATCGTGAAAGCCTTGGTCAACACCCTCGAAAGACGCGGGCGTGTGAGCTGCCTGTGTGGCAAGGCTTAAGCAGTGTCATCTTCTCGATTTGGTCCGTTTTGTCCCTTTTTGCCTCATTTTTTGGTTCCTTTTGACTCTTGGTGCTCTCCTGAGTACAAAGCATGAAATTAAAGCATTAGGAGCATCGAATTCACCAATTCTAATGAGAAATCATCTATAAAATGCATTAAACATGGGGTAAAAATATGTATAATTTACAGTTTATCAACATTCGAATTATAAAATCAAATAATACATATCATATTGCTGATAAAACATTCATACATGAGACATTTTTAAACATTACCAATTGGTCAAATATAAACATGTGCGTTACTAATTCATGAGAAATCCACTATAATATCCTTAATCATTTTCGAACATCAAAGACATTTCATAGCACTTAATACATATACTCAATAACCATACCAGACCATATACCTAGTTATTTTAATTCGTCACAAGACTATGCGCATAAGACCATAATAATTTAAACCCTCTTAAGCACAAATAACAACTAAAAGTACACCCATTTCACATGCCAAATTACCATGCTTAAAATACATACACATAACCAATAAATTAACTACCTATTCGGTCATATAAGATATCTTCAATACATTATATTTATATAATTATGCCATATACCATACCACATTTTTTTTACAAGCCAAAAATGCTCATACACATTATTCATTATTTCTAACCAAATCACTAATGCCGGCATACTAATACAAACCGACTCAAGATAACCACATTCTTTAATCAAACTATCAAGTATATCTTAGTACACACATGACCGATACAACATATTTGGCATTAACATTTAACTAAACACTTGATTACATGATTTAAACCATCATTGCCGAATCACAAAGTTGATTATAATCATCTCATATATTTCCATCACATAACCGAATACATAAACACATTATAAACAATTAGCAAACCAATTCATGTTACAAATTATACATCTCAACAATAAGTCATTAACAATCACAACCCAAATCACATTTACCATCCATATATCAAGCTTACCAAAATAAGTCATTTATAAGATTTTCATATCATTCACAACAAGAACATATAATCAAAACATCATACATACATGCCATGAGACATAATCACCAAAATAACTTATAACATAATCAAATATACCTGAACTTAAGCATTATGATCAAGCTTTATTCGCATGGCTAAATATATATACAATTTCAAAACCAAACATACTAATATATAAAGCCTATACATGACATATGTTCAAAGTTTCAAACTTATAAAAATGCCGAAAACAATTGATAGTGTGATAGACTTTGCCAACGATCCCTGAGCTCATAATTTGATTCCAAAATCTATAAAACAAAGGAAAACATACATACACAGTAAGTTACCATAGCTTAGTAAGTCATAAGCAAATAAATAACTCAATGACAATATCAACTTAGTTTAACTAATCAATTTATGCTTTCATAATCACATTTAATTTTAAGCTCACAATTTCATATATAACATATACTTTCATATATAAATTTTACCTAGGCCAAATATACATGTATCTATTATCAAAGTAACATTCAATTTCAAAACCGTTGTACTATTGGATAACCGAATATACACACTCATAAGCATATACTCTTGAATCAAACTTTAATATCTCATACTTATACATATCATGTGGCCAAATATACTTTACAAATACACATATATATATATATTTTTACATTAGCATAATGTATAATTTGCATCACATTTCAAATAACCAACTTAACTTATTTTCAAATAAGTAATCAAATATTTCATACCTAATCATTTAGCTCAATTTACACATTCGATCACAACTTATCATTGCCCGTTGAACCATTCAGAATTGAATAGGATACTCGGATAATCACACATATCATACAATGCCAACGCCCCAAACGTGGTATTACATGCTATCACATATCGATGCCACTATCCCAGACAGGGTCTTACACAAACCAAATACGATGCCGATGTCCCAGACATGGTCTTACACGTAATCACATATCGATGCCAACATCCCAGACGTGGTCTTACTCGAGAACACATATCTAAAATCCTATGTCATGACATATGTATCCTAGCTATTCCTACGGTTCGTACGGGGCTTTAGGACATCGTAACTCGATCAAATCGAACTCATACACATAGATTCCAAGCTTATACATATTCGGCTTTCACATATATACTATCACATTATACATTTCAGCATATATAGTTCATATTTAATCAAATAAATAACATCTATTTGCTTATAAACTTACCTCAGACAACGATAATCGGAACGGGATGACTAATCGACAACTTTGGTTTTCCTCCAATCCAAATCCAATTTCTTTGGTTCTTGATCTAAACATATTCAAATTAAATTCATTCAAACATTATTTCATTCAATTTAGTCCAAAAACACATAAATGGGCAAATTACCATTTTACTCCTGACATTTAACACTTTTTACAATTTAGTCTAAATTGCACAAAACTCAAAATCATCAAAAATTCCAATACAAAACATATTAATCTAGAGAATATCTTTCATAATTCATCAACTAACATCACAAAGCTCAAATTCATCAATGGCATAACTCAAAATATTCATCAAAATCAGAAATTCAAACATAGGCCTTGTACATTACACTGCAACAATATCAAAAACGTAAAAATTATCAAAAACTGAGCTAGTTACATACCTTAATCAAGCTTAGCTTGGGCCGAACCCTTAAAAGTTTTGTTTTTCTTTCTTTATTTTGATATTTTTTCAACACCAAAAGATGAACATAATGGCTTTTAATTATGTTTTATTATAACATATATTAACTTATTAATCAATTTATATATTTAACCTTAATGATTTAATAACAAAACTATATATTGCATGCCATTACCGTCCATTCATATAATCAATGGCCTAATTGCAACATAAGTACTTCATGTAACAAAGACAACATCAATTTGGCCCTTTCACATTTAACCATCAAATTTTAATTTTACGCGATTAGACCCTTTTTATTAAATCAGCACTCAAACGATAAAATTTAAACACGAAAATTTCACAGATATAAATTCACACATAATAAAAATAGAAAATAATTTTAAAATATTTTTCTGACTCATATTCGTGGTCCCTAAACCACCATTCCAAATAGGGTCTAAATCGGGTTATTACAACTCTCCCCCCTTAGGGATTTTCGTCCCCGAAAATCTTACCAGTGCATAGGTTTGGATAACATTCTTTCATTGCATCTTTTGGCTCCCACGTTGCCTCTTCTACTCTGTGTTTATGCCATAGTAATTCACTAACGAAATTTTCTTATTTCGCAATTCTTTAACTTTGCGAGCCAGAATACAAATCGGTTCTTCCTCATATGTCATATCAGACTTAATCTCGATCTCTGACGGATTAATCACATGTGAGGGATCAGATTGATATCTATGAAGCATCGAAACATGGAATACATTATGGATCTTTTCTAACTCAGGTGGCAACAACAATCTATAAGCAACTGGCTTGATACTCTCTATAATCTCATTTGGCCCAATAAATCTCGGACTCAATTTGCCTTTACAACCGAATCTGAGTATTTTCTTCCATGGTGAGACTTTCAAAATACTTTATCCCCACTCTGAAACTCTATATCTTTTTGTTTCAAGTCCGCATACGATTTTTGATGATATGACGCTATTTTTAGACTTTCACGGATCACTTTTACTTTCTGTTCAATCTCTCTGATGAAATTGACTCCGTGTATCTTATTTTCACTGAGTTCGGTCCAATACAATGGTGTACGACATTTATAACCGTACAAAGCCTCGTAAGGTGCCATTTTGATACTCGATTGAAAGCTATTATTGTACACAAATTCAATCAGAGGTAAGTATCATTCCCACGTACCTTCGAACTCGAGAATGTAACATCTCAACATATCCTCAAGTATCTGAATGATTCATTCGGATTGACCATCTGTTTGCGGATGGAAAGCTGTGCTGAAATGTAATTCCGTAACTAGTGTATCTTGCAGCTTCTTCCAAAACTGCAATGTAAATCTCGGATCTCTATCCGAGACAATAGAAATAGGTACTCCGTGTAATCTCACAATCTGAGAAACATATAATTCAGCTAGCTTATCAAGCGAGTAATCTATGCGAACTGGAACAAAGTGAGCCGATTTAGTCAATCTATCCACAATAACCTAGATTGTATCTTTCTTGCTCGGTTCAACGGTAAACGGGAGACAAAATCCATCATGACTCTGTCCCATTTCCACTCAGGTATCATGATCGGCTGAAGCAATCCAGAAGGTACCTGATGCTCAGCTTTTACTTGTTGACAAATTAAACATTTCGAAACAAATTTAGAAATGTCTTGTTTCATACCATGCCACCAATAAAGCTGTTTCAAATCATTATACATTTTCGTACTACCCGGGTGAACTGATAACCGACTACTGTGAGCTTCGTTGAAAATCATCTAAATCAACTCTGAATTTCTCAGAACACATATTCGGTTTCTAAACCTCAGACAACCTTCAGTATCGACTCGAAACTCTGAATCAACATTCAAATCACATTGGCTCCTCTTTGCTAACAATTCATTATCAATTTTCTAAGCATCAGAAATTTGCTGAATATATAATGGTCTTGCTTTTAACTCAGCTATAATCAAACCATCATCAAACATAGCCATATGCGCATTCATTGCATGCAAAGCAAACAGTGATTTTCGGCTTAGAGCATCAGCAACAACATTAGCCTTTCCCAAATGGTAGTCTATCACAAGCTTGTTATCTTTTAACAACTCTAACCATCAATGCTGTATCAAATTCAGATCTTTCTGAGTCTTCAAATATTTCAGGATCTTGTGATCAGAATAAACATGAAATTTCTCACCAAACAGATAGTGACGCCATATCTTCAATGCAAACACAATAGCTGCTAATTCTAGATCGTGTGTCGGATAGTTCTTTTCATGTGGCTTTAACTGTCTCGAGGTATAAGCTATGACTTTGCCTTCCTACATCAAAATACAGCCCAAACCATTTAAAGATGCATCATTATGGAAAACAAATTCTTTACCCCGATTCTGGCTGATCCAGTACTGGAGCTTCGGTCAAAAGGGCTTTCAACTGAACAAAACTTTTCTGGCACTTTTCTAACCACTCGAACTTAACATCTTTCTATAATAGCTTCGTCATCAGGGTTGCAATCATAGAGAAATCTTTCACGAATAGTCTATAGTAACCAGCAAGTCCCAGAAAACTTCAGACTTCAGAAACATTTCTCAGAGGTTTCCAATCAAGTATAGTTGAAATTTTACTCGGATCAACCCGAATACCCGATGCTAATACAACATGTCCCAGAAAACTGACTTCACGTAACAATAACTCACATTTACTGAACTTTGCATACAATTGTTTATCTCACAAAGTCTGTAACACAAGTCTCAGATGTTCGGCATGCTCGGTTTCATCACGGGAATAGATCAAAATGTCATCTATGAACACAACCACAAATCGATCCAGATACTATCTGAAGATCTGGTTCATCAGATCCATAAAAATAGCAGGTGCATTAGTGAGTCCGAAAGGCATAACCAAAAACTCATAGTGTCCATACCTCGTTCGAAAAGTAGTCTTTGGCACATCAGAGTCTTTAACTCGTAACTGATAGTAGCCTGATCTCAAATCTATCTTTGAAAACACTGTAGCCCTTTTCAACTGATTGAATAGGTCGTCAATCCGTGGCAACAGATATTTATTCTTTATAGTCACCCTATTGAGTTGTCTATAGTTGATACACATTCTCATAGTTCTGTCTTTCTTTTTCACAAATAAAACTGGTGCACCCCAGGGAGAGAAACTCAGTCGCGCGAAACTTCTATCTGTTAACTCTTGCAACTGAGCTTTCAATTCTTTTAATTCAGTAGGTGCCATTCTGTAAGGAGCTATCGATATCGGAGGCATCCCCGGCACTAACTCAATACCAAATTCTACTTCTCGGATAGGTGAAAAACCCACCAATTCTTCAAGAAACACATCCAGATACTCACACACAACTGGTACTGACTCAATCTTTCTTTTAGCCACTTTACTATCAAGCACATACGCAAAGTAAGCTTCACAACCCTTTCTCACATACTTCTGAGCTAACATCGAAGATATCATTTCCAGTAAACCATTCAGATCATTAGATTCAATCCGAATAAACTCATTATTCTGGCACTATAAATCAATAGTCTTTCTTTTCCAATTTACGACAGTTGCATGCAAAGTCAACCAGTCCATACCCAGAATTATATCAAACTCGTCAAATTGCAACAACGTCAAGTCAACTGAAAAACACGAATCTCGAATCATCAAAGGACAATTCTTACACACTTTGTCAACCAGAACACACCGGCCCAAGGGGTTTGATACTTTAATTACAAACTCAGTAGACTCAACAGGCAAAGTCTTACTGAATACTAAAGTCTCACACACATAAGAATGAGTCAAACCAGGATAAATTAATGCAATTACACTAGTATCATAGAGAGTGAATGTACCAGTAATAACATCTGGGGATGAACACTCCTCGTGAGTGCGTATGGCATAAGCTCTGGCAGGCGCGCGAGGCTCACATCAAACTGTTGTGTCTTTAGTTCCTCTTTGACTGCTACTCACATTACCCGTATTTCTGGGCGGTCTACCTCTAGCTAACATGTTACTCGGTCTCGTATTTTGTACTGTGTTTTGTTTAGCTAACTCAAGGCATTCACGAACGAAACGATCCATCGATCCACATTTAAAATAGGCCCGATCATGCAATCTACAACTGTCGGGATGTCATTTACCATAATGTTTACACTCGGGTTGATTCGATCTACCATTACCAACACTAGCTACTGAGGCAGCTCTCGAGCTCATAGGTGGTCTATCTCGATCCCGTATAGAATAACCTACAGTAGCCTTTGAACGGCTAAAATCATCTCAGAATTTCTTTAATGCCAACTGAAATGTTTTACTCGACAATCTTTTACATGAATCTCTAGCTTCAAATTCAGCTTTTCTTTTCTTTTTCCCGAGCTCTTCAGCTTTGCATGCTCACTCAACTAGTACTAAAAACTCTTTTATTTCAAGTATGCTAACTAACAGTTTAATGTCTTCGTTCAACCCATCTTTGAATCTTTTACACATTATAGCTTCGGTTGAAACACATTCTTGGGCATATCGACTAAGTCTTACAAATTTCCACTCATATTCTTTCATAGTCATGCGGCCCCGTTTGAATTCCAGAAATTCTTTTCGTTTCTGATCGATAAATCTCTGGCTAATGTATTTCTTATGAAACTCAGTCTAAAAGAACTCCCAGGTCACCCGTTCTTTCGGAACCACCGATACTAGTGTATTCCACCAGTGATATGCGGTGTCTCGTAGCAAGGATATGGCACATTTTAGATATTCATCAGAGGTACAAGATGGCTCATCAAACACACGGATAGTATTATCAAGCCAGAATTTAGCTCGCTCAGCATCATCATCATTACTGGCTCTGAATATGTAACATCTCGAAATAGGGCCTAAATGGAATAGTGGTTGCGAAACCACAAATCTGATATAGAAAAGTTTATTTCGAATAATTTTTATCATTTATTGAGTGATTAGATGCATGTGTTAGAGTATTGATAATAAATTTTATAGATTGCATGTTTAATTTGCCTATTAGGGCTTATTTGTAGAAGTTACTGTAACAGCTCGATTTAGGGCCTAAACGGAACGATGGTTTTATAACCACGAATTTGAAGTCAAAAAATTTATTCTGATTAAGTTTTAAGGTTTATTTATTGATTAAAATATTGTTTAAAAATATCGTTAAGTAATTTTACTGATAAAGTGCTTAATTGGACTTTTAGGACTAAATTGCAAAAGTTACAAAATATGTGTTCTAATTCATAAGTAATTTATTGAAATGGGGGTTTAAAGAGGAGGTCCTTAAATGGTAATTATACCATTATATTTCGTTTGGACAAAAATGGGCATGAATAGGACAAAATTTTAAAGAAAGGCCTTAAGGGCATTTTAGTCATTTGGTAATTAAAAGAAATAAAAAGGGAAAATAAAGCCAAAATTGACTCATCTTTTTCATGGAGGCCAAAATTAGCATGGGGGAAGCCATGGCTAGGGTTTTCAAGCTTTTCAAGCTCAATAGTAAGTCTGTTCTAGCCTCGTTTTTCAAGTTCCTTACGATTTTGGAATCCCGGTAACTTGATTAAGCTTATTCTAGCAATAATTTAAGCTAGGGTTCATATTTGGAAAAATACCCATAGGTGAAATGTGTTTATTTTGATGTTTTATGGTAGAATATGAAGGCTGAAATTATGTTAAACAACTTTTACTAAGCGATTTTAAGCAAAAATGAGTAAAACGGCTTAATCGATAAAAGTTGTTATTGTTCATAACTATGTATTAGAGTGAGAATTTGATGTTTCCATAGAAGGGAAAAATGATCAGCATGTCATAAAACATAAGAATAAGGGATGAAGTTTAATTCCCGAGCCTAGGGGCAAAAGTGTAAATATGCAAAAGTTTAGGGGCAAAATTGTAACTTTTCAAAAGTTTGAGTTAAGGACTGTTTTGAATATTAAATTAATTAAATAAGTAAAATATGATGTTTTAGATCCTGAAAAATGAGATTTGAATCTAGAATGGGAGAAAAATCAAAAATCGGGAAAGTTGGTAAAATGGTCGTTTTAGTATTGAGGTAAGTTCATATGTATAATAATCATTAATTTATGCATGTTTCAATGTAAAATTGATATATTTTCTATGATTGCTGAGGTGTTGAAAGTAAGTATAATTATGATGATTTAAATGTTCAATATTAATTCGACATGGAAATGAGAAAGTATGTCAGTTTGTATGTAAATAATACATTATCTTTATTATGTTTTTGTATTTCAGCATATTTTATGTATTGTAGCTGATTTTTGAAGCATAATTGACTATTGGAAGTATGGAATCAAGTATTAGAAAGAGAGAGAAATCCTGGTTGAACCTTCGGAAAGATTGGATGATACAGATGGTATGTAGCTAGGTCACATGTATGGTGGTGAGTGCACATCATGTGTACAAGAGAGCTACGAGACATTATGATGTAGCTAGGTCACGTGGGTAATACTATGTGTACACCATGTAGACAAGTGAGCTACGGGATATATGTAGCCAGGTCGCATGCGTGGTTCTAGGTGAAGGACACCATGTAGACAAGAGAGCTACGAGATAAACTGGCTAGGTCACATGGGTGGTACTAAGTGTTCACCATGTGTACAAGAGAGCCAAAATTATGTGTACAATCGAGCTAGGTCACATGAGTGGTGCTAAGTGAAGGCCACTATGTGTACAAGAGAGCTTCGAGGTGGGCTGTATGCGATACCATTGCGTATCTGTTATTATTTCGAAGCGTTCAATTGGGAAATTGATTAAATGAAATTGTGTATGACTTTGTGATGATAAGTGTAAGTATATACGTGTGAAACTTATGAGCAATATGCTCGATATGTGATTGGAAATTGGAAATATTGTTATGGGAAAGTGATGAATACAATTGAAGTGTGAAAGATCAAAATTGACAATAAAACTGTTCTGGATAGTTGCAGTGACGTGAATCTAAAAATTTACCAAAAATAGTATAAATTGAATCAAAGACTGAATGAGATATAAAATTAGAGCTTAATGAGGCTATTTTCATATAATAGAAACAGAGCAAGAAAAGGAATTCTATATTATGATATATTTAAGTTTTTGAGAGACTAGTTCAGAATGAGTACGTAATCCCCTGTTCTGACTTGGAAAAGTCATTAAAAATTGTAAAAAAATAATTAGGGATATAATTTATATGCTTGAAATCCTTAATGAGTATAGTTTCAAATGAAATGAACGGGAACATCCTTTGAATTCTGTACGAGGAGAAAATTGATTTGTAGTGAAGAGTGGTCAGAACAGTTAAGCAGTGAAACAGAGGTAACTTCAATGAATAAACTGTACTAATTGGCTAGACCAAAAATTTTGAAAATTTTATGGTAAGAATATATGTGAATTTAGTTTCAAGGGAAATTAACAGTTTGTAATTTGGAGTTCTGTAGCTCCAGAAATAAATAATTTAGTTTCTGGTACTCTACTAGATAGCTTATTTTGAACCTGTTTATGATTGTAATAGTGAAAGTATGTGTGTTTGTGATGGTAATATTCCGGGAACATATTGTGACTTTGTTTAAAGTATGATAATGTATTGTTTATTAATATTTACATACTTACTTACTAAGCTATAATGCTTACTCCCTTCCTTTCCTTTTTCCTATAGTGTCCAGATGTTAGCTTGAGTTGGAGGTCACCGGAGGTTAAATCACACTATCAAACTATTGATCGATATATAAAGGTTTTAAAGTATTTTAAGTCTTTGGCATGTATGGAGACTCGTTTAATTGTTATTAAGTTGTTAGGAATTGGCTTAAAATACTGACATATGTTATTTGAAGGTCTCTATTGTATAAAGCCATTTAATGTAGATAGTCTTGATTATGTTGTTAATTAAATGATGCAATTTATGAATGTGCATGCTTGCCTATGTGTATGGTTGAATTAAAGCATGATATGGGCCTTGTAAGCTCTTATTAAGGGACAGCTTGAATGTGTTTGATAAAGTTTTAAATTAGAGTGAAATTATGAATCGGTTTTTATACGATTATTAGTGATTAAGTCCGGTAATGCCTCGTATCCTGTTCTGGCGTCAAACACGGGTAAGGGGTGTTACAGAATACTTCAGCCCCGTGTTTTTTGATTTTATCAACAGGGGGCTTATGTAAACTCAACGAATCAATCACTTGAGGTATAACAGGTATCGAAAAAGGATTAAACAGGGGTAGAGGCTGTTGTGCAGCAGGATTTGTCCGGATATACTGAGTAAACCAGTCATTCATCATTTGGTAAAAGGCTTGTTTAGCCTCTCCCTCTTAGTTACTCAAAGTCGATCGAGAATCAACCGGTTCAATCCCTTGCGCAGGAGCAGGCGCTATACTCTTGAAATCATCAGCTACGACTCTATCGAGATCCATTTACTATACGAAAACACATTTTCAAATGTCAAAAGTCATCACACTATCGCAGTATATAATATGGCAAGTATAACTAGACTCACACGCGCTACGTTAGTCCTAGAATCGACTAAACCGTAGCTCTAATACCAATCAAATGTAACACCCCTAACCCGTATAGTCGGATTAGGGTTACGAGGCATTATCGAACATAAGCATATATCATCACAATCATGGTATCCGACTACCTAAATTAAAACCAAGCATATTTCATTTCATATATGGTACTAAGCACCTATTTTACAACCTTCAATTGAACATATTTATTTCATTAAATAATTTGCTAATGCACATTTTATAAGAAAAAATATACTTATGTACATTCGAATTATAAAATCAAATAATACATATCATATGGCTCATAAAACATTCATACATGAGACATTTTTAAACATTACCAATTGGTCAAATATAAACATGTACATTACTAATTCATGAGAAATCCACTATAATATCCTTAATCATTTTCGAACATCAAAGACATTTCATAGCACCTAATCCGTATACTCAATAACCATACCAGACCATATACCTAGTTATTTTAATTCATCACAAGACTATGTGCATAAGACCATAATAATTTAAACTCTTTTAAGCACAAATAACAACTAAAAGTACACCCATTTCACATGCCAAATTACCATATTAAAATACATACACATAACCAATAAATTAACTACTTATTCAGTCATATAAGATATCTTCAATACATTATATTTATATAATTATGCCATATACCATACCACATTTTTTTACAAGCCAAAAATGCTCATACACATTATTCATTATTTCTAACCAAATCACCAATGCTGGCATACTAATACAAACCGACTCAAGATAACCATATTCTTTAATCAAACTATCAAGTATATCTTCGTATACACATGACCGATACAACATATTCGACATTAACATTTAACTAAACACTTGATTACATGATTTAAACCATCATTGCGGAATCACAAAGTTGATTATAATCATCTCATATATTTCCATCACATAACCGAATACGCAAGCACATTATAAACAATTACCAAACCAATTCATGTTACAAATTATACATCTCAACAATAAGTCATTAACAATCACAACCCAAATCACATTTATCATCCATATATCAAGCTTACCAAAATAAGTCATTTAAAAGATTTTCATATCATTCACAAGAAGGACATATAATCAAAACATCATACATACATGCCATGAGACATAATCACCAAAATAACTTATACCATAATCAAATATACTTGAACTTAAGCATTATGATCAAGCCATATTCGCATGGCTCAATATATATACAATTTCAAAACCAAACATACTAATATATCAAGCCTATACATGCCATATGTTCAAAGTTTCAAACTTATAAAAATATCGAAAACAATTGATAGTGTGATAGACTTTGCCGACGATCCCCGAGCTCGTAACTTGATTCCAAAATCAATAAAACAGAGGCAAACATACACACATTAAGTCATCATAGCTTAGTAAGTCATAAGCAAATAAATAACTCAATGACAATATCAACTCAATTTAACTAATCAATTTATGCTTTCATAATCACATTTAATTTCAAGCTCACAATTTCATATGTAACATATACTTTTATATATAAATTTTACCTCGGCCAAATATACATGTATCTATTATCAAAGTAACATTCAATTTCAAAACCATAGTACTATTACATAACCGAATATACACACTCATAAGCATAAACTCTTGAATCAAATTTAATATCTCATACTTATACATATCATGTGGCCAAATATACTTCACAAATACACATATATATTTACATTAGCATAATGTATAATTTGCATCACATTTCAAATAACCAACTTAACTTATTTTCAAATAAGTAATCAATTATTTCATACCTGATCACTTAGCTCGATTTACACATTCGATCACAACTTATCATTACCCATTGAACCATTCAGAATTGAATAGGATACTCGGATAGACACATATATCGTACAATGCCAACGTCCCAGACGTGGTCTTACATGCTACCTCATATCGATGCCACTGTCCCAAACAGGGTCTTACACGAATCAAATACGATGTTGATGTCCCAGACATGGTCTTACACGTAATCACATATCGATGCCAACGTCCCAGATATGGTCTTACTTGAGAAAACATATCGAAAATACTATGTCATGACATACGTATCCTAACTATTCCTAAAGTTCGTACGGGGCTTTCGGACGTCATAACTCGATCAAATCGAAATCGTACACATAGATTCAAAGCTTATACATATTCAGCTTTCACATATATACTATCACATTATACATTTCAGCATATATAGTTCATATTTAATCAAATAAATAACATCTATTTGCTATAAACTTACCTCGGACAATGATAATCGGAACGGGATGACTAATCGACAACTTTAGTTTTTCCCCCGATCCAAATCCAATTTCTTTGGTTCTTGATCTAAAAATATTCAAATTAAACTCATTCAAACATAATTTCATTCAATTTATTCCAAAAACACATGAATAGGAAAATTACCATTTTACCCCTAACATTTAACACTTTTTACAATTTAGTCCAAATTGCACAAAACACAAAACATGAAAACTTTGCACACACCATGCTTAGGCCGAATGGTACCCATGTTCATACAAGTCCATATATTTCATTTATTTCACATTTTAGTCCCTCAATTTATTATTTTTGCAATTTAGCCCTAATTACTCAAAATCATCAAAAATTCCAATACAAAACATATTAATCCAAAGCATATCTTTCATAATTCATCAACTAACATCACAAAGCTCAAATTCATCAATGGCATAACTCAAAATATTCATCAAAATCAGAAATTCAAACAAAGGCATTGTACATCACACTGCAACGATCTCAAAAACGTAAAAGTTATCAAAAACCGAGCTAGTTACATACCTTAATCAAGCTTAGATTTAGCCGAACCCTTAAAGGTTTTGTTTTTATTTATTTATTTTGATATTCGGTCAACACCAAAAGATGAACATAATGGCTTTTAATTATGTTTTATTATAACATATATTAACTTATTAACCAATTTACGTATTTAACCTTAATGATTTAATAACCAAACTATATATTGCATGTCATTACTGTCCATTCATATAATCAATGGCCTAATTGCAACATAAGTACTTCATGCAACAAAGACAACATCAATTCGGCCCTTTCACATTTAACCATCAAAATTTTATTTTACGCGATTAAGCCCTTTTTATTAAATCAGCACTCAAATGAAAAAATTTAAACACGATAAATTCACAGATAATAAACACAGAAAATAATTTTAAAATATTTTTCTGACTCGGATTCGTTGTCCCTAAACCACCGTTCTGAATAAGTCTAAATCAGGTTGTTACATGAGAAGCTTGCAATCCTTAATATGATGTCCTTTCTTATTGCAATTATAATAATTGAGAGATTCTTTCTTCTTGTCTTGCACGTCCTTGGTCTCGGATGTGGCCTTTTGCTTACCATTTCGAGAGTTTTTAGACTCGCTCACATAGTTCACTTTAGAACTTTTAGGAAGATGCACTGCATCACGCTTTCAAGTTTCCTCTTCAATATGCAAATGCCTAAGTATTTTCTCCACAATGAAGTCCTCTGCCATATGCAGAAGTTTCTTTCGATAATTGTTCCAAGACAAGGGCAACTTTGAGATGATAGCCCTGACTTGTAACAATTTCAGAATAAAAACTTTCAAGTCACGAAGCTTGCTTACAAGGACTTGTAATTCATGGACTTGATCCATGATCGGGATACTATCGAGCACTTTGAATTCAAAAAACTTCATTATTAAAAATTTATCAGTACCTTGTCTCTCGGTGTTGTATTTCTCTTCAAAAGCTTTCCATATTTCCACCGGGGATTGCATCGACATGTTAAGATCATACAATCGATTAGATAAGGTGTTGTAGGAATTCCTTAATTCTTACTTTAATTTTTGAAAATAGGATTGATTGTAATGATTTTTATGAGCACCATAGACCCTCTATTTATATGCACTCAATAGATACTATTTCAAGGAGTCACAACCTTTCATGTTGACATACTTTTTAGAAGAAATATGTCCCATAGAAATGTATCCATTGAATGATAACTAATCACTTTCTAAATTTGAATAAGTGCTCATCAATAATTAAATTTGCAATTTACAAATTCCAACACTTAGTGGTGAGTGCATTCACGCTAATAAGCGAGTGGTTGATAGAAGATGAAGCATACAGATAGAGACCAATCGAGCGATGCAAGGTGGAGAGTCATCTACAAGTATCTTTCAAGTGACTTCTAGTTATGCCATGTATCCAAAAAGTGCAGGGTGTGTTTAAAATGATGCATTTAAGCATTCGAACATTTAGTGGAAATATGGCGTTGTATTAATAAATTGGGAAGGTCAGGATGGAGAATAAGAGCTAGGGAAGTAAAATTGGGAAAGTGAAAAGTGAAATCCAAGTTTAAATAAAGAAGATGCGCAAGCACTGTTGGAACTGATTAAACACTTTGATACCAACCCTTAAATAAGATCTGAAAAACAAAATAGAATAATTTACCCCTTAAATGGAGTACGGTCTGTTCTGACTCCAAGCAAGAAATTAAAATTTTAAATGAGAAATACCGACAAATTTTTCATTCTAAGCTCACACATGAAATTTATGTGTACCGACAGGTTGAGAGACATCCTATAAGGTTTCCATTTTAACAGCTGTAGTAATATAATAATCCTTTTATATTTTATTAAAACAATAAACAGTAATCCATCCAATTACTACAAAAAATTACACACGAAAAAGAAGAAAAATAAAAAATTTTATAAACTTTACATTCGTTTTACGGAGTAAGCTATTATAATTGCTGCTTTTAAGGATGAGCAAAGAAGGATGGCCGTACAAAAATTGGCCCTCTCGAATATCCG
Organism: Gossypium hirsutum; assembly: GCF_007990345.1. Classification (NCBI taxonomy): domain Eukaryota; kingdom Viridiplantae; phylum Streptophyta; class Magnoliopsida; order Malvales; family Malvaceae; genus Gossypium; species Gossypium hirsutum. Next base: position 21,682,910 of record NC_053429.1, read on the forward strand.
GATCCAACTCTGGATACTAAAATGCCCAGGTCGACCCGATTTTAGAAATTCCAAAGAAAAGATTCTGGAACTAAAATCCCATCCAAATAATCCTCTTCGTACCCGATGCTGGGCAACGATGATCCGAGAAAAGCACTTGAGAAATCCTCAAATCCAGGGAATAGCAACCCATAATCCGATTCATAATTACCCGAACCGATTGTCAAAAGATCCAGAAACGACCCGTCCATAGGCAACTCACTATCTAACTGAACAGTCCCGTCCGAAACCGACGGTGATGGGGACTCCGTTTGGAACCCAGAGTTGGATTGCTCGGATTGGATCCTGGGAGGCTCCGAGTTCGCAAACTGTGCTGCAGCGGCTTGAATTTGGGGCGGCGTTAAAGACCTAGCTCCAGCTATCTCGGGAGGGTTATCAGGGAAGTTGAATTTGGCAGAGAGGCCGCGTAAGCAAAAAAGAGCGGCGTCGAAAGCACGCGCTGCTTTCTCGGCTGAGTCATAAGATCCCAGCCAAATCCTTTCCCTGCTGTTGGGTAGTCTGATTTCGGACACCCATTTCCCCCATTTTCGCTTTCGGACACCCTTGAACCGTGAATCGCTTCGCTCCACTGCTGGTTTTTCACTTATGTGTTTCACCATCTTCGAGTGCTATATGGCTGAAGTCTTGATTTCTTTGTTTTTGTTTTGTTCCTTGCAGAGGATTTGGTTATTGTTGTTGTTGTTGTTTGAGATTGAGAAGTAGACGAATTTGCGGCTCTGTTATATATAGCATATGGGGGAAGCCATCCTCTGACTCTGAGTGATGAGTCAAAGTTAAAGAGACGCGTCGATTGGAATTTGGAAGCCGCAAAGAGCTTCACTATGCTGATGTGGCGTCTTACGGATGTCCAAAAGTTCTACGCGGGGATGAAATTTCCACCATGTGCCTCTTTTATTGCTCGTGCCAATATTCTACATCTAGAGACTAATTTAATTGTTAAGAATAATTTATTGGGACTTTAAAAACTATAAACATATTGCTGCACTGGATACGCATCGAATGCATGCGCTAGTCTCCTCACTCAGCTCTACAATTAACTTTTACATTAGAATTGCCAGAAAAGGAAAATGAAATTATTTTGAAGAAGAAAACTTTTTAAAAATATAAAATATCAACAACATGGTATGTATGTTTATTTGGCATTACTTTTATATTTAACCACATTTAGACCATCACAACAACAAAAATAATTATAATAGTAAATTTAAGAAATTAGAAATCATGAAATGCTATGTCCAATTTATGTTACTTGTGGGTATCTCTTAAGATTTATTATGTGTTTAAATTTTATATATTTATTATTTTATAAAAAAGAAATACATTTTTAATTATTTTTCTACTGACTTGATATTCAATTAAAGTGTAATTAATACTAACTTAATCAATAATTTGAATATAATATAAATAAGTTAGATTTAAATTAAATGAAATATTAAAACAAGGATAATTATTTACTATATAGCCGGTGGAATAAGTGGAATTAAGATTTTATCATATGTTTTTAAGTTGTATTTAAAATATTTAAAAATATATAAATAAGATATGTGACAAAATCTCAACTTCACTTATGGAATAAAAATTTCCACCACTTATATACCAAATAATTACCCTAAAAACAAATAATGGATGTAAAGTAATCCTACTCCTAACATTATAAAGTATGACCGGATTAATAATTGAACTTAAATTATAATTAGATTAGAATAATTCTAGGCATGATTTGCATATATTGACTTAATCTAACATAAAATTTAAAAGGTAAACTACACATATAGTCCCCCAACTATAAAAAACTTTCATTTTAGGCATTCAAGATAAAAAAAATTTGCAATTTAAATATTCATGTTACATAGTTTAGTCATTTTGATCACTCCCGTTAAAATCACAAATAGCAAGATGACCTAGCAGTTAAAAATGGTATAATAACAAATTTAACTCTCAACTTTTACATATTATGTCAATTTAGTCATAATTTTAAAAAGTAACTCTCAAAATTAACAAATGTTCTCAATTTAATCCTAATTTTAAAAAATTAAAGAAATATATAAAAACACAAATATTTTATTTATTTTTATTCAATCCAATTTTTTTTTTAAATATTGAAAACTAATATATCAAAACCATCCCGTGAATTTGATTCAGGTCTATTTGATTATCTTTAATACAAATTCAGAATTTTAAAAATCATAATCTTCACCTACTTTACAATACAAATTCTAACTGAAGCCTTCACTTACCCAACCAACTATAAAGAATGAGAAACCATCCAAATGCCAAGTATGGATGACATCTAAGCCATTCTTCAACACTAGCTCTATCCACCCATTATGGATCCCTGATGCTACGGATACTCCATTCACTGCTTCAACCTTTGAAGAATTTGTGGGAATTTGTGCAGCAAGTAAACACCATTCCTTCCATTGGTGAAGGCATCAGCTAGCTTTAATAAAGTTTTCGGTGGAACATAAGATATATTGTTGACAGTGTAACGAGGTTGGCCATCGATCTCTGCAACCGAGCTTTGGAGAATAAAGGATTGCGATAATAATTTTGGTTTGGGGGAGAGGTAGAGGGATGGGGTGAAGTGAGGTGGGGAGAGTTTTTATTTTATTTTATTTAATATAAATATAAAATAATAATTTTTATTTAATATTAATATGAATATAAAATTTAATTTATTATTATATATTTTTTAAAACATTTATATATATCTTTAAATTTTTTAGAATTAGAATTTAATTGAAAACATTTGTAAATTCAGAGAGTTATTTCTTTTTTTAAAAAAAATTATGACTAAATAGATATAATATATTAAAGTTGAGGGTTAAATTTATATGATACTGGTTTTTTCACTATTATGTCAGCTTATCATTTGGAATTTTAACGAGAGTGACTAAAATGATCAAACTATATAATGTAAGTGCTTAAATTTTAAACTTTTAATTTCGAATGCCTAAAATAAAAAACTTTTGATAGTTGGGTGATTGTTTATGTAGTTTACCTAAATTTAAATTGAGAATTCATACATAATTTACAAAGAATTAGACTCACACTTTTAGATTATAAAATTCTCAAAGCCAGGTTAAAAATCTTATTTTAGTTAGTATCAATATCATTATTAGTATAAAAATATATAAATTTGAACTCCCTTAAATGTGTTTACTTTTTTATTTGAAACTTAGGAAGGGATTATAAGTAATTATTAAGATTATATTAAAAAAAATTCAAAGCCTTAAACGTATTAGTGTTTTTGAGCTAATATGCTGTTTGAAAATTTTGAAATTCTTTGTCCTAAGCTCGTTTAAATTGGGTTTAGAGCAGCTCATATTATCCAAGTTTCTGTTTTGAAAATAATAATTTTTTATATTTTATAATTAAATTGAAGTGAGGTTAAAATTAAATCTATTGATACCTGATATTAGAATAAGTGTCGGAGGCATTTCAGCAGTAGACTGTATGAGGAGACAAAAGAGTGACATCATCCTAAGCGTCAGGTTGGCATAAGTAGGCAAATATCGTCCGGCTCCCAACTACCGCGCATGCCATCTGGCAATGGATATGTGTTTCCTGGCCACACCCGCTCATACTTCACGTCATGCATGATATAAATATTTCGACTGACGAGACGTTGTTCAACTTATCAGTCAAATTTTACCTTTGACTTTTCTTTTTGATGAATCTTTCTAGAATCTATTTTGGGTGAATGTATCCTACTGATACAGGATCTAATTCTAATATAAAAATATATTTATATTAATTTTTCTATTATTAAATAAATTAATTAAAATTTTATACTATTAAATAATTAAATTAAATTAAATTAGAATTGAATTAAGATTCACAGTTTAAAAAAAATTATTTTTTATGTAACAGAGTTAATATTTTTAAAATTTATATGGTTACACAAATAAAATTCTTTTATTTAGAAATGAAATATTTTTTTATTTTTTATATAATAAATGTTAACTATGTTATAATTTAAACTTGTTTATTTTATTGTAATATAGATACTAAATTAATCTAAAAAGACTAATTTTATCAATTCCTAATACGAAGATTTCCTAAATATTATAACCATTTATTTTGTCTTTCCCCCTTCCTTTTTTTTTTGTTTGGTAATATATATAAATAACAAAGTTGTTCTACTAAACATGGTCATTCATGTTGGAAAAATATAGATTTTTAGAAATTTTGAGGCATATTTTCGATTAGTAAAGATAGAGATTTGAATTATAAAATTATGGTTTTATATTCTAACCCATGAGACCTTTATAATTGTAACACCCCTAACCCGTATCCAACACCGGGACAGGGCTCGAGGCATTACCGGAACTTTACACTTTCATTATACTAACTCAAGTCACAAAATTTCATTTAAATTTAAAACTTTTCAATCATGAACATCTCGTCTCTTGTATAGGACTTCGAGACCTACAACATATCGGAAGGTAATGCGGGACAAATACGGGCACGTTCGATTAACCTTGGGCTTCTCAGAAAATTTTTCTTAACATAAAGGGACATATGCCAGTGTAGATTGGGCCGTGTGGACTCACACGCCCGTGTATCTTGAGGCACGCCCATGCCTTTCAACCGTAGGCAACACTGACTTATCAACACGGCCATGGAACACGTTCGTGCTGCCTGCCCGTAGACGAAACTGTCATTTTAACACGGCCATGATGCACGCCCGTGTGGCCTACTCGTGTACAAATTTGAGCTAAAATTTTAAGTGCAAGGGACACACGGCCATAGCACAAGCCCATAGGAAGGAACCGTGTGTCACGCACGGCCTAGACATACACCCATGTGTCCAACCATGTGGACTTTATTAGGCTATTTTCCAAGCCTTTAGACACCCCTTTTTGCTACTTGTGTTTAGTGGTTACCAAGTTTGAGAGAAAACATAATTTTACGCTTATAAATAACCTTAATGAAAATAGTTGTATGGAAACCTCATATCATTAGTTTCATACATAAATGGTTATTTCCTCTTTAGTATCATGGGTTCCCGTGTTACATTAAACCATCCGAAATTGGCTCATTCATGTGACTCATTGCCAATTGATAGCAAACCATCATTAGTAATTAAAACCATGCATAAAATGGTAGGTCATAGCCTACTTAATTTAAGCCAATTTTCATGGCCATATACAAAGAGATAAACATATTTCTATATGCCTTTACTTGGCAAATCAAATGACACATATAATAAAATAATCAAAAATACTATACATGCCATTTAACAAAATAAACAGAGTCTTTATACCAAAGCTTGTTTAGTTGATAGTGTGTTGACTCTCCAATTGTCCTCCAATCCTTTCGAGTCCTCGAGCTCTGTGAAACAGAGAAAAAGAGAGGGGTAAGCATTTACATGCTTAGTAAGCTCGAATAACCAGAAAGTAAACTTACTGAGTAATTAGCATACATCCATACTTAATTCATTAAATCATCCATTATGAAATGATTTCCTATCACATGCACTCAATCAATGAGTTAGTCACATAATCATGTAATTTAACTAGATGAGCTCATCATTCAACATTTCATTCATATATATATCCCATGTTAATCTCGTTGAGTTTCTAGGAAATCTCAATGGAATACCCATTATCCGTCAATTCTTACGAATGATCATTTCACATATATGCAGTCCCGTGAACCTCACATCATATGGCGGGATTACTAGTCCAGGCTAAATCCCTCATTATATGAACTCGTAAGGTGATGTCGGGATTACCAGTCCAGGCTAAATCCTTTATAGCGACAAACACCCTTAATGAGTTCGGATCTGAATTACCAGTCCAGGCTAAATCCAATGCACATATATTTTTCGGGAGGCTCGATCATTCAAGGAACACCCGTCCAGGCTAGATTCCTTTCCATATTTGAGATCACGGATTACTCGTCCGGGCTAAATCCTTACTGCAACACATGCAGGATCTCAATTCACATGTAAAACATGGTTTATCCATCGAATTCCCTTTTTAACCTCAACCGAGACAGTTATCAACAAGTCATTACCAAAGGTGCATTTCATGCATTTTCATACCATCAATAAACGCAAATATCATGCATTCATAAATCATACAATTATGTATATTATGGGTTTACTTTAAGTTATCCGAACTTACCTAGTATTCTTTTCGGGATTGTATTTCGGTTATTCCAAAACCTTGCGTTTACCACGATTGACCTCCGGAATTTGTTCTTCGGGGTCTATAAAAGCAAAATTAACTCATTAATACACTACATTATGCATTTCAAGTTTAATATCTACCCCGGTCCAAATGACTGTTTTGCCCCTAACCTTTCACATTTTTATGATTTAGTCCCTAGGCTCGGATAATGAAACACATGCACTTTCTATGTTACCCAAGCCTAGCCGAACACTTTTCCTTCTTATGGTAGCCCATATTATCCATTATTTTCTCATTTCTACCACGCATTTACATCTTTTGCAAAATAGTCCTTATAAGGGTTTCTCATGAAAATTAACTAGAAAAAGATGTTTAACACACTTTAATCTTTCATATTCCTCCATAGTCCATCAAAACACAATCAACTCATGCATGGGTAAATTTTTAAACATGAACCCTAGCATGAAATATGGGTAGAAATGGAGATATCAAGCTGCCGGGATTTCAAAAATACAAAGAACATGAAAAACGGGGCTCGGAAGCACTTACTATTGAGCTTGAAAATTGAAGAAACCCTAGGTATGGTGTCTTCCAAATTTCGGCAGTTATGGGAAGAAGATGAGCATATTTTTGCTCCATTTTCTCTTTTTATTTCATTAAAATGCTTAATGACCAAAATACCCTTATGCCCCTTCTTTAAAATTTCATCCATGCAAGCCCATTTTTGTCCAAAAATTTAGCATTTGGGAAAATTGCTCCCCAAGACCTTCTAATTCATAATCTAAAGCAATTTCATACAACTTTCTTCTAGAAACCAAGTTTTGCAATTTATTCAATTTAGTCCCTAATTTCCAATTGGACATCTTATACTTAGAATTTCTTCATGAAACTTTAACAAATGCATATACTCATATTCTAGGCCTCATAATAACCATAAAATAAATATTTTGATGTCAAATTTGTGGTCCCAAAACTACTATTCCGACTAGGCCCTATTTCGAGATGTTATATTTCTCCCCCCTTAGGGACTTTCTTCCTCGAAAGTCTTACCAGAAAACAGATTCGGATATTAGTTTCTCATAGTTTCTTCCGAATCCCATGTATCTTCTTCAACACCATGTCGATGCCATAAAACTTTTACAAGAGCCACATCTTTATTTCTCAACTGTTTAACTTCGCGAGCCAATATCTTAATCGGTTTCTCTCCATAGGTCATGTCCGGTCGAATTTCAATCTCAGTCGGTGAAATTACATGAGAGGGGTCTGATTGGTATCTCCTTAACATGGATACATGGAACACATCATGAATCTTTTCCAGTTCGGGTGGCAACGCCAAACGATAGGCTAACGGTTCAATTCTTTCGGTAATCTCGTACGGTCCGATAAATCGTGGACTCAGTTTACCTTTTCGACCAAATCTCAATACCTTTTTCCATGGAGATACTTTCAAAAATACTGTATCCCCAACTTGGAATTTAATTTCCTTTCTTTTCAGATCAGCATAAGACTTTTGCCTATCTGATGCCGCTTTTAGTCAATCTCGTATCACTTTAACTTTTTCTTCGGTTTCTTTAATCAGATCAACTCAATGAATCCGATTTTCCTTGAGTTCTGTCTAGTACAATGGAGTTCGACACTTCCTACCATACAAGGCTTCATAAGGTGCCATCATTAAACTTGTTTGGAAACTATTATTGTAGGTAAATTCTATCAATGGCATGTATTTTTCCCAACTACCCTGAAATTCAAGGATGCAACATCGTAACATGTCCTCGAGAATCTGAATCATCCGCTCAAACTGACCATCGGTCTGAGGGTGAAAAGCTGTACTAAAGCTCAATTTTGTACCCAAGGCTTCTTGTAACTTCTTCTAGAATCTCGAAGTGAACCTCGGGTCTCTGTCCGAAATAATCGACAGTGGTACTCCATGCAATCTTACTATCTTAGAAATGTACAAATCGACCAATCTATCAAGGGAATAATCCATTCTTACCGGGATGAAATGAGCCGACTTTTTCAATTTGTCCACTATGACCTATATAGCATCTTTCTTTTTCGGAGTCTTAGGTAGTCCTGTCACAAAGTCCATGGTAATTCTACCCCACTTCCGTTCGGGGACCATTATAGGCTGTAACATACCTGAAGGCACTTGATGTTCAGTTTTAACTTGCTGACATATTAGGCATTTCGATACAAATTCAGAAACATCTCTTTTAGTCATTGTACATCTTGGTACTTCCCGGGTGAACAGAAAAACGACTGTTATATGCTTCTTGCAAAATCTTCTGAATAAGTTCAATGTCTTTGGATGCACAAACACTATCTTTAAACATCAAACATCCATCAGGACTAATTCAAAAATCGGACTCAATCCCAAACTCACATTGAGCCCTTTTTGCTTGCAAGTCATCATTATTTAACTGAGCATCATGAATATCCTGCAGAAATGTAGGCCTAGCCTCTAGCTCGGCCAAAACTGAACCGTCATCAAGCAAGGTCAAACGAGCATCCCTAGCTCTCAAGACATACAAGGATCTTCTACTCAGCACATCGGCAACCACATTAGCCTTTCTCAGGTGATAGTCGATAACCAGATCATAATCCTTAATTAATTCTAACCATCTTCGTTGTCTCAAATTTAATTCTTTCTGAGTCATCAAGTATTTCAAACTCTTGTGGTCTATGAATATACGACAAGTCTCACCATACAAATAATACCTCCAAATTTTTAAGGATGCAGCAAGCTCTAGGTCGTGGGTTGGATAATTCTTCTCGTGAGGCTTCAATTACCGTGAAGCATAGGCTATCACCTTGCCATCTTGCATAAGCACACAGCCCAATCCATTTAAGGATGCATCACTATAGACCACAAATTCTTTTCCTGGTTTAGGTAGCACTAAAACAGGAGCTTCATTCAGCAATGTCTTTAACTTCTCAAAACTTTACTGATACTTCTCTATCCATTCAAACTTAACATCTTTTGGTAACAACTTCATCATCGGAGTCGTTATTATGGAAAATCCTTTTACAAACCTTTGATAGTAACCGGCTAATCCCAAAAAGCTTCTAACCTCGGTTACATTCTTAGGCAATTTCCATTCAACAATTGTAGAAATCTTACTTGGATCAACTGGGACGCCTTCACCCGAAACTATATGACCCAAAAATCCAACTTCCCGGAGCCAAAACTCACTCTTGCTAAACTTAGCATACAGTTGCTTTTCCCGCAAGGTCTGCAACACAATTCTCAGATGCTTCACATGCTCTATCTCATCTTTAGAGTAAATCAAAATGTCGTCAATAAACACAATGACAAACTTATCTAAATATGGCCGAAAGATCCTATTCATTAGATCCATAAACACAGCTGGTGCATTCGTCAGCCTAAACGGCATGACAAGAAATTCATAATGGCCATACCTCGTTCTAAAAGCTGTCTTGGGTACATCTGAGTCTTTAACTCGCAGCTGATAATAACCAGACCTCAAGTCTACCTTGGAAAATACAGTGGCTGCTCTCAACTGGTCAAACAAATCATCGATCCTTGGCAAAGGATACTTATTTTTAATAGTCACCTTGTTCAGTTGCCGATAATCGATACATAACATTATCGAACCATCTTTCTTCTTTACAAACAACACGGGGGCACCCCAAGGTGAAAAACTTGGCCTAGCGAATCCTTTGTCCGTCAGCTCTTGCAACTGTGCTTTTAACTCCTTCAGCTCAGTAGGTGCCATTTTGTACGAGGCAATAGAAATGGGAGTCGTCCCTGGCACCAATTCAATACCAAACTCTATCTCCCTTTCAGGAGGTAATCCGGGTAACTTCTCCGGAAACACATCTGGGTACTCACATACTATCGGCACAGACTCAATCTTCAGCTCTGTTTCCTTAGTGTTCATTAAAAATGCAAGGTAGGCTTCATATCCTTTTCTCATATATCTCTCGGCAACCATTGCCATGATTACAATCGGCGGCAAACCCAATTCTCTTGATTCGACCTGTAGAATCTTACCATCCGGACATTTCAACTTAATATACTTACTACCACAGTTCACAATTACATCATGAAGGGCTAACCAATCCATACCAAGTATTACATCAAATTCATCAAATGGTAACAACATAAGGTTAGTCGGAAAATAATGACCTTGAATCGTCAAAGGACAATTCTTACAGACTTTATCAACTAGGACTGATCTACCTAGTAGGCTCGACACTCTAATAATGAATTCTATAGGTTCAACGGATATGTTCATAATGGACGCCAATCTCATGCAAAAAATGAATGTGTTGACCCCGGGTCGATTAAAGCTACAACACTTGAATTAAAAAGAGAGAAAGTACCTGTAATAACATCAGGAGTAGAGGCTTCCTCTCGAGTACGTATTGTATACGTTTTTGATGGGGCTCAAACATCTGGTTTTGTAGCATCTTTAGTCACGACTCTGCTGCCACTAGCGCTCCCAGGGTATCTCGGAGGCCTACCTCGTAGAATGGGAGCATTCAACTTCAGAGCTAATTCCTCATCTTTTTCAGCTCGTTCCAGGAAGTCTCTAAGAAAATGATCAAGAGACCTAAATCTGAAACATGCGTCGCTTTTCATTCGGCACTCTCCGAAATGAAATTTGTTGCAGCTCTTACACTTCAGTTTTTAATCATCTACACTCCCCACACTAGTCACCATCGGGGAGGAAAACTTTTGACCTCGTCGTTTAGAGCTTCTTGATCTACCCGAGTATCCCACTGACGAAGTGGAGTGTTCATGCAGGCTCCTGGCTTTCTTTGTGGAGAACGAGAGTGTTTTACCGCTAGACCTCTTGCTCGCAACTCGAGCCTCTCTCTTAGCTTGTTTTCTTTCATTATTAAGTTCTTCAGCCTTCTTGGCTCGATCGGCCAATGCGGCAAACTCTCGTATTTCCAAGATCCCAATCAACAACTTGATGTCCTCATTCAAACCTTTCTCGAAGTGTTTACAAATTTCTGATTCAGTTTGGATGCATTCAGTTGCATACTGACTTAGTCGTACAAACTCTCTCTTGTATTCCGCTACAGTCTTGTTACCTTGTTTGAGTTTCAGGAATTCCTTTTGCTTCGAGTCCAAAAACCGTTGGCTAATATATTTCTTCCTAAACTCTGATTGGAAGAAATCCCAAGTAATATTTTCCTTCGGCACTACCGAGGATACGGTTTTCCACCAATTGTATGTAGTGTCCTCCAAAAGGGACACAACACACTTCAAACACTCATCGGGTGTGCATGACAAATCATCTAGCACCCGCGTAGTGTTCTCGAGCCAGAACTCAGCTCTTTCAGCATCATCATCAACTTTCGCTCTGAATTCCTCAACCCCATACTTCCTAAGCTTATCTACCGGGGCTTTACCGATTCTCACCGGTGCCATACCTCGTGGCACATCCTCATCAGTTTGGTTAGGGGGTAGGGGAGGTCTCGGTATATTGGGGCGATTTCTTAGATAATCCCTAAACTATTCATCCATCATATCAAAGAAGGGAGCTCGGGCCTCTTCTCGGCCTTCTGACATCAGCCTTCTACTAGTACTAGATACAGCTCATTGTACGAAAGCTGGAGCATGGCTCTCGGCTCCCTCGGACTCATCTTGTGCTTGATTAGAAGATATTTACTATATTCAAAACAATTTAAACAATTAGGAGACGTCACACTATCAACACTTGAATAATGGCATGTATAGCTAACTTTAACATACTCTACGGTAGTCCTAGAACTGAATAAACCGTAGCTCTGATACCAATAAATGTAACACCCTTAACCCGTATCCAACACCAGGACAGGGCTCGAGGTATTATCGAAACTTTACACTTTCAGCATACTAACTCAGGTCACAAAATTTCATTTAAATTTAAAACTTTTCAATCATGAACATCTCGTCTCTTGTATAGGACTTCAAGACCTACAACATATCGGAAGGTAATGTGGGACAAAAAAATTTTCTAAACATAAAGGGACACACGCCCGTGTAGATTGGGCCATGTGGACTCACACGCCCGTGTATCTTAAGGCACGCCCATGCCCTTCAACTGTGGGCAACACTGACTTATCAACACGGCCATGGAACACGCCCATGCTGCCTGCCCATGGACGAAACTGTCATTTTAACACAACCATAATGCACGCCCGTGTGGCCTACCCGTGTACAACTTTGCGCTAAAATTTTAAGTGCAGGGGACACACGACCATAGAACACGCCCAAGGGAAGGAATCGTGTGTCACACACGGCCTAGACACACGCCCGTGTGTCCAACCATATGGACTTTATTAGGCTATTTTCCAAGCCTTTAGTCACCCCTTTCTACCACTTATGTTTAGTGGTTACCAAGTTTGAGAGAAAACATAATTTTACGCTTATAAATAACCTTAATGAAAATAGTTGTATAGAAACCTCATATCATTGGTTTCATACATAAATGGTTATTTCCTCTTTAGTATCATGGGTTCCCGTGTTACATTAATCCATCCGAAATTGGCTCATTCATGTGAATTATTGCCAATTGATAGCAACCCATCATTAGTAATTAAAACCATGCATAAAATGGTAGGTCATAGCCTACTTAATTTAAGCCAATTTTCATGGCCATATACAAAGAGATAAACATATTTCTATATGCCTTTACTTGGCAAATCAAATGACACATATAATAAAATAATCAAAAATACTATACATGCCATTTAACAAAATAAACAGAGTCTTTATACCAAAGTTTGTTTAGTTGATAGTATGTTGACTCTCCAATTGTCCTCCAATCCTTTCGAGTCCTTGAGCTCTGTGAGACAGGGAAAAAGAGAGGGGCAAGCATTTACATGCTTAGTATGCTCGAATAATCGGAAAGTAAACTTACCGAGTAGTTAGCATACATCCATACTTAATCCATTAAATCATCCATTATGAAATGATTTCCTATCACATGCATTCAATCAATGAGTTAGTCACATAATCATGTAATTTAACTAGATGAGCTCATCATTCAACATTTCATTCACATATATATATCCTACATTAATCTCGTTGAGTTTCTAGGAAATCTCGATAGAATACCCATTATTCTTCAATTCTTACGAATGACCATTTCATATATATGCACTCCCGCGAACCTCACATCATATGGCGGGATTACCAGTCCAGGCTAAATCCCCCATTATATGAACTCGTCAGGTGATGTCGGGATTACCAGTCCAGGCTAAATACTTTATAGCGACAAACACCCTTAATGAGTTCGGATCTGAATTACCAGTCCAGGCTAAATTTAGATCCAATTCAGATTACCCGTCCGGGCTAAATCCAATGCACATATATTCTTCGGGAGGCTCGATCATTCAAGGAACACCCATCCGGGTTAGATTCCTTTCTATATTTGAGATCACAGATTACCCGTCTAGGCTAAATCCTTACTGCAACACATGCAGGATCTCAATTCACATGTAAAACATGGTTTATCCATAGAATTCCCTTTTTAACCTCAACCGAGACAGTTATCAACAAGTCATTACCAAAGGTGCATTTCATGCATTTTCATACCATCAATAAACGCAAATATCATGCATTCATAAATCATACAATTATGTATATTATGGGTTTACTTTAAGTTATCCGAACTTACCTAGTATTCTTTTCGGGATTGTATTTCGGTTATTCCAAAACCTTGCGTTTACCACGATTGACCTTCGGAATTTGTTCCTCGGGGTCTATAAAAGCAAAATTAACTCATTAATACACTACATTATGCATTTCAAGTTTAATATCTACCCCGGTCCAAATGACTGTTTTGCCCCTAACCTTTCACATTTTTACGATTTAGTCCCTAGGCTCGGATAATGAAACACATGCACTTTCTATGTTACCCGAGCCTAGCCGAACACTTTCCTTCTTATGGTAGCCCATATTATCCATTATTTTCTCATTTCTACCACGCATTTACATCTTTTGCAAAATAGTCCTTATAAGGGTTTCTCATGAAAATTAACTAGAAAAAGATGTTTAACACACTTTAATCTTTCATATTCCTCCATAGTCCATCAAAACACAATCAACTCATGCATGGGTAAATTTTTAAACATGAACCCTAGCATGAAATATGGGTAGAAATGGAGATATCAAGCTGCCGGGATTTCAAAAATACAAAGAACATGAAAAACGGGGCTCGGAAGCATTACTATTGAGCTTGAAAATTGAAGAAACCCTAGGTATGGTGTCTTCCAAATTTCGGCAGTTATGGGAAGAAGATGAGCATATTTTTTCTCCATTTTTCTCTTTTTATTTCATTAAAATGCTTAATGACCAAAATGCCCTTATGCCCTTTCTTTAAAATTTCATCCATGCAAGCCCATTTTTGTCCAAAATTTAGAATTTGGGAAAATTCTCTCCAAGACCTTTTAATTCATAATCTAAAGCAATTTCATACAAATTTCTTCTAGAAACCAAGTTTTGCAATTTATTCAATTTAGTCCCTAATTTCTAATTGGACATCTTATACTTAGAATTTCTTCATGAAACTTTAACAAATGCATATACTCATATTCTAAGCCTCATAATAACCATAAAATAAATATTTTGATGTCAAATTTATGGTCTCGAAACCACTATTCTGACTAGGCCCTATTTCGGGATGTTACAATAATAGTATTTCATATGCTCAAAATGGTTGAGTGATGAATAATAAATTGATGCTCAAAGTAAGACACTTGTGAGTTATGTTAACGAAAATGGAAAGCTTAGCCCCACATTAGTTAGATATCAAGCGTGGAACATCTTTATATATATGAACCAACTTGGTGCTTATTGAATGACTAAACTTATACTCTCCTTTGCATGCAAGGTGACGTGCAAATCCAAACTCATCGGGCCGATTAGGCCCTTCTAGACTTGTGAATATTTTAGTTTTACCCCATTACGTAATTTTATTTTCCTTAAAGCTCAATAGAGCTTATCTCTTCAAATTTTATTTAGATTTAAAAAGACAAATTGAGGTTAAGGCTCCTTTAATTTAGACGTTAATGGCTCCTTAATTTGCGGACGTTATTGGCTTCATTAGTCAAAAATTTCCAAAAGTCCTTCATTTGAATTTTATTTAAAACCAAATAATTTGTAGGAAAAGAAATACACTGAATTTTTCAAAATTTCGAGATCTTTTCCCTGCAATTTCGAACTTGTTTTCAGTGATAGAAGAAAGTAAGGCTACAATTCGTTGATCACTGCAGCCGTGCTACTGTCGTGCTCATCTCATTATTGTATCCTGGGAGTATAATATTTCAATCCAGTCTTTATTTATGTTTTTTTAGATTATATATGTATATCTATATTGTTTTGGTTCAGTCTTGTGATTTAAATAAATATTTTACACTACTGTTTATTTTAGTAACGTGTGTGCAACAATCTTAAGACAAATCCTTTTCCATTTTCTAATTTGAGATGAACATGACACTTCAGTGAAATTGTATTCTGTTTGTAAACAAAAAATCAATTGAACAATTCTGTTTCATAATTTTATTTTTGCCGTTCAACAGGATTTGTTTGATTTTCTGTTTCTAAATAGAAATTAATTGAACAATCTGTTCAGATATGCATCGATATATATCAAGCACTAGTTGGTAGCCATAGAGGTGTGTGGGTAGAGTTCAGAAAGTACAACTTTGGTATATAAAAGGTTAGGAATTTTATTCCATTTTGACAACTTTTCTCTCATGCATATACATTTTCCTAATAATGCAATACTAAGGTTAGGTCTGTAAATGATTAGAGATTAGACAAACCTATCTCTATTTATATATTTTTTAATTTTTAAGCTTGTTTGTATTCATTAAAAATTTCAAAATTTCAAACTTAATCCATTGCTCATCCCAAGTAATGTAAAGCAAAAAATTTAGATAAGACAATCTTGCAATAGGTTTAAATAGAATCCTTAAGCAGAATCAACTTTTTCACATACACATAAACCAACAAAATCATGCTCACGAACTCTTTTTATTGATAAGTTGCTCATATGCAAAAATTATTTCAAAGTTTTATATTAAGTACGGGAAAAATGCTAGCGTAAGTCATAGAGTGCATGCTTTTCAAGGTCATACATAACACACCATTCAATCAAAATATCCTTATCAATTAGACTGAACAATCACAAGATTTAATTAATGGTCCTCATATGTTAAACTTAGCAATTCCTCTCCACTAATGTAGTCAGCATAATCATCAAAATAAATAAGTCTTTTATAAGGTTGTAATGGGTCTAGGCTTAAGGTAAAGATAAAGAGAAGTGAATTTTTAGGTTTAATAATCTTAACCCTAACTTTGCCTTGGATCTATTCGAGGTACATCCTTCCCACCAACAGGTTTTACCACCCCAAAACTTAATTTGAAGCTTTGTGCCCAACAATACTTCTTAAGATTTTGAGTATTTATTTTGCTCTTTTTAATTTGAGAGATTTGAACAAAGATTTCTTTCTTTCTCTCTCTCTCTTTTAAATACACATAGATTATATATATCTCTTTAAATTTTTCCTTAATCTTTGCTTACCAAGGCAAGTATAGTTAAGATGTGTGCAAAAAATAGGATAAAACTTAAAAAGATGGTAATTTGGCTTATGATGTAGGTGAATAACAATAAAATAGGCTTAAAGGCTGAAACTAAAGTTTCAAGGGTTAATTTCATATGGTCGGCTTGAAAGGCTCAAACGATCCAAAGGAAATTGTGCCTAAATCATGTTTAGATTCCTATGCCTCCTTGGATTTCACCCTAAGAAAGTTACTAAGTCAATTCTAAGGACTTAAACCTTCATGCATGTCAATCTTTAAGGAAATTAAATTTTCATGGCAAGACTACATAAGACCTAAGAACTTCCATAGCTCAAGTGTAACAGCCCGTTTTTAGTTAAATCAAAACAGTGATTTTGGGACCAAAAATACAAAGTTGAAATATTTATTTTATTATTATTTTAATATCTACAGCATGAAAATATGACTGTGTGAAATTTTCGTTAAGAAATTTTATCATTTGAGTCCTTAATTTGATAAAAGGGACTAAATCGCGTAAAGTGTAAAACTTGAGTTCTAATAGCTAATGGTGTCAAATAGATATATAACCTTAAATTTAAGGTCCTTATATGGTAAATAGACCATTAATTAGATAGTGGATGATAATGGCTTGGTATAATTGAAATTTTGAATTAATAATAAGGTTAATTTTGTAATTTAGTAATTAAAGGTTAATTAAATTAAACAAAACAAAATTATACTTTCATATCATCTTCTTCTACCAAATTTTAGGGCTTGAGAAGCCATTTTTATGCTTTCAATTTTGGCAACTTCAATCTTGGCAATTAGATCAAGAAAAGCGAAATCCAGATTTAGATCGGGGGAAAGACAAATTACTCGACTAATTAATCTATTTAGCCATTTTTGTGTCTGAGGTAAGTTCGTATGTAATAAACGTTGTTATATTTTTGTTTTAAATGCCTTGATATTGCATAAATTATGAATTATAAATTTACAGATACATTCGATGAAGATTTGGCATTGGAAATCCCGGTTGAACCTTAGGAATAAATTAGGATACAAATGACATGTCATTAGGGAATACATTAGTTTGGCTTTGGGCCACGATATTGGCACTTCGGGTGCGAGTTACTTTGATTTGGCTTTAGGGCCATTGTAACATCCCGCAATAGGGCCTAGTCGGAATAGTGGTTTCTGGACCACAAATCCAACATCAAAATATTTATTTTATGATTATTATGAGGCATAGAATATGAGAATATGCATGTGTTAAAGTTTCATGAAGAAATTCTTTGAGTAAGGTGTCCAATTGGAAATTAGGGACTAAATTGAATAAATTGCAAAACTTGGATTCTAGAAGAAATTTGTATGAAATTGCTTTAGATTATAAATTATAAGGTCTTAGAGAGAAATTTTCCCAATTTCTAAGTTTTTCGACAAAAATGGGCTTGCATGGATGAAATTTTAAAGGGCTTAAGGGTATTTTGGTCATTTGGCATTTTAATGAAATAAAATGGAAAAAAATGAAACAAAAATCAGCCATTTTCTTCTCCATGGCTGCCAAAAATTGAAGGGGCACCATAGGTAGGGTTTTCAACATTTTCAAGCTCAATAACCTCGAGGAACAAATTCCGGAGGTCGATCGAGAAAAGTGAAAGGTTTCGGAATAATTGAAACACAGCTTCGAAACGAATACCAGGTAAGTTCGGATAACTTAAATTAAACTCCTATATGCCTAATTATATGATTTGTGAATGAATTGTGATTGCATTTATTGATAGCATAAGATTTCATGAAATGCATTCCTAATAATGATGTGTTGAAAAATTGTCTCGGTTGAGGTTAAAAAGGGAATTCGATGAATAAACCATGTTTTACATGTGTAATGAGATCCTGCATGTGTTGTAGAAAGGATTTAACCTGGACAGGTAATTCACTGATCTCAATTATGAAAAGGATCTAGCCTGGACAAGTGTTTCTTTGGATGATTAAGCCTTTCGAAGAATACATGTGCATTATGGATTTAGCTCAGACGGGTAATTCGATCAGGGTCTGAATTTAGCCTGGACTAGTAATTCAGATCCGAGCTCATTAAAGGTGTTTGTCACAATAAGGGACTTAGCCTAGACTGGTAATCCCGACATCACCTTATGAATTTACGATATGGGGGATTTAGCCTTGTCTGGTAATCCTGCCATAAGATGTGAGGTTCGAGGGAGTGCACACCTGAAATGATCATCCTTATGAATTGACAGTTAATGGATATTTCATTGAGATTTCCTAGACACTCAACAGGGTTAACATGAAATACATTTACAAAATGAAATGTTGAATGATGAGCTCATCTAAGATAAATTACATGGTGTTTTGTTATGTGACTAACTCATTGGTTGAGTGCATGTGATAGGGAACCATTTCATACTTGTTGGTTTCCTTATATATTATAGATGTATGCTAATTACTTGGTAAGTTTACTTTTCGGTTGTTTGAGCTTACTAAGCATGAAAATGCTTACCCCTCTCTTTTCGCTGTCTTTCAGAGCTCGAGGACTCGTAAAGGTTGGAAGATGGTTGGAGAGTCAATACACTATCAACTAGTCTAGCTTTGGCACATAGATACTTTATTTTGTTCAATGGCATGTATAGGTATTTTTGGGTCATTTTGTCATATGTGTTATTTGGCTAGCAATGTAAAGGTTTGAATGTTATGTCTATTCATTTTATGTATGGCCTTGATATATGGCCTGTAGTGGTGTAGGTTGCTATCCTACTAATCATGCAATTTTTACTTGTTGAAGTGATTACATGGTGTATTATGAATGGATAAGATAAATGTGACCAATCCATTTGAAATTGGGAGGATCACAGTTGGCAATGAGTTAAAAGACGAACCAAATCCGATATTGTGATTAATGAGACTATAATCCTTAATACAAAGAGGGTAACCTAGCATGTGCAAAACCAATGATATGAGGTTTACGTGCAATTGACAACAATGATAGAAATTGAGTGTGATTAGGGCATGTTAGATATCAGTAAAAGTTATAGATGAGAGCGGGCAATTGAGGGTGACCAAAGGCTTGAAAAGTAGCCTAATAAGGTCCACACGGGTAGACACACGAGCGTGTGTCCAGGCCGTGTGTGACACACAGATCGCCCTTGGGCGTTTGGTATGACCGTGTGTTCCCTGCACCTAAAATTTTAGTCAGTGTCAAACACGGGCTAGACACACGGGCGTGTGTCTTGGCTGTGTGAATCTAACAGAATACTCAAGTTTTGGACACGGGGTGACCACACGGGCATGTCCCAATGCACATGGGCGTGTATATGATCTCAATACGGGTGTACGAGGTATTAACCTATAATTTTCCTCATATCTTTAGTTTGGTTCTGAACCTTTCTCAATGTTTGTTTAGGGCCTCGTAGGCACAAAATTAGTACACTACACTGTTAGTAGGTTTGTTTTGAGTTGAAACAAAATTTTATAACCTGTATTTTTCGTTTATGCTCGTATATATGTCCAGTAACACCTTGTACTTGTCCCCGGTCTTGGGTATGGGTAAGGGGTGTTACAGCCATGATATTGGCACTTAGGGTGTAAGACTCCCAATTATCTGATTTTTATTCCGAATGGTTCAACGGGTGTAATGAAGATGTGAAATGGTGAGAAATAGATACGTATCAGGACAAGTATGTTCGGAAATGTATACGAGTAATGAATCAAAGGAAGTTGTGAGTTTATGATCAAGTATGTGGTTAAGTTCATGTTAGCTTGAGATTAATGTATTGTTGCATATTATGTCATTTAAATTGAATTGATAAATGAATGATGAGACTTG
The DNA here is from genome assembly GCF_007990345.1 of Gossypium hirsutum. Lineage (NCBI taxonomy): Eukaryota > Viridiplantae > Streptophyta > Magnoliopsida > Malvales > Malvaceae > Gossypium > Gossypium hirsutum. Next base: position 21,703,452 of record NC_053429.1, read on the forward strand.
CTTATTATTTTCATACGAGCTTACTAAGCTTTATATCTTACATTGTTTATTTTTTCATGTTTTATAGTGATATCAAAGCTAGCCCGGATACGGGGATCGTCGGAGACTTCGTCACACTATCCAACTATCACCTTGGTACTTTTGAAACTAAGTTTTGGTCATATGGCATGTATAGGATTATGGTTATTTTAATATGTCATTAGGTATTGAGTTTTGCCATTTGAATTGGCTTGTAAATGTCTATGTTTTGATTTGTATATATAGCCATGAGAGTTGGCTTAATATGGTTGGTTTGGTTATGTTTATATATATGTGCATATAGCCTATGTTATGTGATTGAGGTTGGTTTTGTGATGCTTATTGATAGTAGGAATTATGGATGACAAATGGATAATATTTGAGAAGATGTAGGCTTATGAATTTGAGCATAATGATGCATGTTTGGGAATGTCTAATTAGTTGAAATGTGTATGTGAAATTGGTATAAATGGATTGGTTTATTTTGTGACTCGTGTTCATTGTGGATAATGATATTGAGTTTGCATGAATTAGGCTTGATTTAGTTGGTTTGAATGCCTATATATGCTATGAATTTTGCAATTTGGTTTGGTGAAGGTTTGTGCAAGTTTGGGTGGAAAATTGGCTTGGTAAATAGCCTATTTTTGTCTACACGGGCAGAGACACGGACGCGTGTCTTAGCCATGTGAGATACACAGTCATGTACACAGCCGTGTGTCCTCTAGTGTTGGGATTAAAATCAAGTCAGTATGTCCACACGGCCTCAAACTCGGGCGTGACTTGGGCGTGTGGCATAAGTCAGTATACCTTACAGGTATGGCACTGCCTAGCACACGGCCTGGCACATAGGTGTGTGTGGCCATTTTTAGGGCACATGGGCTAGCCACATGGGCTTGTGTTGGCCGTGTGACCCAACTCAGAGAGTTACACGGGGTCGGACATGAGCTGGGACACAACCATGTGCTTCCACTTCAAATGTCCACGACCTGTGACATGGATGTGTCTCTGGCCATGTGAGACACATAGCGGGGCCCGCGGGCATATGTCCCCTGTAGTTTGAAAATTTTTCTAAGTTTTGTAAAAGTTCTTGAGTTATCAGTTTAGTCCCGAACCACCCCGAATGCATGTTTTGGTCCTTGTAGGCTTGCATTAGGGACACTGTGAATGTTATTGAATGATAATTTGTATGAAATTAGAAAACGTATGTGAAATAAAGGTTTAAATTCTTTTGTAAGTCTGGTAATGCTCCGTAACCTTATTCCGATATTGAATCTGGGTGAGGGGTGTTTCATCATGGTAACATAAAAAAAACTTAGATAAAATCAGAAATCATATTTGCATTTGAGCTAACTTATGAACAAAATTTTTCTCTAACACCATTTTATTTCAGCATACTTATGTGAAACATTGAATCATACTTAAGAAAAAATTTAAAATTTATGCAAATATTGCCTTACCCCATTTAAAAAGAAGCAATGTCCTTATTGTGGAAACAAAGTAAGGAATGAAAACTGAACACCAAGTAGGATTGCAAGAAAAGAGAGGTAAGTCATAAAGATTGCTTAAATACCAAGTCTTTCTTAACAATCCAATACTAGACATGTTCATTCCCATTACCACACTACTTTTCTGTTTATAATGAAGGGGCATTGGGCTTAATTTATTCATGTTTGAAATTTTATTGTACGAAAAAAAAACTAAGGAAAGAAATATAAATGTCTAAAATAAATAATTAAGAATTCCCTATTTTAATCCATGTCATCCTCCATGTATTTTTTCTTTTCCCTTCTTTGTTGCACTTGATCCCACAATCTCTTCTTGCCATGCCTCAAAGATATGATCTGGAAACTTAGAAACAAAACAATTAGAGAAATTCTTAAAAGTATTTCGTATGGTATCATCTTTAACTTTTTAATATCTCCAGTAAGCTTGTTGTTGATTATGCATGAATTTCCACATATCCATCATAGTTGAAAATTTTGAATTCTTCATAGTGTTTGAGGAAGTAGGAATGGTCAACTCATGATTAAAACTTAGCTTCATTGGTTCAGCAACTTTTGGTTCCTCCTTAGGTTTAGAGCTATTCGGTTCCTCTCCAGTTTTTGCTTCTTCTGTTTCATTTATTGAATCAAATTTTGGTTTAGATTTGGTGATGATTTGTCAGATTCTAGTACATTTGGTCCATCTGGCTCAACCTGGTTCAATAATTCAACATTTTCTACTAACATTTCAAGGTCATGCCTTGTTATGCAACCTTGAACACAACGGTCCTTTAGGTTTGGTTTTGGTCTTACTTGGGCCCTGAAGCAAAGTGAAGTAATCATTGATGGAAAGTAGACACTTTTTCCCTTTTTTCTAGCGCAATCTTGAATTTATTTGAGTATAATTCTCCCAACATTGATAGACCTTTTTGTCATAACGGCATACAAAAAAAGCTTTCATTCCATTGAGATGGTGGAACTATGTGAGATAGGCATGAAGCTATATTGAATAAAGTATAACTGTAGCACCCCTAACTCGTATTCGTTGTCAGAATTGGGTTTCGAAGCATTATTGGAGTGTACATTTCAAAGAAACAAAATTTTAAAAACATTTTAATTCACATCATTAAACATAGTAGAACTAATCCATAAAATGCTTATATAAGCCCTCGAGGCCCTAAAAACACATTAGAAACAAGTCGGGACTAAATCGGAAGCTTATAGAATTTTCAGCAAAAAAGAAAAATTTTCAAAGCTGCAAGGGTCACATAACTAAGAGACACGCCCGTGTCTCAGGCCATGTGGGCATTCAAAGTAGGGAAACAGAGTCGTGTCCTAGCCTGTGTTTGTGCTCGTGTAACTCACTGACTTGGGTCACATGGCCAAGCCACACGGCCATGTGCCAGGCCGTGAACCCATCGAAATAACCCCACATGCCCGTGTTCTAGGCCGTGTAATAGCCTAATTTGCAACTCTTTGAAAGCTACAAGGGACACACGGCCATGTCACTTGGCCATTGTCACACACAGTTGAGACACACACCCGTGTGGACGAAAATAGGCCATTTTACAAGCCATTTTTCTCACCCAACATGCCATGAACCTACAACCAAAATTTCATATAGGTACAAGCCATAACAAGGCACCAAATTCAAGCATAATCAAGCTACAAACTTAAAGTATACATACATACAACCAATATGCCCACAGGGCACCTAAAACTTAACATTTAATCTAGTATAAATAAAACCTCGATTTACTAAAATGTTCAACCAAACTTGAACTAATCTTACATCAATAACCAACCATTGAGTTCACCTACTAAACATACTAATTGGTACCAAAACTTCCATTCAACAATTAGCACCGAAGTATATATATTTCATATAAAACAAGGTACTAATTCATAACGTTTCCAACACATCAAGACATTTATAGCTTCCATTTTAGACTACCATTTTATCCTTAATCATCCAACCAATATGATCAAAGGTAACAACCACTTTAAGACTAAATATTTACATAACATACTAAGTTCACATTAACACACAAAATCCTTAATACAAGCTAAGAATATGGTAACTTCAACAACCAAAAAGCCTATACATGCCATTATAATTGAACTTAAAAACATCCATAGGTACCGATATAGTCAATGGATAGTGTGATGGATCCCCGACTAGCTTCTAACCCGTTCGAGCTTCTGATAATCTGTAAAGTAAGAGAAAGGCAACCATGTAAGAAATGAATGCTTAGTGAGCTCGCATAAACTTTAAACATACCATTTCATTTCAAATATAAACTTTAGATGTCATGAATAAACCTATATTAATGCTCCAAGATTTACCAATCTATATAAATATCATCTCACAAATGAATAGGTTCATTAATAACCTGAACACTTTCGATTTATAACATAATAAGGTCTCATACGTTGAATTACATAATCATTTCCCTTTTCTTAAAATAGTAATCCATTTCATTTACTTACTTACCATTTCATTCACCTATTCTCAGTCATTTCATTTGTGTAACACACAAGACATGAACATAAAGATTAATTATAACCACAAACTAGTGCATTTAAGTATGACTCTTTTAAAATCAACTATACAATAAACCATTTCTTAAGAAATTAAAAACTTCAATTCTTACCACCCTTTCATTCACCTAAGCATCTTTCCATTTGGTCAATTACCATTTCAATGCATTTCCTTAAAACTAACATAATACAATCCAACCGATAGCTCGTTACAAGCATAAGCACCTCAACAACACATGTTAGTTCATTTAAACATGATTGATATGAATTTGACATGGATAACTATTATACTTAAACATGATTCAATTGGATTTACTTTTCTTCATAACATATCATGTTTTTCTATGTAAGAATGTTGGGGTGTGGATAGTGATCAGTTGGAGAAATTTGAGGAGTTTGAAAGGGATTCAAATCGGATGGTTAAGAGAGTGGAGGAGAAATTTGAGGAGTGGATCAAGGGATGGAGGGAGTAGTGGTGCCGAATTGGGATTCTTCCTTAAAATTTCGTTTTGGCTCTTGCTCCCTCAAAATTCGATCACATATTCTCTCCCTTGCCAAATTCTTTTGCTACCTTTGTCATTTCTTTTCCCCTCCTCTCCTCTTCTCTATTCCTCAAGCCCTTTTCTTTCACCAATTGTGCCATTGGTTTGGTTACTGTCCCCTAGCCATATCTTAACTATTCCCTTCACTTCTTGGTCTATTTTGTTGCCGTCATTATCATTCAGTTGCAGTCCTATTACTATTTTTCTTTCTCTTCTCCCATTGCCGCATATTGAGTTTTGCTACTGTCCTGATTTATTTCCTAGCTTCGCCCCTTAGTGAGGTTTCAATCACTTTGCTTTGGTCGAATACTCTCTCTCTTTTCTCCCTCTCGATTCTCTTCTCCCTTGGTGTGGTTACCGAATACTTCTTCTCTTCCCCTCTCCTACATTTTGGCTTTTCTCTGAAAAGGGGGAAAAAGTTGGCGTTGGTTACTTCTGTTCAAGTGGACTATTTTCAGTTGGTAAGTCTTTTGGTAAGGGGAAAATGTGTCCCAATTGATTTGGAATATTTCATTCATTAATTATGTTAAGTTCCTAATCCTCTGTTATGTCAAATGTTGACTTGACAGCATCAAATCACATCAGACTTGGTTTGCCAGCAGAATCGTAGGCTATATCTTTTGGAGCAGTAGGTGTAGGCAACATAACTGAAGTTCGGTTATTGTTGTTATTGGTGTTGGTTTTAAGTGTGGATAATGTTGGACATGGAATTTCCATTTGTTTTAGGTGTGGGTTATCTCAGGAGCATTGCATATCAAAGATCAGATTATGTGTGTAAAAACACTGCCTTACTCGTAAATCAGCAAAAGCCAAAATAGGTGACCGTTGACACTACACGAGTGTGTGCTCGCTCATGTGGTAACCCGAATGCGTAAAAATATGTGCGTTTGATCGTAGAGGCCACCATGAATGATTTTATGGGCTTAGACCGTTTCGGGCCACGCTGGGCCAAAATGGGCCGTGTGGGCCCCTCAAGCTTGTGGGCCCTACGCGATAAACCACACGGACGTGTGGAGAATATTGGGCTAGGCTGTGTAGTTTACACGGCCAAGGCCTTTTCTGGGCTATATGGGCCACACAGGCATGTGAGCTCACATGGGTCCGCATTATGGGCCTTGGACCCATTTTCACTGTTTGACTGTTAAGGTTACACGGGTCATCCGAGATGACTCTGACCTACTATTGGGTCAGTAAGTGTACCTAGACCATCTAGTTGGTAAAATGACTGAAATGCCCCTACATGGTAAATTGACAGTTTTGCCTTTGTGTGGCAAAATGACTATTTTTCCCTAGTTGGTAAAATGACTGAAATTCCCCTACATGGTAAATTGACTGTTTTCTCGCTATGTGATATATGTTTATATTTTAGCATGCTATTGTAACTATGTTGAGTACATATATAATATTATGATATGAGATGACATGTGGCATGATGCATTGCATGGGGGTGAGTTTTTATATGATTGGAGGAAGTGTATTATACTGGCAGCTCTACTACAAATCACTGATGGCTCTAAGCCTATTATACTGGTAGCTCTGCTGCAAATTATATTTAGTACCGCAACAGGTGCTAATTCTGGAGTGTAGGGATGGGTGGGTTGATTATATCCCCACATAGAGTGTAGGGTTGGACGGAGATGGAGTGTAGAGGTTGGATGGGTAGGGCTTGCATACTGCTTTCTGTTACTACACTATTTACTGTTACTGTAATGGGCCAAGGCCCAAACACATGACTATTTCTGTATTGAGATGGGCCAAAGCCCCGACTGATATTGTCACTGTTACTAAAAAGGGCTTAGGCCCAGACTGTGTTTGTTTTTTGACTATTTACTTATATGGGATTACACATTGAGTTTTCATAAACTCACCCATCTGTTTATCTGTATAGGAAAACCCCAGACATAAGTGAATCGGTGCTGCGAGAGACTCAAAGGTGGCCACACAACCGCATCTAATGTCATATTTGCTTTATTTTTATAAGTAGTTTATTTTGGGTATTTTTATGTAATAAGGCCTGTATAATTTTTAATCTTTAATTTTGTGGTTTTATTTGTTTTTATTTATATCTGCTAGTAGTGGGTTGCGGGTTTTCAAAAAGATAAATGTTTTAAAAATACCATGGACATGAAACCGATTTTAAGAGATTCTACAAGAAACATCGTCTCAAAAATTAAAGATGTTTTAATATGATTAAACTCTCGACAAATGACTCGCATTTGGAAAATAAATGACACATTTTAAAATCAGCATAGAGAACACACAACAGAGGCAATTGTAGGAAGGTTTTTTTTTCAACGAAATCATTCTTTGCGAAAAACACTTCAATGTGACATCTCTAGATTCAGCCATAATGTCTAGGCTAGGTTTGGGGTATTACAATGCATATGTGAAAATATACATTCAGTCTAATGATGTATTCATGATGCAAATGATAGTATATGCGTATATGAAAATTTATAAATTTATAATTGGCCAAATGTTAATTATATGTGATCTTGTAATTGTAAATGTATGTGCATTTGTACATGAATGAATATAGATACATGTATATTTGGCCAAGGTAAAGTTTGTATGTGAAAGCATATGTTATATTGAAATAGTGAGCTTGAAAATAAGTGTGACCATGATAACATAAATTAGTTGGATAAGTTGAGTTGATATTAGCATTGAGTTACCTATTTGATTATGACTTACTAAGCTATAATAGCTTATTGTGTGTATATGTTTGTCTTTGTTTTATAGATTTTGGAATCAAGTTACGAGCTCGGGGATCGTCAGCAAAGTCTATCACACTATCAACTATTTTGGTACTTTTATAAGTTGAACTTGAACTTATGGCATGTATAGGCTAGCCTTGGAGTTAGTTTATTTTGAATGTGTATATATATATCAAGCTATGCGAAAATGGCTAATGTGTTACGTGATTATATGAAACTTATTTATGTTTATATGTGTTATATGCATTGAAAATGGTTGATGATTTTGGATGTGATTAGATTGAATCGGCCATGGTATATCCATAAGTATGATTTATGCTTGTTATGTTACTCATGGTTAAAATGATTCGGATATGGTTTATGTATAAATAAAATTTTGGTTGAGGTGTTATACATGATTTGGTATTAAAGGATATTAGGTTATATTCGAACATAGAAAGAGTTTATTTTGATATGTTTATTACATGGTAGGTAAGATTTGTGTTTTGGATATATGTTTATATTTGGTTAATGATTTGTTGTTGTGAAGTATAAATTTGTAACATGAATTGAGTTGGAAGTTATTATAATGTACTTATGTTTTCGGTTATATGATTAAAATATATGAGATGGTTATAATCAACTTTGTGATTTGGCACTTGCATATATATATTTTTGCACATGATGTATTGGTATGACATATATATTATCTCAAGGTATATATTTTTATATGGTGGTGTTTCGGTTATGGAGTAAATGATGGATGCGTATTGAGTTATAATATGTAATGCATTAGTTAGTAAAATGCATGTCATTTATATGCGGTATATTGATATATGCTTATGGTTTAAAATAATGATATGCATGGCTATATGGATTCGATAGTTATTTGGAAATCAATAAATATGTACAAGTAAATTTTGTTAGCAGAATAGATAAAAGATAGATAAGAGATGAATATGATTTTTGTATCAGTTTCAAATGGCACATTATTTGAATGTTTTGGTTAATTTATTTGAGTGGTTTAATTGGTTAAGTTGATGATATATTTAGCATATGCTAAGTGGATTATTACTTATATGTATTTATGATATACAAATATTGTATTTAGGTAAACAAATGCTATAGTGGAATATATTATTTATATGAAATAAAATTATTTATATTTGCTTATTAAAAAGTATGTGTATAAAATTAGTAAGATAATAAGATATTTTATATTTAAATTATTTGAATGCCATAAATGTTATAGTATACATATATGATTGGTATGTGAAATGACATATACTTGGTTATGAATTTAACATTCGATTTTCATGATTCTTTGTTTGTATTAGTTAAATATAACCTTGGAAATTATATGAATTATATAATTGAAGTGTGTTAGTTTGATTTAAAATTTTATTAGATGATTATTAGTGAAATGAAATTTTGTTCTGAGTTATATTTTGATCGATAATGCCTCGTAACTCTAATCCGGTGATAGATACGGGTTAGGGGTGTTACATTTGATTGGTATCAGAGCTACAGTTTAGTCGATTCTAGGACTAACGTAGCGGGTGTGAGTCTAGCTATACATGCCATATTTTATACTGTGATAGTGTGATGACTTCTAACATTTGAAAATGTGTTTTCATATAGTAAATGGATCCCGAGAGAGTCGTAGCTGATGATGTCAAGAGTATAGTGCCTGCTCCCGCGCAAGGGACAGCTTCAGTTGATTCTCGACCAACTTCGAGTAACCAAGAGAGTGAGGCTAAACAAGCCTTTTACCAGATGATGAACGACTGGTTTACTCAGTATATTCGGACTAATCCGGCTGGACAACAACCTCCACCCCTGATTAATCCTTCTCTGATACCTGTTATAGCTCAAGTGAGTGATCAGTTGAGATTACATAAGCCTCCTATTGATAAAATAAAAAAACATAGAGCTGAAGAATTCAAAGCTACTGATGATGATGATGCTAAGCGAGCTGAATTCTGGTTTGATAATACTATCCGCGTGTTTGATGAGCTATCTTGTACTCTGGATGAATGTTTGAAATGTGCCATATCTTTGCTATGAGACACTGCATATCACTGGTGGAATACACTAGTATCGGTGGTTCCGAAAGAACGGGTGACTTGGGAGCTCTTTTAGACTGAGTTCCATAAGAAATACATCAGTCAGAGATTTATCGATTAGAAGCGCAAAGAATTGTTGGAATTGAAACAGGGTCACATGATTGTGACAGAATATGAACAAAAATTTGTGAGACTCAGATGATATGCTCGCGAGTATATTTCGACTGAAGCTATCATGTGTAAAAGATTCGAAGATGGGTTCAGCGAAGACATTAAACTACTAGTTGGCATACTTGAAATAAAAGAGTTCGTAGTTGAGCAAGCGTGCAAAGCCAAAGAGCTCGGGAAAGAGAAAAGGAAAGCTGACTTTGAAGCAAGAGATTTGTGTAAAAGATCGTTGGGTAAAACATTTCAGTTGGCATCAAAAAGATTTTGGGTACAAAGGCTACTACGGGTTATACGAGACGTGATCGGGATAGACCACCTGTGAGCTAGAGAGCTACCTCGGTAACTAGTGTTAGTAATGTTAGATCGATTCAACCTGAGTGAAAAAATTGTGGTAAACCACATCCCGACAGTTTTAGATTGCATGATCGGGCCTGTTTTAAATGTGGATCGACGGATCATTTCATTCGTGAATGCCTTGAGTTAGTTGAACAAAACACAGTACAAAATGTGAGACCAAATAACATCTCAGCTTGAGGTAGACCACCAAAAAATACGGGTAATGTGAGTAGCAGTCAGAGAGGAACTAAAGACACCATAGTTCGATCTGAGGCTCGCACACCTGCCAGAGCTTATGCTATACTCGCACACGAGGAGTCTTCATCCCCAAATGTTATTACTGGTACATTCACTCTCTATGATACTAGTGTAATTGCATTGATTGATCCTAGTTCGACTCATTCTTATGTGTGTGAGACTTTAGTATTCAGTAAGACTTTGCCTGTTTAGTCTACTGAGTTTGTGATTAGAGTATCGAACCCCTTGGGTCAGTTTGTTATGGTTGATAAAGTGTGTAAGAATTTTCTTTGATGATTCGAGATTTTTGTTTTCCAGTTGATTTGATGTTGTTTCCATTTGACAAGTTCAATATAATTCTGGGTATGGATTGGTTGACTTTGCACGATGCGGTTGTAAATTACAAAAGAAAGACTATTGATTTACGATACCAGAATAATAAGATTATTCGGATTGAATCTAGTGGTCTGAATGGTTTACTGGCGGTGATATCTTTGATGTTAGCTCAGAGGTATGTGAAAAAGGGTTGTGAAGCTTACTTTGTGTATGTACTTGATAGTAAAGTGATCGAAAGGAAGATCGAATTAGTACCGGTTGTGTGTGAGTATCCAGATGTGTTTCCTAAAGAATTACCGAGTTTGCCAGCTATCCGAGAAGTAGAATTTGGTATTGAGTTAGTGCCGGGGACAAATCCGACATCTATAGCTCTGAACAGAATGGCACATATTGAATTAAAAGAATTGAAAGCTCAGTTGCAAGAATTAACAGATAGAGGTTTCACTCGACCGAGTTTTTCTCCCTAGGGTGCACCAGTTTTATTTGTGAAAAGGAAAGATAGAAATATGAGATCTGTTCAATCTGTTCGATCAGCTGAAGGGGGCTATAGTGTTTTTAAAGATAGATTTCAGATCAAGCTACTATCAGTTGCGAGTTAAAGACTCTGATGTGCTAAAGACTACTTTCTGAACGGGTACGGACACTATGAGTTTTTGGTTATGCCTTTCAGATGCACCTATTGTTTTCATGGATTTGATGAACCGGGTCTTCAAATAGTATCTGGATCAATTTGTGGTTGTGTTCATAGATGACATTTTGATCTATTCCCGTGATGAAATCGAGCATACCGAACATTTGAGACTTGTGTTACAGATCTTGCGAGATAAACAGTTGTATGCGAAGTTCAGTAAATGCGAGTTTTGGTTGCGTGAAATCAGTTTTCTGTGTCATGTTGTATCTGCATCGGGTATTCGGGTTGATCCGAGTAAAATTTCAGCTATACTTGATTAGAAACCTCCGAGAAATGTTTCTAAGGTCCGAAGTTTTCTGGGACTTACTGGTTACTATAGACGGTTCGTGAAAGGTTTCCCTATGATTGCAACCCCGATGATAAAGCTATTACAGAAAGATGTTAAGTTCAAGTGGTTAGAAAAGTGCCAGAAAAGTTTTGATCAGTTGAAAGCCCTTTTCACCGAAGCTCCAGTGCTAGTTCAGTCATAATCGGGTAAAGAATTTGTTATTTATAGTGATGCATCTTTAAATGGTTTGGGCTATGTTTTGATGTAGGAAGGAAAATTTATATCTTATGCCTCAAGACAGTTAAAGCCACACAAAAAGAACTATCCGACACACACTTCGAATTGGCAACTATTGTGTTTGCATTGAAGATATGGCGTCACTATCTGTTCAGTGAGAAATGTCATGTTTATTCTTATCACAAGAGCTTGAAATATTTGATCACTCAGAAAGATCTGAATTTGAGACAACGCCGATGGTTAGAGCTGTTAAAAGACTACAAGCTTGTGATTAACTACCATCCGGGAAAGGCTAATGTTGTTGCTGGTGCTCTAAGCCAAAAATCACTGTTTGCTTTGCGTGCAATGAATGCACATATGGCTATGTCTGATGATGGTTCGATAATAGTTGAATTAAAAGTAAGACCGTTATTTATTCAAAAAATTTGTGATACTCAGAAAGTTGATAATGATTTGTTAGCAAAATGGGTCCAATGTGATTCGAATGTTGATTCAGAGTTTCAAGTTGATGGTGAGGGTTGTCTGAGGTTCAAAAACTGAATATGTATTCTAAGAAATTCAGAGTTGATTTAGATGATTTTGAACGAAGCTCATAGTAGTCGGTTATCTGTTCAGTTGGGTAGTACGAAAATGTATAATGATTTGAAACAGCTTTATTGGTGGCATGGTATGAAACGAGACATTTCTGACAATGTTTCGAAATGTTTAGCTTGTCAGCAAGTAAAAGCCAAGCATCAAGTACCTTCTGGATTGCTTCAACTGATTATGATACCTGAGTGGAAATGGGATAGAGTCACGATGGATTTTGTATCTAGTTTATCGATGACATCGAGCAAGAAAGATGCAATCTGGGTTATTGTGGATAGATTGACTAGATTGGCTCATTTTGTTCCAGTTCGAATAGATTACTCACTTGATAAGCTAGCTGAATTGTATGTTTCTCAGATTGTGAGGTTGCACGGAGTACCTATTTCTATTGTTTCGGATAGAGATCCGAGGTTTACATCGCGGTTTTGGAAAAAAGTGCAAGATGCTCTAGGTATGAAATTACATTTCAGCACTGCTTTCCATCTGCAAATAGATGGTCAGTCCGAACAAATCTTTCAGATACTTGAGGAAATGTTGAGCTGTTGCATTCTCGAGTTCAAAGGTACGTGGGAACAATACTTACCTCTTGTAATATCCTGAATTAGGGCTTAATCGGAATAGTGGTTTCGTGACCAAAAATCCGAGATAGAAATAATTATTTTATAATTATTTTGATGATTATGATATGATTGCATGATTGTGTGAAAATTTCGTGATGAAATTCTATGCCTAAAGTGCTTAAATTGAAAGTAGGGACTAAATCGAATAAGTTGCAAAACTTGCATTCTAGAAGTTTTTAGTATGAAATTATTTTGGAATATTAATGAGGAGGTCTTAAATAGCAATTTGACCAATTTTAAGTTCATGGACAAATTTAGGACATGGAAGGAAATTTTGGAAAGTTTAGTAGTAAGGGTATTTTGGTCATTTAGTTATTAAAATGAATTAAAAACAAAATTAAAAGCCAATTTTTGTCCATCTTCTTCATTAGGCCGAAATTTCAAGGGTTCTCCATAGCTAGGGTTTGTTTCAAGCTTCCAAGCTCCATAATCAAGAGAAACGAGATTCAAGTCGCGATCGAGGAAAAGAAAAGATTGTGGACTAAATTGCAAAATCTTTATATTTTGGTACCAAGGTAAGTTCATGTGTAAATAATGTAGCATAATGGTTATTTTTAAGTTATTGATGTTAATTATATGTTATGCTGAATTTTATTATGAAATGTATGCTTTGTGGTTAATTTCAAATAATATGTAAATTATGTGAGCTACTTGTTAAATATAATTGTTACTGAGTATTGATTTTGGCATTCTACGGAAGACGGCAGGGATAAGTGTTCGAGGAGAAAAGCCCGTTTGAACCTTAGGAATAGATTAGGATACAAGTGACATGTCACTAGGTGGTTGAGCATCCGAACTCGCTGAGTTGAGTCCGAGTTCGTGAGATGTAACTAGGCATCCGAACTCGTTGAGTTGAGTCCGAGTTCACTTATGGATACGAACGCCCGAGCTTGTTGAGTTGAGTCCGAGTTCGCTTATGGGCGGGTTACATGATTGCTTGATTGAATATGTGGCACTTATATGCAAATTATCCATGTATCCGAATTATATTCCGATGTGTTCAACGGGTAAAGTTTTACTCAAATGGAGGAATACTCGAGATGAAAAGAGACGTATTGGTAAGTGATGAGAAATGGATATTTTGGACAGGTATGTATTTAACCCTCGGGTTGAGTGTTGATTACAACCACGATAAGGTAATAAGATGATGAAAAATGATTAAAAAATGTGATAAGTGTGTTGATGATATATGCTAATGTTGATTAGTTTGATTGTTTGTTATGTTATTTATTATTTACATATGAACTTACTAAGCATTTATGCTTACTCCCTCCTTCTTACTCATTGTAGTTTTGGACAAGCCAGTTCAGGAGTCGGGATAGGTCGAAGGCTCAGTCACACTATCCGGAAGATTTTTGGTAAATGGCTTGTAAATTTAAGTATGGCATGTATAGCAATATACTTATTTTGTGTAAATGATCTTATGATATGGTGACAGAATGGTTGAGAAAATATTTGATAATGATAAATTATGAAAATGGTAAGTTTAGATTATGTTTGATGTTAAGGAAAATTATTAAGATACTTAGTGCATAAAAACTCATAAGAGGGATGAAATTTGCCATAAACAGAATACTGCAGCAACACTGACGTGAGTTTGAAAATTTACTAAAAATCATAGCAATTGAATTTGGTGATGGACTACATATCAAATTGAAGCTTATTATGTCTAGTTTCACATGAAACAAATTAAACAGGTAAAGGAATTATATGTTAGAGGATATTTGAATTTTAGTGAAACAGGGTCATAGCAGTTTCTGAATCCCCTGTTCCTACTTTAGAAATTCACCATAAATTGTGAAGATATAATTAGGTGGTTTATTTTATATCCTCAGAATCCTTATTGAGTCTAGTTTTAGGAGAAACAAACCTCATAGTCATATGAATTTTTTACAGAGAGAAATGTGGTTCGTAGTAAACAGAGGGCAGACCAGTCAAGTCCTGAAACAGGGGTAACTTTAACTAATAAACTGTACTAATTGGCCCCACCAAAAGTTTTATAAAAAAATTAGTAGATAGGTATATGAGTCTAGATTCAGAGAAAATTTACGGATCTTTATTTTGAGTTTCGTAACTCGAGATATGATTTTTCTTGTGACTGTGACGCAACTAGCTTAAAAGCTGTGAATGTAGAAACAAATAATCCAAAGTTCTAAAAATGTTAAATTAAGCTTAGTAACACCTCATACTCGACTCCGGCGACGGTCTCGGGCGTGGGGGCGTTACATTTAGTGGTATCAGAGCAGGTTTAGTCGGTTCTCAGACTATGTGTTGTATGTACGGATTTTGCTATACATGCCATATGTATGAATTGTGATAGTGTGACGACTTCTGACCTTTTTAAATGAATTTTTATATAGTAAATGGATCCCGATCCAGCTGTGGCAAATGAAGTAGAGAGTAATGCGCCAGCTCCGGCTGAAGGGGCAGCGCCGACTGAAAACCCACCTCCTACTGTTGGTCAGGGAGGAGGAGAAAGGGATCGGGAAGCCTTTCTCCAAATGATGAGTGCATGGTACACTGAGTTCGTTCGTACGAACCCAAATGTACGACCTCCCCCACCTCCCCCAATTCCTCAACCTATGCCTCCAATGCCTCAAGGAGTAGACATGATAAAATTTCACAGAACCCCCGTTGATAGAATTCGTAAACAAGGGGCTGAAGAATTTAAAGCAAATATTGATGATGATGCCGAGAGAGCAGAGTTCTGGCTTGAAAATTCAATCCGGGTATTTGACGAATTATCTTGTACACCTGAAGAATGTTTGAAATGTGCTATATCTTTGTTGAGGGATTCAGCTTATAATTGGTGGAAGACTTTGATTTCGGTGGTACCGAAAGAGAAAATAACTTGGGAATTCTTTCAAGAAGAGTTTCGGAAGAAATATATTAGTGAAAGATTTATTGATCAGAAGCGTAAAGAATTTCTTGAGCTGAAGCAAGGTAATATGACGATTACAGAATATGAAAGAGAGTTTGTTCGATTAAGTAAGTATGCCAGAGAGTATGTTCCTATAGAGGCCAAGATGTGCCGACGATTTGAAGACGGGCTCAACGAAGACATCAAGGTATTTGTTGGAATTCTTAAATTAAAATAAATGGTAGTATTGGTTGATCGAGCTTGTAAGGCCGAAGAATTACTTAAAGAAAAGAAAAAGGTAGAGGCTGAGACTAGAAATTGGAAGAAAAGACCGATGAGCGGTTTATTTTCACAGCAACCTGGAAAGTCAAGGAATATGAATCCTCGTTCCCAAGTTTCAACTGGGCAATCATATGGAAATTTTAAGAAGCGAAATGTGGGTCCTAAATCTCAGACTACTTCTGCGGCTAGTGTGGGAAATACGAGATTTGTTAAACCTGAGTGCCAGCGGTGTGGTAGAAATCATTTTGGTCCATGTAGAGCAAATGAATGTTTTCGATGTGGTTCTTCGGATCATTTTATTAGAGACTGCCCAAAGAGAGCTGAGAAAGAAAAATTTCAGAATGTAAAAGCTAGTGGTGCAAATTCGAGGGGAATATATCCAAGAAAAGCTGGGAGCGAAGCAAGCAGTAAGAATGAAGCCAGAGATGCAGCAGTTAGATCTGAAGGAAGAGCTCTGGCTAGAACCTATGCTATTAAAGCGCGTGAAGATGCTTCCTTACCCGATGTGATTACCGGTACATTTTCCCTCTATAATGTTAATGTTATTGCTTTGATTGATCCCGGTTCTACTCATTCATATGTATCCATGAAACTGGTGTCTAGTATGAATATACCTATTGAGAACACAGAATTTATGATTAGAGTGTCGAACCCGTTAGGCAAATGCATGATAGTTGATAAAGTATGCAAGAAATGCCCTTTAATGATTCGGGATCATTACTTTCCGGCCGACTTGATGTTGTTGCCGTTTGATGAGTTTGATGTTATTTTGGGTATGGATTGGCTGACATTGCATGATGCTAAAATAAATTGCAAAGAAAAGATTATAGAATTAAAGTGTGGAAATGGTGAAACTCTGAGGGTTGAATCAGATAAATCAGAGGCCTTGCCTAGTGTGATTTCTTCAATGTCGGCTCAAAGATATCTGAGAAAGGGTTATGAAGCTTATTTGGCGTATGTAATTAATACAAAAGAAGGTGAAAAGAAAGTTGAATCAGTGCTGGTTGTGTGTGAATTTGCGGACGTATTTCCAGAAGAATTGCCGGGTTTGCCTCCAGTCAGGGAAGTAGAATTTGGTATAGATTTGATACCGGGAACAGCTCTGATCTCGATTGCTCCATATAGAATGGCACCAACAGAGTTGAAAGAATTAAAGTCGCAGTTGCAAGAGTTGACTGATAAAGGTTTTGTGAGACCAAGTTTTTCACATTGGGGTGCTCCCGTGTTATTTGTGAAAAAGAAGGATGGTTCTATGAGATTATGTGTTGATTATCGGCAGTTAAACAAGGTGACAATCAAAAACAAGTATCCGTTGCCAAGAATTGATGATTTGTTTGATCAGCTAAAAGGAGGGACATGGTTTTCAAAGATTGACTTAAGATTTGGGTATTACCAACTGTGGGTAAAAGAGTCGGATGTGCCTAAAACTGCTTTTAGAACAAGGTACGGTCATTATGAATTTTTAGTTATGCCATTCGGGTTGACAAATGCTCCTGCTGTGTTTATGGATTTAATGAATCACCTATTTCGGCCATACTTGGACAGATTTGTTGTGGTGTTTATAGATGATATTTTAATTTATTCAAAAGATGAGACAGAGCATGCTGAGCATTTGAGGATAGTTTTGCAAACTTTGAGAGATAAGCAGCTGTATGCTAAGTTTAGTAAAAGTGAATTTTGGCTCCGGGAAGTTGGATTTTTGGGTCATACTGTTTCAGGTGATGGTATACGGGTTGATCCTAGTAAAATTTCAGCCATTGTTGATTGGAAACCACCGAAAAATGTAACCGAAGTTAGAAGTTTCTTGGGGCTAGCTGGGTATTATCGGCGGTTTGTAAATGGATTTTCTATAATTGCTGCTCCTATGACTAGACTACTCCGAAAGGATGTTAAATTTGAATGGACGGAAGAATGTCAACAGAGTTTCGAAGAATTGAAAAAGTTATTAACTGAAGCACCAGTGTTGATACAACCCGAGTCAGGTAAAGAATTTGTGGTGTATAGTGATACTTCTCTAAATGGTTTGGGGTGTGTGCTCATGCAAGAAGGAAAAGTGGTGGCATATGCTTCGAGGCAGTTAAAACCTCATGAGAGGAATTATCCTACTCACGATTTGGAATTGGCTGCAGCGGTGTTTGCTTTGAAGATTTGGCGACATTATTTGTATGGTGAAAAGTGCCGAGTATATACCGATCACAAAAGTCTTAAATACTTGATGTCACAAAAAGACTTGAATTTAAGACAGCGAAGATGGTTGGAATTATTGAAAGATTACGAGCTTGTTATTGATTATCATCCGAGAAAAGCGAATGTGGTTGCTGATGCTTTGAGCAGAAAGTTGTTGTTTTCTTTGAGAGTTATGAACATTCAGTTGAAAGTGTCAGATGATGGTTCGATTCTAGCAGAGTTAAGAGCAAAACCAATGTTTTTGCAAGAGATTTCTGAAGCTCAGAAAGATGATCAAGATTTGCAAGCCAAGAGAAAACAGTGTGAAGTTGATACAGAGTCAGATTTCAAAATTGGTTCTGATGGGTGCTTAATGTTTAAAGATCGGATTTGTGTACCGAAGAATGAGGAATTGATTCAAAAGATCTTACAGGAAGCACATAGTGGTTATTTCTCGATTCATTCGGGTAGTACGAAGATGTATAATGACTTAAAGAAAATGTACTAGTGGAGTGGAATGAAAAGAGATATTTTCGAGTTTGTATCAAAGTGCTTAGTTTGTCAACAAGTGAAAGTTGAACACCAGGTACCTTCGGGATTACTTCAGCCTATTATGGTTCCTGAATGGAAATGGGATAGGATTACTATGGATTTTATATCAGGGTTGTCGTTAACTCCAGGGAAGAAAAATGCCATCTGGGCAATAGTTGACAGACTGACTAAATCAGCTCATTTTATTCCGGTACGTATAGATTATTCTCTTAATAAGTTGGCTGAATTGTATATCCGAGAGATTGTTAGACTTCATGGGATACCTTTGTCAATCATTTCGGATAGAGATCCGAGGTTTACCTCACGGTTTTGGCAAAAGTTGCAAGAGGCATTAGGTACAAAGTTAAGTTTCAGCACTGCCTTTCATCCACAAACTGATGGACAATCAGAGAGAGTAATTCAGATTCTTGAAGACATGCTCAGATGTTGTTATTGGAATTTCAAGATAGTTGGGAAAGGTACTTACCATTGGTAGAATTTGCTTATAATAATAGTTATCAGATGAGTTTGAAGATGGCACCTTATGAAGCATTATATGGTCGTAAATGTAGGACGCCATTGTATTGGACTGAACTCAAGGAAAATCAGATTTATGGAGTTGATTTAATAAAAGAAACCGAAGAAAAGGTGAAAGTGATTCGAGATTGTTTGAAAGCTGCTTCAGATAGACAGAAATCTTATGCGGATTTGAAATGAAAACAAATGGAGTTTCAAGTTGGTGATAAGGTATTTTTGAAAGTGTCTCCATGGAAGAAAGTCGTTAGATTTGGACGAAAGGGCAAGTTAAGTCCGTGTTTTATTGGACCGTATGAAATAATTGAAAAAGTTGGACCGGTAGCATATCGGCTAGCGTTACCACCCGAATTAGAGAAGATTCATGATGTGTTTAACATATCTATGTTACGCCGGTGTCGTTCGGATCCTTCACATATAATTTCACCGACAGAAATTGAACTGCGACCGGATATGACTTATGAAGAAGAACCGATTAAGATTTTAGCTCGAGAAGTCAAACAACTAAGAAATAAAAGTGTTGCACTTGTGAAAGTGTTGTGGCAAAAGCATGGGGTAGAAGAGACTACATGGGAACCTGAAGAAATTATGAGAAACCAATATCCACACCTGTTTACCGATAAGATTTTCGAGGACGAAAATCCTTAAAAGGGGGGAGAGTTGTAATATCCTGAATTAGGGCTTAATCGGAATAGTGGTTTCGTGACCACAAATCTGAGATAGAAATAATTATTTTATAATTATTTTGATGATTATTATATGATTGCATGATTGTGTGAAAATTTCGTGATGAAATTCTATGCCTAAAGTGCTTAAATTGAAAGTAGGGACTAAATCGAATAAGTTGCAAAACTTGCATTCTAGAAGTTTTTAGTATGAAATTGTTTTGGAATATTAATGAGGAGGTCTTAAATAGCAATTTGACCAATTTTAAGTTCATGGACAAATTTAGGACATGGAAGGAAATTTTGGAAAGTTTAGTAGTAAGGGTATTTTGGTCATTTAGTTATTAAAATGAATTAAAAACAAAATTAAAAGCCAATTTTTGTCCATCTTCTTCATTAGGCCGAAATTTCAAGGGTTCTCCATAGCTAGGGTTTGTTTCAAGCTTCCAAGCTCCATAATCAAGAGAAACGAGATTCAAGTCGCGATCGAGGAAAAGAAAAGATTGTGGACTAAATTGCAAAATCTTTATATTTTGGTACCAAGGTAAGTTCATGTGTAAATAATGTAGCATAATGGTTATTTTTAAGTTATTGATGTTAATTATATGTTATGCTGAATTTTATTATGAAATGTATGCTTTGTGGTTAATTTCAAATAATATGTAAATTATGTGAGCTACTTGTTAAATATAATTGTTACTGAGTATTGATTTCGGCATTCTACGGAAGACGGCAAGGATAAGTGTTCGAGGAAAAAAGCCCGTTTGAACCTTAGGAATAGATTAGGATACAAGTGACATGTCACTAGGTGGTTGAGCATCCGAACTCGCTGAGTTGAGTCCGAGTTCGTGAGATGTAACTAGGCATCCGAACTCGTTGAGTTGAGTCCGAGTTCACTTATGGATGCGAACGCTCGAGCTCGTTGAGTTGAGTCCGAGTTCGCTTATGGGCGGGTTACATGATTGCTTGATTGAATATGTGGCACTTATATGCAAATTATCCATGTATCCGAATTATATTTCGATGTGTTCAACGGGTAAAGTTTTACTCAAATGGAGGAATACTCGAGATGAAAAGAGACGTATTGGTAAGTGATGAGAAATGGATATTTTGTACAGGTATGTATTTAACCCTCGGGTTGAGTGTTGATTACAACCACGATAAGGTAATAAGATGATGAAAAATGATTAAAAAATGTGATAAGTGTGTTGATGATATATGCTAATGTTGATTAGTTTGATTGTTTGTTATGTTATTTATTATTTACATATGAACTTACTAAGCATTTATACTTACTCCCTCCTTCTTACTCATTGTAGTTTTGGACAAGCCAGTTCAGGAGTCGGGATAGGTCGAAGGCTCAGTCACACTATCCGGAAGATTTTTGGTAAATGGCTTGTAAATTTAAGTATGGCATGTATAGCAATATACTTATTTTGTGTAAATGATTTTATGATATGGTGACAGAATGGTTGAGAAAATATTTGATAATGATAAATTATGAAAATGGTAAGTTTAGATTATGTTTGATGATAAGGAAAATTATTAAGATACTTAGTGCATAAAAACTCATAAGAGGGATGAAATTTGCCATAAACAGAATACTGCAGCAACACTGACGTGAGTTTGAAAATTTACTAAAAATCATAGAAATTGAATTTGGTTATGGACTACATATCAAATTGAAGCTTATTATGTCTAGTTTCACATGAAACAAATTAAACAGGTAAAGAAATTATATGTTAGAAGATATTTGAATTTTAGTGAAACAGGGTCATAGCAGTTTCTGAATCCCCTGTTCCTACTTTAGAAATTCACCATAAATTGTGAAGATATAATTAGGTGGTGTATTTTATATCCTCAGAATCCTTATTGAGTCTAGTTTTATGAGAAATAAACCTCATAGTCATATGAATTTTTTTATAGAGAGAAATGTGGTTCGTAGTAAACAGAGGGCAGACCAGTCAAGTCCTGAAACAGGGGTAACTTTAACTAATAAACTGTACTAATTGTCCCCACCAAAAATTTTATAAAAAAATTAGTAGATAGGTATATGAGTCTAGATTCAGGGAAAATTTACGGATCTTTATTTTGAGTTTCGTAACTCGAGATATGATTTTTCTTGTGACTGTGACGCAAGTAGCTTAAAAGCTGTGAATGTAGAAACAAATAATCCAAAGTTCTAAAAATGTTAAATGAAGCTTAGTAACACCTCATACTCGACTCCGGCAACAGTCTTGGGCGTGGGGGCATTACACCTCTGATTGAATTTGCATACAATAATAGCTTTCAATCGAGTATCAAAATGGCACCTTACGAGGCTTTGTACGGTCTTAAATGTCATACACCATTATATTGGACTGACCTCAGTAAAAATAAGATACACGTGGTCGATTTGATTAGAGAGACAAAACAATAAGTAAAGTGATCCACGAAAGTCTGAAAACTGCGTCAGATCGTCGGAAATTGTATGCGAACTTGAAACAAAAAGATATAGAGTTTAAGATCGGGGACAGAGTCTTTTTGAAAGTCTCACCATGGAAGAAAATACTTAGATTCGGACGTAAAGGCAAATTAAGTCTGAGATTTATTGGACCGTATGAGATTATAGAGTGTATTGGGCCTGTTGTGTACAGATTGTTGTTGTCACCTGAGTTAGAAAAGATCCATAATGTATTCCATGTTTTGATACTTCGTTGATATCGATATGATCCCTTACATGTGATTAATCCTTCAGAGATTGAGATTAAGCCTGATATGACATATGAGGAAGAACCGATTTGTATTCTGGCTCGTGAAGTTAAAGAATTCCGAAACATGAAAATTTCGTTAGTGAAATTACTGTGGCATAAACACAGAGTTGAAGAAGCAACGTGGGAGCCAGAAGATGCAATGAAAGAATGCTATCCGAACCTATTCACTGTGAAGATTTTCGACGACGAAAATCCCTAAGGGAAGAGTTGTAACAGCCCGATTTAGACCCTATTTGGAACAGTGGTTTCGTGACACGGCTTAGACACACAGGCGTGTCTACTGGTCGTGTGTGTTACACGGATTCAAACATGGGAATGTGATAGACCTTGTGACATAAGTCATTCTGCCCCCTAAATGACACACGGCCTAGTGCATGGGCGTGTGGTCGACAGTGTGACCTAAGTTAGTTTCAGCCATGACCAAGGCACACGGGCGTGTCTCTGGCCGTGTGGTGCAAGTCAGTATTATGCCCTGTTTTTACACAGGCATGTGACACTTGAAAGGTTGAAAATCTTATAAGTTTCTGAAATTTTTATATGTTATCAATTTAGTCTCGAATGCATGATTAAGGCTTTGTATGCTTGATTTAAGCATTTAATGAATGTGAATAAGTGATGTTTATTGAAATGTAATTTTATTTGATAAATTATCATTCTAAACTGAGTTATAAGTCTGGTAATGCCTCTTAACTTATTTCGACGACGGTTACGGGTTAGGGGTGTTACATTTGTTTGTATCAGAGCTACGGTTTTGTCGATTCTAGGACTAACGTAGTGTATGTGAGTTTAGCTATACATGCCATATATAAAATTGTAATAGTGTGATGACTCCTGATATTTCCAAATGTGTTTTGATATAGTAATGGATCCCGAACGAGCTGTAGCAGATGACATAGAAAGTAACGTGCCAGCTCCCACTCAAGGGACAACACCTTCTAAATCTAGACTTGTGATGAGTAGTCACAAGGTAAGGCTAAAGAAGCCTTCTTCCAGATACTAAATAAGTGGTTCACACAGTACATTCGTACGAACTTGACTTTTCCGCAACCTTCACCCCCTCCTGTTCCCCAAGCAATCCCTGTAGCTCCTCAAGGTATCGAGCCTTTGCGATTAAATAAACCATCTGTTGATAGAATACAAAAATAAAAAGTTGAGGAATTTAGAGCCACTGTTGATGATGATCCTGAGAGAGCTAAGTTTTGGCTTGAGAACACGATTCGGGTATTCGATAAATTATCTTCCACACCCGAAGAATGTATAAAGTGTGTTATATCACTGTTAAAAGATACTATGTATCAGTGGTAGAATACCTTGATATCTGTAGTTCTGCCAGAAAGAGTCACTTGGGATTTCTGTCAAGTTGAATTTAGAAAGAAATACATCAGCCAAAGGTTCATTGATCAGAAGAGAAAAGAATTCCTTGAATTGAAGCAAGGTCGTATGACAGTTATAGAGTATGAGAGGGAGTTTGTATGATTGAGCAAATATGCTCGTGAGTGTGTTTCTTCTGAAGCTATAAAGAGTAAAAGATTCAAGGATGGATTGAATGAAGAAATCAGAGTATTGGTTGGAATTCTTGAGCTGGAAGAGTTTGTTGTTCTGTTTGACCGAGCCTGTAAAGCCAAAGAGCTTTGTAAAGAGCAAAGAAAAGCCAATTCAGAGGCTAGAGAGTCTAGAAAAAGATTTACAGGTAAATCACATTAGTTAGCATCAAAAAAATTTAGAGAATATCATCCTTGTTCTATAGCCTCTGCGGGAATTTCTATTGGAGATAGAAATGTGAGACAATCAAGTTCAAAACCTCAAGTGACATCTGTTGCTAGTGTGGGAAGTGCTAGAAATGCTGGATCTGAATGTAAACATTGCAATAAGCGACATTATAGTGAATGCAGATTAGTGAGTGGATTGCTTTAAATGTGGATCTTTTGATCATTTTCTCCGTGATTGTCCAGAATAGTTTGCAGCTGAAAGAGAAAAACTAGTGAAAACAAGTAACACAACTACTAGAGGGAGACTACCCTGAAACACCGAAAATGTGAGTGGTAATCGAGGTGCTACGAGAGATTTGACTGTGAGATCTGAGGCACGAGCACCTGCCAGGGCTTATACTATACGTGCACGAGAGGAGGCATCATCACCTGACGTTATTATCAGTACTTTTTCTCTTTTTGATACTGATATAGTTGCGTTGATAGATCCTGGATAACCCATCCATATATATTTATGAATTTAGTATTTAAAAATAATTTACATGTCGAGTCTACAGAGTTTGTAATTAAAGTATCAAACCCATTAGGCAAGTTTCTTTTAGTTGATAAAATTTGTAAGAATTGTCCTCTGATTATCCGGGGTTACTATTTTTGGGCTGACTTGATACTTCTACCGTTCAATGAGTTTGGTGTGGTTCTGGGAATGGACTGGCTAACTATGCACGATGCAGTTTTGAATTGTAGACAGAAGACTATCGAATTGAAATGTCAAAATGGTGAGATTCTTCGGATTGAGTCTAATGATTCGGGTGAATTATCTACTGTGATATCGTCCATGTTAGCTCAGAAATATTTGAGAAAGGGCTATGATGCATATCTTGAATATATATTGGATACGAAAGTGTCAGAATCAAAGATTGAATCTATACTTGTTGTTTGTGAGTTTTCAAATGTATTTCCAGAAGAATTACCGGGATTGTCTTCGATCAGAGAAGTTGAATTATGTATTGAGTTTGTACCGGGAACAACACCAATATCGATAGTTTCATATAGAATGGCTCCAACAGAATTAAAATAGTTGAAAGCTCAGTTGCAAGAATTAACAAACAGAGGTTTTGTACAACCGAGTTAGTCTCCCTAGGGTGCACCGGCATTGTTCGTGAAAAAGAAAGATGGAACTATGAGAATGTGTATTGATAATAGACAATTGAATAAAGTGAATGTAAAGAAAAAATACCATTTATCGTGAATTGATGACTTATTTGATCAGTTGAAGGGAGCATCAGTATTTTCAAAGATTGATATGAGATCGGGATACTATCAGTTACGAGTCAAAGAGTCGGATGTGCTGAAAATTGTGTTCAGAACAAGGTATGGACATTATGAATTCCTTGTTATGCCTTTCGGTTTAACTAATGCTCCTGCCATTTTTATGGACTTGATGAATCAAATATTCAGACCGTATTTAGATAGATTTATTGTTGTATTCATTGACGATATTCTGATTTATTCACGAGATAAATCTGAGCATATCGAGTACTTGAGAATTGTGTTACAAACTCTACATGAAAAATAGTTATTTGGAAAGTTCAGTAAATGTGAGTTCTGGCTCAAATAGGTTGGATTTTTGGGAAATATTGGTTCAGCAGACGGTATTAGAGTTGATTCGAGCAAGATTTCTGCTATTGTTGATTGTAAACCTCTGAGAAACGTATCTGAAGTCCGTAGCTTTTAGGCTTAGCAGGTTATTATCGAAGATTTGTGAAAGGATTCTCAATGATTGTGACACCAATGACTCAACTACTACAAAAAGATGTGAAGTTTGAATGGTCAGAAAAGTGTTAGTAGAGTTTTGAACAGTTGAAAGCACTATTAGTAGAGGCACCAGTTTTTGTTTAACCTGAATCAGGTAAAGAGTTTGTGATCTATAGTGATGCGTCATTAAATGGACTGGGGTGTGTTTTGATGCAAGATGGAAAAGTTATAGCTTATTCTTCCCGACAATTGAAATCACATGAAAAGAACTATCCGACACATGATTTAGAGTTGGCTGCAATTGTGTTCGGATTAAAGATTTGGTGATACTACTTATATGGTGAGAAATGCCATATTTATACGGATCACAAAAGCTTGAAATATCTGATGCCACAAAAGGATTTGAATTTGCGACAACGAAGATGGCTCGAGTTATTGAAAGATTATGACTTTGTGATTGATTATCACCCGGGAAAAGCTAATTTAATTGCTGATGCCTTAAGCTGAAAATCATTTTTTGCGTTACTAGCCATGAGCACCAGTTGATGATATGTGATGACGGGTCTATTTTAGCTGAATTAAGAGCTAAACCAGTATTTCTTCAACAAATTTGTGAAGCTCAGAAAGATAATTGTGAAATACAAGCTAAACGAATTCAATGTGAGTCTAATTTTGATTCAGAATTTCATATTGGAACTAATGACTATTTAATGTTCCGAAATAGAATTTGTGTACCAAAAAATATAGAGCTTATCTAGAAAATCCTGCATGAAACACATAGTAATTGTTTTTCTGTTCATCCAGGTAGTACCAAGATATATAACAATCTGAAATAGATGTATTGATGATCGGGAATGAAAAGTGATATATCGGAGTTTGTATCGAAATGTTTGATTTGTCAATAATTCAAAGCTGAACATCAAGTACCATCTGGTTTACTGCAGCCTATATTGATTCGTGAGTGGAAATGGGATAGAGTCACTATGGATTTCGTATCGAGATTGCCCCTAACTCCAAAACAGAGAGATGTTATCTAGGTTGTCATTGATCGACTAACAAAATCTGCTCATTTCATACTGGTACGTACAGATTACTCTCTGGATAGACTAGCTAAATTGTACTTGTTTGAAATCGTATGATTACATGGTGTACCACTGTCTAGTATCTCCGGTAGAGACCCGAGATTTACGTCAAGATTTTGGAAGAAACTACAAGAAGCTCTTAGAACAAAATTGAATTTCAGTACAGCTTTTCATCCCCAAATTGACAGTCAGTCTGAAAGAATTATACAGATACTTGAGGATATGTTACGTTGTTGCATTCTCGAGTTTGAAGGTAGCTGGGAAAAATACTTACCTTTGATTGAATTTACTTATAACAATAGTTTCCAAACAAGTATAAAGATGGCACTGTACGAAGCTTTATATGGCCGCAAATGTCAAACTCTACTATACTGGACTGAATTGAGTAAGAAAAAGATTCACAGGGTTGAATTGAGTAGACTAACTAGAGAAAAAGTGAAAATGATTCATGACAGTCTAAAAGCAGCTTCAGATTGACAGAAATCCTACGCAGATTTGAAATGTAAAAGATTGAATTTCAAGTCGAGGATCGAGTGTTTTTAAAAGTGTCTCCATGGGAGAAGATTCTTCAATTCAGCCGTAAAGGAATGTTAAGTCCATAATTCATCAGGCCGTACGAAATTATCGAGAGAATAGGGCTTGTAGCATATTGACTAGCTTTACCTTCTAAACTTGAAAAGATCTATATTGTTTTTCAAATTTCTATGCTACGTCATTACAGATCTGAACCATCACATGTGATTTCTCCTATTGATGTTGAAATTCAAACCGATATGTCGTATAACGAAGAATCGATCGGGATTCTGGCTTGTGAGATTAAAGAATTGAAAATAGCCTTGGTAAAGTTTCTTTGGCATAAACATGGGATCAAGTAAGCTACGTGGGAACTCAAGGAAGCTATGCGAAAACAGTACCCTAATCTTTTCATCGATAAGATTTTTGAGGACGAAAATCCCTAAGGGGGGAGAGTTGTAACAACCCATTTTTAGGTTAAATTGGAACAGTGGTTTCTGGACCACAAATCCAAAGTTAGAATATTTATTTTTTTAATTTATTTATATTTATAGTATGATATAATTATTATGTGAAAGTTTCGTAAAGAAATTTTACTGTTTAAATGCTTAATTCAGTAAAAAGGACTAAATCGCGTAATGCGTAAAATTTGAGTTCTATTGTTTAAAGGTATTAAATAGATATGGTTTATTAATATGAAAGTCCTTATAATGTTATTTGACCATAATTAAGGTTAATGGTCATTTGTATCCATGACTTAAGTGATTTATAAGTTGTTTTTATAAGGTTAAATTAGTAAAATGAATAATAAGTATAGATTTAATAAAACAAAAGCTATTTTATCATCATTTTTTCTTCTTCATAATCGAAAACCAAAAGAAAAAGCAGTCAAGGAAGAGCTATTAGGGTTCGGCACCTTTTTTGCTTGATTGAGGTACAGTATAAACTTGGTTTTTGATGATTTTTATATTTTTGAGATCGTTGCTTCATATATTAGCTAGCCTGTACCTTAATTTTTGAATTTGTTATAGATTTTGAGATATGCCATTGTTGAATACTTGGGTATTTTAGTTTTTCTTGTTAGATTATTGATGGTTGTTAATAGATTTACAAGTTTTATAAAATGACTTTTGACAAAAATGAGAATTAGGGATGCAATTGTGAAAGATAGGAATGTTGTGGTTTAAAATGTGAAAATAATAAAAGATTTGGGCTGCTAGCAGCATATAAGAAATTCGGCTATAATGGGTTATGGTCTAATTGTGTAATTTTGCATTTTTATGTGTTAAGGACTAAATTGCAAAGTATTCAAAAGTCTAGGGGTAAAATTGTAAATTAGCCAAAATGAATGTTTTAGGCTAAATTGAATTGAATGAAAGTTTGGTTAAGTTAGTTTGGTATAATATAGATCAGGATAAGCCGAGATCGAGTTTAGATCGGGGAAAAGGAAAGATCGACGAGTAGTCAATAATTTTATCTGAGGATTTGTATAATTAGAATCGAACTATTCTTTACTTGTAATTGTTGAATAGAATGTATAAAATTGAAATACTTGAAATATAAATGCCTTAATTATGTATTGTATTTGTTACTGAGTCCCATTTGAGCTAGATGAATTCATTAGATATGAGTGACATGTTACTAAGATTACCGTATTGGTTGAGCTCCTACATTTGTTTCTGACTCACCACTGCTTGTAAGAGCTTACTGTTTTAGCTTATTAGAGCTTACCGATTTAGCTCGAAGGAGCTTACTATTCAACTCAATAGATCTTACTGTTTTCAGCTGAATAGAGCTTACTGTTTATCAGCTCAGGAGGAGCTTACTGACCATGACTCGAAAGAGTATGTGTGATGATGAATTGACAAATTACTAGTATTGTTCGCTTAACTATCCTTTGAAGTTCTAATAGGTTCAACGAGCCTAAATACTATTTATATGGATAAGTTACGACTTATAAGTGATATTATTGTTATATGTATGATATGTGAATTTGATTGATAAATGGATTATGCATGATGATGAATAAGTATTTGGGTATGAATTTGCTATGTTTTCATATGGAAAATATTGTGTAATGATACAGTTATTTTGGCTGTCAATTTGGGTTGCCTAAATGTGGTCCATTATGCTTGTAATTGTTTGTGTATTTAGGGTGGCAATATGACATTGCAAATGGCCTATTTTTGTCCACACAGGTAGAGACACGAGCATGTGTCTCAGCGGTGTGCGACACACGGTTAAGTTACACGGCCGTGCGTCCCCTGAGGTACCCTACAAATTAAGTCAGTATACCCTATAGGTTTGAAATGGCTTAGACACATGAGCGTGTCTATTTTCCATGTATGTCACACGGATTCCCACACAAGCATGTAATAGACCGTGTGACATAAGTCAGTATACCCCCTAAATGACACATGGCCTAGCGCGCGGACGTGTGGTCGGCCGTGTGACCCAAGTCATTTTCGACCACGGCCAAGGCATACGAACGTGTCTCTACCGTACAGTACAAGTTAGTATGTATGCCCTATTTTCACACGGTCTAAGACACGGGCGTGTGACACTTGAAAGGTTGAAAATTTTATAAGTTTCTGAAATTTTTATATGTTATCAATTTAGTCCCGAATGCACGATTAAGGCTTTGTATGCTTGATTTAAGTATTTAATGAATGTGAATGACTGATGTTTACTGAAATGTAATCTTATTTGATAAATAATCATTCTGAACTGAGTTATAAGTCTGGTAATGCCTCTTAACCTATTCTGGCAATGGTTAGTGTTATGGGTGTTACATCCCCGGATGGTAATCAATCACTAACTTGTAATTTTGTAGCAATTCTAACCATCTTCACTGTCGTAGATTCAGGTCTTTCCAAGTCATCAAATATTTTAAGCTCTTATGATCAGAATAGACATGACATTTTTCACCGAATAGATAATGGCGCCAAATCTTCAACGCAAACATAATAGCTGCTAATTCCAAATCGTGCGTCGGGTAATTCTTTTCATGCGGTTTTAATTGTCTCGAAGCATAAGCTATGTCTTTGCCTTACTGTATCAAAACACAACCCAGACCATTCAACGATGCATCACTATAAATTAAAAATTCTTTACCTGATTCTTGCTGAATTAACACTGGAGCTTCGGTCAATAAAGCTTTCAGCTGATCAAAGCTTTTTTGGCATTTTTCTGACCACTCGAACTTAAATCTTTCTGAAGTAGTCTTGTCAACGGAGTTGTAATCATTGAGAAACCTTTTACAAATCACCTGTAATAACCAGCGAGTCCCAGAAAACTTTGGACTCCGGATACATTTCTCGGAGGCTTCCAATCTAGTATTCCCGAAATCTTGCTCGGATCCACTCAAATACACGATGCTGACACAATATGCCCTAGAAAACTGACTTCGTGCAACCAAAATTCACATTTACTAAACTTTGCAAACAACTGCTTATCACGCAAAGTCTGTAGCATTATTCTCAAATGTTCAGCATGCTCAGATTCATCACGATTCATTAGGTCCATAAAAATAGTAGGTGCATTTGTTAGTCCGAAAGGCATAAGTAAAAACTCATAATGTCCGTACCTCGTTCGAAAAGCAGTTTTCGGCACATCAGAGTCTTTAACTCGCAATTGATAGTAACCTGATCTCAAACCTATCTTTGAAAACAATGTAGCCCCTTTCAACTGGTCAAACAAATCGTCTATTCGTTGCAGGGGGTATTTATTCTTGATAGTCTCTTTATTGAGTTGTCGATAATTGATGCACATTCTCATTGTTCCGTCTTTCTTTTTCACCAGCAAAACCGGTGCACCCTAGGGAGAATAACTCAGTCGTGTGAAACCTCTATCTATCAACTCTTGCAACTGAGCTTTCAACTCTTTTAATTTTGTTGGTGCTATTCTGTACGGAGCTATCGATATTGGAGTTATTCTCGGCACTAACTCAATACCAAATTCAACTTCTCTGATCGATGGTAAACCCGGTAAATCTTCAAGAAACACATCTGAATATTCACACACAACTGGTATTGATTCAATCTTCTTTTCGGTCACTTTAGTGTCGAGCACATAAGCAAAGTAAGCTTCACAACCCTTTCTCACATATTTTTGAGCTAACATGGAAGAAATTACTACCGGTAACCCATTCATATCATTAGACTCAATCTGAATTATCTCATCATTCTAACATCCTAGATTTATTATTTTTCGTTAGTAGTTCACTATCACATCATGCAGTGTTAACCAATCCATACCTAGAATTATATCAAATTAGTCGAATGGCAACAATATCAAATAGGCCGGAAAACAAGAATCTTGAATCATCAATGGACGGTTCTTGTAGCGCCCCGAATTTAGGCCTAGAAGTATTGGGCCTTGTGTATGGGTCCGTAAGGAGGTTGTATATAAGCATTTAATTGTACAAAGAAATGACACAATTAAATGTCTGCTTTGGAGGTAAATGGCCCTGAGAAGTGTTGGAGAAATCTTGGGTTCAAACCTGGACATTAGCAAAAATTTTGGTTTTAAGTGAATAAAACTCTAGGTACTTGGATGGGTCGGGATGGGCCATGTAGGCCTAATGGGCCCATAGGCCCAAGTGGATTAATTGTATGATTGTGTAGTAAATATTGGATTGGACTATGTGAATCTCATATCTGTAGGCTAGTATTACTGAAATAACCCTGTAGGGTAGAATTACTGAAATGCCCCTGTAGGGTAGAATTACTGAAATACCCTTAGTTTACAAAATTACTGAATACCCTTGGCTTACAAAATTTCCAAAATACCCTCGATTTTCGCAAAACTTTAAACTAAGCATCTGCAGTAAATAAAGTTTTAAAGGTAATAATGTTTTACTAGAGAATGACTTTTAATAAACCAACGGAAACTAAGGTTTTCACAAAATTTAAAATGGCCAGAGGTTCTAAATAGCAAGAAGGGTTTTCAATGAGAGCATGGTTTTCGAAAAACACCTCAATGTGACACGCCAGATTTTGACCATAGCATCTAGGCCAAGTTTGGGGTGTTACATTTAGTGGTATCAGAGTCAAGTTGCAAAACTCAGCTGTAGAATGGGTTTTAAAATTGGATTTCTGAAAGAATTGTTTCAAAAAGGTTTAAAAAGATTTAAAGTATTTGAAATGTTTTTCTGAATATTTTCCTGAAAGTGTGGTTACTGAGTCTCTGGGGCCGAATCCGTAAGTTTTCTGTTAGACGGTACTTAAAGTTAGATTTTGTATTTATTCGGTGTATATTCTAGAAACCAAATTTTTTTTAAGTTAGCAACAGTACTGTGATGGATTCCGAAGGCAAGCAAGGTCGCGAGGAGTCGCCCGTCTCCCTGGAACATGAGATGGTTCAGGAAATTGTAGTCAAGGTAAGTCTGCCAACTTGAGGTAACAATAACATAGAGCTTGGTACGGAGGCACTAACCCGATTGGTAAGGGAAGGATTGGAAGAAGTGTTCGAGGCAAGAGTTTAGGCGTATGGTGAAACACTTTAGGCTAGGCGCTTGGAGTACAGCAGGAAGAGGGATCACAGTACTCTGACACAGGAGCCTCATTCTGTGAAATATGTTAAGACGTGTCTGAACTTTTCATATTGCGAGCATTACAAAAGGTGTCATCCGGGCGAATTCTGGAGGAAGTCAGGAGCGTGTCTCAGATGCGGGTCTAAGGAGCATCGGGTTCGGGATTGCACAGTTCCTTTTAAGTCAGGTGTGTTTTTTTTCGATGTGATGTTTGAATATAGAAATTGTATGCATGTGTGGTAAATATCTGTTCGCTTCTGTGGTTAGATGTTTGGTTAGGTGTGAGAGGTTTTGAGAATAAGTTAAAAGTGTATTACTGTAGTTTAGAACTAGAGTGCGGAGCGGGAGCGTAGTGGTGTAGATTGAGCTAAGCACTTGTTCAGATAGTTGGAAATTTCGAGGATGAAATTTCTTTAAGGGGGTAGAATTGTAACGCCCTGAATTTGGGCCTAGAAGTATTGGGCCTTGTGTATGGGTCCATAAGGAGGTTGTATATAAGCATTTAATTGTACAAGGAAATGATACAATTAAATGTCTGCTTTGGTGTTAAATGGCTTTGAGAAGTGTTAGAGAAATCTTGGGTTTAAACTTGGGCTTTAGCAAAAATTTTGGTTTTCAGTGAATAAAACCCTGGGTGCTCTGATGAAGGCCTTTTAAATTATTGTGGTAAATAATGACACAATGAAGCATACAGTTTAGTGGTTGTGGCGTCATTAAGGTCGCAAGGGAGCCTGGGTTCAAGTCTTGTCTCTTGCAATTTATTTTCGTTTTTCTTTTAAAGGAACCTAGACTTTGACCTATAAACCTTATAATTAATTGAGGCTAAAATGGTGACACGGAAAGAGCCTGTGGTGGAGTGGCAAGGTGGCGTGTTGTGTAACTATGAGGTCTGAGGTTCAAGTCTTGGGATGCGCAGTGGAGTATTTATTTTGCTATTTGAGCTGTGTAGGAGGTGGAGTTGGACTGGAACTCTGTGGTTGAAGTAGTCATAAAAAAATAAGGAATTTTCCTTATGGCTGAAAGTAATCCCACATCGGGAAGCTAACATGGGAATTGGTGAGAAGCTGGCGTTAAATAAATGAGTTGGTGGGGGAAAAAGTGATTAAGACTCAATGCAGAATGTGCCAAGGTTAGTGATCGTGGACTTCGGCGTGTTCTCATAAATAGGTGTGTATTTCACACTGCTCTAGCTGTAGAACGGCAAATACCGGAATGCTAAAATGCCGGTTACACGGCAAAGGCAGCCACACTAGTGTGTGAGTGCACGTGTGGGAGCTTTGATGTGATGGTTGAGTCCCATCATGAGTGCTCTCGTGGGCTTAGGTTGCTTTGGGCCAGGATGGGCCCATGGGCCCAAGCAGATAAATTATATGATTGTGTAGTAAATATTGGATTAGATTATTTAAATCTCATATCTGTAAGCTAGAATTACTGAAATACCCCTGTATGGTAGAATTACTGAAATGCCCTTGGAGGGTAGAATTACTAAATACCCCTGGTTTGTAAAATTACCAATATACCCTTGGTTTGTAAAATTACCAAAATACCCCTGATTTGTGAAATTATTGAAATACCCTTGACCTGTAAAATTGTCGAAATACCCTTGACCTATAAAATTACTGAATAACCTTCGACTTGTAAAATTATCGAAATATCCTCGATTTGTAAAATTAACAAAATACCCTTAATTTGGAAAATTATCGAAATACACTTGATTTGGAAAATTACAGAAATACCCCTAATTTACAAAATTATAGAAATACCCTTGACTTTCAAAAATTACAGAAATACCATTGGTTTGCAAAATTACCAAAATACCCTTGGTTTGTAGATTTACCAAGACATCCTTGTAGGGTGAAATAACTAAAATACCCTTAATAGGTAAAAAGATCGTTCTGCCCCTCTAGGGTATATGACTCACTGATAATACAATTTGATTGACTTGACTATGTTTTAACTGAGAATGTATGACTGTGATTGGACTGTTGTGACTGTGATTTGTATGATTTTGTATGCCATGTGTATATTTGCTACATTCATATAATATTATGTTGAACATGGGTGGGGATTATGAAACGGAGGAAGAAATTGAGGATCGCATGGTTGCTTGACGATCGTGGATCCACCGATTGAGGATTGCATGGTTGCTTGACAACCGTGGATCCACAGATTGAGGATTGCATGGTTGCTTGACGATCGTGGATCCACCGATTAAGGATCGCATGGTTGCTTGACGACTGTGGATCCACCGGTAGCTTTTAAGCCCAATATATGATTATTGACGACTCTGTGTCGATCATATTTACCCGAGGCTGTGTGCCGACTATATTACCATCGTTGATGGTTATGGGCCTAACATGATACAGCTATAGATGGCTTAAAGCCAATTATTCTGATTATGGCTTTGCGACAACCTACATATGGCTCTGTGCCAACTTGATTATGGCTGTGTGGCAAACGTATTTGCCTAAGGCTATGTGCCAATATATGATTAATGACGACTCTGTGTCGATCACGTTTACTTAGGGCTGTGTGCTGATTATGTTACTCTAGTTGAGGGCTATGTGTGTAACATAATCCAGTTATCGTTGGCTTTGTGTGTGACAGCCCTAAATTGACCCTAGTCGAAAAGTGGTTTCGGGACCGCTAAACCGAGTCATCGAAGTATTTGAGTATAATATTTATTGTCTAAAATATGTGAATATGAGTGTGTGAAAGTTTTAAGCTTCGATTTAGTCAATTGCATGTGAATTTAGTTAATAGGACTTATGTGTGACACTTTTGAAATGTGATAGGTTAATCTATAAGGATCTATTAGTGCATGTTATGAAAATAATGGGTTTGCATGTCAAATTTCCACCTATGACAAGTAGTGGCCGGCCATGATGGGTTATATACATGCAATATGTATTAATTATTAGTTAGTAGCTTTATATTTCATAACATAAATAAATAAAAAAGGAAAAAAGTAATTGAAATAAGGAAATGAAGGGTGATGAAAACAAAGCTTGAGTTTCTTTCTTCTTGGCCGAATGTAAAGAGGAAGATGGGAGAAAGGCATTCGGTCATCTTAAGTTAGCATTAAGGTAAGAAGTTATGTTAATTCTTCAAATTTTGGTTAATCTTGAATGAGGTATCAAGTTATTTTAGTAACCCATGTTGAATTTTTGATTGTGGGAATGAGTAGGGCTTTCGGCTATGGTAATTAATAAGGGTGATGGTTGTTGTTTCATGATAAATTTAGATGAACAATGGTAGATGAGTGTTTGAACTATACAAATGAGCATATGTGAGCATTGGGTGCTAAGGGAAAAGAATCGGCTACCTTATTATGTACCAAGACCGAATGTGAATTTGATTATGTTTGAGTATTTTATGTACTTAAAATTGATGTAGTATAAGTTACCATGTTCTTGCCGAAAATGTAATTGATAAAGGAGGAGTTTGTTATTGAACGTTAGGCTAAGTCCCTAGTGGATGTATGAATTGATAATAATTGTGTATAAAGATTTGCTTTACTATGTCTTTGTTAACAAGATGAGAAATGAGTTAAGATGGTCTTAGTGTACCGATTAGGACCTAAGGAGTTGAGCTTATTGATAGTATAGATTTCTAATGCACCTATGGTAATGGCCGAACATGTAGTTGTTTAATGTTTGAACAAGTGCCGTTTAGGTGTTCTAAATTGTCTAAATTAGATGTTAATCATCTAAGGGTTCGGCATTGTGCATTCTTGTTAAGAGTTTGATTTGAAATCATGAGGTTTTGTTGACTTGTGTTTAAATGGCATTCGGACATGGTCTATGAGTGTTTGCAAATCCGGTTTAAGTACATAGGTGCTAAATACTTTGTATTGGAAATTTTGATGTATAAGTAGTAAATTGATTCAAATGAATGGTTCTAAAATGTATATGAATGCCGTATGATTGTGTTTGATTGGGGAGTAAATTGTTTGATTTAGCTCAAGAGCTTAGAGGATCAAAGTTGGATAAGGGAAAGGAAAAAGTGATTGACTAGCCGTTGAAATTGTTCGACAACATTCGAGGTAAGTTTTCGAGTAATGAAACTTAGTTTATGATTTGATTAAGTCATGACATATAAGCATAACAAATAAACGGTGATATAATGATTCTACTTGAATTGTATATTGAGGTGATTAGTTTATACCTATGACGGGTAGCCGAATGTGTATAGAGATCATGTTATAAAGCAAATCAAAATCATGCTCATTGTATGTGGCTATTGAGCCGAAATTGGTAATGGTTGATAAGCGTCTTGTGTTTGAATTCTAGTTATGATAATGAAATATGGATGTGTCATGATTTATTGGTATATGTGCTTGATTATTCGGATGATATCCGGGCTAAGTCCTGAAGGCATTTGTGTAGGTTACTATATCCGGGCTAAGTCCCGAAGGCATTTGTGCAAGTAGTTTCTATACCCGGGCTAAGTCCCGAAGGCATTTGTGCTAGTGACTATATCCGGGCTAAGTCCCGAAGGCATTCATGCTAGTGACTATATCCGGGCTAAGACCCGAAGGCATTTGTGCGAGTTGTTATATCTGGCTAAATCCCAAAGATACTTGGGTTTGGAAGCGAGCGATCTTGCTGTAATAATTTCAATTAATACGCTCATAAAATACAAACGATAAGGTATGTTTCGTATATGCATCGGAAAGGTTGATTCCTTTCAAATAGTACTCGCTCAATTGATTAATGAGCTTCCTGCCTCTAGTTAGGTTTGATACCCTGTGTATGAATATCTTGGTTGAAGCGTGAAGAAATTATGATTTTGAGAATGTGCATACATGAAATTATTCATTTAGTCATATGAACGCTATACTTTAGTCGTAAATAATTTCGTTACTCAAAACTTACTAAGCATTAAATGCTTATTCCGTTTCTTTAATTCTCTGTTTTATAGATTTTTGTTCGTCAGCTATCAGACTCGGGATTTTCGAAGTCGAAGTCGTCCACACTATCTAATCCCTTTTGGTACTCTTTTAGTTAAACGTTGATAATGGCATGTATAGGACTAACCTTGTTGTTAATCGAGTACCTTTGGTAATGTGTATATATTCGGATAGCCATGCGAAAATGGCTTAAATATTTTGAGCATAGTATTAAAATCATTTTGTATATATATGGTTATTGAGAGGTGTGGAAATGCTTGGCAATGATTAGCCATTGGAATGGTTAATCACGATCATATTTGGTGCTATGTATGTCAAAGGGCTAGTTGAATCATGGAAACTATGAAATAGGTGAAATTTACCTTAAAATAGATGCTGACAGCAGCAGTGATGTGAGTTTGAAAATTCACTAAAAATAGTAGGAATGTAATTAAATAATGAATAAATTATGTAATCGAACCTTGATGAGTACATTTTCATATGGAAGAAGTGAAATGACCATATGAGCCGTATTTTATGAGATGTTTAAGTTTTTGTGAAACAGGGATAGAACAGTTACTGGATCCCCTGTTCTGACTTTGGAAATTTACCATAAATTTACCATAAATAATTAGTAGTCATGATTTATATGTACAGATTCCTATTTCAATCTAGTTTCATTAGAAACAAACGGCATATGTATTGAAGCCCTATACAGGGAGATATCTAAGTCGTAATGCATGAAGGTCAGAGTAGTCAAACCCTGAAACAGGGGAGACTTTAACTAATAAAATGTACTAATTAAATCAACGAAAAATTCTAGAAAACAATTTGTAGATGGATATATGAGTCTAGTTTCAGGGAAAATTTACGGAATCAGTTTTCGAGTTTTGGAACTCGAGATATGATTTTTAAGGTGACAGTGACGTAGTTAGCCAGCTTGTCTGGAAATTTTAAAATGAACTGTGTAAATAAATGAACTAAGTTCGTTAACACCTCGTGTTCGGCTCCGGCAACGGTCTCGGGTGCGGGGGGTTACATTGTGCCATTATGCCATTCTACTTACGGCTTCCAGCCGTCCTGCTATCCGGCAGCGTTGTTGCGATGTTTATGGCTATGTGTTGTCCTGTTTTCGGCTATGTGCTGTCCTGTCTACAGCGTTCAGCCGTCTTGTTGACTTAGTGTCACACTCGGTGCTAAGCTTGGTGTGTTGGCTGGGAGGGTCGATTTTATCCCCACATGGTGATTTGTTTGGTACGGGTGGTGTGTTGGTTGGACTGGGCTAGGAATCTGTCTGCATATCTGCATTTGATACTAATTCTGTACTAGGCTTAGGCCCACCTGATTCTGTTAATGGGCTAGGCCCAATTGATTCTGATGAGGGCTGAGACCCAAGTGAAATTGTACTGGGCTTTGGCCCACACACATTGTTCTATTATGTAATAGGCTCTGGCCCAGACTGATTCTGAATTCTATCTGTTCACTAACTGTTTTGGTTTAGGAGGGGATTACACACTAAGTTTTCATAAACTCACCCCGTTTATTAACTGTGCAGGTAATGTCCAGCATTAGGAGGATCGGTGCTGCGAGGGACTCGGAGGTGGCCACACAACTGCTATTGTTTTGATTTTCTTTAAAGTTATCTATTTACAAGTAGTTATATTTGATTTGGGTTGTAACAAGGCCTCTTTTAATTTCTGGTTCTAAACTTGGAAATTTATGTACTGTTTTAAAATTGCTGGAGTAGAACACGGTTTTCTTTTCCAAAATAATAACTATTTTTCAAAATATCACGTTTCCGCAAAACTTTAAAATAAGCTTCCACAGCAAATAAAATTTTAAGGGTAATAATGTTTTACAAGAGAATGACTTTTAATAAACCAACGGAAAATAAGGTTTTCACAAAGTTTAAAAATGGCCGGAGGTTTTAAATAGCAAGAATGGTTTTCAATGAGAAAATGGTTTTCAAAAAACACTTCAATGTGACACGCCAGATTTCGGCCATAGCGTCTAGGCCGAGTTTAGGGTGTTACATTTAGTGGTATTTGAGCCAAGTTGCAAACCTCGACTGTGGAATGGTTTTTAAAATTGGATTCTCGAAAGAATTGTTTCAAAAAGGTTTGAAAAGATTTGAAGTATTCGAAATGTTTTTCTGAATATTTTTTTGAAAGTGTGGTTACCGAGTCTTCGGCGTCGAATCTGTATGTTTTCTGTTAGACTGTACTTAAAGTTAGATTTTGTATTTATTCAGTGTATGTTCTAGAAATCAATTTTTTTTAAGTTAGCAACAGTACTGTGATGGATTCTGAAGGCAAGCAAGGTCGCGAGGAGTTGCCCGTCTCCCCGAAACATGAGATGGTTCAGGAAACTGTAGTCAAGGTAAGTCTCCCAACTTTGGGTAACAATAACCCAGAGCTTGGTACGGAGTCACTGACCCGATTGGTAAGGGAAGTACTGGAAGAAGTGTTTGAGGCAAGAGTTAAGGCCTATGATGAAACACTTCAGGCTAGGCACTTGGAGTGCAGCAAGAAGAGGGATTACAGTCCTCTGAAGTAGGAGCCTTATTCTGTGAAACACATTAAGACGCGTCCGAACTCATC
The DNA here is from genome assembly GCF_007990345.1 of Gossypium hirsutum. Lineage (NCBI taxonomy): Eukaryota > Viridiplantae > Streptophyta > Magnoliopsida > Malvales > Malvaceae > Gossypium > Gossypium hirsutum. The sequence continues at coordinate 21,744,151 of NC_053429.1, forward strand.
AGCTTGCGAGCGTTCAAAAGGTGCCATCCGGGCAAATGCTGGTGGAAGTCAGGAGCGTGTCTCAGATCCGGGTCTAAGGAGCATCAGGTTTGGGATTGCACAGTTCCTTTTAAGTCAGGTGTGTTTTGTTTGGATGTGATGTTTGAATATAGAAATTGTATGCATGTGTGGTAAATATATGTTTGCTTCTGTGGTTAGATGTTTGGTTGGGTGTGAGAGGTTTTGAGAATAAGTTAAAAGTGTATTAGTATAGGTTGGAACTAGAGTGCGCAGCGGGAGCGTAGTGGTATAGATTGAGCTAAGCGCTTGTTCAGATAGCTAGAAATTTCGAGGACGAAATTTCTTTAAGGGGGTAGAATTGTAGCGCCCCGAATTTGGGCCTAGAAGTATTGGGCCTTGTGTATGTGTCCGTAAGGAGGTTGTATATAAGCATTTAATTGTACAAAGAAATGACACAATTAAATGTCTGCTTTGGTGGTAAATGGCCTTGAGAAGTGTTGGAGAAATCTTGGGTTCAAACGTGGGCTTTAGCAAAAATTTTGGTTTTAAGTGAATAAAACCCTGGGTGCTTGGATTAAGGCCGTTTAAATTATTGTGGTAAATAATGACATAAGGAAGCATGTGGTCTAGTGGTTGTGGCGTCATTAAGGTTGCAAGGGAGCCTAGGTTCAAGTCTTGTCTATTACAATTTATTTTGGGTTTTCTTTTAAAGGAACCTAGACTTTGGCCTATAGACTTTTATAATTAATTGAGGCTAACATGGCGACATAAAAAGAGCCTGTGGTGGAGTGGCAAGGTGGCGTGTTGTGGAACTGTGAGGTCTGAGGTTCAAGTCTTAGGATACGCAGTGGAGTATTTATTTTTCTATTTGAGTTGTGTAGGAGGTGGAGTTGGACTGGAACTATGTGGTTGAAGTGGTCATAAAAAAATAAGGAATTTTCCTAATGGTTGAAAGTAATCCTACATCAGGAAGCTAACATGGGAATTGGTGAGAAGCTGGCTTTAAATAGAGCAAAGAAGATGAGTTGGTGGGGGAAAAAGTGATTAAGACTAAATACATGATGTGCCAAGGTTAGTGATCTTGGACTTCGGCGCGTTCTCATAAAAAGGTGTGTATTTCGCACTACTCTAGCTGCAGAACGACAAATACCGATATGCCGAAATACCGGTCACTCGGCGATGGCAGCCACATGAGTGTGCAAGCGCACGTGTGGGAGCTTTGACGTGATGGTTGAGGCCATCATGAGTGCTTTCGTGGACTTAGGTTACTTTTGGCCACAATAGGCCGGGATGGGTAATGTGGGCCCAATGAGCCCTGGGCCCAAGTGGATAAATTGTATGATTGTGTAGTAAATATTAGATTGGACTATGTGAATCTCATATCTGTAGGCTAGTATTTCTGAAATACCCCTGTTGGGTAGAATTACTGAATACCTTTGGTTTACGAAATTACCAAAATACCCCCGATTTGTAAAGTTATCAAAATACCTAAGGTTTGTAAATTACCAAAATACCCCTGGTTTGTAAAATTACCAAAATACCCCTGATTTGTGAAATTACCGAAATACCCTCGACTTGTAAAATTATTGAAATACCCTCGACTTGTAAAATTACTAAAATACCCTCAATTTTTAAAATTACCAAAATACCCCTGATTTGGAAAATTACCAAAATACTTTGGTTTGGAAAATTACAAAAATACCCCTGATTTAAAAAATTACAAAAATACTCTTGACTTTTAAAAATTACAGAAATACCATTGGTTTGTAAAATTACCGAAATACCCTTGGTTTGTAGATTTACCAAGACACCCTTGTAAGGTGAAATGACTAAAATACCCCTAATAGGTAAAAAGACTATTCTGCCCTTCTAGGGTATATCACTCACTGATAATACAATTTGATTGATTTGACTATGTTTTGATTGAGAATGTGTGACTGTGATTGGACTGTTGTGACTGTGATTTGTATAATTTTGTATGCCGTGTGTATATTTGCTACATTCATAAAATATTATGTTGCACATGGATGGGGATTATGAAACGGAGGAAGAAATTGAGGATTGCATGGTTGCTTGGTGATCGTGGATCCACCGATTGAGGATTGCATGGTTTCTTGACGATCATGGATCCATCAATTAAGGATTGCATGGTTGCTTGATGATCGTGGATCCACCAGTGGCTTTTAAGCTCAATATATGATTATTGATGACTCTGTGTCGATCATATTAACCTAAGGCTGTGTGCCAGCTATATTACCGTCGCTAATGGCTATGTGCCTAACATGATACAGTTACAGATGGCTTAAAGCCAATTATTCTGATTATGGCTTCGCACCAACCTACATATGGCTCTGTATGCCAAGCGTATTTGCCTAAGGCTATGTGCCAATATATGATTATTGACGACTCTGTGTCGATCACATTTACCTAGGGCTATGTACCGATTATGTTACTCTAGTTGAGGGCTATGTGCCTAACATAGTGTAGTTATCAATGGCTTTGTGCCATTGTTTCATTCTGCTTACGGCTTCCAGGCGTCTTGTTATCTGGAAACGTTGTTGTGATGTTTACGGCTATGTGTTGTCCTGTCTATGGCGTTGAGCCGTCCTGTTGACTTAGTGCCGCAACTGGTGCTAAGCTTGGTGTGTTGGCTGGGTGGGTCGATTTTATCCCCACATGGTGAGTTGGTTGGTACAGGTGGTGTGTTGATTGGACTGGGCTGGGAATCTGTCTGCATAACTGCATTTGATACTGATTCTGTATTGGGCTTAGGCCCACCTGATTCTGTTAATGGGCTAGGCCCAACTGTTACTGAAATTGAGAATGGGCTAGGCCCAATTGATTTTGATGAGGGCTGAGACCCAAGTGAAATTGTACTGGGCTTTGGCCCACAAACATTGTTCTGTTACTGTAATGGCCTCCGGCCCAGACTGATTTTGAATTCTGTCTGCTTACTAACTATTTTAGTTTAGGAGGGGATTACACACTGAGTTTTCATAAACTCACCCCGTTTATTAACTATGCAGGTAATCTCCAGCATTAGGAGGATCGGTGTTGCGAGGGACTCAAAGGTGGCCACACAACTGCTATTGTTTCTGATTTTCTTTTAAGTTATCTATTTACAAGTACTTATATTTGATCTGGGTTGTAACAAGGCCTCTTTCAATTTCTGATTCTAAACTTGGAATTTTATATACTGTTTTATAACTACTAGCGTAGAACACGATTTTCTTTTCCAAAACAATAACTGTTTTTCAAAATATCACGTTTTCGCAAAACTTTAAACTAAGGTTCCGCAGCAAATAAACTTTTAAAGGTAATAATGTTTTAGAAGAGAATGACTTTTAATAAACCAACGAAAACTAAGGTTTTCACAAAGTTTTAAAATGGCCAGAGGTTCTAAATAGCAAGAAATGTTTTCAATGAAAACATGGTTTTCGAAAAATACTTCAATGTGACATGCCAGATTTCGGCGATAGCGTCTAGGCCGAGTTTGGGGTGTTACAGTTCTTGCTTACTTTATCAACCAAGACACATCTGCCTAAGGGGTTCGATACTCTAATCACAAATTCAGTAGACTCTACAGGCAATGTCTTACTGAATACTAAAGTTTCACATACATAAGAATGAGTCGATCCTGGATCTATTAATGCAATTACATTACTATCATAGAGAGTGAAAGTACCGCTAATAGCATTTGGAGACGAAGCTTGTTCACGAGCACGGATAGCATAAGCTCTGGCAGGTGCTCGAGCTTCAGATCTCACAGCCGTGTCTTTAGTCATTCTCTGGCTGCCACTCAAATTACCCGTGTTTCTGGGTGGTCTACCTCTAGTTGTAGTGTTACTCGGCCTTGTATTCTGCACTGTATCTTGCTCGACAAATAAAAAAATTCACGGATAAAATGATCTAATGATCCACATTTGAAACAAGCTCAATCATTGAATCTACAATTGCCAGGATGTCGTTTACTGCAATGTTTGCACTTAGTTTGATTTGGTCTAACATTACCAACACTAGCTATAGAGGTAGCTTTCGAACTCACAGGTTGTCTGTCTCGATCTCATCTAGAGTAGCCCACGGTAACCTTTGAACGGCTAAAATCACCTCAAAACTTCTGTGATGTCATATGAAATGACTTACTCGATGATCTTTTTCGTACCTCTCAAGCTTTCAAGTTGGCTTTTCTTTTCTCTTTCCCGAGTTCCTCAGCTTTACATACTTGTTCGACAAGCATAACAAACTTTTTTATTTCTAGAATCCTGATTAACAAGCGGATATCTTCATTCAAACCATGTAACACTCCAAACCCGGCCTAGACATTATGGCTGAATCTGGCGATGTCACATTGAAGTGTTTTTCGCAAAGTATGATCTCGTTGAAAAACCTGTTCTTTATTTTTAACCTCTTTGTGTGTTTCTGAGTCATGTCATTCATTTCAAAATTTGCGTCACTATCCAAAAAGTATTTACTTTAAAAATCGATATTTATTTCTAAAAATATTATTTTATAGCAGAAACGTTTTTAAATAGTTGGGTACTTGCGTTTACTTTGTAAAAACATTGTTTCTTTTGAAAAAATCGTGTCTTCCTATTTCTAGCAGTTTAAACCAAAGTAAATAAATAAACCCAAATTAAAGTTAAAAATCCTTTAAGTCCTTATTATAGTAAAATACACCAAAAATTAAATCGAAACCATAAAGTATTATTTAAAATTAAATAGGTCGTGTGGCCACCATTGAGTCCTCCATTGCACCGATCTACCTAAGTCTGAGGATTACCTGTACAGTTTAAACAGATAGGTGAGTTTACGAAAAATCAGTGTGTAATCCCATATAAGCAAACAATCAGAAAACAAACACAGTCTAGGCCTAAGCCCTTTTTAGAATAGTGACAATATCAGTTTGGACTTTAGCCCATCTCAATATAGAAACAGCCATGTGTTTGGGCCTTGGCCCATTCTAGTAACAGTACAGATCTACAATCAGAAATCCTACTCAACCAGCCTTTACACACCACTCCGTCCAGCCCTACACGCCATGTAGGGATAAAATCAACCCACCCATCCCTACACACCAAAAATAGCACCAGTTGTGGTACTAAATAGAAATTGCAGCAGAGCTGCCAAAATAGTACACTTCCTCCAATCATAACAACCTATCCCCATGCAACATTATCATAATATCATACATGTATGCGACATATATAAAATGGCATGCTCAATACATTCATACATCTTATAAGGGCATAATAGTCATTTTACCTTATAGGGCATATCAGAAAGTTATAAAATTTGGGGTCGAGGTGTGCTTACTGATCCAACAGTAGGTCCATAGTTGTCTCGAGGGACCCGTACAACCTTAACAGTCAAACAGTGAAAATGGGCCCTGTTAAGCCCATTTTTTTAAATCGAGTTTGAAATAAAATGGGGTTCGACTTTGAAAAACGAAAACAGGAGTCGCCACCAATCTTTTTAGATGTGATTGGATCACCTTGTAAAACATTTTGTTTAAAAATCATTAGTTTCGGTCTATGAAATCAAAAAATGGGTTCAGAAGCCGGTTACGTATGAGGAAGGATTAGCACCCTCGTAACGCCCAAAAATTGGTACGTAATTGATTATCAAAATGTCTTTAATGTCGGAAATTTAAAAAATTTTAAGATGCAATCCTTTTTTAAATATTTTTGACTTTGAAAATTAAGCTTCACTTGTATCAAATGAATCAAAATATTACATCCAATAAGTTAGGACACAATATTTTTAAGACATTTGACACTAAGTTAGTCCTTTTGGAAATCCCTATCTCGAAACAACGAAACGTCATATCCAGTAAGTTAGGACACAATGCTTTGAAATTCCAAGACAGTTGCTTGCATTTTGAAAACCTTAAAAACTTAGAAGGGTGTTTGATTATTTGAACTCAACGACGAAAGTTTCAACCCAGTAAGTTAGGGCACTACTTTTCTCGAAACTTCCAAACACCAAGCATTGCCTTTATTTTTTGAAAACTTTAGAGTCTTGTTTTTAAAATTGATGCATGAAGGAGCATATACGTGATAACATATTATAATAATAGGTAAATAAAAGCACAATAGCATAAATATCATACATTAACTAACATATATATATAAGAAATAAAACATGGCAAATTTTAAATAAGTAAAATATAAAAAAACAATATATATATTTAAGAAGAATAGCTAAAAACACATAAACATGTAATTCAACATATATTTAAACATATTAATAAAAAATGATGCATGATATACAATTTGACACATAATAATATGCCAAACACTCAACATTTAATTATGAGACCAACATTTAATATATTGACATAATATATAAAAAAAGGGGTTGTGTATATATATTAAAATATGAATAAAGTGAGTAATTTCTTTAAAAAATGTGTGAATTAAAATCAAATTTTTGGCAATGTAATGCTAATATAGTATACATAATAACTTTAGTTTTAAGAATATAATAAAATAATAAAATATAAATACTATGATATTGTACTATGTAAAATATAAAATAATAAACATATTTAATAATACATGAAAACATAGTAATTAGTAATGAATTTTGAAATAGTATAATAATATATAAAATACTAATTTTATAGTTTTGGATAAAAATATACATAGGTTTTTTAAAAATATAAAGAAAATAATTAATAAAATATTTAATAGCAATTTAATATGAAAATAATAATGTGAATAATAATATACCTAAAAAAATATATAATAGATAATAATAATATGAAATAATATATTGTTAAAATGTAAAATATTATAATAATATAAAAATATATAAAAATTATGTGATAAAAATATAATATAATAAATAATAAGTAATGATATATGTTAAAATATATATTAATATGATAATAGAAAAATATGAAGTAACATGATATAATAAAATATAAGTAAATAATAATATAAAATATATAATACACATATATATATATTAAAATAAAATAATATATATACAATTTAAAATAAATAAGTTATAAATAATTTTAAAAAGGATAAAGGGACTAAAATTAAATGTAAATAAAAATCAGTGGTTAATTTGATAATAAAAGAAACGGATTGGGACTTAATTGAAATGCCCATTAAAATCTTACGGACTCATCCGGAAATTTTCCCTTGTCCCAGAACGGTACCGTTTTGAAAGGGCTATATAAGCTTGATATTAGGCCAAAAAAATCATTCCGATCCCCCCTTTTTTAACAAAAAATCTGAGAATTCTCTCTGAGCCTTCCTGGCTCTCCTGAGCTCTGGCCCTTAGCCGGTGGTCCTCCGTTCATTGGACCACCGTGTTTCCCCTCACGCGTCGTCACTAACTCCGCCGTGTATGGCAGTCGGGACCTAAAAGGTTCGTCTTTCCGAGGTGAAACAGAAGGTACTATTCTCCTTTTCTTTATTTCTTTCCTTTGTATTTTTTTTAAAAAAAAACTTAAATATGTTATGCATGCAAAAGAAGTAAACCAGTAAAACCGAAAACAAAATAAAAGAGACGATCTATTACCCTTTCAAAAAGATCTACTTTATTTCTCTGCCTTTTGATCGAATACAAAAATTTTATGATGTTTTCTGTGTATATTTGTCTATCTATGCTTCTTATTTTCTCTCTGTATATCTATGTGTGCGTACAAGCCTCTCTCTCCCCTTTTAAAAGTGAAAAGGAAGGCTTTATAGCCTTAGTCCCTTATATATTCTGGGAAAGAAATCTACAATTTCTTTCCATTTCGTTTCTTCTGTATCTTTGACTGATATGCTGTGATTTTCTTGCCATTTCCTGCTCTGCTTTTTCGTGTATCTGCTGTTTGTTTCCTTTTTCTTGCAGGTAACTCGCGAAGATCTCGGTGGCTGGGCTTGCTGTCATGGATTCGAATCTCGGCAGATGCCCATTTGTTCACCGATGACCACAAGACAGTCTCTTTTGCGGAGATTTCAGCGTCAAAGGAGGTACCGAGATTGGAGGTGAGGCCTAGGATTACGGTGCACCGACAGTGGTGACGTTCGGAGTACCCCAGTATTTCTGGACAGCTCATTGATTAGGGCCAGCTGGGGTGACGTGAGGGGACAGGGCCATTGATGGCTCTTGCTTCGGGAGTTGGAACGGCTCTGATGACGTGGCGCAGCTTCTGGATCCTGTTACGGCGCTGAGGGAAAAGGCAGAAATATTAGGGTTCCCTGCCTTAAAAAAAATTTGGGCCAACTGGGCCACCTTGTAATTGGGTTAGAGTATCAGGGTCTGGTAGGTCTTGGGTTTAGATTGTATTTGGGTGTAACCGGGTACACGGATAGTGCTTCTGTATTGAACGAAAAACACTTGGGCTTTGTAATTGGACTTTTAAATGGACATTTTAAATAAATAAATACTTATTTATTTAATTCTTTTATTCTGTTTTCAGCCCGATCAAATTTGGGCTTCTACAGCTGCCCCTCTTTGCTCATTGCAGTATGACGGGAATCGAGCAAAGATTTAGAAAGACCAAATTTGACCGGTCTTATCAAATCATGGTCTTCAATCTGCTTCTTGTAAAGTTATGACTGTCATGTTGATATCTTCGATTTGCTCTCCGTCGAATACAGAGACGCTAAATCTGTTTCTTCGATTTGTTCTCTGACAATACAGAGATGCCAAATCATCTTAGATTTGCTTCAGCGTAAGCACGCGAAAACCAAATCAGCTATGTCTTCGATTTGCTCCTTGTAAGCACAAGGATAGCAAACCATCTTGGATCTGGTTCAGTCTAATCATCTGAAGGTTAGATCTGCTATGTGTCTGCCCTCCGTCGAATATGGAGATGCCAAACTTCGATTTGTTCTCTGACAATACAGAGATGCCAAATCATCTTAGACTTGCTTCAGTGTAAGCAGGTGAAAGCTAAATCAGCTATGATTTTGATTTATTCCTTGTAAACACAAGGATGCCAAATCATCTTGGATCTGCTTCAGTATAAACATCTGAAGGCCAGATCTGTTATGTATCTGCTCTCGGTCAAATATGGAGACGCCAAACTTCGATTTGTTCTCTGACAATACAGAGATGCCAAATCATCTTAGACTTGCTTCAGCGTAAGCACGTGAAAGCTAAATCAGCTATGATTTCGATTTATTCCTTATAAACACAAGGATGCCAAATCATCTTGGATCGGCTTCAGTATAAACATCTGAAGGCCAGATCTGTTATGTATCTACTCTCCGTCGAATATGGAGACGCCAAACTTTGATTTGTTCTCTGACAATACAGAGATGCCAAATCATCTTAGATTTGCTTCATCGTAAGCACGTGAAAGCCAAATCAGCTATGTCTTCGATTTGTTCCTTGTAAGCACAAGGATGCCAAACCATATTGGATCTTGCTTCAGCCAGATCTGCTATGCTACGGTCTATTACCCTACTGCTTAGGGGATTAAGGCGCGTCGTCTTTGATAACTTGTAGAATGATTATGCCTGATGATTAGGATGCTATGATCGAAGTGAGTCGAATGTTCCTAATTAAACATGTTATGATGGAAAATGTTGTGAACATGACCCCTATCCTAGACATCACCAATCATTCCTTCATTTGTCTCAAAGTATTATTCTTGCTCAGCCTGTAAGCTTGTACCCTTCCTCAAATGCTACGATCCACTGAGGATGTATGTAAGATAATCTTTCCTTAGAATTGAATCTTTGGTTTTGTCCATTTTCCTTTTAGACTGGAAGAAAGAAATCCCTCGAGTTCCTTCATCCCTTACTTATGTGAATTTCTCAAACAATTGTCCTGTTTTAGTTTCTTGTATTATCTAGAAATTCCAGAGTAATGCGTAAAACTTCGTTTGTGAACATATTTAGTTCATCTATCATTATTTCAATGCAACATACTTAAAGAATAATGGAAGATAAATAAATCTCTAAGAATAATTGGATTTGAATGAATTATCAAAAAAGATACAAAGGAAATTAATCTGAAAGCCTATCTTTGAGAAGAAAAAAAATCTAAAGATAGCAAACAGGCCAAAAATTAGATGCCCTAGATATCGCCGCTTGAGCACTTATACATCAACTTCATGAAGGCATGTTTTTAGAAGATTCAAAGTACTCTGTCGATGCCCCAGTATGCAACGTTCTTCGTTCTTTGTTGAGCAAGATTACCAGATGCTTCAAAATTTGAGTCGCCCTTTCGGGTTTTCAACTCAAAACTTTTTTGGTCACAAGGCGCCCTTTGCAGGTTTTCACCTTGGCCTCTCCATTTTTCTCTTTTTTCCTCTTCTCTCTTTTTTCTTTTTTTTCTTTTTTTTCTTTTTTCTTTTTGTTTTGTTTTTTATTTTTTTATTTTTTGTTTGTTTTTTTTGATTTTCGAAACCTCAAAGCGCCCTTTGTGGGTTTTCACCTTGGATTCTCTTCTCTTTCAGACAAAGTATTTTTTAACTGAGTTTGAGTTCACTAGGTTGGGTAAAATTTTCCCATCCATTTCCGTTAAGATCAATACACCGCCAGAGAAAGCTTTCTTTACGACATACGGCCCCTCCCAATTCGGCATTCATTTCCCCTAAAGTCTTTTGAATAGGAAGGATCTTTTTCAGTACAAGGTCTCCCTCGTGGAACTCTCTTGGTCGAACTTTCTTATCATAAGCTCGCATCATTCGCTTCTTATACATCTGACCATGTCGAATGGCTCTTAGCCTTTTTTCCTCAATCAAGTTCAACTGGTCATATCGGGATTGAACCCATTCAGCTTCATATAACCTTATCTCTGTCAAAGTTCGAAGAGAAGGTATTTCTACTTCAATAGGTAACACTGCTTCCATCCCATAAACTAACGAGAATAGGGTTGCCCTAGTAGAGGTTCTGATAGATGTTCGATAGGCCAGGAGTGCAAATGGTAACTTCTCATGCCAATCTCTATAGGTCTCAGTCATCTTGCCCACTATTTTCTTAATGTTCTTGTTGGCGGCCTCCACTGCCCAATTCATTTTTGGACGATAGGGAGAAGAATTGTGATGTTTGATCTTCAACTGGTCGCAAACCTCTACTATCGTTTTATTGTTTAAGTTCAATACATTTTTGGATATGATCTTCTCAGGAATTCCATATCGACAAATGATCTCCTTCTTCAAGAATTGACTCACAGCTGACTTAGTAACATTTGCATAAGAAGTGACCTCTACCCATTTTGTAAAGTAGTCAATTACCACGAAGATAAATCGATGTCTATTTGAAGCTTTCGGTGATATTGGTCCAATGACATCCATACCCCATATGGAGAAAGGCCATGGAGAAGTCATAACATACAAAGGTGAAGGTGGTATATGAATTTTGTTCCCACAAATCTGACACTTATGGCATTTCTTGGTGTAGTTAATACAGTCCCCTTCTATAGTGGCCCAATAATAGCCAAACCTCATGATTTGCCTTGCCATCGTGAACCCATTTGCATGCGTCCCACATACACCTTCATGAACTTCTTCTAAAATTAGCTTAGCTTCTACGGCATCGACACATCTCAAAAGTACTTGGTCTTTCCTTCTCTTGTACAAGATATCCCCGTCCAGGACATAGTCGCAAGCTAACCTTCTCAAAGTTCATTTGTCATTTTCATTGGCCTGTTCAGGGTATTTACGATCTCTGACATATCGTACTATATCCTGATACCAAGGGTTATCGTCCTTTTCTTCCTTCTCAATGTTACAACAATGAGCCGGAGCCTCGTAGACACTCATTTGGATTGGTCTCATCTCTTCCTCTTTATTCACCTTAATCATTGGGGCAAGGTTGGTAAAGCATCTGCCATCTAATTTTCGTCTTGTGGGAGATAATTGAAGGTGATGTCATCGAACTCCTCAAGTAACCCCAAAACTACGTTTCGATAATTGATGAATTTAGGGTCCCTTTTCTCCCATTCACCTCTAAGCTAATAAATTACCAACGCAGAATCTCCATATACTTCTAGGGTTTTTATACCTCGCTCTATAGCTGCTTGAAGTCCCATGATGCATGCTTCATACTCAGCCATATTATTCGTGCAATCAAAGTCCAACTTGCACGCGAATAGGTAATGATCGCTATTCAGGGATACCAAGACTGCCCCAATTCTATTTCCGACTGCACTAGAAGCCCCATCAAAATTTAGCTTCCAAGGAGAATCTTCGGTCGTTGCTATACACATTAAATCCTCATTTGGAAAATCAAAGTTCAATGGCTCATAATCCTTTAGAGCCTTACTGGCCAAGAAGTTTGCTACCGCACTTCCTTTTATAGCCTTCTAACTTATGTAGACTATATCAAACTCTTAAAGCAAAATTTGCCATCTCGCCATTCTCTCATTTAGAGCCGTTGACTCCATCATGTATTTCAATGGATTAAGCTTTGAGATGAGCCAAGTGGTATGGTATAGCATGTACTGTCTTAATCTCCGAGTTGTCCAAATCAGCGCACAGCACAACTTTTCAATTGGTGGATATCTCATTTCATAGTCAGTGAATTTCTTATTGAGATAATAAATTACCTTCTCATTTTTCGCTGACTCGTCATGCTGACCAAGCATACATCCCATAGAATTACTGAACACTGACAAGTACAATATTAACAGTTTATCTAGGCTAGGTGGAGATAATACCGGAGCATTCAACAAATACTACTTGAACTTTTCAAAAGCATCCTGGCACTCCTCATCCCAAGTACCTTGATTGTGCTTTCTGAGGAGGCGGAAGATAGGATCACATTTCTAAGTTAGTTGTGAAATGAACCGAGCAATGTAATTCAACCTTCCTAGGAATCCTCGAACTTCTTTTTGAGTTTATGGTGGAGGCAATTCTCGTATTGCTCTGACTTTGTCTGAATCAACTTCTATTCCCTTTTTACTAACTATGAAACCTAATAGCTTTCCCGATCTAGCTTCGAAGGTGCACTTTGCCAGATTGAGCCTCAACTGAAACTTCCTCAACCTCAAGAATAGTCTTCTTAAAACTTCAATATGCTCTTTCTCTGTTCGAGACTTAGCAATCATGTCATCAACATATACTTCAATGTCCTTATGCATCATGTCGTGAAACAAGTTCACCATGGCCCGCTGGTAGGTTGCTCCTGCGTTCTTCAGTCCAAACGGCATCACTTTGTAGAAAAAATGCCCCACATGGTTATGAAGGTGGTTTTATCCATGTCCTCTGGATGCATCTTTATCTGATTGTACCCCGAGAAACCATCCATAAAGGAAAACAACGAATGTCCCGCCGTGTTGTCTACCAAAGTGTCGATGTGCGGTAAAGGAAAGTTGTCTTTTGTGCTAGCTGTATTCAGATCTCTGTAATCAACACACATTCGTACCTTCCCGTCCTTCTTAGGGACCGGCACAATATTAGCTGCCCATTCGGAGTACTTGACCTCTTGTTAGAATCCTGCATCGAACTGCTTCTTAACCTCATCTTTTATTTTTAGAACAATGTCTGGCTACATTCTCCGCAACTTCTGTTGGACTGGTTTGCAATACTGTCTTATCGGAAGACGATGTACTACAATTTCGGTACTCAATCCGGGCATATCTTGATATGACCATGAGAAGATATCCTTGAACTCTCGAAGCAACTCAACCAGACCATGCCTTGTGTCCTCGGTAATCAGTGTTTCAATTTTCAACTCCTTCCCTTCCTCTAGGGCTACATTTTCTATTTCCTCTTTCTCATGCGGCATAATTCATTTTTCCTCCTATTTTACCATTCTTAACAGATCAGGAGACACATCACAATCTTGGACATCTTCAAAATCCTGAGATTCCTCTAAACACATGTCTTGCTCGCAAGAGAAATCAAGAGTTGCAGTATCAGTGCTCATATCATTGATATTTAGGGACCTGTTGGAGTATGAAAGAATATACAAAGAATGAATGAATCTAAGAATGATTTTTTATGTGCTATGAAAAAGTTTAACGAAATATTGATTGATAAAAAGAAACCATATTCGTCCAAATTGATAATAAAGTTATGTTTTATTAAAATAATAATAGATGATCATAAGCCTTTTTCACAAACGTAATCTTACTACTCCTAGGCCCTAGAGTAACTGGCATGTTTCGAGAATTACTCTGAAAAATTCCTAAAGACTACAGAAAGGTCCTCCGCAGTCCAATTGTTCAGAGATCTCCCCGGTTCGTAAGGGCGAATGCCCTTGAGGCTTCCTTGCTCCAATCCCTCATTGTGTATAGCATTAATCTAATGACTTTCTTCTACCAGTAACCCTCCTAACTTAAAGGATTTGGATATAGGTAGGAATGTCATCGGTTACCACTCCACTTCTCCTCCGTTCAAATGCGCCTTTCTTCTCGCTTGGCGCTTCTCAATCTCTTGCTTCCGGTGCTTATGGTCTGGCTTGAAGCCCAAACCAAAGCGATCTTTCTTCTCAAACAGTTTTGGGATTTGAACCCCTCCTTGCAACTGTCTTCCTAGTCCTTTTCCTGGTAATGCTCCCTTCCCCATCATCATTTTCAGGGCCATCCTTGTGGCTCTAGACATTTTGGGTACCGGCACCTCACTTCCTTCCAAAATGAAGGTTGTATTGATGATTTCTAAAGTGCAGAAAGAACACTCAATAGCCTTTTCATTTGCCTCGACATAAGGGGCCTTACTAGTGACTGCTGCTATAATGTCCTCTTCTGCATTGATGTTTATTAACCGTCCATCTGTCACTAACTTCAATTTTTGGTGCAACGAGGAGGGCAGCGCTCCTGCCGAGTGTATCCATGGTCTCCCCAATAAACAATTATAGGAGGGATTGATATCCATCACTAAGAAATCAATTTCATATGTATTTGGCCCAATTTCCAAAGGGATGTCAATTCGTCCCATCACTTTCCTTTCGGTTCCATCGAAGGCTCTTACCACATTGTGACATGTTTTCATATGCGAACTGTCAATGGGTAATCTGTTCAATGTGGATAATGGAAGGACGTTCAAAGCCGACCCGTTATCAACGAGTACACTTGGAAGCGTGTATCCCTTGCACCGAGTAGTGATGTGCAAGGCCCTGGTTGACCCTATGCCCCCAAGTGGAATTTCATCATCATTGAAGTAGATAAAATTGTCAGCACTCATGTTATTCACCAACCGGTCCAACTTGTTAACGGATATGTCATGGGTTACATATGTTTCGTTAAGTACCTTCAACAATGCATCCCGATGCACCTTAGAACTCAGAAGTAAGGCTAATACTGATATACATGCTGGCTGCCTATGCAACTGCTCGACCACACTATACTCGCTATGCTTAAGGAACTTTAGAAACTCCTTAGCCTCCTCCTCATTTACTAGCTTCTTGACAGGGACTTTAACCTCTTTCTTCTTCTCAACGTCAACATCCTTTGTTTTTGTGGGCTCCACTCTGATGGCCCCCTCATCATAACGCTTCCCACTTCGTGTATGGGAACCTTCATTTTGTACGCCCCTAGACGCACTAGCTATACTCTCCCTTTCAAGTACTATTACACTACAGTCATAGCTCCATGGCACCCTCTTGTCATCCTTGTAAGGGAAAGGAGTGGGTTTATGGATGACGACCTTGGGCCCGGTTTGCGCCCCCACTTCATTATTCCATGGAAAGGAAATAATCATTCTTGGTCGGCTGGTTCCTTGTCGTTCATTTTCCAGCACACATATTTGTCTTTTGCAAGAACTACCCTAAAAAATCTGTAGCTCTTTGTTAACCATAAAGCCTTGCACCATGGCCTTGAACTCTTCACAATTTTGGATCATATGACCCACCTCTCCATGGAATTCACAATAGTTCCCCATTCTTTCTCTACCTTTTCTAGATGTCAACATACCTCTCTTCACCATCTCCTCCCATATTACTTTCATGGGTGTCTTCACCTTAGCAACATCTTCCTTGATTCTTCCTTCCCTAGTTTCATCAATGGCATTTACTCCTTGATTGCCATGATCTAGTAATGGATTTTCAGCATTAGGGGTATTGTAGAATTTAACAATCCTTATCTTGATAAGCCTCTCCACGGCCTTCTTGAATCCGATGCAGTTTTCAATCAAATGCCCCGGTATTCCCGTATGATATTCGCATTTAGCATTTGCATCATACCATTTAGGGTACGGTGGCTGTAGCGGTTTCAAGTGGAATGGAGCAATAGCATGTGCATCGTATAAGCTTTGATAAAGCTCACGATACGTCACAGGGATAGGCATGAATTGCATCCTTTTCGAATTCTGTCTTGTGCCCGATTCCTGTCTTTGAGTACTTTGTTGGTTGACCGCGGCTGCTTTGGGTTGACCAACTGTGATTGCCCTCGAGTTGAAACTATTCATGTTATTCACCTCGTTGTCCTTTCTCCTTGGGGTCGATCTTTTAGCCATTTCCCCCTCAATTTTACCATCCTTTATGGCATTCTCAATCATCTCTCCTGCCATAACTATATCCGCAAAACTTTTCACGGTGCTTCTAATCATGTGAGTGATGAATGGCGCCTTCAAAGTGTTGATAAACAACATGGTGGTCTCCTTTTCTAACAGTGGTGGTTGTACTTGCATTGCCACTTCCCTCCATCGTTGTGTGTATTGCCTAAAACATTCATTAGGCTTTTTCTCCATGTTTTGAAGCGTGATCCTGTCCAGCGTCATATCAGTCACATGGTTGTACTGTTGCATAAAGACTTGTGCAAGATCTCTCCATGAACCGATTCTTGCACTGCTTAACTGATTGTACCACCTAGCCGCTACTCCTACTAAGCTATCTTGAAAACAATAGATCAATAGTTGATCATTGTTCACATACCCAGTCATTCTCCTACAAAACATTGTTATGTGTGCCTCTGGGCAAGTAATCCCGTTGTACTTTTCAAACTCTGGCATCTTAAATTTGTGAGGAAGCACCAAGTTTGGGACCAAACTTAAGTCTTTGGCATCAATATGATGATTGCTAGCGCCTTCTAAAACCCTAAACTTCTCCTCCAACCACTTGCAACGATCCTTCAACTGTTTTGAAGATTCGGTTGCCATTCTTTCCCTCTCCATCATATCCAGATCAGGAGTGATAGGGTTGATTGGGCTATCGCCCAAATTATTTCCCGACACAGGTGGGAAATTCACGGGGATTCCAGCATCAACCGACCCATGTTAAGGCTTATAGTGACAGATGGCCTTCTAGGAGGTGCCTCGATTTGCAGTGGCACATGAGGCAGAGTAAAACTCAGAGGATGATCCTCACCTTCCTCACTAGTGATAGCCACGGGGGCTTTCCCTTTATCAGTGGCCCTTAGCAGCTGAGCCATTTCAACCATCATATTCCTCTGAGCTTCTAGCATTTGCTCCCTCATGTCATTCTGCATTTTGGCCAACTGCTCTTGCAATTGGTCTTGCATATCCTTTTGCAATTGTTCGAACCTTTGATCCATACTCTTAGTTTTAGTGCGAGTGCCGTAAGGATGTGTGATTTCCAGATTTTCTTTTCTACCCTTGGAAGTAAACTTTGACTAATTATAATCTTTCTATAACTTTGAATGCATATGATGTGATTTAATGCAAATGAATGAATGCAAAAAAGGCATCGATCTCGATTCAATCTCATTTTGTAACACCCCGAACCCGAGTCCGACACCGGAGTCGAACACGAGGTGTTAACAAACTTTGAAAAATTTCCAGACACTGCCCAATCTGTGTACTAGTCGCTTTAAAAAATCATATCTTGAGTTTCACAACTCGAAAATCAGTTTCGTGATTTTTCCTTGAAACTAGACTCATATTCCCATCTACATATTTTTTTCTATAATTTTTGGTCGGGCCAATTAGTACAGTTTATTAGTCAAAGTCTCCCATGTTACAGGGATCGACTACCCTGACCTTTGCGCATTACGACTTGGATATCTCCTTGTACAGGGCTCCAATACTGATGCCGTTTGTTTCTATAGAAACTAGACTCAGAGAGGAATCTATAAATATATGGTATGACTCCTAATTATCTCTGGTTAATTTATAATGAATTTCCAAAGTTGGAACAGGGAATCCAGAAACCGTTCTGGCCCTGTCTCACGAGAACCTGAATATCTCTTAACATACTGTCCGTATGATTGTTTCGTTACTTTCCTATGAAAGTAGATTCATCAAGGTTTGTTTACATAATTTATTCACTATTTAATTCCAATCCTACTATTTTTAGTGATTTTCCAAATCTACGTCACTGATGCTGTCAGCATCTACCTTTATGGTAGGCTTTACCTATTTCATGGTTCAACTAGCCCTTTTTGCATACATAGCACAATTTATGAAAGTGATTAACCATCCCCGTGGCCAATCCTTGTCAAGCATATCCACACCAAATGATTATAACATTATACTCAAACACATATAAGCCATTTTCGCATGGCTATCCAAAATTTATACAAGTCCAAAGGGTCCACGACCCACAACAAACGGGTAGTCCTATACATGCCATTTCGAAGTTCAACCAAAATTGTACCAAAAGGGGGGGGGCTTTGATAGTGTGGGCGACTTTGACTTCAAGATCCCGAGTCCGATAGCTGGAGAACCAAATCTATAAAACAGAGGAGCAATGAAACGATGTAAGCAATTTATGCTTAGTAAGTTTTGAGCAAGGAATTCCAGCACAACAAAAGTATAGCATTCATATAGCTAAACGGATAATTTCATATGCACAAATTTACGATATCGTACTTGCTTCACATTATCAACCCTTATGTACATACACAAAAGATCAACTCAGCCAAAGGCCGGTAGCTCGTTTATCAACTGAGCGAATACTTATTTGTAAGGGCTCGATTAAATTTAACACATACGTAACATATCCCAATATTGGGATGTTTTTCGAGTGTTAGCTGGAATTTTACAGCAAGCTCATTCATTACCAAAATCACGTACCTTCGGAATTTAACCGGATTTAGCTCCTCGTTCAAGTGCCTTCGGGACATAGCCCGGTTATAGTAACTCATTCAATGCCTTTGGGACTTAACCCGGATTTTAAAACTCGCACGAATGCCTTCGGGACTTAACCCGGAATTAGTATCTCGCACAAAGGCCTTCGGGACTTAACCCGGAATTAATAACTCGCACAAATACCTTCGGATCTTAGTCCGGATATAGTCACTTAGCACAAAGCCTTCGGGACTTAGCCCGGACAGCATTCAATTAATCATGCACATCTAACAATAATTCATGGCACATTCGTATTTCTTTTTCATTAGCAAAACTCAAACACAAGGCACATACCATCCTTGCACATTCGGCTCAATAGCCACACATAGAGCATGATTTTAATTTGCTTAAAACATGATTTAATCACATCGTAATTTAAGCTCTCTTACTCAAGAACTTACCTCGGGTGTTGTCGAACGATTCCGCTAACTATTCGACCACTTTTTCCTTCCCTTTATCGGATCTATTTCCCCTTTGCTCTTGAGCTTAATTAAACAAATAAATTGATTTCATCATTTAGGCATCAAAAAGATGAACACGAAGCACTTAGCCCATATTTATACATTAGACATCAAAGTCACATACATGTGAAATCATGCATCAACACAACATATTAGCTAATTTTTTTCCCCCTTGGCCGAATATGCATGTCTATTTTTGGGGTCGATTTCAACACTTAATACACACATATACACACTAGTAAGGCATCCTCCCCCTTTCCATCAATTTAACACATGCATTGCTCATTAACATGCAAAGTTACATTCGGCCTTAGCACACAACTTGCTAGCCGATTCTTCTCCATTTAGCAACCAATGCACATATGTGCTCACACAAAAATGCTAAAAAGGAGGTTCAAGAATCATCAAGTCATCATCACATGCATCATTAACAAACTTCATATTTAGCATGCAATGGCATTAACACAACCTCCACCTAGGCCGAATTTTAACTCATCCTCTTGCCTCATCACCACCACATCAAACATCAACCAAGAATGATGCATCCATGGTCAAATGTCATTTCCATCACATAGCAAGATTTAGACCATGGGCTAGGTAGAACTCAAGCTAACAACTAAAACATGCATGCATCTCATGGAACATCATCAACATACCTTAGCCTAGCTACATGCATGGCCGAATCTCTTCACCTTTCTTCTTCTTTCCTCCTTAAAATTTTTGGCCAAGGATGGACCAAAGGATGAGAAAAGGATGAACAAAAATTCTCTCCTTTCTTTTCTTTAGCTCACGGCAATGGGGGGGGGAACAAACAACTACACACATTTTTTTTTTGTATTCATCATACTCCTTTTCATTATTTTATGCCCATGCCCCTTATTTTATTATTTTCCTACATACCTCACTAGGCCAACATGTTCCCAACATGTTTCCACCCATAGCATGGCCAACCACTAGCTCAAATTTTGGGTAATTTGACATGCAAACCCATCATTTTCACAACATGCATTAATAGACCATTTTAAATTAGCCTATCATATTTTCACCATGTCTCATATCAATCCCTATTTAATAATTTCTCATGCAATTGGCAAAATTGGAGAATGAAACTTCCACATACTCATGTACACACATAATAAGCATAGAATATGGAAATCAATTATTTTTATGACTCGGTTTTGTGGTCCCGAAACCACTTCCCGACTAGGGTCAATTTTGGGCTGTCACAACTCTCCCTCACTTAAGAAATTTTCGTCCCCGAAAATCTTACCGATAAATAGGTTTGGGTATCGTTCTTTCATCGAGCTCTCGGTTTCCCAAGTAGCTTCCTCGATCCCGTGTTTGAGCCATAACACCTTCACTAACGGAACCCTTTTGTTTCGCAACTCCTTCACTTCACGAGCTAGGATACGCATCGGTTCTTCTTCATAGCTCATGTCGACTTGAATTTCAACCTCTGATGGGCTAATTATGTGCGATGGTTCAGATCGATAGCGTCGAAGCATCGAAACGTGAAAGACGTCATGAATCTTTTCAAGCTCCGGGGGCAAAATCAATCTATACGCAACCGGACCAACTCGTTCGGAGATTTCGTACGGCAAAATGAATCTTGGGCTCAACTTGCCCTTACGGCCGAACCTGAGTATCTTTTTCCAAGGTGAAACCTTAAGGAACACTTTGTCTCCCACCTGATACTCGATGTCTTTTCGTTTCAAATCTGCGTACGACTTCTGACGATCTGTGGCTACCTTCAGACTTTCACGGATTACCTTTACTTTCTGTTCAGCATCTTTAACCAAATCAACTCCGAAAATTTTACTTTCACCGAGCTCGGTCTAAAACAATGGTGTACGGCATTTACGACCGTACAAAGCCTCGTAAGGTGCCATCTTAATACTTGATTGAAAACTATTGTTGTAAGCGAATTCAATCAAAGGTAAATATCGTTCCCATGAACCACTGAACTCGAGGATGCAACATCTCAACATATCCTCAAGTATCTGGATTATCCGCTCGGATTGACCATCGGTTTGGGGGTGAAAAGCAGTGCTAAAATGCAGCTTGGTACCCAGAGCTTCTTGCAATTTCTTCCAAAATCGTGAGGTGAATCTCGGATCTCTATCCGACACGATAGAAATAGGTACCCCGTGTAATCTCACAATTTGATAAACGTACAATTCAGCTAGTTTATCCAATGAAAAATCCGTACGTACGGGGATGAAATGAGCCGACTTAGTCAGTCTATCAACAACAACCCATATCGCATCCTTCTTACTTGCTGACAAGGGCAGTCCGGACACAAAGTCCATTGTGACTCGATCCCATTTCCATTCGGGTATCATGATCGGCTGGAGTAATCCTGAAGGCACTTGATGTTCCGCTTTCACTTGTTGACATATTAAACATCTCGAAACAAAGTCGGAGATGTCCCGTTTCATACCATGCCACCAAAATTGACGTTTCAAATCGTTGTACATTTTCGTACTCCCCGGGTGAATTGACATTCGGCTACAATGGGCTTCGTTCAGAATCATCGAAATGAGTTCCGAATTTCTTGGAACACGCAAATGATTTTTGAACCTCAAACAATCACCATCATCAATTTGAAACTCCGATTCCTCGTTCGGAACACACTTAGCCCGTTTTGCAACCAATTCATCATCGACTTTCTGAGCTTCACGAATTTGGTGAGTCAATAATGGTTTAGCTTTTAATTCAGCTACTAACACATTGTCTGGTAGAACAGACAAATGCACATTCATCGCTCGTAAAGCAAACAATGACTTCCGGCTTAAGGCGTCCGCAACCACGTTAGCCTTTCCCGGGTGGTAATCAATGACAAGCTCGTAATCTTTCAACAACTCAAGCCAACGTCTTTGTCGCAGATTCAAGTCTCGTTGAGTCATCAAATATTTGAGACTTTTGTGATCCGAAAATACATGGCACTTCTCACCAAACAGATAATGTCGCCATATTTTTAAAGCAAACACGATGGCAGCTAGTTCGAGATCATGGGTCGGATAATTCCTCTCGTGTGGCTTCAATTGTCTCGACGCATAGGCCACGACTCGACCTTCTTGCATCAATACGCAACCCAACCCAAGTAGGGATGCGTCACTATAAATGACAAACTCTTTACCTGATTCGGGTTGCACCAAAATTGGAGCTTCAGTCAAATGAGTTTTCAGTTGGCCGAAACTTTTCTGACATTTCTCCGTCCACTCGAACTTAACATCCTTTTGAAGTAGCTTCATCATTGGTGTGGCTATCATCGAGAAACCTTTCACAAATCGTCGGTAATAACCGGCGAGCCCCAAAAAGCTCCGAACTTCAGTAATATTTCTCGGAGGTTTCCAGTCAAGTATGGCTGAAATTTTGTTTGGGTCAACACGAATACCTGACGCGGATACCACATGACCCAAGAAGCTAACCTCTCTTAACCAGAACTCACACTTACTGAACTTAGCATATAACTGCTTATCCCGCAAAATTTGCAGCACTAGCCTCAGATGCTCAGCATGTTCGGTCTCATCTCTTGAATAGACCAAAATGTCATCAATGAACACAACTACGAACCGATCCAAATACGGTCTGAAGATCCGATTCATCAAATCCATAAATACCGCAGGGGCATTAGTGAGCCCAAACGGCATCACTAAGAATTCGTAGTGACCATATCTCGTTCTGAAGGCAGTTTTGGGAATATCTGAATCTCGAATTCGCAACTGATAATAGCCCGATCTCAAATCTATTTTTGAGAACACTGAGGCTCCCTTCAGTTGGTCGAACAAATCATCGATGCGCGGCAACGGATATTTGTTCTTTATCGTCACTTTATTCAGCTGACGATAGTCAATGCACAACCTCATGGTTCCATCCTTCTTTTTCACGAACAATACTGGTGCACCCCAAGGTGAAAAACTTGGTCGAGCGAAACCTCTATCCGTCAGTTCTTGCAACTGAGCTTTCAACTCCTTTAACTCGGTTGGTGCCATACGATACGGAGCTATCGAAATCGGCGTAGTCCCAGGTACAAGCTCAATACCAAACTCTACCTCCCGAACAGGTGGTAAACCCGGTAATTCTTCCGGAAAAACATCCAGGTATTCACAAGCCACCGGCACAGATTCGGGTTTCTTTTCTAATTCTTTGTCATCAAGTACATACGCAAGGTATGCTTCGCACCCTTTTCTTACATATTTCTATGCCAACATTGCTGATATTACAGCTGGCATCCCCTCCAAGTCCGCAGACTCAATTCGGATTACTTCGTTATTTGCGCACCTCAAATCAATAGTCTTGCTCTTGTAATTTACAACCGCATCATGCGCGGTCAACCAATCCAAACCAAGGATAACATCAAATTCATCAAACGGCAAAAGCATCAAGTCCGCCGGAAAACAGGAACCTCGAATTTCCAGGGGACATTTCTTACACACTTTGTCGACAAGCACGTAACGACCCAAGGGATTTGACACCCGAATTACGAACTCAGTAGACTCAATAGGTAAAGTCTTACTGGATGCTAAGGTTTCACATATGTAAGAATGAGTAGAACCGGGGTCAATCAAAGCAATTACATTAGTATCAAAGAGAGTGAATGTACCGGTAATAACATCAGGCGAAGAAGCATCCTCGCGGGCACATATAGCATAAGCTCTAGCAGGCGCACGAGCTTCGGATCTGGTTATATCATCTCTAGATCCTCTCTGACCACCACCATCATTGCCCGCATTTCCAGATGGTCTACCCCGAGCAGTGGTAGCACCCGGTCTCCCACTCTGATTTGCATTCTGTCCCGACAACCTCTGGCAATCTTTAATGAAGTGGTCAACTGATCCTCATTTGTAACAGGAGCGGTCAGGGAATCTACAACTCCCCGAATGCCATTTACCGCAATATCGGCATTTCGTTCTGTCTCGACGTTCATTCCCAACACTGGCGACTGAAGTGCCTCGTGTACCCACTAGGGGTCGATCACGATCTCGTCTAAAAAGGCCCGAAGTACCTCTAAACTGGCCCGCATCATCTCGAAATTTCTTCGATGCCTGTTGAAGAGACTTTCCCGAGGATCTTTTACGAAACTCTCCAATTCCCTCATCAACTTTTTGTTTTTCTTTTCTAAGCTCTTCGGCTTTACAAGCTCACTCGACAAGTACTACGAACTCTCGTATTTCAAGAACGCCAGCGAACATTTTTATATCTTCATTCAGCCCATCCTCGAAGCGTTTACACATAATAGCCTCGGACGAAACACATTCCCGAGCGTATTTGCTAAGTCTAACAAATTTTCGCTCGTAATCAGTAACCAACATGGAACCTTGCTTAAGCTCGAGAAATTCCTTCCGTTTTTTATCAACAAATCTCTGACTGATATACTTTTTCCGAAACTCAGTTTGGAAAAACTCCCAAGTTACTTGCTCTCGGGGCACAACAGAAGTCAGAGTACTCCACCAATAGTAGGCAGAATCACGTAGCAAGGAGATAGTACACTTTAGGCATTCATCGGGTGTACAAGATAGCTCATCGAGTACCCGGATAGTGTTGTCCAACCAAAATTCAACTTGCTCAGCATCGTCGCTATCCGTAGCTTTAAATTCAGTAGCCCCATGTTTTCGGATTCTATCAACTGGGGGCTTATTTGACCTTATTTGGTCAGTTACCGGAGGTATTGTAGGTGCGGGGGTAGTATTTGTCGGGAATGGAGGTTGTGGAACAGCCATATTAGTTCGAATGTATTGGTTGAACCAATCATTCATCACGCTATAGAATGCTTGTCTAGCTTCGTCATTCGGATTACTAGCATTAGGTTGAGAGTCCACCGGCACTGTCCCTTGTGCGGGAGCAGGCGCTACACTCTCAAGATCATCAGCTACCTCTCGGTTACGATCGGGATCCATTACTATAAATAAACACATTTACAATTGTCAGACATCACCACACTATCAAGTAATCACATAAAATGGCATGTATAGCTAGACCCAACACATTACGGTAGTCCTAGAATCGACTAAACCGTAGCTCTGATACCAATAAAATGTAACACCCCGAACCCGAGTCCGACACCGGAGTCGAACACGAGGTGTTAACAAACTTTGAAAAATTTCCAGACACTGCCCAATCTGTGTACTAGTCGCTTTAAAAAATCATATCTTGAGTTTCACAACTCGAAAATCAGTTTCGTGATTTTTCCCTGAAACTAGACTCATATGCCCATCTACATATTTTTTTCTAGAATTTTTGGTCGGGCCAATTAGTACAATTTATTAGTCAAAGTCTCCCATGTTACAGGGATCGACTACCCTGACCTTTGCGCATTACGACTTTGATATCTCCTTGTACAGGGCTCCAATACTGATGCCGTTTGTTTCTATAGAAACTAGACTCAGAGAGAAATCTATAAATATATGGTATGACTCCTAATTATCTCTGGTTAATTTATAATGAATTTACAAAGTCGGAACAGGGAATCCAGAAACCGTTCTGGCCCTGTCTCACGAGAACCTGAATATCTCTTAACATACTGTTCGTATGATTGTTTCGTTACTTTCCTATGAAAGTAGATTCATCAAGGTTTGTTTACATAATTTATTCACTATTTAATTCCAATCCTACTATTTTAGTGATTTTCCAAATCTACGTCACTGATGCTGTCAGCATCTACCTTTATGGTAGGCTTTACCTATTTCATGGTTCAACTAGCCCTTTTTGCATACATAGCACAATTTATGAAAGTGATTAACCATCCCCGTGGCCAATCCTTGTCAAGCATATCCACACCAAATGATTATAACATTATACTCAAACACATATAAGCCATTTTCGCATGGCTATCCAAAATTTATACAAGTCCAAAGGGTCCACGACCCACAACAAACGGGTAGTCCTATACATGCCATTTCGAAGTTCAACCAAAATTGTACCAAAAGGGGGGGGGCTTTGATAGTGTGGGCGACTTTGACTTCAAGATCCCGAGTCCGATAGCTGGAGAACCAAATCTATAAAACAGAGGAGCAATGAAACGATGTAAGCAATTTATGCTTAGTAAGTTTTGAGCAAGGAATTCCAGCACAACAAAAGTATAGCATTCATATAGCTAAACGGATAATTTCATATGCACAAATTTACGATATCGTACTTGCTTCACATTATCAACCCTTATGTACATACACAAAAGATCAACTCAGCCAAAGGCCGGTAGCTCGTTTATCAACTGAGCGAATACTTATTTGTAAGGGCTCGATTAAATTTAACACATACGTAACATATCCCAATATTGGGATGCTTTTCGAGTGTTAGCTGGAATTTTACAGCAAGCTCATTCATTACCAAAATCACGTACCTTCGGAATTTAACCGGATTTAGCTCCTCGTTCAAGTGCCTTCGGGACATAGCCCGGTTATAGTAACTCATTCAATGCCTTCGGGACTTAACCCGGATTTTAAAACTCGCACGAATGCCTTCGGGACTTAACCCGGAATTAGTATCTCGCACAAAGGCCTTCGGGACTTAACCCGGAATTAATAACTCGCACAAATACCTTCGGATCTTAGTCCGGATATAGTCACTTAGCACAAAGCCTTCGGGACTTAGCCCGGACAGCATTCAATTAATCATGCACATCTAACAATAATTCATGGCACATTCGTATTTCTTTTTCATTAGCAAAACTCAAACACAAGGCACATACCATCCTTGCACATTCGGCTCAATAGCCACACATAGAGCATGATTTTAATTTGCTTAAAACATGATTTAATCACATCGTAATTTAAGCTCTCTTACTCAAGAACTTACCTCGGGTGTTGTCGAACGATTCCGCTAACTATTCGACCACTTTTTCCTTCCCTTTATCGGATCTATTTCCCCTTTGCTCTTGAGCTTAATTAAACAAATAAATTGATTTCATCATTTAGGCATCAAAAAGATGAACACGAAGCACTTAGCCCATATTTATACATTAGACATCAAAGTCACATACATGTGAAATCATGCATCAACACAACATATTAGCTAATTTTTTTCCCCCTTGGTCGAATATGCATGTCTATTTTTGGGGTCGATTTCAACACTTAATACACACATATACACACTAGTAAGGCATCCTCCCCCTTTCCATCAATTTAACACATGCATTGCTCATTAACATGCAAAGTTACATTCGGCCTTAGCACACAACTTGCTAGCCGATTCTTCTCCATTTAGCAACCAATGCACATATGTGCTCACACAAAAATGCTAAAAAGGAGGTTCAAGAATCATCAAGTCATCATCACATGCATCATTAACAAACTTCATATTTAGCATGCAATGGCATTAACACAACCTCCACCTAGGCCGAATTTTAACTCATCCTCTTGCCTCATCACCACCACATCAAACATCAACCAAGAATGATGCATCCATGGTCAAATGTCATTTCCATCACATAGCAAGATTTAGACCATGGGCTAGGTAGAACTCAAGCTAACAACTAAAACATGCATGCATCTCATGGAACATCATCAACATACCTTAGCCTAGCTACATGCATGGCCGAATCTCTTCACCTTTCTTCTTCTTTCCTCCTTAAAATTTTTGGCCAAGGATGGACCAAAGGATGAGAAAAGGATGAACAAAAATTCTCTCCTTTCTTTTCTTTAGCTCACGGCAATGGGGGGGGGGGGAACAAACAACTACACACATTTTTTTTTGTATTCATCATACTCCTTTTCATTATTTTATGCCCATGCCCCTTATTTTATTTTTTTCCTACATACCTCACTAGGCCAACATGTTCCCAACATGTTTCCACCCATAGCATGGCCAACCACTAGCTCAAATTTTGGGTAATTTGACATGCAAACCCATCATTTTCACAACATGCATTAATAGACCATTTTAAATTAGCCTATCATATTTTCACCATGTCTCATATCAATCCCTATTTAATAATTTCTCATGCAATTGGCAAAATTGGAGAATGAAACTTCCACATACTCATGTACACACATAATAAGCATAGAATATGGAAATCAATTATTTTTATGACTCGGTTTTGTGGTCCCGAAACCACTTCCCGACTAGGGTCAATTTTGGGCTGTCACACATTTAGAAAGCTTTATTTAGAAAAAGAATATCTTTACATATAAATGGATTACATATACGCCTTTGACCTAGTGCCCAAAGTTCTAACTTTATCTAATAAAAGGGCTAACTCTCGACCTTTATCAGACGCTGACTCATACATCATACTCAACGTATCGGCTCGTATTGCTAAGTCTCGAACATATTCAACAATCTCTCGAATCTGGACTATAGCCTCCCCAATAATGTAATCCCTATCTCTGACTTGACCTTTAACTTGATGGAGCTCTCCTTTTATACAATCTTCTTGCGCTTCGAGCTGCTCAATCCGAAGTTCACCATCATGCAATGCCACTTCCAAATCTTCAACCTTACTTTTTAGCTCCTTTAACTCGACCGTAGAGTCATGGTTTCGGTGCCAACGAAGGGATCTTCCAAGCCCAGTTCCTTTATTCTCTTTCTCTAATGCCAAATTCTGTGACCGCATCTTTTGGAACTTCCCTCCCAATACTCGGCTCTAGCTCTTTCCTCTTGAACTTCTTTCTGCCAACCCACTCACTTTTAAGATACTTGTACCTTCTTATACTCCTCTTTTAAATCATCTCGGTCTTCCTCAATCTTCCTCTTTTCCTTCCTATCTTTTTCAACCTCCTTCTTTTACAGGTCAACATTTAGACTCAAGTACATCTTCTCCTCCTCAAGCTTTTCTATCTTCTTTCTGAGTTCCATATTCTTTCTCTTAAATTCTTGCTTCATGATATCAAGCTCCGAGGGTATCACTTGTAGATATTCCTCCATTGGTCAAACTTCCTCCATTTTTGTCATAGGGACATTATCGCTAATCCTTCTACTCCTCCACTCGACATATTTCGGTGTCGTAGCAGGATTAATGGCCACTCCCTTCAACCGACAAGTCTTGTTCCAAGCACTAGAAACCTCGCTAACCTTCCTCTTGTAACCGGCTCCTCTGTATACAAACTCACTTTGAGCCAACCCATGAGTCGCTGGTACGAACTATCTCAATCCATGCTACCTCAGCACGAGCAAAGGGGCATAACCAATGGCACCCCAAATTCCCAATAGGGGAACCCAATCAAAGCTGCCGCATCGATAAAGTATCTCACCAGGAACCATCCATGGAGCTCTCCACTCAACATCCTCCGACTGAAGATTCCGAAGTAATGCTATCCAATTCTCTTCCGGCACATCCACTTTTCTAGATGAGGCTACTATATCTTTCACTGGAGAATAGTTCTCAAAGAAAACTCGACAAAAAATCCCATCAATTAATCGGAAGTGACTGTAGAACCAAGTTAAAAGTAACTGAGCACACCCTATAAACCTGCCTGCACCAGCCCTCCTACATACACCTAAGGACCTGAATGTCTCTGCCAAAATCGTAGGGACAGAAGTGATCCTTTTACTGAGTCGATGAAAAATATCCGTGGTTGCCTCGTCCACATATCCCAAAGCCCTAGGGAAAACCATGAGTCCATACAAACTTAAGGCAAAAATGTCTACCTTCTTCGTCTCATTGGGGTGTGTCAAAATCAGATCTTTCAAAGCGTCCCACGAAATGCACTTGCACTCACCCTTCTCTTTAATTCTGGTCGTGATCCACTGCTTGCTCATCCCCGTAATGGTCATTAATTTCTTCCAAAAGGTAGGGACACAAACAGCTCGAGAATAGATCCTATCACTCTGAAACCTGGGACAATGAAGTAAAGCAGTGTATTCCTCCACAGTAGGTACCAAGTCTACTTCCCCAAAAGTAAAGCAACTGTACGCCGGGTTCCAAAACTGAGCAAGGGCTCAGAACAAGTGCTCATCTACCTGAATATCGAGCAAGTAAGGTAAATCTCTGTAATTATCATAGAATAACTATTGGTCTCATTGCCCCATTGATCCCAAATTTCCTTAAGCTCTTGGAGATTATTCTGTGTGACACTAATACGAGTATAATCTGACAGCTCCGACACATATCCCATAGTTATACTGTCTCTCTTTTCTAGCTGAGTTTGCTCTGACCATCTATGAACATCGGCGTTGCCCTCCATTCTATCAAGAAGTTCGTTCTCCATAATAAAACTTCCTAACTTAGAAACTGATCGTGAATCGATACCTTTGTAAATGCAAAATGACATGCAAACAAAAGAAAAGAAATAGTCAGTATCACATGATATCAATAAATCTCAACGATAATTTATAAGGGTAATATCTAAAGTATAGCTCTGACTAAGTTGGGCTCTTACGATTTTTCTATATGAGGTTGGTTCTAAAGTTTGAGGTACCCGAACCAGCAGATTCCTCGATTCTCACCCATTATAGGCTCATTTGAAACGAGTTCAGTTCAGGGGAATACATTTCCCTATGGCTACACGGAGATGAAAATCTCACGAAACGATAGGTATGGATGTATCCCGAAAGTGATCCACTATCCTACACGGAGGCAAAAACCTCATGAAGGCGTAGTTTCTCACTCCTACTTAAGGGTGCGACCACAACGGTCATGAAAATGCAATGCACATCATAATTTAATAATACAAACCCATGTAATGCAAAAGGATTGAATTTCAAAATTTTCTAAATCCGACATTAGGACAAAAGGGTAATCAACTATACGGCTTGGCTCTCTTGATCTCCCCAGTGGTGTAGCCAAGCTGTCGAGACCATTTTTTTAAATCGAGTTTGAAATAAAACCGGGTTCGACTTTGAAAAACGAAAACAGGAGTCGCCACCAATCTTTTTAGGTGTGATTGGATCACCTTTTAAAACATTTTGTTTAAAAATCATTAGTTTCGGTCTACAAAATCAGAAAACGGGTTCGAAAGCCGGTTACATACGAGGAAGGATTAGCACCCTCGTAATGCCCAAAAATTGGTACCTAATTGATTATCAAAATGTCTTTAATGTCGGAAATTTAAAAAATTTAAGATGCAATCCTTTTTTAAATATTTTTGACTTTGAAAATTAAGCTTCACTTGTATCAAATGAATCAAAATATTACATCCAATAAGTTAGGACACAATATTTTTAAGACATTTGACACTAAGTCCTTTTGAAAATCCCTATCTCTAAACAACGAAACGTCATATCCAGTAAGTTAGGACACAACGCTTTGAAATTCCAAGACAGTTGCTTGCATTTTGAAAACCTTAAAAACTTAGAAGGAAAGTTGCAACCCAGTAAGTTAGGGCACTACTTTTCTCGAAACTTCCAAACACCAAGCATTGCCTTTATTTTTTGAAAACTTTAGAGTCTTGTTTTTAAAATCGATGCATGAAGGAGCATATACGTGATAACATGTTATAATAATAGGTAAATAAAAGCACAATAGCATAAATATCATACATTAACTAACATATATATATGAGAAACAAAACATGGCAAATTTTAAATAAGTAAAATATAAAAAAACAATATATATATTTAAGAAGAATAGGTAAAAACACATAAACATGTAATTCAACATATATTTAAACATATTAATAAAAAATGATGCATGATATACAATTTGACACATAATAATATGCCGAACACTCAACATTTAATTATGAGACCAACATTTAATATATTGACATAATATATAAAAAAAAGAGTTGTGTATATATATTAAAATACGAATAAAGTGAGTAATTTCTTTAAAAAATGTGTGAATTAAAATCAAATTTTTGGCAATGTAATGCTAATATAGTATACATAATAACTTTAGCTTTAAGATTATAATAAAATAATAAAATATAAATACTATGATATTGTACTATGTAAAATATAAAATAATAAACATATTTAATAATACATGAAAACATAGTAATTAATAATGAATTTTGAAATAATATAATAATATATAAAATACTAATTTTATAGTTTTGGATAAAAATATACATAGGTTTTTTAAAAATATAAAGAAAATAATTAATAAAATATTTAATATCAATTTAATATGAAAATAATAATGTGAATAATAATATACCTAAAAATATATATAATAGATAATAATAATATGAAATAATATATTGTTAAAATGTAAAATAATATAATAATATAAAATATATAAAATTATGTGATAAAAATATAATATAATAAATAATAAGTAATGATATATGTTAAAATATATATTAATATGATAATAGAAAATATGAAGTAATATAATATAATAAAATATAAGTAAATAATAATATAAAATATATAATACACATATATATATTAAAATAAAATAATATATATACAATTTAAAATAAATAAGTTATAAATAATTTTAAAAGGGATAAATGGACTAAAATTAAATGCAAATAAAAATCAGTGGTTAATTTGATAATAAAAGAAACGGATTGGGACTTAATTGAAATGCCCATTAAAATTTTACGGACTCATCCGGAAATTTTCCCTTGTGCCAGAATGGTACCGTTTTGAAAGGGCTATATAAGCCCGATATTAGGCCAAAAAAATCATTTCGGTCCCCCCTTTTTAAAAAAAAAATCTGAGAATTCTCTTTGAGCCTTCCTGGCTCTTCTGAGCTCCGGCCCTTAGCCGGTGGTCCTCCGTTCATCGGACCACCGTGTTTCCCCTCACACGCCGTCATCGACTTCACCGTGTATGGTGGTCGGGACCTAAAAGTTTCATCTTTCCGAGGTGAAACAGAAGGTACTGTTCTCCTTTTCTTTATTTCTTTCCTTCGTATTTTTTAAAAAAAAAACTTAAATATGTTATGCATGCAAAAGAAGTAAACCAGTAAAACCGAAAACAAAATAAAAGAGACGATCTATTACCCTTTCAAAAAGATCTGCTTTATTTCTCTGCCTTTTGATCGAATACAAAATTTTTTATGACGTTTTCTGTGTATAATTTGACTATGCATTGGTAATTGGTCATTTCATTTTGGGTTTTCGCCAAATTGTGGTATTGCTCTCATTTCAGAATTGATTACCACTTGTTGTTCATTTTTTTTACCTTTTGAGTATTGATTGTTTGGTAGCCAAATACCACTAGAGTCCATTCGGGTAGTTTTTTTTTTCTCTTCATTATTGTGCTTTGCTTGATCAACTTATTCTCTCTCACTCACTTTTCTCCTCTTGAATATTATTGGTACTTTGCCTTTACTCACATTCGGTTTTGTGTTTCCTCCCTTGTAGCCGAATATTTTTTTGCCCCATCAATCGTTTCCCTAGTCCTTCATTACCGATTCTCTTCTACTCTCCCTCTCTCTCAAGCCTTGGTGGAGTACCCTCTCATCTCTCTCTTGATTTTATCCTCTCTTCCCTTTCACTCGATCATTTTCTGTTGGCTAGATATCGATTGGTAAGTATCTGTGACTCTACTTTTTTGGCTTATTTCCTCTATTTCTCTAAATGTCGATTCTTCTTCTTTCTTTTGGTTATGGTGTTCTTTTGGGTTTAAGTGATTCAAGAGGAGTGGAGGAGTTCTCTAGTACTGTAGAAATGATTGTAACGTTTTCATTCGTTATTGAACGAAGGTAATACTATTCTTAATGATTGATCTGAACTGGAATATGTTGGCTTGGGTTGGTATTGGATGAATATTCCTTTTCCTCGCTTTGCGGTTTGCATTTTTTATAGGCTAGTATATGTGGATTCAACCCATATATATAAGTAATGTGAGTAATGAATTCGCTTTATGTGCAGATAACCATCAAGGAGGTTGATAGCAATCTTTGTCAGCATGTTGGGTGGGCTGAAACCACACTCATTCAGTCAAGGCAAGTATCGGTATATTTTAGAGATGGGTGTTTAAATGAGGGCGTTAATCTTGTTGATTATAAGACTAACCGAGGGTCTTGATTGGATATAGGTTGGTGGTCGTGGTTTTTGGCACATTCTTGTAAATAGGTGTGTATAACACTGTCATTAGGTGTAAAACTACAAAGCCTGAAAAGCCGAAAAGTGGGTTGTCGACACCACACGGGCGTGTGCGCGCTCGTGTGGCAGGCTGTGTGACAAAACATGGTCGTGTGGCCGATGAGATGGCCATGAGAATTTTCATGGGCGAATTGGTATTGGGCCATTTTGGGCCAAACTGGGCCACGTAAGCCCAATGGGCTTGTGGGCCCTATACAAAAGCGATCACACCAAAGTGTGGTTACTATTGAGCTAGGCTGTGTAAACCACACGGTTAAGGCCAATTTGGGCTATGTGGGCCACATGAGCGTGTGGGCCTACAATATGGGCTGTGGGCCCATTATCACCAATTGACTGTTAAGGTTGCACGGGTCGCCCAAGACAACTGTGGACCTACTTTTGGGCTGGTAAGTGTAATCAGAATCTTATTTTGGTAAGACAACTATTTTACCCCTATGTATTACATGACTGTTTAAGCATGCCATTTTTATTATATGTTCATTCATATTATGTTGCATTGCATGGGGTGGGATATATGATTTTGGAGGAAGTGTACTAAAAGGCCATAAGCCTATTACTGGCAGCTCTGCTGCAAATACTGATTTAGTGCCGCAACTAGTATGACTTGGTGTGTAGGGCTGGATGGGTCGATTTTATCCTCACATGGTGTGTAGGGATGGTGTGGAGATGGTGTGTAGCGGATGGATTGGGTAGGATTCTTTGTTTGAATATTGTTCTAAAATGGGCTAAGGCCCAGACTGCCACTACTACTGAAATGGGCTCAGGCCCAGACTGTTACTGCTACTGAAAGAGGGGCTAAGGCCCAAATTGTGTTTACTCTGATTGTATGTTTTTATGGGATTTCACATTGAGTTTTCGTAAACTCACCCATCTGTTAACTGTACAGGAAATCCCCAGGCTTAGATGGATCAAGGCGACGGAGGACTCAGAGGTGGCCACTAAATGAAGTTTTCTTTTAATATTATAATTGAGATTTTATTTTGGGTTTTATTATGCAATAAGGCCATTTTAAGTTTATTTTTTTTAATT
The DNA here is from genome assembly GCF_007990345.1 of Gossypium hirsutum. Classification (NCBI taxonomy): domain Eukaryota; kingdom Viridiplantae; phylum Streptophyta; class Magnoliopsida; order Malvales; family Malvaceae; genus Gossypium; species Gossypium hirsutum. Next base: position 21,779,505 of record NC_053429.1, read on the forward strand.
TGGGGATTTAATTATATTGGTTTACACATGTTAGCAGTAGGAATCGAGTTTTCAAAAGATAAATGTTTTCCAACTACACACTTATACAACTTGTGTAAAAAGCTTCTACAACAAACACTGTTTAAAAAAAAGGGTAATCACAATCTAAGTTGACTTACGTTTTACTAAACCAGCCGAAGTTTTAACAATGAACAAGATATCTTGACTTGTTGAAATCATAATGAGGTTTTATGTTAAAACATACTTTTCCAACAGAACAACATTTTTCAGAACACACTCAAATGTGACATCACAGATTCGACCATAACATCTAGGCCGGGTTTGGGGTGTTACAATGTTTATGTAAATTAGTGAATTTAATGCTCCTAATCCTTTAAAATTTTGTTTTTATACTTAGGTGAGCATAGGGAAGTGAAAGGAGCAAAAAATGGGCCAAAATAAAACAAAAAGAGTTGAGAGTTAATTTCAAGAGCCACACGGCCTGGGCACTTCCACACAAGCTGGGAAGACGCCCGTATGAGCCACACGGGCTAGCAATATGCCAATTGAGCTAGCCCATATCGATATCGCTCCCTATTTCCCAAACACGTGAAAAAACCCAATTTCTAGGCTTTCTAAGCTTTCTAGGGTCTATAAATACACACTGGAAGAGGACCTAAGGGAGGACGCAGAGAAGAACAAAGAAAAGACTCGTAGAACGCCACGAGATTTAACTTAGAAGTAGGTTCTCCTTCAAGATTGAAGGTCTCCATTCAATTTCTTTAGAAGTTTTATTGGGTTTCTTTATGTCTTGTTATTATTCTAATTTTGAGATGATTACACTCCAAATTATGAATTAAATTCCCTAGATACCTAGGGAAGATAAAACCTATGATGGATCTTGTTATTTAATTTCTGGTTTACATGATAAATACTTGAATTCTTGTTCTCAATTATGTAAGCTTATTTCGTGTTTTTATATTTTCAGGATATTGATTCATGTTAAATGTGCCTAATCAGTGGAGCAAAAGTCCTTGTTTAAGAGTAGATTTAGCATAATTGAGTGAAGTTGCATGTAATCCTTGAAAGAGGGTGACATAAATCTACCGGATTATAGTCAAATCTAATAGGGGAATCCATAGATCGAGTTAATGTGACAATAGGAGTTTTAATTAGAAAGAGATTTCGATTAATCAACCTAGAGTCAGTTATTCTTACTCTTGAAAAAGATTTTAATACAATTTAGAGGTTTCTACGAATCAAGGCACAATTGAATAAATTGTTTAATTAAGATTCAGAATAATAAGTGAAGTCTAGGTGGATTCTTCCCTAGGTATTGTCTATCTTATTGGTTTTCTTCAAATATTCTCCTAATTCATTCTCTGTTGCGTTCTTAGTAATTAGTTAGTTAATTTTAGATTAAAATCAATCCCATTAATTTGTAGGCTAAATAATAGAAAAACAGTCATTACTAGTACTTTTACTCCTTCTGGATACGATATTCCTGACTCACCATATCTATACTATTATTCGATAGGTGTGCTTGTCTTTGTCGTAATTTTAGTTAGTTTAGTGACTCATCAATCCTGTTGGTAGAATGTTGAGAAACAACTTAGACTGCTTAATCCAGAACACAAGTATGATTTTGGTAAAAAGGTTTGTCCCTATAAATATGACAACTGATTGGTTTTAGAAATTTTTTATTTTTTTGTTGGTCAAAAAAATAATTTTCTTAACGAATGTTTCCAACACAATCAAGAATGATCTCTAATTTCTAAATTGAATAGGGCACTTGTAATTACTTGGTCTTTATAGTCCACAGCCAAATCTAGTGCTTTTCCAATCTCCCAAGCTTTTTCGGTAAACTTGCACAGTGTTTTTCTTCTCGAATGTCCGAATCTATTGAGGACTCATTAACCATATTATTCGATAATGACGTGACAGCATTTTATGTTTACTTATTACATATAAAAAAAATTGAACCCTAAAATGGAGAATGAGGGAAAAAATTTTAGAACTGTAAAGGGATTTTTAGAAAGGAGCGATATTTACTTCGAGATTAAGCGTAATGTTTTGGTATTTTTGCGATTATCACTTAAACATCCCGAAATTTTTTTATGCGATTTGGAGTTTTTGCTTTTGGATTTTCAAAGGTTAGTCCCTTTTTTTGATTTTTGTGTGTTTGGCTTGAATTGTTTTTTTCATGGTTTCTTTTTTGATTCGAGGTTCATAGTGGAAATGCATTTAGAAAAGTAGCCAGGGTAGGAACATTAGAGTTTTAATTTCTTTTGTAAAACTGGAATTTACCGTTATATCTGAAGTAGTAGATTTTATCAAATTAAGTAGTTATGTTCCAAGGCTTAGGAGATGCCCAAGTCGCAAAGAAAGTTTGAGAGATGCCTGTATTATCTTGATCAATTCGAATAGTAGTCCATGTCTTCAAGCATTCTGCTGAATGATTTTCTTCCCTCTTCTTGAACTCTCAGATGCTCGGAAAGTGGGATGTAACTAAAAAAGTAAAACACAAGACATGAATCGAGACTTCTCAAGGAGCTATGCATCTAGCTCTTTGCATCCTACCCAAAATTGCAAACAAGATGTAAACCGAGACTAATCAAGGAGATATGTCAACTAGCTCTTTGTGTTCTACCCAATCGAAAACAATTCCTATAATTCAATTATTATCTTTAGAAGAATGTCATTATAATCTCAAAAATCTAAATTACAAAGTCTAAAAAGATAGAATTGATTTGAGTTGAAAGAAAATAGAATTTAACTAATATTTCAATAAATTTCAACAAAGTTTTCACTTAGTATATATTGTCCTTGGTTTTTTTTACATCAATTGGGTACTGATAGAGAAACATATGCAAGAGTTATATTTGTATTCGGTGTACATAAAATAATTATTTTAGAAGAACTAAAGTCTAACTAGTACATTTTTAACCCCATGGCCAGCGACTCCAAGGGATAATTCTCTTTGTGTGCGGAGGTGCACTGACCTTAGTGGTCTAATTTCCAATTTAATTATACGAGCTTACCTCTCTTAACTTAAATAAGAAATCAATACCATATGATTATCTAACCCTGTAACACCCCAAACCGGGCCTAGAAGTTATGGTCGAATTTGTGATGTCACATTGGAGTGAGTTTTAAAAAGCGTAGTTTTACTGGAAAAGTCCATTTGTGTTAAAACCTCGTATGTGTTCTTTAAGAGGAGTTAAATTACTTGTTCATTTGTTAATTTATAGGTTTGATTAGCAAAACATGACCCATACTAAATCGTTATTACGCTTTGAAATCATTTGTTCATTGCGGAAGATTAAAAAACAAGTTGTGTAGCTTGGTAGTTGAAAATCATTTACTTTTTGAAAAAAAACTTGTGTCCTACTGCTAACAGATATAAGTCAATTTAAATAAATCCCCAAATAAAAATAAAAACTTAAAACAACCTTATTACATAAAATTTACCCAATTAAAACTACTTTTACCAAAAATCCAAAACGAAACATAAACAGTGGTGTGGCCATCTCCGATCCCTCGTAGCACCGACCTGCCTAAGGATTACCTACACAGATAGGCAGAAAAGATGAGTTTATAAAAACTCAGTGTGTAATCCATATTTATCAAACAGTCAAACATACAGTGTTGAACAGTCTGAGCCTAAGCCCATATCAGTCGCAATATCAACGTGGCCTTAGCTAAATACAGTAACAATATCCGTGTGGACCTTAGCCCATTTCAGTACAGTATTAGAAATGCATACAAAGATCCTACCCATCTATCATCTACACTCCACTCCGTCTAACCTTACACTCCACATGGGGATAAAATCGATCCACCCATCCCTATACTCCAGAATATAGTACTGGTTGCGGCACTAAAAGTGTTTGCAGCAAAGCTGCCAGTAATAGACTTATAGCCTTTCAATACACTTCCTCCAATATCATATGTCCCACCCCATGCAGTGCAACATAATGTAAATGTACATATATAAATAAGATGGCATGCTCAAACATTCATATTTCACATATGGGTATTTCCATCATTTACCTCGTAGGGGTATAACAGTCATAACATAAATTAGGGTCCAGGTGTATTTACCGACCCAATATTAGGTCCACAGTTGTCTCGTGCGACCCGTGTAACCTTAACAATTAAACTGTAAAAATTGGCCCAAACCCATAAGACGGCCCATGTGGACCCACACACTCTTGTGGCCCAATTAGCCCAAATACTGAAATGAAGATAAATTGACTGAAAGTTATGTGACAAAAATGTTATGTGATGCTATTGAAAATGTATATAATTATAGGTAGTGTATTCAGTCTTGTGATAGGTTTAAGTATGTAATTTAAAAGCTCGATTTATGAGTATGTATATATGAATGCATATGTATAATCGATTATATATGAAATTATGACTTAGAAATTGGAGAATATAATGATAATTCATATATGTGTATATTCCGCCATGGTATTTTTTTAGTATAAAAATATGTTTGATTTGGCTTTATTTTATTGATCTATCAAGATCATTAATTTGTTTAAATTGCTTATAACTTACTAAACTAAGTTAGCTTACTCTGTGTATATGTGTGTTTTTGTTTTATATATTTTGGATCAAGTTACGAGCTCAGGGTTAGTCAGCAAAGTTCATCACACTATCCACTGTTTTGATATTTATATAGTTGAACTAGAACTATGGCATGTATAGGCTGGAACATATTTCTTTAATGTTGAATTTGGCCATGTATATAAAGCCATGCGGAAATGGCTTGCTAATTATGTCTAGCCTTGGTTTATGTGTGTTAGTTATAATGTTTAATGAGTTTGTTTTTGATACTGTGGTTATTTTGATTGTGGTTTGAAAACATTTTGGTTATAATGTTATGTATTATGAAAGAATGGTGTGTGAGATGGGTGTTATATGTTTTGGAAATGATTAATGATTTTGGTTGAATGTGAGGTTGGTTTGGCTATCATATGCATAGATAAAAATATATGTGTATTAGGTTACTACATTTAGTTAGTATATTATAAGTCATTTGGAATCTAAGGTTGATAAGCTATATCCGAATTTATTATAAATGTGTTTTAATATGTTTTTAACAAGATATGCAAGAATTTTTGGATTAAATATACTACAGTTTGTGTTTTGACACATGTTTGCATAAATAATTTACATTTGATAAAATGTTTTGATATGTATATGATTTAATAATGTGATTCGGCTATGCAAGGTATTAAGATATAAAAATTTCCCAAGTTTGTTTTGGTCAATTATTTAGCATGAATACAATGGTTAAGTATGGTTTTGAAACTTGATGCAAGTATATAAATTTTGATGTTGAATGTATGAACTCAGTTTAAGTGAATAAACATGGTTATTGATATATTTTGGTTGAGGTTCATTATTGATGTATAGTTGAATATATATATATGACTTATTAATTTGACCATTTGGTATAGTTGATAATACTGCATGTTTATGCTATTGAATAAAGTATTATGTAAATATTATAAAGTGTTAAAAAAATGTGATAGTGTAAAATAAGCTATAATGACCTGATTTCTTCTAGATATTTGAATATTATTGAAATGCTCTTTTTATTATGATATGTACATTAATATGATAATGAAAATTCATGTTATTTGTTTAATTGAATATATGCTTTATACTTGTAATTATGATTTATACAAATGTGAGGTTGTTCGGAAATGTGTTTTTAGTTAATTAATGCCTCGTAACCTTAATCCGGCGACAGATACGGGTTAGAGGTGTTATAAATTTCTTTTGGGGTATTATCTTCTCTTCTTATTTTTGGTGGAGGTTTCGGCAAATTATGATTTTGTTCTCTTGTTCGAAAGCCGAGTGGAGGTTCTCGGGTACCTCTTGGATTGGGGTTTATCTTTTCTTGGCTGATTACCATTGCCTTCATATCTCTCAAGCTCTTTTAATTTAGCCTAATATGACCGATTCTATTCTTTCCTCTTCTTCCTCTCCTGTTTACTCGAATACCATTCTTTCACTTCCCCCCTTTGTGCCTATTTTCCCTTTTTGCTTCTTCTCTGTTGATCTTGGTGTAAGTGCAGCTATTTAGATTTTCATGTGCATCCTCTCCTTTTTTTTTCCATGTCCATAGTCCTTATCTAACATCTTCTGTTCTGGTTGATTGTTGCTAGGAGGGTGATTGCGCTAGTTTTGCCTTTATGTAGTGGCAATCTCTTGGGATAGTGGACCGATTACTTCCCTTCCTTAGTTGGCTTTACTATTTCGGTAAGTGGTAGTTCACTTGATCCTATTTATGTGCGTATACTGTGTTAGTGATTAAAGTTCAGTTAGGATGCAGGAAATCTCTAAAGTAGTTTTTATTTGGTTTTTTGAATCGGTTTAAGGGTGGAATCTCCATTGGTTCGGTAAAGGAAAGTATGGGTGAAAGTTTAGAGTTAAGTACAATGAGTTGTCAACTTTATGGTAATTGGTTAATGGAGTGTTTTTTGATTGAATGTAGGTTTGAGCTCGTGGGCTACTCATACATCTTCATCTAAGGTGTAACACCCCAAACCCGGCCTAAAAGTTAGGCCCAAATCTGGCGTGTCACATTGAAGTGTTTTTCGAAAACGATGTTCTCATTGAAAACCCTTCTTACTATTTAAAACCTCTGGCCATTTTAAAACTTGTGAAACATTAATTCCCTTAAAACCTTACTTGCTGCGGAAGCTTAATTTTAAACAGTTGCAGAAATGTGATATTTTGAAAACCAATTGTTGTTTTGGAAAACCACGTCCTACTTCTAACAGATATTAAGCATACTAAATAAATTTCCTAAATAAAAAGTTAAGAAAATAAAGAGGCCATAATACAACCCAAATCAAAAACCAAAGTGCTTAACTAAATAAAAGAAATAGAAAAACATGTGCAGTTGTGTGGTCATCTCTGAGTCCCTCTGTGACACCGATCCACCTAACGCTGGGGATTACCTGCACAGTTAATAAACGGGGTGAGTTTATGAAAACTCAGTGTGTAATCCCCTCCTAAACTAAAATAGTTAGTAAATAGAAAAAATTCAAAATCAGTTTGGGCTGGAGCCCATTATAGTAACAGAATAATGTGTGTGGGCCAAAGCCCAGTACAATTTCACTTGGGTCTCAGCCCTTGTCAGAATCAAACCATATACATAATGCAAAAATGTATGCTAACCCATCCCATCCAACCCTGTACTTGCCTCCGTCCATCCCTACACTACCTGCGAGGAATAAATCACTCGCGCCATCCCTACACTTACAATGTTAGCACCGATTGCAGCACTAAGTCAACAGAACAACTCAAGGTTGTAATTAGGACAGCAAATAGCCATAAACAGGACATCACATAGCCATAAACATCGTAGCAACACTGCAAGATAACATGACGACTGGAAGCCGTAAGCAGAAGGGCATAATGGCACAAACCGATCGATAACTGCATTATGTTAGGCACATAGCCATCAATTAGAGTAACATAACTGGCACATAGCCCTAGGTAACTGTGATCAACACAGAGTCGTCAATAATCATATATTGGCACATAGCCTTAGGCAAATACGTTTGGCACACAACCATAATCAGGTTGGCACAGAGCCATATGTAGGTTGGCGCAAAGCCATAATCAGAATAATTGGCTTTAAGCCATCGATAGCTGTATCATGTTAGGCACATATCCATCAGCGATAGTAACATAGTCGGCACATAGCCTTGGGTAAATATGATCAACACAGAGTCGTCAATAATCATATATTGGGCTTAAAAGCCACCAGTGGATCCACGGTCGTCAAGCAACCATGCGATTCTCAATTTCTTCCTCCGTTTCATAATCCCCACCCATGTGCAATATAATATTATATGAATGCAGCAAATATTCACACGACATACAAAATCATACAAATCACAGTCACAACAGTCCAATCACAGTCATACATTCTCAGTCAAAACATAGTCAAATCAATCAAATTGTATTATCAGTGAGTCATATATCCTGGAGGGGCAGAACGGTCTATTTACTTATTAAGGGTATTTTAGTCATTTCACCCTACAAGGGTGTTTTGGTAAATCTACAAACCAAGGGTATTTCGGTAATTTTACAAACCAATGGTATTTCTGTAATTTTGAAAGTCAAGGGTATTTTTGAAATTTTTTAAATTAGGGGTATTTATATAATTTTTGAAACTTAAGGGTATTTCTGAAATTTTGTAAATCAGGGATATTTTTATAATTTTCTAAATCAAGTGTATTTCGATAATTTTCTAAATCAGGGGTATTTTAGTAATTTTACAAGTTGAGGGTATTTCGGTAATTTTACAGGTCGAGGGTATTTCAGTAATTTAAAAAATTAGGGGTATTTTGGTAATTTTATAGGTCGAGGCTTTTTCTGTGTCATATTTTCTCCTCAATTAATTATAAGGCATATGTAATAACGTCCAGATTCCTTTAAAAGAAAAACCAAAATAAATTACAAGAGCCAAGACTTGAACCCAGGCTCCCTTACAACCATAATGACACCACAACCACTAGACCACATGCTTTCTTGTGTCATTTATTTACCACAATAATTTAAAAGGCCTTCATCCAAGAAACTAGGGTTTTATTCACTTAAAACCAAAATTTTTGCTAAAGCCCAGGTTTGAACCCAAGATTTCTCCAACACTTCTCAGAGCCATTAACCACCAAAGCGGACATTTAATTGTGTTATTTCCTTGCACAATTAAATGCTTATATACAACCTCTTTCTAGACTCACACTCAAGGCCCAATACTTCTAGGCCCAAATTCGGGGCGTTACATAAGGTGTGTAATCACACTGCTTCTAGTATAAATCGGCAAAAGCTAAAAATGTACGACTGATGACACTACACGAGTGTGTGCTCGATCGTATAGTGAGTCGAATGCACAAACATAGGCATTCAACTGTAGAGGCCTCACGTACGGTTTCATGGGCTTGGGCTAAATTTGGCCACGTTAGGCATAATGGGCCGTGTGGGTCCCACGGGCTCGTGGGCCCCATACGGGTAAACCGCTTAGAGGTGTGGAGATTATTGGGCTAGATATGTTGTCTACATAGCAAAGGCCATTATTTGGGCTTATTGGGCCACACTAGTTTGTGGGCCCACATGGGCCGTCTTATAGGCTTGGGCCCATTTTTACAATTTAATTATTAAGGTTGCACGGGTCGTACGAGATGATTGTGGACCTACTACTGGGTCCGTAAATACACCTGGACCATAATTTATGTTATGACTATTATACTCCTACGAGATAAATGACGGAAATACCCCTATGTGATATATGAATGTTTGAGCATACCATCTTATTTATTTATGTACATTTATATTATGTTGCATTGCATGGGGTGGGACATATGATATTGGAGGAAGTGTACTGAAAGGCTATAAGCCTATTACTGGCAGCTCTGCTGCAAATACTATTAGTGCTACAACCGGTACTATACTCTAGAGTATAGGGAGGGTTGGGTCAATTTTATCCCCACGTGGAGCGTAGGGCTGGATGGAGTTGACTGTAGAGGATGGATAGGTAGGATCTTTGTATGCATTTCTGATACTATACTGAAATGGGCTAAGGCCCACACTGATACTATTACTGTATTGAGTTAAGGCTACGCTGATAATGTGACTGATATGGGCTTAGGCCCAGACTGTTCAACACTGTATGTTTGATTGTTTGATAAATATGGATTACACACTGAGTTTTTAGAAACTCACCTTTTCTGCCTATCTGTGCAGGTAATCCTTAGGCGGGTTGGTACTGTGAGGGACTCGAAGATGGCCACACAACTGTTTATGTTTCGTTTTGGATTTCTGGTAAAAGTAGTTTTAATTGGGTAAATTTTATGTAATAAGGCTGTTTAAAGTTTTTATTTTTAATTGGGGATTTATTTAAATTGACTTATATCTGTTAGTAGTAGGACACGGGTTTTTTTTCAAAAATAAATGATTTTCAACTACCAAGCTACACAACTTGTTTTATAAGCTTCCGCAACGAACAAATGTTTTCAAAGCATAATAATGATTTAGTATGGGTCATGTTTTGCTAAGAAAACCTATAAATTAACAAATGAACAAGTCAGTTAACTTCTCTGAAAGAACACATACGAGGTTTTAACATAAATAGACTTTTCCAGTAAAGCTACACTTTTCAAAACTCACTTCAATATGAGATCATAGATTCGACCATAACGTCTAGATCGGGTTTGGAGTGTTACATTTAGTGGTCTCAGAGCCAAGTTGCAAAACTCAGCTGTGGATTTGGTTTTTTCCTAAAAACGTAAATTTTAAAGGAATTGTTTCAAATGGTGGAAAAGTATTTTGAGGTGTTGCTTTCGAATGTGTGGTCTACCGAGTCTCCGGCACCGATTCTGTAAGTTCTCTAAAACTACTGTCGATTTAATTGAAATACTGAGATTATCGTAGATAATAGACTGTACTGAAACCTTTATTAGGGTAACCTAAAACTGTTGTAAGACTACGAACTGTGAAAACAAACAACTCGGAATTATTGATTTTTTTTCATAAAACATCCGTTAATAAACACTAGAACTGTAAAACTGATGCATAAAACTGTCAATACAGATAATACGCAAATCGATAATGAGCACCAGACGTACTTGTGGAAGGGGGTACTAGAGGCCGCGGCAGAGGCCGTAGAGGTGCTCGAGCTGGGTCTTTGGTATCGGGCCATATGCCTAACATTGAGACAAGAGAGGAACCGGCTTCACCTATGATTAAGACTGGGTCACATGATCGGGTGGCGGGGACGATGCACTGTCCCAAGCTATGCTGCAAATTCTGGAAAGGGTCACTGGGCCCAATACTAATACTGTAGGCCGTGGGTCGGTAATAGAATGACTCTGATCTAATGGAGTTAAGATCTTTAGGGGTATCGCTGGAGTTGCCTCTAATGTGGCTGAATATTGGATAGAGGCCACAAAGAGGATCATGGATGACCTCGACTGCACCCTAGAGTAGAAACTAAAAGGTGCAGTGTTGTTGTTGAGAGATGAAGTCTATCAGTGGTGGCTTACTGTGAAAGAGGATACTCAGTTCGATCGATTGAATTGGGAGTTTTTCAAGAATGCATTCTAAGGGAAATATGTAGGCACTAGTTATGTGGATGCTCGCAGGAGGGAGTTTCTGAATTTGACCCAGGGGGATAAGTCCGTGGTTGAATATGAGGTGGAATTTTTGCGATTGAGTCACTATGCGTGAGGCATGGTGGCAACTGAGTATGAGTGTTGTGTGCGTTTTGAGGATGGCCTCAGGGATGATCTACGAGTTTTGATAACTCCACCGAGGAAGTGAGATTTTGTCGTGTTAGTGGAAAAGGCGAAGATCACTGAGGATGTGAAACGCGTTGAGTGCCAGAATCGTGAGTCGGACAGGGGAAGGAACAAGAGGGTTTGGGAGCCCTCAAGTTTAGCTTTGAGGCCTAAGAAAAAGGCCAGATTTGATAGGTCGGTCACGGTTGGGCCCCCTGTTGCTACTTTTGGGTTGCAGCCTTGTATTGTTTTGGGAAACGCCATTAGGGCGAGTGCTGGGTTCGGATAGGGGCCTGTTTGAGGTACGAATCTATGGAGCACCATATCAGGGATTGTCCACGGAGGCCTGATCAAATGCAAGCTACTGGTAGGGGTACTGTTCAACCGCAAAGAGGTTTTCAGCAGCCACTGAGAGGTTGTGGTCAGGCCAGAGGTGGGAATGGTATGGGTCATGGTCGTGGACCACCAGGAAGGGTTGGTGGTTATACTGAGCTGAGACAGCCGGCACTGGTTTATGCTGCACGTCGTCGAGAGGACAGAGATGCCTCAGATGTTCTTACAGGTACGTTCCTTATTCATCATGTACCTTACACTGCATTGATTAATGTTGGGTTTACGCACTCTTATATACCATGCACTGTGTCTGAGACTTTAGGTGTGATGTGTGAGAACACTACGAGTGAGGTTACCATGTTGAGTCTATTAAGGTAGTCAGTGAGAGTGAATAAATTGTTTAAGGATATACCTTTCGAGGTTTAAGGTATGATCTTTTTAGCTGACTTAATGGAACTTCCTTTTAGGGAATTCGACATAATATTGGGCATGGATTGGCTAGTTAAGCATCAGGAAAATTTGGACTGTACTGCAAAGCGGATGATACTGAGAACAAAAAAGGGTAGTGAGGTAGCTGTGATTGGAAAGCATCAGAATTATCTGTCAAATGTGATTTCTACACTTAGGGCTGAGAAGATGGTGCGCAAGGGTTGTGATGCATATTTAGCCTACGTCAGTACTTCAAGTTCTGAGGTTTCGTATGAAAGATATCATAATAGTTAAGGATTTTTCGGATATCTTTTCCGATGAGTTACCGAGGTTACCTCCTAAGCATGAAGTTGAGTTTGGGATAGAGCTCTTTCCTGGTACGGCTCCGGTGCCTATTGCCCCTTATAAAATGGCATCGAAGAAGCTCATAGAGCTTAAGGCTCAAATTCAAGAGTTATTGGATCGAGGGTTCATCTGCCCTAGTATTTCTCCATGGGGAGCACTGGTTTTATTTGTAAAGAAGAATGATGGACTATGCAAATGTGCATCGACTATCAGCAACTGAACAAATTGACTATTAAGAATAAGTATCCCTTACCGAGGATAGACGATCTATTTGATCTGTTTCGAGGAGCTTCGGTTTTCTCTAAGATTGATCTCCGGTCGGGGTACCATCAACTGAGGGTCAAGGAAACAGATGTTTACAAGATAGCATTTAGGACTCGTTATGGTCATTATGAGTTCCTAGTGATGTCGTTTGGACTGACGAATGTACCAGCAGCTTTTATGGATTTGATGAACTGAATGCTCCAGCCCTATCTGGATCGGTTCATAGTGGTGTTTATAGATGACATTCTGGTGTATCCGAGGACTAAGGAGGAACACGATGCACATCTTTGGGTTATTCTGTAGGTTTTGAGGGAGAAGCAATTGTATGCTAAATTTAGTAAGTGTGAATTCTGGCTACGTGAGATAACTTTTCTGGGTCACATGGTATCGGTTGAGGGGATTAGTGTTGATCTTCGGAAAACTGAAGCTATTTTGGATTGGAAGCAGCCCAAGTCGGTGTCTGAGATTTGAAGTTTTCTGGGTTTGGCAGGGTATTATAGACGGTTTGTTAAAGGGTTTTCGTTGATTGCTGCACCTCTGACTAAGTTGTTACGTAAAGTGGTACCATTTAACTAGACTGACGAGCAGCAGGAAAGTTTTGAGAAACTTTAGAAAGTTCTGACTGAGGCCCCTATCTTAATATAGCCAGAATCTGGGAAGAAATTCACTGTCTACAGTGATGCATCACATGTTGGCTTGGGTTGTGTGCTGATGCAAGAGGGTAAGGTAGTGGTGTATGCGTCCCGTCAGCTTAAGACGCGTGAAGTGAACTACCCGACACATGACTTGAAATTGGTTGCAGTGGTATTCGCACTGAAGATTTGGAGGCATTACTTGTATAGTGAGAGGTGTATCATTTACACATATTACAAGAGCTTCAAGTATCTCCTCACTCAAAAAGAGCTAAACCTTAGGTAGCGTACGTGGATTGAGCTGCTTAAGGACAATGACTGTTCGATTGAATACCATTCGGGTAAGGCTAACGTGGTAGCTGACGCATTGAGTCGTTGGGCTGTGACTGATCTGAGAGCGATGTTCGCTTGTCTCAACTTGTTCGATGATTGTAGTTTGTTGGCCAAACTTCAGGTTAAACCGACGTAGATTGATAAGATAAAGGGTAAACAATTGGAGGATGAGTCACAGGGTTCTCGATTCCAGCAGATAGAGAGTGGGGAAATTTTAAATTTTAGACTAAATAGTGAAGGGGTACTCTGTTTCCGAGGAAGAATTTGTGTACCTAAGGATACTGAGTCGAGGCAATCTATACTGCGTGAGGTGTATAGTAGCCCCTATGCTATGCACCCAAGTGGAAACAAAATGTATAGAGATCTTCGTGATGTATATTGGTGGCCAAGGCTTAAGAGTGATGTGACCTACTTTGTGGATAAATGTTTGACTTGCTAGCAAATTAAGGCTGAACGCTAGTTACCTTCAGGGTTGCTTCAGCCAGTTAAGATTCCGATGTGGAAATGGGAAAGAGTAACCATGGACTTCGTTAGTGGGTTACCCCTAACTCCTTTTAAAACGGACGCAGTATCAGTCATCGTGGATCGATTGACCAAGTCTTCTCATTTCATACCGGTTCGTATTGATTACTCACTGTAGAAACTGGTTAAGCTATATGTGTCAGAAATAGTACGACTGTATGGAGTACCGATCTCTATAATATCTCACAGAGACCAATGCTTCACATCTCAGTTTTGGAAGAAGTTGCATGAGGCACTAGGTACTAGATTGGACTTCAGTACTGTGTTCCATCCTCAGATAGATGGTCAGTCAGAGAGGGTGATTCAGATATTGGAGGACATGTTAAGAAGTTGTGTAATAGATTTCTGAGGCAGTTGGGAAGACTACTTGCCGCTGGCAGAGTTTGCGTATAACAATCGCTAATAGTTTAGCAACAGATGGCACCCTACGAGGCACTATATGGTAGTAGGTTTCGTACTCCATCGTGTTGGACTGAATTGGGTGAGCGACGTGTTTTGGGCCCTAAATTGATTTTCGATACTGAGGAAAAGGTTAAGCTAATTCGGGATTGACTGAAGACAACATCAGATAGATAAAAGTCATATGCAGATATGAAGCGTAAAGAGATTGAATATTCTCTGGGGGACTTATTCTTTCTCAAGGTCTCGCCGTGGAAGAAGGTACTAAGATTTGGTCGGAAGGGTAAGTTAGGCCCTAGGTTCATTGGGCCATACCGTATACTAAAACGTGAGGGACTAGTCACCTATCAACTTGAGTTACCTTTAGAGCTTGACCATCCAGAGGCGATATCGCACTGATCCTATGCATATTGTCTCGACTGAGGAGGTTGAGGTTAGACCAGATCTGACGTTTGAGGAAGAACTAGTGCAAATCATAGATCATGATGTGAAGGTTCTGAGAAGAAAGTCGGTTCCATTGATTAAGGTATTATGGCATAATCAAAGTTCTGAAGAAGCCATGTAAGAACCCAAGGAGGCGATACGGCAACAATACCCTCCTATTTTCTGATTAGGTAACTTTCGAGGCCAAAATTTTCTTTTAGGAGGGTAGAGTTGTAACTCCCCAAAATTTTAAATATTTATATTTGTACATTGTTGGGTATAATTTCAAGTGTGCTTCAGTGGTTGGGTGTCTTGAGGGCTGTTGGAGAAGTCCCAAGTTCAAGCTGTGGCTTGAACAAAAATTTTGTTTTACTTGGTTAAACCTTGGCTCTAGACTGTAAGCCTCTTAAATAAATATGACTACGTATGTCATAGAAGAATCTACTGTTCTAGGGGTTAAGGATGTGTGGAGAGTGCTTGGAGAGCTGGGTTTTGAGGCTTGGTAACGCAAGAGGAACATTTTTTTTATTGTTAATGTTGAGGAGGTGTTGTTGTTTGATTAAAATTGAATGCTTCTGTAGTGGGGAAGGTACATGATATCCGTGACAGGCTTTAAATATTTATAATGAGTCGTTCTTAAAACTAACTATTATCACGATGAAGGCAAGTGTACCTATCGAACAGTAGTATAGCTTTAGCAAGACTGGATTATCGAACTCAAAGGAACTAAAAGTACTAGTATCAACTTTCTTTTAATTATCAAGCCTAAAAAAATAAAAGGGGTTTGTTTATCTGAGTAATTAATTAAACTAAGAAATCACAGAAAAGAAATTTGGGAAAAATACTTTTTGGAAAACTCGATTGATTAAGACAATACCTAAGGAACAATCCACCTAGACTTCACTTGTTATTTGACTCTGAATCATACGATTTATTCATTCAACTTGTTCCGTAGAGATCCCTAAGTTATATTATTTTCTCTCTTGAGACTAACAATGTCTAACCCTAGATTGAATAATTGAAATCTCTTTCTAATTAAAGCTCTAGGGTTGCATTAACTCGATATATGGATCCTCTTATTAGGTTTCACCCTAATCTGGTAAAATCTTGTCACCATATCTCTAGACACGCAATCAACTCCACTTAATTATGACAAATTTACTCTTAGACAGGGTCTATTCCTCCTCTGAATAAGAGCTTAACTTGAATCAATATCCCGGAATATCAAAACAAGAATTAAGAACACATAATTAAGAACAAGTCAAATATTTATCATGCAATTTAGATAATAATAACAAGTTCCGTCTTAGGTTTCATTCCCATTAGGTATTCAGGGGTTTTAGTTCATACTAATTAAAGAAAACATCTCGAAAGAAAAAAATAACAAAACATAAGAAAACCCAAAACTCCTGAGGGATTTGAAGGGAGATCTTCAGTCTTGATGGTGAATCCGGCTTCTGAGATGGATCGATTGGCTTTCCTTGAGCAATTCCTTGCTTCCTCCTGTGCATCCCCTATTTTCCTCCTCCTTTAGGGTGTATTTATAGGCTTTGTAATGCCTAAGAGCCCTTAAAAGTGGCCTTCTCCGAATAGGACTCTGCTTGGGCTTGACAGGGACATGCCCGTGTGCGATTACTTCAGGCCGTGGTCAAGCCTGTTAAATAGGCACGGCTGTGTGGTCTACCTGTGTGAGTCGTGCTTCGGTTCTGCCAAATTGACATGACCGTGTGGTCTGCCCGTGTTGATTTCGTACATTGGCCCATTTTCTCTGGTTTTGGCCCATTTCTTGTTCCTTTCACTCTCCTATGCTCATCTAACTATAAAACATGAAATTAAGGCATTAGGAGCATCGCATTTACCAAATCTAAGGAAAAATCATCCATAAAATTTTCTAAGCATGGGATAGAAATATGTATAAATTACGGTTTATCAAATACCCCACACTTAAGCATTTTCTTGTCCTCAAGCAAAATCTTCAACTCATAATCAAAATAAAATTTTTTCGCAACTTATAATTTCTATCGATAATATCTCAAAATAATCCATAGGTAATCATACATTGAAAATTCAACTCAAAGAACATCAAAGTTTCAAATATTCCAAGTTGAACATTTTATTATGCAAACATAGCTGTCTCCCCTAATCTAAGTAATTACCTTTGGTTCAAAATATCACAGAGTTTCACATCCTCACTAAAGATTCACTCAAATCACTCGAGATGTTTAAGTACAATAAATGAAGCTCTCAATAGTCAATAATGAAAAGTCATTACCATAGACCTTCATGAAAATCAAATCTCCACCACTATAAATTGAGATGAAAAATCAATCAAAAGGTCTATAGAGGGTTGTAACGTGGCTTTGGTTAGAGGGTGTGGTTACAAGCTGAAAGAAAGGGTTAGAATCAAGATTGAATTGAAAAAGTCCCTAACTAGAAAAATGACTAGTCATCAATTGCGTACAACAGAGCGTTTTCTCAGAATATGAAATTTAACTTCTTTAGCTCAGAAGATTACTGCTACTAATATGTATACATGTATTTTTTTTTAAGAACAAGTCAAATTAAAAAATAGAATAAAACATAGCTAAGCAACAATTCCAACTCAGATCTTGACAAAAATAGGGATCAAATTAATTTAGGGGATTTCAACAATAATGAGTTATGGGTTAATATTGAGGGTAAATCAATGAATGGGTTGTTAGGCTCAAGGGGGTTCACTAAGGGTTAATTGTGAAGGTAGGCTTTTATGGAGTGAATGGGTTAAACCTAACTGCCTTTACCATTTTGACATAACAAATCAAATGGTGTGGTCTTGACATGCATAATCAAGCAAGTTCTAGAATAACAATTCAATACTGACGCACTCATAATGAAAGTGAGCATGAAAGAAATAATAGATGCTCTAAAGTCTCAAGATCTCACAAAAATTATGGCTTTTTGATTTTTAAACTTGTGAATTCCAACTCAAAATAATACCTAAACTTAGGGAAACAACTTAAAAGTTTTTAATTCTTCAAAAATCAACTTATCATGCTTGATTCCCTAATGTCTTAAAGTTTAAACAATCAATGCATAAATGCATATGTTTTAGTTCAAGATATATTAATAGACATTATAGGCTAATTGGAATTCATTCTAATAATGATATGAGAAGATCGCATGAGAATAAAACAAAATTTAGGGATTTTTTTGATATAAAAGACCCCCCACACTTAAGATGTACATTGCCCTCAATGTACAAAGGTAGATATATTGAAAAAGATAGATTTATAATCATAAGATAGGGAGAGAAGTGAAACTTCCTGAATGATGAATGAATTCCTTGAACTGGAGTTTTGGAGAATAATCGGCGTGAGAGTGGAGGAGGATACTCTGGTGGTGTTAGAGGTTCATTAGTCCATAAGTCCTGCGCCAAAAGAATATTATATCTAGTGGTAGCTATGATCGTGGTCGAGTTGGACATGGCAGTTCTGGAGAAGCTTTCCCGGTGGAGTTATTAGTTCCTATGTGATGATGAGCTTGAGGAGCTCTTTATAACTATGACAAAATCAGGAACTTTTTAGGAAGTATAAGAAAGCATAATTACTCGTAATGGAATAATCGAAGTTGATAATTGTAAAATAAAAATTATAAAATATAATAGAAATAAGGTTAAAGAAAAAATAAAAAGTAGTCTTAAAATAGAATAAAAATAAATACATAAAATAATAAAAAAGTTTTTAAACATCTTCATCGTTAGGTGGTTCGCGAGGTGGGGTTGGCGATTAGATGTGGAAGTGTTGACAAATCTACTGTAAAGTAGCATCAATATTATCGAAGCGATGAAAACACTGTTGCTTAAATCGGGTAACGCGCTCAGAAATGTCAGTGTATGAAGCTGCCGCATGAACTAGACGAGAGGGTGGTGGTGGCTGAGACGGTGGGTCCTCATGATATGGAGGGTCATCATCAGTAATGTTCTCAGGGTCTCCCTCCTTGGCTGATTGGGCGAGGCGATACTGAGAAGGGTGGGTTCCTCGGCGCTTCTCGATCATCCTCATACTAAGCATGCTCGAGATGCCTGGTGGGGACATCTGGCCAATAAGAGTAAGGGAGGATGATTGGGCTGCTGTGTTGAGGAGCACGAAGTGCTGTGCTAGTCGAGTCACATAGGGGCAATGGAGATGACCCCCTTCCAATGTCGCTCCGTCTGGTGGCGAATGGCGAGGGAAATAAAGTAAGCAAGGTCGAGTACATGCCCGTTCACCATGCTCCATAGAAAGTAGGCGTCGTGAGTGTTGACGATGCTAGTGCTCTCTCGACGTCCTGTCAAAGTGTGTGCCAAGATGGCGTGTAGGTACCTTAAGGAGGGAGAGAGAGCCGATGCCTGAACCAGGGACTAAAGTGTACCAGCACTTCGAGGGAGAGTAGTGGATGTGGTGACGGAGAGTGTCGAGGTCGTTCTCATCCATGAACTCTTCTGTGTACAGGCACAAAGCTATACCAAACTCGGGCACACTTAACTAGCGGACTAAATCGCCGAGACGGAACTGGATTGTTCAAGGATCATCAAAGTTGGTCATGACGTCTTGATCATGGAATGTCGAGAAAATTTCAATTGTGAGCTCAAGGTATGTCGGCTCGATGATCGTAAAGAAGAGGTACCATGGATCAGTTGTCAGGAGTGCTCGTACATCGTCAGCCAACTGGACTTGTTCAAGCGTTGTCCAGTCAATGCAGCGGCCCACACCTAAAGGTCAGGCCCGTATGATTTGGAATAGTTCCTTCTAATTGCCGGGTGGAAATGTGGTATTGGTGGCAAATTTCTGCAGTAGGGCCTGAGGAAGACACCCCTTTCTGCTTTTTCAAAGCGGGAACGACAGTTTTCTTGTGACGTGAGCTTGACATGGTATACCTGTAAGAAGAACAAAGAATATAACATAACTAACTAACTCAAGAAGTAATCATGAATATAGTTAAACTAATCAGTCCAACTAACAATACTCAGCAGTTTAATCTAAATGATAGAAGTTTATATAGTAATTGACATAATAAAAGCATGATTATTTTCAACATAAAATGACTGAACTAGACTCTTATGGGAACACACGAAAAGAATGAATGTATCAGAAAACATTGACTAAAATGACAAAGAATAAACGTATAAGCATGACTATAGTGAGAACTATGAATATAAATTAAAAATCTTCCAAATAAAACCATAAGAATCATAAAATTAGTAAAAGGGATGAAGAAAATAGAGAGAAAAGAGTAAACAAATGCTAAAAAGATGAGAATTGGTGGCGAAAATGGAGTTAGAAGTGGCACACGGGCATGGCAGGGAGGCCATGTGGACTTGCAGCGACTAGGATTAGGGATTTTAGGTGAAGAAGATGATGAATAGTGAAGTGTATTTATAGATTTTGGGACACATGGCCAGGGGACACGCCCGTGTTCCCTAATTTTTTTTGCCCGTGTGATTCGCGAATTTTGAATTTGGGCGCGTCTGACATTTGGCCCACTCCCATGTTCCTTGGGCGTGTGGGTGCACACGCCCGTGTCTATCATCATTTGCTTCTCCCACGTCCGTGTATGTAGTCCTACGCCCGTGTTAATATGACTGGTCTACCACAGGTTCTAGACACGGGCGTGGCGAATGCCCATGCTATTTTCTCAATTTCAAACACAGTTCTACGACACAGACGTGCCGCACGCCCGTGTTATTTTGGCAGATTCGCCTAAGGTATTAACGCATGGTTGTGGCGGCTTGTCGCATCCCGTGTTGGGGAAAATTTCGCCCCGTTTTCAGACAGCCTAAGGCACGCCCGTGTGTGCTTTAGAAAGCCCGCGTTCCATGAGTCGGCTAGTATGTTAGATGTTAAAACTAAAATTTAAAGAAATTAATATTGTTAGAGCTCGGGTTGCCTCCCGAGAAGCGCTTATTTATAGTCTAAGCTCGACTTACCTTTTTAGTGAATGGTCATGGTGGTTCGAGGAGTTTATACTCCTCATTCCTACTATGAATCCCATCAAAATAAGGTTTTAGGCGGGTATTGTTTACCTTAAAGGTTTCGAATTTGGGATGACTTACCTCGACTCTACCAAATGGGAAAATGCTAAGTACCGTAAGAGGAATTTCTTAATTCTGTTTGGCAGTATCAATATAAGGATCTGCGACATCTAATGAAACTTTATCTCCAACCTTAAGTTGATTTGGTGAGGCATTGAGCTCATTCTAGTGTAATTTTGGTTTATCGTGTTTTCTTGGTTTAAATGTCAGCCATTCATCTAACTCCTCGATTCATAACCTTTGTTCTTCATGGGCAGATTCTTTATTGTGGATTGAACATGGCTCATGTGTGTCCTTCGAACTTATTTCCTGCAAAATAGGTCGCATTGTATGATCAGTCTTAGTAGAAAATTTTGTACAATCACCTTCATTTTTTGATGTGTTGATCGGGTTGCGAGCTTGAAGGTTAATTGTTTCGTCTCCTACACGAAGTGTGAGTTCACTTGTGCCAACGTCAATAATTGTTCTAGCAGTTACTAAAAAGGGCCTTCCCAAAATTAAAGGAACATTACTATCCTCTTCTATGTCTAAAACAACAAAATCAACTGGGTATATAAATTTGTCAATTTTAACGAGTACGTCTTCAATGATACCCCTAGGAAATCTGATAGTTTTATCTGCTAATTGAATGCTCATCCTAGTTTGTTTGGATTTCCCTAGACCTAGTTGCTTAAATAATTCGTAAGGCATAACATTGATACTAGCCCCTAGATCAGCCAACGCATTATTAACATCTAAACTACCAATTAAACAAGGAATCGTAAAACTCCCTGGATCTTTTAGTTTGTTGGGTAGCTTATTTTGAAGAATGGTTGAGCAAACTGCGTTGAGCTCCACATACGGCCTTTCATCTAACTTTCGTTTATTTGCTAGAAGCTCCTTTAAAAATTTGACTGTGTTCGGCATCTGCAAAAGTGCTTTAATAAACGATGGGTTAATATGTAGTTGCTTTAAAAGTTTAAGGAATTTACCAAATTGTTTGTCTGAGTGGTCTTTCGTTGTCGTATTGGGGTATGGCACTTGAGGTTTATATTTTGTACTTACTGAGTTTTGTTCATTTTGGCCTACCTCATTCTTACCTTTGCCTACCACCGGTTTTGGCCTTGGTTTTTCCACTAACCCTTCCTCATCATGAATGGCAATTGCGTTGAGTTGCTCCCTTGGGTTAGATTCAGTGTTGCTTGGTAGGCTACCTTGTGGTCGTTCAAAAATCAACTTGGCGAGCTGTCCAATCTGAGTTTCGAGCCCTTGGATTGATGCTTGTTGATTTTTGAGTGCCGTCTCAGTATTCTAAAAACGAGTCTCTGACACCGACATGAATTTGGTTAGTATCTCCTCAAGGTTTGGCTTTTTCTCTTGCTGGTATGGTGGTTGCTGAAAGCCTGGAAGGGGTGGTGGTTTCTGATTTCCTTGGCCTCCCCATGAAAAATTTGGGTGCTTCCTCCAACCTGCATTGTAAGCATTTCTATAAGGATTGTTTTGAGATCAAGGATTATTACCCATGTAATTTAACTGCTCGTTCTCCATGTTGTGGCCATAAGGTGGGTATTCTGAACTGTTCGATCCACCTCCACTTGCTTCGTACTGCATTACTGGGTGAACTGTGAAGAACTAAGAAAACCATTAATTTTCTTATTCAAGAGTTCTACCTGATTAGAGAGCATGGTGACCGAATCGATGTTATAAACACCTGCTGTTTTCTTTGCCTTTGTCCTCATGACTTGCCATTGATAGTTATCTAGTGACATCTCCTCTATAAATTCATAAGCATCTTCAGGTGTTTTATTATTGATGGTTCCACCAGCAGCTGCGTCAACCATTTGTCGAGTCGAAGGATTCAGGCCATTATGAAAAGTTTGAACCTGTAGCCAGAGTGGTAACCCTGGTGAGGGCATCTTCGTAAAAGGTCCTTATATCTCTCCCACGCATCGTAGAGTGTTTCTAAATCCATCTGTGCAAAAGAAGAGATATCATTACGAATTTAGTCGTTTTAGCCTGCGAAAAATATTTTAATAAGAACTTTTCAGTCATTTGTTCCCAACTAGTGATTGACCCCCGTGGTAACGAATTCAACCACTGTTTAGCTTTGTTTCTCAATGAAAAAGGGAATAACCGAAGGCGAATGGCGTCATCAGAAATGCCATTAATTTTAAATGTATCACATAGTTCTAAAACATTTGCTAAGTGAGCATTGGGATCTTCGTCCTGCAAATCAAACTGGACAAATTGCTGTATCATTTGAATTGTGTTAGGTTTCAGTTCAAAAGTATTTGCAGCTACAGTAGGTCTAACTATGCTCGATTCAGTTCCTATTAAGGAAGGTTTAGTATAATCATACACAGTGCGCAGAGTAGGATTTTGATTAACAGTAATCGTAGGAGGTAGCGGATTTTCTTGATTTTTATTATCTAGCCTAAAAAAATAAAAAGGGTTTTGTTTTTCTGGCTAATTAATTAAACGAAAAAAATCATAGAAAAGAAATTTGGGGAAAATACTTTTTGGAAAACTCAATTGATTAAGACAAAACCTAAGGAAAAATCCACCTAGACTTTACTTATTATTTGACTCTGCATCGGACGATTTATTCAGTCAACTTGTTCCGTAGAGATCCCTAAGTTATATTATTATCTCTCTCAAGGCTAACAATGTCTAACCCTAGATTGAATAATTGAAATCTCTTTCTAATTAATGCCCTAGGGTTGCATTAACTCGATCTATGGATCCCCTTATTAGGTTTCACCCTAATTCGGCAAAATCTTGTCACCCTATCTCTAAGCGCGCAATCAACTTCACTTAATTATGACAAATTTACTCTTAGACAGGGTCTATTCCTTCTCTGAATAAGAGCTTAACTTGAATCAATATCATGGAATATCAAAACAAGAATTAAGAATATATAATTAAGAATAAGTCAAATAATAACAAGATCCGTCTTAGGTTTCATTCCCCTTAGGTATTTAGGGGTTTTAGTTCACACTAATGAAAGAAAACATCTCGAAAGAATAAAAATAACAAAACATAAGAAAACCCAAAACTCCTGAGGGAATTTGAAGGGAGATCTTCTATATTGATGGTGAATCCGGCTTCTGAGATGGATCGATTGGCTTTCCTTGAGCAATTCCTTGCTTCCTTCTGTGTGTCCCCCCTATTCTTCATCCTTTAAGGTGTATTTATAGGCTTTGGAATGCCTAAGAGCCCTCAAAAGTGCCCTTTTTCGAATAGGACCCTGCCTAGGCTCGACAGGGACACGCCCGTGTCCGATTACTTCAGGCCGTGGTCAAGCCTGTTAAATAGACACGACTGTGTGGTCTACCCGTGTGAGTCGTGCTTTGATTCCGCCAAATTGACACGGCCGTGTGGTCTGCTCATGTGAAGAAGTTCGGGCCGTGTTGATTTCGTATATTGGCTCATTTTCTCTGTTTTTGGCTCGTTTCTCGTTCCTTTCACTCTCCTATGCTCACCTAAGTATAAAACATGAAATTAAGCCATTAGGAGCATTGAATTCACCAAATCTAAGGAAAAATAACCCATAAAATGTGCTAATCATGGGATAGAAATATGTATAAATTACGGTTTATTAGGGGGAAGTTGAGGCCGAATTCAAGGTAGGTGTTGGAGAGAATTTTGGCTGGTTGGGGATATGGCTAGGTGGGAGATAGTTGTGTGAAGTAAGGAATAGAGGTGTGCCGAGTAGGGACTTTCATTGTTTACAATTTTCGGTTGAATTGGCATTTTTTTTCTTTCTTTCTTTTCTCTCTAGAGCTTTCAATTTTGTTAATTTATTTTGGGGTATTCTCTTCTATTCTTGTTTTTTGTGGAGGTTTCGAGAAATTGTGATTTTGTTCTCTTGTTCGGAAGACGAGTGGAGGTTCTCGGGTACCTCTTGGATTGCAGTTTATCTTTTCTTGGTCAGTTACCATTGCCTTCATATCTCTCAAGCGTTTTCGGTTTAGCCTAGTATAATTGATTCTGTTGCAATAAAGCCTGATATGATACACCGGCATAAAGCCTGCTAAGCAATAAAGCCCGATATAATACACTGGCATAAAGCCTGCTAGAAAATAAAGCCCAAATATCATTGATAGAAAGTCTATCTTACACATAATTCATATTTTAGAAATCCTAATCATTACATAAGGTTCATACGAAGCTTTTCATACGTCATATCTCAATTGAATCAAACTTGTTCCCTACTTGCATAAACATTTATACATTCGGCTATAGCTAATAGAAATTCACACAATTAAATTCAGTATACAAAGATCATATATATTCAAATTTAACGATGTTTATTGCTTATAGACTTACCTCGAATATCGACGAACAATGTAAATCGACTATTTGACTATTTTTGCTTTTCCCCGATCCAAGTCCGATTTCTTTTGTTCTTGATCTATACAATTTTAAATTAATCTCATTTAAACACAATTTCATTCAATTTAATCCAATAACACATAAACAGACAAATTACCATTTTACCCCTAGTATTTCACACTTTTACAAATTAGTCTTAGTTGCATAAAACACAAAATACACAAAATCTCCATGCAAAATGCTTAGGCCGAATGTTCCTCTAGTTAATTTATTATTTTTACAGTTTAGCCGTAATTACTCAAATTCATCAAAAATTCCAATAGAAAACATATTAATCCAAAACTTATATTTCATAATTCATCAAACATCATAAAACACAAATATTCATCAATGGCATAATTCAAAATATTCATCAAAATAAAAAATTCTAGCATGGGTCGGATAGTATTCGAAGCAACGATCTCAAAAACGTAAAAAATTAACAAAAACTGACTTTGTAACACTCTAAACCCGGCCTAGACGTTATGACCGGATCTGACGTGCCACATCAAAAACGTTAAAAACATTTTTCCGTTCTAAGTTCAGAAAATCGTACTTGATGTTCAAAGGATTAATTCATTAAGGGTTAAAGTGAATGGAAGCTGTGCACCAGGTAGGAAACCGGAAAAAGGAGGTGAGTCCATCAGACTGCTTAAGTACCAAGCTCTTTCGGATCCAATCCTAGACATGCACACCGCCATTGCCACACTCTAACATCGCGTATATTTTTAGGTTACCATTGAAATTATGTCTATTTTAGAATAAAACATATTTAAGTTTGTAAAACGTTATCATAGCAGAAGCCTTGTTTGTAATCGTGTTACTTCGAAATCAGTTTATGTTTTTGGAAAACGAACCCTAGATCTAGCCCATTTTGATAGTTAATATAATTTAAGGTCATCATGATAAGTTATAAATCGAAACCCAATTAAAAATAATCATAAGCGGCCTTATTACATAACAAAACCCAAATCATCAAAGTAAAGAAAATTGAAGTCCAAATCACCAAAAGAAATCCATATTGCAGAACGAGTGGCCACTCCGAATCCCTCGCAGGTCCAAGCCCACTATGGTTGGGGATTACCTGTATGGATGAAAATAGGGGATGAGTTTGGAGAAACTCAGTGTGTAAATTTAACCCAACCATAGCCCATATCAGCTCAAACCACAGAAACAGAATAAATTGGCCTTAGCCCAGAACAGAATACAGAATTAAGCCCATAGGCCCATAACAGATCAGATCAGATATTTCATGTATATACAAAACCCAACCCATATCCAACCATGTACACCTCCATACCATCCTGTCACCATGTTGGGAGACTACTCGACCCACCCAACCGCTACACGCCACAGAATTATGCAGCATAGCTGCCAGAACAGATAATGTGACAGAGTCACCAGATACAGATAATCGTGGCAGAGCCACCAGAACAGAAATATGTGGCAGAGCCACCAGATCAGATAATTGTGGCATAGCCACCAGGACGCTTCCTCCAAAATATAACCCATGTCCCCATGCAACAAATATTCATTCATGGCATACATCATACAGATTTAAATCAACATGCTTTTCAGACAAAATTAACCTTAGGGGCATGTTGGTCATTTACACCTAGGGGTATCATGGTAATTTTCCATACATAAGGGTATTGTAGTGATTTAGCTACTTCTAGGGTTTTCATGAATATCCTATCCATTTACGTACTATCAGAATACTTACCGCGCATACTTACCAAATTGAGCCCGTTGGCCCATGAACCCGATTTTTGGCCCATTAAGCCCAAGTTATCAAAATGCACGAAATCGCGCATACTGCAGTTTATTACCTTCAGAATACCAAACATACAAACCCAACTATCTTACGAGCATTTGCACACTCGCAAATTCCCAAAATACCAACTTTTCGGCATTTCGGCTTTTCGACTTTTTCCGATCGAGTCTATGAGAGGGTGTCAGTTACACACCTATTTTATGACAATTCGCTAACGAGATCCACGTACAAACTGCCTACAATTAGAATACTACCACGTTAATCTTACTACCGGAATGAACTACATATTAACTTCTTATCATATTCGGCCAACAACACCTTAGGCCTTAGCGTTCCTACCTTTGCCGAAAATAGTGTCTCGATCCAGATCCGTTCACTCCACTTGTCCAAGCCCTTGATCAACAACCTCTTAATCACACTATTACCAAAATAATACTATTATCACAACCCATTAGGGCTACAAGTCCAAAAAACGACAACCTCCCTAACCTTTTAGGGATTCTGGCTTTTCATAAAATATGCAAGATAGACTAAGTTGGAAGGACTTACCACCGATTCTTCCAGTCAACGTTCCCCCTTAGTTCCTACTTGATTCTGATGCAGTTCTAAGCCCTCAAACGGTAACAAAAGTCGAGCCCTCAATGATCTCAGTATTCAGCTATGTCCCTAGGATAGTGTGGAAGTTTTGGCTTTTTGCAAAAGTGTAGAGAAAGATAAAATATGAGGGTTTTTACTTGTGGTATTGTCGACAGAAACCTGGGGTTTAGAGGTTGAGAGAATCGGCCAAAGATGGTGAGAAAAAAAAAGAGATTTGGCTAGGGAAAAATCGGTACAAAAGGAGTCAAGTTTTCAGGATTTCGAGATTTGAGGCAATCGGCTATAGTCTTAAAAATAATGGAAGGAAGGTGGTATAGAGTAGGGTGGCTGAAGGATTCGGCTATGGGGAAAAGAAGAAGAAAGAATAAGTGGATGGAGAGAAGAGAAAAAGAAAAGAAGAAGAGAATGGTCAGGAAACGGCACCACTTACCACTAATACCGAATTTATACTGGCACTAACCCTAGCCGAAATTCCCATGCTAAAGTCCCTTGGCCAGCCACCTCTTGTTCCTTGATCAGCTCCTAGATTTCCTCCCTTATCTGCTCCTAAATTCTGTCCCTTATCAACTCCTAAATCCTATCCCTTATCAACTCCTAAATCCTCTCCTGACAGACTTTCACTTTAGTTCCACTACTTACCTTTTCCATTTATAAAAATTAATCCCTTATTTGCTGTCATTGTGACTTGAACCTGGGTCCTCCCAATCATCCACACGCCACTTATAGCATTCCCAGTGGCGTCACTTAGCCACTTTACCACATGCTTTCTAGTGATTTATTTTACATAATTAATACCTAAAAGCCCAATTAACTAGAACCCCTTTTTCTTATGGAATTAAAATTAATTAAAACTACCGGGTTTTACCTTAAGCTTGAGCCTTCTAGAGGCCCACTACCGTACTTAATCCTACAACAAACAAACAGGACACAGAATTTTTAAATTTTTCCAACATTTTTAAAATTCCCGAAAATTGGGGTGTTACAGACTTAGTTACATACCTTAATTTTGGACAACCATGGCCGAATAACTAAAGCTTAATTTTGGACAACATGGTCGAATAACTAAAGCTTTCTTTCTTTTCTTCCTTTTTGTGTTTCTGTCATGCCATTAAAAAGATGAAAGCATGTTTTCTTATATTATGTTTTTATTATAATGTAACTGTTTATTAATTTACCTATTTAACCTTTATTAACAAATATTCAACCATTATAAAACATGGCCACTACCGTCAATCTATTTAAATATGGTCAAATTGCCACTTAAATACTCCAATTTAAAAAACCACTAACAATTCAGCCCTTATGCTTTAAACTATCAAGTTTTCAATTTACGCGATTAAGTCCTTTTATTGAATTAAGCACACAAACGATCAAATTTTCATACGAAACCTTCACACATGCAAATTCAAATATAATAATATTTAAATATTTTTTTAACTCAGATTCTTGGTTTCGAAACCACCGTTCCGACTAGGGTTTAGATCGAGTTGTTACAACTCTCCCACTTAGGGATTTTCGTCCCTGAAAATCTTACCGGCGATTAGATTCGGATAAAGTTCTCTCATTACATCTTCTGGCTCCCATGTTCCTTCCTTAACTCCATGTTTATTCCACAGTACTTTAACCAACGAAATTTTCTTATTTTGCAACTCTTTAATTTCATGAGCTAGAATGCGAATCGGTTCTTCTTCGTACGTCATATCGGGCTTAATCTCAATCTCAAACGGACTAATTACATGTGAGGGGTCGGATCTGTATCATCGAAGCATCGAAATGTATAACACCCCTAACCCGTATCCATCATTGGACTAGGGTTACAAGGCATTACCGGACATATCAGAACACTTCACATTCATTTCACAAACATCATAGCATCATAGTCAAACATCAACATAAAGTCCCTTTCTTAGGTCAACGAGACATTAAACATGCATTAGGAAGAGGTTGGGACTAAACCGAACACATTCAAAAATTTCAACACTTAGAAAATTTTTCTACTCTGTTCAGGTCACACGCCCGTGTGACCAGGCCATGTGCCTTACACGGGCACCAGACACACCCATGTAATCCAACCGTGTCAAAATAGAGCATACATATTGACTTTCACCCACGGCCAACAGACACGCCCGTGTGCTATGGTCGTGTGGTTCTTAACTAGCTACTGACTTAAGCCCACAGCAAACAGACACGCCCGTGTTCTATGGCCGTTTGGTACAATGCAGGCTTGGTTTAAGCCAA
Source organism: Gossypium hirsutum (assembly GCF_007990345.1). NCBI lineage: Eukaryota > Viridiplantae > Streptophyta > Magnoliopsida > Malvales > Malvaceae > Gossypium > Gossypium hirsutum. The sequence goes on from NC_053429.1 coordinate 21,809,484, forward strand.
CTTGCCACCCCATTATGGGTCAACCTACAAACAAGGAATCAAGCATATATGTAACACTCAATCAACCATTTTCTCATGCTAAAACACATATTATTTATAGTATAATATTATCAACTATTTACATACTTATAAACCTTAACAATTTATACTAAGACATAATGTAATATTATATCAAAAACATCATTCGTTCTTATACTATGAACTTACCAAACTTACCTTCTCTATTATCCAACTCAAACATGCCACAATTGCAAATTAACATCACATATCATAAGCCTTTCACAACCATAAGTTCAATCACAAATTAGCCAAATCACATGGCTAAATATATACATCACAAAACATACTCCACAACTACTAGCCTATACATGCCATACTTCAAATATTTACATTTCCAAAATTACCAAAATGAGGTTGATAGTATGGCTATGATCCTTGACAATCCCCGAGCTTGGTAGCTTTGATATCTACAAAACAATTCAAACACACACACAAAGTAAGCTTTCAAAAGCTTAGTAAGCTCATACTCAAATCATCAATAGTATATGAACATAAAATAACAACATATGAGTGTTTGCACAATTTCAATCCGTAAAACCATATCAACTCAATGAAATTCACATACATAACTTCATCTACCACTTAGGTATTATACATACCTGAATCTTTACGTACTTGCTCACTTTTCTACTTACTTTTTTTTTAAATGTTATAAGACTTTCCATAACTTAATCATATTTTATTCATCTGCACACTTAGTGCTATAAGATTAGCTGAAGCTAAATATTTTCGCATACTTAGTGCCATCTCTAATAACTGAGATTAAGTCAGTATCGCACACTTAGTGTCTCAAGTAGTCGAAGCTAGTTAAATTGCACACTTAGTGCCAAAGCTAGTTTAAATTGCACACTTAGTGCCAAAGCTTCCGATTCATCACCATATTATCCAATTCTATTATATACAACCCATGTATAATAAAGGCATCAAAACTTACTTAACATCATATTTTAAGTACGAACTTACCTCGTACTCAAAATTTGTCGACTTGGACTGTCTACTCGATAACCTTTAACTTTCCTCGGTCTAATTCCGAATTCCTCCTTTCTTGATCTATATGTTTTCAAAATTAACCCTTTTATTCACCAATTAATTCAATTCAATCCATAAACACATATTTGAGGCATTTTACAAACTAGTCCTCACATTTTCACATTTCGACACTTTAGTCCCTATTTCACGAATTCACAAAATACACAAAATTGGTTTACACACAGGCTTAGCCGAATTTACATGGCTCCCATACAAGTCCACACATTTCATTTATTTCATATTTTAGTCCCTCAAAAATAAAATTTTTACCATTTAGCCCAAATTACTCAATTTCATCAAAAATTCAAAGACAACACATGTAAACCCAACATCAATCTTTCATATTACAACATATAACATCATCAATTTCATGAATTCATCCATGGAACATTTCCAAATCATCAACAATTTGATGAATTTAAGCATGGGCTACCTAGAGCACTTAACAACGATCACAAAAACGTAGAAATGATCAAAAACGGATCAAAAACGAACCTTAAATCAAGCTTCCAACTAGCTAAACCGTAGAACTCTTTATATTTTCTTTTTTTTCTTCAATTTTCGGCACAAACAAAGCATATAATGCATATTTTCATGTTTTGTTAGAACATATATTAATTTATTAAATATTTGACCATTATAACCTTTATTAAATCATTATAAATACACCAAACACATGCCCTTTTATGTCCATTCAATCTTTCAATCGTCAAATAATCACATAAGGACCTTTTCTTTAGAAAGCCAATTCAAATAAACACTCTAACAACTAGCACACATCTTTTACCTTTTACGCGATTAGGTCCTTTTTTCAAATTAAGCACACAAATAGTTAAATTTCTACACGAGACTTTCACACATGTCAATTCACTTATCATAGGCACGAAAAATAATATTAAAATATTTTTTGACTCAGATATGTGGTCCCAAAACCATTATTCCAACTAGGGTCAAAACCGGATTGTTACAAAATGTGAAATACATTATGAATCTTTTCTAACTCAAGTGGCAACAACATTCTGTACGCAACTAGCCCGATACGCTCATACGGCCCAATAAATCTCAGACTCAATTTGCCTTTACGTCTAAATCTAAGTATTTTCTTCCACGGCGAGACTTTCAAAAACACTTTGTCTCTGATCTGAAACTCTATATCTTTACGTTTCAAGTTAGCATACGACTTCTGACGATCTGACGCTCCTTTCAAATTTTCGCGGATCACTTTTACTTTCTACTTTATTTCTTTAATCAAATCAACCCCGTATATCCTATTTTCGCTAAGCTTAGTCCAATATAAAGGTGTACGACATTTACGACCATACAAAGCCTCGTAAGGTGCCATTTTGATACTCGATTGAAAGCTATTACTGTATGCAAATTCAATCAGAGGTAGGTATCGTTCCCACTTACCTTCAAACTCGAGAATGCAACACCTCAACATATCCTCAAGTATCTGAATGATTCGTTCAGGCTGACCATATGTCTAGGGATGAAAAGCAGTGCTATAATGTAGTTTAGTACCTAATGCATCTTCCAATTTCTTCCAAAATCGCGACGTAACCTCGCATCTCTATCTGACACAATAGAAATAGGTACTCCGTGTAGTCTCACAATCTGAGAAACATATAACTCAACATGTTTATCGAGCGAATAATCTGTACGAACAGAAACAAAGTGAGCTGTTTTAGTCAATCTATCCACAATAACCCAGATTGCATCTTTCTTGCTTGGTGTTAATGGTAAACCGGATATAAAATCCATTGTGACTCTGTCCCATTTCCATTCAGGTATCATGATCGGCTGAAGCAATCCAGAAGGTACCTGGTGCTCAGCTTTTACTTGCTGACAAACTAAACTTTTTGAAACATAGTAAGAAATGTCTCGTTTCATACCTTGCCACCAGTAAAACTGTTTAAGATCATTATACATCTTCGTACTACCCAGGTGAACAGATAGCCAACTATTATGAGCTTCGTACAAAATCATCTGAATCAACTCTGTATTTCTTGGAACGCATATTCGGTTTCTGAACCGCAGTCATCCCTCGACATCCACTTTAAATTCTGAATCAATGTTTGAATCACATTGAGCCCGCTTTACTATCAAATCATTATCGACCTTTTGAGCTTTACAAATCTTCTGAATAAATAACTGTCTTACTTTTAACTCGGGTATTATCACACCATCATCTGACATAACCATATGTGCATTCATTGCACGCAAAGCAAATAAGGATTTTTGACTTAGAGCATCAGCAACAACATTAGCCTTTCCCGGATGATAGTCAATCACTAGCTCTTAATCTTTTAGGAACTCTAACCATCGAAGCTGTCTCAAATTTAGATCTTTCTGAGTCATCAAATACTTCAAACTTTTGTGATCGGAATAAACATGACATTTTTCACCGAACAAATAGTGGCACTATATTTTCAATGCAAACACAATAGCTGCCAACTCTAAATCATGCGTTGGATAGTTCTTTTCATGTGGCTTTAACTGTCTCGAGGATCGACACATTCGTATATATGCATGAACTTAGTGAACAGTAAGACTTTGCCTGTAGAGTCTATTGAATTTGTAATTAGAGTTTTGAACCCCCTAGGTAGATCTATTTTAGTTGATAAAGTCTGCAAGAATTATCCGTTAATGTTTCGAGACATTTGTTTTCCAGTTGATCTAATGCTGTTACCTTTTGATGAATTTGATATAATTCTAGGTATGGATTGGTTAACTTTGCATGATGTTGTTGTGAACTACAAATGTAAAACTATTGATTTGAGATGCAAGGATGATGAAATAGTCTGGATTGAATCTAATGATTTGAATGGATTGCCTGTTGTAATAACTTCAATGAAAGCTTTGAGTATTGTGAAAAAAGGTTGTGAAGCCTACTTTGCTTATGTAATTGATTTGAAAGTGTCAGAAAAGAAAGTTGAATCAGTGTCTGTTGTGTGAGTTTCCTGATGTGTTTCCTAAAGAACTTCCGAGTTTACCTTTGGTTAGAGAAGTTGAATTTGGAATTGAATTAGTACTTGATACTACTCTGATTTTGATAACTTCATATAGAATGGCTCCGACTGAATTAAAAGAATTAAAATCTCAGTTACAAGAGTTGACCGATAGAGGATTTGCTAGATCAAGTTTCTTACCTTGGGGTGCTCTAGTTCTATTCGTGAAAAAGAAAGACGGTACAATGAGAATGTGTATAGGCTATCGTCAGTTGAACAAAGTGACTATCAAGAACAAGTATCGCCTACCCCGAATTAATGATTTGTTTGATCAGTTGAAAGGAGCTGCTGTGTTTTTGAAAATAGATATGAGATCAGGCTATTATCAGTTGCGAGTAAAAGATTCAGATATTCCAAAAACTACTTTCCGAACGAGGTACGACCACTATGAATTCTTAGTTATGCCTTTCGGATTAACTAATGCACCTGTTATCCTTATGGATTTGATGAACATAATTTTTAGACTATATTTAGATTGATTTGTTGTCATATTCATTGATGACATATTGATTTATCCACGAGATGAAACTGAACATGCCGAGCATCTGAGAATAGTGCTACAGACTCTGCGAGATAAACAGTTGTATGCAAAGTTTAACAAATGTAAATTCTAGCTGCGTGAAGTTGGTTTTCTAGGTCATATTGTATTAGCATCTGGTATCTGAGTTGATCTGAATAAGATTTTAGCTATTCTGGATTGGAAACCTCCGAGGAATGTCTTTGAAATCCGTAGTTTTCTGGGACTTGCTGGTTACTATAGACGATTTGTAAAAGGCTTTTCTATGATTGCAACTCCGTAAATGAAGCTACTTCTGAAAGATGTGAAGTTTGAATGGTCTAAAAAGTGTCAGAATAGCTTTGATCAGTTGAAAACTTTGTTGACTGAAGCTCCGGTATTGGTACAACCCGAATCGAGTAAAGAATTTGTTATCTACAGTGATGCTTCATTGATTGGTTTGGGATGTGTTTTGATTCAAGAAGGTAAAGTCATTGCTTATGCTTCGAGACAACTGAAGCCGCATGAAAATAACTATCCAACACATGACCTTGAGCTAGCTGCGATTGTGTTTGCTCTAAAGATTTGGTGTCACTACCTGTTCGGTGAGAAATGTCATGTATATTTTGATTATAAGAGTTTGAAATATCTGATGACTTAGAAAGATTTGAATTTGCGACAGAGAAAATGGTTAGAACTGCTAAAAGACTATGAACTTGTGATTGATTATCATTCGGGCAAAGCAAATGTTGTTGCAGAATTGAAAGTAAGACCTTTGTTTTTACAGCAGATTGTGTTTGCTCTAAAGATTGATTATTTTCTCTGCATACGATGAATGCGCATTTGGTTCTATCCGACGATGGTTCAGTTTTAGCTGAATTAAATGTAAGACCTTTGTTTTTATAGCAGATTATCGAAGCTCAAAAGATTGATAATGAAATTTTAGCTAAACGGGCTCAGTGTGATGTAGAATCTGATTCAGAATTCAGAGTTGATAAAGATGATTGTTTGAGATTCTGAGATAGAATTTGTGTCCCGAGAAATCTAGAGATAATTCAGATGATTTTGAGTGAAGCTCATAGCAGTCGGTTATCTGTGCATCCGGGTAGTACGAAAATGTATAATGACCTGAAATAGTATTACTGGTGGTCGGAATGAAAAGAGATATTTTTTACTTTGTTTCGAAATGTTTGATCTATCAGCAACTTAAAGCTGAACATCAGGTGCCATCTGGAATGTTTCAACCGGTTATGGTTCTAGAGTAGAAATGGGATTGAGTTACAATGGATTTTATTTCGGGTTTACCCCTGTCTCCAAGAAAGAAAGATGCTATCTGGGTTGTAGTTGATCGATTGATGAAATTTTGTAACAGTCCAGTTTTGATCCCAGTCGAAATAGTGGTTTTGGGACCACATATCGAGTCAGAAAAATAGTTAAATATTATTTTTCGTGCTTATGATGTGTGAATTAGTATATGTGAAAGTTTCGTTCAAAAATTCGATTGTTTATGTGCTCAATTTGATAAAAGGACCTAATCGCGTAAAATGTAAAATGGCCTTCTATTTGTTTAAGTGCTTATTTGATATGTGTTTGTAAATGAGAGGTCCTTATGTTGTTATTTGACCATTGGAAGTTTGAGTGGTCATTAATAGCCTTGTATGTTAATGGTTTAAATGTTAATTAACTAAGGGTATAATGGTAAATGGTGTATTAATATATGTTAAATAAAAGAAATGTTAAAATTAGCTCATGTTAAGTGTTCTATTATCGAAAATACTAAGTAAAAGAGGAATAAAATTTAAAGTTAGGGTTTGACACTTGTGGTTGTTAAGTCAAGGTTCGTTTTTGAACGTTTTTGATAATTTCTATGATTTTGTAATCGTTGCTTTGTACACTATCAAGCCCATGTCTAAATTTTTTTATTTTGTTGATGATTTTGAAATGTGAAATGGATGAATTCATGAGATTTATGTTGTTATATGGTGAAATATGAAAGTTTGATGTTGGGTTTATATGTTTTGTCTTTGGATTTTTGATGATTTTGAGTAAACTGGGCTAAATTGTGAAATTTGTAAATTGAGGGACTAATATGTGAAATAAATGAAATGTATGGACTTGTGTGATAGCTATAAAATTTCGGCTAAGTTTGTGTACAAACAAATTATGTGTATTTCGTGATTTTGTGAAGTAGTGACTAAAGTGTCAAAATGTAAAAATGTGAGGGCTAGTTTGCAAAACGCCCTAATTGTGTGTATATGGATTGTTTTGAATGAATTTGTGACTGAATAAGTTAAATTTGAATTGATTTAGATCGAGAACTAAATAATACAGAATTAGATCGGGGAAATTCGAAAGTCGTCGAGTAACTGATTCCATCTATTCGAATCCCTACGAGGTAAGTCGATATACAATAAACGTTTTTGAATTGAACTCTTATTATTCATATGATATTTAATTGTGATGAATGAATGCTCAAGCTAAACATGTGCTATTTGAGAAAGTATCGACAAAGTTCCGATGTTTGAAAAGTCCCGTACGAACCTTAGGAATAGTTAGGATACATATGTCATGCATAGGATTTTTGATATCTGTTTTGCATGTAAGACCACGTCTGGGACATTGGCATCGACTTCTGTTTTATGTGTAAGACCATGTCTGGGACATTGGCTTCGTATATGATTTCGTGTAAGACCCTGTCTGGGATAGTGACATCGATGTTTGATTACATGTAAGACCACATCTGGGACGTTGGCATTGTATTTACTTTCCGATCTATCCACGTATCCTTATGTTTCCAAACGGTTCAAACGGGCATTCTGAAAAAATGAATAATTTTGTGAAATCATATTAGATTCAGGTATGTTTACTTTGTACAGCCTATTTGATAATTAAAGGTAAGTATTTGAATCTGAGATTTGTGTTAGCATTGATATACAAAGGATAAATGATTTGATGGTATTTAGTTACTTTAAATGATATGTTTATTTGAATATGACTTACTAAGCTTTTGAAAGCTTACTTTGTGTATGTTTACATTGTTTTATAGATATCGAAGCTACTATGAGCCCGAGGATCATTGAGGATCGTCACTACACTATCGAACCTTATTTTGGTACTTTGAAAATGTATATATTAAAGTATGGCATGTATAGGCTAGAAGTTGTGGATTATGTTTTGTGATGTATATATTTAGCCATGTGATATGGCTAATTTGTGTTTGCACTTATAGTTTGATAATGGTATATGATATGTAATCCTTATGTGAAATTGTGGTATGTTTTGGTTGGCCAAAAGAATTGGTCAATGTTGAGAAGTTATGGTAAGTTTTGAGCATTTGATTGAATGATGTATTGATCATATGTTTAGGTATGATTTTAGTTTAAGTTTTGGTATGAATTGATTGATGAATTGAGATTGAAAATGATCGGTAATGTTATAGCATGAATTATGTATGGTTTAGTATAGATATTGGCTGAAATGGTTGTGGATATATGCTTGGTTTGGTGCTTGTAGGTTGACCCAAATTGGGGTTGCAAATTGGCTATTCAAATGGCCTATTTTTGTCTATACGGGCAGAGACACGAGTGTGTGTCTCAGTCGTATACTACACACGGTCATGTTACACGGCCGTGTGTCTTTTGGGGTACCCTACGAATGAAAGTCAGTATACCCTCTAGTTTTGACACGGCCTAGACACACGGGCGTGTCTACTGGTCGTGTGTGGCACACGGGCTGGCACACAGGCGTGTGTTCGGCCGTGTGGCCATGTCAGTAGCTTCCTTAATTTTCACACGGCCTGGAACACGGTGTGTCTTGTGGCCGTATGGACAAGTCAGTATGTATGCCCTATTCCGCCACGGTTTAGACACACGGACGTGTCTAATGCCGTGCGAGGCACAAGGCCTGTTCACACGGGCGTGTGACCTGTACTTGTTTGAAAAATGTTTAAGTTTTTGGAAAAAAATTTGCATGTATTTGGTTTAGTCCCAACTCCTTTCTGATGCATGTTTAAGGTCTCGATGACCTATATAAGGGACTCTATTTTGATGTTGATCTCTGATGCTTTGATGATTATGAAATGAAAGTTAAATGTTCTGATTTTGTCCAGTAATGCCTTTAACCCTAGTCTGGCCACAAATACAGGTTAGGGGTGTTACAAGACGACTGTGGACCTACTGTTGGGGCAGTAAGTACTTTTAGACCCCGTACTGATGAAATGACTATTATACCCCTAAGAGGTAAAATGACTGATATAGCCCTATACTATGTTTGACTGTATTCGAGCATAACATTTTGCATACACGTATTATATTATGACATGACATGTTGCATGGGGGTGGGTTTGATATATTTGGAGGAAGTGTACTATACTGGCAGCTCTGCTGCAATTACTGTTAAGTGTCGCAAGCAGTGCTATATTTGGAGTGTAGGGATGGGTGGGTTGATTTTATCCCCACATGGAGTGTAGGGCTGGACGAAGTGGAGTGTAGAGGATGGACGGGTAGGAATTTTATGGCATTATTGATACTATTACTGTAATAGGCTAAGGCCCATATTGATACTGCTACTGCTATGGGCTAAGGCCCACACTAATAATGGACTGTCACTAATATGGGCTTAGGCGCAAATTGTACTTGTCTAAATTTGTTAAGGGGTTACACACTGAGTTTTCATAACTCACCCTTCTGCTTTCCTGTGCAGGTAATCCATAGGCAGGTCGGTGCTGCGAGGGACTCGATGGAGGCCGCACGACTATTTTTGATACTATTTTAAACTTTTAATCCTTAAGCTATTTTATTTGGGTATTTGAAATGTAATAAGGACTCTTTAAGTTTTACTTTAATTTGGAGTTTGCTTACGTAAATTTATATTTGCTGAAAGTAGGACGCGAACTTTCAAAAAGGTAAATGTTTCCAAAACACCACACCTATAGAATATCTTCCAAAAGCTTCCGCATCAACAATGTTTTCAAAATGTAATAACAACCTAAAGTGATTAGACCTACTTGAGTTTTAATAACAAACAAAATACTCGAAAGTTTAATTATAAACCACTACGAGGGCTTTAATATAGTACAGACTTTCAAACAAATCAGTTCTTTGCAAAACACACTCCAATGTGACATCGCAGATTCAACCATAATGTCTAGGCCGAGTTTGGGGTGTTACAAAATAGCTTCATTTTGTCCTCACAGGCAGACAGACTGGCTTGTGTGTAGACCGTCTGTGACACATAGCCTGGTAACATGGGCATGTGTTTAGGTTGTGTGTCCCCTGCACCTTAGTTTTGAGAAACAGAATGCTCAGAATTGAGTACACGGGCAGAGACACGGGCTTATGTCTCAATCGTGTGTATCACACAACTTAGAACACGGGCGTGTGCCTTGGCCGTGTGAAGCCTGCACCTAATTTTGAATTGAATTAATTGACCACACGGCCTCACACATAGATGTGTGGCATGGCCGTGTGTGCAAGTCAGAGAGTTACACGGGGTCGAAGACGACCTCTAACATGGGTGTGTCGTAGGGTCACACGGGCGTGTCCCTTGGACCACATGGGCATGTGAGCCTTGTACCTTGGAAAAAAATTTAAAATGTCACGAAAACTTCTTCAAGTCCCCGATTAAGTCTCGACCTCGATTCTCTTGCTCGTATTGGGCTTCGAGGGCTCAATCAAGGGATGTTATGATGATCTTGGTAAATGAATAGTAACTTACATGAATTATTCATAAAATGTTGTGAATGTTTCGATAATACTCTTAAACCCTATTCTGACGACGGGTACGGGTTAAGGGTGTTACATTTAGTGGTGTCAGAGCTATAGTTTATGTACCACCTTAAACTTGGCCTAGATGTTATTGCCGAATCTGTGATGTGACATTGTACTATTTTTCCAAAACACAAATTGACACAAAAATCCCACCCCACGTAATGCAACATAATATCATACGTGTATGCAGAAATGTCATGCTAAAAAACAATCATACAAAATACAACGGTATTTCAGTCAATTTACCTCCCAGGGGTATAATGGTTATTTCATTAGTATAGGGTCTAAGTATACTTACCAACCCAACAGTAGTCCACAGTCGTCTTAGGTGACCCATGCAACCTTAATAGTCAAACAGTGATAATGGGCCTTCAACCCATATTGCGGGCCCATGTGGGCCCATATTCTTATATGGCCCACATAGCCCAGAAATGGCTTTAGCCGTCTAGTTTACTCAGTCTGACCCACAATTTACCACGCTTTGTGTGATTTCTCCGTGTAGGGCCCACATGCCCATTGGGCCTACAAGCCCAATTCGGTCCCAATATGGCCGAATACCATTTTAGCTCATGAAATCGCTCAGGACCATCTCATCATCAACACAGCCTCGTTTTACTACTCAGCTTGCCACACTGGTGGCCACATGCCCGTGTGGAGTCAACGATGCAGTCTTCGATTTTTTGGCCTTTGTCGTTTAATAGTTTTTACAATGTGATTACACACCTAATACGATTTGGAGTTAATCCGCGCTCCAAACACTCTTATGCCTGAAGAACAAATAGTGTGATAACTAATCAGTTACTTAACCTATGTTTCAATTGAAAATTAACAGAGTTCCAAAACAATCATAATCTTCTTACCTAAAAGCCAAGAATAATTGTACCCTTGATTCTCAGGGGGATGTGTCAATCAATTTCGATCACCACCTACACAAAAACACCACCTTTCTATCTCAGACTCGCATTAGAAGCATAACAACATCACCACCGTATCATATTTACCACAACAACTGAACAGAGTATAGATTAATAAAGTGACACACATAGAAGCGCAAATTAGGATTTAGTTGAAAGGTGGAGGAGATAGCCAACAAGAAGAGAAAAAGTTAGAAGATGGCTCAACAGTGTGAAACAAACCAAAAGGGAAAGGACCGAGACTGATACTTACCCAACAATATTCGGCCAACACAAGAGCACCAGAGTGGGAGAAGAGACCCGTGTGCCTAACCAACCGAAAGTAGTATAGAAGAGTAAGATGGATATTAAGCCAAGGTACAAAAAATAAAAAGTGAAGGAATAGGGAGAGAAAGAAATGAGTCGGCTACAACTAGAGAAGAGCAAGCTGAAATTGGCTCCAAGTATCTAAATAGAAGAATGAAGAGAATGTGCAATCAGTTAGGAGGGATTGATTGAGAAAAAGAAAGGGAGAAGGGAGGGGAAGTGAAAGTTCGGCTAATAATAAGAACACTAGGGGAAGGAGAGTGATGGAGAAAGGAAAAATTTGCTCAACACAAGTACCCTACTGAAGGATAAAACCAAGGTAAGGTAACCCAAAATGTACCTGAAAGATCACATACAAATTTTGGCTACCACACAAACAATACCGAGTGAGGACCAAAAGAAAGAAAAGTCACCGGTAAAGAGCAAGAACTAAACCTATTCGGCACCTAGTGCCTATGATAGATTTTGGCACATAGAGAGTCCTATTTTCGGCAGACAACTCCCTACCCTCCAACTCCACGATTCACTCCCCAATTCTCTCCTCAAAACTCTCCTTTGACCAATTCAAATTCCTTTCCCTCACCTCTAGAAATTCGGCCATAGTCCCCCTTCCCCTTCAAACATTCCAACCACCTACTCGATTAGAGTTATACTGCCATTCAATCTCTTACACGGTACAACAGCAAAAAGAACACTCTTTGTGTGCCTCAGAGCTCGAACTCAAGACTCCTAGTAGAGGTAACACGCCGCTTACCACTAGTCTGGTAGGCGTTTTATGTCATGCAACCCCCACATAAATTTAAAAGTCTACCAGCTAAAGACAAGGGTTTTTTTTTCAAATAGAACCAAAATTTTTCTCAAGCCAAGGCTTGAACCCAAGACTTCTCAGACACCCCAAAAGCACCAAACCACTAAGGCAAGCATACATCCACGTCACAGACAAACAAAATTAATTTTAACAAGATTTTTGAGAATTGGGGCATTACAATTCTACCTTCCTAAAAGAAAATTTCAGCCTTAAATTTACCTGGTCAAAATAGGTGAGGGTATTATTGTCGCACCACCTCCTCGGGTTCCCACGTAGCCTTATCACAATTGTGGTTTCACCAAAGAAATTTCACCAATGGAATCGATTTTCTTCTCAAGATTTTCACCTCTCGATCCAAAATATGGATTTGTTCCTCCTCGAAAGTTATATCTGGTCTAACTTCAATCTCCTCAATCGGTACTACATGCATGGGATTAGAGCAGTAGTGTCTCAGCATCGAGACGTGGAACACATCATGAATTCGACCTAATTTCGAAGGTAGGTCTAACTAGTAGGCAACCAGTCCAACTCGTTTCAATATGCAATACAGTCCAACAAACCTTGGGCTTAACTTGCCTTTACGCCCAAATCTCAATAGTTTCTTCCATGGCGAGAGCTTCAGAAAGATGAAATCTCCCACAGAATACTCAATTTCCTTAAGCTTCAGATCTGTATACGACTTCTGTCTGTCTGAAGCTGCTTTCAGTCGATCCCAAATCAAACGTACTTTATCCTCGGTATTAGAAATCAATTGAGGACCCAAAACTTGCCACTCACCCAACTTAGTCGAACTTGTCAGAGTGCGACACCTACGACCATAAAGTGCTTCGTAAGGTGCCATCTGTATGCTAGATTGGTAGCTATTTTTTAAGCAAACTCTGTTAATGGCAAGTACTCCTCCCAACTGCCTTGAAAGTCGATCAGACAACTCCTTAACATGTTCTCCAATATCTGTATCGCCATTTCTGACTGACCATTTGTCTGAGGAAGGAACACAGTACTGAAGTCCAACGTGTACCCAAAACTTCATAAAAGTTCTTCCAAAACCGAGACCTGAAGCCAGGATCTCTGTCAGATATAATGGAAAATGGTACCCCATGCAGTCTCACTATCTCAGATACATACAGCTTAGGCAGTTTCTGTAACGAATAATCTGTGTGAACCGGTACGTAATGGGTAGTTTTGGTCAACTGATCCACGATGACCCATACTGAACCTTTCTTAGATGGTGTCAGGGGTAGCCCACTCACAAAGTCCATAGTTACTCTTTCCCACTTCCACATCGGAATCTTAATAGGCTGAAGCAACCCAGAAGGCAACTGATGTTTTGCTTGAACTTGTTGGCAAGTCAAACATTTCCCCACAAAGTCAGTAATCTCACCCTTAAGACCCAGCCACCAATATATCTCACGAAGATCTATGTACATCTTATTTCCACCTGGGTAGATAGCATAGGGGCTACTATGCGCCTCTCGCAGAATAGCCTGCCTCAAATCAGTATCCTTAGGTACACAAATTCTGCCTCGGTAACAGAGTACTCCTTCATTGTTAAGCCCAAAATCAACAGTATTACCATTTTTAATCTGACGGAACTGAAGACCCAAAGACTCATCTTCCAATTGTTTACTCTTCATCTACTCAATCCACACAAGTTTAACTTGGAGCTCGACCAATAAGCTACCATCATCAAATAAGCTAAGACGAGCAAACATTGCTCTCAAATCAGTCATAGCCCTATGGCTCAGTGCATCGGCCACCACATTAGCCTTATCAGGGTGGTATTCAATCGAACAGTGATAATCCTTAAGCAGTTCAATCCATCTAAACTGCCAAAGATTTAACTCCTTCTGAGTAAGGAGATACTTGAGGCTCTTGTGATCCGTGTAAATGATACACTTCTCACCGTACAAGTACTGCCTCCAAAATTTTAATGCGAATACCACTATGGCCAACTCCAAGTCATGCGTTGGGTAATTCACCTCATGAGTTTTAAGTTGATGTGACGCATAAGCTACCGTCTTACCCTCTTGTATCAACACACAACCCAAACCAACGTGTGATATATCGCTGTAAATAGTAAATTCCTTTCTAGACTCCAGTTGAATCAAGACAAGGGCCTCAATCAAAACTTTCTTGAGCTTCTCAAAGCTCTCTTGCTGCTCATCAGTCCAGTTAAAAGGTACGCCCTTACATAGCAGCTTAGTTAAGGGCGCAGCAATCAATGAGAACCCCTCCACAAATCTTCGATAGTACCCAGCCAGTCTTAGAAAACAACTAATTTTTTATACTGCCTTAGGCTACTTCCAATCTAAAACAGCCTCAATTTTTCGAGGATCAACCCAAATCCCCTCAACAGATAGCACATGACCAAGGAATGTTACCTTACGTAACCAGAATTCACACTTACTAAATTTGGCATACAACCGCTTCTCTCTCAAAATTTGCAGAACCACCCAGAGATGTTTATCATGCTCAACCTCAGTCTTCAAATACAACAGAATATCATCAATGAACACTACTATGAACCGGGGCCAGATAGGGTTGGAACATACGGTTCATCAAATCTATAAAAGCCACTGGTGCATTCGTCAGTCCAAACGGCATCACTAAGGACTCATAATGACCATAACGAGTCCTAAACGCCATTTTGTGTACATCGGCCTCTTTAATTCTCAATTGATGATACCCCGACCGGAGATCTATTTTAGAGAAAACTGATGCTCCTCGCATTTGATCGAACAGATCATCAATCCTTTGCAGAGGGTATTTGTTCTTAATGGTCAGCTTATTCAGTTGTCTGTAGTCGATGCACATACACATTGATCAATTCTTCTTTTCCACAAACAACACTGGTGCTCCCCACTGAGACACACTAGGTCAGATAAACTCATGGCCCAGTAACTCTTGAATCTAGGCCTTAAACTCTACAAGCTCTTTCGGTGCCATCCTATAAGAGGCGATAGACACCAGAGCCATACCAGGAAGGAGCTCAATCCCAAACTCCACTTCACGCTCTAGAGGTAACCCTGGTAGCTCTTCAAGAAAGACGTCTACAGAATTTAAATACAATTTTACTACCTAAGTAGTTCCAGTAGTAACATTTCTATATTCTTATTTCAGTATAAACAATCAGAAGACTTATTGGATCAACGTGGAGCCTAAGTGTACCATTTTTTTAGTAAAACATTTGCAAATAATCATTTTAAACCATTTGAACCAATCTTGTCAAAATTTCCATTTTTTTAAAAAAAACCCAAATCCACAACCGAGTTTTGCAACATGGCTCTGATACCACTAAATGTAACACCCCAAATCTTGTCTAGAAGTTATGGCCAAATCTGTGATGTGACATTGTAGTATTTTTCCAAAACACAAATTGACACAAAAATTCGTTTCTCAAAAAAACTTCTTCAAATTCTAAATAAAAGGTTAGGATGACCAATTCCCTTGTGAAAATTCAAGTTATTTAAACAAAATATTAATTATACTATCTTCTCAAAATTTTAAAATAGTGTTTGTTGCGGAAGCTTTTAAAACGTATAACGTAAGCGTGATGATTTCAAAAAACGTTGGTTTGTGTTTTTTTTTTTGAAAATACGAGTCCAATTACTATCAAGTAATAATTAAAGAAATTAAATCCCCAAATTAAAATAAACTTTAAAAGGCCTTATTACATAAGAAAAACCCAATATCAAATAAAATCTAAATTATGGTGTATTAAATAAATTAACAACTTTGAGTGGCCACCTTCTAGTCCTCCATTGCCTCGATCTGTCTAAGCCTAGAGATTTCCTGCACAGGTAACAGATGGGTGAGTTTACAAAAACTCAGTGTGAAATCCCAAAATAACAAATAATCAGAGTAAACGTAATCTGTGTCTAGGCCCGTTAGTTCCAGTTAGGGCCTTAGCCCCTTTTTCAATAACAGTATCAGTCTGGCCTGAGCCCATTTCAGTAACAGAGGTGGTCTAGGCCTTAGACCATTTCAGTACAGTATGTAAACAAAGAATCCTACCAAATCCAACAGCTACACACCATCTCTGTACCAGCCCTACACACCATGTGGAATAAGATCGACCCACCCAACCCTACACACCAAGTCGTACCAATTTTGGTACTATACAGTATTTGCAGCAGAGCTGCCAGTAATAGGCTTGTAGCCTTTCAATACACTTCCTTCCAAAATCATATATCCCACCCCATGTAATGCAACATAATATCATACATGTATGAAGAAATATCATGCTCAAAAACAGTAATACAAAATACAGGGGCATTTCAGTCAATTTACCTCCCTCGGGTATAATGGTCATTTCATAGTATAGGGTCTAAGTATACTTACCAAACCAATAGTAGGTCCACAGTCGTTTTAGGCAACTCATGCAACGTTAATAGTCAAACAGTGATAATGGGCCTTCAGCCCATATTGTTGGCCCATGTCAGCCCATACTCTTGTATGGCCCACATAGCCTAGAAATGGCTTTAGCCGTGTAGTTTACTCAACCTGACCCACAATTTACAACTCTTTGTATGATTTTTCCCTATGGGGACCACGGTCCCATTAGGCCTACAAGCCTAGTTTGGCCAAAAATGGCCCAATACCATTTCGACTCATGAAATCGCTCATTGCCATCTCGTTGTTAACAAGGACTCGTTTTACTACTCAGCCTGCCACACAAGAGCCCACAAGCCCGTGTGGAGTCGACGATGCACTCTTCGATTTTTTGACTTTTGCCATTTAATAGTTTTTACAGTGTGATTACACACCTGATACGATTTGGAGTTAATCCGCGCTCCAAACACGCTTATGCCTGAAGAACAAATAGTGTGATAACTAATCAGTTACTTAACCTATGTTTCAATTGAAAACTAACATAGTTCCAAAACAATCATAATCTTCTTACCTAAAAGCCAACAATAATTTTATCCTTGATTCTCAATAGACGTGTCAATCAATTTCGATCACCACCTACACAAAAACATCACCTTTCTATCTTAGACTTGCATTAGAAGCATAGCAACATCACTACCATATGAAACTTACCATAACAACCAAACAGAGTATAGATTAATAAAATGACGTACACAGAAGCACGAATAAGGATTGATCTGAAAGGTGGAGGAGATAGCCGGCAAGAAGAGAAAAAGTTAGAAGATGGCTTAACAATATGAAACAAACCGAAAGGGAAAGGACTGAGACTGAGGCTTACCCAATAATATTTGGCCAACACAAGAGCACCAGAGTGGGAGAAAAGACTCGTGCGCCTAATCAACTAAAAGCAACGTAGAAGAGTAAGATGGATATTCGGCCAAGGTGCTAAAAATGAAAAGGGAAGGAATAGGGAGAGAAAGAAATGAGTCAGCTATAACCAGAGAAGAGCAAGCAGAAATTGGCTCCAAGTATCTAAATAGAAGAAGGAAGAGAAGGTGCAATCGGTTAGGAGGGATTGATTGAGAAAAAGAAAGGGAGAAGAGGGGGAATTGAAAGTTCAGCTAATAACAAGAACACTAGGGGAAGGAGAGTGATGGGGAGAGGAAAAATTTGCTCAACACAAGTACTCTACTGAAGGATAAAACCAAGGTAAGGTAACCCAAAACGTACCCGAAAGATCGCAAACAAATTTCGGCTACCACACAAACAATAGAGAGTAAGGAGCAAGAGAAAGAAATGTCACCGGTAAAGAGTAAGAACTAACCCATTCGGCACCTAGTACCTTTGACCGATTTTGGCACATAGAGAGTTCCATTCTCAGTAGACAACTCCCTACTCTCCTACTCCACAATTCACTCCCCAATCCTCTCCTCAAAATTCTCCTTTGATCAATTCAAATTCCTTTCTCTCACCTTCTGAAATTCGGCCATACACCTCTTCCCTTTCAAACACTCCAACCACCTACTAGATCAAAGTTCTACTACCATTCAATCTCTTACACGACACAACAACAAAAAGAACACTCTTCGCGTAGCTCAGAGCTCGAACTCAGGTCTTCTAGTAGAGGTAACACGCTACTTGCCACTAATCTGGCAGACGTCTTATGTCATGCAACCCCTACATAAATTTAAAAGTCTACTAGCTAAAGATAAGGGTTTTTTTCAAATAGAACCAAAATTTTTCTCAAGCCTTGCTTCTCAAACACCCCCAAAGCACCAAACCACTAAGGTAAACATACATCCACGCCATAGACATACAAAATTAATTTTAACAGGGTTTTCAGGATTTGGGGCGTTACAGTTTAGCCAATTCTCGAATTTGACGTAGCAAACACAAGTTTAGTAGTACATGCCATTATATTAATTGTGATAGTGTGATGACTCCTGATCATTTTGAATGTGTTTTTCATATAGTAATGTCATCCAACCGAGCTAGAGCTGGATCTGAGGAAGTTGAGAGTAATGCTTTAGCTTCAGTTCAAAGAGTTGCGTTTGCGTCTGGTAGTGAATGGCCCATGTCTGAGGGCCAAAGTGAAGGGGCAAAACAAGCCTTCTTTCAAATGATGAATGAATGGTTTACACAGTACCTGAGAACAAACACTGCTATACAACGACCTCCCCCACCTGCTCCCCAACCGATTCTTAAGGTACCACAGGGTGTCGAACCTATTAAAATTAGTAAGCCTTCAATAGATAAAATCTGTAAGCATGGGGCAGAAGAATTTAGAGCTACTACAGATGATGATCCAAAAAGGGCCGAGTTTTGGCTAGAGAATATTATCCGAGTTTTTGATAAACTATCCTGCACACCTACCAAATGTCTGAAAAGTGCGGTGATAAACCATAAATTATACATATATTTACCCCATGTTTAATGTATTTTATGGATGATTTCTCATTAGAATTGATGAATTCGATGCTCCTAATGCTTTAATTTCATGTTTTATACTTAGGAGAGCATAGGAGAGCGAAAGGAACGAGAAACGGGCCAAAAATGAAGAAAATAGGCCAAAGTATGGAATCAACATGGCCTGGGCCTCCTCACACGGGTAGACCACACGGCCGTGTCAATTTGGCAGGCTCGAGCACGACCTGAAGTAATAAAAAATGGGCGTGTGCCACGGGCGTCTCCCTGCCAAACCTAAGTTGAGTCCAATTCAGAAAAGGCCAATTTTGAGGGCTTTTAGGCATTCCAAAGCCTATAAATACACCCTAGAGGAGGAAGAAAAGAGAGGCGGAGACGGGGGAGTAAGGAATTACTCCAAGGATGCCGATTGGTCCATCTCGGAAGGTGGATTCATCATCAAGACTGAAGATCACTCATCAATTTCCCTTCAGGAGTTTTGGATTTTCTTTATGTTTTGTATTATTTATTCTTCTGAGATGTTTTCTTATTTAGTTATGAACTAAACCCCTAAATACCTAAGGGGGATGAAACCTAAGACAAATCTTGTTATTATTTTCTGAATTGTATGATAAATATTTAACTTGTTCTTAATTATGCATTCTTAATTCTTGTTTTGATATCCCAGCATACTGTTTCAAGACAAGCTCTTATTCAGAGGAGGAATAGACCCTGTCTAAGAGTACATTTGACATAATTAAGCGGTGTTGATTGCACGCCTAGAAATAGGGTGACAAGATTTTGCCGGATTAGGGTGAAACCTAATAAGGGGATCCATAGATTGAGTTAATGCAACATTAGAGTGTTAATTAAAGAAAAGTCTCGGTTATTCAATCTAGGGATTAGACGTTATTAGTCTTGAAGAAGGGTAATAACATAATTTAGGGATCTCTACGGAACAAGTTGAATGAATAAATCGTCTGATTCTGAGCCAGAATAACAAGTAAAGTCTAGGTGGATTTTTCCTTGCGTATTGTCTCAAGTCAATTGATTTTCCCAAAAGCAATTCCCCAAGTCTTTTCTCTGTGCGTTCTTAGTTTAGATAATTAGTTAATTAAAACAAACCTTATTATTCTTAGGCTATATAATAAAAAGACAGTCATTACTAGTACTTTTAGTTCCTTTGGGTTCGACAATTCGGTCTTGCTAAAACTATACTACTATTCGATAGGTCCACTTGCCTACATCGCAATAATAGTTAGTTCAAGAACGAGTAATTATAAATATTTAAAACCTATCACGAAACCTCGCGATCATGCGGTATCTCCATTGAAAGATACATCTTATCATTGGAGGAATACCATAACTTTATTGGTACCAAGAGAGAATGTCACATGGGAATTCTTCCAGGTTGAATTCAGGAAGAAGTATGTGAGTCAAAGATTTATAGATTAGGAAAAGAATGAATTTCTAGAGCTCAAACAAGGAAATATGATTCAGACTGAATATGAACGAGAATTTGTTCTACTGAGTAAGTATGCTAGAGAATGGGTTCTAACCGAGGCTAAGATGTGTAAACGTTTTGAAGAGATTTAAATGAGGATATCAAGTTATTGATTGAAATTATCGAAATTAGGGAATTTGCAGTGTTAGCTAATCGAGCATACAAAGCTGAGGAATTGAGTAAGGAAAAGAGACAAGCTAAAAGAGAGGCTCAGGTTTCTAGAAAAAGAACTATCAGTAAGTCACAATCATTTGGTTCTAAGAAATTAAAGAAGTATTATGATCGTATGACCACCTCTACATGACCCACTGGAAGAGAGCAGGGCTCTCAATGTTCTAATCTGAGGTCTTCATCTCCATCTGTGACCAGTGTGGGTAGTGTTAGTAATCCCAAACCGAAATGTAAACATTGTAGCAAATTTCATTATGGGGAATGTCAGTCTAGAAGTGGAGCTTCTTTTGGATGCGGTTCACTTGAGCATTTTCTCAGAGATTGTCTAGAAAGAGTTGAAAAGAAGATAGAACTAGCCCCAAAGCCTAGTAATCCTGTTTTGAGAGGCAGACCACCCCATCACCCCTGTAATGTTAGTGGTAGTCGAGGTACTACCAAGGATACAACAATTTGATCTAAGGCACGAGCACCTGCAAAACATATGCTATTCGTGTTGGAGAAGATGCCACTGCGCCAAACGTCATTACTGGTACATTTTGTCTATTTGATACTGATATTACTGCATTGATTGATCCTAGTTCTACACATTCATATATATGCACGAACCCAGTGTCTGTTAAAAATTTACTTGTTGAATTTATTGAATTTGTGGTTAAAGTTTCAAACCCCTAGGCTAGTGTGTTATAGTGGATAAAGTCTGTAAGAATTATCCGTTGATTGTAAAAGGTTATTTCTTTTCGGCTGACTTAATGCTACTGCCATTTGATGAATTTGATGTGATTTTGGGAATCGATTGGTTAACTCGATATGATATAGTGTAAATTGTAAGCAGAAATATATTGTATTGAAATGTGAGAATGGTGAATTGCTTCATGTTGAACCTGATGAACTAGATGGACTACCTAATGTGATTTCAGCAATTTCAACACAGAAATATGTCAATAAAGGTTATGATATTTATCTCGCATATATGTTGGATACTAGAGTATCTGAGTCAAAGATCCAATCAGTGCCAGTACTATGTGAATTTCTTGATGTATTCCCAGAAGAATTACCTGGTTTACCACTGGATGGAGAAGTGGAATTCTCTATAGATCTTGTTTCGGGCACAACACCTATAACTATAGCACCTTATAGAATGGCTCCTACTGAATTGAAAGAGCTGAAGGTACAGTTGTAAGAATTGATTGATAGAGGTTTTGCTCGACCTAGTTTCTCGCATTGGGGTGTGCCGGTTTTGTTCGTAAAGAAGAAAGATGGATCGTTGAGGCTGTGCATTAATTATAGATAGCTCAAACAAGTTACAATAAAGAACAAGTATCCATTGCCTCTATAACACCCCTAACCTGTATCTGTCGTCTAGACAGAGTTTTGGAGTATTACCGAAACATTTAGAACATTTTTCAATTAATGATAAACCATAAAAGTAATACATTTTAATCCCATGCTTAGCATGTTTTTTTAGATGATTTATTATTTAATTTAGTGAATTTGATGTTATTAATCCTTTAATTTCATGTTTTATACTTAGGAGAGCATAAGGGAACAAAAAGAGTAGAAAATGGGCCAAAAACGAACAAAATGGGTTGATTTAAAGATCCACACTGCCAAGACCATTTCCACATGGGTTGAGCACATGCCCGTGTAAGCCACATGGGCTAGCCACACGCCTATGTGGAAGCCCGTGTCAATATCGCTTCCTGTTTCCCAAGCACACAGAAAAAGCCAATTTTTAGAGTTTCTGAGCATGCTAAAGTCTATATAAACACACTAGAAGAAAACCTAAGGGGACACAAAGGGTAGAAAGCAGAAATTACTCGAAGAAAGCCGTTGGGATCATCTCAGAAGTAGATCCACTTCAAGATTAAAGATCTCCATTAAAATTTCTCTCGAATTTTATTTGGGTTTTTTATGTCTTGTTGTTTTTCTAAATTTGAAATGTTTTCCTTTTACATTATAAACTAAACTCCCTAATTACCTAGGGAGGATGAAACCTACGATAGATCTTAATATTTAATTATCTGAATTATACGATAAATACTTGTTCTTGTTGTTAATTATGTGTTCTTAATCCTTTCCTTAATATTTTCAGGATATTAATCCAAGTTTGATGTGCTTATTCTATACCACCCCTAACCCATATCCGTCACCGAACTAGGGTCAAAGGCGTTACCGGATAAATCTAAACATCTCGCATTCATTTCTCAGTCATCATAGCATCATTGTCACATATCATTACAAAGTCCCTTATATAGGTCAAGGAGACCTTAAATATGCTTTAGAAATGGGTCGGGACTAAACCGAGCACATACAAAATTTTCCAAAACTTAAACATTTTTCTAAGTTTTAAAGATCACACACCCATGTGAACAGGCCGTGTGCCTCACATGGCATTAGACACACCTGTGTGTCTAAACCGTGGCAAAACAGGGAATACAGATTCACTTAACCACACGGCCACAAGACATGCCTGTATACCTTGGCCGTGGTCAAAACTGACTTGGGTCATATGGACGACCACACGCCCGTGTGTCTAGCCCGTGTACCCTTCGAAATGGCCACACACGCCCATGTACCAAGGTTGTGTACCTCGCATGGCTACTAGACATGCCCTTGTGTGTAGGTTCTTGCTCGAGACTAACTTGAATAGCTAAATTATAACAGACACAAGGTCGAGACACACGCTCGTGTGCTCATCTGTGTGGGGTGAAATTAGGCTCGGTTTAAGCCACAATTTCCACCTATCACAAGCACTACAAAACCACAACATTTTAGTATCATTTACATATATTCATAGGCAACCAAATCAAGAAATTTGTATATAATCATACCATTCAATTACCATCCATTCACTACTCAATTTCTTAACCAAAACATACTTAGCTAATGTACCAAAATCATCACACATAAGTTTCAAAAGTATAATCTCATCATCTTATGACCTATTTCATACTAAAAATTTTACCACCTAAATATTTCACAATTAAACCATTATATAAGCAATATATATACATCATATAACTTACTTATCAAACACACCATTTAGGCCAAATTAAGAGGCTATACATACCAATATTTACAAGCCAAGTCTCATGGCTAATCACAACACAAAACATACCAAAATGACACTAGCCTATACATGCTATATACCATATATGCAACTGTCAAAATAATACCAAAATAGATGTCCGATAGTGTTATTGAGTAGCTAACGATTCCCGGATCTGAGCATGCTTTGTAACATTGTAAAACATAGAACATTTCACACAGTAAGCTTTAAAGCTTAGTAAGTTCGTACCATGAATAATAAACAATTTATAATATACAAAACATCAACTAATAAACACTTAGTAATTCACAATTCATCCATCAATTCTATTCTATCTAATTTAATATGTTCATGCGGATTCATCAAGCTTCATACACATAGTATCATCTACCACATAAGTACCGAACATACCTGAACTTTCCCGTAATTATTCATTTCATTCTTATCTATCGTTCAATTACATTAATTCATTTGGAAGTCTTTCCATGCTTTAAGAAATCGCAAACTTAGTACATCAGTGATTTCCCGAAGCCGTAACAATCTCGCACAATTAGTACCATTTCAATAAACCAGAGCTATCTCGGTATTGCACACTTAGCGCCTCATATAGCCGAAGCTATTTCAACTCGCACACTTAGTGCCATTTGTAGCCAAAGCTATTTCGAACCGCACACTTACTGCCTAATATAGTCGATAATCATCATGCTCAACCCTTATTCAAATATTTAAACAATTTATGCATTATCAAAGCACTAAAACATAACTATAACATCATTTATCACGTACGAACTTACCTCGTACTCGGATTTGACGATTCGGATCGTTTACTCGATAATCTTCGATTTCTCTCGATCTAAATCTGAATTCCTCTTTTCTTGATCTATATGTATTCAAAATTGACCCTTTTATTCATGAAATCATTCAATTCAATCCATATATACATATTTAGGGCATTTTACAAATTAACCCTCATATTTTCAAATTTTAACATTTTAGTCCCTATTTCACAAAAACACAAAATACACATAATTTCAATGAACCCATGCATAGCCAAATATCATAAGGACTTCTAGGAGCCCAAAGCTTCCATTTATTTTACAATTCAACCCCTCAATTTACACTTTTCTAAATTAAATCTCTAATATGCATTTTTACTCAAAATCACTTTACAAAACATTTATATCAAGCACTAAGCTTTCATATTTCATCATTGAACATCACAAAACTCATGAATTAATCAATGGAATATCATCAAATTATCAATAATTTCATGAATTTAAGCATGGGCTAGTTAGAACACTTAACAACGATCACAAAAACATAAAAATCATCAAAAATTGAGCTCGAATGCTTACCTAATTGAGCTTAAATATAGCTGAACCCTAGTTGAACTTCAACCCTTCTTTTTTTATTTTATATTTTCGGTAAGAACAAACAACTAATGAACCAATTTGATGTTTTGTTTTAATTATAATAACATAATATTTTAATTACTAAATTAACCTTTTTCATTTCATTTAAAATCCACCAACTCATGTCTAATTTTGTCCATACATTAATTCATTGGTATAATTGCATCATAAGGACCCCACATATATAAAGACATGGCAATTTGGCACTTTGACAAATAGAAGGCCACTTTTATATTTTACACGATTAGGTCTTTTTTGCAAATTAAGCACACAAACAATAAAATTTCCACATGAAACTTTCACACATACTATAAACACTAGAAATAATGTTAAAATAATTTTTTTATCTCGGGTTTATGGTCTTGAAACCACTATTCCAACTAGGGTCTAAACAGGGCTGTTACAATTCTCCCCCTTTAGGGATTTTTGTCCAAGAAAACCTTACCAGTGAATAGGTTTGGATATTGTTTGCTCATAGCATCGTTGGATTCCCACGTGGCTTCTTCAACTCTGTTTCGATGCCACAACACTTTCACTAATGCTATTCTTTAATTTCTCAACTCTTTGATCTCATGAGCTTAAATCTGTATCAGTTCTTCTTCATAAGACATATCAGGCTAAATTTCAACTGATAAACCGTAATTTATACATATTTTTACCCCATGTTTAATGCATTTTATGAATGATTTTCCATTAGAATTGGTGAATTCGATGCTCCTAATGCTTTACTTTCATGTTTTACACTTAGGAGAGCATAGGAGAGCGAAAAGAATAAGAAATGGGCCAAAAACGGAGAAAATGGGCCAAAGTACGAAATCAACACGGCCTGGACCTCCTCACACGGGCAAACCACACGGTCGTGTCAATTTGGCAAGCTCGAGCACGGCCTAAAGTAATCGCACACGGGCGTGTCACACGGGTGTGTCCCTGCCTAGCTGAAGTAGAGTCCAATTCAGAAAAGGCTAATTTTGAGGGCTTTTAGGCATTCCAAAGCCTATAAATACACCCTAGAGAATGAAGAAAGGGGAGGACAGAGTAGGGGTTAAGGAATTACTCCAAGAAAGCCGATTGATTCATCTCAGAAGCCGGATTCATCATCAAGACTGTAGATCTCTCCTCAATTCCCCTTGAGGAGTTTTGGGTTTTCTTTATGTTTTGTATTCTTTATTAATCTGAGATGTTTCTTATTTAGTTATGAATTAAATCCCCTAAATACCTAAGGGGAATGAAACCTAAGACGAAACTTGTTATTATTTTCTAAATTGTATGATAAATATTTGACTTGTTCTTAATTATGTGTTCTTAATTCTTGTTTTGATATCCCAGGATACCGATTCAAGATAAGCTCTTATTCAGAGGAGGAATAGACCCTGTTTAAGAGTACATTTGTCAAAATTAAGCGGAGTTGATTGCGCGCCTAGACATAGGGTGACAAGATTTTGCTGGATTAGAGTGAAACCTAATAATGGGATCCATAGATCGAGTTAATGCAACCCTAGAGTGTTAATTAGAGAAAAGTCTTAGTTATTCAATCTAGGGATTAAACGATATTAGTCTTGAATAGGGATAATAACATAACTTAGGGATCTCTACGAAACAAGTTAAATGAATAAATCATTCGATTCGGAGCCAGAATAACAAGTATAGTCTAGGTGGATTTTTCCTTAGGTATTGTCTTCATTCAATCGATTTTCCCAAAAGCAATTCCCCAGTTCCATTCTCTGTGCGTTCTTAGTTTAGATAATTAGTTAGTTAAAACAAAAACCTCTTTATTCTTAGGCTAGATAATAAAAAGACAGTCATTACTAGTACTTTTAGTTCATTTGGGTTCGACAATCCAGTCTTGCTAAAACTATACTACTGTTCGATAGGTACACTTGCCTACATCGCAATAATAGTTAGTTCTAGAACGAGTAATTATAAATATTTAAAACCTATCATGAAATCTCGCAATCATCAACCTCAATTGAGGAAATAACATGCGAAGGATCTGATCTGTATCTTCGTAGCATCGATACATGGAATACATTGTGAAGCTTTTCCAATTCTGGTGGCAACAACAATTTATAAGCAGCTGGCCCAGCACGCTCAATAATTTCATATGGTCCTATGAATCCTGGACTCAATTTTCCTTTACGACTGAATTGAAGTATTTTCTTCCACAGAGATACTTTGAAAAACACTTTGTCTCTGATTTGAAACTCAATATCTTTTCTTTTTAAATCGGTATACGATTTCTGACGATTTGATGCTGCTTTCAGACTATCACGTATTACTTTCACTTTCTGTTCAGTCTCTTTGATCAAATCAACCCCGTGTATCTTATTCTCATTGAGCTCAGTCCAATACAAAGGTGTTCGACATTTGCGATCGTACAAAGCCTCGTAAGGAGCCATTTTGATACTTGATTGAAAGCTATTATTATATGCAAATTCAATCAATGGCAAGTATCGTTCCCACATACCTTCAAACTCAAGAATACGACATCTCAACATATCCTCGAGTGTTTAAATAATTCGCTCAGATTGACCATCCGTCCGCGGGTGAAAAGCAGTGTCAAAATGCTATTTTGTACCTAAAGCCTCTTGCAATTTCTTCCAAAACCCTGATGTGAATTTTGGACCTCTATCTGATACAATGGATAAAGGCATTCTGTGCAATGTCACAATCTGAGAAATGTACAACTCACCAAGCTTATCACGTGAATAATCTATACGAACTGGAATGAAATGAGTTGATTTAGTCAATCTACCAACAACAACCTAGATTACATCTTTCTTACTTGGTGACAGAGGTAAACCTGATACAAAATCCATCATAATTTTGTCCCATTTCCACTCAGGAATCATAATTGGTTGTAACAAACCAGATGGCACCTAATGTTCAGCTTTAACTTGCTGACATATCAAACATTTCTAAACAAAGTTGGAGATATCTCTTTTTATTCCAGACCACTAGTATATTTTAGTACTACCCGGATGTATAGATAAACGATTATTGTGAGCTTCATTCAAAATCATCTAAATCAACTCTGATTTTCTCAAAACACAAATTCAATCTCGAAATCTCAAGCAACCATCTTTATCAACTCGAAATGCAAAATTAGAATCCAAATCACACTAAGCTCGTTTCACTATTATCCTATTATCGATCTTTTAAGCATCAATAATTTGTTGAATAAATAATGGTCTCGCTTTCAACTCAGCTAAAATCAAACCATCATCAAACAAAGTTAACTGAGTACTCATCGCACGTAATGCAAACAATGATTTTCGACTTAGAGCATCAGCAACAACATTGGCCTTTCCCGGATGGTAGTCAATTACAAGCTCGTAGTCTTTTAACAATTCTAACCATCTTCGCTATTGTAGATTCAGATCTTTCTGAGTCATCAAGTATTTTAAGCTTTTGTGATCAGAATAAACGTGAAATTTCTCACTAAACAGATAATGACGCCAAATTTTTAAAGCAAACATAATTGCAGCTACCTCAAGGTCGTGCGTTGGATAGTTCTTTTCATGCAACATTAACTGTCTCGAGGCATAAGCTATGACTTTGCCTTCCTGCATCAAAACACAACCTAGACTGTTCAACGAAGCATCATTGTAGATCATAAATTCTTTACCCGATTCTGGTTGTACTAACACTGGAGCTCTGGTTAATAAGGCTTTCAACTGATCGAAGCTTTTCTGGTACTTTTTAGACCATTCAAACTTTACATCTTTCTAAAGTAGTTTCGTTAATGGAGTTGCAACCATAGAAAAGCCTTTTACAAACTGTCTATAATAACCAGCAAGTCCCAAAAAACTGCGAACTCAGAAACATTTCTTGGAGGCTTCCAATCCAAAATTGCTAAAATCTTAATCAGATTAACTCGGATACCAGATGCTGACACAACATGTCCCAGAAAGTTGACTTCTCGTAACCAGAATTCATATTTGCTAAACTTAGCGTACAATTGCTTATCTCGCAAAGTCTGTAACACTATTCTCAAATGTTCGGCATGTTTAGTTTCATCATACGAATAAATCAAAATGTCATCAATGAATATGACAAAAAATCGATCTAAATACGGTCTGAAAATTCTGTTCATCAAATCCATAAACACAGTAGGTGCATTTGTTAATTTGAAAGGCACAACTAGAAACTCATAGTGTTCATACCTCGTTCTGAATGTAGTTTTCAGAATATCTGAATCTTTTACTCCCAACTGATAGTATCCCAATCTCAAATCTATTACGGTAGTATCCCGATCTTAAATCTATCTTTGAAAACATGGTAGATCCTTTTAACTGATCAAACAAATCATCAATCCGGGGCAAAGGATATTTGTTCTTGATAGTCACTTTGTTCAACTGATGATAATCAATTCACATTCTCATCGTGTTGTCTTTCTTTTTCACAAACAAAACCGGTGCATCCCAGGGAGAATAACTCGGTCCTACAAAGCCTCTATCTGTCAATTCTTACAACTGAGCTTTCAACTCTTTTAATTCAGTCGGTGCTATTCTATACGGAGCTATCGGTATCAGAGTTGTTCCAGGCACAAACTCAATACCAAATTTAACCTCTCGGATCGGAGGTAAACCCGCTAACTCATCAGGAAACAAATCTGAATATTCACAAAAAACTGGCACTGATTCAATCTTATTTTTAATCACTTTCATGTTAAGCACATAAGCTAAATAAGCTTCACAACTCTTTCTCTCATTTTTCTAAGTTAGCATCACTGAAATCACTATCGGCAATCTATTCTAATCATCTGATTCAATACGAATAATCTCATTACCCTGACATTTACAATCAATCATCTTCCTTTTGCAATTCACAACAGTATCATGTAATATTAGCTAATCCATACCCAGAATTATGTCAAACTCGTCAAATGGTAACAACATCACATCATTCGGAAAGCAATTAGCCTGAATCATCAATGGATAATTCTTGCACACTTTATCAACCAAAACACACTTGCCTAAGGGGTTTGATACTCTAATTACAAATTCAATAGACTCTACAGGTAAAGTCTTACTGGATACTAAATTTATGCATATATACAAATGAGTAGACCCTGGATCTATTAATGCAATAACTATCATAGAGAATAAAAGTATCGGTAATAACATCTGGATATGACGCTTCTTCATGTGCTCGAATATCGTAGGCTCATGCAGGTGCTCTAGCATCAGATCTAACTGTAGTGTCTCACGTCACACCTTTACCACCACTCACATTTCCTATGTTTCTCAATGGTCTACCTCTAGTTGCAGTGTTACTCAGTCTTATGTTCTGAGCATTATCTTTTTCAGCTAAATCTGGGCAATCTTTTATAAAGTGATCTTGTGAACCGCAACTATAACAAGCTCGGTTATTACTTTTTCCCAAGAAATCTCCAAAATGTTGTATTCCACATTGTTGACACTCAGGCCTAACATCTTTTATGTTACCAATGCTCAATATCGATGTGGCTTGAGCTTTAGGATTAGTGTATTACTTCCAGCAATCTCTATTCTGATATCCCGTTGGAGCTATAGATCGATTAAAGTAATATCTTGATTTCTTCGACAAGGAATGATAAGATTTATTCATCGATCTCTTTCTCGAATCTCTTACCTTTGCATCAACTTTTCTCTTTTCTTTGCTGAGGCCCTCAGCTTTACAAGACCTTTCAACCAATACTACAAATTCTTTTAGCTCAAGTATCCCGACTAATAGCTTTATATCTTCGTTCAATCCATCAACAAATATTTTACACATAATCTCTTCAATAGACACGTATTCTCGGGCATATTTGCTTAAACGTATAATGCCTCGAAGTTTAGGCCTAGAAGTATTAGGTCTTGAGTGTGGGTGCAGCTAGGAAACTACACATAAATATTTAGTTGTGCAACAAAGTGACACAAATGCATGTTTGGCTTAGTGGTTGTGTGTTCTGGAAAGTGTCTGGGAAGTTATGGGTTCAAGCCTTGGCTTCCACAAAAATTTTCTTTTTAAGGATAAAACCCCTATCGTTGGTCGATAGGGTTATAAGTTTATTTTGGTAAAAACATGATAGAATGGGCCTGCTGGTCTAGTGGTTAGTGGCGTGTGGAGTGCACTAGTGGTCTGAGGTTCAAATCCCTGCTTGTGCAAATGGAGATTATTTATGCTGGTGGCCTTAGGAGGAAGTTGTGCTTGACTAAAACATCAAGAGTTTGAACAGGTTTGAATAGGGTTGTTGTTAGCCGAAGTTGAAGAGATGGATGGGAAGAAATTAAGAAGAAAATCAAGCAAGTTCGAATTTGGAGAACAGTCTTGCCGGGTTTGAACTCTGGCACTTAGTGTTTCGGTTGTGTAGGGATGTTGGGAGAGTGTTTAGTGTGTGGAAGGCTAAACGAAATTGGGGAGTTCTTTTGGGGTAAAATTCGGCTATGTATTAGTAATTGGTCATTTCATTTCGAGATTTCGCCAAATTGTGGTTTTGCTCACTCTTTATTTTCTAAAACTAATTTTTTCTAGGAAGTCTTGTGGTATCTGTTGTTTCTGGCTAGTGCTTTCGGGTACTTTCATTTTAGGACTATCTCGGTTGCTGTTCTTCTCCTTCTACTTTTTGACAACTATTTTCCCTTGATACATTTTGTAGCTGAATAACCTCCTTTCTTTTCTCTCTCTAGCCCTTTCTATTTTTAGCCTTAGTCTTGATTGAATCTCTTCTTCTTCTCCCTGACTCAATTGATTACCTCTTTGATCGAATACATTTTTCTTCCCTCTCTCAAATCTTTTTGTTCTCCTTACTTGGGCTAAATCTCCTTGATTAACTATTGCCGAAAGTCATTTGAGTTATTGGTAAAGGTAAGTACAACAGCTTCATTATTACTTTTCTAGCTGAATCTTTGTTAGCTCTATTGTCAAGTTTTAACTTTCCCCTTCTCTTTCTCTTTGGGGCCGAATGTATGCTTTTCATCTAAACATCTTATGATCTGTCTAATCTTGTTAGGAGTGTGGATTCTATTGTAGTAGAAGTTCAAGCCGATTATTCTTCTCATTACAAACGATTTATTGACTTTTGGGGTAAGCACTTTAAATGAGATGTGTTTTTATTGGACTTTAAATACTTATGAATCGATCAAATGTTTCTTATGAAGGTCAAAGTTTTGGAGTAGTACGTGGGTGTTAAGTCAGTAAGGCTCTGCGATTGTTGGTTTGGTAAGTGACAGTGGATCAAATGAGTCCTTTTCAATATTCTGGTATGGATTAACGATGGTTTTAAGCTAATGAGGGACTGCTGTTAATCATAGGTGCGTTTGTAATAGCCCGATTTTGGGGGCTTGTCAGAATAGTGGTCTCAAGACCACAAATCTAAACTCAGA
This sequence comes from Gossypium hirsutum, assembly GCF_007990345.1. Taxonomy (NCBI): domain Eukaryota; kingdom Viridiplantae; phylum Streptophyta; class Magnoliopsida; order Malvales; family Malvaceae; genus Gossypium; species Gossypium hirsutum. The sequence goes on from NC_053429.1 coordinate 21,842,132, forward strand.
AAAATTATTTTATTATTAAAATAGAGTCATAGCATGTTTATATTAGTGCATGAAAAATTTGGTGAGCTAATTTTAGCGTTTGTGAGCCTAATTGCGAAAAAGGACTAAATCGCATAAAGTGCAAAAATCTTAAATTGATAATTAAGGGTGCCAAATTGCCATGTATCATAAATTGGGGGTTTTTTAAGTGAAATTGGGCCATTAAATAGGTGATGGCTGGCCATGGTAGATGGAAATGTTGAAAAATCAACATTAGGTGAAACTTGATGACATAAGGTGTATTATAATAATACCCAAGCCGAGCTATCATCTTTTTCTTTCATTCTCTCTTCATTGCACTGATTTTTTCAGCATTGTTAAGGGTTTTGAACTTCAAAATTTGCAGCAACTTATTTCTCTCATAAGTAAATGATTTTAATGAGTTTTTTTGAAGATTTCTGCATTTTTGAGACCCTTGAAGCATGAGCTTTCAAATGAGGGGTCTATGTTGCAAAATGATTAAGAGTTTAAGGTTTGACCATGAGATTATTTAGGGTGTTTTCTAAAATTTTATGGAAGAAAATGAGTCTTGGGTGTCTTATAAACAACTTTTGTGAAAGGTGTTAGCATGAAAACACCTAATAGGACTAATGTGCATAAGTTGTAAAATAGATAATAAATGTGTGAAATAGTGGGAACTTGGAGTTGCTATAAAAGTTAAAAAGGTTCTGCTAGTCTTGAGAAATAAAGAATTTTGATAAAAATCAATTTCCAGGATGAGGGGTAAAATGGTCATTTTGCAAAAATCTAGGGGCAAAATGGTCATTTAGCCCAATTGTGAATTGTTGAGTGCTTATGTTGATAAAGTAACTTAATAAGTGCATTTTGTTATTATAGATCAAAAAATACCAAGTCCAAACCTAAACCGGGGGAAAGCCAAGCAAACCGACTAAATCGGCTAGTTGCCACATTTTGTAATTCGAAGTAAGTTGTATGTAAATAATACAACCACATTGTTAATTATATGTTCTTGAATTATTATAGCATAAATTGCTTGATTTTGAAATTGGGAATGTATAATGATAAATGAGATAGTAGAATTTTTGTCGGAACCTTACGAAGTAAATCGGATATTCATGCCATGACATTTGGGTCATTCGTGTGTGACCTAGTATAAGACATGTCTGGGACATGCATCGGCCACATTTTGAGAGCCAGCGTAAGACCATGTCTGGGACATGGCATCGGCATGCATCGGCCTAGAGACGTAAGCCAGTGTAAGACATATCTGGGACATTCATCGGCTACGAGATGATAGTCAGTGTAAGACCATGTCTGGGACATGGCATCGACTTGAGATATGAGCCAGTGTAAGACCGTGTCTAGGACATGGAATCGGCACCTTACCCTATGCTTGAGGCTTATGTAATATCCAGTAGTATTCTGAATGGTTCGACGGTGAAAGTTATGTTCTTAAGCTAATGAGGAAAGTATAACCGTGTTGTGAGTGGTACAGGTACCTAATTGTTACGTATAAGATATGAGCTCAATATATAATATGTGACTTGTATGGATGGTAATGAGTAAGTTATACTTATGCCTACCTTGGTGTTAAGAGCATGTTGATTATTGATAAATTGTTGTTGAATACTTACTTATATGCAACTTACTAAGTTGTTATGCTTACTCCTTTCCCTTTTCATTTCCTTACAGTGCCGCCTAACTCGCTCAAGTATCAGCGAAAGTCAGAGATATCAATCACACTATCAACTGAAGCATTCGGTATAGTTGGATTTATATTTTTGAATATGGCATGTATAGGACTTAGACTTTATTATTTTGTGTCAGTGAGGTTTGGCCATACGGATTGGCTTGGGTTGAAAACCCTTCAATTTGTATTAAGCCTTAAATGATGGCTAACATTCATTTTGAATTTATAAAAGATGCATTATCATGGTTGAATGAATGTCTATTGTGGCTAATTTGGTTATAGGAATTATGCTTATTTTGGTATTGGTTGGTATTTGTATAGAACTACATATGTAAGGGTGATAATGGGCCTTGGTAAATAGCCTTATATTGTCCATATGGGTAGGCAAACAAGCGTGTGTCTAGGCCGTATGTGACATACGGCCAGAACCATGGGAGTATTGTCCAACCGTGTGTCCCCTACACGTAAAAATTTCAAGTCAGTATGCATGATAGAAAACACACGGGTAGAGACACGGCTGTGTGTCTCAGCCATGTGAAGGGCACAGTTTAGCATACGGGCGTGTGCCTTGGCCGTGTGACCCTTATGAAATGTTGACGTCAAAAACAGAATGTCCAGGTTTTTGCACACGGGCTAGTACACAAGCGTGTCATGGCCGTGTGAAGGACATAGGCCAGAGACACGGGCGTGTGCCAGGCCGTGTGAAAACCCCTATAGGTGTGTATTTAGAATTAATTCCACATGGGTGGAGAACGTAAGCGTGTCCCTGTCTTGCTTAGGCCATGTAAGACACACAGGCCATCAGCACGGCCATGTTAGAATGTTCACATGGGCGTGTTGGCCCTCCCACACGGGCGTGTGCCCCTACGTCAAGTGACATTTCTCTATAGTTGGAAAAATGACCCAGATTGGTCCCGAATGATTTCTGGTGTATGTTTTGGGCCCTGTAAGCCCATATTAAGAATATATTGATAAGTTTAAGGAAGTTTAAATTTTCCAGGTCATGAAGACTCAGAATTGGTTGTAAGTATGAGTTCAAGTTAGGTAACGCCTCGTATTCTACCTCAGCATAGGATACGGGCATGGGGTGTTATAGCGTTGATCTCAGAAGTGTTTCGGTTACAACCCCATAACAAGTGTATGTAACACTGCCATTGGATTTGAAACTGCAAAGGTTGTAACACCCCTAACCTGTATCCGTCGTTGGAAAAGGGTTACGAAGTATAACCAGATGAAACATAACTTCCGAATAATCATGTGCATAATTTTATTGAAACTCTTAAAATAGATAATTTTTAATATAAATAAAACAAAATTAATCTCTTTGCAAATCATATTGTGGTACTTTCTAAACATATAATCAGATTTATAATTCATAAGCAATAAGCACCGAACATATCATTTTATCACATTGCATTTGTTCATACCATAAATATAATATGATACTACAATCTATAAACACATATATAAGACATAATAAATAAATATATTCAAACACATCTCATTTTTGGCAAGTTCCATTTGGCACCATTTAGAAAATAACAAACTTAATTCCTTATAACTTAAAGTACTATTCATTTAGTCACTTTACAAAACCTCAGCCGAATATAGTAATGCATATTTCAGTGTCCACTTTTAACATACTAAATCCCTTTACAAGCGTATATTCTTACATAGAACTAATTCCAAATATTATCCAAAATTTTCATATCACATTAAGAACATTACAACTATGTATTTACAATGTAACAAACTTCATAATCAAGACCAATTTAACAAATACATATTCAACTAAGCACATACAATTATATATAAATCAATCCATCACTTCCTATACTTATATGTAAATATATATATAAATACCAAATCGTGATTAATTTACCAACATAATTCTTATCCATTTCTTTACTTAATGAAAGAATTTTAATAAGCTAACACATCCATTATATATAAATATCATGTCTTAAACATATATCTCTTACACGGCAATAATTATTAATAAACTAACATAATTTGAAAATACACAACAAAGCATCCAAATTTACTATTCAAATAGTCAAAACCCAAATACAATTGCCGAATATAAACAAGTTAAATTCATATGCTTTAAAATACATATAGGTATTATACTTTTTCCAAATCACAAGACCATATTAAGTCATTTTATATTCAGCTATTCAATGAAGTACACTATGAATCAAATTTTATACCTATCATTATAAAACGAAAGTGTTAGCCATATATGCACAAAATCCCATTTGTCAATAAAACCAAATACAAGACATATTTGAATCAATAAACTCATGAGTAAAATATCAAACATAACCATACTTATATATACCAAAACCAAATCAACCAAAACCACAACCAAACATAATCATCATGCCAAAGCATAAATTTCAAGATTAACAAAATGGACAAGCCATTTTAGCATGGCTTATACATATATATTAAACTTCAACCATATTCGAAAAGTAGTACAGCCTATACATGCCATAGGTTTCTAATTCAACTTTTAAAAGTACCGAAAATAGTCGAAAGTGTGATAGACTTCACTGACGATCCCCGAGCTTACAACTAGTCTCCAAAATCTATAAATAGAATTAAAAATACACACACAGAGTAAGCTATCTGAGCTTAGTAAGTCACAAGCAAATATTAACTCAATAAAAATAATAATTTAATAAGATATAACCAAACCATACTTGTAAATTTAAATATCCACATATAACTAAACATGGATTAAGTTTTGTCCAAATATACATTCATTCTTTATCCAAAATCATCTTTCATACACAATATCAATAAAAATTTCACTTGAACGAATACATACTATCATAATACATTTATACAATTCACATTTCCCTAGTCATAATTTCACATTTAATTACCATGTAGACAAATGCACATATAAACTTTGGCATAAGTATGAAATTCACATTTCCATATCATACATATATATATCATTAAACCGAATATGACCAATCATATACTTAAACATATGGTTTCATTCACTTCTTTCATAGCTGAATTCTTAATTCAAATATTATCTCAATGGCATTGATAATTTATTAAGGTGTAACCAAGCCATACTTATGAAATTTAATTACCAAACATTTACCTATACATAAATTATAACATTTCCAAACACACATTGATTCATTAACATATTTAATATCACATAGACCTTATTTTTCCGAATATATATACTTCCCTATAAACACGTTTAAGGTTCACATTTCAAATACCTACTAATCAAGTGCACATAAATCCTTTAATATCAATATGAATTTCACATTTCAATTTATTCCTCATGTAACATTAGGTCGAATATAAGCTCAAAAATCAAACATTAATATCACATATTTATACATTAATCCATGTATAGATTTTCATATACACAATCACTACCATTAATGTCATTTATAACTTGTAGTTCACATATCAAATAATCAACTTACCTTATTTCCGAAAAGGTAATAAATTCTCACATACCTGTTCACTTTAACTTGTTTCCACATTCATTCGTAACTTATCATTGCTCGTTGAACCATTCAGAATTAAAAAGGATACTCAGATTATAACACATATCGTACAATGCCAACGTCCCAGACGTGGTCTTACATGTAATCACATGTCGATGCCACTATCCCAAATAAGGTCTTACACGAATCACAATTACGATGCCGATGTCCCAGACATGGTCTTACTCGAAATCAAATATCGATGCCAACGTCCCAGATGTGGTCTTACACGAGAACACATATCGAAAATCCTATGTCATGACATATGTATCCTAGCTATTCTTAAGGTTCGTACGGGGCTTTTCGGACATCAAATCTTGGTCGAATCGAATTGTAAACATAGTTCCCAAGTGTACACATATTTGACTATCATTTATACATTCTCCAATATATCAATTCAGTACATGTAACTTATTTTTCTTTAAAAGAATAACTACATTTTTTTGCTTATAAACTTACCTCGGACAACGGTAATCGGAACGGGACGATTAATCGACGATTTTAGTTTTCCTTCGATCCAAATCTGATTTCTTTGGTTCTTGATCTAAATGTATTCAAAATAAACTAATTCAATATAATTTCATTCAATTAAGTCTAAAAACACATAAATGGGTAAATTACTATTTTACCCTTAACATTTCATACTTTTTACAATATAGTCCAATTTGCATAGACCATAAAACATACAAAATTTACACATATCAAGCTTTGGTCAAATCTTCATTATGCCCATACAAGCCCACACAATTCATTTATTGCACATTTTAGTCCATCAATTTATTATTTTGCAATTTAGCCCTAATTACTCAAATTCATCAAAATTTCCAATACAAAACATACTAACCCAAAACATATCTTCAATAATTCATCATCAAACATCGCAAAACAAAATTATTCATCAATGGAATAACCCAAAATATTCATTAAAATCAAAAATTGAAGCATGGGTTGGGTAGTATTCGAAGCAACGATCTCAAAAAAGTAAAAATTATCAAAAACCGAAAATAAAACATACCTTGATTTAGCTTTCAAATGGCCGAATGTCTCAAACTCTTTTTCTTTCTTTCTATTTTAAGTTTCGACACTTAAAAAAAATGATGCATGGCTTTTGTATTTTATATTATATTAACATATATTAGCATTTTATTTAACTTTCATTTTTAACCTTTATTATAATTATGAAACCATTATATCATGAGGTTACAACCGTCCACTACATTATGGTTTAATTGCATTATAAATGCTTCATATTATCAACACAACAATAATTAGGCACTTTCATATTTAACCTTCAAATTTTCATTTTACGTGATTTAGCCCTTTTATTTAATCGAGCACTCAAACAACAAAATTAATTCACGAAAATTTCACACATGAAAATTCACACAAAATAAACATAGAAAATAATATTAAAATATTTTTTGACTTAGATTTGTGGTCCCAAAACTACCGTTCTAAATAGGGTCAAAAATCGAGCTGTTCCAACTCTCCCCCCTTAGGGATTTCGTCCCCGAAAATCTTACCAGAAAGTATTTTAAGGGTTTTGTTCCACACAATACATTTCAAAATTTTACATAGCTTTGGATTTCAAATCTCTTAAATCTCACAATTAGGATTCTAATTTGTCTTCTGCTATACGTCATATCAAGCTGAAACTGCTTGTAACTGTTTCGAATTACTTTCATTTTCTGCTCAATTTCTCTAATGAAATTAATTCCATGGATCATCTTCTCACAAAGTTCGATCTCAAAACAATGGAGTTCGGTAATTGCAACCATACAATAGTCTTTCTTTATTGCTTTCAAACTCTTAAATACAATGTCAAATAAATATTTAAGAATTTGAATTATGTTTCCCGATTTCAATTCAATCTCATACTTACAGATTGTTGTAATTTCTCTCCAAATCACAATATGAGTTTCAGTTCTCAATCCAAAACAATGATGACTGGCACTAGGTGTAGACTTATCAACACAGGAACAAATCACTCAATTATTTTATCAAAAGAGAAAATCCATATGTATAGAGAGATTTCTTCAAGCAGTTAATAATAATTCAGATCACTCTATCATTTTCAATGATAAGAATAAGCCCGATTCAAAGTTCATCAAAATTGTATTTCATTACTACTCAGATATCAACTCATGCTGAAATAGTCCCGATCGAACAGACAAATTACCACTGCAAGATTACCTGTAGCAGTTGTTGTACAATCTCAGAACTTCTCAATAACCAATCATTGATATGAAATTCTGAATCAGAAACCCATTTACGTTGAATCCCTTATAACTTAAAAACTCAAAAGTTTACGAAAATTCAAACTATCTTCGCTGTGCCAAGTTCAGATCTCACTCTGCAATAACAAATATTAACTCAAGTTCTTTTAAAAGTTCAGGCCATTTTTACTATTCCCAAATTTGGATCTTTCTCTGACATTAAACAATTTAAATACTTATAATCATCGAATATGACACATAACCCTTTTCATGTAGTTTTAACTATATTGAATCACAAGATATTTCTGCACACTCTTTCATTAGAACACATTTCAAATCATTCATTAGCGTATGATTAAAAATCATAAACTCTTTATTCAACTCAGACTGAATTAGATCCGACATTTCGGTTGGTATTGTCTTCGTACAAAAGAAAACTTCAACAATCGAATTATCTTTAATTTACCATAACATTTTTCGGATAGAATGGTCCCGATAGATATAATTCTATACCAAATCTTTAGGAATACAAATTCTTCTTCTAGACTATCCCTCAAATCACACATGTACTTTCAGAGTTTATCTCCAGTCCGGTGAATAAATTCAAAGACATATAACCTAATCATCCTTTCAATCAATAAATTCAAATTAGACTAAACCACTGAATCAATCATTTCAAAGAAATATTTTCTTCTTGTTAGAAGGTTAACTTCAGGCATAACATTATATAGATTTCATCTTGATCTTCTTTCATTTTCACTTTTACTGATGTCGAATCTTTCATGAGAACTAGAAAAGAGTTAATAATAAAGATGTCTTGTAACACCCCTCGCCCATATCCGACGCCGGGACATGGTTTGAGGTGTTACCTGACTTAACTCAATCAACTATAAAAAACCGGGGGTAAAATTTTGATAAATTTTAAAACTTTTACTTTCATAAGCAATTAGTTCCTTGAATGGGCTTACAAGGCCCAAAACATACAGTCGAGACGATTTAGACTTAATTGAGAATTTCTGAAAAAGTTCCTGAAATTCATGCTTTAGGGTTCCACACACCCGTGTGACTTGGGACACGCCCACATCCTCAGCCCGTGTGCGACATTGACTTTAGGGCAAGGCCATGACACACACCCATGTGGCCTACCCGTGGGCAATACTGACTTATAGGCACGACTATGGCACACGCCCGTGTGGCCTAACCGTGGACAATACTAATTTAAAAGTTTAAGTGTAGGGGGACACACGGCCATAACACACACCCATAGGGGTGAGCCGTGTGTAACACATGGTCTAAACACACGCACGTGTGTCTTGCCCGTGTGGATAAACTAGGCTATCTTCCAAGCCATTTTGTTACTCGATTTGCACAGCCCACACAAGATCATTTCAATATGCTAATTCCGTCCCAAAAGACACCAATTCATCCATAGAAGGAACATCATATACATTTGCCAAAATGAATAATAGCCATTATCTAGACTTAATACAAAATGAAGGGCTTTTATCTTAAGCCAATATACATAAACAATTCTCAATAATACAACTCCCTAGTCTAGCCCTATACATGCCATAATCAAAAATATAAATCCAACTATACCTAGTATTACAGCTGATAGTGTGATCGATATCTCTGACTTCAAGGGATCCTCGAGCAACATGGCAATATTGAAAGAAAAGGGAAGGAAACAGAGTAAGCATAAAGCTTAGTAAGTTGCATGTAAATATATATACAACAATAACTTCACCGTTTATCAATTATGCTCATAGCTCAAAGGTAAGTATAAACTGGACTTACTCATTACCATCAACTCAAATCATATTTTCTAATCAATCTCATTACTCATGCCTACCAAATAGGTACCTGTAACACTTACAATATTATCATACTTTCCTTATTAAATCTCTTTCTTAACTCTTAAAGTTGAACCTTTTGGAGTACTACCGGATATTCACTAAGTCTCAAACATGGGTTAAGTTACCGCTGCCATGTCCCAAACATGGTCTTACGCTGGCTATCTCCATCGAGGCCGATGCCATGTCCCAGACATGGTCTTACACTAGCTCTCGTGCATACGTGCTGATGCATGTCCCAAACATGTATTACACTAGCACGAAACTTAGCCAATGCATGTCCCAGACACATCTTACACTGGCTAATATCATCGAGGCTGATGCATGTCCCAGACATGTCTTACACTGGCACTCACCTCTACACCGATGCCATGTCCCAGACGTGGTCTTACACAGGCTATCATGATGCGGTTGATGCATGTCCCAAACACGTCTAATAGTAGCCCTCGTCTCAATTTCGATGCCATGTCCCAGACATGGTCTTATACTAGCCTCATATAACCCCATGTCATGGAATGAATATCTAGTTTGTTTCCTGGGGTTCTTACTGGATCTTTCGACTTTCTCAATCATAAATACTTATACTTAGTTCCAATTCTCGAAATTTATGCTAAATCAAATCAATAAAAATTGAATAAATGCATTAATAATATAGTTGTATTATTTACATACAACTTACCTCGGTTTACAAAAAGTACTTAACTAGTCGGCTTAATCGGATTGCTTGGCTTTGCCCCGGTCTAGGCTCGATTTTGGAAAATCTTTATCTATAATAACAAAATGCACTCAATCAGTCATTAAACACAATTAGGCTATCTAAAATTTACATCTTTGGTAAAATGACCATTTTACCCCTAGACTTTAGCAAAATGACCATTTTACCCCCATGATCAAAATTCAATTTTTATCGAATTTATTCATATTTCAAGCCTAGATAAACTCTTTTTACTGCTAGAGTAACCCCAACTTCTCACTATTTCACACACTTATTACTTAATTTGCAACTTATGCAAAATAGTCCCTTTAGGTGTTTTCATGCTAACACCCTTCATAAAAGTTATTTATAACACAACTAGGACTCATATTCCTCTATAAAAACTCAAAATTTACTACAAATAAATCCATGGAAAAATCCTAAAATCTTGACCATTTTGTAAGATATCACCCTCATTTGAAAGTTCATGCTTCAAGGTTCTGAAAAGTGTAAAAATCTTGAAGAAAACTAATTAAAATCACTTACTTATGAGTGCTTTAAGTTGCTGCAGATTTTTGAGTTTTCAAACCTCAATATTTTATGATAATTTTGGTGAAGAAAGAAGTTGGAGAAGAAGAAAATGATATCTAGGCTTTTAGGCATTATTTTATCACCAAATCATGATATCATCTACCTAATACTTTGACTGTTTGTTTAAAATCCATTAGATGGCCGGCCAACACTATTAAAAAGGGTGTAACTTGCCTTTAAAAGCCCTCAATTTTAATTTTATAGCTATTTAACACATTTGGGGTACTAAAATGTAACTTTTTCCTTTTTTGCGATTTATGCCTTTTTTGCGATTTAGTCTTTTTTCGCAATCGGGCTTGATAATATTAAAATTAACTCACCAAATTTTTCATGCACTAATATAATTGTTCTATAACCTCATAAAAATAATAAAAATAAATTTTTTATCTTCAAATTTGTGGTCCCGAGACCACTATTCCAACTAGGCCCTAAATAGGGTTGTTACATTTCTCCCCCCTTAGGGATTTTTGTCCTCGAAAATCTTACCGGTGAATAATTTTGGGTACTGTTCTCTCAGAGACTCCTCGGGTTCCCATGTGGCTTCCTCGACTCCATGTCTATGCCACAAAACCTTCACAAGTGGTATATTTTTATTTCTTAGTTGTTTGACTTCTTGAGCTAAAATCTTGACCAACTCCTCACTATAAGTTATGTATGGAAGAATCTCAACTTTATTTGGCGCAATTATATGCGAAAGGTCTTATCTGTATCGGCGTAACATAGACACGTGAATCACATCCTGAATCTTTTCTAACACTGGCGGTAATTCCAAATGGTAGGCAACAGGCCCTACTCTCTCAGTAATCTTATAAGGTCCTATGAAACGAGGACTCAACTTGCCCTTTTTACCAAATCTGATGACTTCCCTCTACAGGGAAACTTTCAAAAATACCTTATCCCCAACTTCAAATTTAATCTCCTTTCATTTCAAATCCGCGTAGGATTTTTATCTATCCGAGGCGGCTTTCAAACAGTCACGAATCACCTTAACTTTTTCCTCAGCCTCTTTAATCAAATCCACCACGTGAATCTGATTCTCTCTCAACTCGGTCCAGAATAAGGGTGTTCGGCACTTTTTCCCGTACAAAGCTTCATAAGGTGCCATTTTCAAACTTGACTGATAGTTGTTGTTGTAGGTGAATTCAACCAATGGTAAGTATTTTGCCCAACTTCCTTGAAATTCAAGAACGCTGCACCTTAACATGTCTTCTAAGATCTGTATTACTCTTTTCGACTGTCCGTCAGTTTGCGGATGAAATGCCGTACTGAAACTGAACTTGGTTCCTAGAGCCTCTTGTAACTTTTTCCAAACATCGAGGTGAACCTCAGGTCTCAATCAGATACAATTGATAATGGCATACCGTGAAGCCTCACAATCTCAGAAACAAACAGTCTGTCAACTTCTCAAGGAAGTAGTCGACACGCACTGGTATGAAGTGTGCTGACTTAGTGATTCTATCGACTATAACCCATACTGTATCTCTTTTTTTTGGGGTTAGAGGCAAACTGGTCACTAAGTCCATGGTGATACGATCCCATTTCCACATGAGAATCATAATAGGCTGAAGTAAACTCGAAGGCACTTGATGTTCAGCCTTTACTTGTTGACACATTAGGCACTTGGAAACGAACTCTGAAATGTCTCTTTTCATACCCGACCACCAATGCATTTTCTTAAGGTCGTGGTACATTTTCATGCTACTCGGGTGAACTGACGAATAACCACTGTGTGCCTCTCGTAAAATCTTTTGAATGAGCTCACTATTTTTGGGTACACAAACTCTGTCTTTGAACATTATACACCCATCAGTACTAATACAAAAATTTAACTTAATCTCTGATTCACACTGAGTTCTATTGGCTTGTAGCTTCTCGTCATCTTTCTGAGCTTCACAGATTTCATGAAAGAAAGTCGGTCTGGCTCTCAACTCTGCTAGGACCGATTCATCACTAGATGTAGTCAATTGAGCGTTCAAGGCTCTCAAGGCAAACAATGACTTCCTACTCAAAGCGTCAGCGACTACGTTCGCCTTTCCCGGATGATAGTCGATAATTAACTCATAATCTTTTATTAGCTCTAACCATCATCGTTGCCTAAGATTCAACTCATTCTGAGTCATTTAATATTTTACACTCTTGTGATCGGTAAATACTCGGCATCTCTCACCATACAAACGGTGTCGCCAAATTTTCAGTGCGAACACCATAGTTGCTAGCTCTAAATCATGGGTCAGATAATTCCTCTCATGAGGTTTTAGCTTCTCGAAGCATAGGCTATAACCTTGCCTTTTTACATTAGCACACATGCTAAACCGTTTAGGGAGGCATCACTCGAAACTACAAATTCCTTGCCCGACTCAGGTTGCACTAAAATTGGGGCTTTGGTCAACAAAGCTTTTAATTTCTTGAAGCTCTGTTGGCACTCTTTTGTCCATTCGAACTTGACATCTTTCTGCAGTAGCCTTGTTATCAGTGCAGCTATCATGGAGAATCCATTTACAAATCGTCTTTAGTATACCGCTAGCCCCAGAAAACTGTGAACCTCTGTTACATTCCTCAGCGGTTTCCACTCCACAATGGCAGAGATCTTATTTGGATCAACTCGGATTCCATCACCTAACACTATATGTCCTAGAAACCCGACCTCTTTGAGCCAAAACTCACTCTTACTAAACTTGGCATAAAGTTGTTTATCCCTCAAGATCTACAACACAGTTCTCAAATGCTCCGTATGCTCATTCTCGTTACGCGAATAAACCAAGATGTCATCAATAAAAACGACGACGAACCTATCCAAATACAGTCAGAAGATGCGGTTCGTCAAGTCCATAAACACCGCTGGGGCATTTGTCAATCAAAAGGCATAAAAAGAAACTCGTAATGCCCATATCTCGTCTGAAAAGCAGTCTTTGACACATCTTGTTCCTTGACTCTTAACTGGTAATAACCTGACCTCAAATCTATTTTAGAAAATACAGTGGCTCCTCTTAGTTGATCAAAGAGATCATCAATCCTCGGTAAAGGATACTTGTTCTTTACTGTCACCTTGTTAAGTTGTCTATAGTCGATACATAACCTTATCGACCCGTCCTTCTTTTTCACAAAAAGCACTGGAGCACCCCATAGTGAGTAACTCGGTCTAGCAAAACCGTTATCTGTTAACTCTTTCAACTACACTTTCAACTCCTTAAACTTAGTGGGGGCCATTCTATATAGTGCAATCGAGATTGGCGTTGTGCCGGGAACTAACTCTATAAAAAACTCAACTTCACTTTCTGGAGGTAACCCGGGCAACTCTTCTGGAAAAACATCTATAAACTCACAAACCACTGGTACTGACTGAATCTTCGAGTCGTACACTTGGGTATTCAGCACAAAAGCTAAATAAGCTTCATAACCTTTTCTCAAATATTTTTCGACGACTAAAAATGATATTACCACAGGCAGGTTATCTAACCCAACCTGAAGAACATCACCATCCTCACATCTTAACTGAATTACTTTTCTTCCACAGTCTACTACAACACCATGGGAGGTCAGCCAATCCATAACGGCAATAACATCAAGTTGGTTATAAAGCAATGGCCTTTAATCATCAAAGGATAGTTTCTACATACTTGGTCCACTAATACATGCTTGCCTAACAGGTTAGACACTTTTATTACAAACTTAGTGGAGTTGGCTAGAAAGCAATAACCTTTAATCATCAAAGGACAGTTTCTACATACTTGGTCCACTAATACATGCTTGCCTAACGGGTTAGACACTTTTATTACAAACTTAGTGGACTCTACTAACATGTTTATATGGGGTATCAAATCCACACATATATAGGAGTGGGAAGACCCCGAGTCAATCAAAGAAACAACATAAATGTCATGAATAGAAAAAGTGCCCGTAATCACGTCAGGAGATTCTGCCTCCTCACAGGCATGAATAGCATAAGTCCTTGTAGGCGCTCTGCCCTCAAACCTCGTCACTACATCTCTAGTCGCGCTTCTACTGTTAGCTCCACTGCCCGTATTTCTTTGGGGTCTACCCCTTAAAGGAGCACTACTCGCCCTTACCTCTTGATTTTTCCTTTTGTCATTTATTTCGGGACAATCTCGAATGAAGTGTTCTAACAACCCACACTTGAAACAACCCCTCTCATTTACTCGGTATTCGTCTAAGTGGCGTCTCCCACATTGTAGACACTCCTGCCTATTTGGCCGTATACTACCGACACTAGCAACTGAAGTGGTCTGGGCTTTAGACGTCATATTCTGTCGATTTTTGTTCCTCAACGAAAATCCCATTGAAGCACTCGATCGGGTATTAATTTCTTTCAACCTCTTGGAGGAGGACTGATGTGTCTTCCCCATCTATATTCTCTTTAAATCTCGCGACTCAATGGCCACCTTCCTCCTCTCTTTTACCAGCTCTTCTGCTTTACATGCTCTCTCAACGAGAACCACAAATTCTCTTAACTCTAGGATGCCTACAAACACTCGAATGTCTTCATTAAGGCCATCCTCAAACCTCTTACAGATAGTAGCTTTAGTGGATACGAATTCTCATGCATATTTGCTGAGCTTTACAAACTCACGCTCATACTCCGTCACAGTCTTACTACATTGCTTCAACTCTAGAAATTCCTTCTTTTTTTAATCCACGAAGCTCTGGCGAATATACTTCTTTCGAAACTCTTCTTGGAAAAATTCCTAAGTGATCCACTCTCTCGGTACAATAGACACGAGAGTGTTCCACCACTAATAAGCCGAGTCTCGTAAGAGTGACACGACACACTTCATGCACTCATCGGGTGTGCATGATAGCTCATCAAATACCCTCATGGTATTTTTTATCTAGAACTCCGCTCTCTCCGGTTCATCATCTACACTAGCTCAAAATTCCTCAGCCCCTTGCTTCCGGACCTTGTCTACCGAAGGCTTTTCTCTCCTAAACATTTTCACACCTTGCGGAGCCACCAGGGCATACTGAGGAATCGAAGGAGGTGGGGGAGGTGGAGTGTTCGGGTTCGCACGAACAAACTCTGTGTACCAAGCATCCATCATTCGGAGGTAGGCATCCTTAGCCCCTCCGCCTTGGCCCATACTTATGGGCTCACTCTCTATCAGCGCGGTCCCTTCTGTGGGAGCCGGCACATTACTTTCCACATCATCTGCCGTGGTTCCAACAGGATCCATTTACTATATAAGAAAAACACAATTCATAATTGTCAGGAATCATCACACTATCAATATATATATGGCATGTATGGCTAGACGCGTACTTTAGCTAGGTTAGTCCTAGAACCGACTAAACCATGCTCTGGTATCACTAAATGTAACACCCCTCGCCCATATCCGATGCCGGGAAATGGTTCGAGGTGTTACCTAACTTAACTCAATCAACTATACAAAATTGGATAGTAAAATTTTGATAACTTTTAAAACTTTTACTTTCATAAGAAATTAGTTCCTTGAATGGGCTTACGAGGCTCGAAACATACATTCGAGACGATTTAGACTTAACTAAGAATTTAAGAAAAACTTGGTGAAATTCATGCTTTAGGGTTCCACACGCCTGTGTAACTCGGGACACGCCCACGTCATCAGCCCGTGTATGACACTGACTTTAGGGCACGGCCATGACACACGCCTATGTGGCCTATCCATGGGCAATACTGACTTATAGACACGGCTATGGCACACGCCCGTGTGGCCTAACCGTGGACAATACTGATTTAAAAGTTTAAGTGTAGGGGGACACACGGCCATAACACAAGCCCGTGTGTCTTACCCGTGTGGACAAACTAGGCTATCTTCCAAGCCATTTTGTTACCCAATTTGCACAACCTACACAAGATCATTTCAATATGCTCATTCTATCCCAAAAGACATCAATTTATCCATAGAAGGAACATCATATACATTTGTCAAAATGAATAATAGCCATTATCTAGGCTTAATACAAAATGAAGGGCTTTTATCTTAAGCCAATATACATAAACAATTCTCAATAATACAACTCCCTAGTCTAGCCCTATACATGCCATAATCAAAAATATAAATCCAACTATACCGAGTATTACGGCTGATAGTGTGATCGATATCTCTGACTTCAAGGGATCCTCGAGCAAAATGGCAATATTGAAAGAAAAGGTAAGGAAAGAGAGTAAGCATAAAGCTTAGTAAGTTGCATGTAAATATATATACAACAACAACTTCACCGTTTATCAATTATGCTCATAGCTCAAATGTAAGTATAAACTGGACTTACTCATTACCATCAACTCAAATTATATTTTCTAATCGAGCTCATTACTCATGCCTACAAAATAGGTACCTATAACACTTACAACATTATCATACTTTCCTTATTAAATCTCTTTCTTAACTCTTAAAGTTGAACCTTTTCGAGTACTACTGGATATTCTATAATCCTCAAACATGGGTTAAGTTGCTACTGCCATGTCCCAGACATGGTCTTACGCTGGCTATCTCCATCGAGGCTGATGCCATGTCCCAGACATGGTCTTACACTAGCTTTCATGTATACGTGCTGATGCATGTCCTAGACATGTCTTACACTAGCACGAAACTTAGCCGATGCATGTCCCAGACACGTCTTACACTGGCTAACATCATCGAGGCCGATGCATGTCCCAGAGATGTCTTACACTGGCACTCACCTCTACGCCAATGCCATGTCCCAGACGTGGTCTTACACGGGCTGTCATGATGCGGCTAATGCATGTCCCAGATACATCTTACACTATCCCTCATCTCAATGTCGATGCCATGTCCCAAACATGGTCTTATACTGGCTCTGACATAACCCCAAGTCATGGCATGAATATCCGGTTTGTTGCCTGGGGTTCTTACTAGATCTTTCGACTTTCTCAATCATAAATACATATACTTAGTTCCAATTCTAGAAATTTATGCTATATCAAATCAATATCAATCGAATACATGCATTAATAATATAGTTGTATTATTTACATACAACTTACCTCAGTTTACAAAATATACTTGACTAGTCGGCTTAATCGAATTGCTTGGCTTTGCCCCAGTCTAGTCTCAGTTTTGGAAAATCTTGATCTATAATAACAAAATGCACTCATTCAGTCATTAAACACAATTAGGCTATCTAAATTTTATATCTTTGGTAAAATGATCATTTTTCCCTTAGACTTTAGCAAAATGACCATTTTACCCCCATGATCAAAATTCAATTTTTATCTAATTTATTCGTATTTCAAACCTAGATAAACTCTTTTTACTACTAGAGAAACCCAAAATTCTCACTATTTCACACACTTATTACTTAATTTGCAACTTATCCAAAATAGTCCCTTTAGGTGTTTTCATGCTAACACCTTTCAGAAAAGTTATTTATAACACAACTAGGACTCATATTCCTCCATAAAAACTCAGCATATACCATAAATACATCCATGGAAAAATCCTAAACTCTTGACCATTTTGTAATATATCACCCTCATTTGAAAGCTCATGCTTCAAGGGTCTCAAAAGTGTAAAAATCTTGAAGAAAACTAATTAAAATCACTTACTTATGAGTGCTTTAAGTTGCTGCAGATTTTTGAGCTTTCAAACATCAATATTTTATGATAATTTCGGTGAAGAAAGAAGATGGACAAGAAGAAATTGATAGCTAGGCTTTTAGGCATTATTTTATCACCAAACCATGACATCATCTACCTAATACTTTGATTATTTGTTTAAAATCCATCACATGGCCGGCCAACACTATTAAAAAGGGTGTAATTTCCTTTAATAGCCCTCGATTTTGATTTTCTAGCTATTTAACACATTTGGATACTAAAATGTAACTTTTGCCCTTTTTTGCGATTTAGTCCTTTTTCGCAATCGGGCTTGAAAGTATTAAAATTAACTCTCCAAATTTTTCATGCACTAATATAATCGTGCTATAACCTTATAAAAAATAAAAATAATTTTCCTATCTTCGGATTTGTGGTCCCGAGACCACTGTTCTGACTAGGCCCTAAATCGGGTTGTTACATATCTTATATATTAATAATCGAAACTCTGAATTATGCTGAAGTCATCTTAATCAAATAAAAATCCTTGAGCCTTAATAAGAACGATATCTCAACTCTATAAACAAATATTATCCCAGCTGTTAATGAAGCATTTGAACACTGAAGAGAATCAAATATGGTTTAAACAGCAACCAATGCAGAAACACAACTTCTATAACTCTGTAATGGTACTGCAGTACTCCAAATTTTTTAGTAGAAATTATAATTATAATAGATATAGTCACCTCTGTCAAATAGAGATCTCTTGCAGGTAATCACATAGAATCATAAGAAAATCGGGATAGCAAAATTTCAACGCCTGAAGCTACACAGAATATCTGAGGACCACAATCTATATAGAATAATATCAATTCTGATGATATCCCAGAAAATTTTCAGAAAGAACAATGTCACTCATAAATATTGAAATCCATAGTATCAAAAGCAATATAATCTTCACGAATATTCAACAGAATAATAGCCAGTAGAAATAAATTATTAATATCTTACAGATATTACCGTCAACTTACTTATTCACATAAGGAATAATATACCATAGAAAGACAGAACAATGTCGAACATAACCCAAACAGACCAACGATGCTTTCATTAATTAGTATCTTTAGCTATGTTCTCATACGATAAGAATTCCTTCCGTAATTAAACAGTCACCTATACTTTTGAAGATAAATATACACAAAGAATACCCAGAAGAAGTCATAATAACTGGCCGATTATCACTATTGCACTCAGCCATCAATACAATTCAAACTCTATTCAACTGTCTAATTTTGTCATAAAAATTTTTCACATTATCTCTTTACTAACAGAAATCAATTCAGAAAAGCTTCCTTTCGACAACATACCTGAATTGATCATTTAATCGAAGTTAACTTCTTCTGTAACAATGACTTTGCATAATTTGAATAGTCTTCAAAACTATCCAATATCTCTTTTAATACTGCCTTCATTTGCTGATTCATTCACTTTTCTGAGTACATTATTAATCTTCCGAACACGGACTTCTGTAACTCTACACTCATGATTTTATTTAACTCAAATTTTACAGATTCCATTATAACCTTTCACTGATAAGGGGGTGAGGTAGTAAAGCCTCAAATTTAACTTGCACATAAATGTACATAACACATACTTTCACATATAACCAATTCATTTCTAATTTCACATTCTTTAAACATTTAATAAACATTTGGTTTTAATCACTTTTGTTCTTAGCACATAATTCATATTCCAACTCAAATCCTTAATTGACAATTGAAATTTTCATATTGCATCATAACTCAAATGTCATAACTCATATACTAATATAATTATAACATTTATCAATAACCAAAATGTCATAGACTTTAACCCATACCTTTACGAGTGTCAACTCATCACATATATATATTTTCATTCAAACATTTGAATACGCATTCTATACTATTAGAATCAGCTCGGTTGGAAGACATATATGTCTCATCAAAACAATTTTTTCATCAGAGACGTGAGATATCACACTATCGCAGGTTGAATATGGCATGTATAGCTAGACTCACATACATTATGGTAGTCCTAGAACCGACTAAACCATAGCTCTGATACCAATAAAATGTAACACCCCTAACCTATATCCATCACCAGAAAGGGTTACGAGGTATTACCAGAGGAAACATAACTTCCGAATAATCATATGCATAATTTTATTGAAACTCTTAAAACAGATAATTATTAATATAAATAAAACTAAATTAATCTATTTCCAAATCATATTATGGTACTTTCTAAACATATAATCGGATTTATAATTCATAAGCAATAAGCACCGAACATATCATTTTATCACATTGCATTTGTTCATAACATAAATATAATATAATACTACAATTTATAAACACATATATAAGACATAATAAATAAAGATATTCAAACACATCTCATTTTTGGCAAGTTCCATTTGGCACCATTTAGAAAATAACAAACTTAATTTCTTATAACTTAAAGTACTATTCATTTAGTCACTTTACAAAACCTCAGCCGAAATAGTAATGCATATTTCAATGTCCATTTTTAACATACGAAATCCCTTTACAAGTTTATATTCTTACATAGAACTAATTTCAAACATTATCCAAAATTTTCATATAATATTAAGAACATTACAACTATGTATTTGCAATGTAACAAACTTCATAATCAAGACCAATTCAACAAATACATATTCAACTAAGCATATACAATTATATATAAATCAATCCATCACTTCATATACTTATATGTAAATATATATATATAAAGACCAAATCGTGATTAATTTACCAACATAATTCTTATCCATTTCTTTACTTAATAAAATAACTTTAATAAGCTAACACATCCATTATATATAAATATCATGTCTTAAACATATATCTCTTACGCGGCAATAATCATTAATAAACTAACATAATTTGAAAACACACAACAAAGCATCCAAATTTACTATTCAAATGGTCAAAACCCAAATACAATTGTCGAATATAAACAAGTTAAATTCATATGCTTTAAAATACATATAGGTATTATACTTTTTGCAAATCACAAGACCATATTAAGTCATTTTATATTTAGCTATTCAATGAAAGTACACTATGAATCAAATTTTATACCTATCATTATAAAACCAAAGTTTTAGCCATATATGCACAAAATCCCATTTCTCAATAAAACCAAATACAAGACATATTTGAATCAATAAACTCATGAGTAAAATATCAAACGTAACCGTACTTATATATACCAAAACCACAACCAAACATAATCATCAAGCCAAAGCATAAATTCCAAGATTAACAAAATGGACAAGCCATGTTCGCATGGCTTACACATATATATACAACTTCAACCATATTCAAAAATTAGTATAGCTTATGCATGCCATAGGTTTCTAATACAACTTTTAAAAGTATCGAAAGCAGTCGATCGTGTGATAGACTTTGCTGACGATCCCCGAGCCTGCAACCAGTCTCCAAAATCTATAAATAGAAGTAAAAATACACACACACAATAAGCTATCTTAGCTTAGTAAGTCATAAGAAAATACTAACTTAATAACAATAATATCCAAATATTAAGTCATAAGACATAACCAAACCATACTTGTAAATTCAAATATCCACATATAACTAAACGTGGATTAAGTTTTGTCCAAATATACATTCGTTCTTTATCCAAAATCATCTTTCATACACAATATCAATAAAAATTTCATTTGACAGAATACATACTATCATAATACATTTATACAATTCACATTTCCCTAGTCATAATTTCACATTCAATTACCATATAGAAAAATGAACATATAAACTTTGGCATAAGTATGAAATTCACATTTCCATATCATACATATATATATCATTACACCGAATATGACCAATAATATGCTTAAACATATGGTTTCATTCACTTTGTTCATAGCTCAATTCTCAATTCAAATATTATCTCAATGGCATTGGTAATTTATTAAGGCAAACCAAGCCATACTTATGAAATTTAATTACCAAACATTTATCTATACATAAATTATAACATTTCCAAACACACATTGATTCATTAACATATTTAATATCACATAGACCTTATTTTTTTCGAATATATATACTTCCCTATAAACACGTTTAAGGTTCACATTTCAAATACCTACTAATCGAATGCACATAAATCCTTTAATATCAATATGAATTTCAAATTTCAATTTATTCCTCATGTAACATTAGGCTGAATATAAGCTCAAAAATAAAACATTAATATCACATATTTATACATTAATCCACATATAGATTTTCAAATACACAGTCACTACCATTAACGTGATTTATAACTTGTATTCACATATCAAAATATTAACTTACCTTATTTCTGAAAAGGTAATAAATTGTCACATACCTATTCACTTTAACTTGTTTCCACATTCATTCGTAACTTATCATTGCCTATTGAACCATTCGGAATTAAAAAGGATACTCGGATTATAACACATATCGTACAATGCCAACGTCCCAGACGTGGTCTTACATGTAATCACATGTCGATGCCACTGTCCTAGACAGGGTCTTGCACGAATCACAATTACGATGCTGATGTCCCAGACCTGGACTTACTCGAAATCACATATTGATGCCAATGTCCCAGACGTAGTCTTACACAAGAACACATATCGGAAATCCTATGTCATGACATATGTATCCTAGCTATTCCTAAGGTTCGTACGGGGCTTTTCGGACGTCGAATCTTGGTCGAATCAAATCATAAACATAGTTCCCAAGTGTACACATATTTGACTTTCGTTTCTACAATCTCCAATATATCAATTCAGCACATGTAACGTATTTTTATTTTAAAAAATAACTACGTTTATTTGCTTATAAACTTACCTTGGACAACGGTAATCGGAACGTGATGATTAATCAACGATTTTAGTTTTCCTCTGATCCAAATCCGATTTATTTGGTTCTTATCTAAATGTATTCAAAATAAACTAATTCAATATAACTTCATTCAATTTCATCCAAAAACACATAAATGGGAAAATTACTATTTTATCCCTGATATTTCATACTTTTTACAATTTAGTCTAATTGGCATAAAACACAAAACATACAAAATTTACACATATCAAGCTTTGGTCAAATCTTTATTATGCCCATACAAGCCCACAGAATTCATTTATTTCACATTTTAGTCCCTCAATTTATTATTTTGCAATTTAGCCCTAATTACTCAAATTCATCAAAATTTCCAATACAAAACATACTAACCCAAAACATATCTTCAATCATTCATCATCAAACATCACAAAACAAAATTATTCATCAATGGCATAACTCAAAATATTCATCAAAATCAGAAATTGAAGCATGGGTCGGGTAGTATTCAAAGCAACGATCTAAAAAAAGTAAAAATTATCAAAAACCGAAAATAAAACATACCTTGATTTAGCTTTCAAATGGTCGAATGTCTCAAACTCTTTTTCTTTCTTGTTATTAGAAGTTTCGGCACTTAAAGAAAAATGATGCATGGCTTTTGTATTTTATTTTATATTATAACATATATTAACATATTATTTAACTTACATATTTAACCTTTATTATAATTATGAAACCATTATATCATAAGGTTACAATCGTCCACTACATTATGGTTTAATTGCATTATAAATGCTTCATATTCTAAAGACAACAACAATTAGGCACTTTCACATTTAACCTTCAAATTTTCATTTGACACGATTTAGCCCTTTTATTTAATCGAGCACTCAAACAACAAAATTAATTCACGAAAATTTCACACTTGCAAATTCACACAAAATAAACACAGAAAATAATATTAAAATATTTTTTTGACTCAAATTTGTGGTCCCAAAACCACCATTCCGAATAGGGTGAAAAATCGGGCTATTTTAAAGGTTGAATAGCCGAAAAGCCAAAAGGCTAAAAAGCTGAAAAACTGGGTTGACGACACCACACGGGCGTGTGGGCGCCCGTATGGCAAGCCATGTGACAAAACATGGCTGTGTGGTCGACGAGATGGCCATGAGCATCTTCATGGGCCGAAATGATACTGGGCTATTTTGGGCCAAACTAGGCATGTAGGCCCAATAGGCTTGTGGTCCTGTCACAGAATCAATCACATAAAAGTGTGGTTACTATTGGGCTAGGCTATGTAAACCACACGGTTAAGGCCAATTTGGGCTATGTGGGCTATACGAGCATGTGGACCCACGTGGGCCCGTAATATGGGCTGTGGGCCTATTATTATCGATTGGCTGTTAAGGTTGCACGGGTCACCCAAGACAACTGTGGACCTACTGTTGGGTCGATAAGTGTACCTGAACCTTTATTTTTGGTAAGATGATTGTTTTACCCCTATGTGATGTTTGACTGTTTAAGCATGCCATTTTTATTGTATGTACATTCATATCATGTTGCATTGCATGGGGTGGGATATACGGTTTTGGAGGAAGTGTACTGAAAGGCTACAAGCCTATTACTGCCGGCTCTGCTACAAATACTATTCTAGTGCCATAACAGGTACGACTTGGTGTGTATGGTTGGGTGGGTCGATTTTATCCCCACATGGTGTGTAGGGCTGGTACAGAGATGTGTGTAGTGGATGGATTGGGTAGGATTCTGTGTTTGCATACTGTACTGAAATAGGCTAAGGTCTAGACTGCCACTGATACTGCAATAGGCTTAGGCCCAGACTGTTATTACTACTAAAAGAGGGGCTAAGGCCCCTAACTGAAACTGAGGGCTTAGGCCCAAATTGTGTTTACTCTGATTGTATGCTTTTATGGGATTTCACACACTGAGTTTTTGTAAACTCACCCATCTGTTAACTGTGCAAGAAATCCCCAGGCTTAGACGGATCAAGGCGACGAAGGACTCAGAGGTGGCCACTCGACGAAGTTTCTTTTAATATAATAATTAAGATTTTATTTTGGGTTTCATTATGTCATAAGGCCTCTCTATATATATTTTTTAAAATTTTTGTGGTTTATTTATTTTTTATTTATATCTGCTAATAGTAGGATGTAGGTTTTCAAAAGATATTCATGATTTACTAAAATACCACGGATAGCAAAACCATTTCAAAAGCTTCCACGATAAACGAGATTTTTGAATTAATAAGTTTTAAAGTGAATACTTTTTTATAGTGACGCAAACATTAAAATCATTTTCTAGTTCATACAAAAAGACTAAATAAACATTGGGCTTTTCAAGTGATTTCACGCTTTACAAAAAACACTTCAATGTGACATCGCCATATTCGGCCATAATGTCCGGGCCGGGTTTGGGGTGTTACATTCTCTTTCTATTTAGTAACGGCCATCCGACCTTGTTTCAATTCCAAAAACTCTTTATTTTTCTAATCGAGGAATCTCTGGCTTATGTACTCCTTTCAGAACTCTGTTTGAAAGAATTCCTAGGTAACTCGTTCCCTAGGAACCACCGATGTCAACGTTTTTCACCAGTGATATGAATTATCTCTACGCAAAGATACTACGACTTTAATACATTCATCTGGAGTACAAGACAACTCATCGAATATTTGGATAGTGTTCTAAAGCCAGAACTCAGCCCTCTTGGCATCATCATCAATTGTAGCTCGAAATTCTTTAGCCCCATGTTTACGAATCTTATCAACATGTGGCTTACTCAATCGAGTCGGGTCTATTACTTGTGCCCCAACCGAGACTTGTTGAGGAACAGGTGGGGGTGGAGGTTGTTGATTAGTTGGATTCGTTCGTACAAATTCTGTGAACCTCTCAGTCATCATTTGGAAGAAGGCTTGCTTAGCCTCTCCTCCCTGACTACTAGATATCAGCCTAGATTCAATCGGCGCTGCCCCTTGAGCGGGAGCGGGCGCATTGCTCTCAACATCATCAGCTATCGCTGGTTCGGGATCCATTTGCTATATGAAAAACATATTTTAACTATCAGGAATCATCACAATATTGTAATTCATATATATAGCATGTATAGCTAGACTCTCACATGCTACGTTAGTCCTAGAATCGACTAAACAGTAGTTCTGATAACAATAAAATGTTACACCCCTAACTCATATCCGTCACTGAACTAAGGTTAAAAACGTTACCAGACAAATCTAAACATTTCGCACTCATTTCTCAGTCATCATAGCATCATCATCACATAACATTACAAAGTCCCTTGCTTTAGAAAAAGGTCGGCACTAAACCGAGCACATACAAATTTTTCCAAAACTTAAACATATTTCTAAGTTTTAAATGTCACATGCCCGTGTGAACAGGTCCTGTGCCTCACAAGGCATTAGGCACGCCCGTGTGTCTAAATTGTGCCAAAACAGGTCATACATACTGACTTAACCACAGGGCCACAAGGCACGCCCGTGTACCTTGGCCGTGGTCGAAACTGACTTGGGCTACACGGCCGACCACACACCTATGTGTCTAGCCTGTGTACCCTTCGAAATGGCCACACACGCCCATGTACCAAGGCTGTGTGCCTCGCAGAGCCACCAAACACGCCCGCTTGTCTAAGCCGTGCTCAAGACTGACTTGAATAGCTAAATTATAACAGACACACGGTCGAGACACACGCCAGTGTGCTTAACCGTATGGGTTGAAATTAGGCTTGGTTTAAGCCACAATTTCCACCTATCTCAAGCACTCCAAAACTACAACATTTTAGCATCATTTGCATACATTAATAGGCAACCAAATCAACCAATTTGTATGTATTCATACCATTCAATTACCATCCAATTCACTACTAAATTTCTCAACCAAAACATACCTAGTCAATGTACCAAAATCATCACAACTTACATAAGTTTCAAAAGTATAATCTCATCATCTTATCACCTATTTCATACAACAAATTTTACCACCTCAACTTTTCACAATTAAACCATTATATAAACAATATATATACATCATATAACTTACTTATCAAACACACCATTTAGGCCAACTTAAGAGGCCATACATAACAATATTTACAAGCCAAGTCTAATGGCTAATCACAACACAAAACATACCAAAATGACACTCGAATATACATGCCATATACCATATATGCAACTCTCAAAATGATACCAAAAGAGATGTCTGATAGTGTGATTAAGTCGCTGACGATTCCCAGATCCGAGCTAGCTTTGTAACATTGTAAAACAAATAACATTTCACACAGTAAGCTTTAAAGCTTAGTAAGTTCGTACCATGAATAATCAATAATTTATAATATACGAAACATCAACTAATAAACACTTAGTAATTCACAATTCATCAATCAATTCTATT
This sequence comes from Gossypium hirsutum, assembly GCF_007990345.1. Lineage (NCBI taxonomy): Eukaryota > Viridiplantae > Streptophyta > Magnoliopsida > Malvales > Malvaceae > Gossypium > Gossypium hirsutum. Next base: position 21,869,577 of record NC_053429.1, read on the forward strand.
CTATCTTATTTAATATGTTCATGCGGATTCATCAAGCTTTATACACATAGTATCATCTACCACATAGGTACCGAACATACCTGAACTTTCCCGTAATTATTCATTTCATTCACATCTCTCGTTCAATAACGTAAATTCATTCGGAAGTCTTTCCCTGCTTTAAGAAATCGCACACTTAGTGCATCAGTGATTTGCCGAAGCCGTAACAATATCGCATATTTAGTGCCATTTCAATAAACCAGAGCTATCTCGATATCTCACACTTAGTGCCTCATATAGCCGAAGCTATTTCAACTCGCACAGTTAGTGCCATTTATAGCCAAAGCTATTTCGAACTGCACACTTAGTGCCGAATATCGTCGATCATTAGCATGCTCAACACGTAATCAAATATTTATACAATTTTTGCATTATCAAAGCATTAAAACATAACTATAACATCATTTATCACGAACGAACTTACCTCGTACTTGGATTTGATGATTCGGATCATTTACTCAATAATATTCGATTTCCCTCGATCTAAATCTGAATTCCTCTTTTCTTATTCTATACGTATTCAAAATTAACCCTTTTATTCAAAAAATCATTCAATTCAATCCATATATACATATTTAGGGCATTTTACAAATTATTCCTCACATTTCCACATTCTAACATTTTAGTCCTTATTTCACAAAAACACAGAATACACATAATTTCAATGAACCCATGAATAGTCGACTATCATAAGGACTTATAGGAGCCCAAAACTTTCATTTATTTTACAATTCAACCTCTCAATTTACACGTTTCTAAATTAAAACCCTAATATGCATTTTTACTCAAAATCACCTTACAAAACATGTATATCAAACACTAAGCTTTCATATTTCATCATTTAACATCACAAAAATCATGAATTCATCAATTGCATCTCATTAAATTATCAATAATTTCATGAATTTAAGCATGGGCTAGTTAGAACACTTAACAACGATCACAAAAATGTAAAAATCATCAAAAATCGAGCTCGAATGCTTACCTAATTGAGCTTAAATATAGCCAAACCCTAGTTGAGTTTCAACCTTTCTTTTTTTATTTTATATTTTTGGCAAGAACAATAATGAACCAATTTGATTTTTTTAATTATAATAACATAATATTTTGATTACTAAATTAACCTTTTTCATTTCACTTAAAATCCACCAACTAATGTCTAATTTTGTCCATACATTAATTCATTGGCATAATTGCATCATAAGTACCCCACATATATAAAGACAAGGCAATTTGGCCCTTTAACAAATAGAAGGTCACTTTTACATTTTACACGATTAGGTCCTTTTTGCAAATTAAGCATACAAACAATAAAATTTCGACACAAAACTTTCACACATATCAATTCACATATTATAAACACTAGAAATAACATTAAAATAATTTTCATACCTCAAATTTGTGTTCCAAAAACCACTATTCTGACTAGGGTCTAAACTGGGCTGTTATATATTCAGTGGAGCAAAAGTCCCTGTTTAAGAGTAGATCTAGCATAATTGAGTGGAGTTGATTGCAATCCTAAAAATAAGACTACATAAATCTGCCGAAATAGAGTCAAATCTAATATTGGAATCCATAGATTGAGTTAATGCGACGATAGGGGTTTTAATTAAAAAGAGATTTCAATTAATCAACCTAAAGTCAGTTGTTCTTAGTCTGGAAAGAGATATTAACATAATTTAGGGATTTCTACGGATGAATACAAGTGAATGAACCGTTTGATTCAAAGTCAGAATACTAAGTGAAGTCTAGGTGGATTCTTTCCTGGGTATTGTCTCTCTCATTGGGTTTTTTTTTACATATTTTCCTAATTCGATCTCTCTCGCGTTCATAGTTAATTAGTTTAATTTTAGATTAAAACACCTCCTTTAATTATTCAGCTAAATAATAGAAAGACAGTTATTACTAGTACTTTTAGTCCTTGTGAATACGATATTCCGGACTCACCATAGCTATACTACTATTCGATAGGTGCGCTTGCCTTCGTCGAAATATTAGTTAGTTTCGTGACCCATCAAGTTTTTGGCACCGTTGCCGGGGACTAAAATATTAGGAACACTTAATTTTTATTACTTTAGCCATTTTTTTATTTTTATTTTTATTTTTGTTTTTACTTTAATTTACTAACTCTTATTTTCTTCTGGCAGGTTCTTGTAGTTTATGACTAGAAGAAACCCGTTAGGACCTCTATTATTTGATAGTGAAATTGAAAGCACAGCTCATAGAAATTGTAGAGAAATAAGGTGAAGTCTATAGTATATAGAGGAAGAGCACAAGAATGATACTAATATTACTGAGAAGACGGCTGAAAATCAGAATAATCTGCTACCTCCTATGGTTGACGCGAATCCTGTAAATCAGAATGCTGCTCCTAGTACTATGTACAACTCTGCCTAGCCTAATTTAGCGGGGGCTAAATCGAGTATTGTAAGACCTGCTATTGCTGCAAATAGCTTTGTACTGAAGTCGAACACTATTCAAATGATCCAACAGTTTATTCAGTTCGATGGTTTGCAAGATGAGGATCCAAATACTCATTTGGCTAACTTTCTAGAGTACTGTGACACTTTCAAAATTAATTTTGTTTTTGATGATGCCATTCGCCTTCAGTTATTTCCCTTCTCATTGAAAAATAAAGCTAAACAGTGGTTGAACTCTCTACCACGGGGTTCCATCACTACATAGGAGCAAATGACCAAGAAGTTTCTATTGAAATACTTTCCGCTGGCCAAGATGGCAAAGTTGAGGAATGATATATCTTCCTTTGTGCAAATGGACTTAGAGACCCTATACGATGCATGTGAGAGGTATAAGGATTTATTGACAAGTTGCCCTCACCATGGGTTACCTTTGTGGTTACAGGTTCAGACTTTCTACAATGGTTAGAACCCCTCAACTAGACAACTAATTGATGCATCCACCGGCAGTGCCCTAAATAACAAAACACCTGAGGAGGCTTATGAGTTCATTGAAAAGATGTCACTGAATAATTATCAGTGGCAAGTAATGAGGACAAAGCCGACAAAAACCGTTGGTGTTTTCAACCTCGACGCGGCCACCATGTTATCAAACCAGGTAGAGCACTTAAATAAAAAGATTAATGGTTTATGTGTTTCTACGCAGGTACATCCGGTGATGCAGTGTGACACAAGTGGAGGAGGAATGAATAATCCAAAATGCCTAGCTTACGACCCTAGCACTACAAACGAACAAGTCAACTATATGGGTAACAATTCTAGACCTCAGAATAACCCCTATAGTAATGCTTACAATGCAGGTTGGAGGAGCCATCCCAACTTCTCTTAGGATGGTCAAGGTAATCAAAGACCATAACCCCCTTGGAACAACAGAAATGTGTAAGCGTACACAATCGTAACAAGTAATAAAGTGACAAGTAAATGTCCAATTATCGTACCCACAGGGACTGTGAAAAGGATTATTTATGAATGCAATATAAAACACTTTGGTGAAGAAAAGTATTTTGTTTTAAGGGCGAGTAAGAAAAAAAAGATTTTAAACTAAATAACTAAAGAAATAAATCTCAAATGCACGATTTCAAAATATGATTTAATCAAGATTTCATAATTGTGTTGATTTAATTACATTTCTTTAACTTAGAATTATTAAACTCATGCTTATGTTGTTACGAATAAATTCACAGCAACTCGGTAATTTTCTAACTTATGAACATATTCACCTACACAAATCCATTCATCTCTTAACATATCCCTATGTTAATTCAAACGATTAAACATATTTTAATAAGCAAACATGTTATGGCACATACATACTCATTAAATTGAACTAATCTCTTGCATATCCCTATGTCAATTCAATCGATTAATTAAATCTAATAAGCACATAAAAGACTATGTGAGGTAACAAGGTATTCCTACCTTGAAGCACTTTAGTCACAATAATCTTACAAGTTATGCAAGGCAAATGTATCGCCAGATACATTGCTAATTTAACCTTCAGCTACCTTAGAAGAATAAACATGCACTGATTAAGTATTGCATCCATTAATTACAATTTCAATCCGTTTAAATAATTAATTCATTAGCAGCCTCACAATTTTAATGCAAGAATAACTTAGGCATGATTTTACTTAATCAAGCATTTTACCGAGGCCTATAACAGCATAAACACAATTTTAATAATTTAAGTAGATGAAATGTAACCAAACCTACACGAATTAAATTCAAGCTATACTGATTAAATTAACCATACCAACAACATAAATATTCATAGATATGTTCATCACAACAACAACAAAAATTAAAGAGATAGGGAGCAAGAATCAAATCCAGTGTTTTTCTGTGGCTTGACTAGGTTGCTCCGTCTTCATTCTTTGTTGTCCTCGCCGATCAAGGCTGCTATGAACACTTCAATGTTGCTCTAAAATGGAAGAATAATAACCCTTTCCCAAGGGGAGAAATCGACACAAGAGCAAGGGACTTGAAATGGAAAAATAAGAGGAGAAAGTGAGAGAAGAGAGAAGTGATGTGAATGAATTGAGGTGTTCTTTGAATGATCAGCCAAGGGGGGTTTTTATAGCTGAATGTGGCAGCTAAAATTTGATAAAAATAGCAGCCAAAGATCCACCCCTTGGCCGACCATCTATGTGGCAAAGCTGATGGCTTCAACTTTGCTAAATATGGCTTGGGGCAAATCCACAAAGCCACCAATTGTGGAGGGGCTTGAATGCAACTTTGACAAGTCTTCAAGGGCTTCTTTGTAAGCTTAATTAATTAATAATAAGCTGATTTGGGTCAGCATATGGATGGTTTTGGGCTGCCCAATCCTTGGCCAGTTCAGTTTAATCGGTTCGGTTCAACTGGACCATATTTTCCATAATTAATTAATAATAATTTGTTTAGCCCAAATTAAATTGGGTATAAATTAAAATTAATTATATTATGAATTAATATAAATAAGTTGACCATCTTAGGCTGGAAATTAATTTGCCTCTATACTTCAAATTGCTTTTCGGTTTTGTGCTTCTGGCAGCGCCTGTCGAGCCATTTTTTGCCCTTTCCGCAAATCTGTCGAAAATAACCAAAATTCATAAAAAAATAATTATAAAATTAAATAAATTTCAACATGTTCATATTTTAAGTGTACTTTAATTATTTTATAAAAATTAATTATTTTTCGACAAAAATTTAACCGAATTCACATGAATTTAAGTTAAAAAGGGTATGAAAAATTGTGTAAATTTTTGTGTTTCCACCCCTCCAGGCTTTCAACCACCTTACCAGTAGGAAAAGAAGCTGAACCTTGAGGAGTTGTTGACGAAGTTTATTTTAGTGTCAGAAACTCACTTCTGAAACACCAAAACAACACTTAAAAATCAGCAAGTATTGATTCAAGGGCTCGAGAATCACATAGGGCAGCTGGCTAAGATGATTTCAGAAAGGCCACAAGGTAGCTTGCCAAGTAATACCGAAACTAACCTAAGAGAACAACTTCATGCAATTACTGTAAGAGATGAGGAAGAGTTAGTTGAACCAGAACTAGAACCGAGGCAAGAACTTATGGTAATTAAAGGTAAGGTTGAGGTGAGCCACAGCGAACATAAACTGCTAAGTAAAGAGTATAAACCTTATGTGCCATAGCCCAACGCGACAAAGAAAAACCACACCAATGAACAATTCCTTAAACTTCTAAAAAAGTTTCATAGTAACTTACCATTTATTGAAACTCTTTGGCAGATGCCCAATTTAGTTAATTTTTTAAAGGAGCTTTTGGTAAACAAACGGAAGATAGATGATGCGCCGCACGTGGAGCTAAATGCAGTCTGCTCAGCCATTCTACAGAATAAACTACCCAACAAATTGAAAGATACAGGGAGTTTTACTATTCCTTGTTTAATTGGTAGTTTAAATGTTAATAATACTTTGGCTGATTTAGGGGCGAGTATTAATGTCATGCCCTATAAAATGTTTAAGCAACTAGGTCTTGGGAAACTTAAACAAACTAGTATGAGCATCCAATTGGCAGATAGAAAAATTAGATTTCCTAGGGGTATTTTTTGAAGACGTATTAGTCAAAATCGATAAATTCATATTCCTAGTTGACTTTGTTGTTTTAGACATGGATGAGGATAGTGACGTACCTTTAATTTTTGGACGACCCTTTTTAGCAACTGCTAGAACCGTCATTGATGTTAGCACAAGTGAATTGATGCTTCGTGTAGGTGATGACAGGATTAAACTCCAAGCTCGTGATTCCGTTAAGACATCTAGTAATCGAGATGATTATATGAGTTCTGTTAATATGAGTAACTTTGTGGCTCAAAATCCTTTGCAGGAAACCCCTAGGAAGAGCGTGATAGACTCACATTCTACTTATTGCAACAATAATAGAACGAGTCATGAGGAACGAACACTACAGATTGACGAGCTAGATGAATGGCAGACACATGTTAAGGAGGAACCAAGAATACTCGATGAACCAAAGCAACCCCTTTACGAGCTTAAGGATGGAACGAACCACTTCAAGGTTAGGGACACACGGGCGTGTCCTAGGCCGTGCAAAAACTAGAGCTTAATTTTTCAAATTTAAAGCGAGTTAGAGAGCTACATGGGCAAGGCACATGGCCGTGTGTACGATCACATAGGCATGTGGGAGGCCCCACAGGCATGGAAGAAGCAAAGGTAATTGCACATAGACATGCGACACGGCCGTGTGAACCACACGGACATGGCCATGCAGCACGGCCATGTGAACCACACGGACATGTCTATGGCCGTGTGGCCCAACACGGGCCTAACACGACCGTGTCCCCATAAAAACCCTAATCCCCTTTTCATTCTTTCTTTTATCTTCTTCTTCACCTAAATTCCACCCTAGTCGACGTAAGCCTTTATCACCCTATTCCAGCCACCACCCTCCTCCTCTGTCAGCCCCAAACTTCCAAGACTTCCCCTCCCGCTCTCCTTTCGTACCATTCCTAACCCACGCACACGACCGCCTTCGCCCTTCACCTCACTGACCCCACATTCCCCTCTCCTGTCCAAACTCGCCACCACACCTAAACCCCCAGCCCCGTGCGCTCCTTTCACCCTCCCTCTCTTTTCTTTCTTACATTTCTCTCCCCATTCATCCAACGCACCATGCATCCCAGCCCAGACTGCATTTCCCCTAACCAGCTACCACCACGCGCTCCAAACCCAACCCCTCCCTCCCATACCCTTCCATTTACGCCCATTTACACCACCGTCGGCTCTATTTTTTATCCCCTGCTATTTTTATTTTCAGTAATATTTTAAATTTTATTAATATTATTATTATTTTCTTTCCCATGATTATGTTCTTTTTCATAGTTTCATCAATTTTATTCATTTAGTTATTCTTGATTATTCAGATTCTCTTCTCTCTCTTTTTTGTGTTTGAATGCTAGACATGTTTTCTGATTTTCTTTTATTTATTTTCTTTTAGTTTATTAGTTTTTAAACACATATTAGGAATGTAGTTTGTTTTTATTTTTAGTCTTCTTACTAATATTCTAATTGCATTTTCCTTGTTGATCATTATTAGTGTTCTTTATTTTTACAAGGTTTCTATTTAATGGCAGTATTTTTAGTAGTGGTATTCTGTTTATACATTTGCTAAATTGTTACAGCTCCATTCAGATTCTTATCTCTCATTAGCATGCCTTCGTTATGTTAGTTCATCCATTTGATTTATTTTAGCGTTTTATGGTAGATTTATCATGACGAACACACGAGGCAAAACTAAGGTCGCTGTCCCTGCATCGAAAAAGGGAAAGGCCTCGTTGTGGTAAATTTTTATTTTCGAATTTAGGTGCAGTTTTCACACGGCCGTGTAACACGATCGTCTAACACGCCCATGTTCAAGGCCGTGTCAACCATACGACTGAAACACATGCCCATGTCTCTATCCATGTGCCCAATTCTGAGCATTCTATTTTTCATTTTTAAGATGCAGGGGACACACGGCCAGACCACATGTCCATGGGGCAAGCTATGTGTCACACACGGCCAAGACACACATTCCGTGTGGACAAAAACAATCCATTTCCTACCCTCATTTGTCACCCAAATTTACCATGTTCTTGCACTAAAACATACCAAATACAATCCAACCATTTCAAGCATCCATCTCAAGCAAATTCCATCACTTACAAGGCATACCACTACATGGATACATGTTTATAATTTTACCTTGGTTTAATCCATATATTAGACATACGAAAAAAAACCACTTAATATATGTAAAGCTAGCACAGCATGACATTACAAGTATATCATACAACCATTACTAGCCATTCCAATGGCTAGATTACAAACATCATCATCAAGCCATAATTGGCCAATTAAGCCTATACATGCCATTATACCAAAATGAGATTCTATTTATACCAAAATGAGATAGTGGATAGTGTGATTACTGCTCTGACTAACTTTCAACCTTTGCGAGCTTTGAGCACTATAAAATAGGGAAAAATAAACGGAGTAAACATTTTATGCTTAGTAAGTTTGTATAATAAAAAATAAACTTGTCGGTCTTATTTCTTAATACAAGCACACATAAATACACATTCCATCAATTTTGGGTAAGTTACCTAAACACATACATTTATTCAAACAAGTTAGTGACATAACCTCATATGAATATCAACTAAACATAGATGAGCTTATCACATTACAAGTTCCATAAAATTTTCAACTTTCTTGTTTCAAGATTTCTTTTCTATTGAACTATTGAAATGCAGATGCCAGTCCAGGCTAAATCTTTTTTAGGACATATGCTCTAAAGAGCTTCATTTGGATTGCTCGTCTGGGCTAAATCCAATCATGCAATACATAGTGGTAAAACAGTTGTCTTACCGAAATAAGGGTCCAGTTACACTTACCGGCCCAACAGTAGGTCCACAGTCGTCTTGGGCGACCCATGCAACCTTAACAGCTAATCAATGATAATGAGCCAACGACCTATATTGCGGGCCCATATGGGCCCACATGCTCATGTGGCCCATATAGCCCAAATTAGCATTCACACAGCCTAGCTCAATAGTAAACTTTGGTGTGATCGCTTTCGTGTGGGGCCCATAGGACTATTGGGCTTATATGGCCCAATACCAATTCGGCCTATGAAATGCTCATGGCCATCTCATCAACCACACGGCCATGTTTTGTTACACGGCCTACCACATGGGCGCCCACACGTCCGTGTAGTGTCGACAATCCACTTTTCGGCTTTTTAGCCTTTCGACTTTTTGGCTTTTTAGCCTTTGTAGTTTTACACCTAATGATAGTGTTAGATGCACCTATTTACGAGAACGCGCCAAAAACCACGACCACCAACGTATATCCAATCAAGACCCTCAGTTAGTCTTATAATCAACAAGATTAACACCCTCATTTAAACACACATCTCTAAAATATACCGATACTTGCCTTGACTGAATAAGTGTGGTTTCAGCCCACCCAACACGCTGACAAAGATGCTAACAACCTTCTTGATAGTTATCTGCACATAAAGCGAATTGATTACTCACGTTACTTATACATATGGGTTGAATCCACATATATCAGCCTATAGAAAATGCAAACCCCAAAGGGAGGAAAAGGAATATTTTGCCAATACCAACCCAAGCTAACAAACTTCAGATCAATCACTACGAATAGTATTACCTTCGGTCAAGAACAAACGAAAAGGTTCTAATCATTTCTGCAGCACTAGAGAACTCCTCCACTCTTTGCGGATCACTTAAACTCGAAAGAACACCATAACCAAAAGAAAGAAGAAGATAAGAATTGGCATTTAGAGAAATAGAGGAAATAAACCAAAAAAGCAGAGCCATAGATACTTACCAATTGATATCTAGCCAACGAAAAATGATTGAGTGAAAGGGAAGAGAGGATAAAATCGAGAGAGAGATGATAGGGTACTCCACTAAGGCTTGAGAAATATGGAGAGTAGAAGAGAATGGACAATGAAGGACCAGGGAAAGGATTGATGGGGCAAAACAATATTCGGCTACAAAGGAGGAAAATGTTCGGTTACACAAAATTGAATGTGAGTAAAGGCAAAGTACCAATAATATTCAAGAAGAGAAAAGTAAGGGAGAGAGAAGAAGTTGATCAAGCAAAGCATGATAAGGAAGAGCAAGAAAAAAATAAACCAAACTACCCGAATGGACTCTAATGGTATTTGGCTACCAAACAAACAATACTTAAAAGGAAAAAAAATGAACAATAAGTGGTAATCGATTCTGAAATGGAGAGAAAAACCACAATTTGGTGAAAACACGAAATGAAATGACCAATTATCAATACATAGCCGAATTTTACCCCAAAAGAACTCCCCAATTTCGTTTAGCCTTCCACACACTAAATACCTCCCCAACATCCCTACACAACTGAAACACTAAGTGCTAGAGTTCAAACCCGACAAGACTCTTCTCCAAATTTGAACTTGCTTGATTTTCTCCTTAATTTCTTTCCATCCATCTCTTCAAATTCTGTTAACAACAACCCCCATTCAAATCTGTTCAAACTCTTGGTGTTTTAGTCAAACGCAACTTCCTCCCATGGCCACCAGCAAAAATAGTCTCCATTTGCACAAGCAAGGATACGAACCTTAGACCCCTTGCACACTCCACACGGCACTTACCACTTGGCTAGTAGGCATTTTATGTCAAACAACCCTCACAATAATTTAAAATTCTACTAGCCGGAGACTAGGGTTAACGCAAATAGAAGCACAAATTTTGCTCAAGCCAAGGCTTGTACCCATGACTCCCCAGACACTCCCTGAACACTAAACCACTAAGTTAGACATACATCCATGCCACAACACGTGAAACTAATTTTAACTGGGTTTTCGAGATTTGGGGCATTACAACTAACTGCACCCACTTAAGACTTAAAACTTCTAGGCCCAAAATTCAGGGCATTACAAAATTAAATTATTTCTACTATTTAATTTACAAAACCCAATTCAATTTTTGTTAGAATCGTGAAAACTTTTCCACACTAGAACTTACATGCAAATGAATTTAATTACAAGATGCTTGAGAGAAGTTGAGGATATTAAAAGATAAAAGTAAATCTATTTGGAAAGAGAAGTCAAATGCCCATCAGGTTTCCACTAATAATTGTTACGTGGGTGAAGTTTAGGCCGAAGTCTAAGGTGAATGTTAGCTCGACTAGGTATTATAGGGCCAGGAAAACAGTGATTGAAAATAGTGCCAGAAACCTCAATAATTTCTTTCGGAAATACGGTGTGAACCTTCGTCAACCACCAAACCACATTCATGTATCAATAATTTTTATTGAATAATTAAGATTATACTTTTCGAAATAACATTTATAAATTTAACAAAACATAATTATATTCGCCACCATTTAGTAAAGATATTATTTTGAATATATTCGCCACCATTTAGTAAAGATATTATTTTGAAGATAAAATGTAAAATAATGCTTTTCAATCTTTAAATAATAAAATCCTTTTACTTAGTTTAAATTATTCAAGTTGTGAAAAAATTAACCAAAAAACTTTCTAATCGCGCGAAGTTGATATTAAGGAAACAAGCTAATCATAGAAATTAAAGCTTGGCCATATGACTTTTCCACATTGATTAAATAGTAATATATTTGATTGGTTGTAATTTTCTGAAAACTTTCTATATATTTGGAACAAAACAAAAGGAAAAGCCATTTTTCCTTTTAAGTTCAAAACCAAATAAAAACATGGCACCGCACCTTCATATTGTTCCTTCCATGTTTGTACTTTTATTATTATTCATTTCAGCCCCTAAAGGTCAATCAGATGCTATTGATGTTGTGGCCAAGTTTGGTGCAAAAGCTGACGGTAAAACGAATTTGAGTAAGGCAAGTTCAATTGCTCTTAACTTTGTACCCCAAAGGTGAAAATATGAAAAAATTATATTTCAAACTAATGTTTTTGTTCATTTCATTCTAGCAATTTTTGGATGCTTGGAAAGTAGCATATGCCTCTGTAACCCCATCAACAGTTGTGATTCCTAAAGGGACATATTTATTAACAAAAGTAAACTTAGAAGGTCCATGCAAGGCTCCTATTGAGATTAATGTTTAGGGCACTATACAAGCTCCAGCTGATCCTAGTGCTTTCAAGGACCCTAATTGGGTTAGATTCTATAGTATTGAAAATTTCAAAATGTCTAGCAGAGGAATTTTTGATGGCCAGGGAAGCATTGCTTATGAGAAGAATACTTGCGACAATCGTGAATTTCGTTCCAAACTTCCCGTTGTCAGATTTCTTCACTCTTGCCAGAATTTATTTATTCTTTTTCCTCTTATTATTGTCAAAATATAATTATAACTAACATCTTTGTTTCGTGTGTTACTTTGTTAACTCCAAAATTAAACAGAATATAAGGTTTGAGTTTGTGACCAACGCGTTGATACAAGATATATCTAGCAAAGATAGTAAACTATTCCACGTTATTGTTTTTGCATGCAAAAACATTACCCTCGAACGTTAAAAGGTAGAGGCACTGGTAGAGAGCCCAAACACAAATGGGATTCACATGGGCAAATCAGACGGGGTCAATATTATTGGCTTTGACATTAAAACTGGTGATGATTGTATTTCTATATAAGATGGCACTAAAAATGTGGACATAAAAGAAGTAACTTGTGGACCAGGACATGGTATAAGTATCGGTAGTCTTGGAAAGTTCCGAAATGAAGAGCCAGTTGAGGGAATTAAAGTCTCAAACTACACCATCACTAATACTTCGAATGGAGCTCGAATCAAAACTTGGCCAGGCGAATATCCTCGGATAGTATCAGAAATACATTTTGAGGGAGGATGTTACCGTGAATAATGTCTCTTCCCCTATCCTAATTGATCAACAATATTGCCCATGGAATAAATGCAAGAAAAATGTATGTACATTCTTATCAAAATCCTACTAGAATGACAATATTTAATCGATCATTGAATCATTGTTGTGTTTATGTAGGAAGAATCGAAAGTTAAACTAAGCAACATTAGTTTCAAGAACATCCGTGGCACATCTGCGCTTCCAGAAGCTGTCAAGTTTATTTGCAGTGGTTATTCACCATGTCAAAATGTGGAACTTGCAGACATTGATATTAAGCACACCGGAGCTAAACCCGCAACATCCCAATGTTTGAATGTCAAGCCTATAACTAGTGGCAAATTAAACCCGATTCCATGTTCTAGCCCTGTACCAAAAACCCCTAGCGCCACCGCTTAAAGCATACCAACAAATTCAATGCAATTGTAATTAATATATTTATTCATATTTTATAAAAACAATTCTTTTTCATTTTAATTCTTTGACTTTTGCTCTGAATTCAATGCTCTTAATATACACATCAATACAAAGAACCGAAATGTGATAAAATTTAGTTAATTTAAACTAATAACAAAACCATTACTGAGTTTCTATACTGAATTAGAATTAATTATTGAAGTTTTCTTTATCTCAGTATAATTTTTTTATAAAAACCATCTTCCTAACATAATACTTTTAAGGAAAAATAAAATATTAAATTCGACATTCTAATTAAAATAAAAGTTCGTGGTCCAAATTTTTTGAACAACATGTTCCTGTATTATTTGTGTGCATAAACATATGATTATATTTGTGCATTGGTTTGTTTCTTTTTCTATTGACTTTATATTTTTCATGAAATAAGATGTGATGGTTACCATGAGATATGATAAGATTATTTTGGGTGAACGGATATAAATTATAGGGATTGAGGATATCATATGAGGCTAAAGCACATACAAAAAATTCATTGGACGAGCACTTGGTGAGTTGTTTTCATAATGATATATAATAAGGAGAGGTCAGTCATGACACTTAATTACAAATTATTTAATCTCTAATTATATATCTGGTTGGCCCTTCTACTAGCTCTATACAGGCTTGATGGTTTGCATTTGAATTGATGAGATGAATAAATAAAATTGATGAATTATAGAAAAATATCGAATATCAATATCCGTAGTGAATGGAATTTCTCGTTATAAAAGAGAGATGACTTAAATACTAAATTAATTTATTCGAATTGTTATTTAATTAATAGTAATCGCTTAATTGATGTTTGAAGTAAAAATTAAATTAATTAATTCACGCAATCTTGTTGAACAAGATAATTAAATTCATTTACTGATGACGTCACAAACTAACTAAAATATGACAAAGGCAAGCGCACGTATCGAATGGTTGTATAGCTATGGTGAGTCAGGAATATCGTATCCACGATGACTAAAAGTACTAGAAGTTACTATCTTTTTTATTATCTAGCCAAATAAATTGATGGGATTTATTTTAATCTAATTTTAACTAACTTAATTACTAAGACGAAACAGAGGATAAAGTAGGAAAATATTTGAAGAAAACCGACGTTAAAGACAATACCCAGGAAAGAATCCACCTAGACTTCACTTATTATTCTGAATCAGAATTAAATAATTTATCCACTTGCCTTGATCCATAGAAATCCTTAAATTATATTAATATCCCTTTCGAGAGTAAAAAAAATTGACTCTAGGTTGATTAATTGAAATCTCTTTCTAATTAAATCCCCTATTGTCGTATTAACTTTATCTATGGATTTCCCTATTAGATTTGACTCTAATCCGGTAGATTTATGTTGTCCTATTTCTAGGATTGCATGTAACTCTCAATTATGCCAGATCTACTCTTAAGTAGGGACTTTTGCTCCATTAAATAAGTAAATCAATCATGAATTAATATCCTCAAAACATTAAAACATGAAATAAGAACACGTAATTGAGATAAAAAATAAATATTTATCATGTAATTCAGAAAAATAAAATAATAAGATCCGTCTTAGGTTTCATCCTCCTAGGCATCCAGGGAATTTAGTTCATACTTTTGGAGGAAAACATCTCAAAATTAGGAAAACAACAAAACATAAAAAAAAACCAAAAACCTCGAGAGAAATTGAATAGAGTTCTTCAGTCTTGAAGGAGATCCTGCTTCTGAGTAGAATCTGTTGGCGTTCTTCGAGTCTTTTCTTCGTTCAGATTTGTCTCCTCCCTTAGGTCCTCTTCTAGTGTGTATTTATAGACTTCAGAATGCTCAAAAACCCTAAAAATTGGCTTTTTCCGCGTGTTTGAGAAACAGGGAACGATATCGACACGGGCTGCCACATGAGCGTGGCCATCCCATGTGGCTCACACAGGCATATGCTTAGACTGTGTGGGAATGATCTTGGCCTTGTGGATCCTTAAACCAGCCCGTTTTGTTCATTTTTGGCCCATTTTCTACTCCTATTGTTCTTCTATGCTCATCCCTAAGTATAGAAACATGAAATTAAAGGATTAGGAGCATCAAATTCACTAAATTATATGATAAATAATCCAAAAACATGCTAAGCATGAGATTAAAATGTGTTACTTTTATGGTTTATCAAATATCCCCACACTTAAGCGTTTGTTTGTCCTCAAACAAAATCCTCAACTTACAATTAAAAATAAACTTTGTCAATTCATAACTCTTATCAATAATGTTTTATCATAATTCAAAAATAATCACACATTGATAATTCAACTAAAAGATCACTAAAGATTCAAACAATCCAAGTCACACATTTTTAAAGCATGAAAAAATAGGTATTTCCCTTTATCTAAATAATTACCTTTAATTCAAAACTGACAGGATTTCACATCCTCACTAAAGATTCACTCAAATCACTCAAAGTGTTTAAGATTAAAAAATTAAGCACTCAAAAGTCAAATATGAAAAGTTATTACCATAGGCTTGCATGAAAATCAAATCTCCACCAACATAAAATGAGATGATACACAAATCAAAAGGTCTTTAAAGGGTTGAAATGGGGCCTAGGTTAAAGGTGTGGATAAAGGCTGAAAAAGAAGGTTGGAATCGAGATCGAATTGATAATTACCTAACTAGAAAAATAAACTAATACTGAATAATTAAATCAATCGAAATTATTAAAGAATAGCACGAGCTTCTTCTTAGAATATGAAATTTTAAGCTCAAACTAAAGAACTAGTAATAATCACATAATTTTTTTTAAAATAATTTTTTTAGATCAATGGATAATAAGAGAAAATTAACAACTAAAACAAAAGAACATAGTTAGGTAACTAACCAAATCAAATCTCGACAAAAAGGAAGTCAATAAAACAGGAACAATGAATCAAAAATGAGTTATGGGTTAATATATGTAACACCCCTAACCCATAACCGTCGCCAAAATAGGTTAAGAAGCATTACCAGACTTATAACTCAATTTAGAATAATCATTTATTCGATAACATCTTATCGCAGTCAATATCATTCATTCATATCCAATATGTACTTAAATTAAGTATACCAAGTTAAACCATGCATTCAGAACTAAATTGATAACATATAAAAATTTCAGAAACTTAAAAAAATATTTCAGATTTCAAGTGTCCCACGCTTGTGTGAACTGGCTGTGTGCTTCACACGGCTAATAGACATGTCCGTGTCTTAGACCGTGTGGAAACAAGGCATACATACTGACTTGTACCACATAGTCGAGGACACGCCCGTGTGCCAGGCTGTAAGAAAATTAGGGAGGTTACTGACTTGAGTCACACGGCTAGCCACACGCCCATGTGCTAGCCTGTAACACCTCGAATTGGGCCTAGAAGGATTGGGCTTGAGCGTGGGAACACATAAAAGTTTATGTGTGCGAGAAATATCACTACTTGCATGTTGGCTTTAGTGGCTAAGTATTTGGGCATATTTGGGAGTGTTGGAGAAGTCCTGGGTTCAAACCGGGGCTTTAGCTAAATTTTTGAATTAAGTGAATAAAACCCTTGGTACTTGGAAGTAAGCCTTTTAAATAATTAAGATTTAAATGTGGCACAAGATGAGCTTGTAGTCTAGTGGATTGTAGCGTCATTAAGGTGGCAAGGGTGCTCGAGTTCGAGTCACTCTATGCACAAAGGAGTATTTATTTTACTCCTTTGTTGTGTGAGTGGTGGAGTTTGAATAAAACACTACAAGGGTGGTTGGAATTTGAATTGGAATTTGAATTGGTCAAGGAATGGATTATGGAGAAAATCAAGGAGAAAATTGGGGAGGAAATCATGGAGGGATTTTAGGAGGAAAAAGGGGAGTTCGAACTGAGGTAAAACTGTGCCGAATTTGCTTGGGAAGTACTCAGAAATTCGGCTAGGGAGGGTGCCTTTCATTTTCGGCTTTTGGTGATCATTGTGTTTTTTGGTTTTTTTCCTTTGCAACATCTTAGCCATATACTTTCCTTGAGTGGCTGAATACATTTTAACCTATTTTCATAACTCCTTCATCTATTCTTTTGAGTAGTACAATCAATTCCATTCTACTTCTTTTTCTTCGACATTCGTTCACCTATACTTCCCCTTTCGGTTAGCCCTCTAGTTGTATTCTCTTTTCTTTTGAGTTCTTGCCAGATACCTTTTTCTTCTTCCTTTTTGGCATTTCATTCGGTTTTTGTCAAACGACTATTCTTTTTCCCCTCTCT
Organism: Gossypium hirsutum; assembly: GCF_007990345.1. Classification (NCBI taxonomy): domain Eukaryota; kingdom Viridiplantae; phylum Streptophyta; class Magnoliopsida; order Malvales; family Malvaceae; genus Gossypium; species Gossypium hirsutum. The sequence goes on from NC_053429.1 coordinate 21,887,141, forward strand.
TACTCAAACTTCGGTGTAGCAATATTTATCCATCAGATCGCTAAGTACGTTTGTTTCTTTTTGATTCTTTTAAGGGATATCTATTCGCTTTCTACTTTTGCAGATTATAACCAAATAATTCCTCACCCTTACGTGTCGAATTCTCCTTCTCTTATGTTCGGATGTTGTTTACTTGGTTTGTTTATAGAACTCTCGATGAGCAAAGGGGGTTCTAGCAAGGCAGTGGTGCTGACTGGGAGTGGACGCGTAGCATCTGCCCCCAAGTTTAAGCGACGTAGGGTGTCGACAGTTCGGGACTTTCCACCATGTTGTGGAAAGGTGACTGCACCAATCTTTGGATTAAGTAGGAAAATCACAGTTGACCGTTCGAATCAAGGCAAGTGGTAGTTGATCCTTCGGCTATGGGTTTGGTTAATGTTCTTTTAACTCTGTTGAGAAGTGATTAACTGTTGTTATGTTTGAATAGGTTCTGGTGCTCTAGAATTCTTAGTACTCTACGTGATCAAGTGTGTAACCGCATACTATGTTTGATGATAGGCTGAAAAGCTGAAAGTGTGTGTATTTGTATGAGGTATGCAATAATCGTTTGAAAGCCGGAAGTATGTGTTGTTTACATTGCTATGATTGTAGATCGGCGAAATGCTGAAAGGCTATAAATATGGCGTATGATGCCACATGGGCATACAATCGCATGTGTGGTGAACCGATCCCACGGACATGGGCGTTAGACTGTAGAGGCCACCATGAGTGCTCTCGTGGTCTTGGCCTATTCTGGGCCTCGTTGGGCTAAATGGGACGTGTAGGCCCAATGGGCTCGTGGGCCCACACGGATAAATGTATGTGCTGTGGTAAATGTTGTTTGGATTGTGATGTTCACATAGTGTGGCTATTTCAGGGCTAAAGGGGCACACGAGTGTGTGGGCCACTTGGGCCAACTAATGGACCTTAGGCCCACTTATACCATTATGTTTATTTAGGTTACTTAAGTCGCTCGAGGTGACGGTGGACCATATGTTGGGTCGTTAAGACCCTGGTTTATAAGATTACCAAAATACCCTCGGTTTGTAAAATTACCGAAATACCCCCAATTTGTAAAATTACTGAAATACCGTTATAGGGTAAAATGACTGTTTTTCCCTTGTGGGTAAATGACTGACTTAGACTATGAATTTGGTCGATTTGACTGTGATCGTATGACTGTGTTTTAACCGACTTGACGGTGATTGTACGACTGATATGCTTTTAATATATGTTTAAATGATTATTACTGAGCATGGCCTTTTTACATACACGTGTGATGATTGAGCATGACATACATGACATATTGCATGGGGTTGGACATTGATACGGAGGAAGTTCTGATAGGATCGTACGGGTCGTAGAAGACGACTGTGGATCCAGTATTTATCTGTTAAGGTCACATGGGCGCACGAGACGATTGTGGACCGATGGACGGCTTAGTGCCGCTTAATCTGATTATGGCTTTGTGCCAACCTAAATATGGCTCTATGCTATGTTGATTATGGCTTTGTGCAAATCATATTTACCAGTGGCTTGGTGTCAATCATATTACAGTACTGATGGCTTTGTGCCGATCATATTACAATACTGATGGCTTTGTGCCGATCATATTACAGCTACTGATGGCTTTGTGCTGATCATATTACAGCTACTATTGGCTTTGTGCCGATCATATTACCGCTACTGATAGATGTAAGCCGTGTATATTTTTGGCAGCTTTGCTGCATTATTATTTCTGGCAGCTATGCTGTAATATTGGTGTGCTGGCTGGGTGGGTCCATTTTATCCCCACATGGTGTTGTGGTTGGTACGGGTGGTGTGTTGGATGGATTGGGATGGATTGGATTACTGCACTGTTGCATTTCTGTTACTGGTATTGTTACTGTATTGGGCTTTGGCCCACTTATGCTCTAAACTAGATTGTAATGTTACTGTTAAAGGGCATTGGCCCAAACTGTTTCTGTTTTTGTATACTGACTATTACTTTAGTAAGCAGATTACACACTAAGCTTTCATAAACTCACCCCATTTTTAACTGTATAGGTAATCCCCAACATTAGGAGGATCGGTGCTGCGAGGGACTCGAAGATGGTCACACGACTGTAGTCTTATTAGGCTTTGACCTTTATTTATGGTTAGATTCCATTTTAGGTTTTAATTTTTGTAATAAGACAATTTATGGGATTTACTTTTAAATGGGATTTTGATTACTCACCCTAAACTGCTAGTCTAGGAAAAAACGAGTTTTCAAGCCAATTGTTGTTTTCAGAAACATATGTTTTAAACTTCTTTAATTTAAATTAGCTTCCGCAACTGTAAGAGATTTTCAATGAAATTAATAATGTTTTAAAAGTGATTAACTTTTCCATGAACCACATTTTAAAATTAAATGAGCACAAACTAAGACTTTACACAAGTTTTAAATAGTAATAAGGGTTTTTCAATGAAATCACAGTTTTGGAATAACACTTCAATGTGACACTGCCAGATTCGGCCGTAATGTCTAGGCTGGGTTTGGGGTGTTACACAGCCCGTGTACCACACATGGTTCGTAGACACGCCCGTGTGTCTAGGCCGTGTCAAAACTGTAGGGTATACTAACTTAAATCAAAAGGGTACCCCCGGGGAGACACAGTCGTGCAACATGACCGTGTGTCGCACACAGTTGAGACACACGCTCGTGTCCCTGCTCGTGTGGACAAAAATAGGCTATTTGCAAAACCATTTTTCCACCCTAAAAACACAAGCATTTACAAACATAATTGACCATATTTTCTCAGCTCAATAGGTAGCCAAATTATTCATTTCAATACATATTATAAGCCATATTAAACCTACCAATTACATATCCAAATACATATTTAACAACATGCACAATCCATTCACTTAACAAACACATATTAGGACTTTACTTACGTAATTTAATTCCATCATTCCTTGCCAAAACATACCATAATTAACACTTCAATTCAACCAAAACATAACATCAAAATAAGCCAAATCACATGGCTTAACTTATATACAAAGATATACCAAAATCATGATATAATGTAACATAACTATCATTCTTAAAATTAGCCTATACATGCCATATTTACTAGTTCACAAGTTCAAAGGTACCAATCGAGAATTGGATAGTGTGATGTGCAACTCCGACTTGTTCGAAACGAGTGAGCTAACAAATATCTATAAAATATAGAAAAAGAAACAGAGTAAGCTTTATAGCTTAGTAAGCCTATATAATTCAGAATTAAACTTACTAGTCATATTTAATCAAAGCAACATTTAAAATGCCAACAATTCAATTAACCAACACTTAATCACAAGTATCCATCATATGTTAGTCATTTGAAAAGTACATAAAGCCATCCATTAATACAACACTCTGTATTATTTCAAAATTCACATATCATATATATAACATTAGTAACATTTATAATCCGTAAATTATCTGTATAACAGTATTTAGGCCCGTAGAACTTATTAGAATTTCAAAGGATACTTGAGTGAACATCATCAGTAATCTGTCAATTCATTAACATAAATGCTCTTTTGAGCCATGATCGGTAAGCTCCTCTTGAGCTGATGAATAGTAAGCTCTAATAAGCTGAAACGGTAAGCTCTATCGAGCTTAATAGTAAGCTAATATGAGCTATGCTGAGTCCGCAACAAATGTAGGAGCTCGACCAAAACAGTAATTCCAGTAACATGTCATTCGTATCCAATGAATCTATACAGTTCAAACGGGACTTAGTAACAAATACATTATATCAATAATCTTCAAATATTACCATCATAAACATCCATTTCAATAATTACAAGTATATAAAAGTTCAATTCTAATTATAAGAACTTACCTCATATTTGCTCGTATAATCGTCGTCTACTCGTCCACCTTTTTTTTCCCCCAGTTTGTTTGGGTTTCCCGAGACCTAATTGCTTAAACATTTTGTTGGGCATGACATTAATACTAGCCCCTAAATCAGCTAATGCATTACTAACATCTAAACTACCAATTAAGTAAGGAATTTTAAAACTCCTTAGATCTTTTAGTTTGTTCGGTAGTCTATTTTGGAGAATAGTTAAGCAAACTGCGTTTAGCTCCACGTGCGACACCTCATCCAACTTCCACTTATTTGCTAAAATTTTCTTTAAAAATTTCATTGCGTTTGGCATCTGCAATAGGGCTTCAATAAACGGTAAGTTAACATGTAATTTTTTTAAGAATTTAAGGAATTTACCAAATTGTTCATCTGAGTGGTGTTTCCTTGTCACGTTGGGGTATGGCACACGAGGTTTATATTCGACATTCACCGTTTTGTTTTTATTGTTATCTACCTCACCTTGACCTTTGCTTACCACAGTTTCTTGCCTCGGTTCTGGTTCAGGCTCAACAACTCCTTCTTCATCTTGAATATTAATTACATTGAGTTGTTCCCTTGGTTTGGGTTCAGTATAACTTGGCAAGCTACCTTGTGGTCATTCAGAAATTAGTTCAGAAAGCTGGCCTATCTGAGTTTCGAGCCCTTGGATCAACGCTTGTTGATTTTTAAGTGCTGTCTCAGTGTTTTGGAAATGAGTTTCTAACACTGAAATAAACTTTGAGAGCATCTCTTCAAGGTTCGGCTTCTTTTCCTGTTGGTAGGGTGGTTGTTGGTAGCTTGGAGGTGGTTGTGGTATTTGATTTCCTTGACCACTCCACGAGAAATTGGGGTGGTTCCTCTAACCTACATTGTAAGTGTTACTATATGGATTGTTTTGAGGTCGAGGATTATTACCCATGTAGTTTAATTGCTCGTTATCCATGTTGTGGCCATAAGGTTGGTATTCTGAATAGCTTGTTCCACCTCCACTTGCTTCGCACTGTATTACTGGATGAACCTATGAAGAACTAAGAAAACCATCAATCTTTTTATTTAAGAGTTCTACCTGATTAGAGAGCATGATGACCGAATCGACGTTATAAACACCGACTATTTTTGTTGGATTTGTCCTCATGACTTGCCACTGATAGTTTTTCAGTGACATCTCCTCTATAAACTCATAGGCATCTTCAGGTGTTTTATTATTGATGGTTCCGCCAGCAGCTGTGTCAACCATTTGTCAAGTCGAAGGATTTAGGCCTTTATGGAACGTTTGAACCTGTAGCCAAAGCGGTAACCAATGGTGAGGGCACCTTCTCAATAGGTCCTTGTATCTCTCCCATGCATCGTAGAGTGTTTCTAAATCCATCTGCACAAAAGAAGAGATATCATTATGTAATTTAGTCGTTTTAGCAGGCGAAAAATATTTTAGTAAAAATTTTTCGATCATTTGTTCCCAAGTAGTAATTGACCCTCGTGGTAACGAGTTCAACCATTATTTAGCTTTGCTCCTCAATGAAAAAAGGAATAATCGAAGACGAATGGCATCATCAGAGACACCATTAATTTTAAATGTATCGCATAGTTCTAAGAAGTTGGCTAAATCAGCATTGGGATCCTCATCCTGCAAACCATCAAACTAAACAAATTGTTGTATCATTTGAATAGTGTTTGGTTTTAATTCAAAAGTATTTGTAGCTACAGTAGGTCTAACTATGCTCGATTTAGTTCCTGTTCAAGAAGGTTTAGCATAATCATACATAGTGCGTGGAGCATGATTTTGATTAACCGCAATTGCCAGAGGTAGCTGATTGCCCTGGTTTTCAGCCATATCTTCGATTGGGGGTTGAGTATCGTCTTCTTGCTCATTCTCTGTGTATCTTAAGCTTCGCCTTATTTCTCATTGATTTCTGTGAACTGTACGATCGATTTCTTCGTCAAAAAGTATTGGTCTTGACGGATTTCTTCTAGTCATAAACTATAAAAACCTGCCAAGAAAAGGAAAAAGTAAATTAATAAATAATAATAAATTAAAGTGCACGAAAAATAAATGGCTAATGTAATAAAAATTGAGTGTTCCTAATATTTTAGTTCCCTGGCAACGGAGCCAAAAACTTGATCGCGTGATTTCGTGATATGTTTTAAATATTTATAATTACTCGTTCTTGAACTAACTATTATTGCGATGTAGGCAAGTGTACCTATCAAATAGTAGTATAGTTTTAGCAAGACTGGTTTGTCGAACCCAAAGGAACTAAAAGTACTAGTAATGACTGTCTTTTTATTATCTAGCCTAAGAATAAAGAGGTTTTTGTTTTAACTAACTAATTAAATAAACTAAGAACGCAGAGAGAATGGAATTGGGGAATTGCTTTTCGAAAAATTGATTGAATGAAGACAATACCTAAGGAAAAATCCACCTAGACTGTACTTGTTATTCTGGCTCCGAATCTGACGATTTATTCCTTTAACTCGTTCCGTAGAGATCCCTAAGTTATGTTATTATCCCTATTCAAGACTAATAATGTCTAATCCCTAGATTGAATAACCGAGACTTTTCTCTAATTAAAACCCTAGGGTTGTATTAACTCGATCTATGGATCCCCTTATTAGGTTTTACCCTAATCTGGCAAAATCTTGTCACCCTATGTCTAGGCGCGCAATCAACTCTGCTTAATTATGAAATATGTACTCTTAAATAGGGTCTATTCCTCCTCTGAATAAGAGCTTATCTTGAATCGGTATCATGGGATATCAAAACAAGAATTAAGAACACATAATTAAGAACAAGTCAAATATTTATCATACAATTCAAAAAATAATAACAAGATTCGTCTTAGGTTTCATTCCCCTTAGGTATTTAGGGGATTTAGTTCATAACTAAATAAGAAAACATCTCAGAATAATAAAGAATACAAAACATAAAGAAAACCCAAAACTCCTGAAGGGGAATTGAGGAGAGATCTTCAGTCTTGATGATGAATCAATCGGCTTTCTTGGAGTAATTCCTTACCCTCTACTCTGTCCGCCTCTTTCTTCCTTCTCTAGGGTGTATTTATAGGCTTTGGAATGGGTAAAAGCCCTCAAAACTCAACTTGGGCTCGGCAGGGACACGTCCGTGTGACACGCCCGTGTACGATTACTTTAGGTCGTGCTCGAGCTTGCCAAATTGACACGGCCATGTGGTCTGCCCGTATGAGGAGGTCCAGGCCATGTTGATTTCGTACTTTGGCCCGCTTCTCATTCCTTTCGCTCTCCTATGCTCTCCTAAGTGTAAAACATGAAATTAAAATATTAGGAGCATCGAATTCACCAATTCTAATGGAAAATCATCCATAAAATGCGTTAAACATGGGGTAAAAACATGTATAAATTACGGTTTATCAAGTCCCTATACATGCCATATACTTAAAATACCAAGTTCATAGGTATCGAAAGCGGTGGATGTGTGAAGTGATCTCCGACGATCCCCAAATTTGAGCTAGCTTTGTATACTATAAAACATAGAAATTTAAACGATGTAAGCTATAAAGCTTAGTAAGCTCGTATGAAAAAAATTTGATATAATCATAAACACATAAACCAACAATTGATCATAAATATAAGAACTCACATCAACTAACAAACCTCTCAATTACTCATTCACAAAACTATATACTTTATTCACCATTTCTATAACACCCCAAACTCGACCTAGATGTTAAGCCCGAATCTGGCGTGTCACATTGAAGTATCTTTCGAAAATTGGATTTGTTGGTAGAAATTTGTTTTTGAGTTGAAATCTCTTTGTTAAAAACATAAATCATCTCAGCCATTTATTAACCATTTAAAACGTCTTTACTTTAAAAACATTATTTGTTGTGGAAGCAATATCCAAAAATGCTACAAAATGTGGTGTTTTGAAAACAGTTAATCTTTTCGAAAACCAGCGTTCTGTCACTATCAGTTAAGTATCAAATAAATAAAGCCCAAATAAAATAACTTAAGTTTAAAAGGCTTTATTACAGAATCGAAACCTAAACTAAAATTTTAAATATAAATAAAGTTAAGCATTAAAAGCTGCGGTCGTGTGACGATCTCCGAGTCCCTCACAGCACCGATCCTCCTAATGCTGGGGATTACCTGCACAGTTAATAGATGGAGTGAGTTTATGAAAACTCAGTGTGTAATCCCCTTACTAGAGTAACAGTATGTATACCAAAACAAAAACATAAACAGTCTGAGCCAGAGCCCATTAACAGTAACAGTACAGTCCAGTTCAGAGCATACGTGGGCCAAAGCCCATTACAATATCATTTGGGTCACAGCCCATAACAGAATCAATTGGGCCTAGCCCATCTCAGTAACAAAATAGAATGAGTGAATGCATGGATGCATGCCATCCCATCCAACTCTGCACTTGCCTCCGTTCAACCTTGCACTGCCTGTGGGGAATAACTCACCCACGCCATCCCTACACTTACAATGTTAGCACCGGCTGCTGCACTAACCAAAATCGCAGCAAAGCTGCTAGTACATATACGACTTTAAGCCTTTAGTAGTGGTATTATAATTGGCACAAAGCCATCGGTAACTGTAATAAGTTCAGCACGTAGCCATCAGCGACGGTAATCGGCACACAGTCATGGGTAAATATGATCGACACAGAGTCATCAATAAATATGATAGGCACATAGCCACAGGTAAATACAATTGGCACAAAACCATAGTCAAGATAGCATGGAGCTTTATTTAGGCTGGTACAGAGCCATAAACAGATTTAGTGCCATTAAGCCGTCCGCCGGTCCACAGTCGTCTCGTGCGACCTGTGCGACCTTAATAGATCAATACTGGATCCACAGTCATCTCGTGTGACCCATGCGACCCTATCAAAATAGTACTTCCTCCATATCAATGTCCCAACCCCATGCAATATGTCATGTATGTCATGCTCAATCATCACACGTGTATGCAGATTGGCCATGCTCAGTAAAAGTCATTTAAACTTATATTAAAAGCATATCAGTTTTACAACCACAGTCAAGTCAGTTAAAACACAGTCATACAATCACAGTCAAATCAGTCAAATTCATAGTCTAAGCCGGTCGTTTACCAACAAGGGCAAAATAGTCATTTTGCTCTACATGGGTATTTTGGTAATTTTACACTACAAGGGTATTTCAGTAATTTTACAAACTAGGGGTATTTAGGTAATTTTACAAACTAGGGCTCTAACGACCCAACTGAAGGTCCATCGTCGCCTCGAGCGACTTAAGTAACCTAAACAGACATAACGGTGCAAATGGGCCTAAGGCCCATACTCAGCCCAAGTGGGCCCACACACTCTTGTGGCCCATTTAGCTCACAAACAGCCATAGCTATGCAATCGTCACAATCCAAACAACACTTACCGCATCACATATATTTTATTTGCGTGGTCCCATAAGCCTATTGGGCCCACACGACCCATTTAACCCAACGAGGCCCAGAGCAGCCCAAGACCACGGGTTTGCTCGTAATGGTCTCTACACTCTAAAGCCCATGTTCGTGGGCTCGACTCACCACACGTGCGATCACACGCTCGTGTGGCATCATATGCCATATTTCTGGCTTTTTGGCATTTTACCGATCTACAATTATAGCAGTGTAAACAACACATACTTTCGGCTTTTAAACAATTATTGAAAACCACATACAAATACACACACTTTTAGCTTTTCAGTTGATCATCAAACATAGCATACGGTTACACACCTGATCAAGTAGAGTACTAAGAATTCCCAAGCGCCAGAACCTATTCAAACATAACAACGGTTAATCTCTTATCAACAAAGTTAAAAGAATATTAGCCAAACCCCTAGCCGAAGGATCGACTACAACTTGCCTTGACTCAAACGGTCAACTATGATTTGCCTACTTAATCCAAAGTTTGGTGCTGTCACCCTTCCACAACCTAGCAGAAAGTCCCAAACCACCGATACCCTACGTTGTTTAAACTTAGGAGCAGAGGCTACGCGTCCACTCCCAATCGGTACCACTTTCATCACTTTATTGCTAGAACCCCCTTTGCTCATCTCGAGTTCGATTAACAGAGATTACTTGCCAAATTGAGAATAGAAATGAATAGAGTATGGGATGTAGAAGTAGAGAATCCGTTATACCAAGGCTAAACCGAAAAGGGTTTGAGAGGGGAAAAAAAGAAGAAGAAGTATTTGACCAATGATTGAAAAGGAAATATCAGAGGAGGAGGAGAGCAGAGATTTGGAAATTAAGAGAAAAGATTGAGAGGAAGAAACCAAATTTGACTTAAAGAAAGAAATAAGCATGCCCAAAATAAGAGTGCCTATTCGGCCAAAGCAAGGAAAGAATTCAATATTTGATCCCAAAAATTGAGCAAGAAACACAAGAGAAAAGGCAACAGAGAATTCGACATACAAGGAGTAAAAGCCAAAGCTAGATGTCAAACACCACCAAAAACTCGAAACTGAGCAAAGAAACTGAAATGTGACCACAATTTCCGCTAGCCAAAATTCTCCCATTCCACCATCCCAATTCGGCACAAACACTCCTCCCATGCAACTCTCCTACTTCAAATTCCTTGATTTTCTCCCCAAATCACTCAACATCCAATTCAACTTTCCTTGAAACACTCATGACCAATTCAACCTCAAAGTCTCAATCCAACTCCACCTCCTTCCAAGCTCAACCAGCAAAATAAATAATTCCTTTACCTATGCCACGAATTGAACCTTAGACCTCATGCACACCACACACGCCACCTTGCCACTAGAGCACAAGCTCTTTTTGTGATATATTTTAACCACAAATATTTAAAAATCCTACTTCCAAGCACCAAGGGTTTTATTCACTAAAAACAAAAATTTAGCTAAAGCCCAAGTTTGAACCCAGGACTTCTCCAACATTCCCAAGCCACTAAAGCCAACATGCAATTTGTGAAATTTCTCACACACATAAACTTTTGTGTTCCCACACTCAAGGCCCAATCCTTCTAGGCCCAAATTTGGGGCGTTACAACTCTACCCCTTTAAATAAATTTTGTCCTCGAAATTTCCAACCATCAGAACAGTCATACATCCTAGCCTACCATACTACGCTCTCGTTGCACACTCTAATCCTAATAATACAAGCACGCACCAAACCATCTATCCATCTAAGTGGATAGATATCACATGTATACCATTTCTAGAACACACACAGAATAAATATAAACTCTAACTTTAAGTGTAATTGTAACAGCCCAATTTTGGGGCTAGTCAGAATAGTAGTCCCAGGACCACAAAGTCAGAGTTGAATAAATTATTTTATTATTATTTTAGAGTCATAGTATGATTATAGGAGTGCATGAAAAATTTGGTGAGTTAATTTTAACGTTTGTGAGCACAATTGAGAAAAATGATTAAATCCCATAAAGTGCAAAAGTCTTGAATTGATAGCTAACAGTGTTAAATAGCTAGAGAACCAAAATTGAGGGTCTATAAAGGGCAATTAGACCCTTAAATGAAAGCATATCTGGCCATGAGACAAGGAAATCAATTAGTCAAAGTGTTAGGTTTTGATGACATTAGCAAATTGAGCAAAATAAAGAAAAGTTGTCATCTTTTCTTTTCTTATCCCATACACCACCGAAAATCAACCATTAAAGGGGGTTTGAAAGCTCAAAATTTTTAGCTACCTAGTTGACTCACAAGTAAGTGATTTCCATACCCTTTGTTGATGATTTTTGCATTTTTGAGACCCTTGAAGCATGAGTTTTCAAATGAGGGGTATATCTTACAAAATGGTTGAAGGTATAGGGTTTTTCCATGAGATAATTTAGGGTTTTTTCTAAAATTTTATCGAAGAATAAGAGTTTTAGTTGTGTAATAGACAACTTTTGTGAAAGGTGTTACCATGAAAACACCTAAAGGGACCATTTTGCACAATTTGTAAAATGAATGATATAAATGTGTGAAATAGAGAGAATTTAGGGTTGCTATAAGAGTAAAAAGAGTTTAGCTAAGCTTAAGATGCGAAGAAATTTGATAAAAATTGATTTTTGAGCATGGAGGTAAAATGGTCATTTTGCCAAAGTTTAGTGGCAAAGCAGTCATTTGACCGAAGATGTGAATTTTAATTTTTCAATTTTATTTAGGGATTAAATGAAATCATTTTGCTATTTTAGATCTAGACTTGCCAAATCTGAACCTAGATTGGGGAAAAGCCAAGCAAATTGACTAAACCGACTAGTCGCCACATTTTGTAATCCGAGGTAAGTTGTATGTAAATAATACAACTACATTACTAATGTATGTGTTGAATTGTATTTGAATTAATATAGCATGATTTGCTTGATTGTGGAATTGAGATGGTATGATGATAATAGAAATAGTAGAGTTCCTGTTCAAATCTAGGAAATAAATCGAATATTCATGTCGTGACGTTTGGGTCATTTGTGTGTGAGCTAGTGTAAGACATGTCTGGGACATGCATCGGCCACCTTATGAGAGCTAATGTAAGACTATGTCTGGGACGTGGCATTGGCATTGAGACGAAAGCTAGTGTAAGACATGTTTGAGACATGCATCGGCCTCGAGACGTAAGCCAGTGTAAGACATGTTTGGGACATGACATCGACTTGAGATATGAGCTAGTGTAAGACCATGTCTGAGACATGGCATCGGTACCTTACCCACGTCTGAGGCTTAATGAATATCTGGTAGTGTTCCAAATAGTTTAACGGTGAATGTTATGTTCTTAAGCTAACCAGAAAAGAATAACCGTGTTGTGAGTGGTACAGGTACCTTATTGGTACGTATGAAATATGAGCTCATAGAACAATATGTGACTAGTTGGATGGTAATAAGTAAGTTTTGCCTATGCCTACCTTGGTATCATGAGCATGTGGATCATTGATAAAATGTTGTTGTTGTATACTTACTTATATGCAACTTTCCAAGCTTTTATGCTTACTCCTTTTCCTTTCCATTTCCTTACAGTGCCACCTAACTAGCTCAAGGATTCCAGAAGTTAGAGATATCGATCACACTATCAACCGAAGCATTCGGTATAGTTGGATTTATATTTTTGAATATGCCATTGATAAACGCCAAATTATACATAGTTTTACACCAAATACTTAGCATATTTATGGATGTTTACTACTAAATTTGTGCATTTTAGTGCTTTTAATCCGGTTATTTAATGTTTTGTACTCAGGAGAGCACCAAGAGTCAAAAGAATCCAAAAATGAGCTAAAAAGGGACAAAACAGACCAAATCAAGAAGTTCATATAGCCTAAGCCTTGCCACACGGGTTGCTCACACGCCCGTGTCCTTCAAGGGTGTCGACCAAGGCTCTCACGATTCACACGGCCTGGCTATTGACCCACACGGTTGTGTGTAATTTAACAGATCAAACACGGCTTGGCAAACACGTCACATGGCCGTGGTACACAGGCATGTCCCTTTTTCAAATAGTTGTATTTTACACGGAAAAAGGGTACTTAAGGAGGAAGAAAGCCAATCCAAAGCCTATATAAACACCCTAAGTATGATCTAGAAAAGGGGGCCTCTTCCAGAACTTTTCTGGAATATAGAACCACATGCCAGGAATTACTTGAAGGAAGCCAGACAATCCATCCCAAAACCCTTAGCTACTCCAAGACTAAAGATCTCTCTCAAAATTCTTTCAGGGGTTTCAGGGTTTTCTTTATGTTTTTTTTTTTATATTTTGAGATGTACTCTTATTTTATTATGAACTAAACCCCTTAGATACCTGAGGGGGATAAAACCTATGATGGATCTTGTTATTATTATCTGAACTGTATGATAAATACTTGATTTGTTCTTAACTATGTGTTCTTAATGCTTGAGTTAATATTTCGGGTATTAATTCATGATTTAATGTGCTTTTTCAGAGGAGGAATAGACTCTGCCTAAGACCAGATTTGGTATAGTTAAGCATAGTTGGTCGAACTCCTAGAAATAGGGTTATGAGATTTTTTCGAATTAGGGTGAAACCTAATATAGGAGTCCATAGAGTGATTCTGCTTCCCTAGGGGTTTTAATTAAGAAAGAAATTTCGATTAATTCAACTGAGGGTTAGACGTTATTAATCTCGAAAGGGATAATAACATAGGTTAGGGAATCTCATGGATCAAGTCAAGTGAATAAATCGTCTGGTTCAGAGTCAGATAACAAGTGAAATCTAGGTGGATTCCTACTTGGGTGTCGTCTTTATCAATTGCTTTTCTTCAAGTCTTTTTCCAAATTTTCTCTTGGCTTTAATTAAATTAGTTAATTAGTTTAGATAATTAGTTTAATAAACAAACCTTGTTATTCTTAGGCTAGATAATAAAAAAGATAGTTATTACTAGTACTTTTTGGTTCCCTTAGGTACGATATCCCGGTCTTGCCGTTACTATACTATTGTTCGATAGGTGTGCTTTACTTTTCGTCGTGATAATAGTTAGTCTAGGTTTGATCTTCATTATAAATATTTATTACTTGTTACGAATCACGCTATCAAGTTTTTGGCGCCATTGCCGGGGATTGAAAATATTAGGAACTCTAAATTTTTATTACTTTAGCTATTTATTTTTCTTGCAATTTAATTTTACTTTATTATTATTTATTAATTTACTTATTTTTTTTCTCTTGCTAGGTTTTTTATAGTTTATAACTAGAAGAAACCCGTCAGGACCATTACTTTTTGACGAAGAAATCGATCGCACAGTTCATAAAAATCAAAGAGAAATAAGGCGTAGCTTACCATACACGGAGAACGAGCGAGAAGACGATACTCAACCCCCAACCAATGAGATGGCTAAAAACCAAGGCAATCAGCTACCTCCTGCTATTACGGCTAGTCAAAATCCTGCTCCATGTACTATGTATGATTATGCTAAACCTTCTTTAATAGGAACTGAATCTAGCATAGTTAGACCTGCTGTAGCTGCAAATACTTTTGAATTAAAACCAAACACTATTCAGATGATACAACAGTTTGTTCAGTTTGATGGTTTGCAGGATGAAGATCCCAATGCTCACTTAGCGAACTTTTTGGAATTTTGTGATACATTTAAAATCAATGGCGTTTCTGCTGATGCCATACCTCTTCGGTTGTTTCCCTTTTCACTAAGAAACAAAGCTAAACAGTGGTTGAACTCATTACCACGAGGGTCTATCACTACTTGAGAACAAATGACCTAGAAATTTTTACTAAAATATTTTCCGCCGGCTAAAACGGCTAAATTACGTAATGATATCTCTTCCTTTGTGTAGATGGATTTAGAAACACTTTACGATGCATGGGAGAGATACAAGGACTTACTGAGAAGATGCCCTCACCATGGGTTACCGCTTTGGCTTCAAGTACAAACATTCCACAATGGCCTGAATCCCTCGACTCGGTAAAAGGTTGACGCAGCTACTGGTAGAACCATCAACAATAAAACACCAGAAGATGCCTATGAATATATAGATGAGATGTCACTGAATAACTATCAGTGGCAAGTTATGAGGACAAAGCCAACGAAAACAGTCGGCGTTTATAACATCGATTCAGTCACCATGCTCTCTAATCAGGTAGAACTTCTCAATAAAAAGATTGATGGTTTACTTGGTTCTACGCAGGTACATCCAGTAATGAGGTGTGATTCAAGTGGCAGAGGTGTGCATACAGAATACCAATCCTTCAATCCTACAACTGAAGAAGAACAAGTCAACTATATGGGTAACAATAACTTCTGATCTCAAAATAACCCATCCAGTAATACTTAAAATGCAGGTTGGAGGAACCACCCAAATTTCTCCTGGGGTGGTCAAGGGAATCAAAAGCCACAAAATCCACAGGGTATTCAAAAGCCACCTTATCAACAAGAGAAGAAACCAAACCTTTAAGAGATGCTTTCTAAATTCATCTCGGTGACAGAAACCTGTTTCTAAAATATCGAGACAGCACTTAAGAATCAACAAGCATCGATCCAAGGACTCGAAACTTAGATAGGCCGGCTATCCAAACTAATCTCTGAACGACCACAAGGTAGCTTACCAAGTAATACTGAACCTAATCCGAGGGAACACCTCAATACAATTAGTACTCAAATAAGGAAGGATTCATTGCACCGGAGCCAGAATTACATCAGGACAATGTGACGAACAAAGGTCGAGAAGAGGTAAACGATAATGATCCTAAACAGGTAAGTACGAATCATGAACCTCGTATGCCATATCCTAAAACGATGACGAAAGACAGAACAGAAGAACAATTCGATAAGTTTGTCAAACTCTTAAAGAAATTACATATTAACTTATCCTTTATTGATGTTCTGTCGTAGATGCCCAACTCAGCAAAATTCTTAAGAACTTCTGAGCAATAAAAGAAAATTAGACACTACATTGCATGTGGAACTCAAATGCAGTCTGCTTAGCTATTCTAAAGAATAAGCTGCCTAACAAATTGAAAGATATAGGGAGTTTTACAATTCCTTGATTAATTGGTAGTTTATCTGTGAATAATGCTTTAGCTGATCTAGGGGCAAGTATAAATGTTATGCCGTATAAAATTTTTAAACGACTAGGTCTCGGTAAACCCAAACAGACTAGGATGAGCATACAATTGGCTGACAAAACAGTTAGATTTCTTAAAGGTATTATTGAAGATGTTCTCGTTAAAATTGATAAATTTATTTACCTAGTAGACTTTGTCGTCTTAGATATGGATAAGGATAACGAGGTACCTTTAATTTTAGGACGACCCCTTTTAGCAATTGCCAGAACCATTATTAATGTAGGCACAGGAGAGCTAACACTTCGTGCAGGAGACGACGCAGTAACACTCCAAGCACGCGATTCAGTCAAAACTTCTAAGACTCAAGATAACGCTATGAAGCTTGTCGATGATAAAATTAATATTCAATTGTCCTTGCAGGAACCTCCTCGAACCAAGACAACAGAGACAGTGCACTATTATCAAGTAACGAACAAAGACACCCATGAGGAATGAAGGCTTCAAATATAGGAGCTAGATGAATGGCGAACACACAAATCGAGAACACATGATAAATCGAAACTACGCCAAAACAATCCTGATACCTCTCCTAATCAACTTAAGGTTGGCGATAAAGTCTTACTAGATGCCGCAGATCCCCACATTGTCACTACCACACCAAATAAGGAAATCTCTCTTACAGTACTCAGTATTTTTCCATTCGGTACGGTGGAGGTGAGACATCCTAAGTTCGGCACTTTTAAGGTAAACAACACCCGATTAAAACCTTATTTTAAGTTTGACAACAGGAATGAGGAGTATGAACTCCTCAAACCACCATGATCATTCAACGGAGGGGTAAGTCGAGCTTAGACTATAAATAAGCGCTTCTCGGGAGGCAACCCGAGCACTAACATATTTTGATTTCTTTATTTTTAATTTCTAACACTTTGAATCATTAACTTAATTTTTGAATTGAAAAGTTTTTCAGCACACACGGCCAGGCACACGGGCGTGCCTAAAGCCGTGGCCAAACAGGAGAAGAGACATGATCGTGCGATACAGTCGTGTTGAAGCGGGACATGATTTCCCCAAACCACGGGGTATGATAAATCCCCACGGCTGTGCGATATGGCCATGGGTGGACTTGATAGGAGACCACGGGTGTGGGAATAGAAAACCACGAGTGTGTCAGGGACAAGGCTCGATTCTATTTCTTCGACACGGGCGTGACCTACGCCCGTGCCATTCAGCCGTGTACAACAATACACGGGCGTGGGAGAAGCGAACAAAGATAGGCACGGTCGTGTGACATGGCCATGTTTGACACACGCCCAAGACACACGGACGTGGGATAGTAGCCGGGCATGACCTAAATCGAAAAATTTGAAAAACACGGGCTTACCCTTAAAGTTCACGGGCATGGCCCTAGGCCGTGTGAACCTCCCCTATATAAGCAAACCACTGTTCATCTTCTTCCCCTTTTCAAAACCCTAGCCGACATCTACCCTTCTCCATTCCCTAATCCCTATTCCTGCCACCATTACCCAGATTCTCACTTCCCCAACCCCCAAACCACCCTCAAATCCACTCCCCTTGCATTAATCCCCACTTTCCCTTCTCTATACGCTCCATTTTTCCTCCACACGGCTATATCCCCGCGTCACACACCCCCACCAATACGCCTGTGCACCGCCCTACAGTAGCCTTTGGTTCACTTTCTCAACCTTATTTTTCCAATTTGTGTTGCTACATTAGTATTCTACATGCTTTACATAAATATTGTTACTATTACAAATATATTTTAGACAAGTTAGGAATTTGCTTTAGAATTTTCTATATTTGAATTATTTAAGCTACTAAATAGCATATACTAGTTTTAGACCTCTTGCTTAACTACTGATGTATCTTGGATTCTATCAATGCTCATTATTTTCAGGAACATTATGTTGTCATCGAGAGGCAAGAAGGCCGCGGTCCCATCCTCAAAGAGACGTAGGGGACCGAGTTCTTCCTCGGTACGTGCTACAGCCAAAGTTCGGCACCCGTTCCTTGAATTTTTGCAAGCTTCACAGGAGGAGCTATTTCAGATACTACGCGCACGATCCCTAACTACAGGTCACTGCATTGACTGGGCAGCCGTCGAGCATGTTCAGCTAGCTGATGCCATCCCCGCCTTCCTATCCACAAACCTATGGGAATGGTTCTTCACTATTACCGAGCCCACTTATTTAGAGCTAACTTTAGAATTATGCTCTACTTTTCATTTACAGGTGGTGATGACGAACAATGATGACCCAGGCACCATTCACTTCCGATTGGGCGGTCTAGTTCGCGCAGTGAGTGTCCCAGAGTTTGGAGTCTCTCTGGGACTTTTACACCAATGAGTTTATGGAAGAGGAACACATGAATGCACTACCACAAAATATCCACATTTCCTCCTCCTTGTGCTGGAAAGCTTTGGCACCACTCTCTTCCACCTACGACCCCAACCGCTCGAAAGCCTCAGCTTACGCTCCTTCCGTACGCTATCTCCATGCTATATTGGCACACACATTGACTGGGAGGAGAGAGAGCACCGGCATCGTCAACACCCACGACGCCTACTATTTATGGTGCATGGCGAATGCACACGTGACTGACTTGGCATACTTCATTGCTTTCGCCATTCGCCATCAGACCGAGTGGCATAGGAAGGGAGTGATCTCCATCGGCCCCTACATGATGCACCTTGCAAGACACTTTGGCCTCCTCAACACTGTGGCCCAGTCATCAGCGCTTACACTGATAGGTCAAATGTCCCCATAGGGCATCACGACCATGTTACACATGAGGATGATCGAGCACCGACATGGGACCGATCCTCCTTAGTACCGTCTCTTTCATGCCATTGACGATGAGGATCTTGAGGACATTCCTGATGATGTTCCCCCATAGCATGAGGAGCCTTCCACAGCGCCACCTAGGGAACGACCAATTCATGTGGCTACTTCATTGGCACACCTTTCCGACCGACTTACCCACTTCAAGCAGTATTACACTACACAGTTTGAGATGATTCACGAGCGAGATCAGTGACGGGATCGACAGATGGACGATATGCTGGCCATGATGCAGCAGCTGTGCCAGCACTTTCACATCGCCACCCCAGCGCCACCATCTTAAGGCCCCAATGACGAGGATCATTGAATCCTCCTATCTTTTTATTCATATTTTTTATTTTTATTTTTATTTTTATTTTCATTCTAATTTTATTATTTTATTTTGAAAAACATATCTATATTAATAAATTTTACCCTTTTTCATTTTCTGGTAATTCTAACAAGTAATCCCATTATGCTCTCTTCCACACCAACTCTTAATAAGCTCTTCCTGATTCTACAGACTTCCAAGCAAAGCTACTAGGAATATTTTACGGCATGAGGAAATAAATGGGGAACACTACCTCACGAGTGCCATGTTTAACAACCCAATTTCTTCATCTAGCCAAGAACAATGGCAGTTACTACTATCCCCAAACACTCTAACCTTAGAATCAAGATCCGCATCCATATAACAGAGAGTTTGACCTCATTTCTTCTTATGATTTTCCTTATTTTGAGTACTATATCTTTGTACATTGAGGGCAATGTACATCTTAAGTGTGGGGGGTGAACATGAAACCTAACTTTTAGCATTATTCTCAAATCCCTGAATTTGGTCTTGTGCTTAAGTGATTTTCTCATAATATTGATAGAATGAATTCTGATTGATTTATAATTATTGTTGATATGTCGTGAATTAGACCAAGGGAATTATGCATGATTATTTGATTATAGGACCTTAAAGAATCGAGCATGATAAGTTGATATTTTGAGAAATAATTTTTTTAGACTATTTTTCCTAAATTGAGGTATTATCTTAAAATCTTAAGTATACAGGAATGACATCAAAAACCCAAATTTTTGGTAAGATTTTTGAGCCTTTTGAGCATATAGCTTTCTTTCTTGCTCACTTCTTTTGTGGTTTGAGTGTGTCAACATTGAACTGTTATTCTAGAACTTGATTCGATTATACATGTCGAGATCACACGTATGATTCGATACACTGAGATGATAAAGGCACTTAGAATTCAACCCATTTACTCTATAAAAAGCCTTCCCACAAATTAAACCCTTAGTGAACCCCATTTGAGCCTACTAAATTTTTTTGTTGATTAACCTTCATCATTAACCCATTAACCTATTATTGTTGAAATCCTCTTACTTAATTTACTTTTTTTTATCGAGATTAAATTTAATACTGTTACCGCACTATGTTCACCATTTTTTGTTACTGAATCATGAAGTATGATTTCTATATTGTATTGACTTGATTTGTTCTTAAAAAAAACTCAGTATTATTATTTTAATTCTCAGCAAGCTAAAGTTGTCATGAACTCATGTAAAATAGTTCTAGATATTTGTTTGTGGTTTAATAATTAAGTTTTTGATAGTGGGGTAATATATTGAAATTATCTCGATTCTAACCTTTGTCTCTTCAGATTGTATCCATACCTGTAACCTAAACCCCATTACAACCATGCAAAGACCTTTTGATTAGTGTATCATATCATTTACACGTGGTGGAGATTTGATTTTCATGCAAGCTTGTGGTAATAAATTTTCATGTTAGACAATTGAGTGCTTAATCTTGAACCTTAAACACTTTGAGTGATTTGAGTAAATCTTTAGTGAGGATGTTATCTCTTGTATATTTAGGACTAAAGTTAATTACTTAGAGGAAGGAGATTACCTATGATTTTATTATCAAAATATTCGATTTAGATTGTTTGAGACTTTTAATGCCCCTATAATTGAATTCTCACTGTATGATTTTCTGTGGAATAACTTGTAACATTATCAATAATGATTATGTGATTAAGAGGAATGAACTCTAGCAATAAATGAGAGTTTTGTTTGAGGACAAGCAAATGCTTAAGTGTGGGGGTATTTGATAAACACCAAATTATACATAGTTTTACCCCAAATACTTAGCATATTTATAGATGTTTACTACTAAATTTGTGGATTTTGGTGCTCTTAATCCGGTTATTTCATGTTTTGTACTCAGGAGAGCACCAAGAGTCAAAAAAAGCCAAAAACAAGCTAAAAGGGGACAAAACGGACCAAATCGAGAAGTTCACATGGCCTAAGCCTTGCCACACGGGCTACTCACACGCTAGTGTCCTTCGAGGGTGTCGACCAAGGCTCTCACGATTCACACGGCCTGACCATTAACCCACACGGCCGTGTGCAATTTAACGGATCGAACACGGCCTGGCGAACACGTCACATGGCCGTGGCATACAGACGTATCCCTTTTTCAAAGAGTTGTATTTTACACTGAAAAGGGTACTTAGGGAGGAAGAAAGCCAATCCAAAGCCTAAATAAAGACCCTAAGTATGACCTAGAAAAGAGGGCCTCTTCTAGAACTTTTCTGGAATCCAGAACCACACGCTAGGAATTACTTGAAGAAAGTCAGATGATCCATCCCAAAAGCCGGAGCTACTCCAAGACTGAAGATCTCTCTCAGAATTCCTTCAAAGGTTTTAGAGTTTTCTTCATGTTTGTTATTTTTATACTTTTGAGATGTACTTTTATTTTATTATGAACTAAACCCCTTAGATACCTAAGGGGGATAAAACCTATGATGGATCTTATTATTATTATCTGAACTGTATGAGAAATACTTGATTTATTCTTGATTATGTGTTCTTAATGCTTGAGTTAATTTTTTGGGTATTAATTCATGATTTGATGTGCTTATGTAAAGAAGGAATAGACCCTGCCTAAGAGTAGATTTGGCATAATTAAGCGAATTTGATCCAAAGCCTAGAAATAGGGTTACAAGATTTTGCCGGATTAGGGTGAAACCTAATATGGGAGTCCATAGAGTAATTTACTGCTTCCCTAGGGGTTTTAATTAAGAAAGAAATTTCGACAAATTTAACTGAAGGTCAAACATTATTAATCTCGAAAGGGATAATAACATAGGTCAGGGAATCTCACGGATCAAGTCAAGTGAATAAATCGTATGGTTCAGAGTCAGATAACAAGTGAAATCTGGGTGGATTCCTCCTTGGGTGTCGTCTTTATCAATTGCTTTTCTTCAAGTCTTTTTCCAAATTTTCTCTTTGCTTTAATTAAATTAGTTAATTAGTTTAGATAATTAGTTTAATAAACAAACCCTGTTATTCTTAGGCTAGATAATAAAAAGATAGTGATTACTATTACTTTTTGGTTCCCTTGGGTACGATATCCCGGTCTTGTCATTACTATACTATTGTTCGATAGGTGCGCTTGCCTTTTCGTCGTGATAATAGTTAGTCTAGGTTTGATCTTCATTATAAATATTTATTACTTGTTACGAATCACGCGATCAGCCATGTATAGGACTTAGACTTTATTATTTTGTGTCTTTGAGTATTGGCCAGATGTGTTGGCTTGGTTGGGATCCCTTTAATTTGTATTAAGCTTTGAATGATAGTAATATTCATTTTGAATTTATAAAAGATGCATTCTTATGGTTGAATGAATGTCTATTATGGCTGATTTAGTTATAGGAGTTATACTTGTTTTGATATTGGTTGGTATTTGTGTGGAACTATATATGTAAGGGTAGCAATGAGGCTTGGTAAATAGCCTTATACTGTCCACACATGTTGGCATGTGGGCGTGTGTTTAGGTCGTGTGTGACACACGGTCTGCCCAATGGGCGTGTGGTTCGGTCGTGTGTCCCCTACACATAAAAATTTCAAGTCAGTATGCATGGTAATAAATACACGTGCGTGTGTGTCAGTCGGGTGGAGGACACAGCCCAGCACATAGGCATGTGCCTTGGTTGTGTGACATTATCAGCATGCTGACATTAGAAATAGAATGCCCTGGTTTTTGCACACGGGCTAAGACATGGCTGTGTCGTAGTCGTGTGAGGGACACGGGCCAATGGCACGGGGGTGTGTCTCACCATGCAAAAACCCCTATAGGTGTGAATTAGAAATTAATTCTACATGGGTATGGGACACGGGCGTGTCCTAGGGTGCTTAGGCCATGTGAGCCATCCAGGCCATCTGCACGACCAAGTCGAAATGGTCATATGGGCGTGTTACTCTTCCACACGGGCATGTGCCCTATTTTAAAGGCAAATTTCTTAATGTTGGTTTAAAGACCCGAAATGGTGCCAAGTTTCGGTGACTTGAGATTGGTTGTATGCATGAGATCAAGTTAGGTAATGCTTTGTACTCCTCCCCGGCGTAGGTTATGGTTATAGGGTGTTACATTTAGTGGTATCAGAGCTATGATTTAGTCAGTTCTAGGAATAACATAGCGAGAGTACTAGTCTAGCTATACATGCCATAACTGTATATTGATAGTGTGACGATTTCTGATGATTATAAATTATGTTTTCATATAGTAAATGGATCCTGATAGAACCACAGCAGATGACATGGAAAGTAATGCACCGGCTCCTGCTGAAGGGACCGAGCCAGTAGGGAGTGAACCTGTAACTATGGGTCAAGGCAGAGGGTCTAGAGAAGCATACATCCAAATAATGGACGCTTGGTACACGGAGTTTGTTCATGTGAATCTGAACACTCCACCTCCCCCACCTCCTTCGATTCCTCAGTATGCCCCGGTAGCTCCGCAAGGCGCAGACATATTTAGAAGAGAGAAACCTTCGGTAGACAAGATCTAGAAATAAGGGGCCGAGGAATTCTTAGCTAGCATAGATGATGACCCGGAGAGAGCAGAGTTTTGGCTAGAAAATATCATTTGGGTGTTTGATGAACTATCATACACACCTGAAGAGTGCATGACGCAGTGTCACTTTTACGAGATTCAGCTTATCAATGGTGGAACACTCTCGTGTTCGTCATACCGAGAGAGAGGATCACGTAGGAATTCTTCCAGGAGGAATTTCAAAAAAAGTATATTAGCCAAAGATTCATGGACCAAAAAAGGAAAGAATTTCTAGAGCTAAAACAAGGCCGAATGTCAGTGACGAAATATGAACATGAGTTTGTGAGGCTTAGAAAGTATGCGTGGGAGTACGTGTCTACAGAAGCCACCATGTGTAAGAGGTTTGAGGACAGCCTTAATGAACATATCTAAGTGTTTGTTGGCATCTTAGAGCTGCGGGAATTTGTAGCACTTGTTGAAAGAGCCTGTAAGGCTGAAGAGTTGATTAAAGAAAGGAGGAAGGCGACTTTTGAGTTGCGGGATGCAAAGAAGAGACAGATAGGGAAATCACATCATTCCTCATCTAAAACATCAAGAGAGTTCACTACATAATCAAGTGCTTCGGTGGGCTATTCGAATAGGAACAAGAACTGGCAGAACATAACTTCTAGAGCCCAGACCACTTCGATTTCAAGTGTTGGTAGAAATCGGCCAAATAGGCTAGAATACTCGCAATGTGGTAGGCATCATCTTGGCGAGTGTTGAGGGAATGAAAGGGGCTATTTCAAGTGCGGATCATTGGAACACTTCATCCGTGATTTTCCTAAATAGTATGAGAAAGAGAGAACACAAGATGTGAAAGCAAGTAGTGCTCCCTTGAAGGGTAGACCACAAAAGAACTTCGGAAGTGGGGCTAGCAGTAGAGTCACACCAAAAGATGTTGCGGTGAGGTCCAAGAGTAGAGCGCCTGCAAGGACCTATGCTATTCATACCCGTGAAGAGGTAGAGTCTCCTAATGTGATCTTGGGTACTTTTTCTATTCATGATATATTTGTTGTTACATTAATTGACCTGGGATCTACACACTCTTATATTTGTATGGAATTGGTACCTCGCATGAGCATGCTAGTAGAGTCCACTGAGTTTGTGATCAAAGTGTCTAATCCTTTAGGCAAACATGTACTAGTGGACCAAGTATGTAGAAATTGCCCTTTAAAAATTAGAGGTCATTGTTTTCCGCCTAACTTGATGTTATTGCCGTTTAATGAGTTTGATGTAATCCTTGGGATGGATTGGTTTACTGCTCATAGTATTGTAGTGGACTGCGGGAAAAAGATAATTGAGTTGAAATGTAAAAACGGGAATGTTCTTCGAGTTGGGCCAAGTGAGTCAAATAATCTGCCTGTAATAATATTGTCGTCGACTACTAAGAAGTATTTGTGAAAATGATATTAGTCCTACTTAGCTTTTGTGCTGAATACCCAAGTGTTTGAGTTAAAGATTGAATCGGTACCAGTGGTTCGTGAGTTTACAGATGTATTTGCAGAGGAATTACCTGGATTACCTCCAGTGAGGGAAGTCGGGTTTTGAATTGAGTTGGTCCCTGGAACGACAGCTATCTCAATTGCTCCGTATAGGATGGCTCCAATGGAATTGAAGGATTTTAAATCACAGTTGCACGAGTTAACGGACAAGGGCTTCGCGAGACTGAGCTTTTCCCCGTGGGGTGTTCCGGGGTTCTTTGTGAAGAACAAAGATGGATTGATAAGGTTATGCATCGACTATAGGCAACTCAACAAGGTAATAGTGAAAAAAAATATCCTTTGCCAAGGATCGATGATCTGTTTGATCAGTTAAAGAGGGTCACTGTATTTTCTAAGATCGATTTGAGGTCTAGCTACTATCAACTAAGGGTTAACGAGCAAGATGTGCCGAAGACTGCATTTCAGACAAGATACGAGCATTATGAGTTCCTCGTTATGCCTTTTGTGTTGACTAATGCCCCGATGATTTTTATGGATCTGATGAACTGTATTTTCAGGCCATATCTAGATAAGTTTGTCATCATTTTTATTGATGACATACTGATTTATTCACGTGATGGGAGCGAGCAAGCAGAGCATCTAAGAGTTGTGTTGTAAACCTTGAGAGACAAGAAATTGTATGGCAAGTTTAGTAAGGGTGAATTTTGGCTTAATGAGGTCGGGTTTCTAGGACACAATGTGTCGGGTGACAGGATTAGGTTTGATCCAAGCAAGATCTCGGCCATTATGGAGTGGAAACCGCCGAGGAATGTGACTAAGGTCCGAAGCTTTTTGGGTTTAGCTAGATATTATAGACGGTT
The DNA here is from genome assembly GCF_007990345.1 of Gossypium hirsutum. Classification (NCBI taxonomy): domain Eukaryota; kingdom Viridiplantae; phylum Streptophyta; class Magnoliopsida; order Malvales; family Malvaceae; genus Gossypium; species Gossypium hirsutum. Next base: position 21,913,538 of record NC_053429.1, read on the forward strand.
TGTAAACAAATTCTCTATGATAGCTACGCTAATAACAAGGATGCTGCAAAAGGATGTCAAGTTTGAATGGATAGAAAAGTGCCAACAGAGTTTCGAGAAATTAAAGGCTTTGTTGACCGAAGCCCTAGTGTTAGTGCAACAAGAGTCAGGCAAGGAGTTTGTGTTATATAGTGATGCCTCCTTGAATGGTTTGGGGTACGTGCTTATGCAAGAAGGTAAAGTCATAGCTTAAACTTCAAGACAGCTGAAGCCACATGAGAAAAACTACCCGACGCAAGATTTAGAGTTGGCTACCATAGTATTCGCGTTGAAAATTTGGAGACACCATCTTTATGGCGAGAAGTGTCGGGTGTTCACTGATCACAAGAGCGTTAAGTACTTGATGAATCAAAAGGAGCTGAACCTAAGGCAACGACGATGGTTAGAGATAATGAAGGATTACGAGTTAATTATCAACTACCACACGGAAAAAGTGAACATGGTTGTCGATGCATTGAGTAAAAAATCATTATTTACGCTAAGATCAATGAATGTCAGTATGACCTTGTCTGATGATGGTTCGATTCTAGCAGAGTTGGGAGCTATATTGACGTTTCTTTAAGAGATCCATGAAGCTCAGAAAAGTGATGAGAAATTGCAAGCCAAGAGAACTCAGTGTGATTTAGGAATCGAATCGGATTTTCATATTGGTACCGATGGATGTATAATGTTCAAAGGCAGAGTTTGTGGACCCAAAAAAAATGAGCTTATTTAGAAGATTCTGAGAGAGGCACAGAGTGGTTGTTTGTCCGTCCACCTAGGCAATGTAAAAATGTACTGGTGGTTTGGTATGAAAAGAGACATTTCAGAGTTTGTGTCTAAGTGCCTAGATTGTCAGCAAGTGAAGGCTGAACACCAAGTACCTTCAGGTTTACTTCAGCCTATCATGGTCCCTAAGTGGAAGTCGGATCGGATCACTCTGGATTTTGTGACAAGTTTGCTGGTAACCCCGAAAAAAGGGGATGTTTTTTGGGTTGTTGTGGATAGGCTAACAAAGTCGGCACACTTCATACCTGTGCGTATCGACTACTCCCTTGAGAGATTAGCCGACTTGTACATTTCCAAGATTGTGAGACTACATGGGGTGCCCATATCGATTATTTCAGACAGAAACCCGAGATTTACCTCAAAGTTTTGGAAAAAGTTACAAGAGGCATTGGGAACAAAGTTGAGTTTTAGTACAACTTTCCATCTGCAAACCGATGGTCAGCCAGAGAGAGTAATTTAGATATTAGAAGACATGTTGCGGTATTATGTCCTTAAGTTCCAAGGAAGTTGGGAAAAGTATCTACCTTTGGTTGAATTCGCCTATAATAACAGCTATCAAACAAGTCTGAAAATGGCACCTTATGAGGCTTTGTATGGGTGAAAGTATCGAATGCCTTATATTGGATTGAGCTCAGAGAGAGTCAGGTTCACGGGGTCGATTTAGTCAGAGAGACTAAAGAGAAAGTTAAAGTAATTCATGACTGCTCGAAGGTTGCCTCAAATAGACAGAAATCCTACGCAGATTTAAAACGAAAGAAAATTGAATTTCAAGCTGGTGATAAGGTATTTTTGAAAGTGTCCTCGTGGAAGAAAGTCCTAAAATTTGGTAGAAGAGGTAAATTGAGTCCTCCTTTTATAGGGCCTTATGAGGTTATCGAGAGAGTAGGATCGGTTGCCTATGGATTGGCTTTACCACTAGAGTTAGAAAAGATTCACGACATGTTTCATGTGTCCATGCTACGTCGATATAGATCAAACCCTTCGCATGTGATTTCACTGTCCGAGGTTGAGCTTAATTCAGACATGACTTATTGTGAAGAGCCGGTCAAGATTTTAGCTTTGGATGTCAAACAGTTGAGAAATAAGAGTATAGAACTTGTGAAAGTTTTGTGGCGTAAACATGGATTCGAGGAAGCCACATGGGAACCCGAAGAGACTGTGAGAGATCAGTACCCGAACTTATTCCCCAGTAAGATTTTTGAGGATGAAAATCCCTAAGAGGGAGAAATGTAACAGCTCGATTTTGGAGCTAGTCAAAATAGTAGTCTTGGGACCACAAATAGCTAGAGAACCAAAATTGGGGGGTTTAAAAAGGGTAATTAGACCCTTAAATGAAAGCATAGTTGGCCGTGAGACAAGGAAATCAATTAGTCAAAGTGTAAGGTTTTGATGACATTTGCAAATTGAGTAAAATAAAGAAAAGTTGTCATCTTTTCTTTTCTTCTCCCATACACCACCGAAAATCAGCCATTGAAGGGGGTTTGAAAGCTCAAAATTTTGAGCTAGTTAGTTGGCACACAAGTAAGTGATTTCTATACCCTTTGTTGATGATTTTTGCATTTTTGAGACCCTTAAAGCATGAGCTTTCAAATGAGGGGTATATCTTACAAAATGGTTGAAGGTCTAGCATTTTGCCATGAGAGCATTTAGGGTGTTTTCTAAAATTTTATGGAAGAATATGAGTCTTAGTTGAGTAATAGACAACTTTTGTGAAAGGTGTTACTGTGAAAACACCTAAAGGGGCTATTTTGGACAAGTTGTAAAATGAATGATAAATGTGTGAAATAGAGAGAATTCAGGGTTGCTATAAGAGTAAAAAGAGTTCAGCTAAGCTTAAGATGCGAAGAAATTCGATAAAAATCAATTTTTGAGCATAAGGGTAAAATGGTCATTTTGCCAAAGTTTAGGGGCAAAATGGTCATTTGACCGAAGATGTGAATTTTAATTTCGTAATTTTATTTAGTGATTAATTGAGTGCATTTCACTATTTTAGATCAAGAATTGCCAAATCTGAACCTAGATTGGGGAAAAGCCAAGTAAATTGACTAAACCGACTAGTCACCACATTTTGTAATACGAGGTAAGTTGTATGTAAATAATACAACTACATTACTAATGTATGTGTGGAATTGGTTTTGAATTAATATAGCATGAATTGCTTGATTGTAGAATTGAGATGGTATGATGATAATAGAAATAGTAGAGTTCCTATTCGAATCTAGGAAATAAATCGGATATTCATGCCGTGATGTTTGGGTCATTTGTGTGTGAGCTAGTGTAAGACATGTCTGGGACATGCATTGTAATATCCTGAATTAGGGCTTAATCGGAATAGTGTTTTTGTGACCACAAATCCGATATATAAATAATTATTTTACAATGATTTTGATGTTTATGATATGATTGCATGATTGTGTGAAAATTTCGTGATGAAATTCTATGCCTAAAGTGCTTAAATTGAAAGTAGGGACTAAATCGAATAAGTTGCAAAACTTGCATTCTAGAAGTTTTTAGTATGAAATTGTTTTGGAATATTAATGAGGAGGTCTTAAATAGCAAATTGTTTTGGAATATTAATGAGAAGTTTTTATTTATATGTAAAGATTCCTTATTGAGTCTAGTTTTAAAAGAAACAAACCTCATAGTCATTGAAATTTTTTATAGAGATATATCTGATTCGTAATACACAGAGGTCAGAGTAGTCGAACCCTGAAACAGGGGATAATTTAATTAATAAACTGTACTAATTGGCCCAATAAAAAATTATAGAAAAAAATTAGTAAATAGATATATGAGTCTAGATTCAGGGAAAATCTACGGATCTTGATTTTGAGTTTCGTAAATCGAGATATGATTTTTCTTGTAACTGTGATGCGAGTAGCTAGAAAGCTATGAATGTAGAAACAAATTATTTGAAATACTTAAATTGATAAATTATGTTCGGTAACCCCTCAAGCTCGACTCCGGTGGTGGTATCGGGCGTGGGGGCATTACATTTAGTGGTATCAGAGCAGGTTTAGTCAGTTCTCGGACTACGTGTTGTATGTACGGATTTTGCGATACATGCCATATGTATGAATTGTGATAGTGTGACGACTTCTGACCTTTTTAAATGATTTTTATATAGTAAATGGATCCCGATCCAGCTGTGGTAGATGAAGTAGAGAGTAATGCGCCAGCTCCGACTGAAGGGCCAGCGCCGACTGAAAATCCACCTCCTACTGTTGGTCAGGGAGGAGGAGAAAGGAATCGGGAAGCCTTTCTCCAAATGATGAGTGCATGCTACACTGAGTTCGTTCGTACGAACCCAAATGTACGGCCTCCCCCACCTCCCCTAATTCCTCAACCTATGCCTCTAATGCCTCAAGGAGTGGATTTTATAAAATTTCACAGAACCCCCGTTGATAGAATTCGTAAACAAGGGGCTGAAGAATTTAGAGCAAATATTGATGATGATGCAGAGAAAGCAGAGTTCTGGCTTGAAAATTCTATCCGGGTATTTGATGAATTATCTTGTACACCTGAAGAATGTTTGAAATGTGCTACATCTTTGTTGAGAGATTCAGCTTATAATTGGTGGAAGACTTTGATTTCGGTGGTACCGAAAGAGAGGGTAACCTGGGAATTCTTTCAAGAAGAGTTTCGGAAGAAATATATTAGTGAAAGATTTATTGATCAGAAATGTAAAGAGTTTCTTGAGCTGAAGCAAGGTAATATGACAGTCTCAAAATATGAAACAGAGTTTGTTCGATTGAGTAAGTATGCCAGGGAATATGTTCCTACAGAAGCCAAGATGTGCCGACGATTTGAAGTCGGGATCCTTGAACTGAAAGAAATGGTAGTACTGGTTGATCGAGCTTGCAAGGCTGAAGAACTACTGAAGGAAAAGAAAAAGGTAGAATCTAAAACACGAAATTGGAAGAAAAGACCAATGAGTAATGTACCCTCACAGCAAACCGGAAAGTCAAGAAATATGAATCCTTGTTCCCAAGTTTCAGCTGGGCAATCATATGGAAATTTTAAGAAGCAGAATGTGGGTCCTAAATCTCAGAATACTTCTGCAGCCAGTGTAGGGAACTCGAGATTTGTTAAACCCGAGTGCCAGCGGTGTGGTAGAAATCATTTTGGTCCGTGCAGAGCAAATGAATGTTTTCGATGTGGTTCTCTGGATTATTTTATTAGAGACTGCCCAGAGAGAGTTGAGAAAGAAAAATTTCAGAGTGTAAAAGCTAGTGGTGCAAACTCGAGGGGAAGGTATCCGAGAAAAGCTGGAAGTGAAACAAGCAGTAAGAATGTAGCCAGAGATGCAGCAGTTAGATCTGAAGGAAGAGCTCCGGCTAGAACTTATGCTATTAAAGCACGTGAAGATGCTTCCTCACCTGATGTGATTACCGGTACATTTTCTCTTTATGATATTAATGTTATTGCTTTGATTGATCTTGGTTCTACTCATTCATATGTATGCATGAAACTGGTGTCTAGTATGAATATACCTATTGAGAACACAAAATTTATGATTAGAGTGTTGAACCCGTTAGGCAAATGCGTGATAGTTGATAAAGTAAGCAAGAAATACCCTTTAATGATTCGGGGTCATTACTTTCCGGCCGACTTGATGTTGTTGCCGTTTGATGAATTTAATGTTATTTTGGGTATGGATTGGTTGACATTGCATGATGCTATAATAAATTGCAAAGAAAAGGTTATAGAATTAAAGTGTGAAAGTGGTGAAATTCTGCGGGTTGAGCCAGACAAATCAGAGGCATTATCTAGTATGATTTCTTCGATGTCGGCTTAGAGATATTTGAGAAAGGGTTATGAAGCTTATTTGGCGTATGTAATTAATAAAAAAGAAGTTGAAAAGAAAGTTGAATCAGTGCCGGTTGTGTGTGAATTTGCGGACGTATTTCCAGAAGAATTGCTGGGTTTGCCTCCGGTCAGGGAAGTAGAATTTGGTATTGATTTAATACCGGGAACAGCTCCGATCTCGATTGCTCCATATAGAATGGCACCAACAGAGTTGAAAGAATTAAAGTCGCAGTTGCAAGAATTGACTGATAAAGGCTTTGTGAGACCGAGTTTTTCACCTTGGGGTGCTCTCGTGTTATTTGTGAAAAAGAAGGATGGTTCTATGAGATTGTGTGTTGACTATCGGCAGTTAAACAATGTGACAATAAAAAACAAGTATCCGTTGCCAAGGATTGATGATTTGTTTGATCAGCTAAAAGGAGTGACATGGTTTTCAAAGATTGACTTGAAATCTGGGTATTATCAGCTGCTTGTAAAAGATTCGGATGTGCCTAAAACTGATTTTAGAATAAGGAACGGTCATTATGAATTTTTAGTTATGCCATTCGGGTTGACAAATGCTCCTGCTGTGTTTATGGATTTAATGAATCGCATATTTCGGCCATACTTGGACAAATTTGTTGTGGTGTTTATAGATGATATCTTAATTTATTCAAAAAGATGAGACAGAGCATGCTGAACATTTGAGGATAGTTTTGCAAACTTTAAGAGATAAGCAGTTGTATGCTAAGTTTAGTAAAAGTGAATTTTGGCTCCGGGAAGTTGGATTTTTGGGTCATATTGTTTCAGATGACGGTTCGATTCTAGCAGAGTTAAGAGAAAGACCGATGTTTTTACAAGAGATTTCTGAAGCTCAGAAAAATGATAAAAATTTGCTAGCCAAGAGAAAACAGTGTGAAGCTGATACGGGATCAGATTTCAGAATCGGTTCTGATGGTTGTTTGATGTTTAAAAATCAGATTTGTGTACTGAAAAATGATGAGTTGATTCAAAAGATTTTGCATGAAGCACATAATGGTTGTTTAGCGGTTCATCCGAGCAGTACGAAGATGTATAATGACTTGAAGAAAATGTACTGGTGGAGTGGAATGAAAAGAGATATTTCTGAGTTTGTATCAAAGTGCTTAGTTTGCCAACAAGTGAAAGCTGAACACCAAGTACCTTCGGGATTACTCCAGCCTATTATGGTTCCTGAATGGAAATGGGATCGGATTACTATGGATTTTATATCAGGGCTACCGTTAACTCCGGGGAAGAAAAATGCCATCTGGGTAATAGTTGACAGACTGACTAAATCGGCTCATTTTATTCCGGTACGTACAGATTATTCTCTTAATAAGTTGGCTGAATTGTATATCCGAGAGATTGTTAGACTTCATGGGATACCTTTGTCAATCATTTCGGATAGAGATCCGAGGTTTACCTCACAGTTTTGGCAAAAGTTGCAAGAAGCTTTAGGTACAAAGTTAAATTTCAGCACTGCCTTTCATCCACAAACTGATAGACAATTAGAGAGAGTAATTCAGATTCTTGAAGACATGCTCAGATGTTGCGTATTGGAATTTCAAGGTAGTTGGGAAAAGTACTTACCGTTGGTAGAATTTGCTGATAATAATAGTTATCAAACGAGTCTGAAGATGGCACCTTATGAAGCATTATATGGTCGTAAATGTCGGACGCTGTTGTATTGGACTGAACTCAAGGAAAATCAGATTTATGGAGTTGATCTAATAAAAGAAACCGAAGAAAAGGTGAAAGTGATTCGAGATTGTTTGAAAGCTGCTTCAGATAGATAGAAATCTTATGCGGATTTGAAACGAAAGGAAATGGAATTTCAAGTTGGTGATAAGGTATTTTTGAAAGTGTCTCCATGGAAGAAAGTCCTTAGATTTGGACGGAAGGGCAAGTTAAGTCCGCGTTTTATTGGACCATATGAAATAATTGAAAAAGTTGGACCGGTAGCATATCGGCTAGCATTACCACCTGAATTAGAGAAGATTCATGATGTATTCCACGTATCTAGGTATCGTTCGGATCCTTCACATATAATTTCACCGACAGAAATTGAACTACAATCGGATATGACTTATAAAGAAGAACCGATTAAGATATTATCTCGAGAAGTCAAACAACTAAGAAATAAAAGTGTTGCACTTGTAAAAGTGTTGTGGAAAAAGCATGGGGTAGAAGAGACTACATGGGAACCTGAAGAAACTATGAGAAACCAATACCCACACCTGTTTACCGGTAAGATTTTCGAGGACGAAAATCCTTAAAAGGGGGAGAGTTATAATATCCTGAATTAGGGCTTAATCGGAATAGTGGTTTCGTGACCACAAATTCGAGATAGAAATAATTATTTTACAATGATTTTGATGTTTATGATATGATTGCATGATTGTGTGAAAATTTTGTAATGAAATTCTATGCCTAAAGTGCTTAAATTGAAAGTAGGGACTAAATCGAATAAGTTGCAAAACTTGCATTCTAGAAGTTTTTAGTATGAAATTGTTTTGGAATATTAATGAGGAGGTCTTAAATAGCAATTTGACCAATTTTAAGTTCATGGACAAAATTAGGAATGGAAGGAATTTTTGGAAAGTTTAGTAGTAAGGGTATTTTGGTCATTTAGTTATTAAAATGAATTAAAAACAAAATTAAAAGCCAAATTTTGTCCATCTTCTTCATTAGGCCGAAATTTCAAAGGTTCTCCATAGCTAGGGTTTGTTTCAAGCTTCCAAGCTTCATAGTAAGTGATTCCAAGCCCCGTTTTTAATGTTCTTTACGTTTTTGGAATCCCGGTAGCTCGATTAAGCTTATGCTAACAATAATTCAACCTAGGGTTCATATTTGGAAAAATAACCATAGGTTAAATTTGTGTATTTTGATGTTTTATGATAGAATATGAGGTTTTAAATTATGTTAGACAACTTGTGCTACTCGGTTTTGAGTGAAAACGAGTAAAAGGGCTTAATCGGTAAAAATACCTAATAGTCATAAGTACATGTTAGAGTGTGAATTTGATGCTGCCATAGAAGGGAAAAATAATCAGCATGTTATAAAACATAAGAATAAGGAATAAAGCTTAATTCCCGAGATTTGGGGCAAAAGTGTAATTATGCAAAAGTTTAGGGAAAAAATGTAATTTTTCCAAAGTTTGTATTAAATGCTGTTTTGATAAATGTATGTATTAAATAAGATTAATTTGGTATTATAGATCAAGAAAAACGAGATTCAAGTCGTGATCGAGGAAAAGAAAAAATTGTGGACTAAATTGCAAAATCTTTATATTTTGGTACCAAGGTAAGTTCATGTGTAAATAATGTAGCATAAATGTTATTTTTAAGTTAATAATGTTAATTATATGATATGCTGATTTTTAATCGTGAAATATTATGCTTTGTGGTCAATGTTGAGTAATATGCAAATTATGTTTACTACTTGATAAATATGAATTGCTACCGAGTATCGGTTCCGATATTCCATGGAAGACGGCAAATGTGAGATCGAGGGAAAAAGCCCGTTTGAACCTTAGGAATAGATTAGGATACAAGTGACATGTCACTAGGATGGTTGAGCATCCGAACTCGTTGAGTTGAGTCCGAGTTCACTTATGGATGCAAATGTCCAAACTCGTTGAGTTGAGTCCGAGTTCGTGAGATGTAACTAGGCATCTGAACTCGTTGAGTTGAGTCCGAGTTCATTTATGGATGCGAACGTCCGAGCTCGTTGAGTTGAGTCCGAGTTCATTTATGGATGCGAACGCCCGAGCTCGTTGAGTTGAGTCCGAGTTCACTTTAGGGGCGGGTTACATGATTTCTTGATTACATATGTGGCACTTATGTGCAAATTATCCATGTATCCGAGTTATATTCCGATGTGTTCAACGGGTGAAATTTCTAGTTTAATGGAAGAGCACTTAAGATATAAGTGACGTTTTGGGTAAGTGTTGTGAAATGGACACTTTGGACAGGTATGTTCTTAACCCTCAGGTTGAAAATAGATACAACAACGATAAGGTGGTAAGATGATGAATGATGTTTAAAGATGTGATATATGTTTTGGTGGTACCATGCTAAAGTTGTTTGGTATATTTGTATTGTTATGTTACTTGTTATTTACATATGAACTTACTAAGCATTTATGCTTGCTCCTTCCTTTTCATTCACTGTAGTTTTGAACAAGCCGACTCAGGAATCGGGACAGGTCGAAAGTTCGATCACACTATCCAAAGGACTTTTATCTTGGTAAATGGCTTGTACAACTACTTAAGTATGGCATGTACAACAATATACCTATTTTGTGTAAATAATTTTATGATATGGCCATGTTTGGTTGAGAAAATTCTTGATATTGATAAGTCATGGTGATGGCTAATTTAGATCATGTTTGATATCATGGAAGTTTAATAGGTTATCTAGTTTATAAAAACTTATGGAAAGATGAAACTTGCCTTAAAACAGAATATTGCTGCAACAATGACATGAATTTGAAAAATAACTAAAAATAGTATAAATAGAACTAAATGATTATTAAGTTATGAAATTGAAGCTTAATGAGTCTATTTTCATATGGATTGAACAAAATAGGAATATAAATTATATTTTATGAGATATTTAAACTTTTGCGAAACAGGGCCAGAGTGATTTCTGGATCCCCTGTTCTGAATTTAAAATTCATAATAAATTTTTCCAAAATAATTAGAAGTTTTTATTTATATGTAAAGATTCCTTATTGAGTCTAGTTTTAATAGAAACAAACTTCATAGTCATTTAAATTTTTTATAGAGATATATCTGATTCGTAATACACAGAGGTCAGAGCAGTCGAACCCTGAAACAGGGGATACTTTAATTAATAAACTGTACTAATTGGCCCAATAAAAAGTTCTAGAAAAAAATTAGTAAATAGATATATGAGTCTAGATTGAGGGAAAATTTACGGATCTTGATTTTGAGTTTCGTAAATCGAGATATGATTTTTCTTGTAACTGTGACGCGAGTAGCTAGAAAGCTGTGAATGTAGAAACAAATGATTTGAAGTTCTTAAATTGATAAATTATGTTCGGTAACCCCTCAAGCTCGACTCCGGTGATGGTATCGGGCGTGGGGGCGTTACATGCATCGACCAGCTTATGAGAGCTAGTGGAAGACCATGTCTGGGACATGGCACCGGCATTGAGACGAGAGATAGTGTAAGACATGTTTGGGACATGCATCAGCCTCGAGATGTAAGCCAGTGTAAGACATGTCAGGGACATGCATCGGCTATGAGATGATAGTCAGTGTAAGACAATGTCTGGGACATGGCATCGACTTGAGATATGAGCTAGTGTAAAACCATGTCTGGGATATGACATCAGCACCTTACTTACGTCTGAGGCTTAATGAATATCCGGTAGTGTTCCAAATGGTTCAACAGTGAACGTTACGTTCTTAAGCTAATGAGGAAAGTATAACCATGTTCTGAGTGGTACAAAGTTCCTAATTGGTACGTATGAGATATGAGCTCATTGAACAATATGTGACTAGTATGGATGGTAATGAGTAAGTTATGCCTTTGCCTACCTTGGTATCATGAGCATGTGGATCATTGATAAAATGTTGTTGTTGTGTACTTACTTATATGCGACTTACTAAGCTTTTATGCTTACTCCTTTTCCTTTCCATTTCCTTACAGTACCGCCTAACTAGCCTAAGGATTCTTGAAGTCAGAAAAATTGATCACACTATCAACTGAAGCATTCGGTATAGTTGGATTTATATTTTTGAATATGCCATGTATAGGACTTAGACTTTATTATTTTGTGTCTTTGAGAATTGGCCAAATGTGTTGGCTTGGGTTGGAAACCCTTTAATTTTTATTAAGCTTTGAATGGCAGTAATATTCATTTTGAATTTATAAAAGATGCATTCTCATGGTTGAATGACTAACTATTATGGTTGATTTAGTTATAAGATTTATACTTATTTCGATAATGGTTGGTATTTGTGTGGAACTATATATGAAAGGGTAGCAATAAGGCTTGGTAAATAGCCTTATATTATCCACAGGTGTAGGCACACGAGTGTGTGTCTAGGCCGTGTGTGACACACGGTTTTCCCCATGGGCATGTGGTTCGACTGTGTGTCCCCTGCACGTAAAAATTTCAAGTCAGTATGCATGGTACTAAACACACGAGCAGAGACACGATCGTGTGTCTCAACTGCGTAGAGGACACGGCCCAGTACACGAGTGTGTGCCTTGGTCGTGTGACATTATAAGCATACTGACGTCAAAAACATAATACCCTAGTATTTGCACTTGGGCTAGGACACGGGCATACCGTGGCCGTGTGAGGGACACCGGCCAATGACACGGGCGTGTGTCTGGCTGTGTCAAAACCCTAGGTGTGAATTAGAAATTAATTCTACATGGGTTTGGGACATGGACGTGTCCCAGGATGCTTAGGCCGTGTGAGCCACACAAGCCATCAACACAACCAAGTCAAAATGTTTACACGGGCATATGCCTTGTTTTAAAGGAAATTTTCTTAAGGTTGGATTAAGGACTCGGAATGGTTTCGAATAGTTTTCAAGGATCGATTTGGGGCTCGTAGGCCCATAATAAGAGGTATAAAATAGATATTGAAAAAGTTTTAAGTTTGGTTCGAGTTTCGGTGACTTGAGATTTGTTGTATGCATGAGATCAAGTTAGGTAATGCCTTGTACTCCTCCCCGGTGTAGGTTATGGGTATAGGGTGTTACAGTAACAATATAGTCTAATATCTAAGAAATCATAGTATTTCTATCTACTCCTTTTCAATGAGAACAAACATCAGTTTCAGAAACTTACGAATTCGGCACTGGAGACTCGGTGTGCCACACTTTTTAGAAGAAATATCTCAAACACATCACATATGTGGAAACAAATTTTTGAAATTCAATTTTTTAAAATCCATTCCACAGACGAGTTTTGCAACCTGGACTCTAATACCACTAAATGTAACACCCAAAACCTGGCCTAAATGTTAGGCCCGAATTTAGCGTGCCATATTGAAGTGTCTTTCGAAAATTGGACTTGTTGGTAGAAATTCGTTTCAGATTTGAAATCTCTTTGTTAAAAACTCAAATCATCTGAACCATTTATTAACCATTTAAAACGTCTTCACTTTAAGAACATTGTTTATTGCGGAAGCAATATCCAAAAATGTTGCAAAACACGGTGTTTTGAAAACAGTTAATCTTTTCGAAAACCAACGTTGTATCACTATTAGTTAAGTATCAAATAAATAAAGCTCAAATAAAATAACTTAACTTTAAGAGGCTTTAATACAGAATCAAACCCAAATAAAAATTTTAAATATAAATAAAGTTAAGCATTAAATATGCGGTTGTGTGACCATCTCCGAGTCCCTCGCAGCACCGATCCTCCTAATGTTGGGGTTTACCTGTACAGTTAATAGACGGGGTGAGTGTGACAGCCCAAAATTGACCCTAGTCGGGAAGTAGTTTCGGGACCGCTAAACCGAGTCACAATAATAATTAGATGTTATATCCTATGTTTATTTCATGTGAAAGTGCATGTGTGAAAATTTCATGCTTTGATTTTGCCAATTGTGAGTGAAATTTTGAAATGTGACTCATGTGAAAATTTTTGCAAATGCTATAGGCTAATTTGTAGTGGCCAAATAACTTATAGTATGAAATAGGTGGATTTGCATGTCAAATTTCCCACCTTAAAACAAGGTGGCCGGCCATGATGGGCATGATGAGCAATTGTGCAATTTTTTTTTTATGGAAATTATGGCATAAGTATGGCACAAATAAAATATGTTAATTTGTGTCATAAAATTTTGGGATAAAACAAATAAAATAAGGGGCATGGGCATAAAATAATGAAAAGGAGTATGGTGAATACAAAAAAAAATGTGTGTGTAGTTGTTTGTCCCCCCATTGCCGTGAGCTAAAGAAAAGAAAGGAGAGAATTTCTGTTCATCCTTTTCTCATCTTCATACTTGCCGAAACTAGAAAGAAAAACAAAGAAAAAAAAATTTTCTCATCCTTTGGTCCATCCTTGGCCAAAAATTTTAAGGAGGAAAGAAGAAGAAAGGTGAAGAGATTCGGCCATGCATGTAGCTAGGCTAAGGTATGTTGATGATGTTCCATGAGATGCATGCATGTTTTAGTTGTTAGCTTGAGTTCTACCTAGCCCATGGTCTAAATCTTGCTATGTGATGGAAATGACATTTGACCATGGATGCATCATTCTTGGTTGATGTTTGATGTGGTGGTGATGAGGCAAGAGGATGAGTTAAAATTCGGCCTAGGTGGAGGTTGTGTTAATGCCATTGCATGCTAAATATGAAGTTTGTTAATGATGCATGTGATGATGACTTGATGATTCTTGAACCTCCTTTTTAGCATTTTTGTGTGAGCACATATGTGCATTGGTTGCTAAATGGAGAAGAATCGGCTAGCAAGTTGTGTGCTAAGGCCGAATGTAACTTTGCATGTTAATGAGCAATGCATGTGTTAAATTGATGGAAAGGGGGAGGATGCTTTACTAGTGTGTATATGTGTGTATTAAGTGTTGAAATCGACCCCAAAAATAGACATGCATATTCGGCCAAGGGGGAAAAAAATTAGCTAATATGTTGTGTTGATGCATGATTTCACATGTATGTGACTTTGATGTCTAATGTATAAATATGGGCTAAGTGCTTCGTGTTCATCTTTTTGATGCCTAAATGATGAAATCAATTTATTTGTTTAATTAAGCTCAAGAGCAAAGGGGAAATAGATCCGATAAAGGGAAGGAAAAAGTGGTCGAATAGTTAGCGGAATCGTTCGACAACACCCGAGGTAAGTTCTTGAGTAAGAGAGCTTAAATTACAATGTGATTAAATCATGTTTTAAGCAAATTAAAATCATGCTCTATGTGTGGCTATTGAGCCGAATGTGCAAGGATGGTATGTGCCTTGTGTTTGAGTTTTGCTAATGAAAAAGAAATACGAATGTGCCATGAATTATTGTTAGATGTGCATGATTAATTGAATGCTGTCCGGGCTAAGTCCCGAAGGCTTTATGCTAAGTGACTATATCCGGACTAAGATCCGAAGATATTTGTGCGAGTTATTAATTCCGGGTTAAGTCCCGAAGGCCTTTGTGCGAGATACTAATTCCGGGTTAAGTCCCGAAGGCATTCGTGCGAGTTTTAAAATCCGGGTTAAGTCCCGAAGGTATTGAATGAGTTACTATGACCGGGCTATGTCCCGAAGGCACTTGAACGAGGAGCTATATCCGGTTAAATTCCGAAGGTACGTGATTTTGGTAATGAATGAGCTTGCTGTAAAATTCCAGCTAATACTCGAAAAACATCCCAATATTGGGATATGTTACGTATGTGTTGAATTTAATCGAGCCCTTACAAATAAGTATTCGCTCAGTTGATAAACGAGCTACCGGCCTTTGGCTGAGTTGATCTTTTGTGTATGTACATAAGGGTTGATAATGTGAAGCAAGTACGATATCGTAAATTTGTGCATATGAAATTATCCGTTAGCTATATGAATGCTATACTTTTGTTGTGCTGGAATTCCTTGCTCAAAACTTACTAAGCATAAATTGCTTACTCCGTTTCATTGCTCCTCTGTTTTATAGATTTGGTTCTCCAGCTATCGGACTCGGGATCTTGAAGTCAAAGTCGCCCACACTATCAAAGCCCCCTTTTGGTACAATTTTGGTTGAACTTCGAAATGGCATGTATAGGACTACCCGTTTGTTGTGGGTCGTGGACCCTTTGGACTTGTATAAATTTTGGATAGCCATGCGAAAATGGCTTATATGTGTTTGAGTATAATGTTATAATCATTTGGTGTGGATATGCTTGACAAGGATTGGCCACGGGGATGGTTAATCACTTTCATAAATTGTGCTATTTATGCAAAAAGGGCTAGTTGAATCATGGAAACCATGAAATAGGTAAAGTCTACCTTAAAGGCAGATGCTGACAGCAGCAGTGATGTAGATTTGGAAAATCACTAAAAATAGTAGGAATGGAATTAAATAGTGAATAAATTATGTAAACAAACCTTGATTAATCTACTTTCATAGGAAAGTAACGAAACAATCATACGGACAGTATGTTAAGAGATATTCAGGTTCTCGTGAGACAGGGCCAGAACGGTTTCTGGATTCCCTGTTCCAACTTTTGAAATTCATTATAAATTAACCAGAGATAATTAGGAGTCATACCATATATGTATAGATTCCTCTCTGAGTCTAGTTTCTATAGAAACAAACGGCATCAGTATTGGAGCCCTGTACAAGGAGATATCCAAGTCGTAATGCGCAAAGGTCAGGGTAGTCGATCCCTGTAACATGGGAGACTTTGACTAATAAACTGTACTAATTGGCCCAATCAAAAATTCTAGAAAAAAATATGTAGATGGGCATATGAGTCTAGTTTCATGGAAAAATCACGAAACTGATTTTCGAGTTGTGAAGCTCAAGATATGATTTTTAAAGCGACTAGTACACAGATTGGGCAGTGTCTAGAAATTTTTCAAAGTTTGTTAACACCTCGTGTTCGACTCCGGTGTCGGACTCGGGTTCGGGGTGTTACAGTGAGTTTACAAAAACTCAGTGTCTAATCCCCTTACTAGAGTAACAGTCAGTATACTGAAACAGAAATAGAAACAGTCTGGGCCAGAGCCTGTTAACAGTAATAGTACAGTCCAGTTCAGAGCATACGTGGGCCAAAGCCCATTACAATATCATTTGGGTCACAACTCATAACATAATCAATTGGGCCTAGCCTATCTCAGTAATAAAATAGAATCTGTGAATGCATGGATGCATGCCATCCCATCCAACCTTGCACTTGCATCCGTCCAACCCTGCACTACCTGTGGGGAATAACTTACACACGCCATCCTTACACTTACAATGTTAGCACCGGTTGCGGTACATATACGACTTTAAGCCTTCAATAGCGGTATTTTAATTGGCACAAAGCCATCGGTAACTATAATAAGTTCGACATGTAGCCATCAGCGACGGTAATACAATCGGTACACAACCATGGGTAAATATGATCGACACAGAGTCAACAATAAATATGATAGGTACATAGCCACAGGTAAATACAATTGGCACAAAGCCATAGTTAAGATAGCACAGAGCCATATTTAGGCTGGCATAGAGCCATAAACAGATTAAGCGGCATTAAGCCGTCCGCCGATCCACAGTCGTCTCGTGCGACCCGTGAGACCTTAACAGATCAATACTGGATCCATAGTCATCTCGTGCGACCCGTGCGACCCTATCAGAACAATACTTCCTCCATATCAATGTTATGTCATGCTCAATCATCACACGTATATGCAGAATGGCCATGCTCAGTAACAATCATTTAAACATATATTAAAAGCATATCAGTTTTACAACCACAGTCAAGTCAGTTAAAACACAGTCATACAATCACAATCAAATCAGTCAGATTCATAGTCTAAGCTGGTCATTTTACACTATAAGGTGTATTTCGGTAATTTTACACTATAAGGGTATTTTGGTAAATTTACACTATAAGGGTATTTCGGTAATTTTACACTTCTAAGGTATTTCGGTAATTTCACAAATGGGGGGTATCTCAATAATTTTACAAACCTGAGGGTATTTCAGTAATTTTACAAATCATGGGTATTTCGATAATTTTATAAATTGAGGGTATTTCGGTAATTTTATAATCTGAGGTCTTAACAACCCAACTGAAGGTCCATTGTCACCTTGAGCGACTTAAGTAACCTAAACAAACATAATGGTGCAAATGGGCCTAAGGCCTATACTCGGCCTAAGTGGGCCCACACACTCGTGTGGCCCATTTAGCCCAGAAATAGCCACAGCTATGCAAATGTCACAGTCCAAACAACAATTGCCGCTTCACATACATTTTATCCGTGTGGGCCCACAAGCCCACTGAGCCTACACGGCCCATTTAACCAACGAGGCCCAAAAAAGCCTAAGACTACGAGAGCGCTCGTGGTGGCCTCTACAGTCTAATGCCCATAATCGTGGGCTTGGCTCACCACACGTGCGATCGCACACTCGTGTGGCATCATCGCCATATTTCTGGCTTTTCGGCATTTTTCCGATCTACAATTATAGCAGTGTAAACAACACATACTTTCGGCTTTTAAACGATTATCGAAAACCGCATACAAATACACACACTTTCAACTTTTCAGCCGATCATCAAACATAGCATACGGTTACACACCTAATTGCGTAGAGTACTAAGAATTCCCGAGCGCTAGAACCTATTCAAACATAACAACGGTTAATCACTTATCAACAAAGTTAAAAGAATATTAACCAAACCCCTAACCGAAGGATCGACTACCACTTGCCTTGATTGGAACGGTTAACGTGATTTGCTTACTTAATCCAAAGTTTGGTGCAGTCACCCTTCTGCAACTTGGCGAAAAGTCCCGAACTACCGATACCCTACGTTACTTAAACTTGGGGGCAGAGGCTACGTGTCCACTCCCAGTCGTTACCACTATCATCACTTTATTGCTAGAACCCCCTTTGCTCATTGCGAGTTCGATTAACAGAGATTACTTGCCAAATCGAGAACATAAATGGAGAAAGTATGGGACGTAGAAGCAGAGAATCCGTTAAACCAAGGCTAAACCGAAAGGGGTTTGAGAGGGGAAAAGAAGAAGAAGAAGTATTCGGCCAATGATTGAAAAGGAAATATCAGAAGAGGAGGAGAGCAGAGATTCGACAATTAAGGGAAAAGATTGAGAGGAAGAAACCAAATTCGACTTAAGGAAAGAAATAAAAATGACCAAAATGAGAGTGCTTATTCGGCCAAAGCAATCAATATTCGATCCCAAAAATTGAGTAAGAAACACAAGAGAAAAGGCAACAGAGAATTCAACACACAAGAAGTAGAAGCCAAAACTAGATGCCAAACACCACGAAAAACCCAAAATTGAGCAAAGAAAAACTGAAATGTGACCACAATTTCTCCCTAGGCAAAATTCTCCCTTTCCACCATCCCAATTCAGCACAAACACTCCTCCCATGCAACTCTCCTATTTCAAAATCCTTGATTTTCTCCCCAAATCACTCAACATCCAATTCAATTTTCCTTGAAACACTCATGACCAATTCAACCTTAAAGTCTCTGTCGAACTCCACCTCCTTCCAAGCTCAGCCAGCAAAATAAATAATTCCTTTACCTATGCCACGAATTGAACCTTAGACCTCATGCACACCACACACGCCACCTTGCCACTAGACTACAAACTCTTTTTATGATATATTTTAACCACAAATATTTAAAAATCCTACTTCCAAGCACCAAGGGTTTTATTCACTAAAAACAAAAATTTAGCTAAATCCCAGGATTGAACCCAGGACTTCTCCAACACTCCCAAATATGCCTAAATACTTAGCCACTAAAGCCAGCATGCAATTTGTGAAATTTCTCGCACACATAAACTTTTGTGTGTTCCCACGCTCAAGGCCCAATCCTTCTAGGCCCAAATTCGGGGCATTACAATTTCTTCGATTCAAAGCTAATATGGTTTATGCACATAACTGTACCATATCGTACCAATCTTATATACATTCTCGTCTTTCTTTTACCTATTGAACCATTTGAAATAGAAGTCAGATACTCAAGTTTTTCACACGATAAGTATTTATACCATGGCCTGAAGCCAAATCAAGGTAGCTTATCTCCAAAGTACTGATATCATGGCTTGAAGCCAAATTAGTATAACTCGCACCTGATGTGCTATATCTTGGGCTGAAGCCAAATCAATGTATCCCTTAATAACATGTCACTAGCATCCTAAACTATTCCTAAGGTTCAATCGGGATTTCGTATGTCAAATCATTGTCGAATCACTATCGTTCATATCCACAATCTTGTATTCACAATTTATACAATATCAAAGCATATGAAATACATTTTTATTGAAATTTATCTCATACGAACTTACTTCGAATGTGGAAACGACGAAATAAGTCGATTAGTCGATAACTTTAGTTTTTCCCTGATCTAGATCTGAATTCCACTTTTTCTTGATCTAAATATATTCAAAATTAACTTATTTAATCATATTTTTATTCAATTAAATCCAAAATATACATTAGGGCTATTTTACACATTTGCCCCTAAACTTTTACATTTTTACAATTTAGTCTTTATTACACAAAATTACAAATTCATGAAATTTCTTTAATACCCATGACAGCTGAATTACCATAATGCCCCTAGTAGCCCATATTTCTCATTTATTTCAAATTTTCACCACAAAGTTTCAACATTTCTCAATTTAATCCCTATTTTGCATTTTCACTAAAAATCACTTAACAAAACTTGTATCACTATTATCAAACATCCACAATTCATCATAAATCATCAAAGAACACATATATACATCAATGGAAACTCTCAAAAATTTTAACAGTTTTGAAATCGAAGGTATGGGCTACATAAATTGAGCTACAACGAACTCAAAGACACAAAAATCACTAAAAACCGAGTCAAAAATCACTTACAATTGAAGCATGCATTAGCTGAACCTTCAAAGCTAATTAATGACTTCTCTTCTTTCTAATTTTTGGTTGGGAGAAAGATGAATTAAAAAAAAATTGTCTTTTGTTTTAATTAATTTACCTTTATTTAATAAGTTACTATATTAACCTTATATATAACCATTTAAAAAACCTTAATATATGTCCATATATGTCCAATCATGCTATTAAACATCTAATTATAACATAAGGACCTTTACTTTAAGGTTCTATAGCTATTAGGTACCTTTAGCTATAAGAACTCAAGTTTTACACATTAGCGATTTAATCATTTTCATCAAATTGACCATTCAAATGATAAAATTTCTTAACGAAATTTTCACACAATCACTCAATCATGCTGTAAACATTAAATAATAATAAAATTCATATTTTGACCTTAGATTTGTGGTCCCGAAACTACTTTTCTAATTTGATTAAAAACGGGTTGTTATAAGAAATACCAACAGAGTTTTGAAAATTTGAAAGCACTGTTAACTAAAGCACCAGTTCTAGTTCAACATGAGTCAGGTAAAGAGTTTTTGATTTTCAGTGATGCGTCATTGAACGGTTTGGGATATGTTTTGATGCAACAAGGCAAAGTGATAGCTTATGCTTCCAGACAATTGAAGCCGCATGAAAAGAATTATCCGACATACGACTTAAAGTTGGCTGCTATTGTATTCGGTGCGCAGTCCCATATTTTTATCGATCACAAGAGCTTGAAGTATTTAATGTCCCAGAAATATTTGAATTTGCGATAACGAAGATGGCTCGAGTTGTTGAAAGACTATGAGTGTGATATTGAATATCTTCCGGGGAAAGCGAATATAGTCGCGGATGCTCTAAGTAGAAAATCTTTATTTTTTTTGCGGTCGATAAACACACAATTAACTTTGTCTGATGATGGTTCAATTTTAGCTAAGTTAAAAGCTAAACTGTTATTTCTACAGCAAATCTGTAAAGCTTAAAATGGGATAATGAGTTGCAAGCCAAAAGATTACAATGTTAGTCGACTACTGATTCAGAGTATCAGATTGGATCCGATGATATGATTGTTTAATGTTCTGAGGTAGAATTTTTGTACTGAGAAACTCCAAGCTTTTTCAGAAAATTCTACATGAAGCACACAGTGGTTGTTTGTCTTTTCATTCGAGGAGTACAAAGATGTATAATGATTTGAAATAGTTGTACTGGTGGTCGAGTATGAAACAAGACATTTCAGAATTTGTGTTTAGATGCTTGGTTTGTCAATAAGTTAAAGCTAAACATCAAGTGGCTTCGGGACTACTGCAGCCAGTGATTATATCAGGGCTACCCCTATCTCTGAAAAAGAATGATGTTATCTAGGTTATTGTTGATCATTTGAAGAAATCAGCACATTTTGTTCTAGTACGTACAGATTTTTCACTCGAGAGTTTAGCTGAATTGTACATCTTTGAGATTGTTAGATTACACAGTGTACCAGTTTCTATTATTTCGGATAGAGATCCGAGGTTTATGTCGTGATTTTGAAAGAAATTGCAAGAAGCTTTGGGTACGCGGTAGCACTTTAGTACTGCATTTCATCCCCAAGCTAATGGTTAGTTTGAGAGAACTATACAGATTCTTGAAGATATGCTTCGTTGCTGTGTTTTAGAGTTTAAAGGCAACTGGGAAAAATATTTACCATTGGTTGAATTCGTTTAAAACAATAGTTTCCAATTGAGTATGAAAATGGGACCGTATGAAGCTTTATATGGTCGTAAATGCCAACTTCCATTGTGCTAGACCAAGCTTAGTCAGAAAATGATTCACGGAGTTGATTTGGTTAAAGAAACTGAAGAGAAAGTGAAAGTAATTCGCGATAGTTTGAAAGCAACTTCAGATCGACAAAAATTGAATGCAGATTTAAAGCGTAAAGACATCCAACTTCAAATCAGTGACAGAGTGTTTCTAAAAGTATATCCGTGGAAGAATATTTTTCATTTTGGTAGCAAAGAAAAATTGAGTCCACGATTTATCGGACCGTATATGATTATCGAAAGAATAGGGCCAGCGACATATCAACTAGCTTTACCATTAGAGTTAGAAAATATTCACAATGTATTTCATGTTTTGATGTTATGCCGATATAGATCAGATCCTTCACACATAATTTCTCCAGCAGAGATTGAAATTCAGCCTGATATGGCGTATAATGAAGAACCGATCAGAATTCTGGCTTGAGAGATTAAAGAGTTAAGAAAAAAGCATAGCTTTAGTGAAAGTACTTTGGCAGCATCACGGGGTCGAAAAAGCTACGTGGGAACCCGAGGAAGCTATGAGCAAATAGTACCCTAACCTATTTTCTGATAAGATTTTCGGGGATGAAAATTCCTAAAGAGGAGAGTTGTAATAGCCCATTTTTAGTCAAATCAGAATAGTGGTTTCAGGACCACAAATTTGAGGTCAAAATATTTATTTTATTATTATTTTCAGGTCTACAGCATGATAGTATGATTGTATGAAAATTTCGTTAAGAAATTTTATCGTTTGAATGCACAATTTAAATAAAAGGACTAAATCACGTAAAGTGTAAAAGTTGTGTTCTAATAGCTAAATGTGTTAATAGCTATGGAACCTTAAAGAAGAGGTCCTAATGTTGTAATTAGACCAATAATATTATGAGTGGACATAGATGGACACATTATTTAATGTTATAATGGTTAATTAATAAGGCTAATGCTGTAATTTGATAATTAAAAGATATTAAAATAAAGAAAACAAAAGTCAAAGCATGCATATTCATCTTTTTCAATCGAATATTGGAGGACAAGCCATGAAAGCTTGAAACTTTTGGCCATCACTATTTTGCTTGCATGTGAGTGAATTTTGATATGTTTTTAATGATTTCTATGTTTTCGGAGTCGTTGTAGCTTGCTAGCCTATGGACTAGTTTACAAAACTATTAAAGGTTTAGGGTTTTAACATTGATGAATATGTGTATATTTTGATGCTTGATGATAGAAAATAAATGATTGTTGTTAGATAAACAATATTTGTTAAGTGATTTTTTATAAAATTGTCAATTAGAGATTAAATTGAGAAATGTGATAAATTGTATGGTAAGTGTGTGAAATAAGGAAAAATATGGGCTGTTATGATAACAAGGAAAATTTGACTAGTATGGGTAGGGACTTAAATGCATGAATTTGTATTTTTATGAGCTAGGGACTAAATTTTAAAGAATTCAAAAATTTAGGGGCAAAAGTGTAGAATTGCAATAATATGTATTTTGAGCTAAATTGAATAGAATTAATAATAAAATTTGATTATGTATAGATCAAGAAAAGCGAAGTTTGAAATTAGATTGGGGGAAAAGCAAGATAGTTGATTGACAGCTCGATTTCTCTCCGTATAAATTTGAGGTAAGTTCGTATGTTAATAAGCATTAATATAATTGTCTTTTAAATGCTTTATAATTGTATTATTGATGAATACAACCTTATGAAAATATTTGACGAAGAATTGGCTACGTGTAAAATCCTGGTTGAACCTTAGGAATAGATTAGGTTACAAACGACATGTCATTAGGGGTTAAGTGATTTGGGTACTGGTCTGTACATTCTACCAGTGGTTGAGTTATTTGGCATGTGTTGCAGATCCTTCTCAGCTTGTTGAGCAACATCGTGTAGTTACATTTTGACTGTCAACTTCTGTGAGTAGACCCGTTGGTAGCTCGAGTGTGAGCATTATATGAGATATGAGATTGAGATAGCTACAACTATGTATTGGCACTTATGGTGTGAGATTCCTGAGTATCCGATATTATTCCAAATGGTTTAATGGATATATCGAAAATATGAAATGGTGAGAGATAGAAACGTATCAGTATAGGTATGTTCGAGAATTATGTGAGTATTAAATCCATAGAATTGTGAGTTCATGATTGATTATGTGAATGAAAAAATGTTAACTTTGTGATTAAATGGTCTTGTAGTATATTATGTTTATATTACTTGAATGGTTAATGAATGGTAAGTTTTACTTATTAACTATACGAGCTTACTAAGCTTTATAGCTTACTTTGTTTATTTTTCCGTGTTTTATAGTGATTTCGAAGCCTGCTCGGATTGGTAGTTGTCGCAGATCTCATAACACTATCCAGCTATTGTTTTGGTACTTTTGAACTTATGTATTTGGTTATATGGCATGTATAGGAGTTGTGGTTAATATGGTCTCTATGTTGATAATAGATTTGGCCAATTGATTTTGTAACAGCCCGATTTAGACCCTAGTCGAAGTAGTGGTTTTGGGACCACAAATCTGAGTCTAAAAAATATTTTGATATTATTTTCTGTGATTATAGTATGTGTTTAAGCATGTGTGAAAGTTTTGTATGAAAAGTCGATCATTTGTGTGCTTAATTTGATAAAAGGATCTAATTGCGTACAATGCAAATTTTGCATTCTATTTGTTAAAGTGCCTAATTGTTATGTCTCCTTAAGTGTGAGGTCCTTATATGGTTATTTGTCTATGGATTGTATTAAATGACATTAATGGACATTAGTTGGGGGAATTTTAATGATATTAATAAGGTTATTTAAGAAAAATGTATATTAGTGTTATTAGATTAATTAAAAAAACATGAAAATTAAGCCATTTTGTTCATCTATTGTAGAAAATCAAAGAAAAATAAAAGAAAAAGAACCATTTAGGGTTCGGCTAAGCTAAAGCTCAATTGAGGTATGATTTTTGATCGGTTTTTGATAATTTCTACATTTTTGTGATCATTGCTTAGTGTTGTATCAAGCCCATGTTTGAATTTTTGAAATTGTTGATGATTTTGAGTTGTGTCATTGATGAAACTATGAGTTTTATGAAGTTTGATGATAATATATGGAAGTTTGATGTTGGGTTAACATGTTTTGTCTTTGAATTTTTGATGAATTTGAGTAATTTGGGCTAAATTGTAAAAATGATATTTTTGAGGGACTAAAATGTGAAATAAATGAAATGTGGGGGCTTATTTGAACACTATGAATACTTGGCTAGGCATGTGTGCAAAGAAATTATGTGTTTTGTGATTTTGTGAAATAGGGACTAAAGTGTCAAAACGTGAAAATGTGAGGGCTAATTTGTAAAATGGCCTAAATATGTGTTTTTGGATTGATTTGAATGAATGTGAGTTTGAATTGATTTAGATCAAGAACCAAAGAAAACGAAATTAGATCGGGGAAAGTCAAAAGTGGTCGAGTAGTCGATTTCGTCAATTCGAATCCGTACGAGGTAAGTCGATATACAAATAAATGTGTTTTGAATTGAATTATTAATGTTTATATGCTCTTGAACAATGATAAATGATTATATGAGTTGAGCATGAGATATCCGAGAAAGTATCGACAAAGTTTTGACGTCCGAAAAGCCCCGTACGAACCATAGGAATTGTTAGGATACATATGTCATGACATAGGATCCGATATGTGATTTCGTGTAAGACCACGTTTGGGACGTTGGCATCGATATTTGGTTACATGTAAAATCGCATCTAGGACATTGGCATTGTACTAGCTTTCCAAGCAATCCACGTATCCTTATTGTAGAAGGCCCATTTTGCCTAGGCCCTTAGATCTATTTACAACAATGGAATAAACCAAATATAAAAACCAAAATAAAAATTATAAAAAAAAAAAATTTCACAGTACATAAATAAAAAAACCCAAACATTAATTGAAGCCCAAATTTTAAAACCCACTTCACAAATAAGACCAAGGCCTGATCCTAGCCCCAAATACAGATTATAACCCCAGACCTAAAGGCCCAAATTTATACCAACCCAACTACAAATTTCTAACCTAATTGAATAAACCCAAAACCCGACCTAGTTACTAAAAACCCCAAAATAGATCCAAATCCAGGAACCTAAAAGAAACTGGCCCAAATGGCAGAGGTAGATTGAAGCTTCTGGAAACCCTAGGTTTTCCCGTGCTGCAGCGTCCACGAGCAATCTCTTCCTCATTATGAAGGTTATACATGAAAAAGAAATGGAAATTGACAGTATGATAATAACACTAAATAGCAGTAACAAATAGCTGGAAAATCTAAAAAAGAGAGCTTTGGATTTTACTTATTTTTTATTTTATTTTATCCTTTATTCGGCTATAAAAAGGACCGAATGTAATCTGTAAATTCTCTGGACTTTTCGAATAAAAAGCAAACATTAAAGATTAATGGTGATTCTCGATTGGTTTATTTTTCAAGTTTTTTTTTTATTTTTATTTTGATGTGTGAAAGGAAATAAAGAAGGGAACACTTACCTCCGTGTCTGGCCTTGGTCGATCGGGCTCTTCGTTTGAAACAAGGATAAAGCCCCTTTTTGTGCGTTGTCAGTCACCGGATATGGTGGTGGTCCAGCGACAGCGTGGTATTTGGGTCAAAACCCTAGCAGAGAAATAAGGAGCATTCTGTTTTTTTTTTAAACCAAGAGACCAGATGAAGTTTTGTAAAAAAAAAAAGATTTATATAGCTTAGGAAACGACATCGTTTTTGTGCCTTAGTTCTGGATGCCAAATGGTGTCGTTTAGGCGCCAGACCCGTGTGACCCGACCCGCTACCCTCAGGATCCGCGTGTTTCTGCGGTGAAGGGGTATTTGCACGATTAGTCCCCCCTTTCGTGCTGTCATTTGATTGAGCCCTATTTCTATTTCTTTTGTATTTTTTATTTTTTCCTGAGAATTTGCGCGCCATTCCAACTTGGTTCGCACCTAAACGCCGCGTTTGGGGGATTTGGGACATTTGCATGTTTAATCCTTGTTCTTTTGTGCTCATTTATTTAGGTCTTTGACTTTGTTTTAATAATTTGATTTGTTTATAAATTATCCTCCTAATTTTGTTTTTATTTCAATTGAGTTTTTTTTTTCCAATTTATGTTTTTATATTCTTTATAATTTATTCATTATTCATTTTTTAGCATATTATTTTAACATATTATTTTGAATTATTTTATTGATTTCACATTGTTTTAGTTTTTATTTATTTATTTTCTTTTGTATACTTTTGAATTTTTTTATTATACAATTTATTTATTTTAAAATTCTCTTTTAGGTATATTCGTTGTTAATGTGATGTTCATTTTAAACACTCTATTACATTATTATTTTTATGTATATTATTTATATTAAACTACTTGTATTTTATGTATATTATCTATTGTAGATTGATATATGTATTGTTTTGTATATTACTTATTTTAACTTTTTTCTGACATAATACTTATTCTAAAATTAATTTATATATTATTGTTTTACATATTATTTATTTTTATTCTTATTTTTTATGGTTTATTTCAAACTTTTACATGTATTACTTACTTTAAAATTTTTATACATATAATTTTTAAATTGTTTTTATATTGTCAATTTCAAATTTCTTTTCTTTTTTTCCTCATTTGTTTTAGCATTGTTCATTATTATTTGAAAGCTTGGTACATTTTATTTTTATTTTGCTTTATATTTCTTAAATTGTTATTTTTTTATATTCATTAATTTTATATTATAAATGTTAGTTTTTAAATAGGGTGTGTTGTGAGATTATTGCTATTGTGCATTTCGATTTGTATATTCGTACTTTTATCATTGTCATTCATTTGTATAATGTTGAACTCACATATTATTATTTCATGCTCGATACTATGCTTTTGCTTCTTATTATCGCATCGTGATTCAAATTCCAACGTATTTGGGCCAATCTTAGTTGTTTCATTTCTATCCCAAACAAACCGAATAAACGCATTTTGAGTCGGTTTTATAATCACTTTTATTTGAAATTTTCTCAAAACAAGGCAATATTTCACGTTTGGAAATTTGAGAAAATGTGCCCTAACGTGCTGGGTTTCGATTTTTTCGTTTGATCAAATAGCCAAATATCCTTTTTGAAATTTCAATACATGAGTTTTGAAAATTAAGAGACGATCTTGGTTTCGAGGGTTTAAAAATGTCGTGTTCGAACGTGTTGGATGCGATATTTTATTCCTTCGAGATAAGAGAATCTTAACATCCAACTTTAGTTATTCAAATATTTTTAAAAGAAATTGTATTTCAAAATCTTTTCAAATTTTCGACATTAGGACATTAATTAATCAATTAGGAACCAATTTTGGGCGTTACGAGGGTGCTAATCCCTCATCGTACGTAACTAACTCCCGAACCCATTTTTCTTGAATTTCATAGGCCAAAATCAGTGTTTTAATAAAACAAAATATTTTACAAGGTGATCCGATCACACCTAAACAAAAAAGGATTGGTGGCAACTCCATATTATATTTTAAAGTCGATCCATGTTTTTTAAAATAAAAAATGGTTTCGACACTTATGATTCTGAATGGTTCAACGGGAATTCCAAGAAAAGAATAAACATATGAAATTTGTATTCAAATCAGGTATGTTTGAAATGTATACAATGTTTGAGAATATAAGGTAAGTACATGTGCAATAGATAAAATGTGTTATAAGTACGAGAAAATATGTTATATATGAAAATGAATTGGGAATATGTGAAATGTATATGAACTATGTTGTTTGTGTTAGCATTTGGCTATGGATATATGTAATTTGATAATGCTTATATGTTTAAAAATATAAATTTATTTGTATATGGCTTACTAAGCTTTTGAAAGCTTACCTTGTGTGTGTTTGCATTGTTTTATAGATATCAAAGCTATAGGGAGCTTGGGGATCGTCGAGGATCACCACACTATCGAACTCTATTTTGGTACCTTTTGAAAATGTATATATTGAAGTATGGCATGTATAGGCTAGAAGTATGTGAATATGTTTTGTAAAGTGTTTATCATGCCATGTGCTATGGCTTAGTTTTGGTTATGATTATGGTTTGATTTTGGTATATGAAATGTGATGCAATATGATCAATATGATGTGATTATGAATGGCCAAGAAATTTGGTATGTTTGGTTAGAATGTGTATGAGATTGAAAGAGTATATTAAGGTTATAAGCCATATGTTTTGGTTTGATTATAGCTCAGGATATGGTATGTTTTGGTATAGATGTTAAGCATGGAATTTTTTGATAATGATATGGCATGAATGACGATTGTTTTGTGGTTGAAATTGGTTGGAAATGTAATGTATTTGATGCTTGAATGGTATTTGTAGGAAGGACCCTAAATGGGTGCAAATTGGCCTTGTAAATGGCTATTTTTGCCCATATGGGCAGGGACATAAGTGTGCGTCTCAGCCGTGTTGCTCAATGACTAATTTGAAATGTAACAGCCCAAACCCGGTCTGGACATTATGGTTGAATCTGGTGATGTCACATTGAAGTGCTTCTCGTAAAGCAAGATATCATTTGCAAGGCCCAATCTAGATTATACCCTTTTGTGTGATCTAAAAGGTGATTTCAAACTTGAGTCGCCATCAAAAGTATTTTCTTTAAAATTTTATTAATTTTCAAAATCTCGTTTGTAGCGGAAGCTTTTTAAAACAGTTGCGTTCTAGCGTTTACTTGTAAAACGTAGCTTTCTTGCTGTAGCTCTTAAAACTGTTTACGTAATCGTGGTATTTTTAAAAATCATTTATATTTTTGAAAGATCGCGTGTTTTTCCTATTGCTAGCAGTATTAAAGCAAAAAAATATAAATCCCCAAATTAAAATAAAATCTAGAGAGGCCTTATTACATAAAAATACCCAAATTAAACTACTTATAATTTAAAAGATAAATACAGAAGTGTAAGCTGTTGTGTGGCCACCTTCGAGTCCCTCGCAGCACCGATCTGCCTAAGGATTACCTGTGCAGATTAATCAAAGGGGTGAGTTTATGAAAACTCAGTGTGTAATCTCATATAAGCAAACAATTAGAGGAAACACAATTTGGGCCTAAGCCCTTTCAGTTTCAGTTAGGGCCTTAGCCTATTTCAGTGACAGTATCAATCTAGGCCTGAGCCCATTTCAGTATCAGTATCAGTGGGGCCTAAGCCCATTACAAAATTAGTACAGTATGCAATCACAAAATCTTACCCAATCCAGCCTCTACACACCATCTCCGTACGAACCCTACACATCATGTGGGGATAAAATCGACCTACCTATCCCTACACACCAAGTAGCATCGATTGCGGCACTATAGCAGTATTTGCAGTAGAGCTACCAGTAATAGGCTTATAGCCTTTTAGTACACTTCCTCCAACATCATATATCCCACCCCATACAATGCAACATAATATAAATGTATATACAGTAAAAATGGCATGCTCAAACAGTCATACATCACATAGGGGCATATCAGTCATTTACAAAACTAAGGGTTCGAGTACACTTACCGGCCCAACAGTAGGTCCATATTCGTCTTGGATGACTCGTACAACCTTAACAGTCAATCAGTGATAATGGGCTCACAGCCCATTTTACGAGCCCATGTGGGCCCACACGCTCATATGGCCCACATAGCCTAGAAATGGCCTTAGCCGTGTGAATTAACAGCCAGGCCCAATAATCTCCACACGTCTGTGTGGTTTACTCATGTGTGGACCATGTGCTCATGGGGCCCACACGACCTATTTTAGCCAAACGTGACCTAAACCAACCTAAGCCCATGAAATCGATCATGGTGGCCTCTACGATCGAACGCCCACGTTTTACGTGTTTGGATTACCACGCAAGCGAGCGTACGCTCGTGTAGCACCAATAGTCAAACTTTTTTGGCATTTGTTTATCTACGTTTATAGCAGTGTGGTTACACACCTGATTGCAAAAATGCGATACTAGACCATGAGGACTCCAACCTATGTCCACAAAATCTCGGTTAGTAACCTAACAATTGAATTGAAGCGAACCTAGATCAAAGCTCTTATCCATAATATTACATAAGCCTAATCCTTATGCCTTAAGGGATTATCTTCATTTTAAATGAGTCTTATCAACCTAGCCAAAAGAAAAGTAGAACAAGATGAATAACCACTTACGGAAATTACAAGTCAAGACTAGAGGTAAGGGACAATTGGCCTACACCCACACCAGAGCCGAATGTACCCAATATAATGGAGGCAAATGGAACAATTGTACTCTTATCCTAAAACGGCAGCACAAAAAAAGTTAGGTGCAAGAAAAACATGGCAAAGAGGGAGAAAAAAGAAAAATCGTGAACCCGCACCAAAAATCAGACTTACTAAAATGCAGAACTTAAGAATAGAAATGACTACAGTGACGGTAGAATCAATGAGAGGAAAGCTGACACAGTGGTACAATAAGAGGAGCAGGATTCGGCCACGCAACAAAAGTAAAGAGGATAGGAAAAAGATAGTGAGTAGGGAGAATATGAGAAGAGAAAAGAAAGAGACTTGCGGAGAGGGAAAGATTCAGTTACAAGGAGAACAAAAACCGATTGGGGTATCAAAAGAAATGAGAGTTATCGACCAAGATAGTTAGGCACAAATGAGTGAATTGTTGTTCAAAAGAGTTAAGAGAAAGAAAAGTGGAATATTTGGCTAAAGAAAAGAACAACTGATTTTGAAGCCAGAGATTCCATTAAAAGATCATCGGGTAAGACATTTCAGTCAGCATTGAAGAAATTTAGGGATGATTTTAGTCGATCAAAGAATACTGTGGGTTTTTCTAGACGTGATCGAGACTGACCACATATGAGTTCACAAGCCATTTCGATTGCTAATGTTGGTAATGTCAGGTCGAATCGACCTGAGTGCAGACATTGTAGTAAACGGCATCCCGGTAGTTGTAGATTGCTTACTCGAGCCTGTTTTAAATGTGAATTGATGGATTATTTCATTCGTGAATGCCCTAAGTTAGCTAAACAAAACACAATACAGAATGCGAGACCGATAACATGTCAGCTCGAGGTAGATCACCCAGACATATTGGTAATATGAGTAGCAGTCAGAAAAGAACTAAAAACACAACAGTTCAATCTGAGGCTTGTGCACCTGTCAGAGCTTATGTTATACGCGCATGTGAGGAGGCTTCATCCTCAGATATTATCATTGGTATATTTGCTTTCTATGATATTAGTGTTGTTGCAATTATTGATTATGATTCAACTCATTCTTATGTATGTGAGACTTTAGTATCCAATATGACTTTGCGAGTAGAGTCCACTGAGTTTGTGATTAGAATATCGGAACCATTGGGCCGGTGTGTTTTGGTTGACAAAATGTGTAAGAATTGTCCGTTGATGGTTCAAAATTTATTTTTTTCGACTGGTTTGATGTTGTTACCATTCGAAAAGTTCGATATGATTCTAAGTATGGATTAATTGACTTGCACGTTGCTGTTGTAAATTGCAAACAAAAGACTATTTATTTGATATGCCAAAATCATGAGATTAATCAGATTGAGTTTAATGATTTGAATGGTTTACCAGTAATGATATCTTCGATATTAGCTCAGAAATATGTGAGAAAGGGGTTGTGAAGCTTACTTTCCTCATGTGTTTGATTCTAAAGTGAATGAAAAGAAAATATTGAATCAGTACTAGTTATGTGTGAGTATTCGGATGTGTCAGATGAATAATTACCAGGTTTGTCACCTATCTGAAAGGTAGAGTTTGGTATTGAGTTAGTGCTTGGAATGACTCTGATATTGATAGTTTCGTATAGAATGGCACTGATCGAATTAAAAGAATTGAAAGCTCTGTTAACCGAAGCTCTAGTGCTAGTTCAGCCAGAATTGGGTAAAGAAATTGTTATCTATAGTGATGCATCTTTAAATGGTTTAGGCTATGGTTTAGGCCATGTAATCCAATTTCGAATGTCCACATGAAATGTGCCGCGGGCGTGTCTCACACGGTTAGACCATATGGCCATGTGTCACCTGTATTTTGAAAAAAATTCTCTCTTTTCCAAAAATTTCTTGAGATATTGATTTAGTCCCAAAACATTTCTAATGCATGATTTGGGCGTCGTAGGCTCGTATTAGGGATATTATGATTGATTGTGAATTGATCGTGAGGTTTTGTGATAGGTTTTAAATATTTATAATTACTCGTTCTTGAACTAACTATTATCACGATGTAGGCAAGTGTACCTATCGAACAGTAGTATAGTTTTAACAAGACCGGATTGTCGAACCAAAAGGAAATAAAAGTACTAGTAATGACTGTCTTTTTATTATCTAGCCTAAGAATAAAAGGGGTTTTATTTGTTTTAATTAACTAATTATCTAAACTAAGAACGCACAGAGAAAAGAATTGGGGAATTGCTTTTGGGAAAATCAATTGACTTGAGACAATACCTAAGGAAAAATCCACCTAGACTTTACTTGTTATTCTGGCTCCGAACCGGACAATTTATTCATTCAAATTGTTCCATAGAGATCTATAAGTTATTTTATTATCCCTATTCAAGACTAATAACGTTTACTCCCTAAATTGAATAACCGAGACTTTTCTCTAATTAACACTCTAGGGTTGCATTAACTCGATCTATGGATCCCCTTATTAGGTTTCACCCTAATCCGAAAAAATCTTGTCACCCTATTTCTAGGCACGCAATCAACTCCGCTTAATTATGACAAAAGTACTCTTAGACAGGGTCTATTCCTCCTTTGAATAAGAGCATGTTTTGAATCAATATCTTGGGATATCAAAACAAGAAATAAGAACACATAGTTAAGAACAAGTTAAATATTTATCATACGATTCAGAAAATAATAACAAGATTCGTCTTAGGTTTCATTCCCCTTTGGTATTTAAGGGATTTAGTTCATAACTAAATAAGAAAACATCTCAGAAGAATAAAAAATACAAAACATAAAGAAAACCCAAAACTCCTGAATGGAAATTGAGGAGAGATCTTCAGTCTTGATAATGAATCCGGCTTCTGAGATGGATCAATCGGCTTCCTTAGGGTAATTCCTTACCTCTCTTCTCCATCTCCTTTTTCTCCTCTTCTAGGGTGTATTTATAGGTTTTGAAATGCCTAAAAGCCCTCAAAATTGGCTTTTTCTGAATTGGGCTCAACTTGGGTTTGGCAGCGACACGCCCGTGGCACACGCCCATGTTCGATTACTTCAGGCCGTGTTCGAGCCTGCCAAATTGACACGGCCATGTGGTCTGCCCGTGTAAGGAGGTCCAGACTGTGTTGATTTTGTACTTTGGCCCATTTTCTTTGTTTTTGGCCCATTTCTCGTTCCTTTTGCTCTTCTAAGCTCTCCTAAGTGTAAAACATGAAATTAAAGCATTAGGAGCATCGAATTCACCAATTCTAATGGAAAATCATCCATAAAATGTGTTAAACATAAGGGAAAAATATGTATAAATTACGGTTTATCAAATACCCCCACACTTAAGCATTTGCTTGTCCTCAAGCAAAATTCTCAACTCATAATCAAAATAAATTCTTCTCAACTTATAATTTCTATCAATAATATCTCAAATTAATCCATAGGTAATCATACATTGAGAATTCAACTAAAAGAACATAAAAGTTTTCAAACATTCCAAGTTGAATATTTAATCATGCAAACATATTTCTAAACATCTTCATCGCTGGATGGTTTGCAAGGTGGGACTGGCGATGAGATGTGGAGGTGCTGACAAACCACGTCCGTGTACTCTGAAGATGAGCCCGTGTTTTTTTGAATTTTGCGATTTCGATCATGCCCGTGTGTCTTGGGCGTGTGTGGCACACGGCCATGTCGCACGGTCGTGCCTAGCTTTGTTCACTTCTCCCACACCCGTGTGTTAGGGTACCATGCCCATGTATTGTTGTCCACTGCTTAACGGCACGAGCGTGTCTCACGCCCGTGTTGAAGAAACAGAATCAAGCCTTACCCCTGGCACGCCCATGTTTTTCTATTCCCACACCGGTGTTCACCTATCAAGTTCACCCACGGCCATGTCGCGCGGCCATGGGGATTTATCACATCCCGTGTTTTGGGGAAATCATGTCCTGCTTCTACACAGCCGTGTCTTTTCCCCTGTTTGGCCACGGCTTTAGGCACGCCCGTGTGCCTGGCCGTGTGTGCTGAAAAAATTTGCAATTCAAATATAAAGTTAATGATTCAAAGTGTTAGAAATTAAAAATAAAGAAATCTGTAACACCCTAAACCCGGCCAGACGTTATGGCCAGATCTGAAATGTCACATGGACTTACGACTTAGTATGCATCCGTTGGTTTAAGTGATTGGGGTGGTCTTTGTAAAAACAGCAGTTGAATGAAAAGTCGGTTTATCAATCTTTAGGCTATCCATTTGTTGTGCTTGTTGAGTCTTGGAAAATGTTCATTAATTTTGAAAACCTACTCAGCCTAACACTAGCAGTTTCAACATAGTATAAATATAATCAGAAAATAAAACCATAGCGGAAAAAGAAATTTAAATAGCGGCCTTATTACAACTTAAAACCCAAAATTAAATTAGAATATAAAATAATAAAAATAAACTAACTGAGAAAAACCAATTTTGTAGATGATGTGGCCACTCCGAATCCCTCACAGCTCCAAGGCCACTATGGTTGGGGATTTCCTGCAGAGATGAAAATAAAGGGTGAGTTTGGTAAACTCAGTGTGTAACATATCCCAACCATAGCCCAAAACAGATCAAACCTCAGAGTCAGACTTATCTACGCCTTGGCCCAGTACAGTAATCTGAATGACCCATAGGCCCATAGTAGATACAGAATAAATATATATCACGAATGCAAAAATCCCAACCCAGAACCATCCATAACACCCCCGTACTAGCCTTACACCATGTAGAGAGATTACTCGACCCACCCAACCGCTACATACCACAGAAATTGCAGCGAGGCTACCAGATATTATGATGAAGTCACCAGATACAGATATTGTGGCTAGTCCTCCAGAACAGATATATATGTGGCGAAGCCACCAGATTGCAGTGAGGCTGCCAAATATTGTAACGAAGTCACCAGAACAGATATATGAGACGAGGCCACCAGATTGCAGCGAGGCTGCCATAACGCTTCCTCTATCAATATAAACCCACGTCCCATGCAACAGAAATAATATGTCATGGCATACGTATACAGAAACAAAACATCATGCTTTTCAGAAAAAAATAACCCTAGGGGTAAAATCGTAATTTTGCATGCATAAGGGTATTTCAATAATTATTACCTATTGCTAAGGTTTCATGCTCATTCTAAAGTTTACCAAGTAATCAAAAGTACTTACCTCGTCTTTTACCAAAGTGGGCCCATTGGCCCATTGGCCCGTTGGCCCATTAAGCCCAAAAATACCGTTGTCCACGAAAATGCACGCTCTGCACTCTAATCATCCAAATGCACCATATTCATTAACAACTGTCTCATGAGCGCTCGCACACTCGCGAGTTCACAAAATACCAACGTTTTGGTATTTCGGCATTTACCAATTCAGTCTAAGGGAAGGTGTCGTTTACATACCTGGTTGATGACGATATCTCCCACGCGATAATCCTAAAATCGATCACTAACACATAAGACTTACGAAATAATGATAACTAACATAAATCCACGTCAACTAACCCAATCATCACACAAGTTAGTCATTTACGCACGAGGGGAAAAATAGTCATTTTACCCTCTAAGGGTAAATCGGTAGTCTTACCTTACTAGGGTATTTTAGTAATTCTAAAACTTATCCATTTGGGCCTACGGACCCATTGGGACCACATGGCCCATTTCAGCCCATCGCTGCTCGAAATAGCCGTCCTACTGATTTCCTCCTCAAAATCTTAACATCTCGATCCAAAATCTGCACAGGCTCTTCCTCAAAAGTCAAGTCTGTTTGGACCTCGATCTCTTCAACCGGCACAACATGAGTAGGGTCAGAACGATACCGCCTTAACATGGAGACGTGAAAGACATCATGAATCCTATCCAACTCTAGAGGTAGCTCCAATGATAAGCCACTGGACCTACTCGCTTAAGAATCCGATAAGGTCCAATGAACCGCGGACTTAACTTGCCTTTCCTCCCAAACCTTAATATTTTCTTCCAAGGTGAAACCTTCAAGAAGACCATATCACCCACAGAGTACTCAATTTCCTTGCGCTCCAAATCTGCATATGACTTCTGTCTATCAGATGCTTCCTTCAACCGATCTCTAATCAACTTGACCTTATCCTCAGTATCTGCCACCAACTCAGGTCCAAGAACCAGTCGTTCACCCAACTCGGTCCAACAACTAGGTGTACGAAATCTTCGCCCATATAGTGCCTCATAAGGAACCATTCGAATACTTGCCTGATAACTGTTGTTGTATACAAACTCTGTCAACGGTAAGTAATCCTCCCAACTGCCTCGAAAGTCGATAACGCATCCCCTCAACATGTCTTCCAGAATCTGAATAACCCTTTTCGATTGGCCATCAGTCTAAGGATGAAAGGCTATACTAAAGTTCAACCGCGTACCCAACGCCTCATGCAACTTTTACCAAACCGAGATGTGAATCTAAGGTCTTGATCAGAAATAATCGACACTGGCACTCCGTGAAGTCGCACTATTTCTGCCACATACAATTTGGCTAACTTCTGAAGTGAATAATCAGTGCGGACAGGTATGAAATGAGTAGATTTGGTCAACCTATCCATAATTACCCAAATTGAGTCCTTCTTCGATGGTGTCAAGGGTAACCCACTCACAAAATCTATGGTTACCTTCTTCCACTTCCAAAGTGGTACTTTCACTGGCTACAAAAGTCCGGAAGGTAACTGATGTTCCGCTTTCACTTGCTGACAAGTCAGACATTTTTCCACAAATTCCGTTACCTCTCGCTTCAATCCAGGCCACCAATACAATTACTTTAAGTCACGATACATTTTACTCCCTCTAGGATGCATAGCACACAGACCTCCATGAGCTTCTTTCAGAATTGCTTGCCTCAAGTCAGAGTCCTTCAGAATACAAACTCTACCTCGGTAACACAGAACTCCCTTACTGTTCAGTCTAAACTCAGAAGTATCCCCATTCTTAACCTGCTGAAATCGAGAAACCAGGGACTCATCCCTCGACTATTTTTCTTTAATCTCATCCACCCAGGTCGGCCTAACTTGCAGTTCTACTAACAGACTACCGTCGTCATACAGACTCAAACGAGCAAACATGGCTCTCAGATCAGATACAGTTCTACGAGTTAGGGCATTAGCCCCCACATTAGCTTTGCCTAGGTGATACTCAATCGCACAGTCATAATCCTTAAGAAACTCTATCCATCTCCGCTGCCTAAGGTTCAGCTCCTTCTAAGTCAGTAAGTACTTAAGACTCTTATGATCTGTGTATATAATACACCTTTCTCCGTACAGGTAATGTCTCCAAATCTTAAGCGCAAAGATTACCGCTGCCAACTCCAGATCATGAGTAGGATAGTTAACTTTATGTGGTTTAAGCTGTCACGATGCATAAGCAACCACTTTACCCTCTTGCATCAGCACACAGCCCAACCCTACATGTGATGCATCACTGCATACGGTAAAATCTTTTCCAAACTCTGGCTGAATCAGTACAGGTGCCTCGGTCAGAACTTTCTTCAGCTTCTCAAAAGATTCTTGTGTTTCTCAGTCCAAACAAACAGTACTCCCTTCCTTATAAGCTTTTTCAAAGGTGCTTCCATCACAGAAAATGCTTCCACAAACCTTCTATAGTACCCAGCTAAACCTAGAAAACTTTGAATTTTTGACACTAACCTCGGTGGGTTCCATTCCAGAATCGCTTCAATCTTTTGAGGGTCTACCTTGATCCCTTCAGCAAAGACAACATGCCTCAAGAAAGTTACCTCTCTCAACCAGAAGTCACACTTACTGAATTTCATATAAAGCTCCTTCTCCCTCAGCACTTGCAGCACAATACGAAGGTGCTCATCATGTTTCTCCTCAGTTTCAGAATAAACTAGAATATAGTTGATAAAGACGACCACGAATCAATCCATGTATGGCTGGAACACTCGATTCATCAATCCATGTATGCCATAGGTGTGTTCGTCAACCCAAATGGCATAACCAAGAACTCATAGTGACCATACCGAGTTCTGAATGTCGTCTTGTGAATATCCACCTCCTTAACCCTCAACTGATGATACCCAGATCGAATGTCAATCTTGGAAAATACTGAAGCTCCTCCAAATTGGTCGAATAAATCATCGATTCTCAGCAGTGGGTACTTGTTCTTAATCGTCAGTGTGTTCAATTGCCGATAATCGATGCACATCCGCATTGACCCATCTTTCTTCTTTACGAACAACACTGGTGCTCCCCACGGAGATACACTTGGTGTAATGAAGTCTCTATCCAATAACTGTTGAATTTGGGCTTTCAGCTCCACCAACTCCTTCGGTGCCATCCTATAAGGTGCAATGGACACCGATGCCATTCCAGGCAACAAGTCGATTCCAAACTCAACCTCTCAGTTCGGGGGCAAACCCAGAAGCTATTTTGGAAAACCATCTTGAAAATCCTTGACGGTTCTAATTTTATCCACTGTCAGATCCTCAATTTCCGATTGGCTTACAAATGCCAAATAAGCCTCACATCCCTTTCGAATCCACTTCTTGGCTTTCAATACCGACACCATATTAGACAGATAATCCCTACGCTCGCCTATCACCAAAACCCCCTCATCCTTTGTGGTCTTTAACATTATTTGCTTAGCAGCACAATCCAGAGTAGCCCTATGCTTAACAAGCCAATCCATTCCCAAAATGAGATCGAATTCTCCGAAAGGTAGCTCCATCAGATCTCTAGAGAAAACTTTTCCTTGAGTTTCTATAGGCACACCTCTATATAGTTTATCTACCCTAACCGAGTTACACAAAGGACTTAGTACAGATACCCCACTCACGGTCTCCTCAGAACGCACACCCAACGACCCAGATATAGCACATGAAACATATGAATGGGTAGATCCAACATCTATCAATGCAGTGTATGGCATAATGGAAATCAAAAACGTACCAGTTATGACGTCAAGTGCATCACCCTCCTCTCGGCAATGAGCTGCATACACCAATGCCGGTTGACGAGCCTCAGCAAAATCCAGCACCCCTACTGGGCGCTCCTCTTCCTCGACCGTTTCTATTACCACCACTGCCTTGCCCACGTCCACTCGAAAACTGTGGTCCACCCCTCACTGGTTGAGCGACCCTCTGCTTTAAAACTTGAACCTGATCTGGTTCCTGGGGACAATCCTTAACCCTATGCTCTATATATCCGCATCAGAAACAAGAACCAGAACGTTTTCGACACTCGCCCATATGTATCTTCCCACAATTCTTACAACCCTACAGTCTAGCAGCATTCATCGGTATTGCTTGAACTGGCTCCATTACCCTTGCTCTCTTAACATTCCTATTCATACCACCTGAAAGTCCTGAATCTCTCCTAAAACGGTTCCGATCTTTCTCACGATTCT
The DNA here is from genome assembly GCF_007990345.1 of Gossypium hirsutum. Taxonomy (NCBI): domain Eukaryota; kingdom Viridiplantae; phylum Streptophyta; class Magnoliopsida; order Malvales; family Malvaceae; genus Gossypium; species Gossypium hirsutum. Next base: position 21,954,058 of record NC_053429.1, read on the forward strand.
GTCTTTCTGTATGATTCACTTCCTCAGCTATCCTAGCTTTCTCCACTAAAGCAGCAAAGTTACGCTCCCTCTGCAGAGCAATCAGCACCCTAAGTTCATCTCTCAGACCATCCTCGAAGTGTACGCTACGCTCATACTCTGTAGCGACAATCCCAAAAGCATACCGGCTTAGTCTTAGAAGCTCAGACTCATACTCAGCCACTAACTTACTTCATTGGACCAGGTTCAGAAATTCTTTCCGACGAGCGCCCACGAACTAGCCCCAACATACTTTTCTTTGAAGGCTGTCTTAAACAGCTCCCAAGTCGCACTGTCAGTAGGAGTTCCATCTCTCACCGTGAGCCACCACTGATAAGCGTCATCCCTGAGTAACGATATGGCTCCCTTCAGCTTCTGCTCCACAGAGCAGTCCAGATCATCCATAATCCGCTCTGTGGCTTCTAACCAATACTCAACCACATTCGGAGCTACACCAGATACGCCCCTAAATATCTCTGCTCTATTGGCCTAGAGCCGCTCAGAAATAGACCCCCAAATTCCGTTTCCCATACTTTCCCCAACAACCCTTTCCAAAACTCGAAGCATTACTTGGGACAAAGCATCGTCCCCGGTACCTCGATCATGAGACTCTACCTCTGTTGCCGGTGGAACTGGTGCATCTGCTACCGGCACATGTCCTGAAGACGAAGATTTAGCCTGAGTATTACCTCAGCCACATCCACGGCCTCTTCCACGAGCTGCTCGTGTACTCATTTCGTATTATCTGATTAAGAATTTTATGAATCAGTTTAATATTTTAGTGTTTATTACAAATGTCTTATGAAAAACAGTAATTTAGAGTTTGAGTTTGCTTCCTTGCACGGTAGCCTAGCTATAGTCTCAGTCTACTTATCAAAGTTCTTATAGTTCCAGTGTTACCCTAACTAAAGTATCATGATAAGGTTTTTTTCAAGCATATAACAGATATTTCAGAAACAATCAGAAAGGTTCAGAAAACTTATAGACTTGGGCCGGAGATTCGGTGTTCCACCTTCTAAAAAACCAATTTTAGGAAACTAATTTTAATCTTTAAAATCATCTATTTGTAAATAGGAAATATTGGAAACATTCTCGAAAACAATTTATAATCAAGTTCCTAAAAAATGATTTTTGAAACCTTTATTCTGTGTTTCTTTAAAAACTTCCATTTTTAGACCCGTTCCACAGCCGAGTTGTTGCAACTTAGCTCTGATACCACTAAATGTAACACCCCAAACCCGACCCAGATGTTATGGCCAGATCTGATGTGTCACATGGACTTACGACTTAGTATGCATTCGTTGGTTTAAGTGATTGGGGTGGTCTTTGTAAAAACAACGGTTGAATGAAAAGTCAGTTTATCAATCTTTAGGCTATCCATTTGTTGTGCTTGTTGAGTCTTAGAAGATGTTCATTAATTTTGAAAACCTGCGCAGCCTAACACTAGCAGTTTCGACACAGTATAAATATAATCAGAAAATAAAACCATAGCAGAAAAAGAAATTTAAATAGCGGCCTTATTACAACCTAAAACCCAAAATTAAATTAGAATATAAAATAATAAAAATAAACTAACTTAGAAAAACCAACTTTGCAGATGATGTGGCCACTCCGAATCCCTCACAACTCCAAGCCCACTATGGTTGGGGATTTCCTGCAGAGATGAAAATAAAGGGTGAGTTTGGTAAACTCAGTGTGTAACATATCCCAACTAAAGCCCAAAACAGATCAAATCTCAAAGTCAGACTTATCTGGGCCTTGGCCCAGTACAGTAATCAGAATGACCCATAGGCCCATAGCAAATACAGAAAAAATATATATCATGAATGCAGAAATCCCAACCCAGAGCCATCCATAACACCCCCGTACCAGCCTTACACCATGTGGGGAGACTAAAAATTGCAGCGAGGCTAATAGATATTGTGACGAAGTCACCAAATACAGATATTATGGTTAGGCCACCAGAACAGATATATATATGTGGCGAAGCCACCAGATTACAGCGAGGTTGCTAAATATTGTGACGAAGTCACCAGGACAGATATATGTGAGAGGCCACCAGATTGCAGCGAGGCTGCCAGAACACTTCCTCCATCAATATAAACCCATGTCCCATGCAACAGAAATAATATGTCATGGCATACATATACAGAAACAGAACATCATTCTTTTCAGAAAAAAATAACCCTAGGGGTAAAATCGTAATTTTGCATGCATAAGGGTATTTCAATAATTATAACCTATTGGTAAGGTCTCATGCTCATTCTAACGTTTACCAAGTAATCAGAAGTACTTACCTCGTCTTTTTACCAAAGTGAGCCCATTGGCCCGTTTTCGGCCTATTAAGCCCAAAAATAGCGTTGTGCACGAAAATGCACACTATGCACTCTAATCATCCAAATACACCATATTCATTAACAACTGTCTCATGAGCGCTCGCACGCTCGCAAGTTCACAAAATACCAACGTTTCGGTATTTCGACTTTTACCAATTCAGTCTAAGGGAGGGTGTCGTTTACACACCTGGTTGATGACGATTGATGACGATATCTCCCATGTGATAATCCTACAATCGATCACTAACACATTAGACTTACGAATTAACGATAACTAACATAAATCCACGTCAACTAACCCAATCATTACATAAGTTAGTCATTTACGCACGGGGGCAAAATAGTCATTTTACCCTCCAAGGGTAAATCGGTAGTCCTACCCTACAGGGGTATTTTAGTAATTCTACAACTTATCTACTTGGGTCTACGGACCCATTGGGACCACATGGCCCATTTCAACCCATCGCGGCCCGAAATAGCCGTCCTACTGCTAGAGTAATGAGAAATACACACCTGTTAGAAGACTGCAGTTAATCCGCACTCCAAACACTCTTAGCTGACGCCCAACCCAAACGAGCACGTCACAAAGCGAAAGGGATTAGCCAAGAAGGGTATGCCTACTCTGCTCATGGTTTGTTCTATTTAAAGCCAGCTCTCCATCGACTTTTATGTTAGCTTCCCGATGTGGGATCCCTCCATCACCAGAGTTTAAAACCAACACCAACTCTTGCCGTCCCAACATAGCAAAATAATCAACCTTTGCGTGCCAAGGGATTCGAACCAAAGTCCTCTCACATGCCAACTCACGCCACCACCACTAGGCCATCAACTCATTTGTGTCATAAATCCAACACACTAAACTTTAAAGCGCACCTACTTGCTTCCAAATTTATTGAAAAGAGAAACCAAAATATATTGCAAGAGCCAAGACTTGAACCTTGGACCCCTTGCTTCCTCTATGGCGTCACTTCCTTGTCCCCTAAGTGGCGCCACCTTGCCACTACACCATACTCCTTTTTGTGTCATATTTTACACCTTTACTGTTAAAAACCCAAACGCCAATTGCATCACCTGTTCATAAAATTAAAATTCGAAGGATTTAACTTAAGTTTGGGCCTTCTAAAGGCCCACTAACCTACTAAAATATATATTTTAACCAACCAGAACACACAAATTTTAAAAATCACAGAAACACAGAAAACCCAAAAATTAGGGCGTTACAAAATCAAAATATGTTAGTGCTCAGGTTGCCTCCCGAGAAGCGTTTATTTATAGTCTAAGCTCGACTTACCTCTCTAGTGAATGGTCAGGGTGGTTCAAGGAGTTTATACTCATCATTCCTACTATCAATCTCATCAAAATAGGGTTTTAATCGGGTGTTGTTTACCTCAAAAGTGCCAAACTTGGGGTGACTCACCTCCACCGTATCGAATGGGAAAATATTGAGTACCGTAAGAGGGATTTCCTTATTCATTGTGGTAGTGACAATGTGGGGATCTGCGGCATCTAGTAAGACTTTATCCCCAACCTTAAGTTGATTAGGAGAGGTATCGGGCTTGTTTTGGCATAGTTTCAGTTTACCATGTGTTCTCGATTTGTGTGCTCACCATTCATCTACCTCCTCTATCCATAGCCTTCATTCTTCATGAATGTGACCTCTATCATTTCTGGAACATGGCTCGTGAACTTCTTGGAAGCTTAATTTCTGTAAAGTCATATTGTCAGTTTTAGTAGATTGGTGTGGACTATTACCTTTTATGTTCGATGTGATGCCAGAATTATGAGCTTGAAGGGTGATCGTTTCATCTCTCACACGAAGTGTAAGCTCCCCTGTGCCAACATCAATAATTGTTTTAGCAGTTGCTAAAAAGGGCCTTCCTAAAATTAGAAGGGTGTTATTATCCTCCTCTATGTCTAGAACAACAAAATCAACGGGAAATATGAACTTATCTACTGTCACGAGTACATCTTCAATAATACCCCTAGAGAATCTTATAGTTTTATCTGCCAATTGAATGCTCATCCTAGTTTATTTAGGTTTCACAAGACCTAGTTTCTTAAACATTTTCTAAGGCATGACGTTAATACTAGCCCCTAAATCAGCTAATGCATGACTTATATCTAAACTACCAATTAAATAAGGAATTGTAAAACTCCCTGGATCTTTCAATTTGTGGGGTAGCTTATTTTGTAGAATAGCTGAGCAGATTGCATTTAGCTTCACATGCGACGCTTCGTCCAACTTCCGCTTATTTACTAAAAGCTCTTTTAAAAATTTCATTGCATTTGGCATCTGTGGCAAAGCTTCAATAAACGGTAGGTTAATATGTAATTTTTTCAAAAGTTTGAGGAATTTACCGAATTGTTCATCTGAGCGGTCTTTCCTTGTCGCGTTAGGGTATGGGACACAAGGTCTATATTCTTCATTCACCGTTTTGTTATGACTTACCTCACTTTTACCTTTGCTCACCATAGTTTCTTGCATCAATTCTGGCTCAAGCGCAATGAATCCTTCCTTATCTTGAGTACTAATTCCGTTGAGGTGTTCCCTTAGGTTAGGTTCAGTATTACTTGGTAAGCTAACTTGTGGTCGTTCGGAGATTAGTTTGGATAGCTGGCCTATTTGAGTTTTGAGTCATTGGATCGATGCTTGTTGATTTTTAAGTGTTGTCTCGGTAATTTGGAAATAGGTTTCTGACATTGATATGAATTTTGAGAGCATCTCCTCAAGGTTCGGTTTCTTCTCTTGTTGGTAAGGTGGCTGTTGAAAACCCAAACAATGTTGTGGCCTTTGATTTCCTGGACTGCCCCATGAAAAATTTGGGTGGTTCCTCCAACCTGCATTATAAGTATTACTGTATGGGTTATTTTGAGATCTAAAGTTATTGTTACCCATATAGTTGACTTGTTCCTCTTCAGTTGGGGGATTGAAGGATTGATATTTTGTATGCATACCATACCTCCTACACTTGAGTCACACCTCATTACTGGATGTACCTGCGTAGAACCATAAATCTTTTTAGTGAGAAGTTCTACCTGATTTGACAGCATAGTAACTGAGTCGACGTTATAAACGCCAGCTATTTTTGTTGGCTTAGTCCTCATGACTTGCCACTGATAGTTTTTCAGGGACATTTCTTCAATGAATTCATAAGCCTCTTCAGGTGTTTTGTTGTTGATGGTTTCACCAGTAGCTGCATCAACTATTTGCCAAGTCGAGGGATTCAGACCATTGTGGAATGTTTGTACTTGAAACCAAAATGGTAACCCATGGTGAGGGCACCTTCTCAGTAAGTCCTTGTATCCTTCCCATGCATCGTAAAATGTTTCTAAATCCATCTGCACAAAAGAAGAGATATCATTACATAATTTAGCCATTTTATCCGGCGAAAAGTATTTTAGTAAAAAAAAATTCGGCCATTTATTCCCAAGTAGTAATTGAACCTCGTGGTACAATCACTGTTTATCTTTTTTCCTCAATGAAAAAGGAAATAACCGAAGATGAATGGCATCATCAGAAACACCATTAATTTTAAATGTATCGCAAAATTCCAGAAAGTGTGCTAAGTGAGTGTTGGGATCTTCATCCTACAAACCATCAAACTGAACAAACTACTGTATCATTTGAATTGTGTTAGGTTTCAGTTCAAAAGTATTTGCAGCTACAGCCGGTCTAACGATGCTAGATCCAGTTCCTATTAAAGAAGGTTTAGCATAATCATACATAGTGCGTGGGGCAGGATTTTGATTAGCCGCAATTGCAAGAGGTAGCTGATTGCCTTGGTTTTTAGCCATCACTTCGGTTGGGGGTTGAGTATTGTCTTCCTGCTCGCTCTCTATGTATCATAAGCTTCGCCTTATTTCTCTTTGGTTTGTGCGATCGATTTCTTCGTCAAAAAGTAATGGTCCTGACGGTGTTCTTCTAGTCATAAACTAGGAAAACCTGCCAAGAGAAAGAAAAAGTAAATTAATTAGTAATAATTAAATTGCAAGGAAAAATAAATGGCTAAAGTAATAAAAATTGAGTATTCCTAATATTTTAGTTCCCCGGCAACGATGCCAAAAACTTGATCGCGAGGTTTCGTGATAGGTTTTAAATATTTATAATACTCGTTCTTGAACTAACTATTTATCGCGATGTAGGCAAGTGTACCTATCGAACAGTAGTATAGTTTTAGCAAGACCAGATTGTCGAACCCAAAGGAACTAAAAGTACTAGTAATGACTGTCTTTTTATTATCTAGCCTAAGAATAAAATGGGTTTTATTTGTTTTAATTAACTAATTTTCTAAACTAAGAACGCACAGAGAACAAAATTGGGGAATTGCTTTGGGAAAATCGATTGACTTTAGACAATACCTAAGGAAAAATCCACCTAGACTTTACTTGTTATTCTGGCTCCGAATCGGATGATTTATTCATTCAACTTGTTTCGTAGAGATCCCTAAGTTATGTTATTATCCCTATTCAAGACTAATAACATCTAATCCCTAAATTGAATAATCGAGACTTTTCTCTAATTAACACTCTAGGGTTGCATTAACTCGATTTATGGATCCCCTTATTAGGTTTCACCCTAATCCGGCAAAATCTTGTCACCCTATTTCTAGGTGCGCAATCAACTCCGCTTAATTATGACAAAAGTACTCTTAGACAGGGTCTATTCCTTCTCTGAATAAGAGCATGTCTTGAATCAGTATCCTGAGATATCAAAACAAGAATTAAGAACACATAATTAAGAACTAGTTAAATATTTATCATACGATTCAGAAAATAATAACAAGATTCATCTTAGGTTTCATTGCCCTTAGGTATTTAGGGGATTTAGTTCATAACTAAATAAGAAAACATCTCAGAAGAATAAAGAATACAAAACATAAAGAAAACCCAAAACTCCTGAATGGAGATTGAGGAGAGATCTTCAGTCTTGATGATGAATCCGGCTTCTGAGATGGATCAATCGGCTTCCTTGGAGTAATTCCTTACCCCCTTCTCCGTCTCCTTTTTCTCCTCTTTTAGGGTGTATTTATAGGCTTTGGAATACCTAAAAGCCCTCAAGATTGGCCTTTTCCAAATTGGACTCAACTTGGGTTCGACAGGGGCACGCCCATGGGACACGTCCGTGGCACACACCCGTGTTCGATTATTTTAGGCCGTGCTCGAGCCTACCAAATTGACACGGCCGTGTGCTCTGCCCATGTTAGGAGGTCCAAGCCGTGTTAATTTCGTATTTTGGCCCATTTTCTCCGTTTTTGGCCCGTTTCTCGTTCCTTTTGCTCTTCTATGCTCTCCTAAGTGTAAAACATGAAATTAAAGCATTAGGAGCATCGGATTCACCAATTCTAATGGAAAATCATCCATAAGATGCATTAAACATGGAGGAAAAATATGTATAAATTACGGTTTATCATGAATGCATTTTATTGGGTATGAATAATGTATGAGAAATGTATGATTGTTTAATTCTTACGTCCGGTAATGCTCTTTAGCCCTATTCCGGCGATGGATATGGGTTAGGGGTTTTACAACGAATGGAAATAATGGAAGAACTTCAGGAAACAATTTTCGCTACCCTAGTTCACACTTCGGTAGCATAACGTCTTCTGATTGCTAAGAAGGATTGCCTTCGACTTCCTTTCCTTTGCGCAGCCAAACCCTTTTTTACACTGAAGGATCTCTCCCACTTTTTTTTGCTTTTTTTTTCTGCCATTTGTAAGGTCCCCTTCATTGGCTATTATAGATTGACTAGGCTAGGGTCGGCTAATAGCTCGAGATTATCTTCTCCTCTTTTAGGAGGATTTATCTGGTACAAGTTTGAATTTGAGCTAGGACTGTTGCAAGAAAAATGTTGTGTAACACCCCGTACTCGAGACCGTTGCTGGAGTCGGACACGAGGGGTTCACAGACTAAATTCGCTTACTATCGCAGTCCATTTTAAAAATTTCCAGGCAGTTGGCTAACTGCGTCACTGTCACCTTAAAAATCATATCCTAAGTTTCACAACTCGAAAATCAGTTTCGTAATTTTTCCCTGAAACTAGACTCATATTCCCATCTACATAACTTTTTCTAGAATTTTTTCTCAGGCCAATTAGTACAGTTTATTAGTCAAATTCTCCCATGTTACAGGGATCGACTACACTGACCTTTGCGCATTACGACTTGGATATCTCCCTGTACAGGGCTTCAATACTGATGTCGTTTGTTTCTATAGAAACTAGACTCAAAAGGGAATCTATGCATATGTGGCATGACTTCTAATTATCTCCGGTTAATTTATAATGAATTTCCAAAGTCAGAACAGGGAATCCAGAAACCGTTCTGGCCCTATCTCACGAGAATCTGAATATCTCTTAACATACTGTCCATATGATCGTTTCGTTACTTTCCTATGAAAATAGATTCATCAAGGTTTGTTTACATAATTTATTCACTATTTAATTCCATTCTTAATATTTTTAGTGATTTTTCACATCCACATCACTGCTGCTGCTAGAATCTGTTTTTAAGGTAAACTTTACCTATTTCATGATCCTCCATGGATCAACTAGAGTTTGTCATACATATTCCAAAGGTGATCAAGAATAACCCTTCCCATGGCTAACCGTTACCAACATTTCCATACCTCTCGACGGACAACATACAAAACGATTATAATGCTAAGATCAAAGTATATTTAAGCCATTTTCGCATGGCTATCCAAATTTACACAAAACCGAAGGGTACATGACCAACAACAAAAGGGTAGTCCTATACATGCCATTTTCAGAGTTCAACCAAAAGTGTACCAAAAGGGCTTTGATAGTGTGGGCGACTTCGACTTCAAAATCCCGAGTTCGATAGCTGAAGAACCAAAATCTATAAAACAGAGAATCAAATAAACGGAGTAAGCATTAAATGCTTAGTAAGTTTTGAGCAAAGAGTTTAGACACAACCAAAGTATAGCATTCATGTAGCTAAACGGATAATTTCATATGCACAAATTTTCAATATCATACTTACTTCACATTACCAACCCTTATGTTCATACACAAAAGATCAACTTAGCCAAAGGCCGGTAGCTCATTTATCAACTGAGCGAATACTTATTTGTAAGGGCTCAACTAATTCAAAGCACATACGAAACATACCTCAATGCTGGGATGTTACAAACGTATTAACTGAAATTTTTACAGCAAGATCGTTCATTCCCGAATCATGTACCTTCGGAATTTAACCGGATATAGCTACTCGTTCAAATGCCTTCGGAACATAGCTCGGTTATAGTAACTCGCACAAATGCTTTCGGGACTTAACCCGGATTTAGTAACTCGCACCAATGCCTTCGGGCTTAGCCCGGAATTAGTATCTCGCACAAATGCCTTCGGATCTTAGTCCGGATATGGTCACTTAGCACAAAGCCTTCGGGACTTAGCCCGGACATCATTCGAATAACCATGCACATTTAACAATAAATCATGACACATTCGTATTTCATTTTCATTAGCAAAACTCAAACACAAGACACTTATCACTCTTGCAATTTCGGCTCAATAGCCACACACAAAGAGCATGATTTTGATTTGCTTAAAACATGATCTAATCAAATCATAATTTAAGCTCTATTACTCAAGCACTTACCTCGGATGTGGTCGAGCGATTTCGACAGCTATTCGATCACTTTTTCCTTTCCCTTATCCAACTGTGGTCCTCTAAGCTCTTGAGCTAATTCAAACAAATTTAACTCATTAAAGTCTCATTTTACTAGCTTATGGCCGAATATGACAAGGAGTTTGATAGGTCATATGGCCACCTTTTAGCTCAAATACACAATGGTCATACGCATTTTTAATCACATCAAGCAATTTAATACAATTCATTCGAACATCAAAAGAGAAGCTCAGGGTACTTAGCCCATATATACATTAGACATTAGAGTCACATATGTACGAAATTACGAATCGAATTCAACATACTAGCTAATATTTCCCCTTAGCCGAATTTTCTAAGTCAAGCTAAAGCCATCAATAGGCTACCTATGGCCGAACATACACATAACTTATGTACTTATTCATGTGGCCGAACATACATGTCTATGTTGGGGCCGATTGCAACACTTAATACATTCTACAAGTATGGTCACTTGTATTGACTAAACACCATTTTGTTTCAAGTTCAAAACTTGGCTAATACACACATATATACACTAGTAAAGCATCCTCTCCCTTTCCATCAATTTAACACATGGATTACTCATTAATATACAAAAATTATATTCGGCCTTAGCACACAACTTGCTAGCCGATTCTTCTCCATCTAGCAACCAATGCACATATGTGCTCATTCGTTAGACTCTACTTCATCTAACAACAACCATATTTTTCCCTTCTACTTCCTACCATGGCCGAAGGCATCACAACACCATACCATTTCAATTTTTGGTCATGGTTAAACAAAGAACTTAATGTCTCACTCAAAAATGCTAAAAAGAAGATTCAAGAATCATCAATCCACCATCACATGCACCATTACAAAGCTTCACTTTTAGCAAGCAAATGATATCAACACAAATCCACCTTAGCCGAATATCATCTCCATGACATAGTAAAGATTTGAACCATGGGCTAGTTAGAACTCAAGCTAACTACTAAAATATACATGAATCTCATGGAGCAACCTCAAACATACCTTAGCCTAGTTACATGCATGGCCGAACCTCTTCAACATTTCCTCCTTTCTTTCCTTTTGAATTTCGGTCAAGGATGTTCAAGGATGAACACACATTTTTTTTCTTTGTTTTCTTTCTTCCATTCACGGCAAAGGGGGGGCATGGATGAGACCATTTTTTTTTCATCACTCCTCCCTTTCATTATTTAATTACCATGCTCATTATTTTATTGTTTCCTCCCATGATGCACCAACACAACATGTCTATGACATGTTTTGCCCATCACCCTTTGTCCATCCTAATGTCATGGCCGGCCACTACTAGATGGGGGGGGGGAAAATTGACATGCAAGTCCCCCCTTTTTCAACATGCACTAATAGGTCCTTATGTTTTGATCTATCACATTTCAAAAATGTCACACATAAGTCCTATTGACTAAATTCACATGCAACTTACTAAATAGAAGCTTAAAATTTTCACACATTTATTTTAGACAATAAATATCATATTCAAACAATTTGGTGACTCGGTTTAGCGGTCCCGAAACCGCTTTCCTACTAGGGTCACTTTAGGGCTGTCACAACTCTCCCCCACTTAAGAAATTTTCGTCCCCGAAAATCTTACCGGTAAATAGGTTTGGGTATCGTTCTTTCATCGAGCTCTCGGTTTCCCAAGTAGCTTCCTCGATCCCGTGTTTGAGCCATAACACCTTTACTAACGGTACCCTTTTGTTTCGCAACTCCTTCACTTCACGAGCTAGGATACGCATCGGTTCTTCTTCATAACTCATATCGGCTTGAATTTCAACCTCTGATGGGCTAATTATGTGCGATGGATCAGATCTATAGTGTCGAAGCATCGAAACATGAAAGACGTCGTGAATCTTTTCAAGTTCAGGGGGCAAAATCAATCGATACGCAACTGGACCAACTCGTTCGGAGATTTCGTACGGCCCAATGAATCTCGGACTCAACTTGCCCTTACGGCCAAATCTGAGTACCTTTTTCCAAGGCGAAACTTTAAGAAACAGTTTATCTCTCACCTGATATTCAATGTCTTTTCGTTTCAAATCCGCATACGATTTCTGACGATCTGTGGCTGCCTTCAGACTTTCATGGATTACCTTTACTTTCTGTTCGGCATCTTTAATCAAATCAACTCCGAAAATTTTACTTTCACCGAGCTCGGTCCAAAACAATGGTGTACGGCATTTACGACCGTACAAAGCCTCGTAAGGTGCCATCTTAATACTTGATTGAAAACTATTGTTGTAAGCGAATTCAATCAAAGGTAAATACCGTTCCTATGAACTACTGAACTCGAGGATGCAACATCTCAACATATCCTCAAGTATCTGAATTATCCGCTCGGATTGACCATCGGTTTGGGGGTGAAAAGCAGTGCTAAAATGCAGCTTGGTACCCAAAGCTTCTTGCAATTTCTTCCAAAATCATGAGGTGAATCTCGGATCTCTATCCGACACGATAGAAATAGGTACCCCGTGTAATCTCACAATCTGAGAAACGTACAATTCAGCTAGTTTATCCAATGAAAAATCCGTACGCACGGGGATAAAGTGAGCTGACTTAGTCAGTCTATCAACAACAACCCAAATCGCATCCTTCTTACTTGCTGACAATGGCAGTCTGGACACAAAGTCCATTGTGACTCGATCCCATTTCCACTCAGGTATCATGATCGGCTGAAGTAATCCTGAAGGCACTTGATGTTCCGCTTTCACTTGTTGACATATTAAACATCTCGAAACAAAGTCGGAGATGTCTCGTTTCATACCATGCCACCAAAACCGACGTTTCAAATTGTTGTACATTTTCGTACTCCCCGGGTGAATTGACATTCGGCTACAATGGGCTTCGTTCAGAATCATCGAAATGAGTTCTGAATTTCTTGGAACACACAACCGACTTCTGAACCTCAAACAATCGTCATCATCAATTTGAAATTCGGATTCCATATTCGGAACACATTCAGCCTGTTTTGCAACCAATTCATCGTCGACTTTCTGAGCTTCACGAATTTGACGAATCAATAATGGTTTGGCCTTTAATTTAGCTACTAACACATTGTCGGGTAGAACAGACAAGTGCACATTCATCGCTCGTAAAGCAAATAGTGATTTCCGGCTTAAGGCGTCCGCAACCACATTAGCCTTTCCCGGGTGGTAATCAATGACAAGCTCGTAATCTTTCAACAACTCAAGCCAACGTCTTTGTCGCAGATTTAAGTCTCTTTGAGACATCAAATATTTGAGACTTTTGTGATCCGAAAATACATGGCACTTTTCACCAAATAAGTAATGTCGCCATATTTTTAAAGTGAATACGATGGCAGCTAGTTCGAGATCATGGGTCGGATAATTTTTCTCATGTGGCTTTAATTGTCTCGACGCATAGGCCACCACTCGACCTTCTTGCATCAATACGCAACCCAACCCAAGTAGGGATGCGTCACTATAAATGACAAACTCTTTGCCTGATTCGGGTTGCATTAAAATTGGAGCTTCAGTCAAATAAGTTTTCAGTTGATCGAAACTTTTCTGACATTTCTTCGTCCATTCGAACTTAACATCCTTTTGAAGTAGCTTCGTCATTGGTGTGGCTATCATCGAGAAACCTTTGACAAATCGTCGGTAATAACCGGCGAGCCCCAGGAAGCTCCGAACTTCGGTAATATTTCTTGGAGGCTTCCAGTTAAGTATGGCTGAAATTTTGCTCGGGTCAACTCGAATACCCGATGCGGATACCACATGACCCAAGAAGCTAACCTCTCTTAACCAGAACTCACACTTACTGAACTTAGCATATAACTGCTTATCCCGCAAAATTTGCAACACTAGTCTCAGGTGCTCAGCATGTTCGGTCTCATCTCTTGAATAGACCAAGATGTCATCAATGAACACAACTACGAACCGATCCAAATATGGTCTGAAGATCCGATTCATCAAATCCATAAATACCGCAGGGGCATTAGTGAGCCCAAACGGCATCACTAAGAACTCGTAGTGACCATATCTCGTTCTGAAGGCAGTTTTGGGTATGTCCGAATCTCGAATTCGCAACTGATAATAGCCCGATCTCAAATCTATTTTTGAGAACACTGAGGCTCCCTTCAGTTGGTCGAACAAATCATCGATACGCGGTAACGGATATTTGTTCTTTATTGTCACTTTATTCAGCTGACGATAGTCAATGCACAACCTCATGGTTCCGTCCTTCTTTTTCACGAACAATACTAGTGCACCCCAAGGTGAGAAACTTGGTCGAGCGAAACCTCTATCCGTCAATTCTTGCAGCTAAGCTTTCAACTCTTTTAACTCGGTTGGTGCCATACGATACGGAGCTATCGAAATCGGCATAGTCCCAGGTACAAGCTCAATACCAAACTCTATCTCCCGAACAGGTGGTAAACCCGGTAATTCTTCAGGAAAAACATCCGGGTATTCACAAACCACCGGCACAGATTCGGGTTTCTTTTCTAATTCTTTGTCATCAAGTACATACGCAAGGTATGCTTCGCACCCTTTTCTTACATATTTCTGGGCCAACATTGAGGAAATTACAGCTGGCAACCCATCCAAGTCCGTAGACTCAACTCGGATTACTTCGTTATTTGCGCACCTCAAATCAAAGAGAGTAAAAGTACCGGTAATAACGTCAGGTGAAGAAGCATCCTCGCGGGCACGTATAGCATAAGCTCTAGCAGACGCACGAGCCTCGGATATGGTCGTAGCATCTCTAGATCCTCTCTGACCACCACTAGCATTGCCCGTATTTCTAGATGGTCTACCTCGAGCAGTGGTAGCACCCAGTTTCCCACTCTGATTTACATTCTGTTCAGACAACCTCGGGCAATCTTTAATGAAGTGGTCAACTGATCCGTACTTGTAACAGGAGCGGTCATAGAATCTACAAGTCCCCGAATGCCATTTACCGCAATATCGACATTCCGTTCTGTCTCGACGTTCATTCCCAACACTGGCGACCGAAGTGCCTCGTGTACCCACAGGGGGTCGATCACGATCTCGTCTAAAAAGGCCCGAAGTGCCTCTAGACCGGCCCACATCATCTCGAAATTTCTTCGATGCCTGTTGAAGAGACTTTCCCGAGGATCTTTTACGAAACTCTCCAGTTCCCACATCAACTTTTTGTTTTTCTTTTCTAAGCTCTTCAGCTTTACAAGCTCGCTCGACAAGTACTACGAACTCTCATATTTCAAGAATACCAACGAACATTTTTATATCTTCATTCAGCCCATCCTCGAAGCGTTTACACATGATAGCCTCGGACGAAACACATTCTCAAGTGTATCTACTAAGTCTAATAAATTTTCGCTCGTAATCAGTAACTGACATAGAACCTTGCTTAAGCTCAAGAAATTCCTTTCGTTTTTGATCAACAAATCTCTGACTGATATACTTTTTTCGAAACTCAGTTTGGAAAAACTCCCAAGTTACTTGCTCTCGGGGCACAACAGAAGTCAGAGTACTCCACCAATAGTAGGCAGAATCACGTAGCAAGGAGATAGTACACTTTAGGCACTCATCGGGTGTGCAAGATAGCTCGTCGAGTACCCGGATAGTGTTGTCCAACCAAAATTCAGCTTGCTCGGCATCATCGCTGTCCGTAGCTTTAAATTCAGTAGCCCCATGTTTTCAGATTCTGTCAACTGGGGGCTTATTTGACCCTATTTGGTCAGTTACCAGAGGTATGGTAGGTGCGGGGGTGGTATTTGTCGGGAATGGAGGTTGTGGAACAGCCGTATTAGTTCGAATGTATTGGTTGAACCAATCATTCATCACGCTATAGAAAGCTTGTCTAGCTTCATCATTCGGGTTACTAGCATTAGGTTGAGAGTCCGCCGGCGCTGTCCCTTGCGCGGAAGCAGGCGCTACACTCTCAAGATCATCAGCTACCGCTCGGTCGGGATCGGGATCCATTACTATAAATAAACACATTTGCAAATGTCAGAAATCACCACACTATCAAATAATCACATAAAATGACATGTATAGCTAGACCCAACGCATTACGGTAGTCCTAGAATCGACTAAACCGTAGCTCTGATACCAATAAAATTGTAACACCCCGTACCCGAGACCGCTTCCGGAGTCGGACACGAGGGGTTCACAGACTAAATTCGCTTACTATCGCAGTCCATTTTAAAAATTTCCAGGCAGTTGGCTAACTGCGTCACTGTCACCTTAAAAATCATATCTTGAGTTTCACAACTTGAAAATCAGTTTCGTAATTTTTCCCTTAAACTAGACTCATATGCCCATCTACATATTTTTTTCTAGAATTTTTGGTTGGGCCAATTAGTACAGTTTATTAGTCAAATTCTCCCATGTTACAGGGATCGACTACACTGACCTTTGTGCATTACGACTTGGATATCTCCCTGTACAGGACTTCAATACTGATGTCGTTTGTTTCTATAGAAACTAGACTCAAAAGGGAATCTATGAATATATGGCATGACTTCTAATTATCTCTGGTTAATTTATAATGAATTTCCATAGTTGGAACAGGGAATCCAGAAACCGTTTTTGGCGCTGTCTCACGAGAACCTAAATATCTCTTAACATACTGTCCATATGATCGTTTCGTTACTTTCCTATGAAAATAGATTCATCAAGGTTCGTTTACATAATTTATTCACTATTTAATTCCATTCCTACTATTTTTAGTGATTTTTCACATCCACATCACTGCTGCTGCCAGCATCTGTTTTTTAGGTAAACTTTACCTATTTCATGATCCTCCATGGATCAACTAGAGTTTGTCATACATATTCCAAAGGTGATCAAGAATAACCCTTCCCATGGCTAACCGTTACCAACATTTCCATACCTCTCGACGGACAACATACAAAACGATTATAATGCTATGATCAAAGTATATTTAAGCCATTTTCGCATGGCTATCCAAATTTACACAAAACCGAAGGGTACATGACCAACAACAAAAGGGTAGTCCTATACATGCCATTTTCAGAGTTCAACCAAAAGTGTACCAAAAGGGCTTTGATAGTGTGGGCGACTTCGACTTCAAAATCCCGAGTCCGATAGCTGAAGAACCAAAATCTATAAAACAGAGAATCAAAGAAACGGAGTAAGCATTAAATGCTTAGTAAGTTTTGAGCAAAGAGTTTAGACACAACCAAAGTATAGCATTCATGTAGCTAAACGGATAATTTCATATGCACAAATTTTCAATATCATACTTACTTCACATTACCAACCCTTATGTTCATACACAAAAGATCAACTTAGCCAAAGGCCGGTAGCTCATTTATGAACTAAGCGAATACTTATTTGTAAGGGCTCAACTAATTCAAAGCACATACGAAACATACCTCAATGCTGGGATGTTACAAGCGTATTACCTGAAATTTTTACAGCAAGATCGTTCATTCCCGAATCACGTACCTTCGGAATTTAACCAGATATAGCTACTCGTTCAAATGCCTTCGGAACATAGCCCGGTTATAGCAACTCGCACAAATGCCTTCGGGACTTAACCCGGATTTAGTAACTCGCACCAATGCCTTCGGGCTTAGCCCGGAATTAGTATCTCGCACAAATGCCTTCAGATCTTAGTCCGAATATGGTCACTTAGCACAAAGCCTTCGGGACTTAGCCCGGACATCATTCGAATAACCATGCACATTTAACAATAAATCATGACACATTCGTATTTCATTTTCATTAGCAAAACTCAAACACAAGACACTTATCATTCTTGCAATTTTGGCTCAATAGCCACACACAAAGAGCATGATTTTGATTTGCTTAAAACATGATCTATTACTCAAGAACTTACCTCGGATGTGGTCGAGCGATTTCGACAGCTATTCGATCACTTTTTCCTTTCCCTTATCCTACTGTGGTCCTCTAAGCTCTTGAGCTAATTCAAACAAATTTAACTCATTAAAGTCTCATTTTGCTAGCTTATGGCCGAATATGACAAGGAGTTTGATAGGTCATATGGCCACCTTTTAGCTCAAATACACAATGGTCATACGCATTTTTAATCACATCAAGCAATTTAATACAATTCATTCGAACATCAAAAGAGAAGCTCAAGGTACTTAGCCCATATATACATTAGACATTAGAGTCACATATGTACGAAATTACGAATCGAATTCAACATACTAGGTAATATTTCCCCTTAGCCGAATTTTCTAAGTCAAGCTAAAGCCATCAATAGGCTACCTATGGCCGAACATACACATAACTTATGTACTTATTCATGTGGCCGAACATACATGTCTATGTTGGGGCCGATTGCAACACTTAATACATTCTACAAGTATGGTCACTTGTATTGACTAAACACCATTTTGTATCAAGTTCAAAACTTGGCTAATACACACATATATACACTAGTAAAGCATCCTCTCCCTTTCCATCAATTTAACACATGCATTACTCATTAATATACAAAAATTATATTCGGCCTTAGCACACAACTTGCTAGCCGATTCTTCTCCATCTAGCAACCAATGCACATATGTGCTCATTCGTTAGACTCTACTTCATCTAACAACAACCATATTTTTCCCTTCTACTTCCTACCATGGCCGAATGCATCACAACACCATACCATTTCAATTTTTGGTCATGGTTAAACAAAGAACTTAATGTCTCACTCAAAAATGCTAAAAAGAAGATTCAAGAATCATCAATCCACCATCACATGCACCATTACAAAGCTTCACTTTTAGCATGCAAATGATATCAACATAAATCCACCTTAGCCGAATATCATCTCCATGACATAGTAAAGATTTGAACCATGGGCTAGTTAGAACTCAAGCTAACTACTAAAATATACATGAATCTCATGGAGCAACCTCAAACATACCTTAGCCTAGTTACATGCATGGCCGAACCTCTTCAACATTTCCTCCTTTCTTTCCTTTTGAATTTCGGTCAAGGATGTTCAAGGATGAACACACATTTTTTTTCTTTGTTTTCTTTCTTCCATTCACGGCAAAGGGGGGGCATGGATGAGACCATTTTTTTTTCATCACTCCTCCCTTTCATTATTTAATTACCATGCTCATTATTTTATTGTTTCCTCCCATGATGCACCAACACAACATGTCTATGACATGTTTTGCCCATCACCCTTTGTCCATCCTAATGTCATGGCCGGCCACTACTAGATGGGGGGGAAAATTGACATGCAAGTCCCCCCTTTTTCAACATGCACTAATAGGTCCTTATGTTTTGATCTATCACATTTCAAAAATGTCACACATAAGTCCTATTGACTAAATTCACATGCAACTTACTAAATAGAAGCTTAAAATTTTCACACATTTATTTTAGACAATAAATATCATATTCAAACAATTTGGTGACTCGGTTTAGCGGTCTCGAAATTTCTTTCCTACTAGGGTCACTTTAGGGCTGTCACATGTTGACTTGGTCTTGCTAACATAGCCATAGCGTTCATGTTGGCAAACTGTCAGCACTTTGCCTTGACAAAACTTCACTCCTTTATTTCCTCGTTCTAAAACCTATTCCTGCCACATCAACACATAAAAAACTCCACACAAGCGATTAAAAGCACCTAATTCCAACACAGTTCAAGTACTAATGCAATATTAAAAATGCTAACTAAAATGTCCTAAAATGCAACAAAATGTACTTAAGTAAAAGTAATTAGCTAGGTTTAAAGACATGAAATATAACTCCTTTCAAGAGTTATCAAACTCCAAATCAAAATAGAAATCATGAATAAAATAGTTTCTAGCCAATCATACAAAAATTAGAAAAAGAGACTAGCCTTTGAGAATCTAAAATCCAAAACTCCAAATCACATCAACAAATTTCATAATCTTTAAGTGATAATTACAAAATACCGAAACATTACACTTAATATCGACGTAAATATCATTCCTTTCTAAAAATCTCTTTACAGTTCCAAAAAATTTGTTCTCATTCTCCATTTTAAGGTTCAATTTCTTTTGTATATGTAATAAGTAAACATAAAATGGTGTCACGTCATTATTGAATAATGTGCTTAATGAGTCCTTAATTGATTTAGACATTCGAGAAGAAAGACATTATGCAAGTTTGCCGAAGAAGCTTGGGAGATTAGAAAGGCACTAGGTTTGGCTATGGATTGTAAAGACTGGGTAATTATTGGTGACCTATTCAATTTAGAAATTAGAGATCATTTTTGATTGTGTTGGAAACATTCATTTAGAAATTGATTTTTCTGAACAATAAAAAAATTAAAAATTCCTAAAACCAAGCAGTTTTCTTATTTATAGGGACAAACCCTTTTACCAAAATCATACTTGTGTTTTGAAATAGGCAGTCTAAGTTGTTTTTGAGCATTTTACCAACATGACCTTCTTGGCTATTCACAAACATCGACTAATTAAAATGTAGGCTCTAATCCATGAACTGATGAAAACTATGAAAACTTTCTATTGATGTTGTAGTGGGGAATACTGATGTCTCTTTATAGGCCAAAAACTGAAAAGAAAACACTCAAATTTAGAATTTTGTTTTTGGAAAATAAATTTTAGCAAATTTTGACAATGTCGATGCTTCACATTGTGTGTGGTTGACCTAGCCTATGGTCTCTATTTACAGAAAAATTGCAAGAGTCTTGGTCGAACAAGAAGAAAAATAAAATATAATAAAACAAGAAGAAGAATAAAATATAATAACATTTTTAAGAGAGAATACAGATAATTCTATAGTATGAATATGTATGGGCTTCAACACCCTCTCTTTAGAGCCAGGGTTGTCACCCATCTTATGTGTGATGGGTCATTAGGTCTATCTTAGGTATTGGGTATAATTATATATGTTATATAGAAATTTAATTGACTCATATAGTGTAACCAACCAAATAAACAATTTTCTATTTCACAAAATACTAATTAATTAATTAGTTAATTGAAATAAATTTTGATGATTCACACAATTAAATTATTTTCCCAACCTAGTTCTAAATCTGTTAAATTCATGACATGTTTACCACACTAGAATCTATGAGTAAATTAATTTAATTATCTTGTACAACAAAACTGTGCTACTTCATTAATTTAATTTTCATTTCAAATATCATTTAAATTATTACCGATAATCAAATAATAATTCGAATAAATTAATTTAGTCTCCAAGTCATCTCACTATTATATCGAGAAAATACATTCACTACGGATAGTGATACATTTGATCTTTATATGTAATTCATTTTTTTACTTATTCATCTCATCAATTCTAATGCAAACCATCAAGGTTGTATAGAGCTAGTAGAAGGGCCTACTAGATAAATAATTAGAGCTCAAATAGTTTGAAATTAAATGCCATGACCGAGCTCTCTTTATTATATATCATTATGAAAGCAACTCACCAAGTGGTTGTCCAATGAATTTGTTGTATGTGCTTTAGTCTCATAGGATATCCTTAATCTCTTTAGGTTATATACGGTCACCCAAAATGATCTTATTATATCTCATGGTAACCATCACATATTCTGCCATGAAAAATGTAAAGTGAACAAAAAAATAATTAAACCAATGTACAAATATAATCATATGTTTAAGCACACAAATAATACATGAATATGTTGCTCAAAAAATTTGGATGATGAACTTTTATTTTAATTAGAATCTCAAATTTAATATTTTATTTTTCCTTAAAAGTACTAAGTTGGAAGATGGTTTTTATAAAAATTTATACATAGATAAAGAAAATTTAAATAATTTAATCTAATTCAATATAGAAACTCAGTAATGGTTTTGTTACGAGTTTAAAGGAACAAAATTTTATCACATTTTGGCTCTTCGTATTGAAGTGTAAATTAAAACCATTGAATTTATAGCAAAAGTTTATTAATAGCAAAGAATTAATATGAAAAAGAATTGTGATAAGTGTCAAAAGTAACATGTTTTCATCCCATTCTCAATGCATTTTTGGATGATTAATAAATGCAAAATGGTGAATTTTATGTTGGACACACAGCCGTGTGAGCCACATGGGCTGCCACACGACCATGTGCTAGATCGTGTGGATTTCGCGATTCGCACTCTGAATATGCAGAAAAACACAACTTTAGGTTTTTTGGACATTTTGAGATCTATAAATATCAAATAGTAGAAGAGGAAAGGGGGCCATCGAAAAATATTGAAGAAAACAACTCAAAAAACACTATTGAAGCCGACTCTGAAGTAGATTTCCACCAAGAATGAAGATCTCCTTTTGATCTCTTTGAAGTTTATTAAATTTTTCTTTTTCTTGTGGTTATTCTATCTTTGAGATGTTTTTATTCGCGATTATGAACTAATTTTCTAAATAACTAGGGGAGATGAACCCTATGATGAATTTTGTCTTTTGATTTCTGTTTTACGCAATAAATATTTAAATATTGTTCTCAGTTATGTGTGCTTAATTATTGATTTAATATTTCTGACTTTTTAATTCATGTTTGATATGCTTAATTCAGAGAAGGAATAGACCTTGTGATAAGCTATAAAAGTAACATATTTTAATCTCATTCTTAATGCATTTTTTGATGATTAATTATGCAAATTAATGAATTTGATGCTCCTAATCCTTTAAATTCATGTTTCTGTACTTAGGAGAGCATTTGGGAGAGAAAGGAGCAAAAAATGATCCAAAATCAGACAAATAGATTTGTTTTTAGGATCCACACGTCTTGGACATTTCCACACAGTAGGCCGCACGCCTGTGTGAGCCACATGGGCTGGCCACACGCTTGTGTCAGCCAAACGAGCTGGCCACACGCCTATATGCTAGCCAATGTCAATTTTGCACCCTACTTCCCAAATACATGGAAAAACCTAATTTTTAATGTTTCTGAGCATTATAAAGTCTATAAATACCCATTAGAAGAAGACATAAAGGAGCCATCAAAGAAAATTGAAGAACACACTCGAAGAACACCATCAGAGCCAACTCGGAAGCGGATCTCCATCAAGATTGAAGATCTCCTTTTTATTTCTTTCGAAGTTTTATTGAGTTTCTTTATGTCTTGTTGCTTTTTTGACTTTGAGATGTTTTCATTCAGGATTATGAACTAATCCCTAGATACCTAGGGAAGATGAAACCTAAGATGAATCCTAATATTTAATTTCTATTTTACGCGATAAATACTTGACTCTTTTTCTCAATTATGTATGCTTATTTCTTGTTTTAATATTTTTGGGATATTAATTAATGTTTAATGTGCTTAATTTAGTGGAGCAAAAGGCCCTGCTTAAGAGTAGATCTAGCATAATTGAGTGGAATTGCATGCAATCCTAGAAATAGGACGACATAAATATACCGGATTAGAGTCAAATCTAATAGGGGAATCCATAGATCGAGTTAATGCGATGATAGAGATTTTAGTTAGAAAGAGATTTCAATTAATCAACCTAAAGTCAGTTTTTCTTACTCTCGAAAGATATATTAACATAATATAGGGATTTCTGTAGATCAAGTAACAAGTGAATAAATCATTTAATTCAGATTCATAATAATAGGTGAAGTCTAGGCGAATTCTTTCCTGGGTATTGTCCATCTCATTGGTTATCTTCGATTATTTTCCTATTTCATTCTCTGTTGCGTTCTTTTATAAATTAGTTTAGTAATTTTAGATTAAAGCACAATCACTATAATTTTTCAGCTAAATAAAAGAAAAAGGGTAATTACTAGTACTTTTAGCCCTCGTGGATACGATATTCCCTACTCACCATAGCTATACTATTTTTCGATAGGTGCGCTTGCCTTTTTCGTATTGATAGTTAGTTTAGTGACCATCAAATAAACCAGAAGGTACCTGATGTTCAGCTTTTACTTGTTGACACACTAAACATCTCAATACGAACTCAAAAATCTCTCGTTTCATACTTGGCCACCAGTACATTTGTTTCAAATCACCGTACATTTTATTGCTACCAGGATGAATAAACATACTACTATTATTAGCTTCATGCAAAATCTTATGAACGAGATCTAAATTCCTTGGAATGCAAATTCTACCTCTAAAATATAAACAATCATCAGATCCAATCTAAACA
The DNA here is from genome assembly GCF_007990345.1 of Gossypium hirsutum. Classification (NCBI taxonomy): domain Eukaryota; kingdom Viridiplantae; phylum Streptophyta; class Magnoliopsida; order Malvales; family Malvaceae; genus Gossypium; species Gossypium hirsutum. The sequence continues at coordinate 21,978,135 of NC_053429.1, forward strand.
TCTGAATCAGGAGTCGACTCACTCTGTTCTCATTTAGCTAATGACATGTTATCACATTTCTGAGCGTAATAAATCTATTGTAGAAACATTGGTCTAGCTTTCAACTCAGTTAAGATCGAACCATCATCAGACAACATCAATTGTGTATTCAACGCTCGCAATGCAAACAAAGTCTTTCTACTCAAAGCATCAACAAAAACATTTGCCTTACCTGGATGATAATCAATGATCAAATTGTAATCTTTCAATAACTCAAACCACTTATCCTATTTTAGATTCAAATCTTTTTGTGACATCAAATACTTTAAGCTTTTGAGATTTGTAAAGATGTGACATTTTTTTCCATATAAATGGTGTCGCTAAATATTCAAAGCAAAAACAATTCCCGCAAGCCCTAAATCATGTGTCAAATAATTTTTTTCATGCGGCTTTAACTGTCTGGATGCATACGCTATCACTTTGCCTTCCTATATCAAAACACAGCCCAAACCATTTAAAGATGCATCACTGAAAATCACGAATTCTTTAGCCGACTCATGTTGAATAAGACAGGTGCCTCAGTTAATAATGCTTTCAACTGATTGAAACTTTGCTGTCATATCTTAGACCACTTAAATTTCACATCTTTTTGTAATAATCTCATCAACGGTGTAGCAATCATTGAGAATCCCTTGACAAACCTTCTATAGAGTCTGGCTAATCCCAAAAAACTTCTAACCTCAAATACATTTCTCAAAGGTTTCCAATAAAAAATAGCTAAAATTTTGCTTAGATCAACTTTGATTCCTTCGGCTGATACAACATGTCCCAGAAAACTGACTTCTCGAATCCAAAATTCACATTTGCTAAACTTAGTGAATAATTGGTTTTCACATAAAGTTTGCATAACAATTTTGAAGTGCTCAATATGCTCTGACTCATCTCGTGAATAAATCAAGATATCATCAATGAATACTACGAAGAATATGTCTAAATATGGTCTGTCATCAAATCCATAAATACTACAGGTGCATTAGTCAAACCAAACGACATCACAAAAAATTCATAATGTCTGTACCTGGTCCTGAACGCAGTTTTCAGCACATCTGAATCTTTAACTCACAAATGATAATAACCAAAATGCAGATCAATTATTGAGAACATTGTTGCACCTTTCAACTGATCAAACAAATCATCAATATGCGACAATGGATACTTATTCTTGATCATAACTTTGTTGAGCTGGTGGTAGTCAATACACAATCTCACAGATCTATTATTTTTCTTAACAAAAAGAACTAGTGCACCCCACGGTCAGAAACTAGGTCAAGCAAAACCTTTATCTGTTAACTCTTACAACAATGCTTTCAACTCTTTCAAATCTATACCTGCCATTCTATAAGGAGCTATCAATATCAGAGATGTTTCCGGTACTAACTCAATAGCAAACATAACCTCCCTGATCGACGGTAATCCAGGTAACTGCTTTGGAAATACATCTAGATAGTCACAGACCACTGGAACCGATTCTAACTTCAACTCAGAAACTCTAGAATCAAATATATATGCAAGATACGCATCACAGCCTTTTCTAACATATCTCTATGTTGACATAGCTAAAATAACATTAAGCATACTATCCAGTCTATCAGACTCAATCTGAAGCTTCTCACCATTCTGGAATTTTAACAAAATAAGCTTTCGTCTACAATTCACAATGGCATCATGTAGATTCAACCAATCCGTACCCAAAATCACGCCAAATTCATCAAATGGCAACAAAGTTAAATCGGCCAAAAAATTACAACCCTGAATCATCGAAGGACAATTCTTACAAACCTTATCAACTAACACATAATGACCTAGGGGATTTGTTACTTTAACCATGAATTCAATAGACTCAAAAGGTAAATCCTTAGTTGACACTAGATTCGTGCATACGTACGAATGTGTTGATCTCGGATCAATCAAAGTGGCAACATCAGTGTCAATGATAGAAAATGTACCGATAATAACATTTGGTGCTGAAGACTCCTCTCGTGCACGGATTGCATAAGCTTTAGCTGGTGCTCATGCCTCGGATCTCATAACAGAGTCCTTGGTCCCGCAGCGGCTATTTCTCACATTTCTAGGGTTCCTTGGCACTCTCCCTCTTGAAGCTATGTTACTCAGTCAGACAGTCTAAGTTTTCTCTTTACGGGTATATCAGGGAAATTGTAACACCCCTAACCCGTATCTGTCACTAGAATAGGGTTACGACTACTGGAGTTTTCAAATCAAATGAACATATATTGATAAACATTTCAGATGATATCAATAAACATAATAAAATGAAGTCAAAACATATTTATTGTCCCTTATACGAGCCCTCCAGGCACTAAAAACGCATCAGAAGCAAGTCGGAACTAAATCAAAAACTCAGAGAGTTTTTCAGGAAACAAGGAAAACTTTCAACACTACAGGGGTCACACAGCTATGTGAGTCACACGACCTTGTGGGAATTCAAAGTAGAGACATGCGGCCATGTCCTAGCCCGTGTCCTGGCCTATGTAACTCACTACTTAGGTCACACGGCCAAGCCACACGCTAGTCTGCCAGGTAGTGTACCCTTCGAGATAACCTCATATTGTCGTCTGCCAGGCCGTGTGCTAGGCAGTGTAATAGCCTAACTTGCAACCTTTGAAAGTGTAAACGAAAAAGTATATAGGATTTTTCCTATGTCATTTATCACCTTTTTACTTAAAATTGTTGTTGAAAATAAGTAATTGTTTAATAAATTAATGAAATATGTGAAAATACGAAATTAAGACATAGAAATTATTAAAATGTGATTTTTTTCTTTATTATATAGTTTTCATGCAATAAATGGCTTATTTTATATTAATTTGAATACATTATATTTTTAAGACATAAAGTGGGACATGCATGATTAAATTAAATAATAATATACAAAATTATATTTAATAATTCATTTTAAAATATGTCATTAATAATTTGGGTTTTAAATTAATTAATTAAATTGAATAAATTTTATTCTTTTGTTCTCTAACTTGTTGATTTATGCTAGACAGGTCTGATAGCTTTGCTGGATTACAAAGCCGTCCAAATTGGGGACCAAGTCAACCCAAAATTTGGCTACACATGGCTGTCCATAAACCACTTTTTGAATTAATTGCACAACGTCCTTGAAGAGTTGAAGAAATTAGAGATTTGTACATGACCGAGTCTCAGTCCCGAGTTGTTGTGGCATTCAAATTGACCAAAAATGAAGCAAAAATCAGCTCAACTTTCTCAATTTATGGCCAGCCACCCATGAAAGATGCTTCAAAAGATGAAAACTTCTATTTTTAGTAAACTATCCCCCTCTCCTCACCTATAAATAAGACCTCATTCTCACATTTCTAATGATCCCTCATCCCTCATCCCTCATCCCTCATCATTCATCATTCTCTCCCCTTTAAATTCTCTTAGCATTAGTCTTTTCTCCCGACGCCTATCATCATCTTTTCATAAATTTTTAGCATTTGAGCCTCTTAAAGAACCCTTGGTCGGCCACCTTGGAGAGCCATCAGCAAAGAAGTGAAGCAACGGAATGAAAGAGCCTCGTCAGTCAGAGTCTTGGGTGACAGCCACTCTGAATTGGTTTTAATCTTTCTTTTCCTTAATTTAATTTAAAGATGTTTGCTATGCGTTCTTTGTTCTTGTTTACAACAATGTTAGCTTAATTTTATTTAAGCTAGGATGATTGCTTTGATTAAATAATATTTATTAGATTCATGCTTATAATTTTTGTGCCTCAATCGATCATGTTTTCAATTAAAATCTACTCTGTATTTTGTTCATACGTGATTGAAATGCACCTGAATTAGCTGAGCGATCCTAACCAGACGATGAAGTGGACGCATAATTGAAATGTACATGCTTAATTTAGATCCTAACTCGATTAAATTACAGGTTGCATAACAACCTTAACCAGGCTCTGTTATCTGCATATTTTTAGATTTGTGTGATTAAATTGCTCCAAACCTAGCACGTCCCTATTACCTCGCACGAATAATAAGAAACCCTTAGTAAATAAAGATCAATAAAATGCATATTTACTAAGTAAAGGATTCCGAAAGGACGTAATGTGTTTTCCAAACTCATGAAAGATCGAGTTCCCATGGAATGCTTTTCTGAATATTATTAAGCATGTTGATAATAAACTGTGTTTAATTAAAGTAATTGTCCTAGTTTATTTATGTTATAATTGTTTCAAATTGTGTTTAATTGTAACACCCCAAACCCAGCCCAAACGTTACGACCGGATCAGACGTGCCATATCGAAACGTTAAAAACAATTTCTATTTTTAATCTAGGAAATCGTACTTAGTGATCAAAGGTTGATTTCATTATAGGTTAAAGTGAATGGAAGCTGAGCACCAGGTAGGAAACCAGAAAAGAGGAGGTGAGTCCATCAGACTGCTTAAGAACCAAGCTCCCTTCGGATCCAATCCTAGACATGCACACCACCATTGCCACACCTTAACTTAGTGTATGTTCTTAGGAAACTGTTTCAATTAAGTCCAATTTAAGGAAAAGTGATTAATTTTGGAAAAACGTTTTCGTTGTGGAAGTTTTGCTTTGTTGTCGTGTTATTTTAAAATCAATTACTATTTTTGAAAACGCGCCCTAAAACTAATCAGTTTCAGCGATTAAGATAATATCATACCTATTCTAGTAAAACATATTAAAACCATTTAAAATAATTAAAGCGTCCTTATTACAACTTAAAACCTAAAACAATTAAAGTAAATAAAAACTAATTAAATTATAAGAAGAAAATCAAGTTTGCAGTACATGTGGCCACTCCGAATCCCTCACAGCTCCAAGCCCACTATGGTTGGGGGTTACCTGCATGGATGAAAATAAGGGATGAGTTTGGGAAACTCAGTGTGTAAAATAACCCAACCATAGTCTAAACCAGTTCAAACCACAGAAACAGATTAAGTTCGGCCTTAGCCCTATACAGAATTCAGAATAAAGCCCATAGGCCCATAACAGAAACAGAACTGTATGTAGAAAACCCAACCCAGATCCATCCGTATACACCCCCGTGCCAGCCTTACACCATGTGGGGAGACTACTCGACCCACCCATCCGTCTACACGTCACAAGTATGCAGCATGGCTGCCAGAACAGATATTGTGACAGAGTCACCAGATACAGATAATTGTGGCAGGGCCACTAGAAACAGATATTTGTGGCAGAGCCACCAAAACGCTTCCTCCATCATTATAACCCATATCCCATGCAACAGATATACATGTCATGGCATCCAACAAATAGAATCAGAGTATCATGCATTTCAATCAAAATCAACCCTAGGGGTATAATGGTAATTTTCATACTTAGGGTACTTTATTAAATTTACCTATTTTAGGGTTTACATACATTTACAGCCATTAACGCATCAACAGAAACACTTACCGATCGTCCTTACCGAATTGGGTCTGTTGGCCCATTATCCCGTTTTTGGCCTATTAAGCCCAAATATATCGAAGTGCACGAAATTGCGCACTCCACAATCATATCACTTGAGATTACGAGGATTACAACCAACCCATCTCACGAGTGCTCACACACTCGCAAGTCCACAAAATATCGACTTTTTGGCATTTCGGCTTTTCGGCTTTTGCCGATCTAGTCCATGAGTGAGTGTCGTTTACACACCTGTTTGCGACGAAACATTGACGAGTTACACAGACCAGTGGCCTACAGTCAGTTACCAATACGTTAACTATGAATCCATAACAACTTGTATATAAAACTCCTTACCCGAAAGTCGGCCATTAACACTTTAGGCACTAGAAATCCTATTTTTTCTGAATCTAGCGACTAGGTTTAGATCCAGCCGTTCCACTTGTCCAAGCCTCTGATCAGTAGCCTCTAGATCATACTATCTTCCCAATAAAACAATTGTCACATCCTTAAGAGCCATAGGGCCCAATCGACAGCCTGCTTAAGCCTTTAGGGGTTTCAGCTTTTCTAAAACCCAAAATAAAGAATGGATTCAGAAACTTACCATCGGCTCCTTTAGTCAACGATTCCTCTTAGTTCCTATTCGATTCTGATGCAGATCTAACCCCTCAAATGTTAGCAGAAAACAAATCTTTAAAGGTCTAAAGATTCGGCTATGCCCCTAAGATTATGGGGTTTTCGGCTTCTTAAAATAGTGAAGAGAAAGATGAAATATGAGGGTTTTGCAGTGGTTTTGTCGGCAAGACTTTGGGGTTGAGAGGATGAGAGAATTGGCCAAAAAGATAGAGAAGAATTAGAGGGTTTAGCTAGGAGAAATCGGCACAGAAGAAAAATAGGCTTTTGGGATTTCGGCTTTTGTGGCAATCGGCTATAAGGCTTAGAAACAAATGGTAAGGAAGTGGAGTTGAGTAGAATGATAGGAAGATTCGGCTATAGAGGAAAAGAAGAAGAAGAAGAAATAGATGAAGAGAGGAGAAAAGAAGAAGAGAAAAGAATTGTTAGAAACGGCACAACTTTTCCCCAAGTGCCGAAATTACAACTATCAATAGACCTAGTCGAATTTTGCCCTCTACAGAAACCCTTGGCTGGCCAACTCTTGCTCCCTGATCAACTCCTAAATTTCCTCTCTTATCTTATCTTTACTCAATCCCCTTACCAACTTAAACTCTCCCTAACAGAGTTCCCCCTTGAGTGCCATCACATCCCCTTTTTGTTCACAAAAATAAATACCCTATTTGCTTACCTTGAGGCTCGAACCTTCGCTCCCCATAAACATCTACATGCCACTTCCCCTATACCTTATGTGGCGTCACATGCCAATTTACCACAGGTCCCTTGTGCCATATTTTACCATCTTTAATTTAAAAGCCCTCAATGCCAGTACTCTCTCTTTTTAAAATTGGATTTACTCTTGGGTCTTTTAAAGGCCCACTATCATACTCAGACCCACTACAGACAGTTAAAACATAGAATTTCTAAAATTCATTGAAAATCATAGAAATCCCGAAAGTCCCGAAAATTGGGGCGTTACAACTCTACTCTCCTTAAAGAAATTTCGTCCTCAAAATTTTTACCTGATTCAAACAAATTTGCCTTTTCTGGCTCCCAAGTGGCTTCCTCTCTGCCATGATTACACCAAAGCACTTTTACCAAGAGAATTGACTTCCTTCTTAGAACCTTAACATCACGATCCAGTATCTGCATAGGCTTTTCCTCGAAAGTAAGATCTGGCCGCACCTTAATCTCTGCAACCGGCATGACATGAGTAGGGTCAGAATGATATCGCCTTAACATGGAGACGTGAAAAACGTCGTGAATCCTGTCTAACTCCGGAGGTAATTCCAATTGATAAGCCACTAGACCTACTCGCTTAATAACTCGATAAGGCCCGATGAATCGCGGACTCAACTTGACCTTTTTACCAAACCTTAATATCTTCTTCCAAGGTGAAACCTTTAAGAAGGCCCTATCACCTACTGAGTACTCAATCTCCTTACGCTTCAAATTCGCATATAATTTTTGCCTATCAGATGCTTCCTTTAACCGATCTCTGATTATCCTGAACTTATCTTCAGTATCAGCTACCAACTCAGGTCCAAGAACCTGTCGTTCTCCCAACTCAGTCCAACAACTAGGTGTACGACACCTTCATCCATACAGCACTTCATATGGTTCCATTCGGATACTCGCCTGATAACTGTTGTTATACGCAAACTCTGCCAACTGCAAGTAATATTCCCAACTACCTCAGAAGTTGATAACGCAACCCCTCAACATGTCTTCCAAAATCTGAATAACCCTTTCCGATTGACCATCCGTCTGCGGATGAAAAGCCGTGCTAAAGTTCAATCGCGTTCCCAATGTCTCATGCAACTTTTGCCAAAACCTAGATGTAAATCTGGGATCCCGGTCAGAAATAATCGATACTGGCACTCTATGAAGTCACACAATCTCTGCCACGTACAATTTGGCTAACTTCTGAAGTGAATAATTAGTGCAGACAGGTATGAAATGAGCAGACTTGGTCAACCTATCCACGATCACCCAAACCGAGTCCTTCTTCGTCAGTGTCAAGGGTAGCCCACACAAAAAGTCCATGGTTACCCTCTCCCACTTCCAAAGTGGTATCTTTACTGGTTGTAAAAGTCCGGAAGGTAGTTGATGCTCAGCTTTCACCTGCTGGCATGTCAGGCATTTCCCAACAAGCTCCGTTACTTCTCGCTTAAGCCCAGGCCACCAATACAATTCTCGCAAGTCGTGGTACAACTTATTTCCTCCAGGATGCATAGCACAAAGTCCTCCATGAGCTTCTTTCAGTATTAACTGCCTTAAGTCAGAGTCATTCGGAACGCAAATTCTCCCTCGAAAACACAGAACTCCTTCACTATTCAACCCAAACTCGAAAGTTTCCCCTTTCTCAACTTGCTGGAACCTACCAACCAAAGACTCTTCCTTCAACTGCTTTTCCTTAATCTAATCCACCCAGGTTGGCCTTACCTGCAATTCAGCTAACAGATTGCCATCATCATACAGACTCAAAAGAGCGAGCATTGCTCTCAGATCAGATATAGCTCTATGGCTTAGAGCATCGGCTACCACATTAGCCTTCCCTGAGTGATACTCAATTGAACAATCATAGTCCTTAAGCAGTTCTATCCATCTTTGCTGTCTCAGATTCAACTCCTTCTGAGTTAGCAGGTACTTGAGACTTTTATGATCCGTATGTATGACACACTTTTCTCCGTACAGGTAGTGCCTCCAAATCTTAAGTGCAAATATTACTGCTGTCAATTCTAAATTGTGAGTAGGATAGTTCACTTCGTGAGGCGTAAGCTGTCGCGACGCATAAGCAACCACCTTACCGTCTTGCATCAACACACAGCCCAAACACACATGTGATATGTTACTATACACAGTAAAATCCTTCCCAGACTCCGGTTGAATCAAAACAGGTGCCTTGGTCAGAACTTCCTTCAACTTCTCAAAAGCTTCCTGTTGCTTCTCGGTCCAAACAAACGGTGCTCCTTTCCTTATCAGCTTTGTCAATGGTGCTGCCAACACAGAAAAACCTTCCACAAACCTTCTATAGTATCCTGCCAACCCTAGGAAACTCTGAATTTCCAACACTGACCTAGGTGGCTTCCATTCCAAAATTGCTTTAATCTTTCGAGGGTCTACCTTGATCCCCTCAGCAGAGACAACATGGCCTAAGAAGGTTACCTCTCTCAACCAGAATTCACACTTACTAAATTTCGCATAAAGTTCTCTCTCCCTCAAAACTTGCAACACAATGCGGAGATGTTCATCATGTTTCTCTTCAGTTTCAGAATACACCAGAATATCGTCAATAAAAATGACTACAAATCGGTCCAAGAATGGTTGGAATACCCGATTCATCAGATCCATAAATGCTGTAGGAGCATTCGTCAACCTAAATGACATGACCAAAAACTCGTAATGACCGTACCGAGTCCTGAATGCCGTCTTATGAACATTCACCTCCTTGACCCTTAATTGATGATATCCAGATCGAAGATTAATCTTGGAAAATACCAAATCTCCTCTAAGTTGGTCGAACAAGTCATCGATTCTTGGCAAAGGGTACTTATTCTTAATCGTTAGTTTGTTCAACTGCCGATAATCGATGCACATCCGTATCGTCCCATCCTTCTTCTTCACAAACAACACTGGTGCTCCCCACTGGGACACACTTAGCCTAATGAAGCCTCTATCCAACAACTCTTGAATCTGTGCTTTCAGCTCCACTAACTCATTCGGTGCCATCCTGTATGGTGCGATGGACACTGGTACCGTTCCAGGCAACAAGTCAATTCCAAACTCGACTTCTTGGTTCGGAGGCAACCCCGGGAGTTCTTCCGGAAAAACATCTTGAAATTCCTTAACGGCTCTAACTTTATCCACCGTCAAACTTCCAGTCTCCGACTAACTTATAAATGTCAAATACGCCTCACAGCCTTTACGAATCCACTTCTCGGCTCTCAACGCTGACACCATATTGGGCAAATAATCCCTTCGTTCACCTATCATCATAACCTCTTCACCCTCCGTGGGTTTTAACACCATTCGCTTAGCTGCATAGTCCAAAGTTGCCCTATGCTTAACAAGCCAATCCATCCCCAGGATGAGATCGAATTCTCCGAACGGTAATTCCATCAAGTCTCTAGCGAATATCCTACCTTGAGTTTCTCGAGGTACGTCTTTATACAGTTTGTCTACCTTAACTGAGTGACCCAAAGGACTTATTACTGATACCCCACTCACATTCTCCTCAGAGTGCACACCCAATGACCCAGATATGGCACATGCAACATACGAATGAGTAGATCCAATATCTATCAAAGTAGTGTACAGCATGCTAGAAATAAAAAACGTACCAGTTATGACGCCGGGTGCATCACCCTCCTCTCGACGACGAGCTGCATACACCAACGTCGGCTGTTGAGCTTCAGTATTTTCGGCACCCCTGCCAGGTGCTCTTTATCCCCGACCATTTCTATTACTGCCCTTACCTTGACCACGTCCTCTTGGTGGTTGTGGTCCACCTCTCGCTGGTTGAGCAACCCTCCATTCCGCAACCTAAACCTGATCTATTTTCTGAGGACAGTCATTGACTTTATGCTCCATAGACCCACACCGGAAATAAGCACCAGAGCGTTTCCTACACTCGCCCAGATGTACCTTACCACAGTCCCGACAAACTTGTGGTCTAACAATATTCATCAAAATTGCTCGAACTGGCTCTTCTACTCTTGCCCTTTTAGCACTCCTATTTGCTCCACCCAAGGGTCTTGAATCCCTCCAGAAATGGTTTCGATCCTTTTCACGATTCTATTTTTCGGTGCGTTTTACCTCCTCCGCTATCTTAGCTTTCTCCACCAAAGCAGTAAAGTCACGCTCCCTCTGCGGAGCAACTAGCACCCTTAGTTCATCTCTAAGACCATCCTCGAAGCGTACACTGCATTCATACTCCGTAGCAACTATCCCAACGACATACCGGCTCAGGCTTAGAAATTCAGCCTCGTATTCAGCAACTGTCTTACCTCATTGAACTAGATTCAGGAATTCTTTCCTACGAGCGTCCACATAACTCGCCCCAACATACTTTCCCTTAAAGACTATCTTAAATAGCTCCCAAGTAACACTGTCAGCGAGGGTCCCATCTCTCACAGTGAGCCACCACTAATAAGCCTCATCCCGTAGTAATAAGATGGCTCCCTTCAGCTTCTGCTCCACAGAGCAGTCCAAATCATCCATAATTCGTTCCGTGGCCTCTAACCAATATTCAGCCACATTTGGGGCTACTCCCGACACTCGCCTAAAGATCTCCGCTCTGTTAGCCCAGAGTCGCTCAGAAATAGGCCCTCGAACTCCATTACCCGTGCTTGCCCCGGTAACCCTTTCCAGAACAGGAAGCATTGCCTGTGATAGGGCGTCATCCCCTGCACCTCGATTATGAGATTCCACTTCAGTTACCAGAGGTACCGGTGCATCTGCCTCCTGCATATGCCCTGAGGACGAAGATCCAGCCCGTGTGCTACCTCAGCCACGTCCATGGCCCCTTCCACGTGCTGCCCTCGTACTCATGTCTTATTATCTGATTACAAATTTTATGCATCCATCAAATATTTCAGTGTTTATTACAGATGTTTTATGAACAAACAGTAATTCAGGATTTGTTTTTCGCGGGAACGCAACCTAGTTACAATCTTTAGTCCACTTATCAAAAGTTCCTACAGTTCACATATCATTCTAACTAGAGTATCATAGGGTTTCAGTACAGATATATAGCTGACAAATCAGGAATATTCAGAAAAATTCAGAGTAATACTTACAGACTTGGGCCGGAGATTCGGTGTGCCACCTATTCGGTTGTCAAATTTCAAAAACCAAGAAAAACTTAAACCATTTTCAGTTTAAACCTTAAAACATGTGCACCTTGTAGAATATCCTTGAAAAGAACTTTTCAAAACTATTTCCAAAAAATACCCTTCTTGGGCCTAAGTTTTTGGAAAAGATTTTCGGACCCGATCCACAGCCGAGTTATTGCAATCGGGCTCTGCTACCACTAAATGTAACACCCCAAACCCGGCACAGACGTTACGACCGGATCTAACGTGCCTCATCGAAACGTTAAAAACAATTTGTATTTTTAATCTAGGAAATCGTACTTAGTGATCAAAGGTTGATTTCATTATAGGTTAAAGTGAATGGAAGCTGAGCACCAGGTAGGAAACCAGAAAAGAGGAGGTGAGTCCATCGGACTGCTTAAGTACCAAGCTCCCTTCAGATCCAATCCTAGACATGCACACCACCATTGCCACACCTTAACTTAGTGTATGTTCTTCGGAAACCGATTCAATTAAGTCCAATTTAAGGAAAAGTGATTAATTTTGGAAAAACGTTTTCGCTGTGGAAGTTTTCCTTTGTTGTCATGATATTTTAAAATCAATTACTATTTTTGAAAATGCGCCCTAAAACTAATCAGTTTCAGCAATTAAGATAATATCATACCTATTCTAGTTAAACATATTAAAACCATTTAAAATAATTAAAGCGTCCTTATTACAACTTAAAACCCAAAACAATTAAAGTAACTAAAAACTAATTAAATTATAAGAAGAAAATCAAGTTTGCAGTACGTGTGGCCACTACGAATCCCTCACAGCTCCAAGCCCACTATGGTTGGGGATTACCTGCGTAGATGAAAATAAGGGATGAGTTTGGGAAACACAGTGTGTAAAATAACCCAGCCATAGTCCAAACCAGTTCAAACCATAGAAATAGATTAAGTTGGGCCTTAGCCCTATACAAAATTCAAAATGAAGCCCATAGGCCCATAATAGAAACAGAACAGATATATCATGTATGCAGAAAACCCAACCCATATCCATCTGTATACACCCCCGTGCCAGCCTTACACCATGTAGGGAGACTACTCGACCCACCCATCCGTCTACACGTCACAAGTATGCAGCATGGGTGCCAGAACAGATATTGTGACAAAGTCACCAAATACAGATAATTGTGGCAGGGCCACCAAAAACAGATATTTGTGGCAGAGCCACCAGAACGCTTCCTCCATCATTATAACCCATATCCCATGCAACAGATATACATGTCACGGCATAGAACAAACAGAATCAGAGTATCATGCATTTCAGTCAAAATCAACCCTAGGGGTATAATGGTCATTTTGCACCTAGGGGTATAATGGTAATTTTCATACTTAGGGTACTTTATTAAATTTACCTATTTTAGGGTTTACATACATATTAAGCCATTAACGCATCAACAGAAACACTTACCAAGTGCCTTTACCGAATTGGGCCCGTTGGCCCATTATCCCTTTTTCGGCCCATTAAGCCCAAATATATCGAAGTGCACGAAATTGTGCACTCTACAATCATATCACTTAAGGTTACCAGGATTACAACCAACCCATCTGACGAGTGCTCGCACGCTCGCAAGTCCACAAAATACCGGCTTTTCGGCATTTCGGCTTTTCGGGTTTTGTTGATCTAGTCTACGAGTGAGTGTCGTTTACACACCTGTTTGCGACGAAACATTGACGAGTTACACACACCAGTTGCCTACAGTTAGTTACCAATACATTAACTATGAATCCATAACAACTTGTATACAAAACTCATTACCCAAAAGTCGACCATTTACACTTTAGGCACTAGAGATCCTACCTTTTTCCGAATCTAGCGACTAGGTTTAGATCCAGTCGTTCCACTTGTCCAAGCCTCCGATCAGCAGCCTCTAGATCATACTATCATCACAATAAAACAATTGTCACACCCCTAAGAGCCATAGGGCCCAATCGACAACCTCCCTAAGCCTTTAGGGGTTTTGACTTTTTCTAAAACCCGATATAAAGAATAGATTCGAAAACTTACCACCAGTTCCTTCAGTTAACGATTCCTCTTAGTTCCTATTCCATTCTGATGCAGATCTAACCCCTCGAATGTTAGTAGAAAATAAATCTTTAAAGGTTTAAAGATTCGGCTACGCCCCTAAGACTATGGGGTTTTCGACTTCTTGAAATAATGAAGACAATGATGAAATATGAGGGTTTTGTAGTGGTTTTGTCGGCAAGACTTTGGGGTTCAGAGGATGAGAGAATCGACCAAAAATATGGAGAAGAATTAGAAGGTTTGGCTAGGAGAAATCGGCACAGAAGAAAAATAGGCTTCAGGATTTCAGCTTTTATGGCAATCGGCTATAAGGCTTAGAAACAAATGGTAAGGAAGTGGAGTTGATTAGAATGATAGGAAGATTCAGCTATAGAGGAAAAGAAGAAGAAGAAGAAATAGATGAAGAGATGAGAAAAGAAGAAGAGAAAAGAATTGTCAGAAACGACACAACTTTTCCCCAAGTGCCGAAATTACAACTATCAATAGACCTAGCCGAATTTTACCCTCTACAGAAATCCTTGGCCGGCCGACTCTTGCTCCCTGATCAGATCCTAAATTTCCTCCCTTATCTTATCCTTACTCAATCCCCTTACCAGCTTAAACTCTCCCTAACAGAGTTCCCCCTTGAGCTCCATCATATCCCCTTTTTGTTCACAAAAATAAATACCCTATTTACTTACCTTGAGGCTCAAACCTTGGCTTCCCATAAACATCTACACGCCACTCCCCCTATACCTTATATGGTGTCACATGCCAATTTACCACAGGTCCCTTACGCCCTATTTTACAATCTTTAATTTAAAAGCCCTCAATGCTAGTACTCTCTCTTTTTAAAATTGGGAATTCAGAAATTGCCTCGAATTGGATTTACTCTTGGGTCTTTTAAAGGCCCACTATCATACTCTGACCCACTACAGATAGTTAAAACATAGAATTTCTAAAATTCATTGAAAATCAGAGAAATCCCAAAAATCCCAAAAATTAGGGCGTTACATTAATTTTGCTAAAATTTATTTCATTCATTTAGTTTGCATACTTAGGTCAATTTGCATTAGGGATCATTGCATTTAGTTTAATATATTTTAATCATCACTTCTCAACTAAATTGTGTTTTTATTTACCAAATTGTTAATATAATTTTACAAATTAAGTGACTTAGTAGAAATACAATCCCTGTGGAGACAATTACTCGATACTTACTTATTACTTGATAACGACTGTGTACACTTACACAAACCTACCTTTACAAGTTTTTGGCGCAGTTTGTGGGGGATTGTCAACTATTGCCATAGTCATTTCTTTCGTGAAATTATTTATTTTCAATTGGATTTATTTCTAACATTACTAACTTATTCCTTTTTTTGTAAAATTTTGTGATTTTCTTTTCAGGTGTTTATGAGCATAGATCGAATTATTGATTTACTCCCTATAGACCCTGAAATTGAGCGAACTTTCAAACAAAGAAGACGTGAACAAATAGCTCAAAGACAAGTCGAGATGGACCTTGGAAATCAAAATCAAGACCAAGGTAATAAAGCCGATCATGTATGAAATCCTATCCTCATTACCGATGAAAGGGATCGATGCATCAGACAATATGCTATGCCACTTTTCAGTGAGTTAAACACAGGAATTAGAAGGCCAGATATTGAGGCAACCCAATTTGAATTGAAACCAGTGATGTTTCAAATGCTCCAAATGGTGGGCCAATTTATTGGTATGCCAATAGAAGATCCACATCTCCATTTTCGATTATTTATGGAGGTAAGTGATTCATTCAAGATAGTCGGTGTGACTGAAAATGTAACAGCCCGTTTTTAGGGTTAATCAGACTAGTGGTTTCGGGGCCACTAAATTCGACGAGTAGGTTTGTAAATATTATATTTAATTTTTTCGAGTTAATTTTGATTTTAAAAATGTTTTTGATATTGTGATTTTCGTTTTATAAGTGATTTATTAAGTTCAAGTGGTATGACCTTAAGGTCAAGTGGGTTTAGAAAATGAAGTATCGGAACCTCGTTTCTATAAATCGAGTCCTAAATATTTTTATAAATATTTACGGAGTGGTAATAAATGGTATTAAAGTTTCGTTGAAAAATTTTATCATTTCGATAGTAAATTAAGCAAAAAGGACTAAATTGCGTAAAGTTTAAAACTTGTGTGCTATTAATTAAGGTGTCTAATAGCTATGGTTTATTAAAGTGAAAGTCTTTATAAGAATATCAGACCACTTTTGTGTATCTTGATGTATTTGGATGATGCCATTATTTAATGTTTGAGTATCTTGATGTTTAATGATAGAAAATAAATCTTTGATGTTAGATTAATAAGTTTTGTTATGTGAATTTTGGTAAAAATGTAACACCCTGAATTTGGGCCTAGAAGTTTTGGGCCTTGAGCATGGGAGCTGTTGAAGGCAGCTTATAATATTTTGTTGTGCATGTAAATTTCGTTAATGAAGGCTTGTTTTAGTGGTTAAGTGTACTGAAGTGTTGGAGAAGTCCTGAGTTCAAATCTGGGCTCTAGCAAAAATTTTGGTTTAAGGTGAATCAAACCTGGGTGTAGTAGGTAGGCCTTAAGAATATTGGTGGGGAAATTGTGCCACAAAAAGCCTTGTGGTCTATTGGCAAAGTAGTGCCACATAAGAGGCAGGAAGGTGGCGTCATAGAGTTGGCAAAGAGGTCCAGGGTTCGAAACTCATGGCAATCAAAGGGCATTTATTTTGCTAACAAGGGGCGGCAAGAGTTGGTGTTGAATTTAAACTCTGATGATGGAGGGATCCCACATCGGAAAGCTAACATAAGAGTAGATGGAGAGTTGGCTTTAAATAGAGCAAACCATGAGGAGAGTAGGCATACCCTTCTTGGCTGATCCCTTTCGCTTTGTGACGTGTTAGTTTGGGTTAGGCGTTGGCTAAGAGTGCTCGGAGCGCGGATTAACTCCAATCTCCTATCAGGTGTGTATTTCTCACTACTCTAGCTGTAGGATGGCTACTTCGGGCCGCTATGGGCCGAAAGGGGCCATGTGGGCCCAATGGGCCTACGGCACCAATTGGATAAGTTGTTTGATTATGTAGTAAATATTGGACTAGGCTAGGTGAATCTCATATCTGTGGCTAGATTGGCTAAAAAGGCCACACGAGCGTATGGGCCCATTTGGGCCGAGAAAGGGCTTTAGGCCCATTCGTATTGTTATCCGTGTTTAGAATACTTTAGTTTACCAAATCATCAAAATACCCCTGGTTTGTAAAATTACCAAAATACCCGTGGTTTACAAAATTACCAAAATACCCCTGGTTTGCAAAATTACTATAATACCCTTAGTTTATAAAATCACCAAAATACCCTTGGTTTGTAAAATTACCAAAATACCCCTGGTTTGTAAAATTACTAAAATACCCTTGGTTTATAAAATTACCAAAATACCCCTGGTTTGTAAAATTACCAAAATACTCCTAGTTTGTAAAATTACCAAACTACCCTTGATTTGTAAAATTACTAAAATACCCTCGACCTGTAAAATTATTGAAATACCCTCGACTTGTAAAATTACCAAAGTACCCTGATTTACGAAATTACTATTTTACCCTCGATTTACAAAATTATCGAAATACCCTTGTAGGGTAGAAATTCTGAAATATCCTTGTAGGGTAGAAATACCAAAATACCCCTGTAAGGTAGAAATACCAAAATACCCCTGTAGGGTAAAATTACTAAAATACCCTTGTAGGGTAAAATTCTTGGAATACCCTTGTAAGGTAGAAATACCAAAATACCCCTATAGGGTAGAATTACTGAAATACCCCTGTAGGGTAGAATTACCGAGATACCCTT
The DNA here is from genome assembly GCF_007990345.1 of Gossypium hirsutum. Classification (NCBI taxonomy): domain Eukaryota; kingdom Viridiplantae; phylum Streptophyta; class Magnoliopsida; order Malvales; family Malvaceae; genus Gossypium; species Gossypium hirsutum. The sequence goes on from NC_053429.1 coordinate 21,995,908, forward strand.
GTGGGGTAAAATTACCATTTTACCCTTAGAGTGTTAAATGACTGTTTTGCCATTGTGGGCAAGTGACTGACTTGGACTGTGTGGTTGATGGATTTGATTGTGAATATATGTTGGTGATATGAATGACTTGACTGTGATTGTTTAATTCAAATATGGACATGATATTCTCATTATGTATGTTGTATGCCATGACATGTATATCTGTTGCATGGGATATGGGTTATATTGATGGAGGAAGCGTTCTGGCAGCCTCGCTGCAATCTGGTGGCCTCGCCACATATATCTATTCTGGTGACTTCGTCACAATATCTGGCAGCCTCGCTGCAATTTGGTGGCTTCGCCACATATATATATCTGTTCTGGTGGCCTAGCCACAATATCTGTATCTGGTAACTTCGTCACAATATTTGGCAGCCTCGCTACAAATTCTGTGGTGTGTAGCGAATGGGTGGGTCGAGTTGTCTCCCCACATAGTGTAAGGTTTGTATGAGGGTGTATACAGATGGATTGGGTTGGATTTGCATTCACATTCTGATTCTGATTCTGTTACCTGATACTAATTCTGATTCTATTACCTAATTCTGATTCTGGTTCTGATTTTGATTCTGTTACCTGATACTGATTCTGATTCTGTTACCTAATTTTGATTTTGATTCTGATTTTGATTCTGTCACCTGATTCTGATTTTGATTCTAATTCTCATTTTGATTCTAGTTTTGATAATGTTTCTTATTCTGTAATGGGCGAAGGCCCATCTGGTACTATCTGTTATAATAGCCCAATTGATACTGAAACTGTAAGTAGGGCTGGGGCCAGACTTTTAATTCGTTTATATGACTGACTATTCCTTTTATATAGTAGGGGATTTCACACTGAGTTTTCGTAAACTCACCCCGTTTATTAACCTTTCAGGTAATTTCTAGCCTTAGACGGATCGGAGCTGCGAAGGGCTCGGAGGAAGCCACACACATTGTTTATGTTACAGTTTTGATTATTACTTTTAAATGTTTTTATGTGGGTTGTAGTGAAGCCGTTGTAATTTTTTGGATTTCAAATTTGGAATTTTATTTATTGTTCTTATAATTGCTAGTATTAGAACACGGTTTTCCAAAGCAACTACTGTTGTTCAAAACATCACGTATCCGCTAATGTTTTTAAATTAAGCTTTCGCAACTACCAAGATTTTTACAAAGTTGTTAAGAATGCTATTTAGCTGAGGTTTTCTAACATGGTTTAAAAAGGGTATAAGTGTTTAATTATTAAGAAGGGTTTTTAATGGAAACATGGTTTTTGAAAAACACTTCAATGTGACACGCCAGATTCGAGCCAAACTTAACGTCTGGGCCAGGTTTGGGGTGTTACAAAAAACTGTCAATTTTGGATTAAATTGTGAAATGTGGAAATTTTGTGGTTAAAATGTGAAATTGTGAAATATATGGGTTGTGTGAGTGTCTTTGAAGGTGTTTCATGTTTTTGGTATTAAATGTGATGATAGATGAGTTGAGCTTGATGAATAAGGATAGTTGTGGTTAGATAGATAGATGGTAATCGACTATTAGAGTATAATGCAAGAATTGTACATGGTAGTTTAAAATAAGGCTTGAATGGGAGATATAATTGCCGAATGATCAAATAGTTAATGAATTGAATAAGTGTTTAAAATGTTATTCGGGTATTGCTGTTATGTGCTAGCATGATATGTATGTGTAATTTAGGTGAAAAAAGTTTAAATGATAATTCTATTTGAATAATTATCGAATGACATTTTGGTGAATGAAATGAGTGATTGTTTGCAAAGTGAGATTATTGAAAGTTGAATTAGATGATTTATAGTAATCGGCTAATGTGTTATTATGGATATAGATGCCGAATGTGGACTTAAGAAATTAATTGGAAAATTCATTGTTTATTTAGGTGATAGAAAGTATGAAATGGTCATATGAGATACATGTATATAAGTAGATGGAAATGAAGTGTCGTATATTTTTGTGTATGGGATTAATTGCACTTTGATTATAATGTGCATGATTATTACTATGTTTAATATGTGTGAAAACCGAATATACTCATAATACAATGCTTGATTAGTTGATTAACAATAAGTTAAATTTGTTTAATCCAAGCTCAAGAGCATAAGGAGCCAATTTTGGATAAAGGGAAAGCGAAACTAGTCGATCAGTCAATCTGTAGTTATTCGATTAAATCCAAGGTAAGTTTTTAAGTGTTTGTGTTTGATCATGTTATATGCTTAAGAGTTGAATAACCATAATTAAGAAGATGTTTGATTGTGTATATATATACATATGTTCTTTGTGTTGAATGAATATTAAATTAAAGTTATGAGCCGTATGTGACTAGCATATCTAGTCGACTTTGATACTATTAAATGATGTACTAAGATATGGGTTCCAATGTGGAAATTAAACCCTATGTGGTTGAAAGGATGAAAATCTTTGTTCATAGATATGTATTTTAGTTATACGTAATTGAAGTATAAGTTATGAAAGTATGAAAGAACAGGTGAATTGTTTATCGAAATGTGATATTCGGGCCTCGGCCTAGCAAGCTTTAAGCTGGTGAATAATATTATAGGGCTTCGGGCCTAGCAGGCTATAATGCCAGTTAGATAATATTGGGCTTCGAGCCTAGTAGGCTATCATGCCGGTGAAATGATATCGGGCTTCAAGCCTAGCAGGAGAAATGCCGATGAATGAGTTCAGACTTAAAGTCTAGCAGGCTTCGTGCCGGTGATGAATTCGGGTTTAAAACCTAGCAGGCTAAATGCCGGTGATTTGATAAAAGTCTAAGACTATGAGACCTTGTGTTAAATCGGCAATTGAATTCATTCAATACATTAAGTTGGCCAGGTATGTGATATATACTTATGCATGATAGATCGATTGGAATTGAATCATGAATGTAAAATGAGAAGCATAGGTGAAGATGTCATATGTGTATGTGTGTATTCGGTCATGGTGAAAGGTTATATGAATTATCTGAAATACCATTTAGATATGAATGACGAATGTAACTGTGGTTATGAAATGGTACAATGGTTCAATTCGATTGAATTACAGTTGACACTGAAGTATTTAAATGCTTATGTCATATATGTGAGTAAGGGTAAAACCATCGTAAATTATCGATAAGGGTGGGCTATGTGCGGAACCATCTTATAATTGCTAATTTGAACGGTTGTGTGCGAATCATTGAGCATGATGTATTGTATTGAGATTATGCTTAAATGAAATTATAGATATGTGATGAAATTAATTGGTGATATACATGTTTAAATAATGTGACAGCCCAAAGTTGACCCCAGTCGGGAAGTGGTTTCGGGACCGCTAAACCGAGTCACTGAAATGTTTGAATGTGATACTTATTGTGTAGAATATGTAATTATGAATGTGTGAAAATTTCAAGCTTCAATTGGGTTGATTTCATGTGAATTTAGTCAATAGGACTTATGTGAGAAAATTCTAAAATGTGATAGGTCAATGTGTGAGGACCTACTAGTGCATGTGGACAAAGGGGGGGACTTGCATGTCAAATTCCCCCCCCTAATGAGTAGTGGCCGGCCATGACAAGGAAGGATGGGCAAAACATGTCATGAAACATGTTTTGTTAGTGGAAGAATAAAATAAGGAGTATGGGTAATAAAGAAATGGAAAACAAAAGAAAAAAAAAATGTGTGTGTGGTGTTTGTCCCCCCATTGCCGTGAGCTAAACAAGAGAAAGGGGGAAATTTTGTTCATCCTTTTCTCATCTTCATGCTTGCCAAAAACTAGAAAGAAAAACAAAGAAAAAATTTTCTCATCCTTTGGTTCATCCTTGGCCAAAAATTTTAAGGAGGAAAGAAGAAGAAGGGTGAAGAGATTCGGCCATGCATGTAGCTAGGCTAAGGTATGTTTGATGATGTTCCATGAGAGGCATGCATGTTTTAGTTGTTAGCTTGAGTTCTACCTAACCCATGGTCTAAATCTTGCTATGTGATGGAAATGGCACTTGACCATGGATGAATCATTCTTGGTTGATGTTTGATGTTGTGGTGATGAGGCATGAGGATGAGTTAAGATTCGGCCTAGGTGGAGGTTGTGTTAATGCCATTGCATGCAAAATATGAAGCTTGTTAATGATGCATGTGATGATGGCTTGATGATTCTTGAACCTCCTTTTTAGCATTTTTTTGTTGTGTGAGCACATATGTGCATTGGTTGCTAAATGGAGAAGAATCGGCTAGCAAGATGTGTGCTAAGGCCGAATGTAACTTTGCATGTTAATGAGCAATGCATGTGTTAAATTGATGAAAAGGGGGAGGATGCTTTACTAGTGTGTACATGTGTGTATTAAGTGTTGAAATCGACCCCAAAAATGGACATGCATATTCGGCCAAGGGCAAGAAACTAGCTAATATGTTGTGTTGATGCATGATTTTTGCATGTATGAGACTTTAATGTCTAATGTATAAATATGGGCTAAGTGCCTTGTGTTCATCTTTTGATGCCTAAAATGATGAGGTCAATTTATTTGTTTGATTAAGCTCAAGAGCAAAGGGGAAATAAAACCGATAAAGGGAAGGAAAAAGTGGTTGAATAGCTAGCGGAATCGTTCGACAACACCCGAGGTAAGTTCTTGAGTAAGAGAGCTTAAATTTCGATGTGATTAAATCATGCTCTATGTGTGGCTATTGAGCCGAATGTGCAAGGACAATATGTGCCTTGTGTTTGAGTTTCGTAAACGAAAATGAAATATGAATGTGCTATGAATTATTGTTAGATGTGCATGATTAATTGAATGCTGTCCGGGCTAAGTCCCGAAGGCTTTGTGCTAAGTGAATATATCCGGATTAAGATCCGAAGGCCTTTGTGCGAGATACTAAATCCGGGTTAAGTCCCGAAGGCATTCGTGCGAGTTATTAAATCCGGGTTAAGTCCCGAAGGCATTCGTGCGAGTTATTAAATCCGGGTTAAGTCCCGAAGGCAGTCGTGCGAGTTGTTAAATCCGGGTTATGTCCCGAAGGCATTGTGTGAGTTACTAAAACCGGGCTATGTCCCGAAGGCATTTGAACGAGGAGCTATATCCGGTTAAATCCCGAAGGTACGTGATTTGGTAATGAATGAGCTTGCTGTAAAATTCCAGCGAATACTCGAAAAACATCCCAATATGGGGATATGTTACGTATGTGTTGAATTTAATCGAGCCCTTACAAATAAATGTTCGCTCAGTTGATAAACGAGCTACCGGCCTTCGGCCAAGTTAGCTTATTGTGTATGTACATAAGGGTTGTTAATGTTGTGAAGCAAGTTTGATATCGGTAAATTGCGTATTATGAAATATTCCGTTTAGCTAAATGTGTGCTATTCTTTGTGCATGCTGGAATTCCTTGCTCAAACTTACTAAGCATAAATTGCTTACTCGTTACATTGCTCCTCTGTTTTATAGATTTTTGGTTCTCCAGATATCGGACTCGGGATCTTGAAGTCGAAGTCGCCCACACTATCAAAGGCTCTTTTGGGTACTATTTTGGTTGAATTTTGTTATGGCATGTATAGGACTACCCATTGTTGTCTTTCGAGTACTTTATGAAATGTATAAGTGTACAGCCATGCGAAAATGGCTTGTAGAAGTGGAGTATGGCATTAGACCATTCGTATTTGTGAATGTATAGATGGTTTCATGATGTAACTATGTTGGAATGGAAGTGTTGAGCAAATGATCAGCCACTAGAATGGCTAAGTATGATCATATGTGGGCTTATGTATGACAAGGCCCTAGTTGGTCCATGAAACCCCAAATTAGGTAAGGTTCACTTTGAAAACAGAAGCTGATAGCAGCAGTGGTGTGGATTGGAAAAATCACAAGAATTTGTAGGAGTGGAATTAAATAGTGAATAAATTATGTAATCGAACCTTGATGAATCTACTTTCATATGGAAGTAACGAAACAATTATAGGAACAGTACAGAAAGAGATATTCGGGTTCTTGTGGAACAGGGCCAGAACAGTTTCTGGATTCACTGTTCCGCCTTTGGAAATTCACTATAAATTGACCAGAGATAATTAGGGGTCATACCATATATGTATGGATTCCTCTCTGAGTCTAGTTTCCATAGAAACAAACGGCATCAGTATTGAAGCTCTGTGCAGAGAGATATCCCAGTCGTAATGGGAAAAGGTCAGTGTAGTCGACCCCTGTAACATGGGAGACTTTGACTAATAAACTGTACTAATTGGCCCGACCAAAAATTCTAGAAAAAATTCCATAGGTGGGGACATGAGTGTAGTTCCAGGGAAAAATCACAAAACTGATTTTTGAGTTGTGAAACTCAAGTTATGATTTTTGAAGCGACTAGTACTCAGACTGGGCAGTGTCTGGAAAATTTTTTTCAAAGTTTGTTAACATCTCGTGTCCGACTCCGGTGTCGGTCTCGGGTTCGGGGTGTTACATTTTATTGGTATCAGAGCTACGGTTTAGTCGATTCTAGGACTACCGTAATGTTTTGGGTCTAGCTATACATGCCATTTTATGTGATTACTTGATAGTGTGGTGATTTCCGACAATTGTAAATGTGTTTATTTATAGTAATGGATCCCGATCGTGACCGAGAGGTAGCTGATGATCTTGAGAGTGTAGCGCCTGCTCCCGCACAAGGGACAGTGCCGGAAAACTCTCAACCTAATGCTAGTAATCAGAATGATGAAGCTAGACAAGCATTCTATAGCGTGATGAATGATTGGTTTAACCAATACATTCGAACTAATATGGCTGTTCCACAACCTCCATTCCCGAACAAATACTACCCCCGCACCTACAATACCGCCGGTAACGGACCAAATAAGGTCACATAAGCCCCAGTTGACAGAATCCGAAAACATGGGGCTACTGAATTTAAGGCTATGGATAGCGATGATGCCGAGCAAGCTGAATTTTGGCTGGACAACACTATCCGGGTACTCGATGAGCTATCTTGTACACCCGATGAATGCCTAAAGTGTGCTATCTCCTTGCTACGTGATTCTGCCTACTATTGGTGGAGTACTCTAACTTCTATTGTGCCCCGAGAGCAAGTAACTTGGGAGTTTTTCCAAACTGAGTTTCGGAAAAAGTATATCAGTCAGAGATTTGTTGATCAAAAACGGAAGGAATTTCTTGAGCTTAAGCAAGGCTCCATGTCGGTTACTGATTACGAGCGAAAATTTGTTAGACTTAGCAAATACGCTCGGGAATGTGTTTCGTCCGAAGCTGTTATGTGTAAACGCTTCGAGGATGGGCTGAATGAAGATATAAAAATGTTCGTTGGCGTTCTTGAAATACAAGAGTTCGTGGTACTTGTTGAACGAGCTTGTAAAGCCGAAGAGCTTAGAAAAGAAAAGCAAAGAGTTGATGAGGGAACTGGAGAGTTTCGTAAAAAAATCCTCGGGGAGGTCTCTTCAACAGACATCGAAGAGATTTCGAGATGATGCGGGCCAGTTTAGAGGCACTTCGGGCCTTTTTGGACGAGATCGTGATCGACCCCCTGTGGGTACACGAGGTACTTCGGTCGCCAGTGTTGGGAATGAACGTCGAGACAGGACGAAATGCCGATATTGCGGTAAATGGCATTCGGGGAGTTGTAGATTTCCTGACCGCTCCTGTTACAAATGCGGATCAGTGGACCACTTCATTAAAGATTGCCCGAGGTTGTCGGGACAGAATGCAAATCAGAGTGGGAGACCGGGTGCTACCACTGCTCGAGGTAGACCATCTGGAAATATGGGCAATGCTGGTGGTGGTCAGAGAGGATCTAGAGATGATATAACCAGATCCGAAGCCCGTGCGCCTGCTAGAGCTTATGCTATACGTGCCCGCGAGGATGCTTCTTCGCCTGATGTTATTACCGGTACATTCACCCTCTTTGATACTAATGTAATTGCTTTGATTGACCCCGGTTCTACTCATTCTTACATATGTGAAACCTTAGCATCCAGTAAGACTTTACCTATTGAGTCTAATGAGTTCGTAATTCGGGTGTCAAATCCCTTGGGTCGTTACGTGCTTGTCGACAAAGTGTGTAAGAAATGTCCCCTGGAAATTCGAGGTTCCTGTTTTCCAGCGGACTTGATGCTTTTTCCGTTAGATGAATTTGATGTTATCCTTGGGTTGGATTGGTTGACCGCGCATGATGCGATTGTGAATTGCAAGAGCAAGACTATTGATTTGAGGTGCGCAAATAACGAAGTAGTCCGAATTGAGTCTGCGGACTTGGAGGGGATGCCAGCTGTAATATCAGCAATGTTGGCACAGAAATATGTAAAAAAAAAGGGTGCGAAGCATACCTTGCATATGTGCTTGATGACAAAGAATTAGAAAAGAAACCCGAATCTGTGCCGGTGGTTTGTGAATACCCGGATGTTTTTCCGGAAGAATTACCGGGTTTACCACCTGTTCGGGAGGTAGAGTTTGGTATTGAGCTTGTACCTGGGACTACGCCGATTTCGATAGCTCCGTATCGTATGGCACCAACTGAGTTAAAGGAGTTGAAAGCTCAGTTGCAAGAACTGACGGATAGAGGTTTCGCTCGACCAAGTTTCTCACCTTGGGGTGCACCAGTATTGTTCGTGAAAAAGAAGGACGGAACCATGAGGTTGTGCATTGACTATCGTCAGCTGAATAAAGTGACGATAAAGAACAAATATCCGTTGTCGTGCATCGATGATTTGTTCGACCAACTGAAGGGAGCCTCAGTGTTCTCAAAAATAGATTTGAGATCGGGCTATTATCAGTTGCGAATTCGAGATCCAGATATTCCCAAAACTCCCTTCAGAACGAGATATGGTCACTACGAATTCTTAGTGATGCCGTTTGGGCTCACTAATGCCCCTGCGGTATTTATGGATTTGATGAATCGGATCTTCAGACCGTATTTGGATCAGTTCGTAGTTGTGTTCATTGATGACATTTTGGTCTATTCAAGAGATGAGACCGAACATGCTGGGCATCTGAGGCTAGCGCTGCAAATTTTGCGGGATAAGCAGTTATATGCTAAGTTCAGTAAGTGCGAGTTCTGGTTAAGAGAGGTTAGCTTCTTGGGTCATGTGGTATCCGCGTCGGGTATTCGAGTTGACCCGAACAAAATTTCAGCCATACTTGACTGGAAACCTCCGAGAAATATTACTGAAGTTCGGAGCTTTTTGGGGCTCACCGGTTATTACCGACGATTTGTGAAAGGTTTCTCGATGATAGCCACACCAATGACGAAGCTACTTCAAAAGGATGTTAAGTTCGAGTGGACGGAGAAATGTCAGAAAAGTTTCAACCAACTGAAAACTCATTTGACTGAAGCTCCAATTTTGGTGCAACCCGAATCAGGTAAAGAGTTTGTCATTTATAGTGACGCATCCCTACTTGGGTTGGGTCGCGTATTGATGCAAGAAGGTCGAGTCGTGGCCTATGCGTCGAGACAATTGAAGCCACACGAGAGGAATCATCCGACCCATGATCTCGATCTAGCTGCCATCGTGTTTGCTTTAAAAATATGGCGACATTATCTGTTTGGTGAGAAGTGCCATGTATTTTCGGATCACAAAAGTCTCAAATATTTGATGACTCAACGAGACTTGAATCTGCGACAAAGACGTTGGCTTGAGTTGTTGAAAGATTACGAGCTTGTCATTGATTACCACCCGGGAAAGGCTAACGTGGTTGCGGACGCCTTAAGCCGGAAGTCATTGTTTGCTTTACGAGCGATGAATGTGCATTTGTCTGTTCTACCAGACAGTGTGTTAGTAGCTGAATTAAAACCTAAACCATTATTGACTCACCAAATTCGTGAAGCTCAGAAAGTCGATGATGAATTGGTTGCAAAACGGGCTAAGTGTTTTCCGAACGAGGAATCGGAGTTTCAAATTGATGATGATGATTGTTTGAGGATCAGAAATCGTTTGTGTGTTCCAAGGAATTCGGAACTCATTTCGATGATTCTGAACGAAGCCCATTGTTGCCGAATGTCAATTCACCCGGGAAGTACGAAAATGTACAACGATTTGAAACGTCAATTTTGGTGGCATGGTATGAAACGGGACATCTCCGACTTTGTTTCGAGATGTTGCATCCTCGAGTTCAGTAGTTCATGGGAACGGTATTTACCTTTGATTGAATTCGCTTACAACAATAGTTTTCAATCAAGTATTAAGATGGCACCTTATGAGGCTTTGTACGGTCGTAAATGCCGTACACCATTGTTTTGGACCGAGCTCAGTGAAAGCAAAATTTTCGGAGTTGATTTGATTAGAGATGCCGAACAGAAAGTAAAGGTAATCCGTGAAAGTCTGAAGGTATCCACGGATCGTCAGAAATCGTACGCAGATTTGAAACGAAAAGACATCGAGTATCAGGTGGGAGACAAAGTGTTCCTTAAGGTTTCACCTTGGAAAAAGATACTCAGGTTCGGCCGTAAGGGCAAGTTGAGCCCAAGATTCATTGGGCCGTACGAAATCTCCGAACGAGTTGGTCCGGTTGCGTATAGATTGATTTTGCCCCCGGAGCTTGAAAAGATTCATGACGTCTTTCATGTTTCGATGCTTCGACGCTATCGATCTGATCCATCGCACATAATTAGCCCATCGGAGGTTGAAATTCAAGTCGACATGAGCTATGAAGAAGAACCGATGCGTATCCTAGCTCGTGAAGTGAAGGAGTTGCGAAACAAAAGAGTTCCGCTAGTAAAGGTGTTATGGCTCAAACTCGGGATCGAGGAAGCTACTTGGGAGACCGAGAGCTCGATGAAAGAACGATACCCAAACCTATTTACTGGTAAGATTTTCGGGGACGAAAATTTCTTAAGTGGGGGAGAGTTGTGACAGCCCAAAGTTGACCCCAGTCGGGAAGTGGTTTCGGGACCGCTAAACCGAGTCACTGAAATGTTTGAATGTGATACTTATTGTGTAGAATATGTAATTATGAATGTGTGAAAATTTCAAGCTTCAATTGGGTTGATTTCATGTGAATTTAGTCAATAGGACTTATGTGAGAAAATTCTAAAATGTGATAGGTCAATGTGTGAGGACCTACTAGTGCATGTGGACAAAGGGGGGGACTTGCATGTCAAATTCCCCCCCCTAATGAGTAGTGGCCGGCCATGACAAGGAAGGATGGGCAAAACATGTCATGAAACATGTTTTGTTAGTGGAAGAATAAAATAAGGAGTATGGGTAATAAAGAAATGGAAAACAAAAGAAAAAAAAAATGTGTGTGTGGTGTTTGTCCCCCCATTGCCGTGAGCTAAACAAGAGAAAGGGGGAAATTTTGTTCATCCTTTTCTCATCTTCATGCTTGCCAAAAACTAGAAAGAAAAACAAAGAAAAAATTTTCTCATCCTTTGGTTCATCCTTGGCCAAAAATTTTAAGGAGGAAAGAAGAAGAAGGGTGAAGAGATTCGGCCATGCATGTAGCTAGGCTAAGGTATGTTTGATGATGTTCCATGAGAGGCATGCATGTTTTAGTTGTTAGCTTGAGTTCTACCTAACCCATGGTCTAAATCTTGCTATGTGATGGAAATGGCACTTGACCATGGATGAATCATTCTTGGTTGATGTTTGATGTTGTGGTGATGAGGCATGAGGATGAGTTAAGATTCGGCCTAGGTGGAGGTTGTGTTAATGCCATTGCATGCAAAATATGAAGCTTGTTAATGATGCATGTGATGATGGCTTGATGATTCTTGAACCTCCTTTTTAGCATTTTTTTGTTGTGTGAGCACATATGTGCATTGGTTGCTAAATGGAGAAGAATCGGCTAGCAAGATGTGTGCTAAGGCCGAATGTAACTTTGCATGTTAATGAGCAATGCATGTGTTAAATTGATGAAAAGGGGGAGGATGCTTTACTAGTGTGTACATGTGTGTATTAAGTGTTGAAATCGACCCCAAAAATGGACATGCATATTCGGCCAAGGGCAAGAAACTAGCTAATATGTTGTGTTGATGCATGATTTTTGCATGTATGAGACTTTAATGTCTAATGTATAAATATGGGCTAAGTGCCTTGTGTTCATCTTTTGATGCCTAAAATGATGAGGTCAATTTATTTGTTTGATTAAGCTCAAGAGCAAAGGGGAAATAAAACCGATAAAGGGAAGGAAAAAGTGGTTGAATAGCTAGCGGAATCGTTCGACAACACCCGAGGTAAGTTCTTGAGTAAGAGAGCTTAAATTTCGATGTGATTAAATCATGCTCTATGTGTGGCTATTGAGCCGAATGTGCAAGGACAATATGTGCCTTGTGTTTGAGTTTCGTAAACGAAAATGAAATATGAATGTGCTATGAATTATTGTTAGATGTGCATGATTAATTGAATGCTGTCCGGGCTAAGTCCCGAAGGCTTTGTGCTAAGTGAATATATCCGGATTAAGATCCGAAGGCCTTTGTGCGAGATACTAAATCCGGGTTAAGTCCCGAAGGCATTCGTGCGAGTTATTAAATCCGGGTTAAGTCCCGAAGGCATTCGTGCGAGTTATTAAATCCGGGTTAAGTCCCGAAGGCAGTCGTGCGAGTTGTTAAATCCGGGTTATGTCCCGAAGGCATTGTGTGAGTTACTAAAACCGGGCTATGTCCCGAAGGCATTTGAACGAGGAGCTATATCCGGTTAAATCCCGAAGGTACGTGATTTGGTAATGAATGAGCTTGCTGTAAAATTCCAGCGAATACTCGAAAAACATCCCAATATGGGGATATGTTACGTATGTGTTGAATTTAATCGAGCCCTTACAAATAAATGTTCGCTCAGTTGATAAACGAGCTACCGGCCTTCGGCCAAGTTAGTTTATTGTGTATGTACATAAGGGTTGTTAATGTTGTGAAGCAAGTTTGATATCGGTAAATTGCGTATTATGAAATATTCCGTTTAGCTAAATGTGTGCTATTCTTTGTGCATGCTGGAATTCCTTGCTCAAACTTACTAAGCATAAATTGCTTACTCGTTACATTGCTCCTCTGTTTTATAGATTTTTGGTTCTCCAGATATCGGACTCGGGATCTTGAAGTCGAAGTCGCCCACACTATCAAAGGCTCTTTTGGGTACTATTTTGGTTGAATTTTGTTATGGCATGTATAGGACTACCCATTGTTGTCTTTCGAGTACTTTATGAAATGTATAAGTGTACAGCCATGCGAAAATGGCTTGTAGAAGTGGAGTATGGCATTAGACCATTCGTATTTGTGAATGTATAGATGGTTTCATGATGTAACTATGTTGGAATGGAAGTGTTGAGCAAATGATCAGCCACTAGAATGGCTAAGTATGATCATATGTGGGCTTATGTATGACAAGGCCCTAGTTGGTCCATGAAACCCCAAATTAGGTAAGGTTCACTTTGAAAACAGAAGCTGATAGCAGCAGTGGTGTGGATTGGAAAAATCACAAGAATTCGTAGGAGTGGAATTAAATAGTGAATAAATTATGTAATCGAACCTTGATGAATCTACTTTCATATGGAAGTAACGAAACAATTATAGGAACAGTACAGAAAGAGATATTCGGGTTCTTGTGGAACAGGGCCAGAACAGTTTCTGGATTCACTGTTCCGCCTTTGGAAATTCACTATAAATTGACCAGAGATAATTAGGGGTCATACCATATATGTATGGATTCCTCTCTGAGTCTAGTTTCCATAGAAACAAACGGCATCAGTATTGAAGCTCTGTGCAGAGAGATATCCCAGTCGTAATGGGAAAAGGTCAGTGTAGTCGACCCCTGTAACATGGGAGACTTTGACTAATAAACTGTACTAATTGGCCCGACCAAAAATTCTAGAAAAAATTCCATAGGTGGGGACATGAGTGTAGTTCCAGGGAAAAATCACAAAACTGATTTTTGAGTTGTGAAACTCAAGTTATGATTTTTGAAGCGACTAGTACTCAGACTGGGCAGTGTCTGGAAAATTTTTTTCAAAGTTTGTTAACATCTCGTGTCCGACTCCGGTGTCGGTCTCGGGTTCGGGGTGTTACAAATAATGTGAATGCAAAGAATGTGTGGAAGAGTAAATTTGTAATAAATCTGCTTGGAATAGCAGCAGTAATGTGATTTTGGAAAATCACCATAAATTGTGGGAGTTGAGTTAGAAACTGAATAAATTATTTAATTAAAGCTTAATGAGTCTAGTCTCTTATAAAAGAAACCGTGTAAGCAAAAGAATTGCTGAATAAATTATTTGGAGTGGCGGGGGACAGAGTCAAATGACTTTGGGGTCCCCTGTTTTGTTTTTTAGAAAATCATTATAATTTATACAAAAATGGTTATAAGATAAAATTTATATTCTTAGACTCCTTAATGAGTCTAGTTTCAAATGAAATCAACGAGAACATATTTTGAATTCTGTACAATGAGAAATTTGATTCGTAGTGAAGAGTGGTTAGATTAGTCAAACAGTGAAATAGGGGAAACTTTAAGAAAAATATGGTATTGATTGGCCAAACAAAAAATTATGAAAATTTTATAGACGGAAGATATATGATTCTATTTTTCGGGAAAATTAACGACAATTGATTTTGAGTTTCGTAGCTCCATTTATAAATAATTTAGTGACTGTTGCTCAGGAAGACAACTTGTAGTGAATTTGTGATTATGTTGTAAACATTGATAAAACTTGTTAATGAGTTGCGTATTGTTTTCTTATGAACTTACTAAGCGTAAAGCTTACTCCCCTTTTCTTTCCCATATTCCCTAGGGTTGCCAAGTTAGCTCGGGTTGGAGGCCGTTAGAGATATCATCACATTGTCGAGTCTACGCTATTGGCGCAAGTAAATCTTAGTGTTTCGAGTCTATGGCATGTATAGGGTTGTAAAGTTGAGTATGTAATATTATGATTAAGCCAAAGACTTTGGCTTGTTATTAAGGTAGTTTGATTATTCATATGCTTGTATGTTTTTATCTCCTGTGATGTGATTTATAGCACGTATATTTAGAATTTGAATTGTGATTTATTGTTGAGTAAGTAAATGATACAAGACTAAGATATTGGTAAATATTTAATAATGCCTCATGAATGTTTTGGGGCCTTGTAAGCCCGATTATAGGATAATATACGCGTGTACGAAAAGTTTAAAATTGATCAAAAAAAAAATTACGGCTTGGTTTTATACAAATGGTTGAGTTTAAATTTGGTAGCACCTCGAACCCTGTTCCTGCGAGGGATACGGGTGAAGGGTGTTACAGAAAATGCATTGAGGTTGAAGTTATTTTCGTACTAGTTGCAAGATCGAGCATGAGCATGGCTCAATTCATTACCACCAAGCTCGATATCTACATGGCAAGAATTAGCAGAGAGATTTTTGGTTAAGTATTTCCCGCCTAGCAGAAATGCTAAGTTGAGGAATGAGACACAACCTTCCAACAATTGGATGACGAGTCTTTGTATGAGGCTTGGGAGTGATTCAAGGAGTTACTGCGTAACTGTCTCATCATGGGATTCCTCAATGTATCTAGTTGGAGACATTTTATAATGGTCTCAATGTACATACAAGATTGATAGTAGATGCTTCTATGAATGGTGCAATTTTATCTAAGTCTTCTATTGAGTCTTATGAGATCATCGAGAGGATCGCGAGTAATAACTATCAATGGCCAACAAATCGAACAGTTTTAGGAAGACGTGTAGCCAGAGTTCATAAAGTTGACGCCCTCACTTCGTTATCAGCTCAGGTATCGTCAATTTCCTCTATGTTAAAACAATTTACCGCTAATAGTCCTAATAATTTTGTAGCTCTGCCACCAAGTCCGTACAAAGGAGTTTCTTGTGTGTACTGTGGGAAAGGTCATTCTTTTGAGAATTTTCCATCAGATCCTGAGTCAATGTACTATGTAGGGAACCAATATCAAAATAAGAGTGGACAAGGACCCCAGTCCAACTTTTATAATCCTTCATGGTGTAATCATCCTAACTTTTCTTGGAGTAACAACGGAAATGGACCGAACCACAACTCATTATAGCATAGACTCAACCAATCTTAAGGGTTTAATTAGCAGCTCTAAAACCACCTCAAGCTGAGGCATCAAACAGTTTGGAGAACTTGTTGAAAGCGTACATGACAAAGAATGACGCTTTGATCCAAAGCCAAGCAGCAACACTGAAAAATTTGAAAAACCAAATGGGTCAATTAGTTACAGAGCTTCGGAATAGACCATAAAGAACCTTGCCGAGCGTTACTGAGAATCCAAGAAATTTGGGTAAAGAATATATCAAACAAGTGGCATTGCGAAGTGGTAAAATTCTAGAACCCCGATTGATTGATTTCGAAGATAAGCTGGTTGAGAAGAATCA
Source organism: Gossypium hirsutum (assembly GCF_007990345.1). Taxonomy (NCBI): domain Eukaryota; kingdom Viridiplantae; phylum Streptophyta; class Magnoliopsida; order Malvales; family Malvaceae; genus Gossypium; species Gossypium hirsutum. The sequence continues at coordinate 22,012,201 of NC_053429.1, forward strand.
ACCAGCTGTTTAAATTCCTACACCAAAGGAATCAGAATCTGTAAAGACTAATAAGGTAAATCCTAACTTAGTGAATTCAGATACTTGAACATCTTCTTTGGATGTAGATTTACCTACTTAGAAATATTGTCTGGTTCAACCGAAAGTTCCATCACCTCCATATCCGCAAAGATTGCAGCAACAGAAGCAGAAACATGAGGTGCAATTCAAGAAGTTTTTGGATGTTCTAAAGCAGTTACACATCAATATTTCGTTGGTGGAGGCTTTAGAACAAATTTCAAATTATGTGAAGTTTATGAAGAATATACTATCTAAAAAGAAACAAATGACTGAGTATGAGACTGTTGCCTTGACAAAGAAGTGTAGTGCATTTCTGTAAATCAAACTGCCATCGAAATTGAAAGACCCAGGAAGCTTTACTATACCCTATAACATTGGTGAATTTTACTACGGTAAAACTTTGTGTGATTTAGGAGCTAGTATCAATTTGATGCCTAAGTCTATATTCAAGATGTTAGGGATAGGTGAAGTAAGACCTACAACTGTGACGCTTCAGCTAGCAGATCGATCTTTAGCATATCTTGAGGGAAAGATCGAGGATGTTTTGGTAAGTGTCGATAAATTTATTTTTCCTGCTGATTTCATTGTCTTCGATTTTGAAGCAGATAAAGAAGTGCCAATCATCCTTGGGAGACCTTTCTTAGCTACATGAAGAACATTAATTGATGTGCAGAAAGGTGAACTCACCATGTGAGTTCAAGATGATCAGGCAACCTTTAACATTCTTAAAGCGATGAAATTTCCCGATCTAGCAGAAGAATGCTCAATTATGGAAGAGATAGAACCCTTGGTTTTGATGGCAAGCAATGTTGAAGAAGATCCATTGGAGAAAGCCTTAGATCTTGACCCTTTGGAGGATGAAGAAGGTGAAGAAAACATGGTTTTAATGGAAGCCAATCTAAGAAATTTTATTAAATCCACACGATTTGAACCGTTGGAGTTAGAAGTCAGAGAATTTGTGTAACCCAAGTTGTCAATCGAAGAACCACCTAAACTCGAACTAAAGGTACTTCCTTCCCATTTGAAATACGTTTATTTAGGTGACTGTTCTACTTTACCTGTGATTATTTCAGCAGAACTGATGAAAGATCAAGAGGAGCAACTAATTACTGTTCTAAAGAAATTTAAGAAAGCAATTGGTTGGGCCATAATTGACATTCAAGGTATAAGCCATTTTTTTGCATGCATAAAATTATTTTATAAGAAGGTGAAAGAGATCGAATTGATGGGCAAAAGAGGCTCAATTCGATTATGAAAGAGGTTGTGAGAAAGGAAGTGATCAAATGGTTAGATGCAAGAACTATCTATCCTATTTCAAATAGTTCGTGGGTAAGTCCGGTACAATGTGTGCTGAAGAAAGGTGGAATCACGATTGTCAAAAATGAGTGGTAACGAGTTAATTCCAATGAGAACTTCTATCGATTGAAGAATCTGTATTGATTATAGAAAATTGAACAAAGCCACTCGGAAGGACAATTTTCCGTTGCCTTTTATGGATTAGATGTTAGATCGACTGGCAAGTAATGATTTCTATTGTTTTTTAGATGGCTATTCGGGATATAATTGTAGCCCCGGAATACCAACATAAAACAACATTTACTTGTCCATACGATACGTTTTCTTTTAGGCAAATGCCTTTTGGTTTATGCAATGCACCTGCAACCTTTCAACGATGCATGATGGTAATACTCACTGATATGGTTGAAAATTTTGTTGAGATTTTCATAGATGAATTTTCTGTTTTTGGTAACACTTATGATATTTTTTTGAGTACTTTGGCTAAGGTACTGAAGAGATGCGAAGAGACGAATCTTGTCTTTCACTAGGAAAAATGCCCTTTTATGGTCAAGGAAGGGATTGTCTTAGGACATAAAATCTCAAAGAGAGAAATTGAAGTCGATAAAGAAAATGTGGACATAATTGAAAGATTACCAGCCCCAATGAATGTGAAAGGAGTAAGAAGTTTCTTAGGCCACGCTGGTTTTTACCTAAGGTTTATCAAAGATTTCTCAAAAATTTCTAAATAGTTTTGTTTATTGTTAGAGAAAGATATAGTGTTTGATTTCAACAAAGCATGTCTGCAAGCTTTTGAAGATCTGAAAAACGGTTAATCTCAACTCCAATAATCATTACACCTGATTGGAACTCACATTTTGAGTTGATGTGCAGTGCAAGTGACTATGCTGTTGGAGCTGTGATGGGTCAAAGAAGAAAGAAAATGTTTCATCGTATTTACTACGCAAGTAGAACTTTGACGGGAGCCCAACTCAATTATACAGTAACTGAAAAGGAACTCTTTGAAATAGATTTTTATTTTGACAAGTTTCGCACATACCTTATAGGTACCAAAGTCATAGTATTTACTGACCATACGGCCATTAAATACTTGCTCATGATGAAAGATGCGAAACCAAGGCTAATTCGTTTGATACTATTACTTCAAGAATTTGACCTTGAGATCTAAGATAGAAAAGGTGTCAAAAATAAAATAGCTGATCATCTGTCGAGATTGGAGCAAGATGAGGTAACTCAATCATGTGTGCCTATCAACGAGAATTTCCTAGATGAACACGTATTTGAGGTAAGTCGAATTCATGAAACACCTTGGTTTGCTGATTTTGGCAGTTATCTTGCATGTGGAATAATTCCTCAAGAAATGACATACCAACAAAGGAAAATATTCCTTCATGATAGTCGGTATTATTTTTGGGAGGAACCGTTTTTGTTTAAACAATGTGCGGATAATATAATCCGAAAGTGTGTAGCTGAAAGTGAGATTGCTGAGATCTTGTATCATTGCCATTCATCCCCAAGTGGGGGAACTTTGGTAGTTCACGTACTGCAGCAAAGATTTTGCAAGCAGGTTTCTTTTGGCCAACACTATTTAAAGATGCTTATGCTTATGTGAAGAACTGTGATAAATGCCAAAGGACCGAAAATATATTAAGGAGAAATGAGATGCCCTTGACAAATATTTTGGAGATTGAATTATTCGACGTATGGGGCATTGACTTCTTAGGCCCGTTTCCTTCTTCATATGGGAACAAATACATCTTAGTTGCTGTGGACTATGTATCCAAGTGGGTTGAAGCTAAATCGTACCCTACAAATGATGCTAAGGTAGTCATGTAATTCCTACATAAGCATGTGTTTACACGATTTAGGACACCAAGAGCTATTATTAGTGATGAAGGTTCTCACTTTGTGAACAAATGGCTTAAGTGGTTGCTTGACAAATATGATGTTTAGAACAAGATTGCTACTGCATATCACCCCCGTCCAATGGGCAAGTTGAGAGAGTGAACCGTGAAATCAAAGGTATCCTTGAAAAGGCAGTACACCCTAGTAGAAAAGATTGGTCTCAAAGGCTCAATGATGCATTATGGGCCTATCGAACAACATTTAAGACACCATTAGGAATGACTCCTTATCGGTTAGTTTTTGGGAAGGCATATCATTTGCCTTTAGAGTTGGAGAATAGAGGTCATCGGGCCTTGAAGCAATTGAACTTTGATATTAAGTAAGCCAGTGAGAGAAGGATGTTACAAGTGGATGAGTTGGAAAAGTTGAGGTTGTTTTCCTATGAGACTGCCAAAATGTGTAAAGAAAGATAAAAAAGTTGGCATGATAGTCATATACAACCTCAATAGTTTAAAGAAGGTCAGAAGGTTTTGTTTTTTAATTCAAGGTTGAAGTTATTTCCTAGGAAGCTTAAATCTTGATAGAAAGGACCCTATACCATCTACCGAGTGTATCCTTATAGAGCTATTGCATTATACGATAATCACGGAGGTATGTTTATGGTTAATTGTCAACGTCTCAAACATTATTGGGATGGTGAAGTTGAGCGAGTTGAATCCTCATTCAAATTAACAGACACTTAATTTTTCATGAACTTGTTTTTTAAATAAATAAATAGTTAGAACTTATTTTCTTAATTTAGTACATTTAATTAATTTTGTCTAAGGAGATTGAAACTTAAGCGGGGCCGCTGTGACCCCACTAACCTTTCTTGGGAATTAATTTAATGTAATTTATTGAGAAGAAATTTTCAAATTGAGATTTAAAATTTTTTAAGTTTAATTTGTTTTGTTTAAATTTTTTATTTTTAAAGGGGGTCAAATTTGGCCTAAGTACTAATCAGCTTTTTTTCTCTTGAGTAAGCCTGAAAATACAGCTAAAAGGCCCAAGACAGCATAAAAGAGGGAAAAATCCATACCTATTGCCGCCACTCCGATTACTTGCAGCCCAAGTAACCCTAATGTTGCTAATTTTTTGATACATGTTGTCCTAATTTTTCCCTATATAAACCCCACTCCATTCCAGTAATTTTCATATCCCTCAAAGCAATTTGCTTACACCTTAAAAATCCCTAAATCTCCTTTTTGTGTCGTCAACCTCAAGTCCCAAAAGAAACCCTAGTTTTCTTCCCTTTTGCTGAAATTTCCTATTTCCGCCACAAAGAGATTACCGAAGCACCGCCGTTGCTGTCACATGCCATCGTTGTCGTCGTACCATTCTTACCGTCGCAAGATTTCTACCGTAGCAAGTTCTACCCACTTGTCGATTTCTCTTCTTCCCCAGTAAGAAGAAACTTTGCCAAATTTTTAGGAAAAGATAACATGTCTAGCAAAAGAACTAGATCATCAAAGACTACTCCTGAAAGCCCAATTTTTATCGATGAAGAAGTGAAAGAGAGATTTGATTCAATTTTCAAGCATCAACCTATGAAGCCGGAAAAAGGCTTTAACTTGAATAGTAATGATTTGATGGTTTTTCCTATGCCAATTAGAAAGATAATCAATGCTCTCAAGTGGGAACAATTTTGTGATGCTCGTTCACTTCCCGATGATGAACTAGTTCAAGAATTCTATGCAAGTTTGACAAAACAAGATGCTACTAAGGTCATCGTTCGAAAAAAAAGGTACCTCTACTAAGGTCATCGTTCAAAAAAAAAGGTACCTCTTACTTTTAAGTCCATCAATGATTTGTTTAACTTACCTGATGTTGAAGAAGATGAGTACTACCTTATGATGAACAATATCAATTGGGATTTCTTCAACAAGTGCTTGATGTTGTGACAAATCTAGGATCCCAATGGATTATAAGAAAGTATGAGAGCCATTCTTGCTGAAAGGAATACCTAAAACCAGTAGTAAAGGTGTGGTTTTATTTTGTTCGCTACAGTTCTATGCCTAGCTCACATAGTTCTACCATCTCGGTGGAACGGATGCTCTTGTTATATGTAATCTTGACAGAAAAGTCCATAAATGTTGGGAAAATTATCCTTAAGGAGATTCACGATTGTGCTAAAAAGAAGCCAGGAAGTGCTTATTTCCCATCATTAATCACATCATTTTTCTTAAAGGCCTGTGTTAAAACACAAGCAAATCTGAAGGGGCAATATGTTCAAGGGTGCATTTCTACTTATGATCTTGAAAGGTTAGTAGAGAAGGTGCATGAGCTGAATCAAGGCGAGTAAGAAGAGTCAACCGAGCCAGATACCAAAGAGTCAACAGACAGAATTGAGACTGAAGCTAATCCAATTATAGACACTGAAGAGGAAGAATTTGATAAGGAACCGAACATTCCTGAACTAAGAGTTAAGTTAGAAGAAGAACCAGTCAGGGTAAGTGTTGAACCTGAATATACAACTCCCATGTCGACTTCTGCAAGTACTTCAAGGAAATCAGAGTTGTCAATTTTAATGGATATGTGCAAGTTTATACAAAATCAATAGAAAACTTACTGGAAATATGAAAAAAAAAGATGACTCAATTCAAAAAAAATTTAAGAATATCTCTAATACTTTTGTTCCTAAGTTCCCAGATGCTATTTTTGAGACATGGACGGAAGATACTAACAATGCAAGTGGAGATGGAGCTGAAAAAGATAAGGGGAATGAGTCAAGAAAATAAAAGGTGGGACTATTGTCTTATTATTTATTTATTTTGAGGTCCTTAGAAATTTATTTCTTTCGTAATTAGGATTTAATTTCTGCAGAATAAAACATAGCAAGCATGAATAAACTTAACACTTTTTTAGAAAGAAAAGGACTAAGTGATGTCGTAATGGGAATGAACATGTCTAGGATTGGGTTATTAGGAAAGACTTGGTATTTAAGCAGTCTTAATGACTCACCTCTCTTTCTTTACTACCCTACCTGGTGTTCAGTTTTCATTCATTACTTTGTTCTTGCAATGAAGGCATTGTTTCTTTTTAAAGGGGGTAAGGCAAATAAATTGCTCAAACTTTAAATTTTTTTTTTCAAGTATGTTTCAATCATTTCATTCATAAGTATGTTTTAATAAATGAATGTTTAGAGATATTTTTTTTTGATAAGATAGTTTGTATGCAAGTATGAATGATGATTTTATCTAAGTGAAAGTATGTTATCATGAAGAATGGAATTGCTTGTATGATCTTAGCCTTAGTAATGTTTTCCATGAAAACTTAGTTTCTTTTGAGATTAGACATGCATGAAGGTTTATATCTTTAGAATTGACTTAGTAACTTTCTTAAAGTGAAATCTTAGGGGACATAAAAATCTAAAATGATATAGGCATTATTTCTTTGGATCGTTTGAGCCTTTTCAAGCCAGCCCTATGGTATTTGACCCTTGAAACTGAAAATTTGAACTTAAAAGCCTGTTTATTGCAATGAACCTACATTATAAGTCACATTACCATCTTTTAAATGTATCCTAATTTTGTGCACCTATCTTAACTAAAGTTGTCTTGGTAATCAACATTTGAGGAAATTTTCATAAAGATGTATGTGCTCATGCTTTAAAAAAAAAAGAGCGAAGAAAAGTTTGATCAGTCTCCAGAAAGGAAAAATGTATGAGCTTGAGTTCAAAATAAGTTTGGGGGTGATCCAAAGGTTCACTTAAAGAAAAAGGTTGTATTAAGAGAAAACCAAGACAAAGTTAAAGGTTAAGATTTTTAAAATCGAAATGTCCCATCTCTTAAAATCCCTATCTTTAACCGAGCCCCATTTCAACCTTATAAAAGACCTATTGATTTGATGATTATGTCACCTACATTAGTGGAGAGGAAGTCCTAAGTTCAACATATGAAGATCATAAATAAGCCTTGTGATTGTTTGCTTGATTGATAGGAAATTATGTTGAATGAAGAATGTTATCTAGACTGTGACATACACGCAAACTATGATTCATGTTGGCATATTTTGAAGCTTTGTATAATCTTAAGGAATGTTTGCATATGAATTACTTGTTAATAAAGAAGATTGATGAGCTTGAAGTTATTAATGCATGATTATGAGACAAAGATTGATGCTACTTACACAATTAGCAAATTTTCCTTAGCACAACCTTTTGTTGTACATGAACATTACTCGAGACGAGTAATGATTTAAGTTTGGGGGTGTGTAAATGGAAAAATATAGGATTTTTCCTATGTCATTTATCACCTTTTTACTTAAAATTATTGTTAAAACTAAGTAATTGTTTAATAAATTAATGAAATATGTGAAAATATAAAATTAGGACATAGAAATTATTAAAATGTGATTTTATGCTTTATTATATAGTTTTCATGCAATAAATGCCTTGTTTTATATTAATTTGAATATATTATATTTTTTAAGACATAAAGTGGACCATTCATGACTAAATTAAATAATAAAATATAAAATTATTGTAACTGCCCGATTTAGGGCCAAAACAGAACAGTAGTTTCGGAACCACGAATCTGAGGTTGAAAATTTTATGACTGGGTGTTTAATTTGATGTTTAGGACTAAACTGAGATAGGTGAAAAATGTGTGTTCTAGTTCATAAAGTACTTGATTGAAATGGGGGTTTTAAGTAGAGGTCCTTAAATAGTAATTAGACCATTATACTAGATTGGACAAAAATACCTAAAGGAAGATAAAACACTATAGTTTTTAATGAATGGCAATTTAGTCATTTGGTAAATAAAATAATAAAATGGGAAAACAAACCCAAAATTGGTATCATCTTCACCAAGCTTGGCCAAAACTCTCATAAACACCATAGATAGGGTTTTTCCCAAGCTTTCAAGCTCTATAGTAAGTTCATTCAAGCCCCGTTTTTAAAGTTCTTTACATTTTTGAAATCCTCTTAGCTCGGTCTACCTATTTCTACCATTATTTCAAGTTAGGGTTTATGTTTAAAAATTTACCCATGAATGATATGCATGTATTTTGATGTTTGATGGTAGAATATGAATGTTTGAAGTTAGGAGAACGATCTTTTCTAAGCGATTTTTAGCGAAAACGAGCAAAATGGCATAATCGGTAAAAATACCTAATGTTCATAAGTACATGTTAGAGTGAGAATTTGTTGTTGTCATAGAAGAGAAAAATGTTCAGAATGTCATAAAACATAAGAATAAGGGCTGAAATTAAATTTTCGAGCCTAGGAGAAAAACGTAATTTTTCCATAATATGATTTTTGGATTGAAATAGATAGTATGAGTGTTAAATGAGATAAATGAGTTGTTATAGATCAAGAAAGGCGTGGAATCGACCTTGAACGGGGGAAGGAAAAGATTTTGGTTTAAATTGCAAAATTTCCATATTTTGCACCGAGGTAAGTTTGTATGTAAATAAGACATTATATTTATTTACATTTTTATATTTCAGCATATTTTATATATTGTAGTTGATTTTGAATCATAATCGACTATTGGAAGAATGAAAATAAGTATTAGAAAGTGAAATACTTCCTGGTTGAACCTTCAGAATTGAAAGATATAAATGGTATGTAGCTAGGTCACATGTGTGATACGGGATGTATACCATGTAGACAAGAGAGCTACGGGATAAATGTAGCTAGGTCGCATGTGTGGTTCCAGGTGAAGGACACCATGTCGACAAGAGAGCTACGGGATAAAATGGCTAGGTCACATGGATGGTACTAAGTGTTCATGTTCACCATGTGTACAAGAGAGCCAAACTATGTGATGGGTGGAACTACGTCCTGAAACCACCAAGTATCGGAGACTCAATCCGAAGTGTTCAACGGGAAAATCGACTAAATGAAATTACGCATGACCTTGTAATGATAAGTGTAAGAATACACATGTGTAACATATGAGTAATAAGCTCGATATGTGATTGGAAGTTGAAAAAATTGTTAAGGATAAGCAAAGAATGTAACCAAAGTGTGAAAGATCAAAATTGATAATAAAACTATTTGGACAGTTGTAGAGATGTGAATTTGAAAAATCACATAAAATAGTAGGAATTTAATTAGATGCTGAATGAGATATGAAATTATTTCTTAATGAGTCTATTTTCATGTAAAAGAAATAGAGCAAGTAAAGGAATCCTATATTTTGAGATATTTATATTCTTGTGAGACTTGTTCAGAATGACTATGTGATCCCCTGTTCTAACTTTGAAAAATCATTACAAATTGTAAAAAAAGTAATTAATAAATATAGTTTATATTCCTAGATTCCTTATTGAGTCCAGTTTAAATGAAACAATTTAATCTCTATTTGACTTTTTTACAGGGAGAAAATTAATTCGTAGTGAACAGAGGTCAGATCAGTCGAGCTGTATAACAGGGAAACTTTAACTAATAAAATGTACTAATTGACTGGACAAAAAATTCTAGAAAAAATTTAGTATGAATTAATATGAGTCTAGTTTCAGGAAAATTTAACAGATTTGAATTTCGAGTTTTTTAACTCGAGTTATGATTTATTCAGTGAACATGACGCAGGAGGGACAGTTTGATCAAATTGGAGTAAATAGTGAAATAACAAAAATAGATATAATTGAGTTATTTTGTAAACATATTAGATTCCTTATTTATTATTTATATACTCACTTACTAAGCTATAAGCTTACTGTCTTTTCTCTCTTTTGTCTTATAGTGTCATCCAGCTAGCACAGGAGTTAGAGATCGTTGAAGATCTGCCTGCACTATCAATACTTTTGGTATTTGAACTAAACATTTTGAATTATGGCATGTATAGTAGGCTTAGTTATTTTGTTACGTGTCATAATTGCCTAGGTTTAAAATATTGGTTATAGTATTTGATCGATTATTTTGTACAAAGCCATTGAAGTTGGCTAATATTGTTAAAGGCATATGTTATAACGTTTCATGATCTAATTGGATGCCATATTTTTTGTCTCGATTTTATTTAATAGTATGTGTTATGTTCTGGTAATACCTCGTACCCTGTTTTGGTGTTGAATGCGAGTAAGGGGCATTACAATTATATTAATAATTCATTTTAAAATATTTCATTAATAATTTGGGTTTTAAATAAATTAATTAAATTGAATAAATTTTATTCTTTGGTCCTCTAACTTGTTGATTTATTCTGGATAGGTCTGATAGCTTTGCTGGATTACAAAACCGTCCAAATTGGGGACCAAGTCAACCCAAAATTCTGTTGCACATGGCTATCCATAAATCACTTTTTGGATTAATTGCACAAGGTCCTTGAAGAGTTGAAGAAATTAGAGATTTACCTGAAGATTTGCACTTGACCGAGTCTCAGTCCTGAGTTGTTGTGGCACTCAAATTGACCAAAAATCAAGCAAAAATCAGCTCAACTTCCTCAATTTATGGCCGGCCACCCATGGAAGATGCTTCAAAAGATGAAAAATTCTATTTTTAGTAAACTATCCCCCTCTCCTCACCTATAAATAAGATCTCATTCTCACATTTCTAATGATCCCTCATCGTTCATCATTCTCTCCTCTCTAATTTCTCTTAGCATTCTTCTTTTCTTCCCATGCCTATCATCATCTTTTCATAAAGATTTTAGCATTTGAGCCTCTTAAAGAACCCTTGTTCGGCCACCTTGGAGAGCCATCAGCAAAAGAGTGAAGCAAAGGAACAAAGGAGCCTCGTCAGTCAGAGTCTTGGGTGACAGCCACTCTGAATTAGGTTTAATCTTTCTTTTCTTTAATTTAATTTAAAGATGTTTGCTATGTGTTCTTTGTTCTTGTTTACAACAATGTTAGCTTAATTTTATTTAAGCTAGGATGATTGCTTTGATTAAATAATATTTATTAGATTCATGCTTATAATATTTGTGCCTCAATCGATCATGTTTTCAATTAAAATCAAGTCTGTATTTTGTTCATACGTAATTGAAATGCACCTGAATTAGCTGAGCGATCCGAACTAGAAGATGGCTAGTGGCTGCAAATTGAAATGTGCATGCTCAATTTAGACCCTAACCGATTAAATTTCAGGTTGCATAACAACCCTAACCAGACTCTATTATCTGCATAGTTTTTAGATTTGTGTGATTAAACTGTTTCAAACCGAACACGTCCCTGTTACCTCGCACGAATACTAAGAAACCCTTAGTAAAAGGATTAGTAAAATGCATATTTACTAAGTAAAGGATTCTGACCTAACGTGGTTTCCAAACTCATGAAAGATCGAATTGCCATGGAATGTTTTTCCTTATATTGTTAAGCATGTTGATAATAATTTGAGTTTAATTAAAGTAATTGTCCTAGTTTATTTATGTTATAATTGTTACAAATTGTGTTTAATTTTGCTAAAATCTATTTCATTCATATAGTTTGCATACTTAGGTCAATTTGCATTAGGGATCACTACATTTAGTTTAATATATTTTAACCATCACTTCTCGATTAAATTGTGTTTTTATTTACCAAATTGTTAATATAATTTTACAAATTAAGTGACTTAGCACACATACAATCCTTATGGAGACTATAACTCAATACTTACTTACTACTTGATAACGATTGTGTACACTTGCACAAACCTACGCGTTACAAAAAGTTATAGAGGATACACGGCCATGTCAACTTGTTGTGTGTCAGGCACGATTGAGGCACACACCCGTGTCTCTACCTGTGTGGATGAAAATAGGTCTTTTTACAAGCCATTTTTCTCAACCAATTCGGCATGTCCCTACACTCAATATTGCACATACTTACAAGGCATAACAAGGAATCCAAATCAAGCATAAACACGTCATATACATATGGTATAACATCATACAATGAATATGCCTTTAGGCACCTCGAATGACAATATATAAACATGTATAACCATGTGCTCAATTTGGTCAAAATGACTAACTAAATTATAGGCATATTTGCATCAATACATATTAATGAATTCACTTGCCAAAGCATACCAAATGGCATTAAACATGCCATTCAATTACTAGCATAATTAGACATATATGGCTTTCATAACAAGATACCAATTCACAACAAGTTGCAAGACTTATACAATGTGAACATTCAACTATCATTTCATCTTCCATCATTTAACCATATCAAGCATATCATCAACCATTTTTAAGCTACCTATAGACATACCAAAACTATACCATTTCACCAACAGAATGCCAAATCACAAGCCAAGTTAAATGGCCAAAACCACAACCAAAACACATGGCTAACATTAGCCAAAAATACCTATACATGCGATTATAACAAAAATTAAACAACCGAATATACCAAAAGAGCCGATGGAAAGTGTGATATAGCTTTGACAAGCTTTCAACCAGAACGAGCTTTCGATTCATTATAAAACAAAAAAAAACCCAGAGTAAGCATTTAAGCTTAGTAGGTTCGTATAACATAGAATTAACTTACCATTTAGTCATATAATAGGTAAGTAAACAAGCATATCCCAATACAATTTTGCCAAATGCTTAAGCACATAGACACCAACCATGTTAGCCATGTAATTACATTTATAAGCCAATAAACATTGATCAAGCTCCATATACATGTGTCATCCATTTCATTTTTCCATATATCATGTAACCACATTTTTCATCCAAAATCATATGTGTTCCTATAATAGTCCGTATCAAACTCTTACCATTTTGTATCAGAATATTGCCCGTTAAACCGTTTAGAATACCACTGGATACTCGGGACAACTCATACATAGTGTGCTAAATAATATAATTGTAATCCGTCAAATCCTATACATGTATGCTCACACGAGCTAAGAAAATAGGCCTGCTCACACGAGCTGTGGGTCAGAACGTTGTTGCACGATACTGCTCACACGAGCTGTGGAGTATCCACAACACATGCCGGACCTCAGCCATCGGTAAGACGTTTAGGACCAGCACCTGAATCATGTAAACCCTAATGACATGTTATTTGTATCCTACGAATTCCTAAGGTTCAAACGAGGCTTGGTAGTTTTCGGACTTCGTTGGATATGCAATCATGAATATTTATAACAATTCACAATTCATATAGAATTCAATATATAACATATAAACACAATTTAATCACACGAACTTACCTCGACAAGTATATGTATATACAGAGGCGATTAATTTGAGATTTTCTCTTTGCCCTGATCTAACTCCGTACGAGGTCTGACTTGATCTATATGGATAAATTTAACTAAATTTAATATATAACTCATTCAATTTAGCCCAAATCATATTTTTACAAAATTACCATTTTGCTCCTATACTTTAATTTTTTTACAATTTAGTCCTTAGCTTATAAAAATGGAAATTCATGAAATTCTACCACAACCCACTATGGCCAAATATCAATTAGGTCCCTAGCATGCCCTACATTTCATTTATTTCATAATTTCACCATTTAATTTTTCTATTTTTCAATTTAGTCCTTATTTGACAATTCACCAAAAATCCCTTTACAAAGGTTATTTATCTAACAACAACCATCCATTTTCTATCATGAAACTTCAAAACTCATGTACATGCATCAATGGAAAAACCCTAATAGTTTAACAGTTTCATAATTTAGTCTCGGGGCTAGCTAGATTAAGCTACAACGATCCCAAAAATATAGAAATCATAAAAAATGGGATAAAAATGCAAACCTAATTGAGCATACAAGGATGATCGAATGTAGCTTCAGTAATGGCTACCCTTTTCTTTTATTTTCGGTTGAAAAAAGATGGAAGAAGATTATAATTTTTTTTTGTTTTATTTAGTATAACTTTAAGTACTAAATACCAAATCTAACCTTTAAAATTTATCCAAACTTCAAGAATGCCAAATCATTAAAATTCACTATCAACTCTAATGGTCTAATTACCATATAAGGGCTTCCACTTTAAAATTCTATAGCTATTTAATACCTTTAGCTAGTAGAATTAAACTTTTGCACTTTATGCGATTTAGTCTTTTTTATCAAATTAAGCATGTAAACGGTAAAATTTCTTAATGAAATTTTTATACGATATTACTATCATTCTGTAGGAAATAAAATAATAATAAAATAATTTTTTTGACATCAAATTTGTGGTCCAAAACCACTATTCTGATTTTATTGAGAGCTGGTTGTTATAGTAATTTCAAATAAAATGCTCATATAAACCACATCTAAAACACGCCAAGTCTTTCATTCTACACTCACCAAAGTGTTGATGTCGACACTATTGGCAATCAGGCTTATTGACTTTAACACTGCCTACACTCGCTATGGACGTAGCTTGGGCTTTTGAACTCGTATGATGTTTACCTCAGTCTCTACCAAAATAGCCCATTGAAGCTGTCGAACAGTTATGATGTTCTTTTGATTTCTTTGATGATTATTGGTATGACTTTCTTGTCGATCTCCTTCTAAAATCTTGAGCATCATAATCACCTTTTCTCTTTTCTTTGCTAAGCTCTTCGACTTTGTGCGCTCGATCAACTAAAACAACAAATTCTTTCAATTTAAGTATCCCAACTAATAGCCTTATTATAACACCCCCTAAACTCGGCCCGGACGTTATGGCCGAATCTGGCGCGTCACATTGAAGTGTTTTAGTGAAAACCATGTTTTCATTGAAAACCCTTCTTAAAATTAGAAACCTTAATTAACTTATAAAAACTCTCTTTCAATCGCGAAAGCTTGTTTAAAACATATGATTTATGAAAGCCTGTCATTTTAAAATTTAGTTGTAGAAACGTAGAAAAACAATCTATGATTTAGGAAACCAATGTTCAACTTTTCATAATTACAACACATAAAAATAACAATCCAAATACTAATAAAAGGGAAGGCCTTATTACATTCCGGTCTGAAATTACTTAATAAGCTAGAAACCATATGCTTTCTTTTAAAAAAAAGTCCAAGTCGTCTTGCTAGCTGGCCCCCTCTGAGTCCCTCCAAACATCGAACCTTCTACTGAGCATCACCTGAGAAAAATAAAAGAGGGAGTGAGTTTTCGAAAACTTAGTGCGTACAACCCTCGACGAGTAATAAGCATTCATCAATCACCATAAAATCATACATGCAGTGCAATGCAATGCAACCTACCCCAATAATCCAACCATTACACATCAACTCTGTCCCCCGATACACATCATGTGGGGATATAAATATCGACCCACCCATCCGATACACAACAATGGTAGCCTGGTTGTGAAACTACCTTCATTGCAGCAAGCTGCCAATCACATATTGGGCTTAAAAGCCGTCGGTGGACCCACGGTTGTCAAGCAACCATGCGATCCTCATATACTTCCTCTGTTCCATAATTCCCAACCCATATGCAACCTAAACATAATATCGTATGTATGCAGCAGATATACATGTAACATCCATAAATCTTACATTCAGCACATAGGGGTATTTTGGTCATTTTCACCCTTAGGGTCATTTCGATAATTTCTCTTTATTCGGTTTATTACTTACCTTGGCCCGTTAACAAGTCCTCATTGGCTAAAGTGAACTAGTACTATGCACCAGGTAGGATTCCAGAGAAGAGGGGGTGAGTCATTAAGACCGCTTAAGTACCAAGCTCTCTCCAGATCCAATCCTAGACATGCATATACCCATTACCACACCTTAACTTTACGACTCGTCCACGATCCCAATTAATTAATTAAGTTTTATGTCAATTAAACAATTATTAGATACTAGGCCCAAAACCCCTTACAAAGCCCTAACAAGTCTACATACATGCATATGGCCCACTA
Source organism: Gossypium hirsutum (assembly GCF_007990345.1). Classification (NCBI taxonomy): domain Eukaryota; kingdom Viridiplantae; phylum Streptophyta; class Magnoliopsida; order Malvales; family Malvaceae; genus Gossypium; species Gossypium hirsutum. The sequence goes on from NC_053429.1 coordinate 22,028,177, forward strand.
GGCCTAATCCCATTCATATGGCCCATTAGGCCCAAATCACATTCGTATGGCCCATTAGGCCCAAATCACATTCATATACATGCTTTCATCTAATTTTCACCACTTAAGATTAAGTTGCCAATTTTGCCTATTATGGGCCCAACAGCCCAGTGGCCCACTTAGCCCATTCTAGCCCGATTGGCCAAAACACAACCCAAGTCCATGGAATCTCCCATAACGCCTCAGATAACCTATCGGTTTCCCCCTTACGAGTGTTCGAGCACTCGTAAGACTACCGTAGCCAAACTTCCAGCTTTTCGGCATTTCAGCTTTTTGGCATTTTGCCTTTTGCCGATCTACTGTTTGTGTGCAGTGTATGTACACACCTAGTAATAAAGTGTGTTGCGATTCCCCCTTACCACAAACCTACAATCGATATCACTCAATGATTACTCACATATACTTATCGAATATGTGACACCCCTAAAGTGACCCTAGTCGGAAAGCAGTCTCGGGACCGCTAGACTGAGTCACCAAATTATTTGAATGTGATAATTATTGCCTAAAATATGTGAATATAAATGTGTGAAAGTTTTAAGCTTCGATTTAGTTAATTGCATGTGAATTTAGTTGATAGGACTTATGTGAGAAAATTTAGAAATGTGCTAGGCAAATGCAAGTGGCCTAATAGTGCATGTAATCAAAGGGGTGGACTTGCATGTCAATTTCCCCCCATTTAAGTACTAGTGGCCGGCCATGACAAGGGATGATGGGCAAAACATGTCATGAAACATGTTGTGTTAATGGAAAAATAAAATAAGAAGCATGGGCAAAACATGTCATGAAACATGTTGTGTTAATGGAAGAATAAAATAAGAAGCATGGGCAATAAACTAATAAGAAATTGAAGGAAGAAAACAAAGAGAAAAAAATGTGTTCATCATTCTCATGCATGACCAAAAAAAAAAGAAGAGAAAAGCTCTCATGTTGTTCTTGGCCGAATAGGAGAAAGAAAAAGAAGGAAAAAGAGCTTTGAGGAAATCGGCTATGGTGGTTTGATAGACTAAGGTATGTTTGATGATGTTCCATGAGATGCATGCATGTTTTAGTAGTTAGCTTGAGTTCTAAATAGCCCATGGTTCAAATCTTTACTATGTCATGGAGATGATATTCGGCCAAGGTGGATTGGTGTTGATATCATTTGCATGCTAAAAGGTGGCCATATGACCTATCAAACTCCTTGTCATATTCAGCCATAAGCTAGAAAAATGAGATTTTAATGAGTTAAATTTGTTTGAATTAAGCTCAAGAGCAAAGGGGAACTAAATCTGATAAAGGGAAGGAAAAAGTGGTCGAATAGCCGCCGAAATCGTTCGACAACATCCGAGGTAAGTTTTAAGTGATTAAACGTTGAGTAAATTCAATCATAATAGGACATAATGAGTTGATTTAATAAGATATGATGTGGCCATGATATGTCTTAAACTCAAATGGTAAGTTCATATGTGTTTGGACTTGGAAATTTAAGAGCAAATTGTAATAATTTGCTTTGGACAGCAGCAGTAACGTGATTTTAGAAAATCACTATAAATTTTTGGTGTGGAATTATAGGCTGAATAAAATATTTAATCAAGGCTTAATTAGTCTAGTTTCTTATAAAAGAGACCTTGTGAGCAAAGAAATTTCCTATAAAGAGATATTTAAAGTTGTGTGAGACGGTGTCAGAATGACTCCAAAATCCCCTGTTCTGTTTTTAGAAAATCATTATAAGTTGTAAAAAAATGGTTATAAGATAAAATTTATATGATTAGACTCCTTAATGAGTCTAGTTTCAAATGAAATCAAATACAACACATTTTGAATTCCGTAAAATGAGAAATTTGATTCGTAGTGAAGAGTGGTCAGATTAGTCAAACAGTGAAACAGGGGAAACTTTAAGAAAAATCTGGTATTGATTGGCCAAACCTAAAATTCTAGAAATTTTATGGATGGAAGATATACGAGTCTATATTCAGGAAAAATTAACGGCAAGTGATTTGGAGTTTTGTAGCTCCGGTTATAAATAATTTAGTGACCATTGCTCAGGAAAACAGCTCATAGTGAATATGTGATTTTGTTGTAAACATGGATAAAACTTGTTTTAGTTGCTCATAAGCTATTGATTAAACACATACTTGAATTCTAAATCGTGATATTGTAAGCTTATGAGTATTCGAATATGAAATGATAGTATGGCGTAAAATTGAATTATTCATTGGAAAGTGATGGATGTAGATTCGGCCAAGACCAAGTCTGTACGTGATAGTATATGTGGTATGTGAAGTATATTTGAATAAATGTGAAAGTGTATATATGTGATAAGGCCTAATGGCCAATGTGATGAATGTGAAAGTGTATATATATGTTAAGGCCTAATGGCCGATGTGATGAATGTGAAAGTGTATATATATGTGATAAGGCCTAATGGCCGATGTGATGAATGTGAAAGTGTATATATATGTGATAAGGCCTAATGGCCGATGTGATGAACGTGAAAGTGTATATATGTGATAAGGCCTAATGGCCGATGTGATGAATGTGAAAGTGTATATATGTGATAAGGCCTAATGGCCGATGTGATGAATGTGAAAGTGTATATATATGTGATAAGGCCTAATGGCCGATGTGATGAATGTGAAAGTGTATATATATGTGATAAGGCCTAATGGCCGATGTGATGAATGTGAAAGTGTATATATATGTGATAAGGCCTAATGGCCGATGTGATGAATGTGAAAGTGTATATATGTGATAAGGCCTAATGGCCGATGTGATGAATGTGAAAGTGTATATATGTGATAAGGCCTAATGGCCGATGTGATGAATGTGAAAGTGTATATATATGTGATAAGGCCTAATGGCCGATGTGATGAACGTGAAAGTGTATATATGTGATAAGGCCTAATGGCCGATGTGATGAATGTAAAAGTGTATATATGTGATAAGGCCTAATGGCCGATGTGATGAATGTGAAAGTGTATATATATGTGATAAGGCCTAATGGCCGATGTGATGAATGTGAAAGTGTATATATATGTGATAAGGCCTAATGGCCGATGTGATGAATGTGAAAGTGTATATATATGTGATAAGGCCTAATGGCCGATGTGATGAATGTGAAAGTGTATATATGTGATAAGGCCTAATGGCCGATGTGATGAATGTGAAAGTGTATATATGTGATAAGGCCTAATGGCCGATGTGATGAATGTGAAAGTGTATATATATGTGATAAGGCCTAATGGCCGATGTGATGAATGTGAAAGTGTATATATATGTGATAAGGCCTAATGGCCGATGTGATGAATGTGAAAGTGTATATATGTGATAAGGCTGAATGGCCAATGTGATGAATGTGAAAGTGTATATATATATGTGATAAGGCCGAATGGCCAATGTAATGAATGTGAACATGTGTATGTGTGATAAGGCCGAATGGCCAATGTGATGAATGTGAACATGCATATATGAGATAAGGCCGAATGGCCAATGTGATGAATGTGAACATGAGTATGTGTGATAAGGCCGAATGGCCAATGTGATGAATGTGAACATGTGTATGTGTGATAAGGCCGAATGGCCAATGTGATGAATGTGAACATGCATATATGAGATAAGGCCGAATGGCCAATGTGATGAATGTGAAAGTGTATATATGTGATAAGGCCGAATGGCCAATGTGATGGATGTGGAAGTGTATAAATGTGATAAGTCCCGAAGGGCAATTGTGTCAGTACTATATCCAGGTTAAAACCCCGCAGGCTTTATGCGAGAATATTATCCTGATTAATGTCCGTAGGCTTCGTGCTCGTACTATATCCGAGCTTTAAAGACCCGACGACTAAATGCTAGGATTCAAGTAAGACTTTGATATTGAGTATCTGCATTAAGTTACCATCAAATAAGTATTATGTATTCAAGATGTTCAGGTACGTATTACTTACTCATCGGTGGAGTGATTTCGAGGTGAATTATCAGTATCAAAGAGGTAGGTAAATGTGATTAATATTATAACTCCAAATGTGGGAATGATCTAATTGGTAATGGTATGTTTGTATAATAAAGTATGCGATGAAATATTCTTATGTATTAGTGCATATTCTGCCCAAAAGCCTTATGATCTGAGTATGGGTTGGGTTGAGCTAGATGTGCCAGTACAAGGTAAGGATTATGATTTGTAAGCTTACATATATGTGATAAGGAATATGTTGGTTCTCTATGTGCCTATGGTAATTTAGTACTTGTCATGTTGAAATACTTAAAAGTATGGATGTGATTATGAACAAGTGGAAAGGATTATTGAAAGTTGAAAATCGATAAAGAATGTGCTTTGGAAATATTTGACCATCTAGGTCATTATTATTCGAAAGTATATATGTGGCAGCCAAGTGTTGCGTTTAATGATATTATAGATCGAGATGAAGCTCTAGATTAACTTCATCGAACAGTTGAAATGAATGACCAATGATAGTGATTGAGAACACTTTGTTTTGCTTAAAACTTACTAAGCATTAAATGCTTACTCCGTTCTTTGAATCTCTGTTTTATAGATTTTGGTTCGTCAGCTATCGGACTCGGGATTATTGAAGTCGAAGTCGCCCACACTATCAAAACCCTTTTGGTACACTTTTGGTTGAACTCTGGAAATGGCATGTATAGGACTACCCTTTTGTTGTTGGTCATGTACCCTTCGGTTTTGTATAATTTTTGGATAGCCATGCGAAAATGGCTTATATATGTTTGAGCATAATGTTATAATCATTTGGTATGGATATGGTTATTGAGAGGTGTGGATATGCTTAACAAGGATTGGCCATGGGAATGGTTAATCGTTATCATAATTTGTGCTATTTATGCTAAAAGGGCTAGTTGAATCATGGAAACTATGAAATAGGTAAAGTCTACCTTAAAGGCGGATGCTGACAGCAGCAGTGATGTAGATTTGGAAAATCACTAAAAATAGTAGGAATAGAATTAAATAGTGAATAAATTATTTAAATGAACCTTGATGAATCCAATTTCATATGGAAGAAACGAAACGGTCATATGAGTTGTATGTTAAGAGATAATTAGGATTTCGTGAAACAGGGCCAGAACAGTTTCTGGATTCCCTGTTCCGAATTTGGAAATTCATTATAAATTAACCAGAGATAAGCAGGAGTCCTGCCATATATGTATAGATTCCTCTCTGATTCTAGTTTCTATAGAAACAAACGGCATCAGTATTGAAGCCCTGTACAGGGAGATATCCAAATTGTAATGCATGAAGGTCAGTGTAGTCGCACCCTGTAACAGGGGAGACTTTAACTAATAAACTGTACTAATTGGCCTGACCAAAAATTCTAGAAAACAATATGTAGATGGAAATATTAGTCTAGTTTCATGGAAAAATCACGAAACTTATTTTCGAGTTGTGAAACTCAAGATATGATTTTTAAGGTGACAGCGACACAGTTAGCCAGCTGTCTGGAAATTTTTAAAATTGACTGCGATAGTAAGCGAATTTAGTCTGTGAACCCCTCGTGTCCGACTCCGGCAACGGTCTCGGGTACGGGGCGTTACAGAATACTTTACCAAAATCCAAAGTCTCACCTTAACCTTACCTGAAATGCAAAGTCTTAATAGCTTTTCCTTGATCACTAATCACAAGTGCTACCCAGATCTGCATTAACCTTTATCGTTAAAAATATATTGGGTGACTTGTAACCATCATATATCACCCTTTACTACTAAAGCCTATTTGACCAACCTTTACCGAAGTGAAGAACACTTACCAATATCTCACACCTAAAGAGCATATCAGCAGGGATCCAAAAGACTAGGATTTGATACTAATCCTACCAAAACTGATTAGAAGAAGTGAGGGATAGAGTGATCTATACTAGAAAAACCGATTGAGAGAACAAAGCACTTACACTAGAATTGACCGAGTGGAAAGGGTAGTGGCGGCACAGAAGATATTCGCCTCTTGAGACTTATATGGTAAAAGAGGTTATTTGGCACAAAGAGAAGTAGAAATCGTTTAAAACCAAAGGTGAATCAAAATGAAAACTTTGAGTAGGGAAGAATGGAGAATTGATACAAAGAAAAAGAAGGAAGAATAAGGAATTTTCGGCTTTTAGATCTTTGGAGAAGAAAAGGTGCTTTCTGGCAACAAGGTGAGGGAGAATTCGGCATTAGCCTGGCAACCTCACATTCGACACCTATATATAGCCTCTATGGCTGAATTTCCTACGCCCAAATTCCCAATTCGGCTCCACCTCTTCTTCACTCTCATCTCCTAATTTTTCTCCATGATAACTCCTTAATCCCTTCCTCAAATTTCTCGTCTTATCACTCCCTACAGTGTTCATATTCAACGCCACCACTGTCCATCCCTTAAGCAAAATAAATCCTTCTTTTGAGCAAGGAGGGATTTGAACCCTGGACCTCCTTGTTATACTTGTGACGCCACTTGCCACTTGCCACTTGCCAATTCTTCCTTCATTTATTCAAAAACCTACCTACTTTCCATCAAGATTCTTTTATTTATTAACCTATAATTTCCTTTACCCCTAAGTTTGAACTCAAACCTTAACAAAGACCTACTATCACATAATTAACACTTCATTAGGAATGTTAAGCACAATTTTTATCGAAACCGAAAAAAAAAGTTCAGGATTTCGGGATTTTTGGGGCGTTACACTTATCTCTTCATTTAACCCTTCTTCAAACTGCTTACACATAGAAACTTCGGTTGGAATACATTCCCGAGCATACTTCTCAGTCTAACAAATTCCCCCTCATACTCAGATACTACCATTCGGCCCTATTTAAGATCGAAAAACTCTTTGCATTTCTGATCAAGAAATCTCTGACTTATATACTTCTTTAGGAACTCAGTTTGAAAGAATTCTCATTCTATTCTCTCTCTCAGCACCACGAAAACCAAAGTGTTCCACCACTGATAAGCTGAGTCTTTCAACAAGGATACAACACATTTTACGCACTTTTTTGGTGTACAAGACAACTCGTCGAAAACCCTGATAGTATTTTCTAACCAGAACTTGGCTCTCTCTAGGTCATCTTCAGTTGTAGGTCTAAATTCCTCAGCCCCATATTTATGAATTTTATCAAATAGTGGTTTACTAACTCGCATTGGTTCCAAACCCTAAGGAACTATTGGGATCAGTTGGGGAATAGGTGGGGGTGGAGGTTGTTGAGCCGCTGGGCTCGTTCGTATGAACTCAAGAAACCATTTTTTCATCAGTTGGAAGAAGGCTTCCTTAACCTCTCCTCCCCGGCCCTTAGATACGGCCTAGTGCCACTCGAATCTGCTTCATGAGCGGAGGATTGCGGGTTACTTTCAACTTTATTAGAGTCGGCTCTATTGGATGTCATTACTATAAGAAAGCATATTTCAAAACGAGTCAAGAGTTATCACACTATCATAGGTTATACAATGTCATGTATTTCTAGACTTGTACACACTATGTTTAGTCCAAGAATTAACTAAATTGTAGCTCTGATGCCACTAAATGTATCACCCCTAACCTGTATCTATCGCTTGAATAAAGTTACGAAGCATTACCAGAAAATTTTAACTTATAACTTTCAATTTCAATATTTCATACGTCATGCATAATTTAATCAAACTCATGCATAACGTCCTTTATTCAAGCCGTCAAGGCCATAGAAACACTTTAGAAATGATTTGGGACTAAATCAAAAACATTTAGAATTTCATGGAAAAAGATAGAAAGTTTTATACTACAGGGGTCACATGGTCGTCTGACTCACACGACTGAGACACACACCCGTGTCTCATGCCATGTGGACATTCGAAGTAGGGACACACGACTATGTCCCAACTCGTGTCTGTTCCCATGTAACTCTCTAACTTGGGTCACATGGACAAGCCACATGCTTGTGTGCTAGGCCATGTAACTCTCGAAATGGCCTCATATGGCCATGTGCCAAGCCGTGTAACTGCTTAACTTGCAACCCTTTGAAACCAACAAGGGACACATGACTGAGACATACGCCCGTGTCTTAAGCTGTGTGGACAAGAAATAGGCCTTTTTCAAACCATTTCTTTCACCCAAACCATGCTCACACCTACAAGTCACTTGCATATATATTCAGCATTCAAAATGTACTTAAAAGATGCATAATAAAGCTGGATCAATGGTATCTATCCATACAACCAATATGTCAAAAGGCACCTCAATTCACATAGAACCAAATCTACCTAAGCATAATCATAATTTAGGAATTCATCAACCCAACATTTGCAACCTAATTCGATACCAAATCTTACCACAATGGCCACATATCAAGACACGTTTAAGCATACTAAAAAAGCCATTAAAAACATAACTTTACTTGAAAATTTCAACACCAACCCATAAAGCATTAAAATGCCAAAAGTTCACCTACCAACATACCACATTTAAAATCCAAATATCATGACCATTTCATCAAACATAGTTCACCTACACATACCATTATAACCATGACTCAACATCAAAATCTACCAGTATAGTAGCTGGATAGTGTGATAGGTATTTAACGAGCTTCCAATAATCTATAAAACATAGAGAGCAACAACGTAAGGATATAATCCTTAGTAAGTTCATAAATCATGAAATAAGCTTAACAATTCAATTTAAAATCATAAAAATGCACATGAATTAATCCAAAACAATCTTGGCACAAGCTTAAACATCACCAACAACACAACTTAGTGCTTAGTCACAAATCTTAGGAAAAATCACCACATGGTAAAATAGCTTTCATGAATATAACATATAAGCATTCATACTTTTCATAAACATGGCTATACACACTTTTATCATCAACAATTCGTACATTTCCAAAAATTCATGACATTGCCAATCGGAACACTTACCATTCCTTCCATTTACATGCCCGTTGAACTAGTTATAATAATATTGGATAATGAGGAATCTCACAAAATTTGTGCTAAAATATGGTCAAAACCATTCCTTTCCTTTTCCTTTACATAGATGCTCTCTCTTGAGCCATAAGTGGGTCTGCTCACACAAGCTGTCGGCCGAAACATAGCTACATGGTGCTGTCCACACAAGCTGTCAAGTATCCACAACAATTCTTGGAACTTAGCCACCTATAGGACATTCAAGACCAGCACCCAAAACATGGTAACCCTAATGACATGTCATTTGTATCCTATATATTCCTAAGGTTCAAACGGGGCTCAATAGTCATCGTATCATCATTAGATTTTCCATCGTGACATGACATGAAAAATAGTATAATAGCATTTAAATTGAATTCATTAAAACACTATTCAAATGTACGAATTTACCTCGATCAGAAAATGATGAAATAGGATCGACTAGTCCGACGCTTTATCTTTCCCTTGATCTAAATCCCTACGAGGCTTAACTTGATCTAAATAATCAAATTCAATCCGTTCAATAATCATGCTATTCAATTCCATCCAAAAATCATATTTTTGTAAAATCACACTTTTGCCCTTATTATTTTGATTTTTTGCAATATAGTCTTTAAGCTCGTAAATTGAAAATTCATGCAATTCCATCCCTACACAAGCTAGTCGAATTTCATATAGGTCTAAATCAACTCATACAATTCATTATTTAACAATTTTCACCATGAATATTTCAAAGTTTTCAATTAAATCCCAATTTGACATTTTTACAAAAATTCACTTTACAAAAGTTGTTTATAAATCAACAAGGGTTCATTTTCTTCTATCAGACATAAAAAACCATATGAATAAATTCATGGAAAAACCCTAACCTTTTAACAGTTTTGTAAATTAGTCTTTGGGCTACTAGATTAAGCTACAAGGACTTCTAAAACATAGAAATCATTCAAAACGAATTTGAAAACCTACCTTGCATGAAGAATTTACCCTAGACGAATGCTTCCCCCTTATTAACAATGAAATTTTGGTGCTTTTAGGTTAATGAACGAAGAAGATGATATCATTTTACTTTTGATTTACTTAACATTTAACTTAATTGTCCATTTACCAAAATAACCTTTAAAATCCATTAGTATTTCATTAAAACCTATCCATCACATTCCACTATGAATATGAATGGTCTAATTACCATATAAGACCTCTCACAATTAAGTTCTATAGAAATTTAAAACCTTTAACTTATAGAACTCAAAATTTGCATCTTTTACGATTTAGTCATTTTTATCGAATTAAACATGCAAACAATAAAATTTCTTAACAAAATTTTTATACGACCTTGCTAACATACTGCAGAAATTAAAATATTAATAAAATAAATATTTTTACATTAGATTTGTGGTCCTGAAATCACTATTCTGATTTTACTGAAAACGAGTTGTTACATTTTCCATACCCTTAACCGAAGTCCCATTACAACCTTGAAAAGACCTCTTGATTGGTCTGTCATCTCATTTTATAGTGGTGGAGATTTGATTTTTAAGCAAGCTTATGATAATGATATTTCTTGTTCGACAATTGAGTGGATATTATTTGAACTTTAAACATTTTGAGTGCTTTGAGTGACCTTTAGTGAGGATGTCAATTCTTGTTGATTTTAAATTTAAGGTAATTATTTAGATAAGGGGAGACACCTATGTTTTTGCGCTTCAAAAATTTCTTTGGCTTGAATTATTTGAATCTTTAGTCTCCTTTTAGTTGAATTGCCAATGCATGATTGTTTGCAAATTATCTTGAGACATCATTGATGAAAATGACGAATTGAGAAAAGCTATTGTTTGCGAATTATCTTGAGACATCATTGATGAAAATGACGAATTGAGAAAAGCTAACTTTATTGTGGGTTGAGGATTTTTGTTGAGGACAAGCAAACACTTAAGTGTGGGGATATGTAACACCCCTAACCCGTATCCATCATCGGAATGGGGTGAAGAGGCATTACCAGAAAAGATACAACATTCATACATTCACACAGTCACTCAAATCATATTCGAAGGTACACATTTGTAACTTCAGTTTAACAATTCCTGTAATCAAACCATTATGTCAATCAACATATATTAAAACAAACTACGAACCATTTCAAAGTATAATTATCAAATCAAACATACCAAAATGTATATGCCAACATCATGGCAAACTTACAAATACATGATCAATTCATTTGCTCACCTATTCGGCTACCAAGATTAATCATATATATATAATACAAAATATGTCATTCAGCCACAAGCTTAAATAAACATTTTCTAATCAAACAAAGTTGATCATTTCACAACCAATGACTTCGTAGGCATAATTTATTAACTACACTTATTACCACCCAAATATAATCATGCATTTAGTTCACTTAATAACTAGTCACATAACCAATACAACATGTTTATAATATAATCATGAAATCAAATCAAATCATATTAATTTATATGTACAAATGCCAAATCCAATCATGTTAATTACACATATTATGCATTATACCAAAATTTATCACAAAACCAACTTACTTCTTATCAATTCGGGTAGTAAAGTTAACCACAAAAATCATACAAATTTTATATACTTTGTAATAAGCCAGAACGTCACTTAATAAGCCAAAATATATATATACATCATATTGAGCATTTCTCATTGTCGAATCATATGATCAAACACTACCACATACATACCATATATTAAATTTATCAACATGACTAATTTATAAGTCATACATATCAATACTCGACTAAATCATATAACCAAACACCATTCAAACCTGTCATAGAATATACTTACCATAATATATTTATCACTTGTCAAATTAAATAAATCATCAACTAACCTAATAATCAAGCTGAACCATATAGCAAAATACCACACATATATATGCCTTGAAATATACTTTAATAACAAGCCTATGCCATAACTGAATATACATATAAGCATTAATATCAAGATTAAGCCATTTTCGCATAGTTAAGATATATACAAATTCAAAACCAAACGTACTAATACATCAAGCCTATACATGCCATATGTTCAAAGTTTCAAACTTATAGAATACCTAAAATAGTTGATAGTGTGATAGACTTTGCCGACTGTAACACCCTAATTTTGGGCCTAGTCGGAACAGTGGTTTCTGGACCACAAATCCGACGATGAAAATTTTATTTTTTATTATATTTTTATGGTCTACAATTTCACGAAATAATTTCGTGAAAATTTCGTTTGAAAATTTTGACATTCGGGCACTTAATTTAGTCAAAATGACTAAATCATAAAAAGTGCAAAAGTTAAGTTCTACATACTAGAGGTGTCCAATTGTTATGAAATTTTAAATTGAGGGTCCTTAAATGTAAATTAGACCATTGGTTAATTTTTGGACAAAAATAGACATGAAATGGGTGTATTAAAATATTTTTAAGTTAGGGGTATTTTGGTAAACTAATAATTAAAAGAATTAAAAAGGGAAATAAGCCAAATTAGCTATCATCTTCTTCATTTAACCGTTTCTACCAGCAGTAGCCATGGTTAATGTTTTTTCAAACTCCCAAGCTCGATTAAGTGCTCCTTAGCCCTGTTTTTAAAGTTCTTTACATGTTTGAAATCCCGGTAACTTGGTTAAGCTTATTCTAGCAATAATTTAACCTAGGGTTTATATTTGGAAAAATAAACATAGGTGAAATGTGTTTATTTTGGTGTTTTATGGTAGAATATAAAGCTTGAAATTGTGTTAAACAACTTTTACTAAGCGATTTTATGTGAAAACGAGTAAAACGACATAATCGGTAAAAATACCTAATGTTCATAAGTACATGTTAGAGTGTGAATTTGATGTTGCTATAGAAGGGATAAATGATCAGCATGTCATAAAACATAAGAAAATAGGATGAAGTTTAATTTACGAGCCTAGGGGCAACAATGTAATTTTGACAAAATTTAGGGGCAAAATTGTAATTTTTCCAAAATATGATTTTGGGTCAATTTGAATAATTTGAGTTCTAATTACGCTATATTTGTAGTGATAGAGAAAGGAAAATTGAAATTCAGGCTAAAATTGGCAAAATACCAAGTTGTGGACAAAATGGTAAAAATGGCCATTTTCGTATACGAGGTAAGTTCATGTGTTAATAATAATGCAATACCATACTTGAATTGTAATTTTCTATTGTTATGGCATAAATTGTATGATTTAATATGTTTAGGAGAAGTTGATGGATGGTGTGTATGATATGGAAAATGTGATGCTTGTTGTGTCATGTGAAATTGAATGGCAAATTATTGTTACATGAATTGAATGTTAAATTACTATTACATGGGTTGTATGAATTGCTACACGGTTTTACCTGATGAGATTTCGACAAGTTTGTACGTAAGTAATTTATCGATTCTTTTTATTTCATTATATTTTGTTATCATATGAAATGCGGCTGCCTATAGAATGATTATTTGTTGTAAATTGCAAATAGAAAAAGGACTAAGAATAAATTTGTAACATGTTGGAAAGTGAGGAATTTCCCGGTTGAGCCTTTGGAATAGAAATGATACGAATGATCATTGTGAGGTCACGTGTGTAGTACTAAGTGCAGGCTACTACGTGTACCAGATAATTGGTCACATGTGTAGTACTAAGTGCAGGCTACTATGCGTACCAGATAGCCTTGTCTACAAGTGTGAAAATATGTGCAGGCAACTGAGTATCAGTTATTATTCCGAAGAGTTCAATGGGAAAATCGATTAAGTAAAAATACATGTGAACATGATTATTTGATGAATAAGTGCAGGTATATGTTTATGAAAATTATGAGCAATGTGCTCGATATTTGAGTGAACTTCAATAAGACAAAATGGATTAAGTGAAATTATGTAAGAGTGAATTTTAGTAGAAAAATAGTGTTGGACAGCAGCAGTTTCGTGACTTTAAAAATTCACCAAAATTTGTGTAAGTTGAATTACATTTCAAAAATTTATGGAATTAAATAGTAATGAGTCTATTTTCATATAAAAGAAACAGGGGGAGAAAAAGAGTTCTATATTATGTGATATTCTAATTTTTGTGAGACAGTATCAGAATGAATTCAAGATCCCCTATTCTGAATTGGAAAAATCGTTAAAAATTGTAAAAAAATAATTATGAGTTATAATTTATATGAATAGAATTATAAATGAGTATACTTTCAGGGGGAATGAACGAGAACATCATCTGAGTCCCAAAATATAAGATATATAATTTTTAGTGAAGAGAAGTCAGAACTGTTGGACAGCAAAATAGGGGAAACTTTAATAAATAAAATGTACTAATTGGATAAACCAAAAATTCTGGAAATTTTATGGGAGAAAGGTATATGAGTCTAGTTTCATGGAAAATTAATGAAACTAAATTTGGAGTTTTTTATATCCATATATGAGTGATTTAGTGACTGTAACTCGATAAAATAGCTTAACCTGAACATGTGTAATTGTACAATTATAGTGTTTTATCTTGAAAAGCATGTTAGAAATTGCTTATTAATTTCATATGGACTTACTAAGCGTAAAGCTTATCCATCCTCTCTATTTCTTTAGTATTGGCAGGTCGGCTCGGGGTTAAGCTATCAAACTATCAAACCATCATTTTTGGGAGAATTAACTCAAATATTAGAAATATCAAGTGAGTGACATGTATAGGAAGTTGGTTTGTGATATGTATTATTATTATGACTTTGACCATACGTATCAGTCTGCATTGAGTTATTGTATATGATCATGAGATGTGGTCCTTATCCATTATGGTTTATAAGTTTAATTAATCATGTCATGTCCTATGTTTTGATGTGATGATATAGTTAGCTCTGTTTGTTATGCATGATTGGTAATACATCAGGTAAGTTAAATGCAGGCCAGTAGATCATTAATTAAATGGAAATGAGTAATGTTGCCTTGAATATAGATGTTTAATGGACAAATTGGTAACTACATTATGATGGTATAAAATGAGAATAAGATTTAGCATGTCTAGTTCTAGTTAATGTAAGAATGTATATTATATACAGCATGGTAAGCAAATATGTTTAAAGTGAATGACATGTAATTGCATGATTATGGATGTGTAAGTGCTCATTTATGCCACTTTATATGTTTTTTTTAAATATGAGTCTATGCATGTGCTCAAAAATTTTTGAATTAAATGAAATTTTATGGCCCGGTTTTCATCTATGTGTATGATTAAGTCTGGTAATGCCTCGTACCCTGTTTCAGCCTTGGATACAGGTAAGGGGTGTTACACCGACGATCCCTGAGCTCGTAACTTGATCCCAAAATCTATAAAACAGAGGCAAACATATACACACAGTATGCTATCATAGCTTAGTAAGTCATAAGAAAATAAGCAACTCAATTTAATTAAACCAATTTACAATAACACAATCACATTTAATCTCAAGTTTAAAGTTTCATAAACAATGTATAATTTCATAGAAGAACTTTACCTTGGCCGAATATAAATATATCTATTATCAAAATATCATACACTTTCAAAGTCATATTATCAATATATATAACCGAATATTAAAACACTTGTATGCATATAATTATGAATCAAATTTTAATATCACATACTTATACATAACATGTGGCCGAATATACTTCACATGTACACATATATTCACATTAGCATCATGTATATTTTTCATCACATACCAAATAACCAACTTACCTTATTTTGAAATAAGTAATCAACTATCACATACTTGATGACTTAGCTCAATTTACTCATTTGATCACAACTTATAATTGCCCTTTGAACCATTCAGAATTGAATAGGATACTCGGATAATCACACATATCGTACAATGCCAATGTCCCAGATGTGGTCTTACATGCCATCACATATCGATGCCACTGTCCCAGATATGGTCTAACACGAATCAAATACAATGCCAATGTCCCAGACATGGTCTAACACATAATCACATATCGATGCCAACGTCCCAAACGTTGTCTTACACGAGAACATATATCGAAAATCCTATGTCATGACATATGTATCCTAGCTATTCCTAAGGTTCATACAGGGCTTTCGGACGTCGTAACTCTATCAAATCAAACTTGTACACATAGCTTTTAACCTTATACATATTCTAATTCCACATATAATATCACATTATTCATTTCAACATATATAGTTCGTATTTAATCAAATAAATAACATCTATTTACTTATAAACTTACCTCGGACAACGATATTCAGAACGGGAAGACTAATCGACAACTTTGGTTTTCCCCCGATCCAAATCTGATTTCTTTAGTTCTTACTCTAAAAATATTCAAATTGAACTCATTCAAACATATTTTCACTCAATTTAGTCCAAAAACACATAAATGGGCAAATTACCATTTTACCCCTGACATTTTACACTTTTTACAAGTTAGTCCAAATTGCACAAAACACAAAACAAGCAAAATTTGCATACACCATGCGTAGGCCAAATGTTCCTTGTGTTCATACAAGTCCATACATTTCATTCATTTCACATTTTAGTCCCTCAATTTATTATTTTTTCAATTTAGTCCTAATTACTCAAAATCATCAAAAATTCCAATACAAAACATGTTAATCCAAAACATATCTTTCATATTTCATCAACTAACATCACAAAGCTCAATTATTCATCAATGGAATAACTCAAAATATTCATAAAAATCAGAAATTCAAGCATGGGCTTTGTACATTACACTGCAACGATCTCAAAAATGTAAAAATTATCAAAAACTGAGCTAGTTACATACCTTAATCAATGTAACACCCCAAACCCAGCCTGAACATTATGACCACATCAAACGGTGTCACATTGGAGTGCTTTTCAAAAACTTGTTCTTGAAAAGAACCCATTTGGAAATGTAAAGCCTCTTTGTTAATTCTCAAATTATTCTAGCTTATTCGTTATTCATTTAAAATTATCATTACTTTTAAAACTCTTATTGTTGCGAAAACATTTCAAAAGCATTGCGAAGACGTAGTGTTTTTAAAACAGTTATTGTTTTGGAAAACCGCATTTTACGTTCTCAACAGATATAAATCGTAGTAACCAAAACCCAAATTTAAACAAGAAAATTAAAGAGGCCTTATAACATAACCCAAAATGAAATCTAATAGCAAATAAAAGAAAATAAAAGCATTGGTGTGGCCATCACGAGGTCCTCGCAGCACCGATCCACCTAAAGATTACCTGCACAGTTAAGCAGAAAAGGGTGAGTATGAAATTCAGTGTGTAATCCCTAGCTAATGAGCAATCAAACATATAATATCAGAACAGTCTAGGCTTAAGCCCATATCAAAGGCAATATCAGTGTTGGCCTTAGTCCATTAGAGTACGGTATCAGTAATGTACAATGAAACCCTACCAAACCATCCTCTACACTCCACTCCGTCCAGCTTTACACTCCATGTGGAGAATAAATTGACCCACCCATCTCTACACTCCAGAATAAAGTACCGGTGTTGGAACTAACATTATTTGTAGCAGAGTTCCCTGTAATAGGCTTATAGCCTTTCAGTACACTTCCTCCAATAATATATATATCCCACCCCATGTGAATGGCATGCTCAAACAGTTATACATCACATAGGGGTATTTTGGTCATTCACCTTATAGGGGTAAAAAAGGCATTTCACAAATTAGGGTTTAGGTACACTTACTGACCCAATAGTAGGTTCGCAGTCTTCTCGTGCGACCTGTGCAACCTTTAACAGTTAAACAGTACAAATGGGCCCTAGCCCACCATACAGCCCATGTGGGCCCACATGCTCTTGTGGACCATTAAGCCCAAATATTTTCCCTGGTCATGTACACAACACAGCCAGCCCAACATTTCCCACACATCCGTGCAGTTTTCCAATGCGGGCCCCTAAGCCCATGGGGCCCACACGGCCCATTTTGGCCCATCATGGCCCAACGTCAGCCTAAGCCTATGAAACGTTCATGGTAGCCTTTTCGGTTGAATGCCTATTCTTTGGTCATTCGGCTCACCACTTGAGCGAGCATACGCTCGTGTGGTGTCAATAGTTGTATACTTTTGGCTTTGTTGATCCATGTTAATAGTAGTGTGATTACACACCCTAACCAAAGTTGCACAAGTAGCCCTCGAGTCCAAATCCTACACTCCACCAAAAATACTCCATTAGTCAAAGCAATAGGATTAACATCCCTCTTTACTCTTATCATAACTACTACACCAATACTTGCCTTATTTGCAAGAGTGGGATTAACCCTAAATGAACCATTGATGAAGGCTGAAAACATCTGAAGGGGCTATATGTTCAAGGGTGCATTTCTACTTATGATCTTGAAAGGTTAGTAGAGAAGGTGCATGAGCTGAATCAAGGCGAGCAAGAAGAGTCAACCGAGCCAGATACCAAAGAGTCAATAGACGGAATTGAGACTAAAGCTAATCCAGTTATAGACACTGAAGAGGAAGAATTTGATAAGGAACCGAACATTTCTGAACCAAGAGTTAAGTTAGAAGAAGAACCAGTCAGGCTAAGTGTGAACCTGAATATACAACTCCCATGTCGACTTCTGTAAGTACTTCAAGGAAATCAGAGTTGTCAATTTTAATGGATATGTGCAAGTTCATACAAAATCAACAGAAAACTTACTGGAAATATGAAAAAAAGAGATGACTCAATTCAAAATTTTTTTAAGAATATCTCTAAAACTTTTGTTCCTAAGTTCCCAGATGCTATTTTTGAGACATGGACGGAAGATACTAACAATGCAAGTGGAGATGGAGTTGAAAAATATAAGGAGATGAGTCAAGAAAATAAAAGGTGGGACTCTTGTCTTATTATTTATTTATTTTGAGGTCCTTAGAAATTTATTTCTTTCATAATTATGATTTAATTTCTGCAGAATAAAACATAGCAAGCATGAATAAACTTAACACTTCTTTAGAAATAAAAAGACTAAGTGATGTCGTAATAGGAATGAACATGTCTAGGATTGGGTTATTAGGAAAGACTTGGTATTTAAGCAGTCTTAATGACTCACCTCTCTTTCTTTACAACCCTACCTGGTATTCAGTTTTCATTCATTACTTTGTTCTTGCAATGAAGACATTGCTTCTTTTTAAAGGGGGTAAGGCAAATAAATTTCTCAAACTTTAAATTTTTTTTTTCAAGTATGTTTCAATCATTTCATTCATAAGTATGTTTTAATAAATGAATGTTTAGAGATATTTTTTTTGATAAGATAGTTTGTATGCAAGTATGAATGATGATTTTATCTAAGTGAAAGTATGTTATCATGAAGAATGGAATGCTTGTATAATCTTAGCCTTAGTAATGTTTTCCATGAAAACTTAGTTTCTTTTGAGATTAGACATGCATGAAGGTTTATATCTTTAGAATTGACTTAGTAACTTTCTTAAGGTGAAATCTTAGGGGACATAAAAATCTAAAATGATATAGGCATTATTTCTTTAGATCGTTTGAGCCTTTTCAAGCCAGCCCTATGGTATTTGACCCTTGAAACTGAAATTTTAAACTTAAAAGCCTGTTTATTGCAATGAACCTACATTATAAGTCACATTACCATCTTTTAAATGTACCCTAATTTTGTGCACCTATCTTAACTAAAGTTGTCTTGGTAATCAACATTTTAGGAATTTTTCATAAAGATGTATGTGCTCATGCTTTAAAAAAAAAGAGCGAAGAAAAGTTTGATTAGTCTCCAGAAAGGAAAAATGTATGAGCTTGAGTTCAAAATAAGTTTGGGGGTAATCCAAAGGTTCACTTAAAGAAAAAGGTTGTATTAAGAGAAAACCAAGACAAAGTTAAAGGTTAAGATTTTTAAAATCGAAATGTCCCATCTCTTAAAATCCCCACCTTTAATCGAGTCCCATTACAACCTTATAAAAGACCTATTGATTTGATGATTATGTCACCTACATTAGTGGAGAGGAAGTCCTAAGTTCAACATATGAAGATCATAAATAAGTCTTGTGATTGTTTGCTTGATTGATAGGAAATTATGTTGAATGAAGAATGTTATCTAGACTGTGACATACACGCAAACTATGATTCATGTTGGCATATTTTGAAGCTTAGTATAATCTTAAGGAATTTTTGCATATGAATTACTTGTTAATAAAGAAGATTGATGAGCTTGAATTTATTAATGCATGATTATGAGACAAAGATTGATGCTACCTACACAATTAGCAATTTTTCCTTAGCACAACCTTTTGTTGTACATGAACATTACTCGAGACGAGCAATGATTTAAGTTTGGGGGTGTGTAAATGGAAAAATATAGGATTTTTCCTATGTCATTTATCACCTTTTTACTTAAAATTATTGTTAAAACTAAGTAATTGTTTAATAAATTAATGATATATGTGAAAATATAAAATTAGGACATAGAAATTATTAAAATGTGATTTTATGCTTTATTATATAGTTTTCATGCAATAAATGCCTTGTTTTGTATTAATTTGAATATATTATATTTTTTAAGACATAAAGTGGACCATTCATGACTAAATTAAATAATAAAATATAAAATTATTGTAACAGCCTGATTTAGGGCCAAAACGGAACAATAGTTTCGGAACCACGAATTTGAGGTTGAAAATTTTATGACTGGGTGTTTAATTTGATGTTTAGGACTAAACTGAAATAGGTGAAAAAAGTGTGTTCTAGTTCATAAAGTACTTGATTGAAATGGGGGTTTTAAGTAGAGGTCCTTAAATAGTAATTAGACCATTATACTAGTTTGGACAAAAATACCTAAAGGAAGATAAAACACCATAGTTTTTAATGAAGGGCAATTTAGTCATTTGGTAAATAAAATAATAAAATGGGAAAACAAAGCCAAAATTGGTATCATCTTCACCAAGCTTGGCCAAAACTCTCATAAACACCATAGCTAGGGTTTTTCCCAAGCTTTCAAGCTCTATAGTAAGTTCATTCAAACCCCGTTTTTAATGTTCTTTACATTTTTGAAATCCTCGTAGCTCGGTCTACCTATTTCTACCATTATTTCGAGTTAGGGTTTATGTTTAAAAATTTTCCCATGAATGATATGCATGTATTTTGATGTTTGATGGTAGAATATGAATGTTTGAAGTTAGGAGAACGATCTTTTCTAAGCGATTTTTAGCGAAAATGAGCAAAATGGCATAATCGATAAAAATACCTAATGTTCATAAATACATGTTAGAGTGAGAATTTGTTGTTGTCATAGAAGAGAAAAATGTTCAGAATATCATAAAACATAAGAATAAGGGCTGAAATTAAATTTTTGAGCCTAGGGGAAAAATCATAATTTTGTAAAGTTAGGGGACAAAAATGTAATTTTTCCATAATATGATTTTTGGATTGAAATAGATAGTATGAGTGTTAAATGAGCTAAATGTGTTGTTATAGATCAAGAAAGGCGTGGAATCGACCTCGAACGGGGGAAGGAAAAGATTTTGGACTAAATTGCAAAATTTCCATATTTTGCATCGAGGTAAGTTTATATGTAAATAATACATTATATTTATTTACGTTTTTATATTTCAGCATATTTTATATATTGTAGCTGATTTTGAATCATAATCGACTATTGGAAGAATGAAAATAAGTATTAGAAAGTGAAATACTTCCTGGTTGAACCTTCGGAATTGAAAGATATAGATGGTATGTAGCTAGGTCACATGTATGGTGCCAAGTGCACATCATGTGTACAAGAGAGCTACGAGATACTATGTGGTAGCTAGGTCACATGTGTGATACGGGATGTATACCATATAGACAAGAGAGCTACGGGATAAATGTAGCTAGGTCGCATGTGTGGTTCCAAGTGAAGGACACCATGTCGACAAGAGAGCTATGAGATAAAATGGCTAGGTCACATGGGTGGTCTTAAGTGTTCATGTTCACCATGTGTACAAGAGAGGCGAACTATGTGATGGGTGGAACTACGTCCTGAAACCACCAAGTATCGGAGACTCGATCTGAAGTGTTCAATGGGAAAATCGACTAAATGAAATTACGCATGACCTTGTAATGATAAGTGTAAGAATACACATGTGTAACATATGAGTAATAAGCTCAATATGTGACTGGAAGTTGAAAAAATTGTTAAGGATAAGCAAAGAATGTAACCAAAGTGTGAAAGTTCAAAATTGATAATAAAACTGTTTGGATAGTTGTAGAGATGTGAATTTGAAAAATCACATAAAATAGTAGGAATTTAATTAGATTCTGAATGAGAGATGAAATTAATGCTTAATGAGTCTATTTTCATGTAAAAGAAACAGAGCAAGTAAAGGAATCCTATATTTTGAGATATTTATATTTTTGTGAGACTTGTTCAGAATGACTATGTGATCCCCTGTTCTAACTTTGAAAAATCATTACAAATTGTAAAAAAGTAATTAATAAATATAGTTTATATTCCTAGATTCCTTATTGAGTCTATTTTTAAATGAAACAATTTGATTTCTATTTGACATTTTTACAGGGAGAAAATTAATTCGTAGTGAACAGAGGTCAGATCAGTCGAGTTGTATAACAGGGGAAACTTTAACTAATAAAATGTACTAATTGGCTAGACAAAAAATTCTAGAAAAATTTTAGTAAGAATTAATATGAGTCTAGTTTCAGGAAAATTTTACAGATTTAAATTTCGAGTTTTCTAACTTGAGTTATGATTTATTCAGTGAACATGACGCAGGAGGGATAGTTTGATCAAATTGGAGTAAATAGTGAAATAAAAAAAATAGATATAATTGAGTTATTTTGTAAACATATTAGATTCCTTATTTATTATTTATATACTTACTTACTAAGCTATAAGCTTACTGTCTTTTCTCTCTTTTGTCTTATAGTGTCATCCAGCTAGCACAGGAGTTAGAGATCGTTGAAGATCTGCCCGCACTATCAATACTTTTGGTATTTTAACTAAACATTTTGAATTATGGCATGTATAGTAGGCTTAGTTATTTTGTTACGTGTCATAATTGCCTAGGTTTAAAATATTGGTTATAGTATTTGACCGATTATTTTGTACAAAGCCATTGAAGTTGGCTAATATTGTTAAAGGCATATGTTATAACGATTCATGATCTAATTGGATGCCATATTTTTTGTCTCGGTTTTATTTAATAGTATGTGTTATGTTCTGGTAATACCTCGTACCCTATTTCGGTGTTGAATGCGGGTAAGGGGCGTTACAATTATATTAATAACTCATTTTAAAATATTTCATTAATAATTTGGGTTTTAAATAAATTAATTAAA
Source organism: Gossypium hirsutum (assembly GCF_007990345.1). Lineage (NCBI taxonomy): Eukaryota > Viridiplantae > Streptophyta > Magnoliopsida > Malvales > Malvaceae > Gossypium > Gossypium hirsutum. The sequence continues at coordinate 22,051,408 of NC_053429.1, forward strand.
TTGAATAAATTTTATTCTTTGGTCCTCTAACTTGTTGATTTATTCTGGACAGGTCTGATAGCTTTGCTGGATTACAAAACCGTCCAAATTGGGGACCAAGTCAACCCAAAATTCTGCTGCACATGGCTATCCATAAATCACTTTTTGGATTAATTGCACAAGGTCCTTGAAGAGTTGAAGAAATTAGAGATTTACTTGAAGATTTGCACTTGACCGAGTCTCAGTCCTGAGTTGTTGTGGCACTCAAATTGACCAAAAATCAAGCAAAAATCAGCTCAACTTCCTCAATTTATGGCCGGCCACCCATGGGAGATGCTTCAAAAGATGAAAACTTCTATTTTTAGTAAACTATCCCCCTCTCCTCACCTATAAATAAGACCTCATTCTCACATTTCTAATGATCCCTCATCATTCTTCATTCTCTCATCTCTAATTTCTCTTAGCATTCTTCTTTTCTTCCCATGCCTATCATCATCTTTCCATAAAGATTTTAGCATTTGAGCCTCTTAAAGAACCCTTGTTCGGCCACCTTGGAGAGCCATCAGCAAAGGAGTGAAGCAAAGGAACAAAGGAGCCTCGTCAGTCAGAGTCTTGGGTGACAGCCACTCTGAATTAGGTTTAATCGTTCTTTTCTTTAATTTAATTTAAAGATGTTTGCTATGTGTTCTTTGTTCTTGTTTACAACAATGTTAGCTTAATTTTATTTAAGCTAGGATGATTGCTTTGATTAAATAATATTTATTAGATTCATGCTTATAATGTTTGTGCCTCAATCGATCATGTTTTCAATTAAAATCAAGTCTGTATTTTGTTCATACGTAATTGAAATGCACCTGAATTAGCTGAGCAATCCGAACCAGAAGATGGCTAGTGGCTGCAAATTGAAATGTACATGCTCAATTTAGACCCTAACCGATTAAATTTCAGGTTGCATAACAACCTTAACCAGGCTCTATTATCTGCATAGTTTTTAGATTTGTGTGATTAAACTGTTTCAAACCTAACACGTCCCTGTTACCTCGCACGAATACTAAGAAACCCTTAGTAAAAGGATTAGTAAAATGCATATTTACTAAGTAAAGGATTCTAACCTAACGTGGTTTCCAAACTCATGAAAGATCGAATTGCCATGGAATGTTTTTCCTTATATTGTTAAGCATGTTGATAATAATTTGAGTTTAATTAAAGTAATTGTCCTAGTTTATTTATGTTATAATTGTTACAAATTGTGTTTAATTTTGCTAAAATCTATTTCATTCATATAGTTTGCATACTTAGGTCAATTTGCATTAGGGATCACTACATTTAGTTTAATATATTTTAACTATCACTTCTCAATTAAATTGTGTTTTTATTTACCAAATTGTTAATATAATTTTACAAATTAAGTGACTTAGCACACATACAATCCTTGTGGAGACTATAACTCAATACTTACTTACTACTTTATAACGATTGTGTACACTTACACAAACCTACGCCTTACAAAAAGTTATAGAGGATACACGGCCATGTCAACTTGTTGTGAGTCACGCACGACTGAGACACACACCCGTGTCTCTACCTGTGTGGATGAAAATAGGTCTTTTTACAAGCCATTTTTCTCAACCAATTTGGCATGTCCGTACACTCAATATTGCACATACTTACAAGGCATAACAAGGAATCCAAATCAAGCATAAACACGTCATATACATATGGTATAACATCATACAATGAATATGCCTTTAAGCACCTCGAATGACAATATATAAACATGTATAACCATGTGCTCAATTTGGTCAAAATGACTAACTAACTTATAGGCATATTTGCATCAATACATATTAATGAATTCACTTGCCAAAGCATACCAAATGGCATTAAACATGCCATTCAATTACTAGCATAATTAGACATATATGGCTTTCATAACAAGATACCAATTCACAACAAGTTGCAAGACTTATACAATATGAACATTCAACTATCATTTCATCTTCCATCATTTAATCATATCAATCATATCATCAACCATTTTTAAGCTACCTATAGACATACCAAAACTATACCATTTCACCAACATAATGCCAAATCACAAGCCAAGTTAAATGGCCAAAACCACAACCAAAACACATGGCTAACATTAGCCAAAAATACCTATACATGCGATTATAACAAAAATTAAACAACCGAATATACCAAAAGAGCCGATGGAAAGTGTGATATAGCTTTGACAAGCTTCGAACCAGAACGAGCTTTCGATTCATTATAAAACACGAAAAATAACCCAAAGTAAGCATTTAAGCTCAGTAGGTTCGTATAACATAGAATTAACTTACCATTTAGTCATATAATAGGTAAGTAAACAAGCATATCCCAATACAATTTGGCCAAATGCCTAAGCACATATACACCAACCATGTTAGCCATGTAATTACATATAGAAGCCAATAAACATTGATGTACATAACCATTGATCAAGCTCCATATACATGTGTCATCCATTTCATTTTGCCATATATCATGTAACCACATTTTTCATCCAAAATCATATGTGTTCCTATAATAGTCCGTATCAAACTCTTACCATTTTGTATCAGAATATTGCCCGTTAAATCGTTTAGAATACCACTGGATACTCGGGACAACTCATACATAGTGTGCTAAATAATATAATTGTAATCTGTCAAATCCTATACATGTATGCTCACACGAGCTAAGAAAATGGGCCTGCTCACACGAGCTGTGGGTCAGAACGTTGTTGCATGATACTGCTCACACGAGCTGTGGAGTATCCACAACACATGCCGGACCTCAGCCATCAGTAAGACATTTAGGACCAGCACCCGAATCATGTAAACCCTAATGACATGTTATTTGTATCCTACGAATTCCTAAGGTTCAAACGAGGCTTGGTAGTTTTCGGGCTTCGTTGGATCTGCAATCATGAATATTTATAACAATTCACAATTCATATAGAATTCAATATATAACATATAAACACAATTTAATCACACGAACTTACCTCGACAAGTATATGTATATACAGAGGCGATTAATTTGAGATTTTCTCTTTGCCCTGATCTAACTCCGTACGAGGTCTGACTTGATCTATATGAATAAATTTAACTAAATTTAATATATAACTCATTCAATTTAGCCCAAATCATATTTTTGCAAAATTACCATTTTGCTCCTATACTTTAAATTTTTTGCAATTTAGTCCTTAGCTTATAAAAATGGAAATTCATGAAATTCTACCACAACCCACTATGGCCAAATATCAATTAGGTCCCTAGCATGCCCTATATTTCATTTATTTCATAATTTCACCATTTAATTTTTCTATTTTTCAATTTAGTCCCTATTTGACAATTTACCAAAAATTCCTTTACAAAGGTTGTTTATCTAACAACAACCATCCATTTTCTATCATGAAACTTCAAAACTCATGTACATGCATCAATGGAAAAACCCTAATAGTTTAACAGTTTCATAATTTAGTCTCAGGGCTAGCTAGATTAAGCTACAACAATCCCAAAAATATAGAAATCATAAAAAATGGGATAAAAATGCATACCTAATTGAGCATACAAGGATGATCGAATGTAGCTTCAGTAATGGCTACCCCTTTCTTTTATTTTCGGTTGAAAAAAGATGGAAGAAGATTATAATTTTTTTTGTTTTATTTAGTATAACTTTAATTACTAAATACCAAATCTAACCTTTAAAATTTATCCAAACTTCAAGAATGCCAAATCATTAAAATTCACTATCAACTCTAATGGTCTAATTACCATATAAGGGCTTCCACTTTAAAATTCTATAGCTATTTAATACCTTTAGCTAGTAGAATTAAACTTTTGCACTTTATGCGATTTAGTCTTTTTTATCAAATTGAGCATGTAAACGGTAAAATTTCTTAATGAAATTTTTATACGATATTACTATCATTCTGTAGGAAATAAAATAATAATAAAATAATTTTTTTGACATCATATTTGTGGTCCAAAACCACTATTCTGATTTTATTGAGAGCTGGTTGTTATAGTAATCTCGAATAAAATGCTCATGTAAACCACATCTAAAACACGCCAAGTCTTTCATTCTACACTCACCAAAGTGTTGATGTCGACACTATTGACAATTAGGCTTATTGACTTTAACACTGCCTACACTCGCTATGGACGTAGCTTGGGCTTTTGAACTCGTATGATGTTTACCTCGGTCTCTACCAAAATAGCCCATTGAAGCTGTCGAACAGTTATGATGTTCTTTTGATTTCTTTGATAATTATTGGTATAACTTTCCTGTCGATCTCCTTCTAAAATCTTGAGCATCATAATCACCCCTTCTCTTTTCTTTGCTAAGCTCTTCGGCTTTGTGCGCTCGATCAACTAAAACAACAAATTCTTTCAATTTAAGTATCCCAACTAATAGCCTTATTGTAACACCCCCTAAACTCGGCCTGGACATTATGGCTGAATCTGGCGCGTCACATTGAAGTGTTTTAGTGAAAACCTTGTTTTCATTGAAAACCCTTCTTAAAATGATAAACCTTAATTAACTTATAAAAACTCCCTTTCAATCGCGAAAGCTTGTTTAAAACATATGATTTATGAAAGCCTGTCATTTTAAAATTTAGTTGTGGAAACATAGAAAAACAATCTATGATTTAAGAAACCAATTTTCACCTTTTCATAATTACAACACATAAAAATAACAATCCAAATACTAATAAAAGGGAAGGCCTTATTACATTCCGGTCTGAAATTACTTAATAAGCTAGAAACCATATGCTTTCTTTTAAAAAAAAGTCCAAGTCGTCTTGCTAGCTGGCCCCCTCTGAGTCCCTCCAAACATCGAACCTTCTACTGAGCATCACCTAAGAAAAATAAAAGAGGGAGTGAGTTTTCAAAAACTCAGTGCGCACAACCCTTGACGAGTAATAAGCATTCATCAATCACCATAAAATCATACATGCAATGCAATGCAATGCAATGCAACCCACCCCAATAATCCAACCATTACACATCAACTCTGTCCCCCGATACACATCATGTGGGGATATAAATATCGACCCACCCATCCGATACACATCAATGGTAGCCTGGTTTCAAAACTACCTTCATTGCAGCAAGCTGCCAATCACATATTGGGCTTAAAAGCCGTCGGTGGAGCCATGGTTGTCAAGCAACCATGCGATCCTCATATACTTCCTCCGTTCCATAATTCCCAACCCATATGCAACCTAAACAGAATATTGTATGTATGTAGCAGATATACATGTAACATCCGTAAATCTTACATTCAGCACATAGGGGTATTTTGGTCATTTTCACCCTTAGCGGTATTTCGGTAATTTCTCTTTATTAGGTTTATTACTTACCTTGGCCCGTTAACAAGTCCTCATTGGCTAAAGTGAACTAGTACTATGCACCAGGTAGGATTCCAGAGAAGAGGGGGTGAGTCATTAAGACCGCTTAAGTACCAAGCTCTCTCTAGATCTAATCCTAGACATGCATATACCCATTACCACACCTTAACTTTACGACTCGTCCATGATCCCAATTAATTAATTAAGTTTTATGTCAATTAAATAATTATTAGATACTAGGCCCAAAACCCCTTACAAAGCCCTAACAAGTCTACATACATGCATATGGCCCACTAGGCCTAATCTCATTCATATGGCCCATTAGGCCCAAATCACATTCGTATGGCCCATTAGGCCCAAATCACATTCATATGGCCCATTAGGCCCAAATCAAGTTCATATACATGCTTTCATCTAATTTCCACCACTTAAGATTAAGTTGCCAATTTTGCCTATTATGGGCCCAACAGCCCAGCGGCCCACTTAGCCCATTCTAGCTCGGTTGGCCAAAACACAGCCCAAGTCCATGGAATCGCCCATGAGGCCTCAAATAACCTATCGGTTTCCTCCTTACGAGTTTTCGCGCACTCGTAAGACTACCGTAGCCAAACTTCCAGCTTTTCGGCATTTCAACTTTTTGGCATTTTGGCTTTTGCCGATCTACTGTTTGTGTGTAGTGTATGTACACACCTAGTAATAAAGCGTGTTGCAATTCCCCCTTACCACAAACCTACAATCGATATCACTCAATGATTACTCACATATACTTATCGAATACTTTACCAAAAGCCGAAGTCTCACCTTAACCTTACCTGAAATGCCAAGTCTTAATAGCTTTTCCTTGATCACTAATCACGAGTGCTACCCAGATCTTCATTAACCTTTATCGTTAAAAATATATTGGGTGACTTGTAACCATCATATGTCACCCTTTACTACTAAAGCCTATTCGACCAACCTTTACCGAAGTGAAGAACACTTACCAATATCTCACACCTAAAGAGCAAATCGGCAGGGATCCAAAAGACTGGGATTTGATACTAATCCTACCAAAACTGATTAGAAGAAGTGAGGGATAGAGTGATCTATACTAGCAAAACCGATTGAGAGAACAAAGCACTTACACTAGAATTGACCGAGTGGAAAGGGTAGTGGCGGCACAGAGGATATTCGGCTCTTGAGACTTGTATGGTAAAAGAGGTTATTTGGCACAAAGAGAAGTAGAAATCGTTTAAAACCAAAGGTGAATAAAAATGAAAACTTTGAGTAGGGAAGAATGGAGAATTGATACAAAGAAAAAGAAGGAAGAATAAGGAATTTTCGGCTTTTAGATCTTTGGAGAAAAAAAGGTGCTTTCTGGCAACAAGGTGAGGGAGAATTTGGCATTAGCCTGGCAACCTCACATTCGACACCTATATATAGCCTCTATGGCCGAATTTCCTATGCCCAAATTCCCAATTCGGCTCTACCTCTTCTTCACTCTCATCTCCTAATTTTTCTCCATGATAACTCCTTAATCCCTTCCTCAAATTTCTCCTCTTATCACTCCCTACAGTGTTCATATCCAACGCCACCACTGTCCATCCCTTAAGCAAAATAAATCCTTCTATTGAGCAAGGAGGGATTCAAACCCTGGACCTCCTTGTTATGCATGTGACGCCACTTGCCACTTGCCACTTGCCAATTCTTCCTTTATTTATTCAAAAACCTACCTACTTGCCATCAAGATTCTTTTATTTATTAACCTATAATTTCCTTCACCCCTAAGTTTGAACTCAAACCTTAACAAAGACCTACTATCACATAACTAACACTTCATTAGGAATGTTAAGCACAATTTTTATCGAAACCGAAAAAAAAAAGTTCAGGATTTCGAGATTTTTGGGGCATTACACTTATCTCTTTATTTAACCCTTCTTCAAACTGCTTACACATAGAAACTTCGGTTGGAATACATTCCTGGGCATACTTCTCAGTCTAACAAATTCCCCCTCATACTCGGATACTACCATTCGGCCCTGTTTAAAATCGAAAAACTCTTTGCATTTCTGATCAAGAAATCTCTGACTTATATACTTCTTTAGGAACTCAGTTTGAAAGAATTCTCATTCTATTCTCTCTCTCAGCACCACGAAAACCAAAGTGTTCCACCACTGATAAGCTGAGTCTTTCAACAAGGATACAACACATTTTACGCACTTTTTAGGTGTACAAGACAACTCGTCAAAAACCTTGATAGTATTTTATAACCAGAACTTGGCTCTCTCTAGGTCATCTTCAGTTGTAGCTCTAAATTCCTCAGCCCCATATTTATGAATTTTATCAACTAGTGGTTTACTAACTCGCATTGGTTCCAAACCCTAAGGAACTACTGGGATCTGTTGGGGAATAGGTGGGGGTGGAGGTCATTGAGCCGCTGGGCTATTCGTATGAACTCGAGAAACCATTTGTTCATCAGTTGGAAGAAGGCTTCCTTAACCTCTCCTCCCTAGCCCTTAGATACGGCCTAGTGCCACTCGAATCTGCTTCATGAGCGAAGGATTGCGGGTTACTTTCAACTTTATTAGAGTCAGCTGTATTGGATGTCATTACTATAAGAAAGCATATTTCAAAACGAGTCAAGAGTTAGCACACTATCATAGGTTATACAATGGCATGTATTTTTAGACTCGTACACACTATGTTTAGTCTAAGAATTAACTAAACTATAGCTCTGATGCCACTAAATGTATCACCCCTAACCTGTATCTATCGCTTGAATAAAGTTACGAAGCATTACCAGAAAATTTTAACTTATAACTTTCAATTTCAATATTTCATACGTCATGCATAATTTAATCAAACTCATGCATAACGTCCTTTATTCAAGCCGTCAAGGCCATAGAAACACTTTAGAAATGATTTGGGACTAAATCAAAAACATTTAGAATTTCATGGAAAAAGATAGAAAGTTTTATACTACAGGGGTCACATGGTCGTCTGACTCACACGGCTGAGACACACACCCGTGTCTCATGCCACGTGGACATTCGAAGTAGGGACACACGACTATGACCCAGCTCGTGTCTGTTCCCATGTAACTCTCTGACTTGGGTCACATGGACAAGCCACATGCTCGTGTGCTAGGCCATGTAACTCTCGAAATGGCCTCATATGGCCATGTGCCAAGCCGTGTAACTGCCTAACTTGCAACCTTTTGAAACCTACAAGGGACAAACGACTGAGACATACGCCCGTGTCTTAAGCCGTGTGGACAAGAAATAGGCCATTTTCAAGCCATTTCTTTCACCCAAACCATGCTCACACCTACAAGTCACTTGCATATATATTCAGCATTCAAAATGTACTTAAAACATGCATAATAAAGCTGGATCAATGGTATCTATCCATACAACCAATATGTCAAAAGGCACCTCAATTCACATAGAACCAAATCTACCTAAGTATAATCATAATTTAGGCATTCATCAACCCAACATTTGCAACCTAATTCGATACCAAATCTTACCACAATGGCCACATTTCAAGACACATTTAAGCATACTAAAAAAGCCATTAAAAACATAACTTTACTTGACCATTTCAAGACCAACCCATAAAGCATTAAAATGCCAAAAGTTCACCAACCAACATACCACATTTAAAATCCAAATATCATGACCATTTCATCAAACATAGTTCACCTACACATACCATTATAACCATGACTCAACATCAAAATCTACCAGTATAGTAGCTGGATAGTGTGATAGGTATTTAACGAGCTTCCAATAATCTATAAAACATAGAGAACAACAACGTAAGGATATAATCCTTAGTAAGTTCGTAAATTATGAACTAAGCTTAACAATTCAATGTAAAATCATAAAAATGCACATGGATTAATCCAACACAATCTTGGCACAAGCTTAAACATCACCAACAACGCAACTTAGTGCTTAGTCACATATCTTAGGAAAAATCACCACATGGTAAAATAACTTTCATGAATATAACATATAAGGATTCATACTTTTCATAAACATGGCTATACACACTTTTATCATCAACAATTCCTACATTTACAAAAATTCATGACATTGCCAATCGGAACACTTACCGTTCCTTCCCTTTACATGCCCGTTGAACTAGTTATAATAATATCGGATAATGAGGAATCTCACAAAATGTGTGCAAACATATGGTCAAAACCATTCCTTTCCTTTTCCTTTACATAGATGCTATCTCTTGAGCCATAAGTGGGTCTGCTCACACAAGCTGTCGGCCGGAACATAGCTACATGGTGCTGTCCACACAAGCTGTCAAGTATCCACAACAATTGTTGGAACTTAGCCATCTGTAGGACATTCAAGACCAGCACGCAAAACATGGTAACCCTAATGACATGTCATTTGTATCCTATATATTCCTAAGGTTCAAACGGGGCTCAATAGTCATCGTATCATCATTAGATTTTCCATCGTGACATGACATGAAAAATAATATAATAGCATTTAAATTGAATTCATTAAAACACTATTCAAATGTACGAACTTACCTCGATCAGAAAATGATGAAATAGGATCGACTAGTCCGACACTTTATCTTTCCCTCGATCAAATCCCTACGAGGCTTAACTTGATCTAAATAATCAAATTCAATCCGTTCAATAATCATGCTATTCAATTCAATCCAAAAATCATATTTTTGTAAAATCACACTTTTGCCCCTATTATTTTGATTTTTTGCAATATAGTCTTTAAGCTCGTAAATTAAAAATTCATGCAATTCCATCCCTACACAAGCTAGTCGAATTTCATATAGGTCTAAATCAAATCATACAATTCATTATTTAACAATTTTCACCATGAATATTTCAAAGTTTTCAATTAAATCCCAATTTGACATTTTCTACAAAAATTCACTTTACAAAAGTTGTTTATAAATCAACAAGGGTTCATTTTCTTCTATCAGACATAAAAAACCATATGAATAAATTCATGGAAAAACCCTAACCTTTTAACAGTTTTGCAAATTAGTCTTTGGGCTACTAGATTAAGCTACAAGGACTTCTAAAACATAGAAATCATTCAAAACGAATTTGAAAACCTACCTTGCATGAAGAATTTACCCTAGACGAATGCTTCCCCCTTATTAACAATAAAATTTTGGTGCTTTTAGGTTAATGAATGAAGAAGATGATATCATTTTACTTTTGATTTACTTAACATTTAACTTAATTGTCCATTTACCAAAATAACCTTTAAAATCCATTAGTAATTCATTAAAACCTATCCATCACATTCCACTATGAATATGAATGGTCTAATTACCATATAAGACCTCTCACAATTAAGTTCTACAGAAATTTAATACCTTTAACTTATAGAACTCAAAATTTGCATCTTTTACGATTTAGTCATTTTTATCGAATTAAACATGCAAACAATAAAATTTCTTAACAAAATTTTTATACGACCTTGCTAACATATTGAAGAAATTAAAATATTAATAAAATAAATATTTTTACATTAGATTTGTGGGCCTGAAATCACTATTCTGATTTTATTAAAAACGAGTTGTTACATTTTCCATACCCTTAACCTAAGTCCCATTACGACCTTGAAAAGACCTCTTGATTGGTGTGTCATCTCATTTTATAGTGGTGGAGATTTGATTTTTAAGCAAGCTTATGATAATGATATTTCTTGTTCGACAATTCAGTGCATATTATTTGAACTTTAAACATTTTGAATGCTTTGAGTGACCTTTAGTGAGGATCTTAATTCTTGTTGATTTTAAATTTAAGGTAATTATTTAGATAAGGGGAGACACCTTTAGTCTCCTTTTAGTTGAATTGCCAATGCATGATTGTTTGCGAATTATCTTGAGACATCATTGATGAAAATGACGAATTGAGAAAAGCTAACTTTATTGTGGGTTGAGGATTTTTGTTAAGGACAAGAAAACACTTAAGTGTGGGGATATGTAACACCCTAACCCGTATCCATCATCGAAATGGGGTGAAGAGGCATTACCAGAAAAGATACAACAGTCATACATTCACACAGTCACTCAAATCATATTCGAAGGTATACATTTGTAACTTCAGTTTAACAATTCCTGTAATCAAACCATTATGTCAATCAACATATATTAAAACAAACTACGAACCATTTCAAAGCATAATTATCAAATCAAACATACCAAAATGTATATGCCAACATCATGACAAACTTACAAATACATGATCAGTTCATTTGCTCACCTATTCGGCTACCAAGATTAATCATATATATATAATACAAAATATGTCATTCAGCCACAAGCTTAAATAAACATTTTCTAATAAAACAAAGTTGATCATTTCACAACCAATGACTTCGTAGGCATAATTTATTAACTAAACTTATTACCACCCGAATATAATCATGCATTTAGTTCACTTAATAACTAGTCTCATAACCAATACAACATGTTTATAATATAATCATGAAATCAAATTAATTCAGCCTAATTTATATGTACAAATGCCAAATCCAATCATGTTAATTACACATATTATGCATTATACGAAAATTTAACACAAAACCAACTTCTTATCAATTCGAGTAGTAAAGTTAACCACAAAAATCATACAAATTTTATATACTTTGTAATAAGCCAGAACGTCACTTAATAAGCCAAAATATATATATACATCATAATGAGCATTTCTCATTTTTGAATCATATGATCAAACACTACCACATACATACCATATATTAAATTTATTAACATGACTAATTTATAAGTCATACATATCAATACTCGACTAAATCATATAACCAAATACCATTCAAACCTGTCATAGAATATACTTACCATAATATATTTATCACTTGTCAAATTAATAAATCATCAACTAACCTAATAATCAAGCTGAACCATATAGCAAAATACCACACATATATATGCCTTGAAATATACTTTAATAACAAGCCTATGCCATAACTGAATACACATATAAGCATTAATATCAAGATTAAGCCATTTTCGCATGGTTAAGATATATACAAATTCAAAACCAAACATACTAATACATAAAGCCTATACATGCCATATGTTCAAAGTTTCAAACTTATAGAATACCTAAAACAGTTGATAGTGTGATAGACTTTGCCGACTGTAACACCCTGATTTTGGGCCTAGTCGGAACAGTGGTTTCTGGACCACAAATCCGACGATGAAAATTTTATGTTTTATTATATTTTTATGGTCTACAATTTTACGAAATAATTTCGTGAAAATTTCGTTTGCAAAATTTGACATTCGGGCACTTAATTTAGTCAAAAGGACTAAATCGTAAAAAGTGCAAAAGTTAAGTTCTACATACTAGAGGTGTCCAATTGTTATGAAATTTTAAATTGAGAGTCCTTAAATGGTAATTAGACCATTGGTTAATTTCTGGACAAAAATAGACATGAAATGGGTGTATTAAAATATATTTAAGTTAGGGGTATTTTGGTAAACTAATAATTAAAAGAATTAAAAAGGGAAATAAGCCAAATTAGCTATCATCTTCTTCATTTAACCGCTTCTACCAGCAGTAGCCATGGTTAATGTTTTTTCAAACTGCCAGGCTCGATTAAGTGCTCCTTAGCCCTGTTTTTAAAGTTCTTTACATTTTTGAAATCCCGGTAACTTGGTTAAGCTTATTCTAGCAATAATTTAACCTAGGGTTTATATTTGGAAAAATAAACATAGGTGAAATGTGTTTATTTTGATGTTTTATGGTAGAATATTAAGATTGAAATTGTGTTAAACAACTTTTACTAAGCGATTTTATGTGAAAACGAGTAAAACGACATAATCGGTAAAAATACCTAATGTTCATAAATACATGTTAGAGTGTGAATTTGATGTTGCTATAGAAGCGATAAATGATCAGCATGTCATAAAACATAAGAAAATAGGATGAAGTTTAATTTACGAGCCTAGGGGCAAAAATGTAATTTTGACAAAGTTTAGGGGCAAAATTGTAATTTTTCCAAAATATGATTTTGGGTCAATTTGAATAATTTGAGTCCTAATTAGGCTATATTTGTAATGATAGAGAAAGGAAAATTGAAATTCAGGCTAAAATCGACAAAATACCAAGTTGTGGACAAAATGGTAAAAATGGCCATTTCCGTATACGAGGTAAGTTCATGTGTTAATAATAATGCAATACCATACTTGAATTGTAATTTTCTATTGTTATGGCATAAATTGTATGATTTAATATGTTTAGGAGAAGTTAATGGATGGTGTGTATGATATGGAAAATGTGATGCTTGTTGTGTCATGTGAAATTGAATGGCAAATTATTATTACATGAATTGAATGTTAAATTACTATTACATGGGTTGTATGAATTGCTACACGGTTGTACCTGATGAGATTTCAACAAGTTTGTACGTAAGTAATTTATCGATTCTTTTTATTTCATTATATTTTGTTATCATATGAAATGCGGCTGCCTATAGAATGATTATTTGTTGTAAATTGCAAATTGAAAAAGGACTATGAATAAATTTTTAACATGTTGGAAAGTGAGGAATTTCCCGGTTAAGCCTTTGGAATAGAAATGATACGAATGATCATTGTGAGGTCACGTGTGTAGTACTAAGTGGAGGCTACTACGTGTACCGAATAATTGGTCACATGTGTAGTACTAAGTGCAGGCTACTATGCATACCAGATAGCCTTGTCTACAAGTGTGAAAATATGTGCAGGCAACTGAGTATCAGTTATTATTCCGAGGAGTTCAATGGGAAAATCGATTAAGTAAAAATACATGTGAACATGATTATTTGATGAATAACTGCAGGTATATGTTTATGAAAATTATGAGCAATGTGCTCGATATTTGAGTGAACTTCAATAAGACAAAATGGATTAAGTGAAATTATGTAAGAGTGAATTTTAGTAGAAAAATAATGTTGGACAGCAGCAGTTCCGTGACTTTGAAAATTCACCAAAATTTGTGTAAGTTGAATTACATTTCAAAAAATTATGGAATTAAATATTAATGAGTCCATTTTCATATAAAAGAAACAGGGGGAGAAAAAGAGTTCTATATTATGTGATATTCTAATTTTTGTGAGACAGTATCAGAATGAATTCGAGATCCCCTATTCTGATTTGGAAAAATCGTTAAAAATTGTAAAAAAATAATTATGAGTTATAATTTATAGGAATAGAATTATAAATGAGTATAATTTCAGGGGGAATGAACGGGAACATCATCTGAGTCCCGAAATATGAGATATATAATTTTTAGTGAAGAGAGGTCAAAACTGTTGGACAGCAAAATAGGGGAAAATTTAATAAATAAAATGTACTAATTGGACAAACCAAAAATTCTGGAAATTTTATGGGAGAAAGGTATATGAGTCTAGTTTCATGGAAAATTAATGAAACTAAATTTGGAGTTTTTTATATCCATATATGAGTGATTTAGTGACTGTAACTCGATAAAATATCTTAACCTGAACATGTGTAATTGTACAATTATAGTGTTTTATCTTGAAAAGCATGTTAGTAATTGCTTATTAATTTCATATGGACTTACTAAGCGTAAAGCTTATCCATCCTCTCTATTTCTTTAGTATTTGGCAGGTCGGCTCGGGGTTAAGCTATCAAACTATCAAACCATCATTTTTGGGAGAATTAATTCAAATATTAGAAATATCAAGTGAGTGACATATATAGGAAGTTGGTTTGTGATATGTATTATTATTATGACTTTGACCATACGTATCAGTCTGCATTGAGTTATCGTATATGATCAT
Source organism: Gossypium hirsutum (assembly GCF_007990345.1). Taxonomy (NCBI): domain Eukaryota; kingdom Viridiplantae; phylum Streptophyta; class Magnoliopsida; order Malvales; family Malvaceae; genus Gossypium; species Gossypium hirsutum. The sequence goes on from NC_053429.1 coordinate 22,066,561, forward strand.
CGGATGTGGTCCTTATCCATTATGGTTTATAAGTTTAATTAATCATGTCATGTCCTATGTTTTGATGTGATGATATAGTTAGCTCTGTTTGTTATGCATGATTGGTAATACATCAGGTAAGTTAAATGCAGGCCAGTAGATCATTAATTAAATGGAAATGAGTAATGTTGCCTTGAATATAGATGTTTAATGGACAAATTGGTAACTACATTATGATGGTATAAAATGAGAATAAAATTTAGCATGTCTAGTTCTAGTTAATGTAAGAATGTATATTATATACAGCATGGTAAGCAAATATGTTTAAAGTGAATGACATGTAACTGCATGATTATGGATGTGTAAGTGCTCATTTACGCCATGTTATATGTTTTTCTAAATATGAGTCTATGCATGTGCTCAAAAAGTTTTGAATTAAATGAAATTTTATGGCCCGATTTTCATCTATGTGTATGGTTAAGTTTGGTAATGCCTCGTACCCTGTTTCGGCCTTGGATACGGGTAAAGGGTGTTACACCGACGATCCCCGAGCTCGTAACTTGATCCCAAAATCTATAAAACAGAGGCAAACATATACACATAGTATGCTGTCATAGCTTAGTAAGTCATAAGCAAATAAGCAACTCAATTTAATTAAACCAATTTACAATAACACAATCACATTTAATCTCAAGTTTAAAGTTTCATAAACAACGTATAATTTCATAGAAGAACTTTAGCTTGGCCGAATATAAATATATCTATTATCAAAATATCATACATTTTCAAAGTCATATTATCAATATATATAACCGAATATTAAAACACTTGTATGCATATAATTATGAATCAGATTTTAATATCACATACTTATACATAACATGTGGCCAAATATACTTCACATGTACACACATATATTCACATTAGCATCATGTATATTTTTCATCACATACCAAATAACCAACTTACCTTATTTTGAAATAAGTAATCAATTGTCACATACTTGATGACTTAGCTCAATTTACTCATTTGATCACAACTTATAATTGCCCTTTGAACCATTCAGAATTGAATAGGATACTCGGATAATCACACATATCGTACAATGCCAATGTCCCAAATGTGGTCTTACATGCCATCACATATCGATGCCACTGTCCCAGATAGGGTCTTACACGACTCAAATACAATGCCAATGTCCCAGACATGGTCTAACACATAATCACATATTGATGCCAACGTCCCATACGTGGTCTTACACGAGAACATATATCAAAAATCCTATGTCATGACATATGTATCCTAGATATTCCTAAGGTTCATACGGGGCTTTCGGACGTCGTAACTCTATCAAATCAAACTTGTACACATAGCTTTTAAGCTTATACATATTCTAATTCCACATATAATATCACATTATTCATTTCAGCATCTATAGTTTGTATTTAATCAAATAAATAACATCTATTTGCTTATAAACTTACCTTGGACAACGATATTCGGAACGGGAAGACTAATCGACAACTTTGGTTTTCCCCCGATCCAAATCTGATTTCTTTAGTTCTTCCTCTAAAAATATTCAAATTGAACTCATTCAAACATATTTTCACTCAATTTAGTCCAAAAACACATAAATGGGAAAACTACCATTTTATCCCTAACATTTTACACTTTTTACAAGTTAGTCCAAATTGCACAAAACACAAAACATGCAAAATTTTCACACACCATGCGTAGGCCGAATGTTGCTTGTGTTCATACAAGTCCATACATTTCATTTATTTCACATTTTAGTCCCTCAATTTATTATTTTTTCAATTTAGTATTAATTACTCAAAATCATCAAAAATTCCAATACAAAACATGTTAATCCAATACATATCTTTCATATTTCATCAACTAACATCACAAAGCTCAATTATTCATCAATGGAATAACTCAAAATATTCATCAAAATCAGAAATTCAAGCATGGGCTTTGTACATTACACTGCAACGATCTCAAAAATGTAAAAATTATCAAAAACTGAGCTAGTTACATACCTTAATCAATGTAACACCCCAAACCCAGCCTGAACATTATGACCACATCAAACGGTGTCACATTGGAGTGCTTTTCAAAAAATTTCTCTTGAAAAGAACCCATTTGGAAATGTAAAGCCTCTTTGTTCATTCTCAAATCATTCTAGCTTATTCGTTATTCATTTAAAATTATCATTACTTTTAAAACTCTTATTGTTGCAAAAACATTTCAAAAGCATTGCGAAGACGTAGTGTTTTTAAAACAGTTATCGTTTTGGAAAACCGCATTTTACGTTCTCAACAGATATAAATCGTAGTAACCAAAACCCAAATTTAAACAAGAAAATTAAAGAGGCCTTATAACATAACCCAAAATGAAATCTAATAGCAAATAAAAGAAAATAAAAGCAGTGGTGTGGCCATCACGAGGTCCTCGTAGCACCGATCCACCTAAGGATTACCTGCACAGTTAAGCAGAAAAGGGTGAGTATGACACTCAGTGTGTAATCCCTAGCTAATGAGCAATCAAACATACAATGTCAGAACAGTCTGGGATTAAGCCCATATCAAAGGCAATATCAGTGTTGGCCTTAGCCCATTACAGTACGGTATCAGTAATGTACAATGAAACCCTACCAAACCATCCTCTACACTCTACTCCGTCCAGCTTTACACTCCATGTGGAGAATAAATTGACCTACCCATCTCTACACTCCAGAATAAAGTACCGGTGTCGGAACTAACATTTTTTGTAGCAGAGTTGCCAGTAATAGGCTTATAGCCTTTCAGTACACTTCCTCCAATAATATATATATCCCACCCCATGTGAATGGCATGCTCAAACAGTTATACATCACATAGGGGTATTTCGGTCATTCACCTTATAGGGGTAAAATAGTTATTTCACAAATTAGGGTTTAGGTACACTTACTGACCCAATAGTAGGTTCGCAGTCTTCTCGTGCGACCCGTGCAACCTTTAACAGTTAAACAACACAAATGGGCCCTAGCCCACCATACAGCCTATGTGGGCCCACATGCTCCTGTGGACCATTAAGCCCAAATATTTGCCCTGGTCATGTACACAACACAGCCGGCCCAACATTTCCCACACATCCATGCAATTTTCCAATGCGGGCCCCCAAGCCCATGGGGCCCACACAGCCCATTTTGGCCCATCGTGGCCCAACGTCAGCCTAAGCCTATGAAACGTTCATGGTAGCCTTTTCGGTCGAATGCCTATTCTTTGGTCATTCGGCTCACCACTTGAGCGAGCGTACGCTCGTGTGGTGTCAATAGTTGTATACTTTTGGCTTTGTCGATCCATGTTAATAGTAGTGTGATTACACACCCTAACCGAAGTTGCGCAAGTAGCCCTCGAGTCCAAATCCTACACTCCACCAAAAATACTCCATTAGTCAAAGCAATAGGATTAACATCCCTCTTTACTCTTATCATAACTACTACACCAATACTTGCCTTATTTGCAAGAGTGGGATTAACCCTAAATGAACCGTTGATGAAGGCTGAAAACAACTCCTTGACTGAACTGCATACAACAAACTCCATTAGCCTATATCAATATCGATAAAGTAAAGATTGAACCAATACAATCCCTTACCGAGAACGTGAAATCGGTTGTGGAAATAGAATAGTCGCCCCTATTCCCGAAGTGAGAATCCAATAAGACAAAGGTAAGATTCAGTACCCACACGCTCCTAGCCATAAACGGCAAAAAAGAAATATTAAGGAGATTACTACATAAAAAAGAGAAGAACAGAGAGGAAAACAATCACCTACCAAATGCTCCAACAATCAGTTGCAAAAGCAGAATAGCAGAGGTAGGGAGAAAGAGTAATGCCGCCACTGTCACAGTACCAAAGGGTGAAAAGATTTCAAGAGGAGAGAAGAGCAAAGAAGAAGTATTCAGTACAAGGTAAAAAGAAGGAGAGATGATAAGAGAAGTGGTTAACAGAAGAAAGAGGTACAGAAAGAAAAGAGAGGCAAGTTATTCGGTCACCAACAACTAGAAGAGGGAGGGGAAGATGGAGAAGTTCGCCAAAGATGAAACCCGAGAGAAAATTGTTAAAACCCGAAAGTTCAAAAAGTGAAAGAATTAATTGGTAAAAGTCGAATAAGCACAAAGAAAAACCCGAAAGAAAACCTTTCCCCAACACTAATCGGCCAAAAGAAAAAAAGACAATGAAAACAATAGCTCTTAAGCAAACCCTTAACTGAATTTCCTGAAAGCCAAAACCCCTCATTTGGCACACTTCCCTCACACTCCCCAACTCCCCACAATTCTCCTAAAATCTCTCCACACATCACTCCACCTGATCACTATCCATATCCCTACAATATCTCCTAGTTTCTCTCTTCTCAACCACCCCTTCAAACTCATTCAAACAATTCAATTTTGGTCAACCTAGGACACCACCACGACATAGCAGCAAAAAAGAACATCCATGTGCGCTACAAGGCTCGAACTCATGACCCCCAGTTATCCTAACACGCCAGCTACCACCAGACTAACAAGCTCTTTATGACACTCTTCATAGATTTATATAAGACTCTCACCACCAGCAAAGAAGGTTTATTCAAGACAAAACCAAAATATTGTACAAGCCCAAGCTCGAACTCAGGACTTCTCCAGCACCCCTCAGGTCACTCAACAATTGGAATAGACACTTACTTAAGTAGCACAACACACAATAATTAAGACCTCATATTTTTGGGGTGTTACAACTCTACCCCCTTAAAAGAAATTTCGTCCTTGAAATTTACCTACTTAAAATAGGTAAAGGTAATGCTATCGCATCGCCTCCTCGGGTTCCCTCGTAGCTTCATTAGAACTGTGATTACGCCATGCACCTTAACTAGTGGAATTGCCTTTTACTCAGAACTTTTACATCACGGTCTAAAATCTAAACCAGCTCTTCCTCAAAGGCCAGATCTGGCCTAACCTAAACCTTCTCAGTCAAAATAATATGCGCCAGATCGGAGTGATACCGCCTCAATATAGAAACGTGAAACACATTATGAATCTGATCCAACTCTAAAGGTAACTCAAGCTGATAGGCAATCGGTCCCACACATTTCAATATATGATAAGGCCCAATGAATCTAGGGCTGAGCTTGCCCTTCCGACCAAACCTCAGTACCTTTTTCCATGGCCAGACGTTAAAAAACACCAAATCCCGCACCAAAAACTCAATCTCCTTACGTTTTAGAAATCAACTCAGGGCCCAAAATATGCCATTCACTTAACTCAGTCCAACAAGAAGGAGTATGACACCTACGACCATATAATGCCTCATACGGTGCCATTTGTATGCTAGACTGGTAACTATTGTTATATGCAAATTCCGCCAATAGTAAGATATCCTCCCAACTGCCCCGGAAGTCAATCACACAACTTCTTAACATGTCCTCTAGTACCTGAATCACCCTCTCTAACTGACCATCTGTCTGAGGATGGAATGCAGTACTGAAGTCCAACCTTGTACCTAGTGCCTCATGCAACTTCTTTAAGAACCGAGACGTAAAGTGAGGATCTTTATTGGATATAATAGAAATTGGTACCTCTTGCAGTCTCACAATTTCAGATACATACAACTTAGCCAACTTCTGCAATGAATAATCAGTATGAACAGGTATGAAGTGGGAAAATTTCGTCAATCGATCTACGATAACCCATATTGAATACTTCTTAGTAGGAGTTAAAGGTAGCCCACTAACAAAGTCCATAGTCACTCTCTCCCACTGCCACAACGGAATCTTAACTGGCTGAAGCAACCCTAAAGGCAACTGATGCTCTGCCTTAACCTACTGACAAGTCAGGCACTTACTCACAAACTCAGTAACTTTTCGCTTAAGTCCTGGCCACCAATACAATTCTCGAAGGTCTTGGTTTATTTCCCTTTCATACAAACGTGAAACAATCTTTATCTGTTCTTCAAATCCCAAAGAAATTTGCCCAAAATCTGAAGTTTCCCCATTCTCTATCTGTCAAAAGTGTGAACTCAATAACTCATCCTCTAACTGCTTACTTTTAATTTGCTCAATCCACTTCGATTTAACTTGAAGTTCAGCAAATAAACTACCATCATCGAACAAACTGAGATGAGCAAACATCGCCCTTAAATCAGTAATAGCCCTTCAGCTCAGTGCATCGGCTACTACATTAGCTTGCCAGGATGGTATTCGATTGAACAGTCGTAATCCTTAAGTAGCTCGACCCATCTACGCTGACTAAGGTTTAGCACCTTCTGAGTGAGGAGATACTTGAGGCTCTTGTGGTCCGTGTAAATGATACACTTTTCACCATACAGGTAATGCCTTTAAATCTTCAGTGCGGATACCACTGCAGCCGACTCCAAGTCATGCATCGGATTGTTTGCTTCATGCATCTTAAGCTAACAAGACGTATAGGCCACTACCTTCCCCTCATGCATCAACATGCATCCCGAGCCAACATGTGATGCATCGTCGTAAACAGTGAATTCCTTCTTAGATTCTGGCTGAAGCAAGACAGGGGCCTCAGTCAAAACCTTCTTAAGCTTCTCAAAACTTCTCTGTTGTTTATCAGTCCAATTAAACGTTACCCCTTTATGCAACAATTTAGTCAGAGGTGCACTATCAACAGAAACCCCTCAACAAACGTTTATAATACCCTACTAAACCTAGAAAGCTTCGAATCTCTAACATAGACTTAGGTTGCTTCCAGTCCAAAACCGCTTCTATTTCTTGAAGATCAACCCTAATGCCCTCAGCAGACACCACGTGGCCTAGAAAAGTTACCTCACGTAGCCAGAATTCACACTTGCTAAATTTAGCGTATAACTATTTTTCCCTCCATATCTGTAGAAAAACATGAAGATGTGCATCGTGCTCCTCCTTAGTCTTCGAATACATCAGAATTTTGTCTATAAACACCACTACAAATCGATCCAGATATGGCTGGAACACTTAGTTCATCAAATCCATAAAAGCTGCTGGTGCATTCATCAGTCCAAACAGCATCACTAAGAACTCGTAACGACCATAACAAGTCCTAAATGCTATCTTTTATACATCAATCTCCTTGACCATCAGTTGATGATACCTCGATCGAAGATCAATTCTAGAGAAAATCTGAGCTCCTCGAAATTGGTCAAAAACATCGGCAATCCTCGGTAGGGGGTATTTATTCTTGATAGTTAATTTATTCAGTTGCCGGAAGTCGATGCACATCCGCATGGTTCCATTCTTCTTCTTCACGAATAAAACTGGTGCTCCCCACGAAGACACAGTCGGGCGGATAAACCCTTGATCCAGTAACTGTTGAATTTGAGCCTTAAGCTCTACGAGCTCTTCCGATGCCATTCTATAAGGGGTGATAGACACCAGAGCTGTACTAGGAAATAGACACTAGAGCTGTACCAGGCAAAAGCTCTATCCCAAACTCAACTTCACGGTTAGGAGGTAACCTCGGTAACTCTTCGTGAAAAACATCCAAAAAATCCTTAACTATTTTGATATCCTTAACGGACGCATCCTCAGTCCCAGAAGCACTGACATAGGCTAAATATGTCTCGCAACCCTTACGAACCAACTTCTCAGCTCTAAGTGCAGATATCACATTCGAGAGATAATTCTGACACTCCTCAACCACAATCACCTCATCCCCCTCTTCAGTTTTCAGAATCATCCGCTTTGTAGCACAGTCCAAATTTATCTGATGCTTAACTAGCAAGTCCATGCCTATTTCATTGAATTCCCCAAAAGGAAGTTCCATCAAGTCAGCTAAAAAGATTTTTCCTTAAACCTCTAAGGGTACATCTTTAAACAATTAGTTCACTTGTACTGACTGCCCTAATAGACTTAACACAGTAACCTCACTCGTAGTGTTTTCAGATACCATACCCAAAGTCCTAGACACAAAAGAAAGAGGTGCAGAAAGAAAATAAAGGCAAGTTATTCGATCACAAATAACTAGAAGAGGGAGAGGAAGATGAAGAAGTCAGCCAAAGATGAAACCCGAGAGAAAATTGTTAAAACCTAAAAAGTGTAAAAAGTGAAAGAAGTAATTGGTAAAATTTGAATAAGCACAAAGCAAAACCCGAAAGAAAACCCTTCCCCAACACTAATCGGCCAAAAGAAAAAAAATAATGAAAACAACAGCTCTTGATGAAACCCTCAGCCGAATTTCCTGAAAGCCAAAACCTTCCATTTGGCACACTTCCCTCACACTCCCCAACTCCCCACAATTCTCCTAAAATCTCTCCACACATCACTCCATCTGATCACTATCCACATCCCTACAATATCTCCTAGTGTCTCTCTTCTCAACCACCCATTCAAACTCATTCAAACACTTCAATTTCGGTCAACTTAGGACACTACCATGGCATAGCAGAAAAAAAACATCCATGTGTGCCACAAGGCTCAAACTCAAGACCCCCATTTATCCCAACATGCCACCTACCACCATACTAACAGGCTCTTTACGACACACTCTTCTTAGATTTATTTAAGACTCTTACCACCAGCAAACAGGGTTTATTCAAGACAAAACCAAAATATTGTACAAGCCCAAGCTCGAACTCAGGACTTCTCCAGCACCCCTCAGGTCACTCAACCATTGGAATAGACACTTACTTAAGCAGCACAACACACAATAATTAAGACCTAAGATTTTTGGGCGTTACAATCAAGCTTCAACAATACTGAATGCCCTAAGCTTTATTTTCTTTCTTTCTTTTGTTATTTCGGTCAAAAGTATGAACATATTAGCATGGCCTCTTAATTTATGTTTTATTATAACATATATAATTTAGCATTTTACAAGTTTAACCTTAATAATAAAATATAAAACCATTATATTATAAGGTCACTACCGTCCATTAAATGTTATCATGGGAAAATTACATCTTAAACACATCAATTTACAAAGACATTCACAATTCAGACTTACATATTAAACCATCAAATTTTCATTTTACGCGATTAAGCCCTTTTATAAAATCAGCACTCAAACGATAAAACTAAAACACGAAAATTTCACGGATATTAATTCACACATAATAAACACAAAAAATTTTTTAAATATTTTTTGACTCGGATTTGTGGTCCTAGAACCATCGTTCCAAATAGGGTTTAAATCGGGTTGTTATAGGATATTTAATAAGTGTCAAAAGTAACATATTTTAATCATGTTCGTTATGCATTTTGGGAAGATTAATCAATGTAAAAATGTTGAATTTTATGCTTCTAATACTTTAAATTCATGTTTCTATACTTAGGAGAGAATTTCGGAGAAAAACAAGTGATAATGGAGTGAAAATCAGACAACAGGAACAAATTACATGAGCCACATAAGCTGGTCATACAGCCATGTGAGGCATACGGGCTACCACATGCCCATGTGCCAGACCAGGTGGATTTCATGATTCGCACTCTAAATAAGTAAGAAAACACAATTTTTAGGTTTTTCGGGCATTGTAAGACCTATAAATACCAAATATAAGAAGAGGAAAGGAGGCCATAAAAGAATATTGAACAAAAAAACTCGAAAAATACCATTGAATCCAACTCTGTAGCATATTGCCACTAAGATTGTAGATTTTCTTTTGATTTCTTTGAAGTTTATTATGAGTTCTTCTATTTTTTGCGGTTATATTGTCTTTTGGATGTTTTTCTTTGCTATTATGAACTAATTTTCTAAATACCTAAAGGATATGAACCATATGATGAATTTTGTCTTTTGATTTATGTTTTACGCAACAAATACTTGAATCTTGTTCTCAGTTATATGTGCTTAATTCTTTATTTAATATTTTTAGATTAGTAATTCTTGTTTGATGTGCTTAATTCAAAGGAGGAATAGACCCTGTCTAAGAGTAAATCTAGCATAATTGAGTAGAGTTGCATGCAATCCTAGAAATAGGATGACATAAGTCGACCAGATTAGAGTCAAATCTAATGCCATTCGAAGTATTAGTGATGGTGCAATTTGAGACTTTAATTCCCTCAACTGGCTCTTCATTTTGGAACTTTCCAAGACTACCAATACTTATACCATGTCCTGGTCCACAAGTTACTTCTTTTATGTCCACATTTTTAGTGCCATCTTTGATAAAAATACAATCATCACCAGTTTTAATGTTAGAGCTAATAATATTGACCCGTCTGATCAGCCCATATGAATCCCATCTGTGTTTAGGCTATCTACCGGTGTGTGTAACTTGAAGCGTTTGATGGTAATGTTTTTGCATCCCAAAACGTTAACGTGTTATTTTTTACTATCTTTGGTAGTTATATCTTGTATGAATGTATTGGTCAAAAAGTCAAACCTTATATTTTGTTTAATTTTAGAGTTAACAAAGTAACACACAAAAAAAGATGTTAGTTATAATTATATTTTTATAATAATAATAAGAAAAATATAAATATATTTTGGCAAGAGGGAAGAAAGCTTACAATGGGAAGTGTGGCACAAAAGTCATGTTGGGCACAACCTTTCCTCTCATAAGTAGTGGTTCCCTGACCATAAAAAATTCATCCTTCAAGCATTTTGAAATTTTCAATTCAACTGAATCTAACCCATTCAGGGTCCTTGAAAGCTTTAGGATCAGCTAGAGCTTGTACGGTTCCCTGAACTTGAATCTCAATAGGAGCTTTGCAAGGACCTTCTAAGGTTGCTTTTGTTAATAAATATGTCTGTAACATCCCATTTTTCAGTAAAATCGGAACAGTGGTTTTGGGACCACAAATCCCATCTGAAAATAAGGTTTATTTTATGAATACAAATGCTACAAAATTTGTAATCAAATTTTGGTTAGGCTTGGAATAGGGAGTAAATTGCACAAGTTTCAATTTTCGAGCTTAAGGACAAAATCAAAATTTATGGAAAAGTTAGGGGCGAAATGGTAATTTTGCCTAGGATGTAAATTGAGTCCATTCAAATATAAAATGGGTGTAATGGATGGTTAAATTCATTTATATAGATTCGGACTACACTAATTTGAGGTTATATCGAGGAAAAGAAAAGGTTTCAAATTAGTAGATTTCTAACGCGAATAAGTATCGAGGTAAGTTCGTGTAACCTAATTGAGCATGTAAATATGTTTAATTGAATGTTTTGATTGTATGAAATGTTATTATCTTTTGATGTGAATTATTTGATTGCTATAAAGAAAAATTGAATACATGCTTGAAATGATGAAAAAGGGGTTAAGTCCCGATTGAATATTGAATTCCAATGATTATGTACGCTTTCTCCAAACTAATAAGGTCTTGCATTTGTTGCGGATGGGATTTAGCTCAAACAAGTAATACCATTAACCTTGTTATAGAAAGGATTTAGCTCTGACGAGTAATCCTGATATAATACCTCTCAAGTATACATTATGATTAGGGTTTTTCCTGGACTGGTAACCCTAATTGAACTCTTTGAGCATACGTTATATAAAGGATTTAGGCTGGATTGGTAATCCTATTATATGATATGTGGCTCGAGAGTGTGTTCCTTGATTAAGTACCCAAATGGGTACCATCGAATAAGAATTAACAGATTATGGAATCGTGCACCTCGAGTGTACTACTTGAGCATCCATCGGAATTTCAACGATTCAACGAACATATAACTCTAGACATGGCATGAGAATTATAAGATGAACTGATAGTGACTTGAAAGTGTATTACATGATGAGCTCATCTATTCTTACTTGATGTATTTGTAAAATTTATGACTAACATGTTTGATTGGATGCATGTGTTTAGGCAATTTAGCCAAATGGATGGAAAACTTGTTATTGTATGTTTAGATTTAATAAACTTGTTATTATAGTTGAGTGTTTCAAGTATAGATCTTGGGTGAAATTTTGGGTGAGAAATGAAGCCAAAAAAGGCTTCATTTTGTCTACATGGGCATGTGTCTAGACCATGTGTGACACATGGCCTAGTAACATGGGCATCTGGTTAGGCCGTGTGTCCCCTGTACCTTAATTTTAAGAAATAGAATGCTCAGAATTGAGCCCACAGGTAGAGACACGGGCGTGTGTCTCATCTGTATGGTTGACACGGCCTTGGACACAAGCGCGGTCATGTGAAAGCTGCACTTAAATTTTGAAAATTTAATTTGCCACACGTGTAATGCCCCAAAATCCTAAGTATTGTTTTTGTATGTTTGTGACACAACTGTGTATCTACTTTAGTGGTTTAGTGTTTTGGGAGTGTCTTAAAAGTCTTAGGTTCAAGCCTTGGCTTATGCAAAAGTTTTGTTTTAGAAGATTAAACCCTATCTCTAGTCAGTAGGTCTTTTAAATTAATATGTTCATAACATGATAGAATGGGCTTACTGATCTAAGGGATAAGTGGCGTGTGGTAGTTACTTGAGGTCTGAGGTTCGAATCCTGGTAGGCATATAGGAGTGTTTATTTTGCTGCTATGCCGTGGGCGTGTTGTGGTTTGACCAAAACACTGAAGTGTTTGAACGGATTTTGAATTGAGTAGTTGAGAGGGGAGTGGATAACATAGAGGGATTTTAGGAGAAAATAATGGGGAGTTGAGGTGAGAGGGAATCTTATGCCGAAATTGAACTTTAGGCACTCAAAAAAATCAGTTTTGGGGAAATAATTCGGCTTTGGTTAGTTTGAGCACTCCATTTTTGCTGTTAGGAACATTTTGGTTCTTTTCTTTTTCTTTGGAGGCCGATTGGTGCTAGGAAGCTTGGCGGTGTCTTTAGTTTTAGCTTATTTCGGGTTTTCACTTCTTTGCAATCCCTTGTCATTCTTGTTCTCCTTCCCCCTTTCCAATTCTTTTGAGTCTATCAATTCTTTAGCCGTTTCTCCTTGTCTCTTCCTCTCTCTCTCACTCGATTTTGTTCCTTGACCGAATAACTTTCTTCCCTTTCTCAATCGGTGGTTGTTCTTTGGCTGAATACCTTGTCTTCTCTTCTTTTCTCTCTTTCGCAATTCTTCCCTTTTTGTAACTTGTGGTTAGGCCAAATACTTCCCTTCTATTCTTTCAGTTTTGGGTTATTGTTATTTGACCAATCAAGTGTTTGTATGCGGTTATTTTCTCTCTTTCTCTCATTCTGCTGCATTAATAGTTTTCATCTAACATTTTCCTTTGCTGCCGTTTATGGCTAGGGATGTGTTGGTGCTAGCCTTGCCTTTATCGTGTGGGTACTCATTTTAGGGATAGGCCGATTGCTTCCCTTCCTTAGAATCAGTTTGCACTCTCGGTAAGTGGTTTACACTTTGGTTCTAACTGTTTGTGTGAACGATAAGATTAAGGGTAATGGGTTTCGGTTGGAATATAGGTGACCTCTAAGGGCCTGAAACCAGTCTTCTATATCGGTTGCAGTGTGCAAAGGCTTAATCGTTCGATCAAGGAAAGTATTAAGCCATATCTTGGATAAGTGTTACAAAAGGGATCGTTTAATCTTGTTGGTTTTAAGCATGACTAACGTTGGACATGGAATTGTCCTTTGTTTTCGGTGAGGTTCATATCAAGAGGGGGTTGCGTACCTAGAATCCTAATAGCAGTGTACATACGCAACTTTGACTATGGTAATCGGCAAAAGCCGAAATAAGTGATGATGACGTTACCCGGGCGTGCGCCCGCTCGTGTGGTACACCGTATGCCTAAACATGGGAATATAATCGTTGAGGCCGGCCATGAGGGATTTCATGGGCCGAGGCCATTTTGGGCCATTTTGGGCTGAATTAAGCTTTATGGGCCCCATGGGCAAGTCACCCCACACGGGTCAACCCTACGAACGCGTGGAGAAGATTGGGCCAGGCTGTGTAATCCACACGGCAAAGGCCATTTCTGGGCTATGTAGGCCACACGGGCGAGTGGGCCCACATGGGCCGCAATATGGGCCATAGGCCTATTTTCACTGTTTGACTGTTGACATTGCACGGGTCACCTGAGATGACTGTGGACATATTGTTGGGTCGGTAAGTGTATCTAGACCCCCTAGTTGATAAAACTACTAAAATGCCCTTACATGGTGAAATGACTGTTATGCCCCTAGAAGATGTATGATTATGATTGAGCATGTCGTTTGAAATATATCGATCACATGTATGATATTATGACATAATGCATGATATGTTGTATGGGGATGGGATTTATTATGATTGGAGGAAGTGTACTGTACTGGCAGCTCTGCTGCAAATACTGTTTAGTGTCGTAACCGGTACTACTTGGAATGTAGGGATGGGTGGGTTGATTTTATCCCCACACGGAGTGTAGGGTTAGACGGAGATGGAGTGTTGAGGCTATTTCGGTAGGATCTACTGATTGCATATCTGTATTGTACTGTCACTGAGATGGGCTCAGGCCCACACTGATATTGATACTGTAATGGGCTAAGGCCCCAACGAAAACTGAACCGTTACTGAATTGGGCTTAGGCCCAGACTATGTATGCTCACTAATTGATTATTTGATATGGGATTACACACTGAGTTTTCATAGCTCACCCATCTATTTATCTGTACAAGTAGTCCCCAGGCTTAGACGGATCGATGTTGCAAGGGACTCAAAGGTGGCAACACAACCGCACAGTCTTTCTCTTTGGATTTAAATTATAAATGGTTTTATTTTGGGTATTTTTAATGTAATAAGGCCTTTTATTTTGGGTATTTTTAATGTAATAAGGCCTTTTAAAATTTTAAGCTTTAATTTGGGGTATTATTTATTTGGATTTATATCTGTTAGTATTAGGAAGCGGGTTTTCAAAAAGATAAATATATTTTTTAACAACATGTTTTAAAAGCTTCCGATAGAAATAATGTTTTAAAATTAGTAACAATTTATTATGGTTAACTTTTGCCAAACAACTTAAGCTTTGAATAGGAACGAGACATCCTAAAATCTTTGTTAAGATCACAAAGGGGTTAAATAAATAGAATGGGTTTTTTCAACGATATTATACTTTGCAAAAAGCACTTCAATGTGACATCGCTAGATTCGACCATAACGTTCGAGCCGGGTTTGGGTATTACATTTAGTGGTATTAGAGCCAGGTTACAAAACTTGGCTGTGGATTTGGGTTTATTATAAAATTTAGATTTCTAAAAGAACTATTTAAAAATGATTTGAAGTATTTTAAAAAGTTTTACTGAATGCCTGGTATACCGAGTCTCCGGCGTTGATTCTGTAAGTCTTCTAAAGCTGTTGCTTGTTTTAAACTAAAATACTAAGACTACTGCAGGTAGTAAACTATACAAAAACACTCTATTTAGGGTAAACAAACTTTGAATTACTGATACTGTTTTTCATAAAATATCCGTTAATAAACACCGAAACTGTAAACTATGCATAAAATTGTTAATACAGATAAAGCGTAATTCGATAATGAGCACCAGAGGTACTCGTGGAAGGGGTACAAGAGGCCGTGGCAGAGGCCGTGGATATGCTCAGGCTGGGTCTTCGTCATCTAGCCACATGCCTAATGTTGAAGCTAGAGAGGCGCCGACTTCACCTATGACTGAGACTGGGTCTCATGATCGTGCGACTGGGGATGACGCATTGTTCTAGGCCATGTTATAGATTTTGGAGAGGGTCGTTGGGCCCAATACTAGTGCTATGGGCTGTGGGTCAGTTACGAAACGACTTCGGTCGAATGGAGCTGAGATTTTTAGGGGAATTGTTGGAGTTGCCCCTAATGTGGCTGAATATTGAATAGAGGCCACAAAAAGGATCATGAATGATCTCGATTGTACCCCCAAGCAGAAATTAAAAGATGCAGTGTCACTGCTGAGAGATAAAGACTACTAGTGGTGGCTTACAGTTAAAGAGGGCACTCAGCCCGATCGGTTGACCTGGGAATTTTTCAAGATCGCTTTTCAAGGAAATTATGTGGGCACTAGTTATGTGGATGCTCGGAGGAGGGAGTTCTAAATCTGACTCAGGAGGATAAATCAGTGGCCGAATATGAGGTTGAATTTTTTAGATTAAGTCGCTATGCGCATTGGATGGTAGCGACCGAGTACGAGCGGTGTGGCCTCAAACCTTTTACACATAGTGGCTTCTATAGATACGCACTCCCGCGTATACTTGCTAAGCCTCACAAACTCACGTTCATATTCCGTTACTGACATTCAGCCTTGCTTTAGCTCTAGGAATTCCTTCCTCTTTTGGTCTATGAATCTTTGGCTAATATACTTTTTTCGAAATTCCACCTGGAAGAATTCCCATGTGATCCTCTCTCTCAGTACAATGGACACGAGAGTGTTCCACCACTGATAAGCCAAATCCCATAGAAGCGACATTGCGCATTTCACGCACTCTTCAGGTGTGCATGATAGTTCATCAAATACCCTATTGGTATTTTCTAGCCAAAACTCTGCCCTTTTCGGGTCATCATCTATACTAGCCCAGAATTCCTCGGCCCCTTGTTTCTGGATCCTATCTACCGAAAGTTTCTCTTTTAAACATGTCCGCGCCTTGCAGAGCTACTGGGGCATACTTAGGAATCGAAGGAGGTGGGGGAAGTGAAGTGTTCGGGTTCGCACAAACAAACTCCATATACCAAGCGTCCATCATCTGGAGGTAGGTTTCTCTAGCCCCTCGCCTTGACCTATATTTACAAGCTCACACTGTACTGGCACGGTCCCTTCAACAGGAGCCGGTACATTACTTTCCATGTCATCCGCCGTGGTTCTATCAGGTTCCATTTACTATTTGAAAACATAATTTATAATCGCCAGAAATCATCACACTATCAATATACAACTATGGCATGTACAGCTACACTCGTACTCTCGCTAGGTTAGTCCTAGAACCTGCTAAACCATAGCTCTGATACCACTAAATGTAACACCCCATACTCGTATCCCATACCGTGACGGAATGCGAGGCATTATCCAGCTGTAAACTCAAGCTTTCATTCAATTTCGTATTACCGAAACTCTGTTCAATTTTAAAACTTATCAACATATCCTGAATATGAGCTTACGAGACCCAAAAAACACATCTTAACTCATTCGAGACCATTTCGGGCCCTTTTTTCCAACTATAGAAAAATGTGACTTAACACAGGGATACACGCCCGTGTGGAAGGGTAACACGCCCGTGTGACCATTTTGACATGGTCGTGCTGATGGCCCGTGTGACTCACATGGTCTAAGCACTCTGGGACACACCTGTGTCCCACACCTGTGTAGAATTAATTTCTAATTCACACCTACAGGGGTTTTCACACGACCGGACACACGCCCGTGTCATTGGCCCTTGTCAGCGACGACACGTCCGTGTCCTAGCCCGTGTACAAAAACATAGACATTCTATTTCTAACGTCAGCATGCTCATGATGTCACACGGCCAAGGCAAACACCCTTGTGCTAGGCCGTGCCCTCCACACAGCTAAGACACACAACCGTGCCTCTGCCCGTGTGTTTATTACCATGCATAATGACTTGAATTTTTTACGTGTAGGGGACACACGGCCTGACCACCGCCCATGGGACAGGCCGTGTGTCACACATGGCCTAGACACACGCCCGTGTGCCTACCCGTATGGACAATATAAGGCAATTTACCAAGCCTCATTGCCCCCCTTACATACCTATTTTCATGCACATACCAACCAATACCAACACAAGCACAATTCATATAACCTATTCAACCATAATAGGCATTCATTTAACTATGGTAACGCATCTTTTATAAATTCAAAATGAATATTAACTATCATTCAAAGCTTAATACAAATTAAAGGGTTTCCAACTCAAGCCAACACATTTGGCCAATTCTCAAAGACACAAAATAATAAAGTCTAACTCCTATACATGACATATTCAAAAATATAAATCCAACTATACCAAATGCTTCGGTTGATAGTGTGATCGATATCTCTGACTTCTGGAATCCTTGAGCTAATTAGGCGGCACCGTAAGGAAATGGAAAGGAAAGGGAGTAAGCATAAAGCTTAGTAAGTTGTATATAAATAAGTATACAACAACAATTTATCCATAATCAACATGCTCATAACACCAAAGTAGGCATAAGTGTTACTTACTCAATACCATTCATACAAGTCACCTATTATATATACTGATCTCATATCTCATATGTACCAATTAGGTACCTGTACCATTCACCATTCAGTTATACTTTCCTCATTAGCTTAAGAACATAACATTTACCGTTGAACCATTTAAAACACTACTGGATATTCATTAAGCCTCAAACGTGGGTAAGGTGCCGATGCCATGTCCCAGACATGGTTTTACACTGGCTCATATCTCAAGTTGATGCCATGTCCCAAACATGGTCTTACACTAACTATCATCTCATAGCCGTTGCATGTCCCAAACATGACTTACTCTGGCTTATGTCTCGAGGTCGATGCATGTCCCAGACATGTCTTACACTGGCTTACGTCTCAAGGCCGATACATGTCCTAGACCTGTCTTACACTAGCTCTCATCTCAATGCCGATGCCATGTCCTAGACATGATCTTACTCTGGCTCTTATAATGTGGCCGATGCATATCCCAGACATGTCTTACATTAGCCCACAACCAAATGACCCAAACGTTATGGCATGAATATTTGATTTACTTCTTAAGGTTACAACGAAATTTCCACTATCTCAATTATCATTATACATTCTCAATTTCACAACCAACAATTCATGCTATATTAACTCAATACAATTCAATACATACATTAACAATGTACTTGTATTATTTACATACAACTTACCTCGAATTTCAAAATGTGGCAACTAGTCAATTTAGTTGACTTGCTTGGCTTTCCCCTAGTCTAGGCTCAAATTCGGTATTTCTTGATCTATAATAGAAAAACACACTCATTTAATCACGAAATAAATTTAAGCAATTAAAAATTCACATCTTCGGTAAAATGACCATTTTGCCCCTAAACTTTGGCATAATGTCCATTTTACCCCTATGCAAAATCGATTTTTATCAAATTTTTTCGTATCTTAAGCCGAGATGAACTCTTTTTCCTCTTATAGCAACCCAAAATTCTCTCTCTATCACACATTTATCAATCATTTTACAACTTGTGCAAAATAGTCCCTTTAGGTGTTTTCATGGTAACACATTTCACAAAAGTTGTCTATTACACAACTAAGACTCATATTCTTCCATAAAATTTTAGAAAACACCCTAAATGCTCTCAGGGAAAAACCCTAGACCTTCAACCATTTTGCAAGATATACCCTCATTTGAAAGCTCATGCTATAAGGGTCTCAAAAATACAAAAATCATCAACAAAGGATATGGAAGTCACTTACTTGTGAGTGCTTCAAGTTGCTGAAAATTTTAAGCTCTCAAACCTCTAATTTTTTTTTGAAAAATTGGTGGAAGAAGATGGGAAAAAGATGATATCTTTTCCCTTTATTTTTAATCTAGTCAAAATTGGTCACCAACTCACCTAATTTTGACAATTTTGTCTCCTCGTTGACTCTAGGGCTAGCTATGCCTTCTTCCAAGGGTCTATTTTCCTTTTAAAGACCCCAAATGTTTTTTCTCTAACTATTTAACACCTTTAGCTATCAATTTAAGACTTTTGCACTTTATGCGATTTAGGCCTTTTTCACAATTGGGCTCATAAATGCTAAAATTAATCCACCAAATTTTTCATGCATCATAATAACCATGCTACGACTCTATATTGATAATAAAATAATTTCTCTAACTTTGGATTTGTGGTCCCGAGACCACTATTCCGACTAGCCCCAAAATTAGGTTGCTACACGATACGACGACAATACCCTCACCTGTTCTGATCAGGTAAATTTCAAGGCCAAAATTTTCATTTAGGGGGTAGAGTTGTAACAACCCAAAATCCTAAGCAACTGGTTTTGTATGTTTGTGACAATTGTGTATCTGCTTCAGTGGTTAAGTGTTCTGGGAGTGTCTGAGAAGTCTTGGGTTCAAGCCTTGGTTGATGCAAAAGTTTTGTTTTAGAAGATTAAACTCTGTCTCTAGTCAATAGGTCTTTTAAATTAATGTGTTTATAAATGAAAAAATGGGCCCACTTGTCTAGAGGATAACTGGCATGTGGTAGTTACTTGAGGTCTGAGGTTCGGTCCTGGTAGGCGTAGTGGAGTGTTTATTTTGCTGCTGTACCGTGGGAGTGTTATTGTTTGACCGAAACACTGAAGTGTTTGAATGGATTTTGAATTGAGTAGTTGAGAGGGTTGCAGATAGCATGGAGGAATTTTAGGAGAAAATCATAGGAGTTGACGTGAGAGGGAGTGGTGTGCCAAAATTGAACTTTAGGAACTAAAAGAAATCGGTTTTAGGGAAAGAATTCGGCTTTGGTGAGTTTGAGCACTCCATTTCAGCTGCTGGGGACATTTTGGTTCTTTTCTTTTTCTTTGGAGGCTGATTGGTGCTAGGAAGTTTGGCAGTGTCTTTAGTTTTGGCTTATTTCAAGTTTTCACTTCTTTGCAAATCCTTTACTTGTCATTCTTGCTCTTCGTCCCCCTTTCTAAATTCTTTTGAGTCTATCAATTCGTTGGTCATTTCTCTTTGTCTCTTCCTCTCTCTGTCACTCAGTTTTGTTCCTTGACCGAATACCTTTCTTCCCTTTCTCAATAGGTGATTGTTCTTTGGCTAAATACCTTGTCTTCTCTTCACTTCTCTCTTTCACAATTCTTCCCTCATTGCAACTTGTGGTTAGGCAGAATACTTCCCTTCTATTCTTTTGATTTTGGGCTATTGTTATTTGACCAATCAAGTGTGCGTGTATGCTGCTATTTTCTCTCTTTCTCTTCTTTTGCTGCATTAATAGTTTTCATCTAACATTTTCCTTTACTGCTGTTTACGGCTAGGGAAGTGTTGGTGCTAGCCCTACCTTTGTCGTGTGGGTACTCATTTTAGGGATAGGCTGATTGCTTCCCTTCCCTAGAATCGGTTTAGGTTCTCGGTAAGTGGTTTACACTTTGGTTCTAACTGTTTGTGTGAACGATATGATTAAGGGTAATGGGTTTCGGTTCGAATACAGGTGATCTCTAAGGGCCTGAAACCAGTCTTCTATATCAATTGTAGTGTGCAAAGGCTTAATCGTTCGATCAAGGCAAGTATTAAGTCATATCTTCGATAAGTTTTATAAAGGGGATCATTTAATCCTGTTGGTTTTAAGCATGACTAACGTTGGACATGGATTTGTCCTTTGTTTTAGGTGCGGTTCATCTCAATAGGGGGTTGCGTACCTAGAATCCTAACAGGTGTATACATACGCAACTTTCACTGTGGTAATCGGCAAAAGCTGGAATAAGTGACAATGACACTACCCGGGTGTGCGCTCACTCGTGCAGTAGTACATATACCTAAACATTGGCGCATAATCGTTGAGCCTAGCTATGAGCAATTTCATGGGTCGAGGTCATTTGGGGTCATTTTGGGCCGAACTGAGCTGTGTGGGCCCCACAAGTATATGGGCCCTACACGGGTAAACCACACGGACGCGCGAGGTTTAAATATGAACGAGAATTTGTTCGACTGAGTAAGTATGATAGAGGATGGGTTCTAACGAAGGCTAAGATGTGTAAATGCTTTAAAGAGGGTTTAAATGAGGATATCAAGTTATTGATTGGTATTCTCGAAATAAGGGAATTTGCAATGTTAGCTAATTGAGCACACAAAGTTGAGGAACTGAGTACAGAAAAGAAGCAAGCTAAAAGAGAGGCTCGGGTTTCTAGAAAAAGAACTATGAGTAAGTCACAATCATTTACTTCTAGGAAATTAAAGAAGTATTATGATCGTGTTACCACCTCTACGTGATATTCTGGAAGAGAGCAGGGCTCTCAACATTCTAACTCGAGGTCTTCATCTCCATCTGTGACCAATGTGGGTAGTGTTGGTAACCCTAAACCAAAATGTAAACATTGTAAAAAATTTCATTATGGGGAATATCGGTCTAGAAGTGGAGCTTGTTTTGGATGTGGTTCACTTGAGCATTTTCTCAAAGATTATCTAGAAAGAGTTGAAAAGGAGATAGAATCAGCTCTAAAGCTGAGTAATCCTGTCTCGAGGGGCAGGCCACCCCACCATCCCGGTAATGTTGGTGGTATTCGAGGTACTACCAAGGATACAACAGTTAGATCTGAGGCACGAGCACCTACAAGGACAAATGCTATTCGTGCTAGTGAAGATGCCTCTACGCCAGATGTCATTACTGGTACATTTTCTCTACTTGATACTGATATTACTACATTGATTGATCCTGGTGCCACATATTCATACACATGCACAAATCTAGTGCCTGTTAAAACTTTACCTGTTGAATTCATTGAATTTGTGGTTAAAGTTTCAAACCCCCTAGGCCAGTGTACTATGGTGGATAAAGTTTGTAAGAATCATTTGTCAATGGTAAAAGGTTATTGCTTTTCTGCTGATCTGATGTTATTGCCATTTGATGAATTTGATGTGATTTTGGGAATGGATTGGTTAACCCGATATGATGAAATGGTGAATTGTAAACATAAATATATTGTATTGAAATGTAAGAGTGGTGAATTATTCAGTGGTGAATTCTAAACAGAAGTATATTGTTTTGAAATGTGAGAGTAGTGAATTGCTTCATGTTGAATCTGATAAACTGGATGGATTACCTGATATGATTTTAGCAATATCTGTAACACCCCTTACCCGTATCCGAGGCCAGGCTAAGGCACGAGGCGTTACCAGACAAACATACAAACATTAAACTAAAATACGAGCCATAAAATTTTATTCATAGTTCAAAGCATTCATTCTCTTACACATAGTCCCTTATTTGAGTCTACGGAGCCCAAAACATACTTTAGAAAGGGTTTGAGACTAAACTGAGAACTTACTAAAATCTTGGAAATTTCATGCTTTAAGGCTCCACACGCCCGTGTCCCAAAGTCGTGTTCCATACACGGCTGAGACACATGGTCGTGTCTCTGCCTGTGTGGAATATACCTAGGCTATTTTCCAAGCTTTGGTCAACCTTGATCTCTTACACACTTATACAAAATCAAAAGCATATAACATGGTATTCATTTAATGATTAAACATCCTCAATTAAACCACAAACATAGCATTTGTATGTCATCATACATGTGTCTCTCATACTCATTTTACCTTGTTTATTATAGTACCACTTATACATTTATACCAAGATTATCATCTTACCAAATATCTTCAGCTTAATCATCAAGAATTCATATTTAAAGCTAGATCATATCTTTATAAAATACCATGATTCAGATGCACAGAATAGCATGTTTTCCTGAAACATTTCAATTCAATTCCATACCCAACAAGCATTACATTGAGACTAGTCATATATATATATACATGTCATGATACATAACATTCTCTTTTTTTTTTCTTATAAACACATATCATTTATTTCATTATATCAATATTTCATATACCATAGTTTCCATGTATTCCACATATATTTATTTTTCTCCTCCTCCTCTCCATTCCACATCCTTAATGTATATAGCATTCTTGTAAGTACGATTTCACAATTTACTAATAAATGTTCACATCAAACTGTCCACACGAGTCATAGTCACTTAATTATTTATAATTTGAGCTACAAAGCTCCAAATTAATATCCATAAATTTCCCCTGAAACTAGACTCACATATCTTTCCACCATAAAATTTTCATAATTCTTGGTTTAGCCAATTAGTACAGTTTATTCATTAAAATTTCGCCTGTTTCACTTTCTGACAGTTCTAACCTCTCTTCACTAAAAATTAATTATCTCACAGTAAAAAACTCAGATAATCTTCTTGTTTATTTATCTTGAAAATAGATTCATTATGGATTTTAAAAATATAATTTTTAGCCTCTAATTATTTTTATCCAATTTTTTGTGATTTTCCAAAGTCAGAAAAGGGGATCACGAAATCATTCTGAATCAGTCTCAAAAAAACATAAATATCTCGAAATATAGAACTCCTTTGCTTTCTATTTTATTTTATATGAAAATAGACTCATTAAGCTTTAATTTTATATCTCATTCAGTCTCTGATTCAATTTATACTATTTTTAGTGATTTTTCAAAATCACGTCACTGCTACTGTCCAAAACAATTTTATTGCTAATTCACTCTTTCACACTTTCTTTGTATTAACCTCATTTTAACATACATATCACAAATCATTTTCACCACATTTCATACATCACAAGTATAGGCCCATGATCACAAGGTCACCATGAAATCATCCTCATGTATAACTTATTTGTTTATAACTTTACCACATCCTGGTCACTTAATGAACACATAATTCACATAACCAAGTTCCTGCACTTATTCATCACAAAACTCACAAAGCAATACATAGAGAGTCTCCCGTTGAACACTTCGGATCTATCCTCGATACTTGGTGGTTTCAGCACATAGCTCCACCCATCATATAGTTCGGCTCTCTTGTACACATGGTGAACACTTAGTACCACCCATGTGACCTAGCCAGTTTATCTCGTAGCTCTCTTGTCTACATGGTGTCCTTCACTTGGAACCACGCATGCGACCTAGCTACACATATCCCGTAGCTCTCTTGTCTACATGGTGTACACATAGTATCACCCATGCGACCTAGCTACATCATAATGTCTTGTAGCTCTCTTGTACACATGATGTGCACTCAGCACTATACATGTGACCTAGCTACATACCATCTGTATCATCCAATCTTTCTGAAGGTTCAACCGGGATTTCTCTCTCTTTTCCAACAATTTCACCAATCAATTAATTATCCACAAACATATTTCCAATATTTTTATAAAATATCATAATACAAGTAATAGTGATGTATTACTTACATATAAACTTACATCTCATTTAATATCAACGCAATAACATTAAATTACACATTGTCTTATTAAAAATTATATGAACTTACAATTTCCCATAATATCCATAATCATAGAAATCACATTTATGTATGATAATTCAATGCACTTCATGTACCATAGACATATTTTTAAATCAATTCATAAACTTGGCACCATAATCATTTAATTTAACATAATTCAATTAATTCACTAAATTTAACTTTCAAATATAAATTACAGCATTATTGTTGTATTATTATCATACCAACTTACATACTTTCAACACCTCAGAGATCATAGTAAATATATCAATTTTACATTGAAACATGCATAAATTAATGCTTATTATACATATGAACTTACCTTGATATTAAAACGGCCATTTTACCAACTTTCCCAATTTTCGATTTTTCTCTCATTCTAGGTTCAAATCTCATTTTCCGGGATCTAAAACATCATATTTTACTTATTTAATTAATTTAATATTCAAAACAGTCCTTAACTCAAACTTTGGAAAAATTACAATTTCCCCCTAAACTTTTGCATATTTACACTTTTGCCCCTAGGCTCGGGAATTAAACTTCATCCCTTATTCTTATGTTTTATGACATGATGATCACTTTTCCCTTCTATGGCAACATCAAATTCTCACTCTAACATATACTTATGACTATTAGGTGTTTTTACCGATTAAGCCCTTTTGCTCGTTTTCACTTAAAATCGAGTAGCACAAGTTGTCTAACATAATTTAAAACCTCATATTGTATCATAAAACACCAGAATACACAAATTTTACCTATGGGTATTTTTCCAAATATGAACCCTAGGTTGAATTATTGCTAGCATAAGCTAAATCAAGTTACCGGGACTCAAAAAATGTGTAAAGAACTTGAAAAATGGGATTAGAACGGACTTACAATTGAGCTTAGGAAGCTTGAAAACCCTATCCATGGAGTCTTCCTTGGTATACACGTCCATGGTGAAGAAGATGAGCAAAATTGGCTTTTAATTTTGTATTTTAATTCATTTTACCCCTAAATGACCAAAATACCCTTACTACTAAACTTTCCAAAAATTCCATCCATGTCCAATTTTTGTCCATAACTTAGAAATTGGTAAAATTTGTATTTAAGACCTCCTAATTAATATTTCAAATCAATTTCATACTAGAAACTTCTAGAATGCAAGTTTTGCAACTTGTTCAATTTAGCCCCTAACTTCGAATTAAGCACTTTATGCATAGAATTTCTTCACGAAATTTTCATTCAATCATGCAATCATATCATAGACCACAAAATAATCATAGAATAATTATTTATATCTCAGATTTTGTGGTCCCGAAACCTCTGTTCCAACTAGACCCAATTTTGGGCTATTACAATATCAGCAAAGAAATACGTCAAAAAGGGTTATGATGCTTATCTTGCATATTTGTTGGTTACTAAAGTATCTGAGTCAAAAATTCAGTCAGTGCCGGTATTATGTGAACTTCCTAATGTATTCCTAGAAGAATTACCTGATTTACCACCGGATAGAGAAGTAGAATTCTCTATAGATCTTGTTCCGGTAACGACACTGATATCCATAGCACCTTACAGAATGGCTCCTATTGAATTAAAAGAGCTGAAAGTATAGTTGCAAGAATTGATTGACAGAGGTTTTGCTTGACCTAGTTTCTCACTTGGGGTGTGCCGGTTCTATTTGTAAAGAAGAAGGATGGATCGTTGAGGTTGTGCATTGATTATAGATAGCTCAACAAAGTTACAATAAAGAACAAGTATCCATTGCCTCGAATTTGTTTGACCAGTTAAAATATGCCATTATATTTTCAAAGATTGATCTCCATTCTGGTTACTATCAGCTACGAGTAAAAGAATCGAATTTGCCAAAGATAGCTTTTAAAACCAGGTATGGACACTATGAGTTTCTTGTAATGCCATTCGGTTTGACAAATGTACCTGCAGTGTTTATGGATCTGATAAACATAATTTTCAGCCCATATTTAGGCAGGTTTGTGGTGGTATTTATAGATGATATTTTGGTTTACTCCCGAGATGAAAAGAAACATGCTGAGCATTTGAGAACAGTCATGCAAACTCTGTGGGAGAAACAACTGTATGCCAAATTCAGTAAATGTGAATTTTGGCTACGGGAAGTTAGTTTTCTTGGGCATATAGTATCTGCTGAAGGTGTCAGAGTAGACCCGAATAAATTTTCAGCCATTGTTAATTGGAAGCGACCGAAGAATGTGTCTAAAGTCTGAAGTTTTCTAGGACTAGCTGGTTATTATTGGAGATTTGTAAAAAGTTTTTCAATGATAGCTTTTCCAATGACTCATTTGTTATAGAAAGACGTGAAATTTGAATGGATTGAGAAATGCCAGTAGAGTTTTGATAGATTAAAAGCTTTATTGACAGAAGCACCAGTGTTAGTTCCGCCAGAATCGGGTACAGAATTCATAGTTTATAGTGATGTGTCATTGAATGGTTTAGGCTATTTTTTGATGCAAGATGGAAAAGTAGTAGCCTATGCTTCACGATAGTTGAAGCCACATGAAAAGAGCTACCCGAAACACGATCTTGAATTGGCGGCCATAGTGTTTGCATTGAAAATCTAGCCGCATTACTTATTTGGTGAAAAATGTCACATATTCACTGATCATAAAAGTCTGAAATACTTGATGTCATAGAAAGATTTGAATTTGAGACAGCGCAGATGGCTTGAGTTATTGAAAGATTATGATCTTGTTATTGACTATCATCTGGGAAAAGCCAATGTAGTGGCAGATGCTTTGAGCAGGAAATCCCTATATTCTTTACGAGCAATGAACACCCGATTGTCGTTGACTGATGATGGTTCAATAATAGCAGAGTTAAATGCTAGACCAATGTTTTTACAGCAAATCACTGAAGCGCAGAAAAATGATAGTAAGTTGCAAGCAAAACTGATACAAAGTGAATCAACTTCTGACTCAGAATTTTAGATCGGGACTGATGGTTGATTGTTATTCAGGGGAAAAGTATGTGTATCAAATGATTCAGAACTAGTACAGAAGATTTTAAATGAAGCTCACAATGGTAACATGTATATTCATCCTGGTAGTAATAAAATGTATAATGATCTAAAAAAGATGTACTGGTGGTTAGGAATCAAATGGGATATTTCTGAGTTCATATCTACGTGTTTGATATGTCAGCAAGTAAAAGCTGAACATTAGCTGTCTTCTGGACTATTACAACTAGTTATGATACCAGAATGGAAATAGGAAAGAATTACTATGAATTTCGTATAGGGGTTACCCCTATCTGCAAAAAAGAAAGATGTCGTTTGGGTAATTATTTATCGGTTGACAAAGTTTGCACACTTTCTTCCAGTACGTATGGATTATTCCTTGGATAGATTGGCTGAATTATATGTTTCTAAGATTCTCAGATTGCATGGAGTGCCCGTCTCCATTATTTTAGATAGAGATCCTCGGTTTACATCTCGATTCTGGAGCAAATTGTAAGAAGTTATGGGTACTTAGTTACGCTTTAGCACTGCATTTCATCCCCAGACAAATGATCAATCTAAACAGGTAGTACAAATCTTGGAAGATATGCTTCGGTGTTGTATACTTGAGTTTGAAGGTAACTTGGAAAAGTATTGGCCTTTGGTTGAATTTTCTTATAATAAAAGTTATCAGTCTAGTATCAAAATGGCAATGTATGAAGCCTTGTATGGTCGCAAATGTAGAACTCCTTTGTATTGGACAGAACTCAATGAGAAAGGGTTACATGGAATTGACTTGGTCCAAGAGACCAAAGAAAAAGTGAAAGTAATTTGGGACAGTTTGAAAGCAGCCTCTGACCGCCAAAAGTCCTACACTGATTTGAAACGAAAAGATATAGAATTTCAAGTCGGTGACAAAGTATTGTTGAAAGTGTCACCTTGGAAAAAATTTCTTCGGTTTGGACGCAAAGGAAAACTGAGTCCACGATTCATTGGACCATATGAGATTATAGAAAGAATTGGATCGGTTGCATATCGGTTAGCTTTACCACCAGAGCTTGATCGAAATCATAATGGTTTTTATGTGTCTATGCTACGGTGGTATCGATCCGACCCTTCACATGTTATCTCTCCAACCGAGGTAGAGATTTATCCTGATATGACATATGGTGAAGAACCAATCAAAATCTTAGCCTGGGAAATAAAAGAGTTAAGAAACAAAAAGGTAGCTTTTGTGAAAGTTCATTGGAAACAACACGGTATAGAAGAGGCTACCTGGGAGCTGGAGGATGCTATGAGGAAGCAATACCAGGATAATTTTACTGGTAAGCTTTTTTAGGATGAAAATCCTTAAGGGGGAAAGTTGTAATAACCCATTTTTTAGTGAAATCGGAATAATGGTTTTGAGAGCACAAATTCGATCCAAAAATAAGGTTTATTTTATTTCATTATATGCTCCGTATTATAATAGGCATGTCGTGTGAAAATGTTGATATGAAAATTTTATCGATTAAGTGTTTAATTTCGAGAAGGACTAAATCGTATAAAATGTGAAAGTTGAATTCTAGTATCTATAAGGATTAAATAGCTATGGAATTCAAATCTAGAGGTCCTTATATGGTAATTAAACCATTAAAGAAGTATGATGATTTTGTTTTGATGACTCATCCATGGAAATATAGAAAAAGGTCAACGACTAAATTGGAAATCGCTAAATACTTAATTAATTAAAAGATGAAAAGAAAATATCACCTTATTTTTGTCATCTTCAACCTAAAATTCTATGGAAACCCTAGGAGAGAGAGAAGATACATTTAAGGCTTAATTGGGTAAGTTTTCTTGTCCCATTTTTAGTAATTTTGATATTTTTGAAATCGGGATAGCTTAATCTCTCTATTTGAGGGATTAATTTGAAAAGTTATCGAAGTATGGAAATAGGTCAAGGATGCATATGCTGAAAATTAGAAATTTATGGTAGAAAATCAAAGGTTGCTGATAGATAAACAACTTTTACAAAGTGATTTTTGATGGAAACATGATTTAGGAACTAAAATGTAAACTTGTGAAATTGAAGAAAAAATTTGAATTTTTATGAATACAAGTGTTGTAAAATTTGTAATGGAATTTTTCTTAGGCTTGGAATAGGGAGTAAATTGCACAAGTTTCAATTTCCGAGCCTAGGGACAAAATCAAAATTTATGGAAAAGTTAAAGGCAAGATGGTAATTTTGCATACGACATAAATTGAGTCCATTTAAATATGAAATGTGTGAAATTGATGGTTAAATTCATTTATATAGATCCATTCAACACTAATACGAGGTTAGATCAATGAAAAGAAAAGGTTTCGAATTAATAGATTTCTAACACAGACAAGTGTCAAGGTAAGTTCGTGTATGTAATATCCCGAATTAGGGCCTAATTGGAATAGTAGTTTCGTGACCAAAAATCCGAGATAGAAATAATTATTTTATAATTATTTTGATGTTTATGATATGATTGCATGATTGTGTGAAAATTTCGTGATGAAATCCTATGCCTAAAGTACTTAAATTGAAATTAGGGACTAAATCGAATAATTTGCAAAACTTGCATTCTAGGAGTTTTTAGCATGAAATTGTTTTAGAATATTAATGAGGAGGTCTTAAATAGAAATTTGACCAATTTCTAAGTCTATGGACAAAAATTGGACATGGATGGAATTTTTGGAAAATTTAGTAGTAAGGGCATTTTGGTCATTTAGTTATTAAAATGAATTAAAAACAAAATTAAAAGCCAATTTTTGTTCATCTTCTTCATTAGGCCGAAATTTCAAGGGTTCTCCATAGTTAGGGTTGTTTCAAGCTTCCAAGCTCCGTAGTAAGTGATTCCAAGCCCCGTTTTTAATGTTCTTTACGTTTTTGGAATCCCAATAGCTCGATTAAGCTTATGCTAGCAATAATTCAACCTAGGGTTCATATTTGGAAAAATACCCATAGGTAAAATTTGTGTATTTTGGTGTTTTATGATAGAATATGAGGTTTTAAATTATGTTAGATAACTTGTACTACTCGGTTTTAAGCGAAAAAGAGTAAAAGGGCTCAATTGGTAAAAATACCTAATAGTCATAAGTACATGTTAGAGTGTGAATTTGATGTTGCCATAGAAGAGAAAAATGATCAGCATGTCATAAAACATAAGAATAAGGGATGAAGTTTAATTCCCAAGCCTAGGGGCAAAAGTGTAATTATGCAAAAGTTTAGGGGCAAAAATGTAATTTTTCCAAAGTTCGTATTAAATGCTGTTTTGATGAATGCATGTATTAAATAAGATTAATTTGACATTATAGATCAAGAGAAACGAGATTCAAGTCGCGATCGAGGGAAAAATAAAGTTTACGAAGAATAAGCTCGATTGCTAATAATTTTGTACCGAGGTAAGTTCATGTGTAAATGTAGTAACATAATTGTCATTTTAAGCAATTTAATGTTATTTATATGATATGATGCTGATTATTATCATGAAATATTATGCTTTGTGGTTATTGTTGAATAATATGTAATTATGTGAATTACTTGATGAGTATGAACTATCACCGAAGTATCGATTTTGATATTCCGTGGAAGACGGCAAAGATGTGTGATCAAGGAAAATGCCCATTTGAACCTTGGGAATAGATTAGAATACAAGTGACATGTGACTAGGATGGTTGAGTTCTGAACTCGTTGAGTTGAGTCCGAGTTCGTGAGATGTAACTAGGCATCCGAGCTCGTTGAGTTGAGTCCGAGTTCACTTATGGATGCGAACGCCCGAGCTCATTGAGTTGAGTCCAAGTTCACTTATGGGCGGGTTACATGGTAGCTTGGCTACATAAGTTCCGCAAGCTATTGAGTTTGTCTAGCTGCGGGTATGGCTCTTATGTTCATGAAATCTGTGTATTCTAATTATATTTCGATGTGTTCAACGGATGAATCTTAAGTGAATAAGTAGAAGGCCTAAAATGAAGGTGACATGTTGGTAAGTGTGGTAAATGAGAAAATTTGACAGGTATGTGCTTAAACCCTCAGGTTGAAAACTTGGTATGATGAAATCATAGAAAGCTATTAAATGTAAATGAAACATGAATGCCTTGGTCTTGTTTATGCAAATGATGTTTTATGTGAGATTGTGTGATTATGTTACTTACTATTTGCATGTGAACTTACTAATAATTTTTGCTTACTCCCTCCTTTTCTTTCATTGTAGTTTTGACAAGCCGGCTTGAGAATCGGGATAGGTTGAAGACTCGTTCACACTATCCGAAGGCTTAAATTGGTAAAATGGCTTGTGTATTTTGAATGTGGCATGTATGGCAAAACACTCACTTTGTGTAATTGATCTTATGATACGACTATGGTTTGGTAAGAAAAGGGTTTGTAAATGATTAGCCATTGGAATGGCCAATCTAAGTCATATTTGATGTTTTGTATGTTTAAAATGCTATTTAGTGCATGAAAATCCTTAGTAAAGTGAAATTTGCCATAAAACAGAATCTGTCAGCAGCAGTGATGTAAATTTGAAAAATTACTAAAAATAGTAGAAATGGAATTAAATGATGAGTAAGTTATGAAATTTAACCTTAATGAGTCTATTTTCATATTGATTGAACAAAACAGGTATATGAATTATATTTTATGAGATATTTGAATTTTTGTGAAACAGGGCCAGAGTGATTTCTGGATCCCCTGTTCTTACTTTATAAATTCATCATAAATTGTAAAAATATAATTATAAATCATAATTTATATGTACAGATTCCTTATTGAGTCTATTTTTAATATAAACAAACTTCATAGTCATTGAAATTATATACAGAGAGATATCTGATTCGTAATATACAGAGGTTAGAGCAGTCGAACCCTGAAACAGGGGAGACTTTAACTAATAAAATGTACTAATTGGCTTGACCAAAAATTCTATTAAAAAAGTTTTAAATAGATATATGAGTCTAGTTTAGGGAAAAATTTACAGAATTGGATTTTGAGTTTTGGAACTCGAGATATCAATTTTTATCCGACTGTGACACAGATTGCTAGCTTGACTGGAAATTTTAAAAATAAATTGTTTGAGCTGTTTAAGTAATGAATTAAGTCTGTTAACACCTCGTGTTCAACTCCGACGATGGTCTCGGGTACGGGGCATTACAGTGTAACCTAACTGAGCATGTAAATATGTTTAATTGAATGTTGTGATTGTATGAAATGTTATTATCATTTGATGTGAATTATTTGATTGTTATAAAGAAAAATTGAATACATGTTTGAAATGATGAAAAAGGGGTTAAGTCCTGATTGAATATTGAATTCCAATGATTTTGTATGCTTTCCCGAAACTAATACGGTCCTGCATTTGTTGCGGATGGGATTTAGCTCGGACGACTAATCCCATTAACCTTGCTATAGAAAGGATTTAGCCCAGATGGGTAATCCTTATATAATACCTCTCGAATATTCGTTAAGATTTGGGTTTTGCCTGGATTGGTAACCCTAATTGAACTCTTTGAGCATACGTTATATAAAGGATTTAGCCTGGACTGGTAATCCTGTTATACGATATGTGGCTCGAAAGTGTGTTCCTTGATTAAGTACCCTAATGGGTACCATCGAATAAGAATTGATGGATTATGGAATCGTACTCCTTGAGTGTACTACTTGAGCATCCATCGAAATTTCAATGATTCAACAAGCATATAACTCTAGACATGGCATGATAATTATGAGATGAAATGATAATGTCTTGAAAGTGTGTTGCATGCTGAGCTCATCTATTCTTACTGGATGTATATGTAAAATTTGTGACTAAAATGTTTGATTGGATGCATGTGTTTAGGCAATTTAGCCAAATGGATGGAAAACTTGTTATTGTATGCTTAGATTTAATAAACGGGATTAGTAAGTTTAGTTTCTGTTACATGAACTTACTAAGCATGTAATGCTTACTCCATTTTATTTTTTTCCCCTGTTTTAACATGCTCGGAAGCTCGCAAGGGTTGGAGATCACTGGAGCATCGTCACACTATCAAGTAGTCATTTTGGGTATACTTAGTAAAATCATTTTGGTATACTTGACCATTAGTAGCTCGATAATGATGTTTTGTAACCTAGCCATTGGAATGGCTAGTAATGGCTTATTTTGGTATGATTAAGTAGATTATTTTGATAAATATACACATGTTGTAACACCCTTGACCTGTATCCGTCATCGGACTAGGGTTAAGAGGCATTATCGGACATATCGGATCATTTACCATTCATTTCATAATCATCAAAGCATCATAGTCACACATCATTACAGAGTCCCCTACATAGGTCAATGAGACCTAAAACATGCTTTAGAAAGGGATCAGGACTAAACCGAGCACATACATATTTTCTTAAAACTTAACAATTTTTCTAAGTTATAAAAGTCACATGCCCGTGTGAATAGGCCGTGTGCCTTACACGGAATTAGACACGCCCATGTGTCTAAGCCGTACCAAAACAGGGCATACATACTGACTAGCCCATATGGCCACAAGACACGCCCGTGTGCCAGATTGTGTGAAAATTAGGGAGGTTACTGACTTAGGTCACACGGCCAGTCACACACCCATGTGTCTAGTGTAACACCCCAAACCCGGCCCAGACGTTATGGCCGAATCTGACGTGCCACATTGGAGTTGAAAATCCACGTTCCATCTTAGTGTTTTAAAAACCATATATTTTGTTGAGTTAACAAAGTGTATAGAAGCTGGGCACCAGGTAGGTATCCGAGACAGAGGAGGTGAGCCATGAAGGCTGCTTAAGTACCAAGCTCTTTGATTGGATCCAATCCTAGACATGCCCACAACCGTAGCCACACTTTGTTATATCGAGTTTAAAATTGTTTAAGTAGACGTCTTTGATAAATCGATTAATCGTGGCGTTGAGATATTTTGAAAACAAGTATCGTTTGGAAAACACGTCCTAAGTCTAGCCCATTTGAATAATTATCAACCAGGTTTAAAGTTATTAAAATTAAAATAACCCCGAAAAGAAATAAAAGGAAAGTTAAAATGGCCTTATTGCAACCCAAAAATAAATAATAATTAAAGGAAATTTAATGCAAACCAACGCTTATTTAAAAGTCCAAAGGCGATCACCGTGGCTACTCTAAATCCCCTCCGGCCCAAGTCCCCACATCAAGGCTCACCTGCAAGGTTAAGGAAAAGGGGGTGAGTTTGGAAACTCAGTGTGCAACAAGCCCCTTTCAGAGCCCAAAACAATAACATCCTGTTGGGCCTAAGCCCAAATCCAATCTCAACATGTACTGGGCCATAGCCCTTTTCATATTTCATATTTCATAACACTGGGCCGAAGCCTTTTCATATTTCATATTACTGGGCCGAAGCCTTTACTGTAAACGGTATGGCCCATAGGCCCATTTCAATATCACATATAATGTCAATGAAAGAATGCAAGCCCATTTGGGGAGACTACTCAACTCACCATCCGCTACTCTCCACCCGTACCAACCAACACACCATGTGGGGATTAACTCAACCCACCCCGCCATAAGTCTCCACTGGCAGCATAGCTGCTTTATCATATAACTGGAGGCCTAGCCTCTTTTAATAACTGGGGCAAAAGCCCTTTTAATAACTGGGGCATAAGCCCTTTAATAAGTGGGGCATAAGCCCTTTAATAACTAGGGCATAAGCCCTTTAATAATTGGGGCATAAGCCCTTTTTCACTTCCTCCATTCATATAAAAACCCAACCCAATGCATTTATGATTACATCATGTGCATATCATACATATCATGTGCATATCATACATGTCATGTGCATATCATACATACCATGTTTATCAAAATCCCATGTATTAAATTCATACATAAACCCTAGGGGTATAATGGTCATTTTTACCTAGGGGCAAAACGGTCATTTTCATGTTATAAGGGTAATCTTGTAATTTTACCAAAAATTAGGGTTTCCATTTTCATTAACGGTTACCAACAATTCATGTGTGCAAACAGTGAGTCTGGCCCATTTTTAGCGAAATTGAGTTATTGGGCCTAAAAACCTCTAATGGGTCCTACTTAGCCAATTTCGTCATCTAGGCCCATCTAGCCTATATTCCATAACGGTTTTATCAGTCACGATGTGCAATTTAACAGGTTCTCCTTTTCTACCAATTTTACCCAAATGGGCCCGAAAGCCCAATGGGCCCCACTTCGGCCCCTCGAGGCCCAACTTACCGAGAATGCCAAAAAATCACATTCTTACCGTTTCCATTATTCCCGATCATCATCTCATCGATTCTAACTAACTAGTGAGCGTTCGCTTGCTCACCAGTCCTCGAAATGCCAGAATTTCGGCATTTCGGCTTTTCGGCATTTATCGCTTTAAGCTATGAAAAAGGGTTCGTTACACACCTGTTTGGCGATATTTCTCAACGAGATCTCGTACACGATTTCTCCTATAATCCATCATTAATAATAAGCTTCCCATAATTGAACCAAACCAAAAATCATCTAATACTAATACTTACACATTCGACCACCATCCATAATGGCCTTAGGAATCTTACCTTTGTCGCGATTGATGACTAGGTCTAGCCACTCTGGAGATTCAAGCTACCCTAAGTCGACACTACACCTTGCTGCTCCTCCACTAAATAAACCACAAAAAATATTAAAAGAAGACTCCATAAAGCCTATACCCATATTCGGCCATCTCCCTAAATTATAGGGTTTCGGCTTTTGGCCAACAGTTACTTTAGGAATCGTTTAGAGTTTGGGCACTTACCACAGTCTTTCTCCTCTTGAATCCGGATGCCTAAAAGGTAAAGGAATTGAATGGCAACAATTGAAAAGGAAAGAAAAGGTTGCTGGTCACAAAGAATCGGCACCCCCTTAGCTTCACTGATTTCGGCTTTTGCGGTATTTCGGCAGAAGTAGAGATAAAGGAAAGAAATAATGGGTGAATGAAGGGAAACAATGGGCTGGTTTGAAAGAAAGAGAAGAAAGAAAAGATGGAAGAAGAGATGGTAGGTTCGGCTGCAAAAAGAAAAAGAGAGAAGAAGACTAACCTCAAGGGAGAAAATGGCACACCAATACCTAAGTGCCGAAAATCCTTAACTAAAACCCCTCTGCCAAAAATCCCCTCTCCAATCTCCCTTGTTCGGCCAACTCTATCTCCATATCAAATCCCTAAAATCTCTCCCCTTATCCCTCCTTAATCTATGCATTTGACTTGATCCAACTCTCCTCTTACAGAATCCACTTAGGTTCCAACACTTACCCTTCCTACACATAAAAATAAATACTCTTATTTGCCAACACAGAGGATTGATCCCAGGTCTTCCCTTATGCTCCACACGCCACCTTTTTAGGAACTTAGTGGCGTCACCCCTGCCATTTTACTACAGCTCTTTTTGTGATGCATGTTACCCACAACTTTATATAAGGGCACCTAGCCAAAACCCCTAACTCCTAAGTCCAAAATTTAAAAATTCTACCGGGTTTTGGCCAACTCATAGGCCTTCCATAAGCCTATTTACATACCCAAATTATGAATTCCATAATCACATACCAAATTTTAGAAATTTACTTAAAATATCAAGAATCACGAAAAACCTGAAAATCAGGATGTTACATCTAGCCCGTGCTCGAAACTGACTTAGCCACACGGCCTGGCACACCCCCATGTGTGCAACCGTGTGGTCTACCTGGACTCATTTCAAAAATGGCCTTTGAGCAATACGGCAGTGACACACGCCCATGTCCCTACCCGTGTGGGCAAAAATAGGCCATTTACAAGGCCAAAATGCCACCCTCTGAGGGTCCTCCCTACAAGCATCAAAACCAAAATATTTTGTACCAAATTTTCAACCAATTCACAACCAAAACATACATCATTCATGTCATAACATTATCAACAAATTTCATGCTTAATATACAAACCAAAACATATCAAATCCTGAGCCAAAGTCATACCAAATATCAGTTTCATAACCTCAGTTCATTTCATTCAATCTCATGCCATAAACTTACTAATTCCTCAAATAAGCACATACCAAAACTTACCAAATTGGCCAATTCATTTGGCCATTCATGAACACATCATATTAGCAATATTTCATCACATAGTTTATACTCAAAAGTCGTATATAAACACAACCAAAACCAAGCCATATCACATGGCTAAATTTACACTTCACAACTTAAAATATATCTCAAATACTTCTAGCCTATACATGCCATACTTCAAATTTACATTTTCAAAAGGTACCAAATAGAGGTCGATAGTATGGTGATGATTCTCGACGATCCCCGAGCTTCTGATAGCTTCGATATCTATAAAACAGTTGAAAACACACACAAAGTAAGCTTTCAAAAGCTTAGTAAGCCATATACAAATAAACTTATCACATAACATAATTTAAATTCAATTCAATCATTTAGATCATGGCAAAGTATAACCACATATCTATAAATCTCATATAACTCATACATATTTCATATGTCCACATATGTTCAAATACTTACTTTTTATTCTTAACCATGATATACATTTCAAACATACCTGAGCCGATACACAACCACATAGTTACTCATTTCTCAAAATCCCCGTTGAACCATACGGAATCAAATAGGATACATAGAAAACTCGAAAAGCTCGTACAATGCCAACGTACTAGACGTGGTCTTACATGTAATCAAGTATCGATGCCACTGTCCTAGACAGGGTCTTACATGAAATCAAATACGATGCCGATGTCCCTGACATGGTTACACGAAATCAAATACGACGACGATGTCCCTGACATGGTCTTACACATAAATCTCGAATCAATGCCAACGTCCCAGAAGTGGTCTGACACGAAATCACATATTTGAAATCCTATGTCATGACATATGTATCCTAGCTATTCCTATGGTTCATACGTGACTTTTCGATCGTCGTCACATTATCGCAAATTTCTCGAATTTCATATATTTAGCTCTCATATCCATTTATCATAATTCAAATATCATATAAGCAATAATAATTCAATTTAACACATTTATTTGTATATCGACTTACCTCATACGGATTCGAACAAATGGAATAGACCACTCGACAACTTTCGACTTTCCCCTGTCTAATTTTGTTTTCTTTAGTTCTTGATCTAAACACATTCAAATTTGACTTATT
The DNA here is from genome assembly GCF_007990345.1 of Gossypium hirsutum. NCBI lineage: Eukaryota > Viridiplantae > Streptophyta > Magnoliopsida > Malvales > Malvaceae > Gossypium > Gossypium hirsutum. The sequence goes on from NC_053429.1 coordinate 22,105,524, forward strand.
CAATCTCACATTCATTCACATCAATCCATAAACACATATTTAGGGTATTTTACAAATTATCCCTCACATTTTCACATTTTAACATTTTAGTTCTTATTTCATAAAATCACAAAATATGCATAATTTCATTGCACAAATGCCTAGATGAATCTTTATTTAGCTCATATAAGCCCACATATTTCATTTATTTCACATTTTAGTCCCTCAAAATCTCATTTTTACAATTTAGCTTAATATACTCAAATTCATCAAAAATTCGAAGACAAAACATGTTAACCCAACACATATCTTTCATTTTTCATCCTTTAACATCACAAAACTCATAATGTCATCAATGATTCAACTCAAAATCATCATCAAATACAGAAATTGAGACATGGGCTTAATAGATTACTAAGCAAAAATCACAAAAATGTAGAAATTATCAAAAACCGATCAAAAACACATACCTAATTGATGCTTGCAAGTGCCAAATGTTTGAAGACTTTAAAACCCTATTTTCCTTCTTCAATTTTGGCTAAATGGAGAATAATGGCCTTATTTTCATGCTTTTGTTTTATTAATCAACATTATTAATTAGTTTACCATTTCACCCTTGCATTAAAACATTAATAAACCATTATATAATGTCCATCTAAGTCATTTAATGCATGCCATGGTTAAATAACCACATAATGACCTCACAAATAATAAGCCATATCAATTAGGCACACTTAAGATATAGCATGAAACTTTTTACATTTTATGCGATTACGTCCTTTTTGCAAATTAAGCACACAGATGATAAAATTTTCATTCGAAACTTTCACACATGCTTAAACACATACTGTAAACACAAAAAATAATATTAAAATATTTTTTTGACTGAAATTTGTGGTCTCAAAACCACTATTTTGGCTAGGGTCTAAACCGGGCTGTTACAACTCTCCCCCTTAGGGATTTTCATCCTAGAAAATCTTACCGTTGAATAGATTCAGATATCGCTGTCTTACAGCATCTTCAAGCTTCCACATAGCTTCTTCACTACCGTGTCAATTCCACATCACTTTTACTAACGAAATTTTCTGATTTCTTAGTTCTTTAACCTCGCGTGTTAAAATACGAATCGGTTCTTCATCGTTGGCCATATTGGACTGAATCTCAACCTTAGTCAGAGAAATAAAATGTGATGGATCGGATCTATATCGTTTAAGCATCGATACGTGAAACACATTATGAATGTTTTCTAACTCTGGTGGCAATAACAATCTATAAGTAACTGGCCCGATACGCTTGATAATTTCATATGGCCTAATGAACCTCGAACTCAATTTGCCTTTTCTTCCAAATCAGAGTACTTTCTTCCATAGAGATTCTTTCAAAAATACTTTATCGCTGATCTCAAATTCAACATCTTTTCATTTCAAATCTGCATATGATTTCTGACAATCAGAAGCTGCTTTCAGACTTTTATGAATCACTTTCACTTTCTGTTTAGTCTCTTTAATCAAATCAACCCCGTGAACCTTATTCTCATTGAGCTCAGTCCAATACAAAGATTTACGACATTTTCTACCATATAAGGCTTTATACGGTGCCGTTTTAATGCTCGATTGAAAACTATTATTATAAGCAAATTCAATCAATAGCAAATACTATTCCCACATACCTTCAAACTCCAGAATACAACATCTCAACATATCTTCAAGAATTTGAATAATCCCCTCAGATTGACCATCCATCTACGAGTGAAAAGCAGTAATAAAAAGTGTAATTTCATACCTAAAGCCTCTTGCAATTTCTTTTAAAACCTCGAAGTGAATATCGGATCTCCATTTAACACAATAGATAATGGTACCCCGTGCAATCTCATAATATCAAAAATATATAACTCAGCTAATTTATCAAGCGAGTAGTCAGATCATACCGGAATAAAATGAGCTGATTTTGTCTATAACAGCCTAGTTTAGACCCTAGTCGGAACAGTGGTTTTGAGACCACAAATTCGAGTCAAAAAATATTTTAATATTATTTTTTATGCTTAAAATGTGTGAATTGACTTGTGTGAAAGTTTGGTGTGTAAATTTGATCATTTGCGTGCTTAATTTGCAAAAAGGACCTAATCGCGAAAAATGTAAAAGCGGCCTTCTATTTGTTAAAGTGCTTAACTGATATGTCTCTTTAATTTTGAGGTCTTTATGTTGTAAATAGACCATTTTAAGTTTTAGTGGACATTTATGGCCTTAGTTAATATGAATTATATGCTAATTTATAAAGGGCAAATTTGTAAATGAAGAATTATTATGTAATAAATAAAATAAACATGAAAATCAAGCCATTTATCATACATGTTAGTCGAAATTAGCAAAGGAAAAGAAAGAAAACTCAAGCTTAGGGCTTGACCATGCTAAAGTCCAATTGAGGTATGATTTTTTTATTGTTTTTGATACTTTCTAAGTTTTTGTAATCATTGCTAAGTGTTTTATCAAGCCCATGCCCTAATTTTTGATTTTTTTGATGATTTTGAATTAATCCATTGATGAAATTATGATTATTGTGATCTTAATGGATGATAAATGAAAGATATGTGTTGGGTTAACATATTTTGTCTTTGAATTTTTGATGAATTTGACTATTTTGGGCTAAATTGTGAAAATGAGAAATTGAGGGACTAAAATGTGAAATAAATAAAATCTATGAGATTATATGAAGTGTAGGAATATTCAGCCAAGCATTGATTTAATTGAATTATGCATATTTTTGTTTTGTGAAATAAGGACTAAATTGCGAAAAATATGAAATGTCAGGGGCAAAAGTGTAATTAGTCCATTTATGTGTTTTTGGATGAATTTGATTGAGTATATGATTAAATAAGTTGAATTTGTATTGAATTAGATCAAGAAATGAGGAAGTCAGATTTGGATCGGGGAAAGTCAAAAATTATCAAATGTTCCGGTCCGTTTGTGTTAGTATGAGGTAAGTTCATAAGTAAATAAATGTGGTTAAAATCAAACGTATATGTGTTATATGTACCAAATTGAATTATAACAAATATTTTTGTGTATGCCGAATTGAATCGAGAGTTAGAGAACTAGTTACAAGCTTGAATCGACAAAGTTTCGACGTCTGAGAAGTCCCGTACGAACCATAGGAATAGTTTGGATACATATGTCATGACATAGGATCCGATATGTATTTTCGTGTAAGACCACGTCTGGGACGTTGGCATCAACTTATGATTTACATGACAGACCATGTCTGGGACATCGACATTGTATTCGATTTCGTGTAAGACCCTGTCTAGGACAGTGGCATCGATATTTGATTACATGTAAGACCATGTCTAGGACGTTGGCATTGTAAGAGCTTTCCGAGTTATCCTCGTATCCTTATAATTTCGAATGGTTCAACGGGCATTCAGAGAAATGAATTATTATACGAGATGTGTATCTGATTCAGGTATGTTCGAAATGTATATTATGTTTGTGAATAAAAGGTAAGTATAAGTATAAATGATGATATGTGATACAAGCATGATAAAAATATGCTATATGTGTAAATGAATCGAGAATATGAGAAATGTATATGATCTATGTGAAAATGAGACGTGAGTACTAGCAAGTGAACTATGATCAAATGAATTATATAAGAAATGTGGAATTCTAATTGTGTTTTGCCATATATGATTCAGGTACATGAGATTTGTGTATGAAATTCAGATATGAAATGTGAGTATGATTCAAATGATGATATGTGAAATATATGACAATGAACGATGTGTTATATATGCTCGTTATATGAAATTGTGGTCCTATGTTCGGACATGAGAATTATGAAACACGAAACATGGCTTTGATATATGATTACTTGGTTCGAAAACTTGAACGGATAATGAAATTAAAAATCGTCAAGTTTGAGTATGTTTTGTATGTAATATATGATTAGTAAAATAAAGTTGATCTTAGTTGACTATATGATTCATGTATGCAAATTTGGCTTATGTGAATAAGGGAATTATGATATTTGAATTTGGAAGCATAGTTACATGTTCATTGATATATAAGATAAGTGTAGTTTTAATACGGACTTATGAAATTATGATTATGATATGTATATATATATGGGGTTGAGGTTTGATAAATTTGACATAATTAAATTGATTCATAAATATCATTGGGATGATTTATTTTCTTATGGCTTTCTAAGCTTTCTAATCTTTCTCTGTGTGTTTTTCCTATGTTCATAGATTTTCAGAGATATGCTCGGGTTGGAAGTTGATGGAGATGTCACCACACTATCTGGTTATCGCTTCGGTAAATAAAAGCTTCGAGTTTTTGGTTACGTGGCATGTATAGGGTAGAGAACTTTGGATATGTTTTGAGATGTGTATATCTAGCCATGTGATATGGCTTGGTTATGGATGAGATTATGAGTGAATTTTTGGTATATGCTTTATGTTCAAAAATAGTATGTTTTAATGTGCTCATGAATGGCCAAATGAAATGGTAAATTTTGGTAAGTTTTATGGTTGATTTGAGAAGTTGATATGATGAGAAATGCTATAAATTAAAATGGATTAATATGATGTATGAATCATATGTTTTTTATATGAAGTTTGTACTATGAATTGCTATGTTTGAGTTGGATTTGTATATGGGAACGAATGATGATATTATGGGTCAATTAGTGCATGATTTGGTATGTTTTTGAATGCCTTTTGGACATGAAATGTGCTTGGATTGATGCATGTATGATCGACTCAAATGGCCTATTTTTGTCCACAAGGGCAAAGACACTGGCGTGTGTCTTAGCCGTGAGCGACACACAATCATGTTGCATGACCGTGTGTCCCCTGGGGTACCCTACGATTTCAAGTCAGTCTTGACCACGGCCAAGGCACACAGGCATGTGGCTAGCCGTGTGACCCAAGTCAATTTCGACCATGGCCAAGACACACGGGCATGTCTTATGGCCATGTGATTAAGTCAATATGTATGCCCTGCTTTGCCATAGCCTAGATACACGGGCGTGTCTAATGCCGTGTATGGCACACAGCCTGCTCACACGAGCATGTGGCTTGTATATATTTGAAAAATGTTTAAGTTTCGAAAAGTTTTGTATGAGTCCGATTTAGTCTCGACCCTTTCTGAAGCATGTTTAAGGCCTTGATGACCTATGTAAGGGACTTTGTATTGATATTTGACCTTTGATATTATAATGTTTGTGAAATGAATGTTAAATGTTTCGATATGTCCGGTAACACCTTTAACCCTAGTCCGGTGATGGGTACGGGTTAGGGGTGTTACATTGTCAATCGATCAACCACAACCCAAATCGCATCTTTCTTTCTAGGAGATAAAGGCAAACACGAAACAAAATCCATTGTCACTCTATCCCATTTTCATTCCAAAATCATAATCAGTTGTAACAAACCAGATGGCACCTGATGTTCAGCTTTAACTTGCTGACAAATCAAACATTTCAAAACAAAATCAAAGATATCTCTTTTCATTCTAGACCACCAGTAATACTATTTCAAATCATTATACATTTTCGTACTTCCCAGATGTATAGATAACCGACTACAATGTGCTTCATTTAAAATCATCCGAATCAACTTTGAATTTCTCTGTAACACCCCTAAGCCATATCCGTGCCGGACTAGGGTTACAAGGCATTACCGGACAAATCAGACTATTTCACAAATAAATTCACAACCATCATTCAAACATATTCTTATATCATTACAGAGTCCCTTACTTAGGTCAACGAGACCTTAAACATGATTTAGAAAGGGGTCGGGACTAAACCAGATGCATACAAAATTTTTCTAAACTTAAACATATTTCAAAGTTGTACAGGTCACACGCCCGTGTGAATAAGCCGTGTGCCTCACACGGCTTTAGACACGTCTGTGTGCCTAGGCTGTGTCAAAACAGGGCATACATACTGACTTATCCACACGGCCACAGACACGCCAGTGTGCCAGGCCGTGTGAAAATTAGGGAGGCTACTGAGTTGGGTTACACGGCTTACCACACGCCCGTGTATCTAGCCCGTGGTCGAAACTGACTTCGCCACACGGCCTAGCACACGCCCGTGTGTGTGACCATGTGGTCTGTCCAAGCTCATTTCAAAATGGCCCTCGAGCAACATGGCTGAGACACATGCCCGTGTCCCTACCCATGTGAGCAAAAATAGGCCATTTACAAGGCCAATTTTCCACCCCTTTAAGAGTCCTCCCTACAAGCATCAAAACCACATCATTTTATACCAAATTCTTAACCATTTCTCAACCAAAACATATACCATTCATGCCATAACATTATTCATCAATTTCATACTCAATATATAAACAGAAACATACCCAAACCCTAAGCCAAAATCATACCAAAACATAGGTTTCATAATCTCTAATCACACAATCAAATCTCATGCCAAATTCTTACCAAATTCCATAATAGGCACATATCAAAACTTACCAAATTGACCAATTCTTTTTTCCATTCAAGAACACATCATAAATACAACATTGCATCACATAATTCATACCAAAAACTTATTCATATTCATTACCAAAACCAAGCCAAATCACATGGCTAGATATAAATATTACCAAAACATATACAATTACTTCTAACATTATACATGCCATACTTCAATATACACATTTTCAAAAGGTACCAAAATGAAGTTTGATAGTGTGGTGATGATCCTCGATGATCCCCGAGCTCCCGGTAGCTATGATATCTATAAAACAGTTGAAAGACACACAAAGTAAGCTTTCAAAAGCTTAGTAAGCCATATACAAATAAACTCAACACAAATCACACATATTAACAAGTCATGGGAATGAATCATAGCATAATTCAATGTCAAGTTCATATTTCTCATTTAGCTCAAATACTTATAACCGTTTACTCATAGGTACGTCACATTTCCATATAATACAAACATACCTCATATGTTCACAAATATAAACATATACTTACTTTTCATTTTAAATCTTAATATACATTTCATACGTACCTAAATCATTTACACATTTCATATAATCATTCTTTTCTCAAAATGCCCGTTGAACCGTTCGGAATCATAAGGATACGCGAATAGCTTGAAAAGCTCATACAATGCCAACGTCTCATATGTGGTCTTACATGTAATCAAATATCGATGCCACTGTCCAGACAGGGTATTACAAGAAACCAAATATGATGCCAATGTCCCAGACATAGTCTTACACATAAATCATAAGTCGATGCCAATGTCCCAGACGTGGTCTTACACGATAACACATATCAAATCCTATGTTATGACATATGTATCCTAACTATTCCTATGGCTCATACGGGGCTTTTCAGACGTTGTCACACTATCGAAGATTTCTTGGATAACACTTATTGAGCTCGATTAGTCGTTCATCACAATTTAATACCATATGAGCAATAATAATTCAATTCAAACACATTTATTTGTATATTGACTTACCTCATACAGATTCGGGCAAATGGAGTCGACTACTTGACAACTTTCGACTTTCCCCGATCTAAAGTTGTTTTCTTTGGTTCTTCATCTAAACACATTCAAATTTAACCAATTGATTCACCAATCATTCAATTCAATCCACAAACACATATTTAGGGCATTTTACAAATTAGCCCTCTCATTTTCACATTTTGACACTTTAGTTTCTAATTCACAAAATCACAAAATACACAAAATTTTCTTACTCATATACTTAGTCGAATTTTCATAGTATTCATATAAGTCCATATATTTCATTTATTTCACATTTTTGTAATGACCCAAATCTTTAGTAATCTTAATTTGCGTGTTTTGTTGTATGTGGCTTGCTTGCTTTGTTGGTTAAGGGGATTCTAAGGGCTGTGGAAAGTCCTGGGCTCAAACCTAGGCTTTAGTAAAATTTTGGCTTTTTATTGAATAACCCTTGTTTTCTACTAGTGGACTCCTAAATCAATGAGAACGTTGCAAGACATGAAGGGCTTGTAGTCAGGTGGCTTGCGACGTGTGGTGTGTGTCTAGAGGTCTTGAGTTCGAGCTACCCTTGGCAAAAGAGAATAATATTTTGCTACTCTCGCAAGGTAAGTGGTAGAGTTTGGCCGAAACTCTGAGAGTGGATTGGTTGTGTGAAAGTGGATAGCCGAATTTGTGGAGAAATTAGTGGGAGTGGGTGAGGGAGTTATCAGTTTGAATTGGTGATGAGGAAAAATAGGAGAGAATCATGGAAGTGGGGGGTTGTGGTGGTAGTGGTATTGAAGGAGGACTCTCCTAAGTCATTTGGGCATAGGGGGGTTAGGCAAGTGAGGGCTGAAATTTCCTTTTGGGGATTTGTACTCTCAATTCGATAATTCCATCTCTTCTTCGATTTTCTTTCGGGTTTCTCATTTTTTCTTATTCAACTTTTACCAGTTGGTTTTTTCACTCTTTGCACTTGCGGGTTTTAACAATTGTGTCTCTCGGGTTTCATTCTTGGTCGACTTCTCCATCTTCCCCTTCCTTTTCTTGTTATTGGTTGCCGAATAACCTTATTCTCTTTTCTTTCTATACCCCTTTCTTCTGCTAATCGTTTCTCTTACCATCTATCCCTTCTTTTGATCCTTTGTCGAATACTCATTCTTTTCTCTTCTCTCCTCTTGTAGTCTTTTCACCATTTGGTACTGTGGCAGTGGCGATATTACCCTTTTTCACCTATCTCTGCTTTCAGCTTTTTCAACTGATGATAAATGTTTGTTTCCTCACTATTCTTTTCTTTCCTTGATGTAGAAATTTCCTTAACACCTTCTTATTGTCCTCTATGGATAGGTTCGTGTGGGTACTGAACCTTACCTCTGTTGTTTTGGATTCGCACTTCAGGAATAGGGTCAACTATCCTTTTTCTCACAACTGATTTCACGTTCTCGATAAGTGATTAAATTGGTTCAATTTTTACATGATCATTATCGATATAGATTAATGGAATTCGGTTGTATGCAGTTCAATCAAGGAGTTATTTTTAGCCTTCGCCAACAATTCATTCAGGGATAATCACACTCTTGCAAATAAGGCAAGTATTGATGTAGTAGTTATGATAAGAGTAAAGAGGGATGTTAATTTTATTGCTTTGACTAATGGGGTATTTTTGGTGGTGGAGTGTAGGCTTTGGACTCAAGGGCTACTTGCGCAACTTCGTTTAAGGTGTGTAATCACACTACTTCCATCGTTAAACAGTAAAAGCCAAAAATTCATTACCGTCGACTCCACACAGGCGTATGTTCGACCTTGTGGTTGTCTAAGCGCATAAATACGAGCTTGTGACTGTAGAGACCACCACGAGCAACCTCGTGGGCGTTTGTCATTTTGGGCCACGTTGGTTGAAATGGGCCGTGGGGGCCCCACGGGCCCACTCGGGCAAACCGCACGGAAGAGTGGAGATTGTTGGGCCGGCTGTGTTAGTTGCACAGCCAAGGCCATTATCTTGGCTTATTCGACCACATGAGCTTGTGGGCCCTCATGGGCCATACGATGGGCTTAGGCCCATTTATGCTATTTTACTGTTAAGGTTGCACGGGTCGCACGAGATGTCTGTGGACCTACTTTAGGGTCGGTAAGTGTACCTAAACCCTAAATTATGATTTTTCTATTATACCACTATGAGGTAAATGACCGATATACCATTATGTAATGTATGATTGTTTATGCATGCCATCTTTATCGTATGTGCATTTATATTATGCTATATTGTATGGGTGGGATATATATTATTGGACGAAGTGTACTGAAAGGCTATAAGTCTAATACTGGCAGCTCTGCTGTAAATACTTTAGTACCGAAACCAATACTTTATTCTGGAGTGTGGGGATGGGTGGGATGATTTATTCTCCACATGGAGTGTAGGGCTGGACAGAGTGGAGTGTAGAGGATGATTGGGTAGGATCTCTTTATGCATTGTTGATACTGTATTGAAATAGGCTAAGGCCCACACTGATATTTCTACTGACATGGGCTTAAGCCCAGACTGTTTATAAAATAGGGATTACACACTGAGTTTCATACTCACTTTTTCTATTTAACAGTGTGGGTAATCCTTAGGCGGGTCGATGCTACGAGGGACTCGGAGAGGGCCACACCACTATTTATAATTTCGTTATGAATTTTAGTAAGAGTATCTTTATTTGGGGTTTTTTATGTAATAAGGTCGTTTTAAGTTCTTTTTTATTTGGGGATTTTATTTATATCTGTCAGCCGTAGGATGCGAGTTTTCAAAAAAAATAGTAAAAGGTTTTCAACTATCAAGCTACGTAACCTGATTTAAAAGCTTTCGCTATGAAAATTTTATAAGTAATATAAAAACCTAGTACGAGACATGTTTTACTAAACAAACCTGTGTTTTGGCAAATGGACTAAACAAGTGGGTTTTACAAAAGAATCACAAACAAGGTTATTTACGCAAACGAGCTTTTCTACTAAATCTGTGCTTTACCAAAACCCACCTCAATGTGACATCGCAGATGCAGCCTAACATCTAGGCAAGGTTTGGGGTGTTACACTTTTAGTCCTTCAAAATATCATTTTCACAATTCAGCCCAAATTACTCAATTTCATCAAAAATTCAAAGACAAAACTTAGTAATCTAACACATATCTTTAGTTTACCATCATCAAAATTCATAAAGCTCACATTATCAACAATGGCATAACTCAAAATCGTCAACAAAATCAGAAATTAGGGCATGGCCTTGATAGGTTACTAAGCAATTACTACAAAAACGTAGAAATTATCAAAAACCGATCAAAACACATACCTTAATCCACAATCACAAGTGCCGAAACCCTAAGAACTTTTATTCTTTCTTTTGTTATCAATTTTCGGCAAGTTGAGCATATAATGAACTATTTTTATGTTTTGTTTAATTTAATTAACAAAAATACATCAATTACCAATTTACCCTTACATTATAAACATTTAAAACATTAATATTAAGGCCATTAATGTCCACTCATATGTTCAATGGTCAAATAACAACATAAAGACCTCTCAATTATAAGGACATAGCAAATAGGCACTTTAGCAAATGGAACACATCTTTTACATTTTCAGCAATTAGGTCCTTTTTCAAAATTAAGCACACAAATGATCAAATTTTCATACGAAACTTTCCCGCATGTCAATTCACATATTATAAGCACGGAAAATAATAGTAAAATATTTTTTTACTCAAATTTGTGGTCCCAAAACCATTATTCCGACTAGGGTCTAAATCAGACTGTTACAACTCTTCCCCCCATAGGGATTTTTGTCCCCGAAAATCTTACCGTTGAACAGATTTAGATATTGCCGTCTCATAACATCTTCAGGCTCCCACGTAGCCTCGTCTACATCGTGTCGATGCCACATTACTTTTACTAACAAAATTTCATGTTGATTCCACATTACTTTTACTAACGAAATTTTCTTATTTCTCAATTCTTTAATCTCACGAGCTAAGATACGAATCGGTTCTTCTTCTTAGGTCATATCGAACTGAATCTCAATTTCAGACGGAGAAATCACATGGTATGGATCAGATCCATACCGTCAAAGCATCGATACGTGGAATACATTATGAATCTTTTCTAGCTCAGGTGGCAACAAGAATCTATAAGCAACTGGCCCAATACGCTCGGTAATCTCATACTACTCGATAAATCTCAAACTTAATCTGCCTTTTTTGCCAAATTAGAGCACTTTCTTCCACGAGGATACTTTCAAAAAGAGTTTATCTGTAACACCCCTTACCCATATCCAAGGCTAGAATAGGGTACGAGGCATTACTAGACTTAACCATACATATAGATGAAAATAGGGTGATAAATCGTAATTTATACATATTTCTATCCCATGCTTAGCACATTTTATGGATGATTTTTCCTTAGATTTGGTGAATTCGATGCTCTTAATGCCTTAATTTCATGTTTTATACTTAGGTGAGCATAGGAGAGTGAAAGGAATGAGGAACGAGCCAAAAACGGAAAAAATGGGCCAACGTACAAAATCAACACGGCCTGGACTTCCTCAAATGGCAGACCACACGGCCGTGTCAATTTGGAAGAATCAAAGCATGACTCACACGGGTAGACTGCACGCCCGTGCCTATTTAATAGGCTTGACCACGGCCTCAAGTAATCGCACACAGGCGTGTCACACGAGCGTGTCCCTGACGAGCCCAATCAGAGTCCTATTCAGAAAAGGCCACTTTTGAGGGCTCTTAGGCATTCCAAAGCTTATAAATACACCCTAAAGGAGGAGGAAAATGGGAGACGCATAGGAGGAAACAAGGAATTGCTCAAGGAAATCCAATTGATCCATCTCAGAAGCCAGATTCACCATTAAGACTAAAGATCTCCCTTCAGATTCCCTCAGGAGTTTTGGGTTTTCTTATGTTTTGTTATTTTTATTCTTTTGAGATGTGTTCTTTCATTAGTATGAACTAAAACTCCTAAATACCTAAGGGGAATGAAACCTAAGACGGATCTTGTTATTATTATCTGAATTGTATGATAAATATTTGACTTGTTCTTAACTGAGTGTTCTTAATTCTTGTTTTGATATTCTAGGATATTGGTTCAAGTTAAGCTCTTATTTAGACAAGGAATAGACCCTGTCTAAGAGTAAATTTGTCATAATTAAGCAGAGTTGATTGTGCCCCTAGAGATAGGGTGACAAGATTTTGCCGGATTAGGGTGAAACCTAATAAAGGGATCCATAGATCGAGTTAATGCAACCCTAGGGCGTTAATTAGAAGAAGATTTCAATTATTCAATCTAGGGTTTGACATTGTTAGTCTCGAGATAGATAATAATATTACTTAGGGATATCTACGGAACAAGTTGAATGAATAAATTGTTCGATTCAGAGTCAAATAACAAGTAAAGTCTAGGTGGATTTTTCCTTAGGTATTGTCTTAATCAATCGAGTTTTCCAAAAAGTATTTTCCCCAAATTTCTTTTCTGTGATTTCTTAGTTTAATTAATTAGTCAGATAAACAAAACCCTTTTATTTTTTAGGCTAGATAATAAAAGAAAGTTGATACTAGTACTTTTAGTTCCTTTGGGTTTGATAATCCGGTCTTGCTAAGGCTATACTACTGTTCGATAGGTACACTTGCCTTCATCGTGATAATAGTTAGTTTCAAGAACGACTCATTATAAATATTTAAAACCTGTCACGAATATCACGTACCAAGCTCTTGGCACCGTTGTCAAGGAGCTAAGATATTAGGAACACTCGATTTTTATTACTTTAGCCATTTTACTTCTATTGCAATTTAAATTTTTATTTTCTTTTCTAACTCTTCATTTATTTTCTTCCGATAGGTTTTTCTAGTATATGAATAGGAGAAACCCGTCAGGACCATTACTGTTTGATAGGGAGATTGATAGCACAGTTCGCAGAAGCTAAAAAGAAATAAGGCGAAGCTTAAGTTATACAGAAGAGCAGAAGGAAGATACTTCAACCACCACCGAGGAGATGGCTGAAAACCAAGAAAATCCACTACCTCCTGCGATTGCTGTTAATCAAAATCCTGCTCCGTGCACTATGTATGATTATGCTAAACCTTCTTTAACAGGAACTGAATCAAGCATAGTTAGACCTGTTGTAGCTAAAAATACTTTTGAACTGAAACCTAACACAATTCAAATGATACAGCAATTTGTTCAGTTTGATGGTTTGCAGGACGAAGATCCCAATGCTCACTTAGTAAAATTTTTAGAACTATGTGATACATTTAAAATTAATGGCATTTCTGATGATGCCATTCGCCTTCGGTTATTCCCTTTTTCATTGAGAAACAAAGCTAAACAGTGGTTGAATTCGTTACCGCGGGGGTCAATCACTACTGGGGAACAAATGACCGAAAAGTTCTTATTAAAATACTTTTCACCAGCTAAAATGGCTAAATTACGTAATGATATCTCTTCTTTTTTACAGATGGATTTAGAAACACTCTACGATGCGTGGGAGAGATATAAGGACCTTTTGTGAAGATGCCCTTACCATGGGTTACCACTCTGGCTACAGGTTCAAACTTTTAATAATGGCCTGAATCCTTCGACTTGACAAATGGTTGACGCAGTTGCTGGCGGAACCATCAATAATAAAACACCTGAAGATGCTTATGAATTTATAGAGGAGATGTCACTGAATAACTATCAGTGGCAAGTCATGAGGACAAAGCCAACGAAAATAGTCAGTGTTTATACCTTCGATTCGGTCACCATGCTCTCTAATCAGGTAGAATTCTTGAATAAGAAAATTGATGGTTTTATTAGTTCTTCACAGGTTCACCCAGTAATGCATTACGAAGCAAGTGGAGGTGAATCGAACAGTTCAGAATACCCACCTTATGGCCACAACATGGAGAATGAGTAGTTAAATTACATGGGTAATAATCCTCGAACTCAAAACAATCCTTATAGCAATACTTACAATGCAGGCTGGAGGAATCACCCAAATTTCTCATGGGGAGGCCAAGGAAATCAGAAACCACTACCCCCTCCAGGCTTTCAGCAACCACCATACCAGCAGGAGAAAAAGTTGAACCTTGAGGAGATGCTAACCAAATTCATCTCGGTGTCAGGGACTCATTTTCAGAATACCGAGACGGCACTTAAAAATCAACAAGCATCAATCCAAGGGCTCGAAACTCAGATTAGACAGCTCGGCAAGTTGATTTCTGAATGACCACAAGGTAGCCTGCCAAGCAACACTGAATCTAACCCAATGGAGCAACTCAACGCAATTGCCATTCATGATGAGGAAGGGTTAGTGGCAAAACTAAGGCCAGAACCGGTGGTAAGCAAAGGTAAGAATGAGGTAGGCCAAAATGAACAAAAATCGGTAAGTACAGAATATAAACCTCGTGTGTCATACCCCAATACGACAAGGAAAGACTACTCGATGAACAATTTGGTAAATTCTTTAAACTTTTAAAGAAACTACATATTAACCCACCGTTTATGGAAGCACTTTCGCAGATGCCAGACGCAATCAAATTTTTAAAGGAGCTTCTAGCAAATAAACAAAAGTTAGATGAAAGGTCGCATGTGGAGCTGAACGCGGTTTGTTCAGCCATTCTTCAGAATAAGCTACCCAACAAACTAAAAGATCCAGAGAGTTTTACGATTCCTTGTTTAATGAGTAGTTTAGATGTTAATAATGCGTTGGCTGATCGAGGGGCTAGTATCAATGTTATGCCTTACAAATTGTTTAAGGAACTAGGTCTAGGGAAACCCAAACAAACTAGGATGAGAATTCAATTAGCAGATAAAACTGTCAGATTTCCTAGGGGTATCATTGAAGACGTACTCATTAAAATTGATAAATTTATATTCCCAGTTGATTTTGTTGTTTTAGACATAAAAGAGGACAGTAATGTTCCTTTAATTTTGGGAAGGTCCTTTTTAGCAACTTCTAGAACAATTATTGACGTTGGCACAAGTGAACTCACACTTTGTGTAGGAGACGAAACAATCAACCTTCAAGTTTGCAACCCGAACAACACATCGAAAATTGAAAGTGATTGTACAAATTGTTCTACTAAGACTGATCATACAGTGCAACCTATTTTGCAGGAAATAAGTTCGAAGGACACACATGAGCCATGTTTAATCCATAAAAAAGAATCTACCCATGAAGAACAAAGGTTACGAATCGAGGAGTTAGATGAATGGCTGACATTTAAACTGAGAAAACACGATAAACCAAAACTACGCTAGAAGAGCTCAATGCCTCACCAAATCAACTTAAGGTTGGAGATAAAGTTTCATTAGATGCTGCAGATCCTTACATTGACACTACCAAACCGAATGAAGAAATTCCTCTTACGGTACTTAGCATTTTCCCATTTGGTACAATCGAGGTAAGTCATCCTAAATTCGGCACCTTTAAGGTAAACAATGCCCGCCTAAAACCTTATTTTGATGGGATTCATAGCAGGAATGAGGAGTATATACTCCTCGAGCCACCATGACCATTCACCAGAAAGGTAAGTCGAGCTTAGACTATAAATAAGCGCTTCTCAGGAGGCAACCCGAGCACTAATAATATTAATTTCTTTAAATTTTAGTTTTAACATCTAACATACTAACTGAATCATAGAACGCAGGCTTTCTAAAGCACACATGGCTAGGCACACGGGCGTGCCTTAGGCCGTGTGAAAATAGGGAAAAATTTTCCCCAACACAGATGCGATAAGTCACCACGACCGTGCATTAGGACCGTAGGCGAATCTGCCAAAACAACACCAGCGTGCGACACACCCGTGTCGTAGAACCGTGGTTGAACCTGAGAAAATAGCACGGGCATTCGCCACCAGGTAGAGCGACATCGGAGGGGGGTCATCTCCATTGGCCCCTACGTGACTCGACTGGCACGGTACTTCAGGCTCCTCAACACAGCAGCCCAATCATCCTCCCTTACTCTTATTGGCCAGATGTCCCCATAAGGCATCTCGAGCATGCTTAGTATGAGGATGATCGAGAAGCGCCGAGGAACCCACCCTCCTCAATATCGCCTCGCCCAATAAGCCAAGGAGGGAGACCCTGAGGACATTACTGATGATATTCCTCCACGTCATGAGGACCCACCGTCTCAGCCACCACCATCCTCTTGTCTAGTTCATGTGGCGGCTTCATACGCTGACATCTCTGAGCGCCTTACCGATTCGAGCAACAGTGTTTTCAGCGCTTTGATAACATTGATGCTACTTTATAGCGAATTTGTTAGCACTTCCACATCTCATTGCCACCCCTACCTCTCGATCCACCTAGCGATGAAGATGTTTAAAAACTTTTATTTATTATTTTATGTTTTTATTTTTATTATATTTTAAGACTACTTTTTATTTTTTCTTTAAGCTTATTTCTATTAGATTTTATAATTTTTATTTTACAATTATCAACTTCGGTTATTCAATTACGAGTAATTATGCTTCCTTATACTTCCTAAAAAGTTCCTAATTTTGTCACAGTTATAAAGAGCTCTTCAAGCTTATCATCGCATAGGAACTAAAAATCCACCGGGAAAGGTTCTCTACGACTGCCATGTCCTGCTCGACCATGGCCATAGCTACCACCAGATATAATATTCTTTTGGCGCAGGACTTATGGACTAATGAACCTCTAACACCACCGGAGTATCCTCCTCCACTCTCACGCTGATTATTCTCTAAAACTCCAGTTCAAGGAATTCATTCATCATTCAGGAAGTTTCACTTCTCTCCTTATCTTATGATTATAAATCTATCTTTTTCAATATATCTACCTTTGTATATTGAGGGCAATGTACATCTTAAGTGTGGGGGTCTTTTATATCAGAAAAATTCCTGAATTTTGTTTTATTCTCATGCGATTTTCTCATATCATTATTAGAATGAATTCCAATTAGTCTATAATGTTTATTGATAAATCTTTAATTAAAACATAGGCATTTATGCATTGATTGTTTAAACTTTATGACATTAGGGAATCAAGCATGATAAGTTAATTTTTGAAGAATTAAAAACTTTTAGGTTGTTTCCCCAAGTTTAGGTATTATTTTGAGTTGGAATTCACAAGTTTTAACATCAAAAAGCCATAATTTTTCTGAGATCTTGAGCCTTTAGAGCATCTATTATTTCTTTCATGCTCACTTTCATTATGAGTGCATCAGTATTGATTTGTTATTCTAGAACTTGCTTGATTATGCATGTCAAGACCACACCATTTGATTTGATATGTCAAAATGATAAAGGCACTTAGGTTTAACCCACTCACTCCATAAAAGCGTACCTTCACAATTAACCCTTAGTGAACCCCCTTGAGCCTAACAACCCATTCATTGATTTACCTTCAATATTAACCCATAACTCATTATTGTTGAAATCCCCTAAATTAATTTGATCCCTATTTTTGTCGAGATCTGAGTTGGAATAGTTGCTTAGCTATGTTTTATTCTATTTTGTAATTTGACTTGTTCTTTAAAAAAATACATGTATACTTATTAGTAGTAGTGATCTTCTGAGCTAAAGAAGTTAAATTCCATATTCTGAGAAAAAACTCTATTGTATGCACTTGATGACTAGTCATTTTTCTAGTTAGGTAATTTTTTTAATTTAATCTCGATTCTAACCCTTTCTTTCAGCTTGTGACCACACCCTCTAACCAAAGCCACGTTACAACACTCTAAAGACCTTTTGATTGATATTTCATCTCAATTTACAGTGGTGGAGATTTGATTTTCATGCAAGCCTATGGTAATAACTTTTCATTATTAACTATTGAGTGCTCCATTTATTGTACTTAAACACCTCGAGTGATTTGAGTGAATCTTTAGTAAGGATGTGAAACTCTGTGATATTTTGAATCAAAGGTAATTACTTAGATGAGGGGAGACACCTATGTTTTCATAATAAAAAGCTCAACTTGGAATGATTGAAACTTTGATGTTCTTTTAGTTGAATTTTCAATGTATGATTACCTATGGATTATTTTGAGATATTACTGATATAAATTATAAGTTGAAAAGAATTTATTTTGATTCTGAGTTGAGGATTTTGCTTGAGGATAAGCAAATGCTTAAGTGTCGGGGTATTTGATAAATCATAATTTATACATATTTCAATCCCATGCTTAGCACATTATATGGATGATTTTTCCTTAGATTTGGTGAATTTGATGCTCCTAATGCCTTAATTTCATGTTTTATATTTAAGTGAGCATAGGAGAGTGAAAGGAATGAGAAATGAGCCAAAAAAAGGAGAAAATGGGCCAACGTACAAAATCAACACGGCTTGGACTTCCTCACACGGGCAGACCACACAGCCCTGTCAATTTGGCAGAATCGAAGCACGACTCACATGGGTAGACCACACGCCCATTCCTATTTAATAGGCTTGACCATAGCCTGAAGTAATCACACACGGGAGTGTCCCTGTTGAGCCCAAGCAGAGTCCTATTTGGAAAAGGTCACTTTTGAGGGCTCTTAGGCATTCCAATGCCTATAGATACACCCTAAAAGAGGAGGAAAATAGGGGACGCACAGGAGAAAGCAAGGAATTGCTCAAGGAAAGCCAATTGATCCATTTCAGAAGCTGGATTCACCATCAAGACTGAAGATCTCCCTTCAGATTCCCTCAAGAGTTTTGGGTTTTCTTATTTTTTGTTATTTTTATTCTTTTGAGATTTGTTCTTTCATTAGTATGAACTAAAACCCCTAAATACCTAAGGTGAATGAAACCTATGATGGATCTTGCTATTATTATCTAAATTGTATGATAAATATTTGACTTGTTTTTAATTATGTGTTCTTAATTCTTGTTTTGATATTCCAGGATATTGATTCAAGTTAAGCTCTTATTCAGAGGAGGAATAGACCCTGTCTAAGAGTAAATTTGTCATAATTAAGCGGAGTTGATTGTGCGCCTAGAGATAGGGTGACTCGATTTTGCTGGATTAGGGTGAAACCTAATAAGGGGATCCATAGATCGAGTTAATGCAACCCTAGGTCGTTAATTAGAAAGAGGTTTCAATTATTCAATCTAGGGTTTGACGTTGTTATTCTTGAGAGAGATAATAATATAACTTAGGGATCTCTACGGAACAAGTTGAATGAATAAATCGTCTGATTCAGAGTCAAATAACAAGTAAAGTCTAGGTGGATTTTTCCTTAGGTATTGTTTTAATCAATCGAGTTTTCCAAAAAGTATTTTCCCCAAATTTTTTTCTGTGATTTCTTAGTGTAATTAATTAGTCAGATAAACAAAACCCTTTTATTTTTTAGGTTAGATAATAAAAAGAAAGTTGGTACTAGTACTTTTTGTTCCTTTGGGTTCGATAATCTGGTCCTGCTGAAGCTATACTACT
The DNA here is from genome assembly GCF_007990345.1 of Gossypium hirsutum. Classification (NCBI taxonomy): domain Eukaryota; kingdom Viridiplantae; phylum Streptophyta; class Magnoliopsida; order Malvales; family Malvaceae; genus Gossypium; species Gossypium hirsutum. Next base: position 22,125,383 of record NC_053429.1, read on the forward strand.
GTTCGATAGGTACACTTGCCTTCATCATGATAATAGTTAGTTTCAAGAATGATTCATTATAAATATTTAAAACCAGTCACGAATATCACGTACCACCGGGCCATAAAATTTTATTTAATTCAGAACTTTTGAAACACATGCATAGACTCATATTTAAAGACATATAACGTGGCATAAATGAGCACTTACACATCCCTAATCATGCAATATCAAACAAAGCTAACTATATCATCACATCAAAACAAAGGACAGGGCATGATTAATTAAACTTCAAAACCGTAATGGATAAGGACCTCATCTCATGATTATATACGATAACTCAATGCAGACCGATACGTATGGTCAAAGTCATACTTGATCACATGATTCGTAACAAGTAATAAATATTTATAATGAAGATCAAACCTAAACTAACTATTATCACGACGAAAAGGCAAGCGCACCTATCGAACAAAAGTATAGTAATGGCAAGACCGGGATATCGTACCCAAGGGAAAAGTACTAGTAATAACTATCTTTTTATTATTTAACCTAGAAATAAGGAGGGGTTGTTTATTAAACTAATTAACTAACTAATTAACTAATTAAACTAAAGCAAAGAGAAAATTTTGAAGAAAGGCTTGAAGAAGAGTAATTGATAAAGACGACACCCAATGATGAATCCACCTAGATTTCACTTGTTATCTGACTCTGCACCAGATGATTTATTCACTTGACTTGATCTGTGAGACTCCCTAACCTATATTATTATCTATTTCAAGACTAATAACGTCTAACCCTCAGTTGAATTAATCGAAATCTCTTTCTTAATTAAAACCCTTAGGGAAGAAGTAAATCAATCTATGGACTCCCATATTAGGTTTCACCCTAATCTGGCAAAATCTCGTAACCCTATTTCTAGCATTCGATCAACTTCGCTTAATTATGCCAAATCTACTCTTAGACAGGGACTTTTGCTCCTCTGCATAAGCACATCAAATCATGAATTAATACCCGAAATGTTAACTCAAGCATGAAAAATACATAATTAAGAACAAATCAAGTATTTATCATACAGTTCAGATAATAATAACAAGATCCATCATAGGTTTCAACCCCCTTAGGTATCTAAGGGGTTTAGTTCATACTAAAATAAGAGTACATCTCAAAAGTTGAAAATAACAAAACATAAAGAAAACTCTAAAACCCCTGAAGGAATTCTGAGAGAGATCTTTAGTCTTGGAGTAGCTCCGGCTTTTGGGATAGATCGTCTGGCTTTCTTCAATTAATTCCAGGCGTGCAGTTCTGTACTCCAGAAAAGTTCTGGAGAGAGCAGCCCCTTTTTAAGTGATACTTAGGGTGTTTATATAGGCTTTGGATTGGCTTTCTTCCTCCCTAAGTATCCTTTTCCATGTAAAATACAACTTTTTGAAAAAGGGACATGCCCATGTGCCACGGCCGTGTGACGTGATTGCCAGGCCGTGTTTGATCCATTAAATTGCACAAGGTCGTGTGGGTGAATGGCCAGGCCGTGTAAATCGTGAAAGCCTTGGTCGACACCCTCGAAAGACACGGGCATGTAAGCTGCCCGTGTGGCAAGGCTTAGGCCATGTCATCTTCTTGATTTGGTCTGTTTTATCCTTTTTTGGCTCGTTTTTGGCTCATTTTTACTCTTGGTGCTCTCCTGAGTACAAAACATGAAATAATCGGATTAAGAGCACCAAAATCCATAAATCTAGTAATAAACATCCATAAATATGCTAGGTATTTGGGGTAAAAATATGTATAATTTGGCGTTTATCAAATACCCCAACACTTAAGCATTTGCTTGTCCTCAAGCAAAACTCTTATTTACTGCTAGAATTTATTCCTTTCAATCACATAATCATTATTGATAATGTTACAAGTTATTCCACGAAAAATAATACAGTGAGAATTCAACTATAGGGGCATTAAAAGCCTCAAACAATCTAAATCGAATATTTTGATAATAAAATCATAGGTAATCTCCTTCCTCTAAATAACTAAATTTAGTCCTAAATATACAAGAGATGACATCCTCACTAAAAATTCACTCAAATCACTCAAAGTGTTTAAGGTTCAAGATTAAGCACTCGATTGTCTAACATGAGAAGTTATTACCATAGGCTTGCATGAAAATCAAATCTCCACCACTTGTAAATGATATGATCAAAAGGTCTTTGCATGGTTGTAACGAGGTTTAGGTTACGAGTATGGATACAAGCTGAAGAGACAAAGGCTAGAATCGAGATAATTTCAATATATTACCCCACTATCAAAAACTTAATTACTGAATCAAAAAAAAATGTCTAGAACTATATTACATGAGCTCTCTCTTTTCTTTTTAGAACAAATCAAGTCAATACAATATAAAAATCATACTTCCTGATTCAGTAACAAAAAAAATGGTGAACACAGTGAGGTAACAATATTAAAAATAATCCCGATAAAAAAAGGGTAAATTAAGTAAGGGGAATTCAACAATAATGGGTTAATGGGTTAATGGGTTAATGATGAGGGTTAATTAATAAAAAGGGTTAGTAGGCTCAAGGGGGTTTACTAAGGGTTTAATTATGTGGAAAGGCTTTTAATGGAGTAAGTGGGTTAAATCCTAAGCGCCTTTATCGTCTCGGTATATCAAATCATATGTGTGATCTCGACATGTATAATCAAAGCAAGTTCTGGAATAACAGTTCAATGTTGACGCACTCAAACCAAAAAACAAGTGAGCAAGAAAGAAAGCTATATGCTCAAAAGGCTCAAAAGTCTCACCAAAAATTTGGGTTTGTGATGTTATTCCTATATACTTAAGATTTCAAGATAATACCTCAATTTAGGAAAATAGTCTAAAAATTTTAGTTCTCAAAATATCAACTTATCATGCTCGATTCTCTAATGTCCTATAATCAAATAATCATGCATAATTCCCATGGTCTAATTCATGACATATCAACAATAATTATAGATCAATCAGAATTCATTCGATCAATATTATGAGAAAATCACTTAAGCACAAGATCAAATTCAGGGATTTGAGAATAATGCAAAAAGTTAGGCATCATATTCATGTTCACCCCCCACACACACTTAAGATGTACATTACCCTCAATGTACAAAGGTAGATTATTCAAAATGAAGAAAATCATAAGAGGGAAGGAGGTGAAACTCCCTGTTATATGGATGTGGAGCTTGATTCAAAGGCTGGAGTGTTTGGGGAAAGTGGTAGCTGCCACTGTTCTTGGCTAGATGGAGAAATTGGGTCGTTGAACATGGCACTTGTGGGGTATTGTTTCCCATTTGTTTCCTCATTCCGTAAAATAGTCCTAGCAACTTTAATGAGAAGTTTGTAGAATCATGAAAAGCTTATTAAGAGTTGGTGTGGAAGAGAGTGTAGGGGGATTACTTGTTAGAGATACTAGAAAAATGAAGAAAGTACAATTTACTAATATAGATATGTCTTTCAAAAGAAAATAATAAAATTGAAATGAAAAGAAAAATAAAAATAAAAAGATAAGAGGATTCAATGATCCTCGTCAGTGGGGCCCTCAGGTGGTGGCGCTGGAGTGGCGATGTGAAAGTGCTGGCACAGCTGCTGCATCATTGCTTGTATGTTGTCCATCTATCTATCACGTTGCCGATCTCACTCGTGAATCATCTCGAACTATGCAGTGCAATATTGCTCGAAGCGAGCGAGTCAGTCAGAAATGTGTGCCAATGAAGCAGCCGCATGAACTGGTCGCTCCCTAGGTGAAGTGGTAGAAGGCTCCTCGTGCTATGGAGGGACATCATCAGGAATTTCCTCTAGATCTTCCTCGTCAATGGCATGAGTGAGACGATACTGAGGAGGATCGGTCCCACAGCGGCGTTCAATCATCCTCATGTGTAACATAGTTGTGATGCCTTGTAAGGACATCTGACCTATCAGTGTAAGGGCTGATGACTGGACCATGGTGTTGAGGAGGCTAAAGTGTCTGGCAAGGACCATCACGTAGAGGCCGATAGAGATTACTCCCTTCCGATGCCACTCGATCTGATGGCGAATGGCGAAAGCGATAAAGTATGCCAAGTCAGTCACGTGTGCATTCGCCATGCACAATAAATAGTAGGCGTCGTGGGTGTTGACGATGCCGATGCTTTCTCTCCTTTCAATCAAAGTGTGTGCCAATATGGCATGTAGATAGCATAGGGAAAGAGTGAGAGCTGAGGCCTTCGAGTGCCTGGGGTCGTAGGTGGAAGAGAATGGTGCCAAAGCTTTCCAGCACAAGATGGGCGAAATGTGGATATTGCATGGTAGTGTATTCATGTCCTCCTCCTCCATAAACTCATCGGTGTAAAGTCCCAGAGCGACTCCAAACTCTGGGACACTCATCGCGTGAACTAGACCGCCTAATCGGAAGTGAATGGTGCCGGGGTTGTCATTGTTCGTCATCACCAACTGTAAATGAAAAGTAGAGCATAATTCTAAAGTTAACTCTAAATAAGTGGGTTCGGTAATAGCGAAGAACCATTCCCATGGGTTTGTAGACAGGAGGGCACGGATGGCATCAGCTAGCTGGACTTGCTCTACGGCAGCCCAGTCGATGCAGCGACCTGTAGTGAAGGGTCGCGCGCGTAGCATCTGAAATAGATCCTCCTGCGAAGCTTACGGAAACTCAAGGAATGGGTGCCAAATTTATACTATAGCACGTACTAAGGAAGAACCCGGTCCCCTACGTCTCGTTGAGGATGGGACTGCGGCCTTCTTACCATTTGATGATGACATAATGTACCTGAAAATGTATAAGCATTGATATAGTAGGTCCAAGAAGTGTTAACATTTAACTATATCAAGAGAGAGGTGAAAAATTTATATGATTATTCAGAAGCATTTACTGGAATCAAAGATGTATCATCAGTTAATCAAGAATCCCAAAACTAGCATATGCTATTTAGTAGTTTAAACAATTCAAATATAAAAAATACTAAAGCAAATTCCTAAAGTATTCAGGTTGAGAAAGTGAACCAAAAACTACTGTAGGGTGGCGCATGGGCGTGTTGGTGGCGAGCACGGGCGTGTTGCGTGGGTGTACAGCCGTTTGGAGGAAAAATCGAGGGAAAAGAGAGGGGAAAGTGAGGATTAATGTAGGAGGAGTGGAATTTAGGGTGGTTTGAGGGTTAGGGAAGTGAGAATCTGGGTAATGATGGCCAGAATAGGGATTAGGGAGTGGGGAAGGGGAGATTTCGACTAGGGTTTTGAAAGGACGAAGAAAATGAACAGTGATTTGCTTATATAGGGGAGGTGCACACGGCCTAGGGCCACGCCCGTGTACTCTGAAGGTGAGCCCGTGTTTTTCAAATTTTTCAATTTATGTCGTGCCCAGCTGCTATCTTACGCCCGTGTGTCTGGGGCGTGCGTGGCACACGACCATGTCGCACAGTGTGCCTAGCTTTGTTTGCTTCTCCCACGCCCGTGTGTTAGGGTACCACGCCCGTGTATTGTTGTCCACGGCCTAATGGCACGGGCGTGTCGCACGCCCATGTCAATGAAACAGAATTGAACCTTGCTCCTGGCACGCCCGTGTTCACCTACCAAGTTCACCCATGGCTATGTCACACTGTCGTGGGGATTTATCGCATCCCGTGTTTTGGGGAAATCATGTCTTGCTTCTACACAGTCGTATCGCACGGCCGTGTCTCTTCCCCTGCTTGGCCACGGCTTTAGGCACGCTCGTGTGCCTGGCCGTGTGTGCTGAAAAACTTTGCAATTCAAAGATAAATTTAATGATTTACAGTGGTAGAAATTAAAAATAAAGAAATCAAAATATTTTAATGCTCCGGTTTGCCTCCCTAGAAACGCTTATTTATAGTCTAAGCTCGACTTACCTCTCTAGTGAATGGTCAGGATGGTTCGAGGAGTTTATTCTCCTCATTCCTGCTATCAATCTCATCAAAATAGGGTTTTAATCGAGGTTTGTTTACCTTAAAAGTGCTGAACTTGGGGTGACTCACCTCCACCGTACCAAATGGAAAAATATTGAGTACCGTAAGAGGGATTTCCTCATTTGGTGTGGTAGTGACAATATGGGGATCTGCGGCATCTAGTAAGACTTTATTGCTAACCTTAAGTTGATTAGGAGAGGTATCGGGCTTGTTTTGGCATAGTTTCGGTTTATCATGTGTTCTTGGTTTGTGTGCTCGCCATTTGTCTAGCTCCTCTATCCGTAGCCTTCGTTCTTCATGAATGTGTCCTCCATCATTTCTGGAACATGGCTCGTGAACTTCTTTGAAGCTCAATTTCTGCAAAGTCATATTGTCAGTTTTAGTAGATTGGTGTGGACTATTACCTTCAATGTTCGATGTGATGCCAGAATTACAAGCTTGAAAAGTGATCGTTTCGTCTCCCACACGAAGTGTAAGCTCACCTGTACCAACATCAATAATTGTTTTAGCAGTTGCTAAAAAGGGCCTCTCTAAAATCAAAAGGGTGTTATTATCCTTTTATATGTCTAGAACAATGAAATCAACGGTAAATATGAACTTATCTACTTTCACGAGTACATCTTCAATAATACCCCTAGGGAATCTTATAGTGTTATCTACCAATTGAATGCTCATCCTAGTTTGTTTAGGTTTCCCAAGACCTAGTTGCTTAAACATTTTGTAAGGCATGACGTTAATACTAGCCCTTAAATCAGCTAATGCATGACATATATCTAAACTACCAATTAAGCAAGGAATTGTAAAACTCCTTGGATCTTTCAATTTGTGAGGTAGCTTATTCAGTAGAATAACTGAGCAGACTGCAATTAGCTCCACATGCGACGCTTCATCCAACTTCCGCTTATTTACTAAAAGCTCTTTTAAAAATTTCATTGCATTTGGAATTTGCGACAAAGCTTCAATAAACGGTAAGTTAATATGTAATTTTTTCAAAAGTTTAAGGAATTTACCAAATTGTTTGTCTGAGTGGTCTTTCCTTGTCGCGTTAGGGTATGGCACACGAGGTTTATATTCGACAGTCTCTGATTTGTTTGTATTTTGATTTACCTCATCTCTCCCTTTATTTACCATTATTTCTTGCCTCGACTCTGGTTCAGGCTCAACGACTCCTTCGTCATTTTGGATATTAATTATGTTGAGTTGTTCTCTTGGGTTGGGTTCATTGTTACTTGGCAAGCTACCTTGTGGTCGTTCAGAGATTAGTTTGGAAAGCTAGCCTATCTGAGTCTCGAGTCCTTGGATCGATGCTTGTTGATTTTTAAGTGTTGTCTCGGTATTTTGGAAACGGGTTTCTAACACTGATATGAATTTTGAGAGCAACTCCTCAAGGTTTGGTTTCTTCTCTTGTTGATAAGGTGGCTGTTGAAAACCCTGAGGATTTTGTGGCTTTTGATTCCATTGACCACCCTAGGAGAAATTTGGGTGGTTCCTCCAACCTGCATTATAAGTATTACTGTATGGGTTATTTTGATATCTAAAGTTATTGTTACCTATATAGTTGACTTGTTTCTCTTCAGTTGTGGGATTGAAGGGTTGATATTCTGTATGCACACCTCCTCCACTTGCGTCACACCTCATTACTGGATGTACCTGCGTAGAGCCAAGTAAACCATCAAATTTTTTTATTGAAAAGTTCTACCTGATTTGGCAGCATAATAACTGAGTCGACGTTATAAACGCTGGCTGTTTTCGTTGGCTTTGTCCTCATAATTTTCCACTGATAGTTATTCAGTGACATCTCCTTAATAAACTCATAGGCATCTTCCGGTGTTTTATTGTTGATGGTTCCGTCAGTAGCCGCGTCAACCATTTTTCGAGTCAAGGGATTCAAACCATTGTGGAATGTTTGTACTTGATGCCAAAGCGGTAACCCATGGTGGGGGCACCTTCTCAGTAAGTCCTTGTATCTCTCCCATGCATCGTAAAGTGTTTCTAAATCCATCTGCACAAAAGAAGAGATATCATTACGTAATATACCTATTTTAGCCGGCGGAAAGTATTTTAGTAAAACCTTTTCGGTCATTTGTTCCCAAGTAGTAATTGACCCTCGTGGTAATGAGTTCAACCACTATTTAGCTTTGTTCCTTAATGAAAAAGGAAATAATCAAAGATGAATGGCATCATCAGAAACGCCATTGATTTTAAATGTATCGCAAAATTCCAGAAAGTTTGCTAAGTGAGAGTTGGGATCTTCGTCCTGCAAACCATCAAACTGAACAAACTGTTGTATCATTTGAATTGTGTTAGGTTTCAGTTCAAAAGTATTTGCAGCTACAGCCGATCCACCTATGCTAGACTCAGTTCCTGTTAAAGAAGGTTTAGCATAATCATACATAGTACGTGGAGCAGGATTTTGATTAACCGCAACTATAGGAGGTAGCTGATTGCCTTGGTTTTCAGCCATCTCTTCGATTGGGGGTTGAATATCGTCTTCTTGCTCGTTCTCCGTGTATCTTAAGTTGCGCCTTATTTCTCTTTGATTTTTGCGAATTGTACGATCGATTTCTTCGTCAAAAAGTAATGGTCCCGACAGGTTTCTTCTAGTCATAAACTATAAAAACCTGCCAAGAGAAAGAAAAAAATAAATTAATAAATAATAATAATAATGAAATTAAATTAAATTGCAAGAAAAATAAATGGCTAAAGTAATAAAAATTGAGCGTCCCTAATATTTTAGTTCCCCGGCAACGGCGCCAAAAACTTGATTGCGTGATTCATAACAAGTAATAAATATTTATAATGTAGATCAAACCTAAATTAAATATTATCACGACGAAAAGGCAAGCGCACCTATCGAACAATAGTATAGTAATGGCAAGACTAGGATATTATACCCAAGGGAACAAAAGTACTAGTAATAACTATCTTTTTATTATTTAACCTAGAAATAAGGAGGGGTTGTTTATTAAACTAATTAACTAAACTAATTAACTAATTAACTAATTAAACTAAAGCAAAGAGAAAATTTGGAAAAAAGGCTTGAAGAAAAGTAATTGACAAAGACGACACCCAAGGAGGAATCCACCTAGATTTCACTTGTTAACTGACTCTAAACCAGATGATTTATTCACTTGACTTGATCCGTTGGACTCCCTAACCTATATTATTATCTTTTTTGAGACTAATAGCATCTAACCCTTAGTTGAATTAATCAAAATCTCTTTCTTAATTAAAACCCCTAGGGAAGCAGTAAATCAATCTATGGACTCCCATATTAGGTTTCACCCTAATCTGGCAAAATCTCATAACCCTATTTCTCGATGTTCGATCAACTCCGCTTAATTATGCCAAATCTACTCTTAGACATGGACTTTTGCTCCTCTGCATAAGCACATCAAATCATGAATTAATACCCAGAATATTAACTCAAGCATTAAAAACACATAATTAAGAACAAATCAAGTATTTATCATACAGTTCAGATAATAATAACAAGATCCATCATATGTTTCAACCCCCTTAGGTATCTAAGGGGTTTAGTTCATAATAAAATAAGAGTACATCTCAAAAGTATGAAAATAACAAAACATAAAGAAAAATCTAAAACCCCTGAAGGAATTCTGAGAGAGATCTTTAGTCTTGGAGTAGCTCCGGCTTTTGGGATGGATCATCTCGTTTTATTCAAGTAATTCCCAGCGTGAGGTTCTGTACTCCAGAAAAGTTCTAGAGAGAGTGGCCCCTTTCTAAGTCATGCTTAGGGTGTTTATATAGGCTTTGGATTGGCTTTCTTCCTCCCTAAGTATCCTTTTCTGTGTAAAATACAACTCTTTGAAAAAGGGACACGCCCATGTGCCACGGCCGTGTGACGTGATTGCCAGGCCGTGTTCGATCCGTTAAATTGCACATGGCCATGTGGGTTAATGGCCAGGCCGTGTGAATCGTGAAAGCCTTGGTCGACACCTTCGAAAGACACGAGCGTGTGAGCTGCCCGTGTGGCAAGGCTTAGGCAGTGTCATCTTCTCGATTTGGCCCGTTTTGCCCCTTTTTGGCTCGTTTTTGGCTCCTTTTGACTCTTGGTGCTCTCCTGAGTACAAAACATGAAATAACCAGATTAAGAGCACCAAAATCCATAAATCTAGTAATAAACATCCATAAATATGCTAGGTATTTTGGGTAAAAATATGTATAATTTGGTGTTTATCAATAATAATAATACATATCACAAACTAACTTCCTATACATGCCACTCACTTGATATTTCTAATATTTGAATTAATTCTCCCAAAAATGATAGCTTCATAGTGTGATTTTGCCTCTGACGATCTCTAACCCCGAGCTGACCTGCCAAAACTGAAGAAGTAGAGAGGAGGGGTAAGCTTTACGCTTAGTAAGTCCATATGAAGTTAATAAGCAATTACCCACATGTTTTTTTTAAGGTAAAACATCATAATTGTACAATTTACTCTTGTTCAGGTTAAGCTATTTTACCGAGTTACAGTTACTAATTCATTTATATCTGGAGCTACGAGACTCAAAATTAAGTTTAGTTAATTTTCCTTGAAAACATACTCATATACCTTTATCCCGTAAAATTTCTAGAATTTTTGGTTTAGCCAATTAGTACAGTTTATTCATTAAATTTTCATCTGTTTTGTTGTCCAATAGTTCTGACCTCTCATCACTAAAAATTATTTTTCTCATAGTACAGAATTCGGATAATGCTCTGATCTATATTTATAAAGAATAGACTCATTAGGTATTTTAATAATATAAATTACATATTTTTATAAAGTTTTTAATGATTTTCTCAAATCAAAATAGGGGATCACGAAGTCATTCAGCCTCTTTCCCACAAAAATTTAAATATCTCATAATATAAATTTCGATTGCATATACCGTTTCTTCTATGTGAAACTAGACTCATTGGCATTTAACCTCATATTTTATTCAGTCCCTAATTCAATTTTGACAATTTATGGTAAATTTCCAAATTTGCACCACTACAGTAACCTAGAACTGCCAAGACTAAATTTACTCATTCATTTCTATTTTTCACCAAATCCATACAATATCATTTCATTCATAATGGTAAGAACACATAATTATGTTTCATAAGCATAAATCCATAATATCAAGGTCATCAAGTATCAAGGACTTATTCCAAATCATGTTATTTTCATAATATTCACCAAATACTATATACATCATAGATCATCACATGCCAAGGCATCACAGATAAGTTTAGTGTACATACCTGTACAACTTGTAACATAACTCAAAGGCATACTCACCAATGGCTTATCTCATTGGGATCATCAACGAATACTTCGCCAAATTACCCGTTGAACACTCGGAATATAATCGGATACACGGAATGCATGCACATAAGTGCCATGCCCACAGCTAGACAAACTCTGTAACACCCCTACCCGTATCCAACACCGGGACAGGGCTCGAGGCATTACCGAAACTTTACACTTTCAGTATACTAACTCGGGTCACAAAATTTCATTTGAATTACATCTTTTCAATCATCAACATCTCTTCCCTTGTATAGGTCTTCGAGACCTATAACATATCGAAGGCAATGCGGGACAAATATGGGCACGTTCGATTAGCCTTGGGCTCCTCAGAAAATTTTCCTTAACTAAAAGGGACACACGCCCGTGTATCCTAGGGCACACCCATGCCATTCAACCGTGGGCAACATTGACTTATCAACACGGCCATGGAACACGCCGGTGCTACCTGCCCCTGGACGAAACTGTCATTTTAACACGGCCATGGCGCAAGCCCGTGTGGCCTACTCGTGCACAACTTTAAGCTAAAATTTTAAGTGCAGGAGACACACGACCATCGCACATGCCCATGGGAGGGAACTGTGTGTCATACACGACCTAGACACACGCCCATGTGTCCAGCCATGTGGACTTTATTAGGCTATTTTCCAAGCCTTTAGTCACCCCTTTATACTACTTGTGCCTAATGGTTACAAAGTTTGAGAAGAAGCATGATTATATACTTGTAAATAATCTTAATGAAAATAGTTGTATGGAAACCTCATATCTTTGGTTCCATACATAAATGGTTATTTCCTATTTAGTGTCATGGGTTTCCATATTACTTTAATCCATCTGAAATTGGCTCATTCATGTGATTCATTGCTAATTGATAGCAACCCATCATTCGTAATTAAAACCATGCATAAAATCGTAGGTCATAGCCTACTTAAATTAAGCTAATTTACATGGCCATATACAAAGAGATAAACTTATTTTTACATGCCTTTATTAGGAAAATCAAATGACACATATAACAAAATACTCAAAAATACTATACATGCCATTGAACAAAATAAACTGAGTCTTTATGCCAAAGCTTGTTTAGTTGATAGTGTGTTCACTCCCCAATTGTCTTCCAATCCTTATGAGTCCTTGAGCTCTGTGAGACAGGGAAAAAGAAAGGGGTAAGCATTTTCATGCTTAGTAAGCTCGAATAACCGGAAAGTAAACTTACCAAGTAATTAGTATACATCCATACTTAATCCATGAAAAACTTACCAAGTAATTAGTATACATCCATACTTAATCCATGAAATCATCCATTATGAAATGATTTCCTATCGCATGCACTCAATCAATAAGTTAGTCACATAATCATGTAATTTAACTAGATGAGCTCATCATTCAACATTTGATTCACATATATATATCCCATGTTAATCTCGTTGAGTTTCTAGGAAATCTCAATGGAATACCCATTACCCGTCAATTCTTACGAATGATCATTTCTCATATATGCACTACCGCGAACCTCACATCATATAGCGAGATTACCAGTCCAAGCTAAATCCCCAATTATATGAACTCTTAAGGTGATGTCAAGATTACCAGTCTAGGCTAAATCCCTTATAACGACAAACACCCTTAGTGAGCTCGGATCTGAATTATCAGTCTAGGCTAAATTCAGACCCAATTCAGATTACCCATCCGGGCTAAATCCAGTGCACATATATTCTTTGAGAGGCTCAATCATTCAAGGAACACCCGTCTGGGCTAGATTCCTTTCCATATTTGAGATCACAGATTACCCATCCGGGCTAAATCCTTATTGCAACACATGCAGGATCTCAATTCACATGTAAAACATGGTTTATCCATCGAATTCCCTTTTTAACCTCAATCGAGACAGTTATCAACAAGTCATTACCAAAGGAGCATTTCATGCATTTTCATACCATCGATAAATATGCTTTCATAAATCATACAATTATGTATATTAGGGGTTTACTTTAAGTTATCCGAACTTACCTGTTATTCTTTTCGGGATTGTGTTTCGGTTATTCCAAAACCTTGCGTTTACCACGATTGACCTCCGGAATTTGCTCCTCGGGGTCTATAACAGCAAAATTAACTCATTAATACCCCACATTGTACATTTCAAGTTTAATACCTACCCCCAGTCCAAATGACTGTTTTGCCCCTAACCTTTCACATCTTTACGATTTAGTCCCTAGGCTCATATAATGAAATACATGCAATTTCTATCTTACCCAAGCCTAACCGAACATTTTCCTCTCTTATGGTAGCCCACATTATCCATTATTTTTCCCATTTCTACCACACATTTACATCTTTTGCAAAATGGTCCCTATAAGGGTTTCCCATGAAAATCAATTAGGAAAAAATGTTTAATACACATTCATCTTTCATATCCCTCCATAATCCATCAAAATACAAGCAACTCATGCATGGGTAAATTTTCAAACATGAAACCTAGCATGAAATATGGGTAGAAATGGAGAGAGCAAGTTACCGGGATTTCAAAAATACAAAGAACATAGAAAACGAGGCTTGGGAGCACTTACTATTGAGTTTGAAAATTGAAGAAACCCTAGCTATGGTGTCCTCCAAATTTCGGTAGCTATGGGAAGAAGATGAGCATATTTTTGCTTTATTTTTCCCTTTTTATTTCATTAAAATGCCTAATGACCAAAATGCCTTCATGCCCATTTTTTAAAATTTCATCCATGCAAGCCCATTTTTGTCCAAAAATTTAGAATTTGGGCAAATTGATCTCCAAGACCTTATAATTTATAATCTAAATCAATTTCAAAAAAATTGCTTCTAGAATCCATGTTTTGCAATTTATTCAATTTAGTCATTAATTCCAACTGGACATCTTATACTTAGAATTTCTTCGTGAAATTTTAACACATGCATATATTCATATTCTAGGCCCCATAATAACCATAAAATAAATATTTTGATGTCAGATTTTTGGTCCCGAAACCACTATTTCGACTAGGCCCTATTTCGAGAAGTTACATTTCTCCCCCCTCAAGGACTTTCGTCCTCGAAAGTCTTACCAGAAAACAGAATCGGATATTGGATTCACATGGTTTCTTCCAGCTCCCATGTAGCTTCTTCAACATGTCAATGCCATAAAAATTTTACAAGAGCCATATCTTTATTTCTCAACTGTTTAACTTCGCGAGTCAATATCTTAACCGATTCCTCTCCATAGGTCATGTCCGGTCGAATTTCAATTTCAGTCAGTGAAATTACACGAGAGGGATCTGATCGGTATCTCCTTAACATGGATACATGGAACATGTCATTAATCTTTTCCAGTTCGGGTGGCAACGCCAAACGATAGGCTAATGGTCCAACTCTTTTGGTGATCTCGTACGGCCCGATAAATCGTGGACTCAGTTTACCTTTTCGACCAAATCTTAATACCTTTTTCCATGGAGATACTTTCAAAAATACTTTATCCCCAACTTGGAACTCAATTTCCTTTCTTTTTAGATCTGCATAAGACTTTTGCCTCTCTAATGTGGCTTTCAAACAGTCCCGTATCACTCTAACTTTTTCTTCAGTTTCTTTGATCAGATCAACTCCTTGAATCTGATTTTCCTTAAGTTCTGTCTAGTACAATGGAGTTCGACACTTCCTACCATACAAGGCCTCATAAGGTGCCATCTTCAAACTTGTATGGAAACTATTGTTGTAGGCAAACTCTACCAATGGCAGGTATTTTTCCCAACTACCCTGAAATTCAAGGATGCGACATCGCAACATGTCCTCGAGAATCTAAATCATCCGCTCAAACTGACCATCGTCTAAGGGTGAAAAGTTATGCTATTAACTTCATACGTAAAGCTTCTTCTAACCTCTTCTAGAATCTCGAAGTGAACCTCGGGTCTCTGTCCAAAATAATCGACAGTGGTACTTCGTGCAATCTTACTATCTTAGAAATGTACAAATCGGCCAATCTATCAAGAGAATAATCCATCCTTACCGAAATGAAATAAGCCGACTTTGTCAATTTATCCACTATAACCTATATGGCATCTTTCTTTTTCGGAGTCATAGGTAGTCTTGTCACAAAGTCCATGGTAATTCTGTCCCACTTCCATTCGGGGACCATTACAGGCTGTAACAAACCTGAAGACACTTGATGTTTAGCTTTAACTTCCTGACATACTAGGCATTTCGATTCAAATTCAGAAACATCTCTTTTCATACCGTTCCACCAGTACATCTTCTTTAAATCGTTGTACATCTTAGTACTTCCTAGGTGAACAGACAAACGACTGTTATATGCTTCTTGCAAAATCTTCCAAATAAGTTCATTGTCCTTGGGTACACAATGTGACATCCCTAATTTGACCCTAGTCAGAAAGTGGTTTCGGGACCACAAAATCGAGACATAAAAATAATTTAATATTCATTTTGATGCCTATAATATGTGTTAATTCATGTGTGACATTTTTGATGTTTTAACTTAGAGTTATAAATGTGAATTTCACTAAAAAGGGCTTAGTAGTAAACTTTGAAAGTATGATGGGGAAATGTGTGATGACTAGTTGATTCATGCATGCAAAATAGTGGAGTTGCATGTCAAATTTCCCCTTTTAATGTTAGTGGAAGGTAATGATGACTTTGTTTTGGCATTTTGTGCTTTGTATGTTAGTAAATAATGTTAATAATATATTTGTTTATATTAAAGAAAATGGTTTCATAAAATAGAAATAATAAAAGTTAATAAAATAAATGAATAAAATATGTTTGAGGTGAAAAATAACAAGGCCATTTCTTCTTCTTCTTGCCGTGAGTTGAGAAAGAAAATAGAAACCTTTGAGCTTAGGGCATTCGGCAAAAGAATGCTTCAAATAAGGTAAGGTTCATGTTATTTTCTTTGAAAATTTGTGAATTTTGGTTGGTTTTGAAGCTTGCAACAAGACCCATGTGAAAATTTTTGTGTTCATGAAGCATGTAGCAATCGGTCATGAGCTTAATGGGGTATATTTTGTATGTTTGATGATTTTGGGAGGATAATTGATTCTAGTTGAGTATGAACAAACTAAATGTGCTTGACGGCTCAAATGAGCTTGGAAAGTTGGCCAATGTTGTTTAAGTTCATGAATTAGGGCATAATTTCTTTCGGCAAACTAGGATAAATTGTAAAAAAAAATATTTCTTAGCATTAATAGCATTTGCTTAATTGGTGAATTGAACTTTGAGTGGATAGGGTGAGCCCTTGTGACTATGTTGATTGTGAAAATCGGCAATGTGGGGGCTTATACAAAAATTAATGTGTATTGATAATAGTTGTATGAGAATTATTCAAATTAGCACCTAAGTGATAAATTGATTATGTAATTGGGTTGATTGTTGCATTCGACCATGAATTCAACTTGTCATTTGAATTGGTAGATAAATGCCGCATATTAAGTTGAGTAATTAAATTTAGTTTTAGCTTGATTTTGAATGAATATAAATTGAGATGTTCTTTATGTGTTATCCGAATTAGTTGTTGAATAAGATATTGGGCTACACTTAGTGAATGTGTTGAATGGATA
Source organism: Gossypium hirsutum (assembly GCF_007990345.1). Lineage (NCBI taxonomy): Eukaryota > Viridiplantae > Streptophyta > Magnoliopsida > Malvales > Malvaceae > Gossypium > Gossypium hirsutum. The sequence goes on from NC_053429.1 coordinate 22,142,169, forward strand.
TGATAATGTGAAGTGCAAAAAGGGTATGTGAGAGAGTGAATTATGTATTTGTGCTTTCTTCAAATGAGGGAAAATCTTATATTCATATACATATGTTTCGGCTATAGGTGTGTTTGAAAAGTAGGTTCTTAAGTATTTGAGTTTGATTCCTTTGTAAGTTTTAAGTACTTAAATGGAATGAATATGAATTATGTATATGTATGCCTTATGTATGTACCATGTGCACATAAGGACATTTGGCAATATGATTAAATTCTTGTATAAGAAAGAATGATAAATTAAGTGACTCTTTGCTTGTGAATGTGAATTAGATATAGATTAAATAAGCATGAAATCGAGTCATGGCATGTTTTATTAATTAATACATATTGAAAATGATATGTGATTTCCAAATGTGATTGTCAAGTGAATAATATTAGTTAAGTACCTAAGCCAATCTATTGTTTCACTTAAGCTTAAGAGCAAAGAGGATCAAAGTTGGATAAAGGAAAAGAGAAAGTAAACGAATAGCCGTGGATATCTAGTCGTCGACCACTTCCGAGGTAAGTTTTAAGTGATTAAACGTTGAGTAAATTCAATCATAATAGAACATATTGAGTTGATTTAATAAGATATGATGGGCCATGATATGTTCTAAGCTCAAATGGTAAGTTCTTAAGTGTTTGAGCTTGGAAATTTAAGTGTAATTTGAAATAATCTGCTTAGGACAGCAGCAGTAACGTGACTTTAGAAAATCACCATAAATTTATGGACTTGAATTAGAGGCTGAATAAAACATGGAATTAAATCTTAATGAGTCTAGTTTCTTATAAAAGAAACCATGTAAGCAAAGGAATTTCCGATAATGAGATATTTAAAGTTGTGTGAGACAGTGCAGAATGACACTGTAATCCTCTGTTCTGTTTTTAGAAAATCATTATAAATTGTACAAAAATTTTTAAAATACAAAATTTATATTCTAGATGCCTTAGTGAGTCTAGTTTCAAATGAAATAAACTAGAACATATTTTTAATTTTGTACAATGAGAAATTTGATTCGTAGTGAAGAGTGGTCAGAATAGTCAAACAGTGAAATAGGGGAAACTTTAAGAAAAATCTGGTATTGATTGGCCAAACCAAAAATTCTGAAAATTTTTTGGATAAAATATGTATGAGTCTATTCTTAGGGAAAATTAACGGCACTTCATTTGGAGTTTTTTAGCTCCATTTACGAATAATTTAATGACTGTTGCTCAGGAAAAATAGCTTGTGCTGAATTTGTGATTATGTTGTAAACCTTAATAAAACTATTTGAGTTGCTTAAAAGCTATCGATTAAATATTGGTAATCAAAGTACCAAATCCGTATTAAAGTGAAGCTATAAGCCGTAAATGACTAGTATACCTAGTCAATTTTGTTATGATGAAATTGATGTACAAGATATGTGTATGTGATAAGGCCGAATGGCCAATGTGATGAATGTGAAAGTGTATATATGTGACAAGGCCGAATGGGCAATGTGATGAATGTGAAAGTGTATATATGTGACAAGGCCTAATGGCTGATGTGATGAATGTGAAAGTGTATATATGTGATAAGGTCGAATGGCCAATGTGATGAATGTGAAAGTGTATATATGAGATAAGGCCTAATGGCCGATGTTATGAATGTGAAAGTGTATATATGTGATAAGGCCGAATGGCCAATGTGATGAATGTGAAAGTGTATATATGAGATAAGACCTAATGGCCGATGTGATGGATGTGAAGGTGTATATATGTGATAAGGCCGAATGGCCAATGTAATGGATGTGAAAGTGTATAAATGTGATAAGTCCCGAAGGGCATTTGTGCCAGTACTATATACGGGTTAAGATCCCGCAGGCTTTATGTGGGAATATTATTCTAAATTAATGTCCGTATGCTTCGTGCTCGTACTATATCCGGGTTTTGAAAACCCGAAGATTCAAGTAAGACTTTGATATTGAGTAGCCGCAGTAAGTTACCATCAAATAAGTATTACGTATTTAAAGATGTTCAGGTACGTATTACTTACTCGTCGGTGGATTGATTTCAAAGTGAATTATTAGTATCAAAAAGGTATGTAAATGTGATCAATATTATAACTTCAAATATGAGAATGATCTAATTGGTAATGGTATGCTTGTATAATGAAGTATGGGATGAAATATTCTTATGTATTAGTGCATATTCTGCCCAAAGGCCTTATGATTTGAGTACGGGTTGGGTTCAGCTAGATGTGCCAGTACAAGCTAAGGATTATATTCTGTAAACTGACGTATATGTAATAAGGAATATGTTTGGTTCTTTAGGTGCCTACAGAAATTTAGTACTTGTCATGTTGAAATACTTGAAAATATGGATGTGATTATGAACAAGTGGAAAAGATTATTGAAAGTTGTAAATTGGTGAAGAATGTGCTTACCATGTGAATCCATCTTCAGTTGATGAAGAATGTGCTTTGGAAATATTAGACCATCTAGATCACTATTGTACGAAAGTATATATATGTGAGAGTTAAGTGATGCGTTTATTGATATTATAGTTCGAGATGAAGCTCTAGATTAACTTCATCGAACAGTTGAAATGAATGACCAAAGATATTGAATGAAAACACTTTGCGACTTAAAGCTCAGGGCTAAAGAAAGGCGAATTAAATTATGTGAAATTTTAGTTAGGTATATTGGGTCAAATGAGATTTTATCTAGATTAAGTATATGTGAAAAACGTCATTGATTCAACAAAATCATCGTTTTGCTTAAAACTTACTAAGCTTACGAAAACTTACTCTGTTCGTTCATGTTTTTGGTCTGTAGGTTGTGGATTCTAACTACTAGCTCGGGGATCGTCAGCACTTCATCACACTATCTACCATTACGGTAGCCATGAGATTGGATTATCTTATGGCATGTATAGAATAGACTAGTAGCGAAAGAATAATTTGGTTATTGTATAAAAGCCATGCGAAAAAGACATCTTTTGAATGTTTACTTATAGAAGTTTACATTTTATCCCTGGCTGTGTTTAGTGTTTATCCAAATGAATGATCTTAAAAAAAAAGTTTTACCGTTCTGTCATGAGTTACAAGTCCGGTAATGCCCCTTACTTATTCCGGCGATGTTTACGGGATAGGGGTGTTACACACAAACCCTATCTCTGAACATCAAACATCCATCAGGACTAACCCGAAAATCTGACTCAACACCAGACTCACATTGAGCTCTTTTTTCTTGCAAACCATCATCATTAAGCTGCGCATCAAGAATTTCCTGTAGAAATGTCGGCCTAGCCTTCACTCCGCCAAAACTGAACCATCATTAAGCAATGTCAAACGAGTATCCATGGCTCTCAAAGCATAAAGAGATTTTCTACTCAATCCATCGGCGACCACATTCGCCTTTCCCGGGTGATATTCAATAATTAGATCATAATTCTTAATTAGTTCTAATTATCTGCGCTATCTTAAATCTAATTCTTTCTGAGGCATCAAATATTTCAAACTGTTGTGGTCCGTGAAAATACGGCAAGTTTTGCCATACAAATAATGCCTCTAAATTTTTAAGGCGAAAATAATAGCGGCTAGTTCTAGGTCGTGGGTTGGACAATTCTTCTCGTGGGGCTTTAATTATCGTGAAGCATAGGCTATCACCTTGCCATCTTGCATAAGCACACAACCCAATCTATTTAAGGATGCATCACTATAGACCAAAAATTCTTTTCCCGGTTTAGGTAGCACTAAAATAGGAGCTTCAGTCAGCAATGTCTTTAATTTCTCAAAAATTTGTTGACATTTCTTTGTCCATTTAAACTTAGCATCTTTCTGTAACAGCTTCGTCATCGGAGTTGCTATCATGGAAAATCCTTTTACAAATCTTCAATAGTAACCAGCTAAGCCGAAAAAGCTTCTAACCTTAGTTATATTCTTGGGCGATTTCCATTGAACAATTGCAGAAATCTTACTTGGATCAACTCGGATGCCTTCACCCGAAACTATATGACCCAAAAATCCAACTTCCCGGAGCCAAAACTCACTCTTGCTAAACTTAGCATACAGTTGCTTTTCCCTCAAGGTCTGCAACACAATTCTTAGATGCTTCGCATGCTTTGTCTCGTCTTTAGAGTAGATCAAAATGTCATCAATAAACACAACGACAAACTTATCCAAATATGGCTGAAAGATCCTATTCATTAGATCCATAAACACAGCCGGTCCATTCGTCAGCCCAAACGGCATGACAAGAAATTCATAATGGCCATACCTCGTTCTGAAAGCTGTCTTGGGTACATCCGAGTCTTTAACTCGCAGTTGATAATAGCCAGACCTCAAGTCTATCTTGAAGAATACCGTGGCTCCTCTCAACTGGTCAAACAAATCATCAATCCTTGGCAAAGGATACTTATTTTTGATAGTCACCTTGTTCAGTTGCCGATAATCGATACATAACCTCATCGAACCATCTTTCTTCTTTACGAACAACACGAGGGCACTCAAAGGTGTAAAACTTGGCCTAGAAAATCCTTTATCCGTCAGCTCTTGCAACTGTGCTTTTAACTCCTTCAGCTCAGTAGGTGCCATTCTGTATGGGGCAAAAGAAATAGGAGTCGTCCCTGGCACCAATTCAATACCAAAATCTATCTCCCTTTCAGGAGGTAATCCGGGTAACTCCTCCAGAAACACATCTGGGTACTTACATACTATCAGTCTGGACCCATTCAGTTGCGTACTGACTTAGTCGTACAAACTCTCTCTCATATTTTGCTATAGTCTTGTTACCTTGTTTGAGTTCCAGGAACTCCTTTCGCTTTGAGTCCAAAAATCGTTGGCTAATGTATTTCTTCCTAAACTCTGCTTGGAAGAAATCCCAAGTAATATTTTCTTTTGGCACTACCGAGGAGATGGTCTTCCACCCATTGTATGTAGTGTCCTTCAAAAGGGACACAGTACACTTCAAACATTCCTCGGGGGTGCATGACAAATTATCTAACACCCACGTAGTGTTCTCAAGCCAGAACTCGGCTCTTTCAGCGTCATCATCAACTTTCGCTCTGAATTCCTCAGCCCCATACTTTCTGAGCTTATCTACTGGGGCTTTACCAATTCTTATCAGTTCCATACCTCGTGGCATATCCTCTTTAGGTTGGTTAGGGGGTTGGGGTGGTCTTGGTATATTGGGGCAATTTCTTAGATAATCCCCAAACCACTCATCCATCATATCAAAGAAGGTAGCTCGGGCCTCTTCTCGGCCTTCTGACATCAGCCTTCTGCTACTACTAGATACAATTCGTTGTACGGAAGCTGGAGCATGGCTCTCGGCCCCCTCGGACTCATCTTGTGCTTGATTGGAAGACATTTACTAAATTCAAAAAAATTTAAACAATTAGGAGATGTCACACTATCAACATTCAAATAATGGCATGTATAGCGAACTTTAACATCCTCTACGGTAGTCCTAGAACCAACTAAACCATAGCTCTGATACCAATAAATATAACACCCCTAACCCGTATCCAACATTGGGACAAGGCTCGAGGCATTACCGAAACTTTACACTTTCAGTATACTAACTCGGGTCACAAAATTTCATTTGAATTTAAATCTTTTCAATCATGAACATCTCGTCCCATGTATAGGCCTTCGAGACCTATAACATATCGGAAGGCAATGCAGGACAAATACGGGCACGTTCGATTAGCCTTGGGCTTCTCAGAAAATTTTCCTTAACTAAAAGGGACACACGTCCGTGTAGGTAGATCGTGTGGACTCACACGCCTGTGTATCTTGGGGTACGCCCATGCCCTTTAATCGTGGACAACACCGACTTATCAAAAACGGCCATGGAACACGCCCGTGCTACCTGCTCGTGGACGAAACTGTCATTTTAACACAGCCATGGCGCACGCCCGTGTGGCCTACTCGTGCACAACTTTGAGCTAAAATTTTAAGTGCAGGGGACACACGACCATAGCACACGCCCATGGGAGGGAACCGTGTGTCACACACGGCCTAGACACACGCCTGTTGGAATGTCGGTGCCTCTAAGGCGCAGCGGAAAAATAAAATAATTAAAAATATTCTGGCGATCCAAACCATGGATCCATGTATAAGGAACGTATCAGGGGTGATAAAAGGTTTCGAAATTACCGAAACTTCAATCTGAGTAGACAGCGATGCCTAGGCAATGGGAATCCTGAACCACTGTCGAACCAAGCCGCAACCTTTTCGATGTCAGCCTCTACGTAGTCCACCCAGTTGACAATGAACGGTGGAAAAATCTCAAAAACTATTTCAGTGATTTTTATGCTTGACGGCTACTACACCCTTTTGCATAGTTTCGGGCTTATTTATATATTATCTCTTTAGGGTTTTTACCCTTGCCATATATAACACCCTTTTAATTGGTATATCGTTTTAATGAATATTAATTCATTAAAATTAATCTAAACATAATAGTCATCATTAAAATAAATATAATAATGTTTAACCGAAAATTATAATTACATTAATTATAATAAAGATTTCTGTAAACTATATTTATTTAAACTTATATACGAACCAAATTCATATACTAATGAAATTATGCTCTGATTATGTGTACAACATCCTTGTACGTATAGTATGTTCAACAATTTGATTGCCCAATTAAATTAATTCTATAATTAATTTAATTCATCTGATAATTAGAATACAATACCAACTATGTTTTACTCCGTTCATTTCAACCATAGGGTGTGACCCTATAGGTTCTTCTAACGTTAGCAGTAATATTAGAACGATTCTAATGTTACAAACAATTAGTGGCATCTAGCAATGCATCATTGCTACCTAAGTTACGAGAAGTCATGATTCGACATAACCTTTTGTGATTAACCTTTCATGCATTAATCCTTAAGTCCTATATCTTTGGAATGGACACAACTCATGGAATAGTCACACTTGCATAGTCCATCCCATGTGTCTTGATACCTTAAGTGAACTATGATACACAAATAAGTATGACATCTCATATCAACTTATTTGAGCATGGCCATGCATTTCTAGTCTCACTCAATCAAGTGGCCTAAGATATTACTCCCATTATGTAGGAGGGGCTTATCCTATATTGATCAACCTTATCCCTCTACATAGATTGTGGTATATCCAACATTAGTCTTTATAGAACAACCAGTTATGATGTTCGTTTGACTATATCAAAATATACAACTCACGATGTTGGGATAATGATGATCTCAATTATGAGGATCATATACATATTAATCACTATGAGTAATGTTGTGACAATTACATAATAATCCAAGAAACATACTCATAGCAGGTCAGTCCAATATGTTGTTCTCTAACACACATATTCATGCATTGACTTTGACACTCCATATCAATGACAACTCTTTATCATCAATCAACTACATGTTAGTCTTAATGCATTATTGTTGTCCTAGCCAACAATAATACTTGACTAAGGATCTTTTAAGAATAATCATATTATTCTCAGGATATTATTATAAAATAGTTTATTTATGTACACAGAAAAGAAACTGAAATAATAATGGCAACGCCTTATATCAATAAACATGATAAATCAAGTATGTTATTACAACCATCTCGTGATTGATCTTTGGGCATACTCTTACAATGCACGTGTGTCCAACCATGTGGACTTTATTAGGCTATTTTCCAAGCCTTTAGTCACCCCTTTATACTACTTGTGCCTAATGGTTACCAAGTTTGAGAAGAAGCATGATTATATACTTGTAAATAATCTTAATGAAAATAGTTGTATGGAAACCTCATATCATTGGTTCCATACATAAATGGTTATTTCCTATTTAGTGTCATGGGTTCCCATATTACTTTAATCCATCTGAAATTGGCTCATTCATGTGATTCATTGCCAATTGATAGCAACCCGTCTTTCATAATTAAAACCATGCATAAAATCGTAAGTCATAGCCTACTTAAATTAAGCCAATTTTCATGGCCATATACAAAGAGATAAACTTATTTTTACATGCCTTTACTGGGCAAATCAAATGACACATATAACAAAATACTCAAAAATACTATACATGCCATTGAACAAAATAAACTGAGTCTTTATACCAAAGCTTGTTTAGTTGATAGTGTGTTCACTCCCCAATTGTCTTCCAATCCTTATGAGTCATTGAGATCTGTGAGACAGGGAAAAAGAGAGGGGTAAGCATTGTCATGCTTAGTAAGCTCGAATAACTAGAAAGTAAATTTACAAAGTAATTAGCATACATCCATACTTAATCCATGAAATCATCCATTATGAAATGATCTCCTATCGCATGCACTCAATCAACAAGTTAGTCACATAATCATGTAATTTAACTAGATGAGCTCATCATTCAACATTTGATTCACATATATATATACCCCATGTTAATCTCATTGAGTTTCTAGAAAATCTCGATGGAATACCCATTATCCGTTAATTCTTACGAATGATCATTTCCCATATATGCACTCCCGCGAACCTCACATCATATAGCGAGATTACTAGTCCAGGCTAAATTCCCCATTATATGAACTCTTAAGGTGATGTCAGGATTACCAGTCCAGGCTAAATCCCTTATAGCTCTCTCGACATCATCATTAGTAGTAGCATGGAATTCTTCAGCCCCATATTTTCTAATCTTATTGACCGGAGACTTATTCAACTGAATCGAATTCACTTGTGGCATAACAGGAACTTGCGGAGGATTAGACTGGGGTGAAGGTTGTGGCATAGCTGGATTAGTTCGGATATATTGGGTAAACCAATCGTTCATCATTTGATAGAAGGCTTGTTTACCCTCTCCATTATGGCTACTTGTAACCGGTCTAGAGTAGGATGGCGCTGTCCCTTGCGCGGGAGCAAGCACATTACTTTCGACATCGTCAGCTATGGCTCGTTCAGGATCCATTTGCACATTTCATATAATCATTTATTCATTTCATATAATCATTCATTTCTCAGAATGCCCGTTGAACCATTCGGAATCATAAGGAAATGCAGATAGCTCAGAAAGCTCATACAATGCCAACATCCCAAACGTGGTCTTACATGTAATCAAATATTGATGCCACTGTCCCAGACAGGGTCTTACATGAAATCAAATACGATGCCAATGTCCCAGACATGGTCTTACACATAAATCATAAGTCGATGCCAACGTCCCAGACATAGTCTTACACGATAACACATATCAGATCCTATATCATGACATATGTATCCTAACTATTCCTATGGCTCATACCGGGCTTTTCGGACGTTGCCACATTATCGGAGATTTCTTGGATAACACTTATTGAGCTCATTTAGTCGTTGATCACAATTCAATTCCTTATAAGAAATAATAATTCAATTCAAACACATTTATTTGTATATTGACTTACCTCGTACAAATTCGGGCGAACAGAGTCGACTACTCAACAACTTTCGACTTTCCCCGATCTAAATCATTTTCATTGGTTCTTGATCTAAACACATTAAAATTTAACCATTTTATTCACCAAATCATTCAATTCAATCCACAAACACATATTTAGGGTATTTTACAAATTAGCCCTCACATTTTCACATTTTGACACTTTAGTCCCTAATTCACAAAATCACAAAATACACAAAATTTTCTTACACATATACTTAGCCAAATTTTCGTAGTATTCATATAAGTCCATATATTTCATTTATTTCACATTTTAGTCCCTCAAAATATCATTTTCACAATTTAGCCCAAATTACTCAATTTTATCAAAAATTCAAAGACAAAACTTAGTAATCTAACACATATCTTTAATTTACCATTATCAAAATTCATAAAGCTCACATTATCAACAATGGCATCACTCAAAATCATCAAAAAAATCAGAAATTAGGGCATGGGCTTGATAGGTTACTAAGCAACTATTTCAAAAACATAGAAATTATCAAAAACCGATCAAAACACATACCTTCATCCACAATCACAAGTGTCAAAACCCTAAGAGCTTTTTTTCTTTCTTTTGTTCTTCACTTTTCGGCAAGATGAGCATATAATGAACCATTTTCATGTTTTTTTAATTTAATTAACAATAATACATCAATTACCAATTTACCTTTGCATTATAAACATTTAAAACATTAATATCAAGGCCATTAATGTCCATTCATATGTTCAATGGTCAAATAACAACATAAGCACCTCTCAATTATAAAGACATAGAAAATATGCACTTTAGCAAATAGAACACATCTTTTACATTTTTAGCGATTAGGTCCTTTTTCAAAATTAAGCACACAAACGATCAAATTTTCATATGAAACTTTCACACATGTCAATTCACATATTATAAGCACGAAAAATAATAATAAATTATTTTTCTAACCCGAATTTGTGGTCCTAAAACCACTGTTCTGACTAGGGTCTAAACTAGACTATTACATTCTCAGAACACAAATTCAGCCTCTGAATCTCAAACAATCATTAGCATCAATTCTAAATTCTGAATCAGAAGTCATTTCACACTGAGCTCATTTTGCTATTATCTCATTATCAACTTTCTAAGCTTCAATAATCTGTTGTAAAAAGAATAGTCTCGCTTTCAATTCAGCTAAAATTGAACCATCATCAGAAAAAACTAAATGATCATTCATCGCACGTAAAGCAGACAGTGATTTTTGACTCAAAGCATCAGCAACAACATTTGCTTTTCCCGGATGATAGTCAATCACTAATTCATAGTCTTTAAGCAGTTCTAACCATCTTGTTTGACGCAGGTTCAAATCTTTCTGAGTCATCAGATATTTCAAAGTTTTATGATCCAAGTAAACATGACATTTCTCATCAAACAGATAGTGGCGCCAAATATTCAAAGCAAACACAATAGCCTCCAATTCCAGATCGTGTGCTGGATAGTTTTTTTCATGCGACTTTAACTGTCTCGAAGCATAGGTTATGACTTTGCCTTCCTACATCAAAATGCAGTCTAGACCGTTCAATGAATCATCACTGTAGATCACAAATTCTTTACCCGATTCTGGTTGTACTAATACCAGAGCTTCAATTGATCAAAGCTTTTCTGATACTTTTCAGACCATTCAAATTTCACATCTTTCTCAAGTAGTTTCATCAACGGAGCTGCAATCATAGAAAAGCCTTTAACGAATCTTCGGTAATAACCAGCAAGTCCCAGAAAACTACAGACTTCAGAAACATTTCTCGGAGGCTTCCAATCCAGAATAGCTAAAATCTTGATCGGATCACTTGGATACCTAATGCCGATAAAATATGACCCAGAAAACCAACTTCATGTAACCAGAACTCACATTTACTGAACTTTGCAAATAATTGCTTATCATGCAGCGTCTATAACACTATTATCAAATGCTCAGCATGTTCAGTTTCATCACGCGAATAAATCAAAATGTCATCAATGAATACAACAAAAAATCGATCAAAATACAGTCTGAAAATCCTGTTCATCAAATCCATAAAGATAATAGGTGCATTCGAAAAATAGTTTTTGGAATGTCTGAATCTTTTACTCTCAACTGATAATAGCCCGATCTCAAATCTATCTTTGAAAACATGGTAGCTGCTTTCAACTGATCAAACAAATCATTAATTCGAGGCAGAGGATATTTATTCTTGATAGCCACTTTGTTCAACTGACAATAATTAATGCACATTCGCATCGTGCCATCTTTCTTTTTCACAAACAGAACGGGAGCACCCCAAGGTGAGAAACTCGGCCGTGTAAATCCTCTATCAGTCAACTCTTGCAACTAAAACTTTAATTCTTTTAACTCAGTCGGAGCCATACTATATGGAGCTATCGAAATCGGAGTAGTTCCCGATACTAACTCTATGCCAAATTCAACTTCTCAAATCGGAGGTAATCCCGAAAGTTCTTCAGGAAATACATCAGGGAATTCATAGACAACAGGCACTGATTTAACTTTCTTTTCTGTTACTTTCAAATCAATAACATAGGAAAAATAAGCTTCACAACCCTTTCTCACAATACTCAGAGCTTTCATCGAAGATATCACAACTGGCAACCTATTTAAATCACTAGATTCAATTCAGACTACTTTATCATTCTTGTATCTCAAATCAATAGTTTTCTGTTTGCAATTAACAATAGCATCATACAAAGTTAGCTAACCCATACCCAAAATTATATCAAACTCATAAAAGGGTAATAACATTAGATTAGCAAGAAAGCAAATGTCTCGAAACATTAACGGACAATTCTTACACATTTTGTCAACTAAGACACTATTCTAATCACGAATTCAGTAGACTCTACAGGAAAAGTCTTACTGGATACTAAATTCATGCATATGTACGAATGCGTCGATCCTAGATCAATTAATGCAATTACAGAGGTATCATAAAGAGTGAAAGTACCAGTTATAACATCTGGAGACGAAGCTTCCTCACAAGCTCGAATGGCATAAGCTTTGGCTGGTGCTCTAGCCTCAGATCGTACAACAGTATCTTTAGTGCCTCTTTGACTACCACTCACATTTTACACATTTTTGGGAGGTCTACCACGAGCTGTATTGCCACTCGGATTTTGCACAATCTTGAATAAAATGATCTAAAGATCCACAGTTAAAATAAGCTCGGTCGCTCAATCTAAAACTTTTCGGATGTATTTTTCCACAATGTCTACACTCAGGTCGTTCAGATTAAACATTTCCAACACTTGCAACGGAAGTTGCTGGAGCTCTAAAGCTCGAATGCGATCTAACACGATCTCTACTCGAATGCCCCACATTAGCGTTTGAACGGCTATAATCATCTTGGAATTTCTTTGACGTAAACTAAAATGATTTACTTACGGATCTCTTTCTCACGTCTCTAGCTTCTGAATCGGCTTTTCTTTTCTCTTTCCAAGTTCTTCAGCTTTACATGCTCGTTCAACAAGCACAACAAACTTTTTTATCTCCATAATTTTGACTAACAAACGAATATATTTATTCAAGCCATCCTCAAATCTCTTACATATAATTGCTTCAGTCGAGATACATTCTAGTGCATACTTGCTCGGTCTCACAAATTCTCGCTCATATTCTATAATAGACATACTACCCTATTTCAATTCAAGAAACTCTTTGTGTTTCTGATCGATAAATCTCTAACTGATGGATTTCTTTCAGAATTCAGCTTGAAAGAAATCCCAGGTGACTTGTTCTCTCGAAACCACAGATATCAATGTCTTCCACCAATGACAATTCATCGAACACTCTTATCGTATTCTCAAGATAGAATTCATCTCTCTCAGCATCATTATTAGTAGTAGCATAGAACTCTTCGGCCCCATATTTTCTAATTTTGTCAACCGGAGACTTATTCAACTGAATCAGATTAGCTTGTGGCATGAGAGGGACTTGCAGAGGATTGAGCTAGGGTGAAGGTTGTGACACAGCCGGATTAGTTCTCATATATTGCGTGAACCAATCGTTCATCATTTGGTAAAAGGCTTCCTTAGCCTCTCCCTCGTGACTACTCATAGTAGGTCTAGAATCGGATGGCGCTATCCCTTGAGTAGGAGCAAGCACATTACTCTCAACATTGTCAACTACGACTCATTTGGGATCCAATTACTATATAAATATACATTTTCATTGTCAGGATTCATCATACTATCGCAGTTCATAAATATGGCATGTATAGCTAGACTCACATACGCTACGTTAGTCCTAGAATTGACTAAATTGTAGCTCTGATACCAACCAAATGTAACACCCCTAACCCGTATCCGTCGCCAGACTAGGGTTAAGAGGCATTACCAGACATATCGAATCATTTAGCATTCATTTCATAATCATCAAAGCATCATAGTCACACATCATTACAGAGTCCCTTACGTAGGTCAATGAGACCTAAAACATGCTTTAGAAAGGGGTCGGGACTAAACCGAGCACATACAACGTTTCTCAAAACTTAAATATTTTTCTAAGTTATAAAAGTCACACGCCCGTGTGAATAGGTCGTGTGCCTTATGTAACACCCCGAACCCGAGACCGACACCGGAGTCGAACACGAGGTGTTAACAGACTTTAAACCCCTTATAAAAAATATTTCCCAGACACTGCCAATCTGCGTACTAGTCGCTTTAAAAATCATATCTTGAGTTTCACAACTCGAAAATCAGTTTCGTGATTTTTCCCTGAAACTAGACTCATATTCCCATCTACATATTTTTTTATAAAATTTTTGGTCGAGCCAATTAGTACAGTTTATTAGTCAAAGTCTCCCATGTTACGGGGATCGACTACCCTGAACTTTGCGCATTACGACTTGGATATCTCCTTGTACAGGGCTCCAATACTGATTCCGTTTATTTCTATAGAAACTAGACTCAGAGAGGAATCTATACATATATGGTATGACTCCTAATTATCTCTGGTTAATGTATAATGAATTTCCAAAGTCGGAACATGGAATCCAGAAACCGTTATGGCCCTGTCTCACGAGAACCTGAATATCTCTTAACATACTATCGGTATGATTGTTTCGTTACTTTCCTATGAAATTAGATTCATCAAGGTTTGTTTACATAATTTATTCACTATTTAATTCCATTCCTACTATTTTTAGTGATTTTCCAAATCTACATCACTGCTGCTGTCAGCATCTGCCTTTAAGGTAGACTTTACCTATTTCATGGTTTCCATGATTCAACTAGCCCTTTTTGCATGAATAGCACAATTTATGAAAGTGATTAACCATCCCCGTGGCCAATCCTTGTCAAGCATATCCACACCAAATGATTATAACATTATACTCAAACACATATAAGCCATTTTCGCATGGCTATCCAAAATTTATACAAGTCCAAAGGGTCCACGACCCACAACAAACGGGTAGTCCTATACATGCCATTTCGAAGTTCAACCAAAATTGTACCAAAAGGGGGGGCTTTGATAGTGTGGGTGACTTTGACTTCAAGATCCCGAGTCCGATAGCTGGAGAACCAAATCTATAAAATAGAGGAGCAATGAAACGGAGTAAGCAATTTATGCTTAGTAAGTTTTGAGCAAGGAATTCCAGCACAACAAAAGTATAGCATTCATATAGCTAAACGGATAATTTCATATGCACAAATTTACGATATCGTACTTGCTTCACATTATCAACCCTTATGTAAATACACAAAAGATCAACTCAGCCAAAGGCCGGTAGCTCGTTTATCAACTGAGCGAATACTTATTTGTAAGGGCTCGATTAAATTCAACACATACGTAACATATCCCAATATTGGGATGTTTTTCGAGTATTAGCTGGAATTTTACAGCAAGCTCATTCATTACCAAAATCACGTACCTTCGGAATTTAACCGGATATAGCTCCTCGTTCAAGTGCCTTCGGGACATAGCCCGGTCATAGTAACTCATTCAATGCCTTCGGGACTTAACCCGGATTTTAAAACTCGCACGAATGCCTTCGGGACTTAACCCGGAATTAGTATCTCGCACAAAGGCCTTCGGATCTTAGTCCGGATATAGTCACTTAGCACAAAGCCTTCGGGACTTAGCCCGGACAGCATTCAATTAATCATGCACATCTAACAATAATTCATGGCACATTCGTATTTCTTTTTCATTAGCAAAACTCAAACACAAGGCACATACCATCCTTGCACATTCGGCTCAATAGCCACACATAGAGCATGATTTTAATTTGCTTAAAACATGATTTAATCACATTGTAATTTAAGCTCTCTTACTCAAGAACTTACCTCGGGTGTTGTCGAACGATTCCGCTAACTATTCGACCACTTTTTCCTTCCCTTTATCGGATCTATTTCCCCTTTGCTCTTGAGCTTAATTAAACAAATAAATTGATTTCATCATTTAGGCATCAAAAAGATGAACACGAAGCACTTAGCCCATATTTATACATTAGACATCAAAGTCACATACATGTGAAATCATGCATCAACACAACATATTAGCTAAATTTTTTCCCCCTTGGCCGAATATGCATGTCTATTTTTGGGGTCGATTTCAACACTTAATACACACATATACACACTAGTAAAGCATCCTCCCCCTTTCCATCAATTTAACACATGCATTGCTCATTAACATGCAAAGTTACATTCGGCCTTAGCACACAACTTGCTAGCCGATTCTTCTCCATTTAGCAACCAATGCACATATGTGCTCACACAAAAATGCTAAAAAGGAGGTTCAAGAATCATCAAGTCATCATCACATGTATCATTAACAAACTTCATATTTAGCATGCAATGGCATTAACACAACCTCCACCTAGGCCGAATTTTAACTCATCCTCTTGCCTCATCACCACCACATCAAACATCAACCAAGAATGATGCATCCATGGTCAAATGTCATTTCCATCACATAGCAAGATTTAGACCATGGGCTAGGTAGAACTCAAGCTAACAACTAAAACATGCATGCATCTCATGGAACATCATCAACATACCTTAGCCTAGCTACATGCATGGCCGAATCTCTTCACCTTTCTTCTTTTTTCCTCCTTAAAATTTTTGGCCAAGGATGAACCAAAGGATGAGCATTTTTTTTTTCTTTGTTTTTTTCTTTCTAGTTTCGGCTAAATGAAGATGAGAAAGGATGAACAAAAATTTTCTCCTTTCTTTTCTTTAGCTCACGGCAATGGGGGGGGAAAACAACTACACACATTTTTTTTTGTATTCATCATACTCCTTTTCATTATTTTATGCCCATGCCCATTATTTTATTTTTTTCCTACATACCTCACTAGGCCAACATGTTCCCAACATGTTTCCACCCATAGCATGGCCAACCACTAGCTCAAATTTTGGGTAATTTGACATGCAAACCCATCATTTTCACAACATGCATTAATAGACCATTTTAAATTAGCCTATCATATTTTCACCATGTCTCATATCAATCCCTATTTAATAATTTCTCATGCAATTGGCAAAATTGGAGAATGAAACTTCCACATACTCATGTACACACATAATAAGCATAGAATATGGAAATCAATTATTTTTATGACTCGGTTTTGTGGTCCCGAAACCACTTCCCGACTAGGGTCAATTTTGGGCTGTCACAACTCTCCCCCACTTAAGAAATTTTCGTCCCCGAAAATCTTACCGGTAAATAGGTTTGGGTATCGTTCTTTCATCGAGCTCTCGGTTTCCCAAGTAGCTTCCTCGATCCCGTGTTTGAGCCATAACACCTTTACTAGCGGAATTCTTTTGTTTCGCAACTCCTTCACTTCAGGAGCTAGGATACGCATCGGTTCTTCTTCATAGCTCATGTCGACTTGAATTTCAACCTCTGATGGGCTAATTATGTGCGATGGATCAGATCAATAGCGTCGAAGCATCGAAACGTGAAAGACGTCATGAATCTTTTCAAGCTCCGGGGGCAAAATCAATCTATACGCAACCGGACCAACTCGTTCGGAGATTTCGTACGGCCCAATGAATCTTGGGCTCAACTTGCCCTTACGGCCGAACCTGAGTATCTTTTTCCAAGGCGAAACCTTAAGGAACACTTTGTCTCCCACCTGATACTCGATGTCTTTTCGTTTCAAATCTGCGTACGACTTCTGACGATCCGTGGCTACCTTCAGACTTTCACGGATTACCTTTACTTTCTGTTCAGCATCTTTAATCAAATCAACTCCGAAAATTTTACTTTCACCGAGCTCGGTCCAAAACAACGGTGTACGGCATTTACGACCGTACAAAGCCTCGTAAGGTGCCATCTTAATACTTGATTGAAAACTATTATTGTAAGCGAATTCAATCAAAGGTAAATACCGTTCCCATGAACCACTGAACTCGAGGATGCAACATCTCAACATATCCTCAAGTATCTGAATTATCCGCTCGGATTGACCATCGGTTTGGGGGTGAAAAGCAGTGCTAAAATGCAGCTTGGTACCCAGAGCTTCTTGCAATTTCTTCCAAAATCGTGAGGTGAATCTCGGATCTCTATCCGACACGATAGAAACAGGTACCCCGTGTAATCTCACAATTTGATAAACGTACAATTCAGCTAGTTTATCCAATGAAAAATCCGTACGTACGGGGATAAAATGAGCCGACTTAGTCAGTCTATCAACAACAACCCATATCGCATCCTTCTTACTTGCTGACAAGGGCAGTCCAGACACAAAGTCCATTGTGACTCGATCCCATTTCCACTCGGGTATCATGATCGGCTGGAGTAATCCTGAAGGCACTTGATGTTCCGCTTTCACTTGTTGACATATTAAACATCTCGAAACAAAGTCGGAGATGTCCCGTTTCATACCATGCCACCAAAATTGACGTTTCAAATCGTTGTACATTTTCGTACTCCCCGGGTGAATTGACATTCGGCTACAATGGGCTTCGTTCAGAATCATCGAAATGAGTTCCAAATTTCTTGGAACACACAAACGATTTCTGAACCTCAAACAATCATCATCATCAATTTGAAACTCCGATTCCTTGTTCGGAACACACTTAGCCCGTTTTGCAACCAATTCATCATCGACTTTCTGAGCTTCACGAATTTGGTGAGTCAATAATGGTTTAGCTTTTAATTCAGCTACTAACACATTGTCTGGTAGAACAGACAAATGCACATTCATCGCTCGTAAAGCAAACAATGACTTTCGGCTTAAGGCGTCCGCAACCACGTTAGCCTTTCCCGGGTGGTAATCAATGACAAGCTCGTAATCTTTCAACAACTCAAGCCAACGTCTTTGTCGCAGATTCAAGTCTCGTTGAGTCATCAAATATTTGAGACTTTTGTGATCCGAAAATACATGGCACTTCTCACCAAATAAGTAATGTCGCCATATTTTTAAAGCAAATACGATGGCAGCTAGTTCGAGATCATGGGTCGGATAATTCCTCTCGTGTGGCTTCAATTGTCTCGACGCATAGGCCACGACTCGACCTTCTTGCATCAATACGCAACCCAACCCAAGTAGGGATGCGTCACTATAAATGACAAACTCTTTACCTGATTCGGGTTTCTTTTCTAATTCTTTGTCATCAAGTACATACGCAAGGTATGCTTCGCACCCTTTTCTTACATATTTCTGTGCCAACATTGCTGATATTACAGCTGGCATCCCCTCCAAGTCCGCAGACTCAATTCGGATTACTTCGTTATTTGCGCACCTCAAATCAATAGTCTTGCTCTTGCAATTCACAACCGCATCATGCGCGGTCAACCAATCCAAACCAAGGATAACATCAAATTCATCAAACGGCAAAAGCATCAAGTCCGCCGGAAAACAGGAACCTCGAATTTCCAGGGGACATTTCTTACACACTTTGTCGACAAGCACGTAACGACCCAAGGGATTTGACACCCGAATTACGAACTCAGTAGACTCAATAGGTAAAGTCTTACTGGATGCTAAGGTTTCACATATGTAAGAATGAGTAGAACCGGGGTCAATCAAAGCAATTACATTAGTATCAAAGAGAGTGAATGTACCGGTAATAACATCAGGCGAAGAAGCATCCTCGCGGGCACGTATAGCATAAGCTCTAGCAGGCGCACGAGCTTCGGATCTGGTTATATCATCTCTAGATCCTCTCTGACAACCACCATCATTGCCCGCATTTCCAGATGGTCTACCCCGAGCAGTGGTAGCACCCGGTCTCCCACTCTGATTTGCATTCTGTCCCGACAACCTCGGGCAATCTTTAATAAAGTGGTCAACTGATCCGCATTTGTAACAGGAGCGGTCAGGGAATCTACAACTCCCCGAATGCCATTTACCGCAATATCGGCATTTCGTTCTGTCTCGACGTTCATTCCCAACACTGGCGACTGAAGTGCCTCGTGTACCCACAAGGGGTCGATCACGATCTCGTCTAAAAAAGCCCGAAGTGCCTCTAAACTGGCCCGCATCATCCCGAAATCTCTTCGATGTCTATTGAAGAGACCTTCCCGAGGATCTTTTACGAAACTCTCCAGTTCCCTCATCAACTCTTTGCTTTTCTTTTCTAAGCTCTTCGGCTTTACAAGCTCGTTCAACAAGTACCACGAACTCTTCTATTTCAAGAACGCCAACGAACATTTTTATATCTTCATTCAGCCCATCCTCGAAGTGTTTACACATAATAGCTTCGGACGAAACACATTCCCGAGCGTATTTGCTAAGTCTAACAAATTTTCGCTCGTAATCAGTAACCGACATGGAGCCTTGCTTAAGCTCAAGAAATTCTTCCATTTTTGATCAACAAATCTCTGACTGATATACTTTTTCCGAAACTCAGTTTGGAAAAACTCCCAAGTTACTTGCTCTCGGGGCACAACAGAAGTCAGAGTACTCCACCAATAGTAGGCAGAATCACGTAGCAAGGAGATAGCACACTTTAGGCATTCATCGGGTGTACAAGATAGCTCATCGAGTACCCGAATAGTGTTGTCCAGCCAAAATTCAGCTTGCTCGGCATCATCGCTATCCATAGCCTTAAATTCAGTAGCCCCATGTTTTCGGATTCTGTCAACTGGGGGCTTATTTGACCTTATTTGGTCCGTTACCGGTGGTATTGTAGGTGCGGGGGTAGTATTTGTCGGGAATGGAGGTTGTGGAACAGCCATATTAGTTCGAATGTATTGGTTGAACCAATCATTCATCACGCTATAGAATGCTTGTCTAGCTTCATCATTCGGATTACTAGCATTAGGTTGAGAGTCTGCCGGCACTGTCCCTTGTGCGGGAGCAGGCGCTACACTCTCAAGATCATCAGCTACCTCTCGGTCATGATCGGGATCCATTACTATAAATAAACACATTTACAATTGTCAGAAATCACCACACTATCAAGTAATCACATAAAATGGCATGTATAGCTAGACCCAACGCATTACGGTAGTCCTAGAATCGACTAAACCTGGCTCTGATACCAATCAAATGTAACACCCCGAACCCGAGACCGACACCGGAGTCGAACACGAGGTGTTAACAGACTTTAAACCCCTTATAAAAAATATTTCCCAGACACTGCCAATCTGCGTACTAGTCGCTTTAAAAATCATATCTTGAGTTTCACAACTCGAAAATTAGTTTCGTGATTTTTCCCTGAAACTAGACTCATATTCCCATCTACATATTTTTTTATAAAATTTTTGGTCGGGCCAATTAGTACAGTTTATTAGTCAAAGTCTCCAATGTTACAGGGATCGACTACCCTGACATTTACGCATTACGACTTGGATATCTCCTTGTACAGGGCTCCAATACTGATTCCGTTTCTTTCTATAGAAACTAGACTCAGAGAGGAATCTATACATATATGGTATGACTCCTAATTATCTCTGGTTAATTTATAATGAATTTCCAAAGTCGGAACAGGGAATCCAGAAACCGTTCTGGCCCTGTCTCACGAGAACCTGAATATCTCTTAACATACTATCGGTATGATTGTTTCGTTACTTTCCTATGAAAGTAGATTCATCAAGGTTTGTTTACATAATTTATTCACTATTTAATTCCATTCCTACTATTTTTAGTGATTTTCCAAATCTACATCACTACTGCTGTCAGCATCTGCCTTTAAGGTAGACTTTACCTATTTCATGGTTTCCATGATTCAACTAGCCTTTTTTGCATGAATAGCACAATTTATGAAAGTGATTAACCATCCCCGTGGCCAATCCTTGTCAAGCATATCCACACCAAATGATTATAACATTATACTCAAACACATATAAGCCATTTTCGCATGGCTATCCAAAATTTATACAAGTCCAAAGGGTCCACGACCCACAACAAACGGGTAGTCCTATACATGCCATTTCGAAGTTCAACCAAAATTGTACCAAAAGGGGGGGCTTTGATAGTGTGGGCGACTTTGACTTCAAGATCCCGAGTCCGATAGCTGGAGAACCAAATCTATAAAACAGAGGAGCAATGAAACGGAGTAAGCAATTTATGCTTAGTAAGTTTTGAGCAAGGAATTCCAGCACAACAAAAGTATAGCATTCATATAGCTAAACGGATAATTTCATATGCACAAATTTACGATATCGTACTTGCTTCACATTATCAACCCTTATGTACATACACAAAAGATCAACTCAGCCAAAGGCCGGTAGCTCGTTTATCAACTGAGCGAATACTTATTTGTAAGGGCTCGATTAAATTCAACACATACGTAACATATCCCAATATTGGGATGTTTTTCGAGTATTAGCTGGAATTTTACAGCAAGCTCATTCATTACCAAAATCACGTACCTTCGGAATTTAACCGGATATAGCTCCTCGTTCAAGTGCCTTCGGGACATAGCCCGGTCATAGTAACTCATTCAATGCCTTCGGGACTTAACCCGGATTTTAAAACTCGCACGAATGCCTTCGGGACTTAACCCGGAATTAGTATCTCGCACAAAGGCCTTCGGATCTTAGTCCGGATATAGTCACTTAGCACAAAGCCTTCGGGACTTAGCCCGGACAGCATTCAATTAATCATGCACATCTAACAATAATTCATGGCACATTCGTATTTCTTTTCATTAGCAAAACTCAAACACAAGGCACATACCATCCTTGCACATTCGGCTCAATAGCCACACATAGAGCATGATTTTAATTTGCTTAAAACATGATTTAATCACATTGTAATTTAAGCTCTCTTACTCAAGAACTTACCTCGGGTGTTGTCGAACGATTCCGCTAACTATTCGACCACTTTTTCCTTCCCTTTATCGGATCTATTTCCCCTTTGCTCTTGAGCTTAATTAAACAAATAAATTGATTTCATCATTTAGGCATCAAAAAGATGAACACGAAGCACTTAGCCCATATTTATACATTAGACATCAAAGTCACATACATGTGAAATCATGCATCAACACAACATATTAGCTAAATTTTTTCCCCCTTGGCCGAATATGCATGTCTATTTTTGGGGTCGATTTCAACACTTAATACACACATATACACACTAGTAAAGCATCCTCCCCCTTTCCATCAATTTAACACATGCATTGCTCATTAACATGCAAAGTTACATTCGGCCTTAGCACACAACTTGCTAGCCGATTCTTCTCCATTTAGCAACCAATGCACATATGTGCTCACACAAAAATGCTAAAAAGGAGGTTCAAGAATCATCAAGTCATCATCACATGCATCATTAACAAACTTCATATTTAGCATGCAATGGCATTAACACAACCTCTACCTAGGCCGAATTTTAACTCATCCTCTTGCCTCATCACCACCACATCAAACATCAACCAAGAATGATGCATCCATGGTCAAATGTCATTTCCATCACATAGCAAGATTTAGACCATGGGCTAGGTAGAACTCAAGCTAACAACTAAAACATGCATGCATCTCATGGAACATCATCAACATACCTTAGCCTAGCTACATGCATGGCCGAATCTCTTCACCTTTCTTCTTC
Organism: Gossypium hirsutum; assembly: GCF_007990345.1. Taxonomy (NCBI): domain Eukaryota; kingdom Viridiplantae; phylum Streptophyta; class Magnoliopsida; order Malvales; family Malvaceae; genus Gossypium; species Gossypium hirsutum. Next base: position 22,165,565 of record NC_053429.1, read on the forward strand.
TTTCCTCCTTAAAATTTTTGGCCAAGGATGAACCAAAGGATGAGCATTTTTTTTTCTTTGTTTTTTTCTTTCTAGTTTCGGCTAAATGAAGATGAGAAAGGATGAACAAAAATTTTCTCCTTTCTTTTCTTTAGCTCACGGCAATGGGGGGGGAAACAACTACACACATTTTTTTTTGTATTCATCATACTCCTTTTCATTATTTTATGCCCATGCCCCTTATTTTATTTTTTTCCTACATACCTCACTAGGCCAACATGTTCCCAACATGTTTCCACCCATAGCATGGCCAACCACTAGCTCAAATTTTGGGTAATTTGACATGCAAACCCATCATTTTCACAACATGCATTAATAGACCATTTTAAATTAGCCTATCATATTTTCACCATGTCTCATATCAATCCCTATTTAATAATTTCTCATGCAATTGGCAAAATTGGAGAATGAAACTTCCACATACTCATGTACACACATAATAAGCATAGAATATGGAAATCAATTATTTTTATGACTCGGTTTTGTGGTCCCGAAACCACTTCCCGACTAGGGTCAATTTTGGGCTGTCACACCTTACACGGCATTAGACACGCCCATGTGTCTAAGCCATGGCAAAACAGGGCATACATACTGACTTGTCCACACGGCCACAAGACAAGTCCGTGTGCTAGACCGTGTGAAAATTAGGGATGCTACTGACTTGGGTCAAAGGGCTAGTCACAAGCCCGTGTGTCTAGCCCGTGCTTGAAACTGACTTAGCCACACGGTCTGGCACACGCCCATGTGTGCAACCATGTGATCTACCCAGACTCATTTCGAAATGGCCTTCGAGCAACATGCAGTGACACACGCCCGTATCCCTGTCCGTGTAGGGAAAGATAGGCCATTTACAAGGCCAAAATACCACCCTTTAAGGGACCTCCCTACAAGCATCAAAACCAAAACATTTTGTACCAAATTTTCAACAAATTTACAACCAAAACATACACTATTCATGCCATAACATTATCAACAAATTTCATGCTTAATATACAAACCAAAACATATCAAATTAAGTCAAAGTCATACCAAATATGAGTTTCATAACCTCAATTAATTTCATTCAATCTCATGCCATAAACTTACCAATTCCTCAAATAAGCACATACCAAAACTTACCAAATTGACCAATTCATTTGGCCATTCATGAACACATCTTATTAGCAATATTTCATCACATAGTTTATATTCAAAAGTCATATATAAACACAACCAAAACCAAACCATATCACATGGCTAAATTTACACTTCACAACTTAAAACATATCTCAAATACTTTTAGCCTATACATGCCATACTTCAAATTTACATTTTCAAAAGGTATCAAAATAGAGGTCGATAGTGTGGTGATGATCCTCGACGATCCCTGAGCTCTCGATAGCTTCGATATCTACAAAATAGTAGAAAACACACACAAAGTAAGCTTTCAAAAGCTTAGTAAGCCATATACAAATAAACTTATCACATAACATAATTTAAATTCAATTCAATCATATAGATCATGGCAAAGCATAACCACATATCTATAAATCTCATATAACTCACACATACTTCATATGTCCACATATGTTCAAATACCTACCTTTTATTCTTATCCATGATATATATTTCAAACGTACCTAAGTCGATACACAACCACATAGTTACTCGTTTCTCAGAATGCCCGTTGAACTGTACAGAATCAAAAAAGATATGCTGATAACTCAGAAAGCTCGTACAATGCCAACGTCCTAGACGTGGTCTTACATTTAATCAAGTATCGATGCCATTGTACGATGCCAATGTCCCTGATATGGTCTTACACGTAAATCTCAAATTAATGCCAACGTCCCAGACGTGGTCTTACACGAAATCACATATCGAAAATCCTATGTCATGACATATGCATCCTAGCTATTCCTATAGTTCATATGGGACTTTTCAGACGTCGTCACATTATCGAAAATTTCTCAGATTTCATATATTCAACTCTCATATCCATTTACCACAATTCAAATATCATATAAGCAATAATAATTCAATTTAACACATTTATTTGTATATCAACTTACCTCGTATGGATTCGAATAAACGAAATTGACTACTCAACGACTTTCGACTTTCCCCGGTCTAATTCTATTTTCTTTAGTTCTTGATCTAAACACATTCAAATTTGACTTATTCAATCTTTCATTCATTCACATCAATCTATAAACACATATTTAGGGTATTTTACAAATTATCCCTCACATTTTCACATTTTAACACTTTAGTCCATATTTCATAAAATCACAAAATATGCATAATTTCATTGCATACATGCCTAGCTGAATCTTTATTTAGCTCATATAAGCCCACATATCTTATTTATTTCACATTTTAGTCCCTCAAAATCTCATTTTTACAATTTAGCTCAATATACTCATTCATCAAAAATTCAAAGACAAAACATGTTAACCCAACACATATCTTTCATTTTTCATCCATTAACATCACAAAACTCATAATTTCATCAATGACTCAACTCAAAATCATCATCAAATTTAGAAATTGAGACATGGGCGTAATAGATTACTAAGCAAAAATTACAAAAACATAGAAATTATCAAAAACAATCAAAAACACATAGCTAATTGATGCTTGCAAGTGCCGAATGTTTGAAGACTTTAAAACCCTATTTTTCTTCTTCAATTTCAGCTAAATGAAGAATAATGGCCTTATTTTCATGCTTTTGTTTTATTAATCAACATTATTAATTAGTTTACCATTTTACCCTTACATTAAAACATTAATAAACCATTATATAATGTCCATCTAAGTCATTTAATGCATGCCATGGTCAAATAACCACATAAGGACCTCACAAATAATAATCCATGTTAATTAGGCACACTTAAGATATAGCATGTAACTTTTACATTTTATGCGATTAGGTTTTTTTTGCAAATTAAGCACACAAATGATAAAATTTTCACACAAAACTTTCACACATGCTTAAACACATACTGTAAACACAAAAAATAATAAAAAGAAAAGTTTCAAGCCAAACACACAAAAATCAAAAAAAGAGACTAACCTTTGAGAATCTAAACGCAAAAACTCCAAATCGCATCAACAAATTTTGTGATCTTTAAGTGTTAATCACTAAATACCCAAACATTACACTTAATCTTGACGTAAATATCGATCCTTTATAGTTCCACAAAATTTTTGTCACACCCCAAAATAGGCCCAGGAGTTTTAACAGTATTTTAGGAATTTTAGCCTTCAAGTGTTCAAAATTCTATGAAATGGCATATCGGTAATGCTTTCAATTGTGGTTTTTTAGAAAATTAAATAAATTTTTTAAAATGACTTTTAAATACCTTTAATTTTAGAAAAAGGACTGATTTGTAAAAGAGTCAAAATTGTGAGTTTTTTAGAAGGAATTAGATCAAAATTTAAAACCAACCTATTTGCTTTTTCCACCTACAGTTTTTCAGGTTAACTCTTCCCCAAAATTTGTGTTTGTCATCCCTTGATTCTTGCTTGTTCAATAAATTTTTACTTCTAATTTCTAATCCTCTTTGATTTCTATCACCCTTGAACCTTAAACCTCTATAAATACCAAGAAAATCACCCAAAAACTTCATCATCTACATCATCTTCTCCAAACATGAGTTTTTTCGGATTGGGATCAAAGCTCATTTTTAAATACCTTTCTATGAGTTTTAAATGATATCTAATCCCTTAAACTGAATTCTTAGCCATTGAAATGCATGTTTTAAATAAAAGCCAAAAATCAGATCTTTAATGATGAATTTCAAGTTTGTGGATAAAAATGTGGTTTCAAAGTGTTTTTCAATTATTTTTAATATGATTAGCAGGTTTTTAAACTTACTTTAAAGTTTCCTTAAAGATTTCTAAGGAATTGCTACTGGCAAACATGATTCTTACTGTTGATTGGGAGCTTAGGAATAGCCTAAACCCCTATCCTAGGTTTCGATTGTAAGCTTTCAATTTTCCTTATTTTATTCTTGGGAAATTATGCGAATACGTGAATAACTATGATTTGATTATTATGATGCAATATTGTGAATTGTATTGTCTTGTGGGTATATTAAATATGTCGAATGACAATAATGATGTTGTGTTAAGATATAAAGATGTGCAGTGAAAGTGTGCAAAAGCTGGTAAGTATGTATGTGTTGCATTGTGGAATTTGGTGCTAATTTAACAAGATTTTGTAAGTGATTGGTTACTCTTGAAAAGTGTTATATTTTGAGCCTTTAAACTTGATTAAATGTCTGTACTTAAGTAGATATATTTTCATTTTTAGGTAATTTTTAGAATATTGTATAATAATGCTTGGATTGTGCCTTGAATGTCATTTTATGTTACTTTTCCTGTTGAGAGAAAGAGAATTGGTTGTTGTATAAAACAAGTGCAGAACAGATGAAGAAAAGGAGAAAAAAGAGGAAGGGAATGAAAGAAGTGAAATATTGCCAAGACAAAAAGGTTGGATGGATTGCCAACATAAATGCCATGGCAATTCCAAGATAATTTTGACGCAGCACTTAGTCCTCATCACTCACAGCTAGCTATCCATATACCAGATAAATCCACCTAAAAAAGAGGGAGAAAAGTGTTGAGAGGGGGTACCTACCCTATAAAAAAGGAAAGATAAAATAAATAAGAGGAGGATTTTTTTGGAGAGAGGAATTAGAGCCGATTAAGGGATCAGTTTTCTCTCCAAAAATATCTGGTGGAAAATTTGTGACAGCCCTAATTTGGCCCTAGTCTAAAAGTGGTTTCGGGATCACAAAACTGAGTCCCAAAAATAATCAAATGTTATATTATGTGTTTATTTCATGTGAAAGTGCATGTGTGAAAATCCCATGCTTTGATTCTGCCATTTGTGAGTGAAATTATGAAATAGGACCTATGTGAAAATTTTTGAAAATGCTATAGGCTAATATGTAGTGGCGTAATAAATAGTAGTGCAAAATAGGAGGATTTGCATGTCAAACTCCCCATTTTATGTGTAGTGGCCGGCCATGGTGTTAATGGTAGACAACATGTGCAAATTTTTTTATTGAAGTTATGGCATAAGTATGGCACAAATAATATATGTTATTTTGTGTCATAAAATGTTTAGTAATAGAATAACAAAAAGGAAGAAAAGGAAGGTTTTTGTTCATTCTTGTTCATGAAAGCTGAAAATAGAAGAGAAAGGAGAGGAAAAGAGCTCTTGAATGTTCGGTCACTTGGGGAAGAAAAATCCAGGGTAAGTTCATGGTAGTTTGCTTCTATCTTGATGTTCATGAGTTCTTCTTGATTCTACCCTAACTCATGAAGCATATTTTGATTTTTGATTGTGTTGTGAGCATTCGGTCATGAATTAAAATGAAGGAAATGGTTGTTGTTTCATGTCCTTTTGATGAAAAATGGAAGATAGGTGAAGTTGAGCCAAGCAAATGAGCATGCATGTGCCTTAGATGCTAAGGGAAAAATCGGCTAACATGTTGTGCTTTAAAATGATGAAATGAAGATTATGCTTAAGTAAAATTATAGATATGTGATGATTGATTGGTGATATGCATGTTTAAATAACATGCATGCAATGTATGTGTGAAAGAGTGATTTGGTAATAAATCTGTTTGGGACAGCAGCAGTAACGTGATTTTGTAAAATCACCATAAATTTTGGGAGATGAGTTAGAAGCTTAATAAATTATGTAATTAAAGCTTAATGAGTCTAGTTTCTTATAAAACAACCCGTGTAAGCAAAAGAATTTCTGATAATGAGATATTTGAAGTGATGTGGGATAGGGTCAGAATGACTTCTAGATCCTCTATTCTGTCTTTATAAAATCATTATAAATTGTAAAAAAAATGTTAATAAGATGAAATTTATATTATTATACTCCTTAATGAGTCTAGTTTCAAATGAAATAAACAAGAACATATTTTGAATTCTGTACAATGAGAAATTTGATTCATAGTGAGGAGTGGTCAGATTAGTCAAACAGTGAAATAGGGGAAACTTTAAGAAAAATCTGGTATTGATTGGCCAAAGAAAAAATTCTGAAAATTTTATGGATGAAATATATATGAGTCTATCTTCAGTGAAAATTAACAGCACTTGATTTGGAGTTTCGTAGCTCCAGTTATAAATGATTTAGTGACTGTTGCTCATGAAGACAGCTTGCAGTGAAATTATGATTATGTGGTAAACATTGACAAAAATTTGTTAATGAGTTGCTTATTGATTTCTTATAAGCTTACTATGATCAGTAGGTGTGAAAGTCGAATATATATATGTATATATTATATTTTGAAAGTGATGCTCGAATAGTCGAATAATGACTAGTTTAAAATCTTTGAATTTAAGCTCAAGAGCATAGAAGGGCAAAATTCGGATAAGGGAAAAGAGAAAGTAATCGAATAGCTGTAGTAATCGTTCGGCAACATTCAAGGTAAGTTCTTAAGTGTTTAAGCTTGATTCCTTTTTATATGCCTAAGATTTAAATTAATATGGTAAAGGGAATGTAAATTTTATTTAGTTAATGTGTCGAATATGTAATGATTTAAGGCTATAAGCTGATTATGGCTATTATGCCTAAGTTGAATTGGATTTGGAAATTTGATGCACTAAATGAGTGTTACAATGAATAAACTATGTCGTATATGTGCTGGTGGAGATATAACTATTGTGATTATTGAATATCTAAAGGAAACCATGATGTGTATACAATTATTATATTTAGTCCGTTGTGGTAGCCGAAGGTGGCTTGGTACTAAAGTTATTAAATGTGAACTTCGATGAGGTAACTGTTAGTGATCGATGATATAAGTTATGCATTATAATATATATTCGGGTTTCAAACCTAACAGATGTAATGCCAGTGAAATGACATCGGACTTAAAGGTCTAGCAGGCTTATGGCTGGTGATGAAATCAGGTTATTACCTAGCAGGCAAATTGCTGATAAACTATTAAAAGTGTGGTGCTATAAGACTATGGGCTAATACGATATGTGGATTCGTCCCGTATAGTAAATTATTCAGGTACGAACAACCTAATTAAGTACATGTAAATTAAATGAATTTGATGATTGATGTGAATCGAACGTATAAGAAATGGTTTCATGTCTATGTTCAACTATGAGACCTTGTGTTAAATCGACAATCGAATTCGTTCAAATACATTAAGTTGGTCAGGTATGCGATATGTACTTATGCATGTTAAATCGATTGGAATTGAATCACAAATGTGAATTGAGAAGCATAGGTAAAAATGCCTCTATGTGAGTAAGGGTAAAACCATCGTAAATTATCGATAAGGATGGGCTATGTGCGGAACCATCTTATAATTGCTAATTTGAAAGGTTGTGTACGAATCAGTGAGCAATATGTACATATTAGATGAATTGTGACCTTTTGGTTCTACCTGAATTAAGTTGTGCGATAAATAATTTATGTATATGACTTAGAGTCGAATGGTCACTATGGGTTAAGTTTAAATGGTGAAATGGATATGTGATATTTACGTATGACTTTTGAACCGAAATGTAAATGATGGTGTTCATAAGGAGCTTATATCCGAATGTAGCAAATGACTACTAATGTGATATATTGAATGAGAGGTGTTAAAATATGATTAAATATGCATGATATTCGATGTATATCCGGGTTAAATCCCGTAGGCTTCGTGCTGGTATTATATTCGGGTTAAATCCCGCAGGCTTCGTGCTGGTATTATATCCGGGCTTAAAAACCCGCAGGCTTCTTGCTGGTAAAATATCCGGGTTAAATCCTGCAGGCTTCGTGCTGGTATTATATCTGGGATAAATCCCGCAGGCTTAGTGCTGGTATTATATTCGGGCCTTCGTGCCTAGCAGGCTTTGTGCCGGTGATGTGTATTCGGGCCTTCGTGCCTAGCAGGCTTCGTGCCGGTGATGTGTATTCGGGCCTTCGTGCCTAGCAGGCGTAATGCCGGTGAAATGATATGTTATGTGAATTCGGTGTTCCTTGTAAGATAAGGGTTTAGCCAAATGTTAAAGATGAAATGATAGTGTATTGTATCATGCTTATATGGCCTAATGGCAAGTATAACATGTTGGTAAAAATGCAATATGCTTTTATAATCGAATGATAAGTTTGAAATGAACGTGAGTGAAATGTTATGCATAAGCTATCAAATGCTAAGTGTGAAAATGAGATGAAAGAAAAGTGTTTGAGATGTATAATTATATACGTTTGAATGATGTTAGTACTTAATTGATATGAATATGTTATATGGAACTTGTTGACTTGATTATTCGGGCCTTTGAGCTTAGCAAACTATAATGCCGGTGAGATACTATTTGGGCCTTCAAGCCTAACAGGCTATAATGCCGGTGAACTGATATCGGGCCTCGAGCCTAACAGGCGAAATGCCGGTGATTTGAGAAAAGTCCATGACTAAGGTACCTCGTGTTAGGTTGACAAATGAATACATTCAGTACGTTAAGTGGGCCAGGTACGCATTATGTACTCATATGTGAGTTTGATCTGCAATGAATCATAAGCGTGCATTGTGATACATACGTGAATAAATGTTATAACTATATCTATGATCATGATACACCAGGTCAGGGTGTGAAAGTATGTGAAAGTATTCGATTTAATTATGTTATACGAATTCAGATTAAGTGTGATATGAATGCTGAACGTGCATTATGTGTTTGTGTGTATTCGGCCAGATGGCAATATACCTAGAATATGACCACTTAAGAAATTGAATAATCAAAGTATAATTGCGTTTATTTGTTTGCATTACTTAAGACTTACTAAGCTTATGAAAGCTTACTCTGTTGTTACATTCCTCTATTTTATAGATTGTTGACTTCGGTTACCTGCTCGGGTTGGAGTTCGCCGGAGATATTATCACACTGTCAAGCTCATGCTATTGGTGTAAGTAAATCCTAGTATTTCGAGTCTATGGCATATATAGGGTTTTAATGTTGACTATGTGATATTATAATTTAGCCAAAGGTGTTGGCTAGTGATGTTTTGGGCCTCGTAAGCCCATATATGAGACAGATTGCATGTGAAAAGAAAAGTTTTAAATTGATTGAAATTTTTTGGCACTGTTTTTGTGTGATTGACTGAGTTTAAGTCGGGCAACACCTCGAACCCTGTTCCAGCGAGGGATACGGGCTAGGGGTGTTACAAAATTCCAGAGAAAGAAATGGTAATAGCTTAAGGGAACAAAATATAGATGTGAAGAAGGGGGAGAGACAGCTGTCCTGAATTCACATACAATCTGAAGATCAATGAGAAGCTGGAGTGTAGTGAGAATTCATACTTTTCTACCTTTGTTTTCCTGATTTCTGTGATTCGAACTTATTTGAGAATGTCAATGAATGATTTTATTTTCATGTTAAGTTTTCCACCTATGAAATAAATCTTTTCTAGGTTGTAGTTATTTCGGTGAATGTTTTATCATCTTTACTGCCCATGGTTTGAGACTATCTATGTCACTATTTCATTCGATTTATGCTTATTGTTAATACATGCATGCAAGCTTTAGCATAGTTGGTTTTAGGTTGTGATATTAGATGTATTTTTAATTCTAAAAAGGTTAAATATATTGGATCTTGAATCGTTAGATGCAGCTGAATACTTGACAAAATATTCATAGCACTCTAGACATAGATGTTACGAGTTGTGTAACACCCCTCACCCGTATTCAACGTCAGAATAGGGTTACGGAGCATTATTGAACTTATTAAACAATTAAACAATAATTTCACATACATTTATCAATATAACATATTCATCATTCAAAAACATTCACATTGTCCCTAATACAAGCTTACGAGGCCCTAAACATGCTTTAGGAGTAGTTTGAGACTAAACTGATAACTCAAGAAATTTTTACAGAACTTACAAAATTGTCCAAACTAAAGGGGACACACGCCCATGTGGCAAGCTGTGTGGACACTCGAAATGGGATCACATAGTCGTGTCCCAGCCCATGTTTGACCTGTGTAACTCCCTGACTTAGGTCACATAGCCAACCACACGTCCGTGTGACCAGCTCGTGTGCCCTTTCAAAATGGCCTCACACGCCCATGTGCCAGGCCGTGTGCTAGGCCTTGCCAAACCTATAGGGTATACTAACTTAGGCCACATGGGCAAGTCACATGCCCATCTGATGGGCCGTGTAGAGCATACTGACTTGATTTTTAATTCAATACCAGGGGACACATGGCCGTATAACATAACTGTGTGTCATACACGACTGAAACACACACCCGTGTCTCTGCCCGTGTGGACAAAAATAGGCTATTTACCAAGCCAATTTGCCACCCAACTTTGCACATACCTAAAACAATCCATTTGGAATCAAAACATGACATATATAGGCATTCATCTACTCTCAACCAAGCATAAATTATACCATTTCAATGCCAACCAATACATATCACAACAATACCACAATATGCCATTCAATTTCATACCAAAACTCATAATCTCAAATCATCAATCTGAATACTCCCAATTTTGCATCATTTAGCCTAATCTCTCAAGCATACCAAACTCAATTCTCAAACATTTAATACCTATAGTTACCAAATACTAATAAGCATAACATAACCATCATTAAAAACATTACCAAAGCCATTTACACATATATATACACAACCAAAACAACCAAATTAAGCCAAATCTTATGTTTATATACAAAACAAAAACATTTACATTTACAAGCCAATTCAAATGGCTAAATTCATTAACAATCCATAACCAAAATGACCAAAGTTCCTATACATGCCATATACTCAAAATACGTAAGTTCAAAAGTACCAAGTGGTAGTAGGATAGTGTGATGAAATCTCTGACGGTCCTCGAATCCGAGCTAGCTTTGAATTCACTATAAAACACCAAAAATAAACAGAGTAAGCTATAAAGCTGAGTAAGTTCGTATAACATTAAATTCAATTAATCATAAATACACAATTCATAAAATCAAATATAACAACATACATCACATATTAGCTCACAAACTTCCACCTATTCAGTCATAAGGTTAACATGCAAAAACTTACGAGTTTCTTCGATTCAAAGCTTATACGGTTTATGTACATACATGTACCATCTCTTACTAATCTCATACTCATTCACGTCTTCGATATACCCGTTGAACCATTCAAAAATACTATTGGATACGCCGAAACTCACACTCTAAGTGCCACATACATATAGCCAAAGCTATGTCAATATCGTATCACATATAATGCTCACTCTCGAGCTATCAATGGCTCTGCTCACACAAGCTGATAGTCATGACGAAACTATACAGTACTGCTCACACAAGCTGACAAGTATCCACAACACATGCCGGATAACTCAACCACCAGTAGGACGTATGAACCAGGACCCAATCCTATGATCCCTTGTAACACCCTTTACCCATGTTTGACACCAGAATAGGGTATGAGGCATTTCCGGACATAAACACATGCAATCATATAAAATTGGGCCATGAATTTGCGTTCAAAATTAAAAATTTCACATTTCATCTTAAGGTCCCTAATATGTGCCTATAAAGCCCAAATCATGCTTTGGAGACTGTTCGGGACCGAGCCAAGAACTTTAGATGTAACACCCCTTACCCGTGTTCGACGCTGGAATAGGGTACGGGGCATTACCGGACTTAATCACTAATCATCGTATAAAAATCGATTCATAATTTCACTCTAATTTAAAAATTTTTCAAATACATTCAAGCTGTCCCTTAAAAAGAGGTTACAAGGCCCATATCATGCTTTAATTCAACCATACACATAGGCAAGCATGCATATTCATAAATTGCATCATTTAATTAATAACATAATCAAGACTATCTATATTAAATGACTTTATACAATAGAGGCCTTCAAATAACATAGGTCAGTATTTTAAGCCAATTCCTAGCAACTTAATAACAATTAAACGAGTCTCCATGCATGCCAAAGACTTAAATACTTTAAAACATTTATTTATCGATCAATAGTTTGATAGTGTGATTTAACCTCCGGCGACCTCCAACTCGAGCTAACATCTACTATACTATAGGAAAAAGGAAATGAAGGGAGTAAGCATTATAGCTTAGTAAGTAAGTATGTAAATATTAATAAACAATACATTATCATACTTTAAACAAAGTCACAATATGTTCCCGGAATATTACCATCACAACCACACATACTTTCACTATTACAATCATAAACAGGTTCAAAATAAGTTGTCTAGTAGTACCAGTAACTAAATTATTAATTTCTGGAGCTAAAGAACTCCAAATTACAAACCGTTAATTTTTCTTGAAACTAGATTCACATATATTATTACCATAAAATATTTAGAATTTTTTATCTAGCCAATTAGTACAGTTTATTCATTGAAATTACCCCTGTTTCACTGTTCAACTGTTCTGACCACTCTTCACTACGAATCAATTTTCTCCTCGTACAGAATTCAAAGGATGTTCTATTTTATTTCATTTGAAACGATACTCATTAAGGATTTTAAGCATATAAATTGTATCCCCTAATTATTTTTGTAAAATTTTTAATTATTTTTCCAAGTCAGAATAGGGGATCACATAGTCATTCTGAACCAGTCTCTCAAAAACTTAAATATCTCATAATATAGAATTCCTTTGCTTGCTCTGTTTTTGTTATATGAAAATAGACTCATTAAGCTCTAATTTTATATCTCATTCAGTCTCTGATTCAATTTCTACTATTTTTGGTAAATTTTTAGATTCACGTCACTGCAACTATCCAGAATAGTTTTATTGTCAATTTTGATCTTTCACACTTCAATTGTATTCATCACTTTCCCATAACAATCTTTCCAATTTCCAATCACATAACGAGCATATTGCTCATAAGTTACACATGTATTTACTTACACTTATCATCACAAAGTCAAACACAATTTCATTTAATCAATTTCCCATTTGAACGCTTCGGAATAATAACAGATACGCGATGGTATCGCACATAGCCCACCTTTAAAATCGAAGCTCTCTTGTACACATAATGGCCTTCACTTAGGACCACTCATGTGACCTAGCTTGATTGTACACATAATTTTGGCTCTCTTGTACACATGGTGAACACTTAGTACCACCCATGTGACCTAGCCAGTTTATCTCATAGCTCTCTTGTCTACATGGTGTCCTTCACCTGGAACCACGCATGTAACCTAGCTACATATATCCCATAGCTCTCTTGTCAACATGGTGTACACATAGTATCACCCATGCGACCTAGCTACATCATAATCTCTCGTAGCTCTCTTGTACATATGATGTGCACCCAGCACCATACATATGACCTAGCTACATACCATCTGTATCATCCAATCTTTCTGAAGGTTCAATCTCTTTCTAATACTTGATTCCATACTTCCAATAGTCAATTATGATTCAAAATTAGCTACAACACATAAAATATGCTGAAATATAAAATCATAATAAAGATAATGTATTATTTACATACAAACTTACATACTTTTCCATTTCTATGTCGAATTAATATTGAACATTTAAATCATCATAATTATACTTACTTTCAACACCTTGGAAATCATAGTAAATATATCAATTTTACATTGAAACATGCATGAATTAATGCTTATTATACATATGACCTTACCTCGATACTAAAACGGTCATTTTACCAACTTTCCTGATTTTCGATTTTTCTCCCATTCTAGATTCAAATCTCATTTTTCGGGATCTAAAACATCATATTTTACTTATTTAATTAATGTACTATTCAAAATAGTCCTTAACTCAAATTTTGGAAAAATTAAAATTTTGCCCCTAAACTTTTGCATATTTACACTTTGCCCTTAGGCTCGGGAATTAAACTTCATCCCTTATTATTATGTTTTATGACATGCTGGTCATTTTTCCCTTCTATGACAACATCAAATTCTCACTCTAACACATAGTTATGAACAATAACAACTTTTACCGATTAAGCTGTTTACTCATTTTTGCTTAAAACCGCTTAGCAAAAGTTGTTTAACATAATTTCAGCCTTCATATTCTACCATAAAACATAAAAATAAACATATTTCACCTATGGGTATTTTTCCAAATATGAACCCTAGCTTAAATTATTGTTAGAATAAGCTTAATCAAGTTACCGAGATTCCAAAATCGTAAAGAACTTGAAAAACGAGGCTAGAATGGACTTACTATTGAGCTTGGAAAGCTTGAAAACCCTAGCCATGGCTTCCCCCATGTTAATTTCGGCCTCCATGAAAAAGATGAGTCAATTTTGGCTTTATTTTCCCTTTTTATTTCTTTTAATTACTAAATGACTAAAATGCCCTTAAGGCCTTTCTTTAAAATTGTGTCCTATTCATGCCTATTTTTGTCCAAACGAAATATAATGGTCAAATTGCTATTTAAGGACCTCCTCTTTAAACCCCCCATTTCAATCAAGTGCTTATGAATTAGAACACATATTTTGCAACTTTTGCAATTTAGTCCTAAAAGTCCAACTAAGCACTTTATCAGTAAAATTACTTAACGATATTTTTACACAATATTTTAATCAATAAATAAACCTTAAAACTTAATTGGAATAAATTTTTCGACTTCGAATTCGTGGTTCTAAAACCATCGTTCCGTTTAGACCCTAAATCAGGCTGTTACAGTAACTTCCGCAAATAAGCCCTAATAGGCAAATTAAACTTGCAATCTATAAAATTTCTTATCAACACTCTAACACATGCATCTAATCACTCGGTAAATCATAAAAAATAATTGAAATAAACTTTTCTATCTCAAATTTGTGGTTTCGTAACCACTATTCCATTTAGGCCCTATTTCAAGATGTTACATTAGAAAACTTTGAAAAATTTCATGAAAAATAGGGACACACTCCCGTGTGATATTAGGACACATCCCTGTGGCTCGCATGGCCATGTCTCTAGCCTGTGCATTAATCTGACTTGCTGTTGCGTATAAATTTACGTCACACATAGATATCACCACTCATTCATCCACATTTTTAAGCATACAGATCCTTGAAATGCATCATCATGGACTTATAATATAGCCAATATACCAACATCAAATGGCCTTACACAACAATGAACTTTCAAATAGCATAAGCCAACATTATAGGCCAAAAAAATTATGACACATACAAAAATAACCAAGTCCCCTTATACAAGCCATGACCTTAAGTATAAGAATAATCAATACCCAATTTCTCACAATATGTTCTCAAGATAATACAATCAAAACTGCACATAGTTCCACTATTTACTCTTGTTCTTCTCAAGTTGTCTACTCGAGTTAAAGTCACTAACTTATTTATATATTTAGCTACAGAACTCCAAATTATGATACGCTAATTTTCCCTGAAACTAGACTCACATATCTTCTTACCATAAAATTTTCAGAATTTTTGGTCTAGCCAATAAGTACATTTTATTCTTTAAATTCTCCACTGTTCTGCTATTTGACAGTTTCAACCCTTCTTCACTAAAAATTAATTATCTCATCATATGGGATTCGGATGATGTTTACATTTGATTATATTTAAAATAGACTCAATAAGAATTTCAAAGAGATAAACTCTAACCAATAATTATTTTTATACAATTTTTAATGATTTTCCAAAATCAGAACAAGGGATTTCGAAATCATTTTGACCCTGTCTCACCAAAATTCAAATATTTGTAATATGAAATTGTTTTTCTTACACCGTTTATTTTATGTGAAAATAGACTCAATAAGATTTAATTTCATATCTTATTCAACCTCTAATTCTATTTCCACCATTTTTGGTGATTTTTCAAAGTCACACAACGGCTGCTGTCCAAAACTGTTATATTACTAAATTTCACTCTTTCATGTTTTCTTTGTAGTAACTTTCATTGTAACACTTACTCCATATCAATCTTACCAAAGTTCGATCACATATCGAGCACATTGCTCATAAGTTTACACACACTTACCTACACTTATTCATCACATAGTCATATTCAATTACACCTCGTCATTTCCCGTTGAGCACATCGGAATAATAACGGATACACGGTGGCCTTCACATAGTATCGCCCTTGTAGCCAAAGCTATTTTATTCACAAAGTGGCCTTCACATAGTACCACACTTGTGTCCAAAGCTATTATATTCACAAAGTGGCCTTCACATAGTACCATACTTGTGTCCAAAGCTATTTTATTCTTAATGTTCAACAGGGAAATTTCTAACTTAGCATCTTGCCATAGACTTATTTCACTTAGCACAATGCCATATCCTAGATATGGTCTTACATGCGAATCACTTATTTCACTTAGCATATTTCCATGGTCTAACCATGGTCTTTTACCGTCAATTCATATTACACTACACAACGATTGTGATCGATCCTGCGTTTTTACTCAATTCAAACATTTACTTTAATTTTCAAAAATTAATCAAATATATAATAATATTGCACAATTAACATAAATCAATTACGTTTATTAACATACGAACTTACCTCGAGCTAAAATGGCGAAAAGGACCAAATCGTCCAGTACTCGTTTTCCCCCGTTCTAAGTCCGAACTTTATTTTTCTTGATAATCGAGCTTGGAAGCTTGAAAAACCCTAGCCATGGTTTCCCCTTGTGAAATTTGGTCATGGGGTATGGACAAAAATTGGCTTTTAATTTTGTTTTTAATTCATTTTAATTACTAAATGACCAAAATGCCTGTAACTTAAAAATATTCTATTTCACCTATTTCATGTCCATTTTTGTCCAAAAATTTAATCAATGGTCAAATTACTCTTTAAGGACCTCCAATTTAAAATTTCATAACAATTGGAAACCTCTAACATGTAGAACTCAACTTTTATACTTTTTACAATTTAGTCCTTTTGACTAAATTGAGTGCCCAAACGTCAAAATTTTCAAGCGAAATTTTACAAAATCATTCCGTGAAACCGTAGACCATAAAAATATAATAAAAATGATTTTTCCTCATCAAATTTGTGGTCCCAAAACCACTGCTCCAACTAGGCCCAAAATCGGGTTGTTACAACTCTCCTCCTTTTAGGGATTTTCGTCCCCGAGAATCTTACCAGAAGAAATTACTTTCTACTATCATGAATCACTTTCACTAATTTTCCTAGAATTACAAATCATATCAACCTCATATATCTCTTTCTAATCACCTTGTAACTTTAACACACAGTGTCGGAACATATCGTCAAAGTTTTGAATTACTGTCTCAGACTTATCACCGATTTGCAGATGTATTACCATGCCAACATGCAACTACGTACTCATAGTTTCCTGTAGCTCTTTCCATAATTGTGATATAGCCTTCAGATCTCTATCTGTAATAATAGAGACTGATACTTCACATAATCGAATAATCCCAGAAACATCTTACTTGGCTGGTTTGTTAAACAAGAAATTTGTACACGAACGATTAATCATAGTTCGATAACATCTTCCTTTTTGGAGATAAAGATAATTCAGATACAAAATTTATAGTAATTCTATCTCATATCACATCAAGGTTATCACTGACTGCAATAGACCTGAATGCTCTTGATATTTGACTTTTATCCATTACCAAATCTACATCTAAGCATAAACTCAAAAATATCAGGTTACATACCCGATCACCAAAACATCTATTTCAAATAACTGCATATTTTTATTACTCCTAAAATGAACCAATGAGCTACTACTGTGCCTCGTACAAAAATTTCATGCATAAGCTCTGAATTCATCTGCACGCAATTTCTATCTCAGAACAATAACATCAATCATCAGGTCAAACTTGAAATTCAGAATAAAAAATTGACTCATACTGAACTCGTTTAACTTAACATTCATTAGCACATTTATGAGATTCTCAATCTTGCAATGAAAACTTCGCTTTAGCTTTTATTCTAGCTAAAATCATATCATCATCAATTAAGATCAATCGTGTAACCCACTCACAAAATAAACAAAGATTTTTCCATTCAATATCTGTAATTATATCTACTTTCCCAGAGATTAATTAATAACTACTCGCAGTCTTTCAATAATTCAAGTTTTTAACACTATCTTAACTTCATATCTTTCTATGACATCCAATACTTTAATTCTTGAAATCAGGGAACATGTGACACCTTTCGTCGATTAAAAAATATCACCAAATTCTTAATACGGGCATAAAAGTGACCATCTCTAAATCACTGGTCGAACATTTTTTTTAATGTTACATTAACCGTATGAAAACATGAACCATCACTTTACATTCTAGTAATAAAACACATTCCAATCCGTTCAATAGTGCATCACTGAAAAATCATAAATTCATTACTCAATTCAAACTGAACTCAGAACCAAAGCTTCGGTTAATAATATCTTCAACTATTTTCAACTTAGCTAACATGCATAGACCATCCAAATTTTCATAAATGTGATAACCATATGATTCTAGAATAGTTTTAACTTACAATAACATCATTAGATTAGAACAAATCTAATAGGTATATCTCGGTATTATACTCTCTAGAATATCAATCCTTCATTCTGATTGTCCATCGATATATTCGTGAATGCACAAAATTTATTACCATAACTGAGGATACTTTAACTACATGTAACTCAAATCACATTTCAACTGACCAGCTCACTCTGATAAAAACAATCGAGTCGATTTTGATTATCAAATAATAATATAACAAAATGCTCATTTCTTCACGCTATTAAAACAACTCTCTTATCATGCTAATCAAAGACCTTTATGACAGCATTTGTTCAATGAAACAAAATATCTCTATTGAACTCATTGGCTGTAATCAAACTTGCCTGAAGAAAGAAAACCATTATACCATTTGAGTTTGAACTTTCACTATCTATACCTGTTTCGATAGCAATTCTTTTTAGAAAAATTTAAGGAATCCTGATGCTAGAATCACCACATTCCCGTGATCAAACCGGGATAACATCCATAACAAACATAGCCATCACAAGTTAAAGAATACACATACTAAAAGTCTGAGAACACAATTCAGAAGGAAATAATAATAAAGACCTTAATGGTTCCTCAGAGAAATCTAGAAGAAAATTATGCTTACTCGTTCTGGAATCAATTGTAACAAAGGTAACATATTTACAATTATACATATCTTAACTAAATCAATGCTCAGTAGTAGCAAAAGTATAGCCTCACATAATTTTCACCATTAACTTTTCATACCAAACATATTAGAAAAGACTCCAAAGAGAACGGTAAGATATACTAATCATCAATCAGCCAAACCACAGTGCTTTCATCTAGCATTATTATCAACCCTCACTCTCATACGGTAAGTGTAACACCCCTAACCCATATTCGTCACCAGAATAGGGTTACGAGGCATTACCGATCAATACACATCATTCACGTACATTTATATATTTCAATAACAAAATACATTCATCTCAATCATATTGTCCCTTCTAAGGTCATACGAGACCTTAAAACATGCTTGGAAATGGTTCGGGACTAAACCGATAACATTTACAAACTTTAGAAGACTTAGAAAATTTTTCAACATTTAAGGGTCACACGCCCGTGTGAATAGGCCGTGTACCTCACACGGCCACTAGACACGCCCGTGGCGCAGGTCGTGCGAAAACAAGTCATACATACTAACTTGTACTACAAGGCCGGAGACACGCCCGTATGCCATGGCCGTGGGAAAATTAGGAAGGTTACTAACTTGGGTCACACGGTTGGCCACACGCCCATGCGTCAGCCCGTTGTCTCACACGGCCAGTAGACACACCCGTGTGTCTAGGCCGTGTCAAAACTGTAGGGTATACTCCCTTAATTTGAAAGGATACCCTAGGGGACACACAGTAGTGTAACATGACCGTGTGTCGCACACGACTGAGACACATGCCTATGTCTCTGCCCATGTGGAAAAAAAAATAGGCCATTTGCAAAGCCAATTTGCCACCCATTTCTCATGCACACAAATCAACCTAATTGGTACCATTTCAGCTCATATATAAGCAACCAAAAACCAGCAAATTTGGACACATATCATGCCATCTATACACAACCATCTCAACTACTCAATTCCAAAGCCAAACATGCCACTTCAACATGCAAAAATCCTCAAGTTTGCATAACTACTAAATGTATTTCATCATCATCTTAACACCTATTTCATGCCACAAAACTTACCATTTCAACATCCCATAATCAAGCCATCACATAAGCATTATATTCATTATATAACTCACTTATCAAACACATCATTTAACTATATCAACAACTAAAGCAAACATATCCAAATCAAGCCAATATCTAAGGCATAATATACATCTCAAATATCAGTTTTCAAGCACATCATTTAGGCCAACTTAAATGGCCATACATACCAACATTTACAAGCCAAATCTCATGGCTATAACCTTAACTCATAACATACCAAAATGACACTAGCCTATACATGCCATATACCATATATACAAAGTTCCAAAAATACCCACGAGATGATCGATAATATGATGACGTTTCCTGACGATCCCCGTGTCCATGTTAGCTTGGATACTCTATAAAAGAAAGACAAATAACACACATAGTGAGCTTCATAGCTTAGTAAGTTTATACTAAATATACTCAACAGTCCATAAAATACAAATCATCAATTAATAAACACTTAGTAAGTCTAACTTCATCATTCAATTCTATTCCATGACCATTATCATGTATATACAGATCCCTCACTTCATACACATAGTATCAACTACCACATAGATTTTGTACATACCTGTACTTTCCCATATTTATTTTTTTCCTTCTCACTTCTTTATTCAGTACATTAAACCATCTGGAAATCTTTCCATACTCAAAGAACTCGCACACTTAGAGCATAAATGATTAGCTGAAGCTGTAATGATATCGCACACTTAATGCCATCACATTAAACTGAAACTATCACAGCATCGCACACTTAGTGCACATATAGCTAAAGCTATTCCAATTCGCACACTAAGTGCTTTATATAATCGAAGCTATCTCGAATCGCACACTGAGTGCCAAACATAGTCGATTTGTCATCTTACGAAATCGTATTTGCATATATACAATGTATGCAATATTAAAGCATTAAATACATAATTGTAACAATGTTTATTACGTATGAACTTACCTCAGACTCAGAATTGATGAATTGGATCGATTACTCGATAACCTAAATTTGAATTGTTTCTTTCTTGATCTCAATCTAGCTATCAAAGTTCCGAATGCAAGAAAGCTTTCTAACCCTTGTTTTCTTTTTATTTTTGGTTGAAAAGATGAATGAATGAATCATCTTTTATTTTAGTTTTGTTTAATTAAACTCGATTTTACAATTACAAAAATAACCTTTATTAATACATTAATAAAACACATAATGGTTGGTCATTTATGAAAAATTCCAATAACCATGGTCTAATTACATCATAAAGACCTCTCATTTAATAATTCATGGAAATTAAGCCCTTTTAACTTATAGCATGCTACTTTTGCATTTTATGCGATTAAGTCTATTTTTCTCAAATTGAGCTGTTAAACGATAAAATTAGCTCACGAAATTTTCACACATATATAATCACATGTTGTAAACATAAAAAATAATATTAAAATAATTTTATAACCTCATATTTGCGGTTCCAAAACCATTATTCCAATTTAGCTAAAATCGGGATGTTACAGTAAGAATTTCATCAGATAATGAACAATCACACACATATATATAATACTCAGAAGAGATCATCATAATCTACTCAATCACTATTGTCATACTCAAACATCTTTACAAGTCATAATTCGTTTCTCTGACAATTTCTGTCATTACCAATCCCTTATTATTCAATTCACTAACGTAAATCAATCCAGAAGAAATTCCAGCAAACACATGCTTTAGTCATCATACCTGTTTAAGCCGATTAACTGAGATTAACTTTTTCTCTAACCGTGACTTTACGAAGTCAAAATAGTCTTTAGAATAACCTGGAATCCTCTCACAAACTGTATTTACTTACTCAACTCTTTTCGACTTTGTCCACATTATTAGCAAATCCGCTACTGAACTCTTTAATCTTTCACTGGTGAACTCATGCAGCACAAATCTTATGAAATTTCATTATAAGATATCAAATTAGTAAGGGGGTGAGGTCGTAAAGCCTCTAACTTGACTCTAATACATACACATATGGCTTAACATTCATCATCATCATCATTACAATTATACAATTCACTTCAGGCAATTTACACACATATTTATGTTACACTAACTTTCCGGTTATCTCATTCAAACAAGTGCACTTATACATGGATGCCACAAATATTGAGTAAGTTTACTTACTGCATTCACTTAATCATACAAGTCTGATCACATGATTTCCTGATAGGTTTTAAATATTTATAATTACTCGTTCTTGAACTAACTATTATCGCGATATAGGCAAGTGTACCTATCGAACAGTAGTATAGTTTTAGCAAGACCGGATTGTCGAACCCAAAGGAACTAAAAGTACTAGTAATGACTGCCTTTTTATTATCTAGCCTAAGAATAAAGAGGTTTTATTTTAATTAACTAATTTTCTAAACTAAGAACGCACAAAGAAAAGAATTAGGGAATTGCTTTTGGGAAAAATCGATTGACTTAAAACAATAACTAAGGAAATATCCACCTAGACTTTACTTGTTATTCTAGCTCCGAATCGGACAATTTATTCATTCAACTTGTTCCGTAGAGATCCCTAAGTTATGTTATTATCCCTATTCAAGACTAATAACGTCTAATCCCTAGATTGAATAACCAAGACTTTTCTCTAATTAACACTCTAGGGTTGCATTAACTCGATCTATGGATCCTCTTATTAGGTTTCACCCTAATCCAGCAAAATCTTGTCACTCTATGTCTAGGTACACAATCAACTCCTCTTAATTATGACAAATGTACTCTTAGACAGGGTCTATTCCTCCTCTGAATAAGAGCATGTCTTGAATCAGTATCCTGGGATATCAAAACAAGAATTAAGAACACATAATTAAGAACAAGTTAAATATTTATCATACGATTCAGAAAATAATAACAAGATTCGTCTTAGGTTTCATTCCCCTTAGGTATTTAGGGGTTTTAGTTCATAACTAAATAAAAAAACATCTCAGAAGAATAAAGAATACAAAACATAAAGAAAACCCAAAACTCCTGAAGGGAAATTGAGGAGAGATCTTCAGTCTTGATGATAAATCTGACTTTTGAGATGGATCAATCGGCTTCCTTGGAGTAATTCATTACTCCCTATTCTTTGTCTCCCTTTTCTTCCTCCTCTAGGGTGTATTTATAGGCTTTGGAATGCCTAGAAGCCCTTAAAATTAGCCTTTTCTGAATTGGACTCAACTTGGGCTCGGCAGGGACACGCTCGTGTTCGATTACTTCATGCCGTGCTCGAGCTTACCAAATTGACACAACTGTGTGGTCTGCCCATATGAGGAGGTCCAGGCAGTGTTGATTTCGTACTTTTGCCCATTTTCTCCGTTTTTGGCCCGTTTCTCATGCATTTCACTCTCCTATGCTTTCCTAAGTGTAAAACATGAAATTAAAGCATTAGGAGCATCGATTTCACCAATTCTAATGAGAAACCATCCATAAAATACATTAAAAATGGGGTAAAAATATGTATAATTTACGGTTTATCAAATACCCCCACACTTAAGCATTTGTTTGTCCTCAAGCAAAATTCTCAACTCATAATCAAAATAAATTCTTCTCAACTTATAATTTCTATCGATAATATGTCAGAATAATCCATAGATAATCATACATTGAGAATTCAACTAAAAGAACATAAAAGTTTCAAACATTCCAAGTTGAGTATTTAATCATGCAAACATAGGTGTCTCTCCATATCTAAGTAATTACCTTTGATTCAAAATATAACAGAGTTTTACATCGTCACTAAAGATTCACTCAAATCACTCAAGGTGTTTAAGGACAATAAATGAAGCACTCAATAGTCAGTAATGAAAAGTCATTACCATAGGCTTGCATGAAAATCAAATCTCCACCACTATAATTTAAGATGATACATCAATCAAAAGGTCTTTAGAGGGGTGTAGTGAGGCTTTGTTAGGGGGTGTGGTCACAAGCTGAAAGAAAGGGTTAGAATCGAGATTGAATTGAAAATTTGCCTAACTAGAAAAAGAGTTAATCTTCCCTTGCGTACAATAGAGCTTCTTCTCAGAATATGAAATTACAGATATGTATACATAGTTTTTTTCTTTTTTTTAAGTAAGAACAAGTTAAATAATATAGACTAACTATTAAGAACAAAACATAGCTAAGCAATCCATTCAACTCAAATCTCGACAAAAATAGGGATTAATTTAAGGGATTTCAACAATAATGGGTTAAAGGTTAATATTAAGGGTAATACAAGAAATGGCTTGTTAGGCTCAAAGGGGTTTACTAGGGGTTAATCGTGAAGGTAGGATTTTCATGGCATGAGTGGGTTAATCCTAAGTGCCTTAATTGTTTTGACATATCAAATCAAATGGTGTGGTCTCGACATGCATAATCAAGTAAGTTCTAGAATAACAGTTCAATACTAACGCACTCAAAGCAATAATAAAAGTGAGCATGAAAGAATTAATAGATGCTCAAAAGGCTCAAAAATCTCACAAAAGTTATGGTCTTTTTTATGTTTAGACTCGTGAATTCCAATTCAAAGTAATACCTAGACTTGGGGAAACAACTTATAATTTTAAATTCTTAAAAATCAACTCATCAGGCTTGATTCTCTAATGTCTTAAAGTTTAAACAATCAATGCATAAATCCCTATGCTTTAATTCAAGATATATCAATCAAAATCATAAATCAATTAAAATTTATCCTAAATATGATATAAGAGCTTTTCAAGAGAACAAGGTAATCATTCAGGGATTTTTCTGATAATGAAATAAATACCCCCCACACTTAAGATGTACATTGCCCTCAATGTACAAAGATAGATATTAGAGTATATAAAATTAAGATAGGGAGAGAAGTGAAACTTCCTGTATGATGAATTCCTCGAACTAGAGTTTTGGAGAGGAATCGGTTCGAGAGTGGAGAAGGATACTCCGGTGGTCGTAAAGGTTCATTAGGCCATAAGTCCTGCGCCAAAAGGATATTATCTCTAGTGGCAACTATGGTCGTGGGCGAGCAGGACATGGCAGTCGTGGAGAACCTTTCCTGGTGGAGTTTTAGTTCTTATGTGACGATGAGCTTAAGGGTTCTATATAACTGTGATAAAATCAGGAACTTTTTAAGGGATATTAGGAAGGAGAATTACTCATAAAGAAAAACTAAAATTGATAATTAAAAATAAAATTCTAAAATCTGCTAAAAAATAAAAATAAAAATAAAAGTAGTTTTAATAAAAATTAAAAACATAAAAAAAATAAATGTTTTTAAACATCTTTATCGGTGGATGGTTCACGAGGTGGGACTAGTGATGAGATGTGGAGGTGCTGACAAATCTGCTGTAGAGTAGCATCAATTTTGTCAAATCATTGAAAACTCTATTCCTCGAATCGGGTAAGGCGCTCAGAAATGTCAGCATATAAAGTCGCCGCATAAATTGGATGAAAGGGTGGTGGTGGCTGAGTCGGTGGGTCCTCGTGCTGTGGGGGGACATCATTAGGAATGTCCTCGTAGGCCTCCTCCTCGGTAGATTGGGTGAGACGATACTGGGGAGGGTAGGTTCCTCGACGCCCCTTGATCATCCTCATGCTAAGAATGCTCGAGATGCCTTGTGGAGATATCTGGCCGATGAGGGTGAGGGATGATTCTTGGGCCACTGTGTTGAGGAGCCCGAAGTGTCGCACCAGTCGAGTCACGTAGGGGCCAATAAAGATGACCCCCTTTCGATGCCACTCCGTCTGGTGCTGAATTGCAAGGGCGATGAAATAGGCAAGGTCGATGACGTGCCCTTGTGACATGCACCATAAGAACTAGACGTCATGAGTGTTGATGACGCCAGTGCTCTCTCGCCTCTCTGTAATCGTGTAAGCTAAAATAGCATGTAAGTACCGCAGGGATGGTGGAAGAACTGATGCCTTGGAGAGGTTAGGATTGTAGGAGGTCGTGCTAGGGGCCAAAGTGTGCCAGCACTTCGAGGGAGAGAAATGTATATGGTGACTGAGAGCATGTAGTTTATTCTCCTCCTTGAACTCCTCCGTATATAAGCCTAGTGCTGCACCGAACTCTGGGACGCTTAGCTGGCAGACTAACATGCCTAGGCAAAACTGCACCGTGTCGGGATCATCGTAGTTCGTCATTACAGTCTGGAGATGGAATGTTAAGCATAGTTCCATCGTGAGCTCGAGGTATGTTGGTTCGGTGATCTTAAAGAACAGCTCCCAAGGGTCGGTGGTTAAGAGGGCCCAAATTGTATCAGCCATCTGAACTTGTTCTATGGTAGCCTAGACGATGCAGCGGCCCGCAATTAAAGGTCGGGCCCAAAGTATCTGGAAAATTTCTTCCTGGGGCCCTTGGGGAAATTGTAGAAGAGGGTGACGAATTTCTGCGATTGGACCCACGGAAGAGGACGCTCCCTTTCTTTTCTTTGAAGCAGGTATGGTAGTTTTCTTTCCTCTTGAAGACGACATTGTGTACCTGCAAGTGGAAACATCAATTCGTCTTTTGATGAGTGGACAATTTATAATATATAAAAGGAATGTGACTAAATTCGAAAAGGAAAATGCATAACTATATTCAGCCACAATTACTAAATTCAATTAAAACAATAAGTTCAATGACCCATTTGTTTGTGGCATGAGTATTGTAATATAAGTAAAAATGGCAATGAATGGAATGCAAAATACTATATGAATGAAAAGAGATGTCAACAAAATATGCATGATTATTTCAACTATCCTAGCCATGAATATTCACTTCTAACTAATTGAATGAAGTGTATGAATCATGTAATGAGTAAGATTTTAAACATGAGAAAGATGGTAACTTGTTTTATAAATGAAATTTATGTGATTATCAATATGGAAATAACATGAAAAATATAGATTAATATGATAAATAGCATTATAAATCAATAAAATAAAATAAAAATGAGTTAACAAACTCTAAGGGGAGAGATTTGGCGTCGAGAATGGAGCTGTAGGCGGCGCACGGGCGTGGTAGGGAGGCCTTGTAGAGTTGCAGCGACTAGGGTTAAGGTTTTTGAATGGGGAAGAAAGTGAATAGTGCAAGGTATTTATAGATTTTGGGTCACACAGCCAGGGCACACGCCCGTGTTCCCCAATTTCATCCCGTGTGATTCGCGAATTTTAAATTTGGGGGCGTCTAACATTTAGTACACACCCATGTTCCTTGGGAATGTGGGTTCATACAGTCGTGTCGTACGGTCGAGTCTAGCTTCATTCGCTTCTCCCACGCTCGTGTGTGCAAGCCCCACACCCATGTTAATTTAATAGGTTCGACCACGGGTGCTCCACACGAGCGTGTTGAACGCCTGTGTAGTTTTAATAAGTTCACCCATGGTTCTTCCACACGGATGTGTCGCACGCCCGTGTTGTTTTGGCAGGCTCGACCACGGCCATATTGTACGGCCGTGGCATTTTATTGTAGCCCGTGTTAGGGAAATTCTTGCCCTGTTTTCACACAGCCTTAAGCACGTCGTGTGATTGGCCATGTCTCTGTGGAAACACCTGTATTCAAGATTTTTATTAATAAGTTAGGAGTTAAATACCAAAATTTAAAGAAATTAATATTGTTAGTGCTTGGGTTGCCTCCCGAGAAGTGCTTATTTATAGTCTAAGCTCGACTTACCTCTCCAGTGAATGGTCATGGTGGTTTGAGGAGTTTATACTCTTCATTCTTGCTATCAATCTCATGAAAATAAGGTTTTAATCAGGTGTTCTTTACCTTAAAAGTGTCGAACTTGGGATGAATCACCTCCACCGTACCGAATGGAAAAATACTGAGTACCGTAAGAGGGATTTCCTCATTCGGTGTGGTAGTGACAATGTGGGGATCTGCGGCATCTAATAAGACCTTATCACCAACCTTAAGTTGATTTGGAGAGGTATCAGGCTCATTTTAGCGTAGTTTCGGTTTGTCAGGTGTTCTTGGTTTGTGCGTCTGCCATTCATCGAGTTCCTCAATTTGTAATCTTCGATCTTCATGAACAGGTCCTCTACTGGTGCTTGAGAACGACTCTTGTGCTTCTTTCAAACCCATTTTCTACAAAATATGTTGCATCATATTGTTAGTTTTAGTAGAATGGTTTAAATGATCATCTTCAATTCCTGATGTATTGCCAGAATTATGAGCTTGAAGGGTAATTGTTCCATCTCCCACCCGGAGTGTGAGTTCACCTGTGCCAACATCAATGACGGTTTTAACAGTTGCTAAAAAGGGCCTTCCTAGAATTAAGGGAGTGTTGCTATCCTCTTCTATGTCTAGAACAATAAAGTCAACGGGAAATATAAATTTATCAATTTCAACTAGCACATCTTCAATAATACCTCTAGGGAATCTTATAGTTTTATCTGCTAATTGAATGCTCATCCTAGTTTGTTTGGGTTTCTCGAGACCTAGTTGTGTAATAGCCCAAAATTGGGTCTAGTTGGAACAGAGGTTTCGGGACCACAAAATCTGAGATATAAATAATTATTTTATGATTATTTTTAGGTCTATGATATGATTGCATGATTGTGTGAAAATTTCGTGAAGAAATTCTATGCATAAAGTGCTTAATTCGAAGTTAGGGACTAAATTGAATAAGTTGCAAAACTTGCATTCTAGAAGTTTCTAGTATGAAATTGATTTGAAATATTAATTAGGAGGTCTTAAATAGCAATTTGACCAATTTCTAAGTTATGGACAAAATTGGACATGGATGGAATTTTTGGAAAGTTTAGTAGTAAGGGTATTTTGGTCATTTAGGGGTAAAATGAATTAAAATACAAAATTAAAAGCCAATTTTGCTCATGTTCTTCACCATGGACGTGTATACCAAGGGAGACTCCATGGCTAGGGTTTTCAAGCTTCCCAAGCTCAATTGTAAGTCCGTTCTAACCCCGTTTTTCAAGTTCTTTACGTTTTTTGAGTCCTAGTAACTTGATTTAGCTTATGCTAGCAATAATTACGGTTCATAGTTGGAAAAATACCCATAGGTAAAATTTTTGTATTCTGGTGTTTTATGATACAATATGAGGTTTTAAGTTATGTTAGACAACTTGTGCTACTCGGTTTTAAGTGAAAACAAGCAAAAGGGCTTAATCGGTAAAAATACCTAATAGTCATAAGTATAAGTTAGAGTGAGAATTTGATGTTTCCATAGAAGGGAAAAGTGATCATCATGTCATAAAACATAAGAATAAGGGATGAAGTTTAATTCCCGAGCCTAGGGGCAAAAGTGTAAATATGCAAAAGTTTAGGGGCAAAATTGTAATTTTTTCAAAGTTTGAGTTAAGGACTGTTTTGAATAGTAGATTAATTAAATAAGTAAAATATGATGTTTTAGATCCCGGAAGACGAGATTTGGACCTAGAATGAGAGAAAAATCGAAAATTGAGAAAGTTGGTAAAATGGCCGTTTTAATATCAAGGTAAGTTCATATGTATAATAAGCATTAATTTATGTATGTTTCAATGTAAAATTGATATATTTACTATGATCTCCGAGGTGTTGAAAGTATGTAAGTTGGTATGATAATAATACAACAATAATGCTGTAATTTATATTTGAAAGTTAAATTTAGTGAATTAATTGAATTATGTTAAATTAAATGATTATGGTGCCAAGTTTATGAATTGACTTAAAAATATGTCTATGGTACATGAAGTGCATTGAATTATCATACATAAATGTGATTTCTATGATTATGGATATTATGAGAAATTGTAAGTTCATATGATTTTTAATAAGACAATGTGTAATTTAATGTTATTGCGTTGATATTAAATGAGATGTAAGTTTATATGTAAGTAATACATCACTATTACTTGTATTATGATATTTTATAAAAATATTGGAAATATGTTTGTGGATAATTACTTGATTGGTGAAATTGTTGGAAAAGAGAGAGAAATCCCGGTTGAACCTTCGGAAAGATTGGATGATACAGATGGTATGTAGCTAGGTCACATGTATAGTGCTGAGTGCACATCATGTGTACAAGAGAGCTACAAGACATTATGATGTAGTTAGGTCGCATGGGTGATACTATGTGTACACCATGTAGACAAGAGAGCTACATGATATATGTAGCTAGGTCGCATGCGTGGTTCCAAGTGAAGGACACCATGTAGACAAGAGAGCTACGAGATAAACTGGCTAGGTCACATGGGTGGTACTAAGTGTTCACCATGTGTACAAGAGAGCCGAACTATATGATGGGTGGAGCTATGTGATGAAACCACCAAGTATCGAGGATTGATCCGAAGTGTTCAACGGGAGACTTTCTATGTATTGCTTTGTGAGTTTTGTGATGAATAAGTGCAGGAACTTGGTTATGTGAATGATGTGTTCATTAAGTGACCAGGATGTGGTAAGGTTATAAACAAGTAAGTTATACATGAGGATGATTTTATGGTGACCTTGTGATCATGGGCCTATACTTGTGATGTATGAAATGTGGCGAAAATGATTTGTGATATGTATGTTCAAATGAGGTTAATACAAAGAAAGTGTGAAAGAGTGAATTAGCAATAAAACTGTTTTGGACAGTAGCAGTGACATGATTTTGAAAAATCACCAAAAATAGTATAAATTTAATCAGAGACTGAATGAGATATCAAATTAAAGCTTAATGAGTCTATTTTCATATAAAATAAATATAGAAAGCAAAGTAGTTCTATATTTTTAGATATCTATGTTTTTGTGAGACAGATTCAGAATCATTACGTGATCCCCTGTTCTGACTTTGGAAAATCACAAAAATTTGGATAAAAATAATTAGAGGCTCAAAATTATATTTTTAAAATCCATAATGAGTCTATTTTCAAGATAAATCAACAAGAACATTAACTGAGTTCTGTACTGTGAGATAATTATTTTTTAGTGAAGAGAGGTCAGAACTATCAGAAAGTGAAACAGGGGAAATTTTAATGAATAAACTGTACTAATTGGCTAAACCAAAAATTATGAAAATTTTATGGTGGAAATATATGTGAGTCTAGTTTCAGGGGAAATTTACGGATCTTAATTTTGAGCTCTGTAGCTCAAATTATAAATAATTAAGTGACTATGACTGGTGTAGACAGTTTGATGTGAACATTTATTAGTAAATTGTGAAATCGTACTTACAAGAATGCTATATACATTAAGGATGTGGAATGGAGAGGAGGAGGAGGAAAATAAATATATGTGGAATACATGGAAACTATGGTATATGAAATATTGATATAATGAAATAAATGATATGTGTTTATAAGAAAACAAAAAGAGAATGTTATGTATCATGACATGTATATTTATATATATGACTAGTCTCAATGTAATGCTTGTTGGGTATGGAATTGAATTGAAATGTTTCAGGCAAACATGTTATTCTGCACATCTGAATCGTGGTATTTTATAAAGATATGATCTAGCTTTAAATATGAATGCTTGATGATTAAGCTGAAGATATTTGGTAAGATGATAATCTTGGTATTAATGTATAAGTGGTACTATAATAAACAAGGTAAAATGAGTATGAGAGACACATGTATGATGACATACAAATGCTATGTTTGTGGTTTAATTGAGGATGTTTAATCATTAAATGAATACCATGTTATATGCTTTTGATTTTGTATAAGTGTGTAAGAGATCAAGGTTGACCAAAGCTTGGAAAATAGCCTAGGTATATTCCACACAGGCAGAGACACGACCATGTGTCTCAATCGTGTATGGAACACGACTTTGGGACACGGGCGTGTGGAGCCTTAAAGCATGAAATTTCCAAGATTTTTGAAAGTTCTTGGTTTAGTCCCAAACCCTTTCTAAAGTATGTTTTGGGCTCCATAGACTCAAATAAGGGACTATGTGTAAGAGAATGAACGATTTGAAATATGAATAAAATTTTATGGCTCGTATTTTAGTTTAATGTTTGTATGTTTGTCTGGTAACGCCTTGTACCTTAGCCCGGCCTCGGATATGGGTAAGGGGTGTTACAAGTTGCTTAAACATTTTGTAAGGCATGACGTTGATACTAGCCCCTAGATCAGCTAATGCATGATTAACATCTAAACTACCAATTAAGCAAGGAATAGTAAAGCTCCCTGGGTCTTTTAGTTTGTTGGGTAGTTTATTTTGGAGAATAGCCGAGCAAACTGCGTTCAGCTCCACATGTGACGCCTCGTACAACTTCCACTTATTTGCTAAAAGCTCCTTTAAAACTTTCATTGCGTTTGGCATCTGCGATAGAGCTTCAATAAACGGTAAGTTAATATGTAATTTTTTAAAAAGTTTAAGGAATTTACCAAATTGTTCATCTGAGCGGTCTTTTCTTGTCGCGTTGGGGTATGGCACACGAAGTTTATATTCGACAGTCACTAGTTTGTTTGTATTTTGATCTACCTCACCTTGACCTTTGCTTACCATAGTTTCTTGCCTCGGTTTTGGTTCAAGCTCAACGACTCCTTCATCATCTTGAATATTAATTGTGTTGAGTTGTTCCCTTGGGTTAGGTTTGGTATTACTTGGCAAACTACCTTGTGGTCATTTGGAGATTACTTTGGAAAGCTGGCCTATTTGAGTTTTGAGGCTTTGGATCGACGCTTGTTGATTTTTAAGTGCCGCCTCGGTGTTTTGAAAATGGGTTTCTGACACTGATATAAACTTTGAGAGCATCTCTTCAAGGTTTGGCTTCTTTTCCTGTTGGTAGGGTGGTTGTTGGTAGCCCAGAGGATGTCGTGGCCTTTGATTTCCTTGACCGCTCCACAAGAAATTGGGGTTGTTCCTCCAACCTGCATTATAAGTGTTATTATATGGATTGTTTTGAGGTCGAGGATTATTACCCATGCAGTTTAATTGCTCGTTATCCATGCTGTGGCCATAAGGTTGGTATTCCGAATGGTTTGTTCCACTGCTACTTGCTTTGCACTGCATTACTGGGTGAACCTGTGAAGAACTAAGAAAACCATCAATCTTTTTATTCAAGAGTTATACCTGATTAGAGAGCATGGTGACCAAATCGACGTTATAAACGCCGGTTGTTTTCGTTGGCTTTGTCCTTATGACTTGCCACTGATAGTTATTCAGTGACATCTCCTCTATAAACTCATAGGCATCTTCCGGTGTTTTATTGTTGATGGTTCTGCCCGCTGCTGCGTCAACCATTTGCTGAGTCGAAGGACTCAGACCATTGTGAAATTTTTGTACTTGGAGCCAAAGTGGTAACCCATGGTGAGGGCACCTTCTCAGAAGGTCCTTGTATCTCTCCCATGCATCGTAGAATGTTTCTAAATCCATCTATACAAAAGAAGATATATCATTACGTAATTTAGCCATTTTAGCCGGCGAAAAATATTTTAGTAAAAATTTTCAGTCATTTGTTCCCAAGTAGTAATTGACCCTCGTGGTAAGGAGTTTAACCACTATTTAGCTTTGTTCCTCAATGAAAAGGGAAACAACAGAAGACGTATGGCATCATCAGAAACGCCATTAATTTTAAATGTATCGCATAGTTCTAAGAAGTTGGCTAAATGAGTGTTGGGATCGTCATCCTGCAAACCATCAAATTGAACAAATTATTGTATCATTTGGATAGTGTTAGGTTTTAATTAAAAAGTATTTGCAGCTACATGATCGCGTGATTCGTAACAAGTAATAAATATTTATAATGAAGATCAAACCTAGACTAACTATTATCACGACAAAAAGGCAAGCGCACCTATCGGACAATAATATAGTAATGGCAAGACAGGGATATCGTACCTAAGGGAACCAAAAAGTACTAGTAATAATTATTTTTTATTAAATAGCATAAGAATAATAGGGTTTGTTTATTAAACTAATTATCTAAACTAATTAACTAATTTAATTAAAGCAAAGAGAAAATTTGGAAAAAGACTTGAAGAAAAGCAATTGATAAAGACTTGAAGAAAAGCAATTGATAAAGACGACACCCAAGGAGGAATCCACCTAGATTTCACTTGTTATATGACTCTAAACCAGACGATTTATTCACTTGACTTGATCCGTGAGATTCCCTAACCTATTTTATTATCCCTTTCGAGATTAATAACGTCTAACCCGTAGTTGAATTAATCAAAATTTCTTTCTTAATTAAAACCCCTAGGGAAGCAGTAAATCACTCTATGGACTCACATATTAGGTTTCACCCTAATTCGGCAAAATCTCGTAACTCTATTCCTAGGCGTTCGATCAACTCCGCTTAATTATATGAAATCTACTCTTAGGCAGGGTCTATTCCTCCTCTACATAAGCACATCAAATCATGAATTAATACCCGAAATATTAACTCAAGCATTAAGAACACATAATTAAGAACAAATGAAGTATTTATCATACATTTCAGATAATAATAACAAGATCCATCATAGGTTTTATCCCCCTTAGGTATCTAAGGGGTTTAGTTTATAATGAAATAAGAGTACATCTCAAAAGTATAAAAATAAAAAAACATGAAGAAAACTCTAAAACCTCTGAAGGAATTCTGAAAGAGATCTTCAGTCTTGGAGTAGCTCTGGGTTTTAGGATGGATCATCTGGCTTCCTTCAAGTAATTCTTGACGTGTGGTTCTGTATTCCAGAAAAGTTCTAGAAGAGGCCCTCTTTTCTAGGTCATACTTAGGGTGTTTATATAGGCTTTGGATTGGCTTTCTTCCTCCCTAAGTACCCTTTTCCGTGTAAAATACAACTCTTTGAAAAAGGGACACGCCCGTGTGCCAAAACCGTGCGACGTGTTTGCTAGTGTTCGATCCGTTAAATTGCACACGGTCATATGGGTCAATGGCCAGGCCGTGTGAATCATGAGAGCTTTGGTCGACACCCTCGAAGGACACGGGCTTATGAGCAGCCCGTGTGGCAAGGCTTAGGCCGTGTGAACTTCTCGATTTGGTCTGTTTTGTCCCTTTTTAGCTCATTTTTGTCTCCTTTTGACTCTTGGTGCTCTCCTGAGTACAAAACATGAAATAACAAGATTAATAGCACCAAAATCCACAAATCTAGTAGTAAACATCCATAAATATGCTAAGTATTTGGGATAAAACTATGTATAATTTGGCGTTTATCACTACAGCAGGTCTAACTATGCTTGATTCAGTTCCTGTTAAAGAAGGTTTAGCATAATCATACATAGTGCGTTGAGCAGGATTTTAATTAACCGCAATTGCAGGAGGTAGCTGATTGCCTTGGTTTTCAGCCATCTCTACGATTGAGGGTTGAGTATCGTCTTCTTTCTCGTTCTCCGTGTATCTTAAGCTGCGCCTTATTTCTCTTTGGTTTCTACGAGCTGTATGATCAATTTCTTCATCAAAAAGTAATGGTCCTGACGGGATTCTTCTAGTCATAAACTATAAAAACCTGCCAAGAGAAAGAAAGAATATGTTAATAAATAATAATAATAATAAAATTAAATTAAATTGCAAGAAAAATAAATGGCTAAAGTAATAAAAATTGAGCGTTCCTAATGTCTTAGTTCCCCGACAACGGCGCCAAAAACTTGATCGCGTGATTTCGTGATAGGTTTTAAATATTTATAATTACTCGTTCTTGAACTAACTATTATCGCGATGTAGGTAAGTGTACCTATTGAACAGTAGTATAGTTTAGCAAGACCGGATTGTCGAACCAAAAGGAACTAAAAGTACTAGTAATGACTGTCTTTTTATTATCTAGCCTAAGAATAAAGAGGTTTTGCTTTAATTAACTAATTATCTAAGCTAAGAATGCACAGAGAAAAGAATTGGGGAATTGCTTTTGGGAAAAATCGATTGACTTAAAACAATACCTAAGGAAAAATCCACCTAGACTTTACTTGTTATTCTGGCTTCGAATTGGACGATTTATTCATTTAACTTATTCCGTGGAGATCCCTAAGTTATGTTATTATCCCTATTCAAGACTAATAACGTCTAATCCCTAGATTGAATAACTGAGACTTTTTTCTAATTAACACTCTAGGGTTGCATTAACTCAATCTATAGATCCCCTTATTAGGTTTCACCCTAATCCGGCAAAATCTTGTCACCCTATGTCTAGGTGTGCAATCAACTCCGCTTAATTATGAAAAATGTACTCTTAGACAGGGTCTATTCCTCCTCTGAATAAGAGCATGTCTTGAATCAGTATCCTGGGATATCAAAACAAGAATTAAGAACACATAATTAAGAACAAGTTAAATATTTATCATACGATTCAGAAAATAATAACAAGATTCATCTTAGGTTTCATTCCCCTTAGGTATTTAGGGGTTTTAGTTCATAACTAAATAAGAAAACATCTTAGAAGAATAAAGAATACAAAACATAAAGAAAACCCAAAATTCCTGAAGGAAAATTGAGGAGAGATCTTCAGTCTTGATGATAAATCCAACATTTGAGATGGATCAATCGGCTTTCTTGGAGTAATTCCTTACTCTCTATTCTCCGCCTCCCTTTTCTTCCTCCTTTAGGGTGTATTTAGAGGCTTTGGAATGCCTAGAAGCCCTCAAAATTAGCCTTTTTCGAATTGGACTCAACTTGGGCTCGGTAGGGACACACCCGTGGCACATGCCCGTGTTCAATTACTTCAGGTCGTGCTCGAGCCTGCCAATTTGACACGGCCATGTGGTCTACCCGTGTGAGGAGGTCCAGGTCGTGTTGATTTCGTACTTTGGCCCATTTTCTTTATTTTTGGCCTGTTTCTCGTTCCTTTTGCTCTCTTATGCTCTCCTTAGTATAAAACATGAAATTAAAGCATTAGGAGGATCGAATTCACCAATTCTAATGAGAAATCATCCATAAAATGCATTAAACATGGGGTAAAAATATGTTTAATTTACGGTTTATCAAAGTCAAACACATAACATCATATGATGGTCAAATAAACATGAATGCTTGTCATAATACATGTAACATCCCAAAATAGGGCCTAAATGGAACAGTGGTTGTGAAACCATGAATCTGAGATAGAAAAGTTTATTTTGATTAATTTTTATACTTGATCGAGTGATTAGATGCATGTGTTAGAGTATCGATGGAAAATTTTATAGATAGCATGCTTAATTTACCTACTAGGGCTTAATTGCAAAAGTTGATAAATATGAGTTTTAGATGCTAAAGGATTAAATTGAAGAGTATAATTGAAGTAGATGTCCTTAAATGGTAATTAGACCATTAGCTTTTCATGGACAAAAATGGACATACAAAGATAAAAATAACTAAAGTTTTAATTAAGGGTATTTTAGTCATTTGGTAATTAAAAGATTAAAAAAGGAAAAAGATGGCAAAATGTGCCCATCTTTTTCATTAGGCCGAAATTTCAAGGGTTCTTCATAGCTAGGGTTTTGTCAAGCTTCCAAGCTTCATAGTAAGTGATTCCAAGCCCCGTTTTTATTGTTCTTTACATTTTTGAAGTCCCGATAAGTTGATTTAGCTTATTCTAGCAATAATTTAACCTAGGGTTCATATTTGGAAAAATACCCATAGGTGGAATGTGTTTATTTTGATGTTTTATGGTAGAATATGGAGCTTGAAATTATGTTAAATGACTTGAGCTAAGCGATTTTAAGCGAAAGTGAGTAAAACAATATAATCAGTAAAAATACCTAATGGTCATAAGTACATGTTAGAGTGAAAATTTGATGTTTTTGTAGGTAAATAAATTATTAGCATGTCATAAAACATAAGAATTAGGGATAAAGTTTCATTTCTGAGCCTTGGGGTAAAAGTGTAAATATGCAAAAGTATAGGGGCAAAATCATAATTTTGCCAAAGTTAGAGTTAAGGACTATTTTGATAAATGTGAATATTAAAAGTTAAATTTGCTATTATAGATCAAGAAGAATGAAATTTGGGGTTAGACTGAGGAAAGAAAAAGGTTGGGGACTAAATCAAAATATTTGATTGTATTTTGTATCGAGGTAAGTTTGCGGTAAATAAATGCAATGTTTTATTATTTATAATTAATTATGTTACTTTTCAGCATCTATATATTTATTTTGTAAATTTATTTCTTGATGATTCAAGCAACAATTGACAGAGAAATGATACTTAAAAGTCCAGGTTGAACCTTAGGAATATGTAGGATACAAATTTCATGACATTTGGGTTTAAGGGTACCAAGTAAGACCATGCCAAGGCAAGACATTGGTAAGTTTTACAAGGCAAGGAAATTATGTAAGACCATGTCAAGACGTGGCATTGATAAACTACGATAAGGCAAAGATCCCATGTAAGACCACTAGAAACAAAAAGAATTATAAGTCATAATTTATATGTCTAGTTTCCTTACTGAGTCTATTTTCATTA
The DNA here is from genome assembly GCF_007990345.1 of Gossypium hirsutum. Taxonomy (NCBI): domain Eukaryota; kingdom Viridiplantae; phylum Streptophyta; class Magnoliopsida; order Malvales; family Malvaceae; genus Gossypium; species Gossypium hirsutum. The sequence goes on from NC_053429.1 coordinate 22,204,064, forward strand.
GAAACAAATAGAAACGTTATCCAAATTTTGTATAATGAGATAATTGATTTTTAGTGAAGAGAGGTCAGGTCCGCTGAACTGCAAAACAGGGGAAACTTTAATGAATAAACTATACTAATTGGCCAAACCAAAAATTCTGGAAAAATTATGATAAGAAGATATATGAGCCTAGTTTCAAGGAAAATTTACAGATTTAAATTTTGAGTTTCGTAACTCGATTTATAATTAATTTAGTGACTATTACACAGATGGACAGTTTTATTATGAATAGTGAAATAAATTGTTTTGATTTGTGTAAGTAATTGGAAAATTTTTAATGTTCCCGGTTTGGTCCCGAACCGTTCCAATTGCACGTTTTAGGGCCTCGAGGGCCCTTTTTAGGGATTTCTTTGATCAATGTGAGCAAATTAAATTTTTTTAAAAAGTAAATTTTTTTTATGCCCCGAACGGTAAGATAAGTCTGGTAACGCCTAGTGCTCAACTCCGGCGACGGTCTCGGGTAAGGGGTGTTACAATATAAATTTGCATTTTATGTTACTTTCCCATATTTCAAGAATAATTCCCCTTTACGCTATTTTAGTTTCAAGGAATATTCAGATAGTATGCTCAAGGTATGTATATTAATAATCTATCATTTTATTTTCAAAAATGCCCATTTTTGGCACATATTCATAATACACACTCTAGAGTCACATACGATATAACAATACTACCAGTCCAGGTTAAAGCCTTTTCATAACATTTATAACATTTTACCCATTTCATAAAATCATCACAATCATTTGAAATACTACATTCAACCAAAATAATAACATCTTACTCATAATTCTCAACTTATGGATGTTTCATTTTGTATCTCATCACATACACGCCATGAACTATTATTCATACCCTTTCCAGTTTCAATTTAACACAAACACATTTTCAAATATCCCAATGTCATTTGCAGCGTTTTCAAAAATAGCTCGGTTGGAAACCACCTTAGTCTCAACAAAACAATTTCATAAGAGTCGGGAGGTATCACACTATCACGGTTCATATATGGCATGTATAGCTAGACTCTTACACATGCTAGGCTAGTTCGAGAACCAACTAACTCATAGCTCTGATACCACTAAATGTAACACCCCCTACCTATGTTTGACACCAAAACAGGGTATCAGGCCTTACCAGACTTAAACACATGCAATCATAAAAAATCGAGTCATGAATTTGCGTTCAAATTTAAAACTTTTCAAATTTAAAGTCCCTAATATGAGCCCAAATCATGCTTTGGAAATAGTTCGAGACCAAACCGAGAACTTTAGAAAACTTTGAAAAATTTCAAGAAAAATAAAGGCATAGTCCCGTGTGATATTAGGACAAGGCCATCTGGCTCGCATGGCCATGTTCCTAGCCCGTGCACTAATCTGACTTGCTGTTGCGTACAAATTTACGTCACACATAGATATCACCACTCATTCCTCCACATATGTAAGCATACACATCCTTGAAATGAATCATCATGGACTTATAATATATTCAATATACCAACATCAAATGGCCTTACACAACAATGAACTTTCAAATAGCATAAGCCAACATTTTAGGCCAAAACAATTATGACACATACAAAAATAACCAAGTCCCCTTATACATGCCATGACCTTAAGTATAAGAATCATCAATACCCAATTTGTTAGTTGGATAGTGTGATAGGTTCTCCGTCGACTTCTAACCCGAGCTAACCTGAAGACATTATAAACATAGAAAAGAAACGGAGTAAGTTATATAGCTTAGTAAGTTGGTATGTAAATAATAAGAAATTTATTAACATGCTTTTACCAATTCTCACAATATGTTCTCAAGATAATACAATCATAATTGCACATAGACCCACTATTTAGTCTTGTTCATCTCAAGCTGTCTACTCGAGTCACAGTCACTAAATTATTTATATCTTGAGCTATGGAACTCCAAATTAAGATCCGCTAATTTTCCCTGAAACTAGACTCACATATCATCTTACCATAAAATTTTTAAAATTTTGATCTACCCAATAAGTACAGTTTATTCTTTAAAGTCTCCCCTATTCTACTGTTTGACAGTTTCAACCCTTCTTCAGTAAAAATGAAATATCTAATCGTATGAGATTCAGATGATGTTGCAATTTGTTTCTATTGAAAATAGACTCAACAATAATGTTAAAAATATAAACTCTAACCAATAATTATTTTTATACAGTTTTTAATGATTTTCCAAAGTTAAAATAGCGGATTTCGAGATCATTCTGACACTGTCTCACAAAAATTCAAATATCTCGTAATATGAAATTCTTTTGCTTACAATGTTTCTTTTATGTGAAAATAGACTCAAAAATATTTAATTTCAAATCTTATTCAACCTTTAGTTTAATTTCCACCATATTTGGTGATTTTTCAAATTCACACAACTGCTGCTGTCCAAAACTATTTTATTACTAAATTTCACTCTTTCATGTTTTCTTTGTAGTAACTTTCATTGTAACACTTACTCCATATCAATCTTACCAAAGTTCGATCACATATCGAGCACATTGCTCATAAGTTTACACACACGTACCTGCACTTATTCATCACATAGTCATATTCAATTACACCTCGTCATTTACCGTTGAACACATCGGAATAATAACAGATACACTGTGACCTTCACATAGTACCACCCTTGTAGCCAAAGTTATTTTATTCACAAAGTGGCCTTCACATAGTACCACACTTGTGTCCAAATCCATTTTATTCAAAAAGTGACCTTCACATTATACCACACTTCTGTATAAAGCTATTATATTCACAAAGTGGCCCTCACATAGTACCACACTTGTATCCAAAGCTATTTTATTCCTAAGGTTCAATCAGGAAATTTCTCACTTAGCATCATGCCATGGACTTATTTTAGTTAGCACATTACCATGGACTTATTTCACTTAGATGCCATGGTCTTATTTCACTAAGCACAATGCCATATCTTAGATATGGTCTTACATGCGAATCACTTATTTCACTTAGCACATTGCCAAGGTCTAACCATGGTCTTTTATCATCAATTCATATTACACTACGCAACGATCATGATAGATCCTGCGTTTTTTCTCAATTCGAATGTTTACTTTAATTTTCACAATTTAATCAAATATATAATAATATTTCATAATTAACAAAAAAAGAACGTTTATTAACATACGAACTTACCTCGACCTAAAATGGCGAAAAGGACCAAATTGTCCAATACTCATTTTTCCCCCGTTCTAAGTCTGAATTTCATTTTTCTTGATAATCGAGCTTGGAAGCTTGAAAATCCCTAGCCATGGTTTCCCCTTCTGAAATTCGGCCATGGGGTTGAAGATGGACAAAAATTGGATTTTAATTTTTTTAATTCATTTTAATTACTAAATGACCAAAATGCCCCTAACTTAAAATATTCTATTTCACGTATTTCATGTCCATTTTTGTCCAAAAAATTAACCAATGGTCTAATTACCATTTAAGGACCTCTAATTTAAAATTTCATAACAATTGGACTCCTCTAATATGTAGAACTCCACTTTTGCACTTTTTACAATTTAGTCCTTTTAACTAAATTGAGAGCCCAAACGTCGCAATTTTCGAACGAAATTTTCACGAAATCATTCCTTGAAATCATAGAACATAAAAATATAATAAAAATAAATTTTTCCTCGTCAGATTTGTGGTCTCGAAACCACTATTCCAACAAGGCAAAAATCGGGCTATTACACCCCCTAATGACATGTCATTTGTATCCTAATCTATTCATATGGTTCAATCAGGATTTTCGTTTGCCGAATCATCGTCAAATATGTCTGCTAGGTCGTATTTCACAATTTATACATTATCAAACCATTTAAAACACAAATATAATAATGCTTATTACATACGAACTTACCTCGGATGCAAAAACAACAAAATAAGTCGATGAGTCCAAAACTTTGTTCTTTCCCCGATCTAAATTCGTATTTCACTTTTCTTGATCTAAATGTAATCAAAATTAACTTATTTAATAATCTCTCTATTCAATTTAATCCAAAAAACACATTAAGGAAAATTTAAATTTTTGCCCCTAATATTTCAACATTTTTACAATTTAGTCCTTTTTCATAAAATTACAAATTCATACAATTCAACCAAAACCCATGCTATCCGAATTTCAATTAGGTCCCTAGAAGTCCATATTGTTTCATTTATTTCACAATTTAAACACAAAATTTCAACATTTCTCAATTAAATCTCTAATTGACAATTTTACTAAAAATCACTTTACAAGTGTTGTTTATCTAACAACAAGCATGCATTTTCTTCATTAAACATCAAAATACATCAACATTCATCAATGGCAAAACCCTAAACCTTTAACAATTTTGCAAAATAGTCCCTAGGCTAGCTAGATTAAGCTGTAACGATCTCAAAAACATAGAAATCATTAAAAACGGGACAAAAATCGTACTTAAATGAACATGAGAAGCTTGGCCAAATCCTAACTTCAAAAATGGCTATTTATTATTTGTGAAAATTGGCTAAGGAAGATGATAACAAAAAATTTGGTCTTTGTTTTATTTATTTTACTTTAAATAACCAAATTACCTATTTAACCTTAATTATAAACTATTAAAAACACTTAATGCATGTCCATAAATTTCCATTAACATTAAAAATGGGCTAATTACTACATAAGGGCCTCCACTATTTAATTTCATAGTCATTTAATGCCTTGATCCATTAGAACATCATTTTTCCACTTTACGTGATTTAGTCCTTTTTATCAAATTAAGCATTCAAACGATAAAATTTCTTAACGAAATTTTCACACATTCATATTATCATACTGTAGACATTAAAATAATAGTAAAATAATTATTTCAACTTTGGATTTGTGGTCCCGAAACCACTGTTCCAATTTGACTAAAAATGGGTTGTTACAAGTTGTATAGAGAAGAACGTTCATTGTAGTTATTAATCCAGAGTTCTGTAGACATACAATAACATAGATTTCTAACTTAAGATAAAGGTATTAAAAGGGGCAGGTTATAGTAATGACTTTCTGAGCAGTTGATTAGACAATATTTTCCATGGCATTATTTTGATATGAACATGTAACACCCCAAACTCGGCCCGGACGTTATGGCCGAATCTAGTTATGTTACATTGAAGTGTTTTTCGCAAAGTATAATATCGTTGAATTTTTTTTTCTATTTATTTAACCTCTTTATGATCTTAATGAAGATTTTAGGATGTCTCGTTCCTATTCAAAGCTTAAGTTGTTTGGCAAAAGTTAACCATATTAAATTGTTACTAATTTTAAAACATTATTTCTGGTGGAAGCTTTTAAAACATGTTGCGTAAACATGGTGTTTTGAAAAATATATTTATCTTTTTGAAAACCCGCTTCCTACTACTAACAAATATAAATCCAAATAAATAATACCCTAAATTAAAGCTTAAAATTTTAAAAAGGCCTTATTACATTAAAAATACCCAAAATAAAACCACTTATAATTTAAATCCAAAGAGAAAATCTGTGCAATTGTGTGGCCACCTTTGAGTCCTTCGCAGCACCGATTCGCCTAAGCCTAATGATTACCTGTACAGATAAACAGATGGGTGAGTTATGAAAACTCAGTGTGTAATCCCATATCAAATAATCAATCAGTGAACATACAAAGTTTGGGCCTAAGCCCAATTCAATAACGGTTCAGTTTCAGTTGGGGCCTTAGCCCATTACAGTATCAGTATCAGTGTGGACCTGAGCCCATCTCAGTGACAGTACAGTACAGATATGCAATCAATAGATCCTACCCAACCAGCCTCTACACTCCATCTCCGCCCAGCCCTACCCACCATGTGGGGATAAAATCAACCCACCCATCCCTACACTCCAAGTAGTACCAGTTACGGCACTAAACAGTATTTGCAGCAGAGCTACTAGTACAGTACACTTCCTCTGATCATAATAAATCCCATCCCTATGCAACATATCATGCATCATGTCATAATATCATACATGTGATCAATATCTTTAAAATGGCATGCTCAATCATAATCATACATCTCCTAGGGGCATAACAATCATTTTACTATGTAGGGGCATTTCAGTCATTTTATCAATTAGAGGGTCTAGATACACTTATCGACCCAACAGTAGGTCCACAGTCATCTCGGGTGACCCGTACAACCTCAACAGTCAAACAGTGAAAATGGGCCCATGGCCCATATTGTGGCCCAAGTAGGCCCACTCACCCGTGTGGCCCACATAGCCCAGAAATGGCCTTGGTCATGTGGACTATACAGCCTGGCCCAATATTCTCTACGCATCCGTGGGGTTTACTCGTGTGTGGCGCACACAGCTCAGTTCAGCCCAAAATGGCCCAAAACGGCCTTGGCCCATGAAATCGCTCATGGCCAGCCTCAATGATTATACGCCCATGGTTAGGCATACGGACTACCACACGAGTGAGTGCGCGCTTGGCTAGTGTAGTCGTCACTTATTCCAGCTTTTTTCGATTACCACAATCACAGTTGCATATGTACACACCTGTTAGGATTCTAGGTACGCAACCCCCTCTTGAGATGAACCGCACCTAAAACAAAAGATAATTTCATGTCCAATGTTAGTCATGCTTAAAACCAACAGGATTAAACGATCCCTTTTATAACACTTATCCATGATATGACTTAATACTTGCCTTGATCGAACAATTAAGCCTTTGCACACTGCAACCGTTACAGAAGACTGGTTTTAGGCCCTTAGAGATCATCTGTATTCCAATCGAAACCCATTACCCTTAATCATATCGTTTGCACAAACAGTTAGAACCAAAGTGTAAACCACTTACCGAGAACGCAAACCGATTCTAGGGAAGGGAAGCAATCCGCCTATCCCTAAAATGAGTACCCACATGACAAAGGAAAGGCTAGCACCAACACATCCCTAGCCATAAACTGCAACAAAGGAAAATGTTAGATGAAAACTATTAATGCAGCATAAGAAGAGAAAGAGAGAAAATAACCGCAGAAACACACACGTGATTGGTTAAAAAACAATAGGCCAAAACTGAAAGAATAGAAGGGAAGTATTCGGCCTAACCACAAGTTGCAAAGAGGGAAGAATTGCGAAAGAGAGAATAGAAGAGAAGACAAGGTATTTAGCCAAAGATCAACCACCGATTGAGAAAGGGAAGAAAGGTATTCAGTCAAGGAACAAAAACGAGTGAGAAAGAGAGAAAGAGACAAGGAGAAATGGCCAAAGAATTGATAGACTAAAAAGAATTGAGAAATGGGGAAGGAGAGGAAGAATGACAAGTAAGGGATTTGCAAATAAGTGAATGTAACAGCTCGATTTAGACCCTATTCGGAACGGTAGTTTTGGGACCACGAATCCGAGTCAGAAAAATATTTAAAAATTATTTTCTGTGTTTATTATGTGTGAATTTATATCTGTGAAAATTTCATACTTTAATTTTATCGTTTGAGTGCCGGTTTAATAAAAGGGGCTTAATCTTGTAAAATGAAAATTTGATGGTTAAATAGGAAAGGGCTGAATTGTTGTTGTCTTTATAAATGGAGGTATTTATGTTGCAATTTTCCTATGATAACATGCAATGGACGGTAGTGGCCTTATTATATCATGGTTTTATATTTTATTTCAAAGATTAATTAGGTAAATTAATTAATAAGTTATAATATAATAAAACATATAATTAAAAGCCATTGTTCATATTTCTCTCTTATGACCGAAATAACAAATAGAAAGAAAAGAACAAAAACTTAGGGTATTCAGCCTTGTCCAAGTTTGATTCAAGGTTAGTTTTTGCTTGGTTTTTCATAAATTTTACGTTTTTGAGATCGTTGTAGTGTAATGTACAAAGCCCATGCTTGAATTTCTTATTTTGATGAATATTTTGAGTTATGACATTGATGAATATTTGAGTTTTATGATGTTAGTTGATGAAATATGAAAGATATGTTTCGGATTGATATGTTTTGTATTGGAATTTTTGATGATTTTGAGTAATTAGGACTAAATTGTAAAAATAATAAATTGAGGGACTAAATGTAAAACAAATGAAATGCATGGACTTGTATGAATACTAGGAACATTCGGCCTAAACATGGTGTACTCAAATTTTGCATCTTTTGTGTTTTATGCAATTTGGACTAAATTGTAAAAAATGTAAAATATTAGGGGTAAAATGGTAATTTGCCCATTTATGTGTTTTTGGACTAAATTGAGTGAAAATATTTTTGAATGAGTTTAATTTGAATATGTTTAGATCAAGAACCAAAGAAATAGGTGGAAAACTAAAGTTGTCGACTAGTCGTCCCGTTCTGTTTTTCATCATCCGGGGTGAGCTTATAAGCAAATAGATATCGTTAATTCTAATTATGTATGAGTTTATATGCTGAAATTAAATTATGAGAAATTTTATATGTAAGAGCCGAATGTATATGTGCAAGGGAACTAAGTTTACGAGTTCGTTTGGACTGAATTACAACGTCCGAAAACCCCGTATGAACCGTAGGAATAGTTAGGATACATATGTCATGACATAGGATTCCGATATGTGATGTGCAAGTAAGACCATGGCATCATTATATTTGTGCGAGTAAGACTACATTGTATACGTTTGCATTGATATGTGACTCCGATATATGTGTGCGTGTAAGACCCTGTTTGGGACAGTGGCATCGATATGTGATTACATGTAAGACCACGTGTAACACCCCAAACCCGGCCCAGACATTATGGCCAAATCTGGCGCGTCACATTGAAATGTTTTAGCGAAAACCTTGTTTTCATTGGAAACACTTCCTTAAAATGAAAAACCTTAATTACTATGTAAAATCTCTTTTCAGTTGCGGAAGCTTTATTTAGAACATATGATTTTATGAAAACTCGTCATTTAAAAATCGAGTTGCGGAAACGTAGTATTTAAAAATAGTTATGGTTTAGGAAACCAAGTTCTACTTCTAATAAATATAAAGCATAAAAAAATGATAATAATCTAATTTGAAATATTAGCCAGAGGAAAGACCTTGTTACAACACAAATCAAATAGAAATAATTTAAAGTCAATATATTAAAAATTACATAAAGACTAAGTCTAAACTTTTTATGCTAGTTGGCCACCTCCGAGTCCCTCCATCCGTCGAACAGCCTACTGAGGATCACCTGAAAAGTTTAGAAGGAGGGGGTGAGTTTCGAAAACTCAGTGTGTACAACCCTCAACGAGTATAAAGCAATCGCTAGTCATTTTGGGCCAGAGCCCAATTCAATAACGATGGTCTCTAGGCCTTTGCCCAAATTAGCCTCGGTTGGGTCGAAGCCCACATCGCAATAATATCACAAAAATATCATACATGCAATGCAATACAGTACAATCCTATCCCAATAATCCATCCGTTGCACACCAGCTCCATCCCCCGACACATCATGTGGGGATATAAATATCGACCCACCCAACCGATACACATCCATGGTAGCCCAGTTGTGGAACTACTTTCATTTACACATTGGGCTTAAAAGCCGTCGGTGGATCGACGACTGTCAAGCAACCATGCGATCCTCATATACTTCCTCCATTCCATAATACCCAACCCAATATGCAACCTAAGAAAAATATCATATGTATGCAGCAGATATGTATGTCACATCCATAAAACTTACATTCAACACCTAGGGGTATTTCGGACATTTTTTCCCTTAAAGGCATTTCAGTAATTTTTCCTTTTATTACGGTTTTCACTTACCTTGGCCCGTTAACAAATCTCGTGAGCTAAGATGAACGAATACTATGCACCAGGTAGGATTCCAAAGAAGAGGAGGTGAGTCATTAAGACTGCTTAAGTATCAAGCTCTCCCCAGATCTAATCTTAGACATGCATATACCCGTTGCCACACCTTAACCCTATGACTTGTCCACGATCGCAATATATTAATTAAGTTTTATGTAGTCATCATATACTAGGCCCAAAACCCCTTACAAAGCCCAGTCAAGTTCACATACCTGTATATGTCCCACTAGGCCCAATCACATTTATATGGTCCATCAGGCCTAATTCACATTTATATGGTCCATCAAGCCCAATTCACATTTATAGTCATGCTCACATACGATTTTTTCATCACATAGCATCAATTATCAATTTTTGCCTATTATGGGCCCAACAGCCGATCAGGCCCATTAAGCCTATTATGGCCCGATTGGCCAATTCACAGCCCAAGCCCATAGAATCACTCATGGGGCCTCAGACAACCTATCGGTTTCCATCTCATGAGTGTTCGCGCACTCACAAGACTATCGTAGTCAAACTTTCGGCTTTTCGATATTTCAGCTTTTCAGCTTTTACCGATCTACTTGTGTGTGCAGTGTGTGTACACACCTTCGGCTTTATATCAAGTTATCATAGGGTAGAAGTACACACCTTATCACCTAGAGTACTAAGTATTCATAATTGCCCGAACCTATATGCAACGTTATATTCCATTAGTCACATTCCATTAATTCAAAATAAATCCACTATTTACCGAAGAACCACCTATACTTGTCTTAACTAGATTGATCGACTGCGATCTGCCTATGTAACTCGAAATCTGACGTAGTCCCCCTTCCGCATCCAGACAGAAAGTCCGTAACGGCTGACACCTTACGTTGCTTAAACTTGGGAGCCTCTATCCCAACCTCTCTGCTAGAACCCCCTTTTTCCATCAGCGATCACACTCTTGAATGAGAGGGAAAAAGAGAAATAAATTGAGAAACCATAGGTTAATGAAAGTTTTTGAAAGAATAAAGAAGAATTGGCTTTTAAGAGTGTAGAAACGAAAGAACTTAGAAATATTTAAGAAAATTCGAAGAAGATCTAATTCACTTACCGATTGCGAGATTGCTTGCCAACAAGAAATCAAACCCCCAAAGTGTATGAACCGGCTTTTAAATGAAAAAAAACAGTTGGCTAAGTTGAAGAGGGAAGAGATTGATTTGATTAAAATAGGGAAGAAAAGATCAAGAATTTGGCTTAAAGAAAAGAGGAGGTGATATGCAACTGAAGCACACAAAAACAACAAATGCCCTTACTCGCCCGTACGACACACATATTTATACTAAAAAATAAATAAATAATACACCTACACTCCTCAATTGAATTAAACTCGTCAAGATAATTTCCCTTCAAATTCTCCAATTTTATCACCATCATATCTACCTTTAATCTTCATCCTAATCCCCTTGATTTTAGCCAAAAATTCCAATTTGAATTGCATTCAAATTGCTTCCACCGTATAGCACTTGAGTAGCAAACTTAAATTCTCCCTTTGCACACGCCTCCACTCGAACTCCAGACCTCAAGGTTATTCTACCTCCCCACACGCTGCTGGTCACTGCACCACATCCTTTCTTACGCTACCATTCGGTCAAAACTAATTATAAGGCTTATATGCCTAAGCCTCAGTTTTCTTAAAGAATAAAAATTTAAACTTTTCCAGGCCTGGGATTCGAGCCTGCTCGCTCTCATAACCATAGCTTGCTTCATGCCACTGCACCGCAGGCGCTCTTGTGCCATATTCCATCCCTAACTATTTTTAAGGCCTAAAAATATTTGCTACCATTTAGATTCAAACCCCTGATCTCTTGGTTGTGCTATTCGTCCCTTGCCACCAAGCCACAAGCTATTTTTTGTCCCGTGTGTCTCGCTTCTAGCCCGTGTTTTTCGTGAAATTTTTAGTCAATATTGTCTACAGCTTGTGTACACGCCCGTGTATCCAGGCTGTGTGGCACACATGGCCACATCGCACGGCCATGTACTCTCTCGTTTGCTTCTCCCACGTCCGTGGGTCTTCCACCACGCCCGTGTTCTGTAGTCAAGATTGCCCATGGCTTTTGAGCACGGCCGTGGGGTATGCCCGTTTTCCATTCTGACTTAAAAATTTCAAAGTGTGTGTTCATGTTCCCACACGGCCTTAGGCACGCCCGTGTTTCATGACCGTGGGGGTTACACGGCCACTTCACATGGCCATGGTGATTTATCGCATTCCATGTAACACCCCATACCCGAGCCTGTTGCCGGAGTCGAACACGAGGTGCTAACAGACATAATACATTTATTTCCACAGTCCATTTAAAAAAAAATTTCCAGACAAATGGGTTACTGCGTCACTGTCGCCTTAAAAATCATATCTTGAGTTTCAAAACTCGAAAACCAGTTTCGTAAATTTTTCCTGAAACTAGACTCATATATCAATCTAAAAATTGTTTTCTAGAATTTTTGGTTGAGTCAATTAGTACAGTTTATTAGTTAAATTCTCCCCTGTTTTAGGGTTTGACTACTCTGACCTTCACACATTACGACTTGGACATCTCCCTGTACAGGGCTTCAATACTGATGCCGTTTGTTTCTATAGAAACTAGACTCGAAAAGGAATCTATACATATATGGCATCACTTCTAATTATCTCTTGTTAATTTATAATGAATTTCCAAAGTCGGAACAGGGAATCCAGAAACCGTTCTGGCCCTGTTTCACGAAAACTTAAATATCTCTTAACATACGACTCATATGATCGTTTCGTTTCTTCCATATGAAAATAGATTCATCAAGGTTCAATTACATAATTTATTCACTATTTAATTTTATTTCTATTATTTTTAGTGATTTTTCAAATCCACACCACTGCTGCTGTCAGCATCTATTTTTAAGGTAAACTTTTCCTATTTCATGGTTTTCCATGAATCAACTAGAGGTTGTCATACATAGCACCAAAATGATCATGATTAACCAGTCCAATGGCTAATCGTTACCAAACATTTCCATACCTCTCAACGAACAACAGACAAAACGATTATAATGTTATGATCAAAGTATATTTAAGCCATTTTCGCATGGCTATCCAAATTTATACAAAACCCAAGGGTACATGACCAACAACAAAAAGGGTAGTCCTATACATGCCATTTCAAAGTTCAACCAAAAGTGTACCAAAAGGGGCTTTGATAGTGTGGGCGACTTCGACTTCAATAATCCCGAGTCCGATAGCTGACGAACCAAAATCTATAAAACAGAGGTTCAAAGAAGCGGAGTAAGCATTTAATGCTTAGTAAGTTTTGAGCCATAAAATTAGACACAACTAAAATGTAGCATTCATATGGCTAAACGGATAATTTCATATGCACAAATTCTCAATATCATACTTACTTCACATTACCAACCCTTATATTCACACACAAAAGATCAACTTAGCCGAAGGCCGGAAGTTCATTAATCGACTGAGCGAATACTACTTAAAAGGAATCAATTAATCCAATGCATGTACAAAACATACCTCATTGTTGGGATTTTACGAGCGTATTATTTGAAATTATTACAGCAAGATCGCTCATTCCCAACCCAAGTATCTTCGGGATTTAGCCGGATATAACCACTCGCACAAGGCCTTCGGGTCTTAGCCCGGATATGGTCACTAGCATAAATGCCTTCGGGACTTAGCCCGGTATAGTCGCTAGCACAAATGCCTTCAGGTTTTGGCCCGGATATAGTAACTCGCACAAATGCCTTCGGATCTTAGTCCGGATATAGCCACTTAGCACAAAAGCCTTCGGGACTTAGCCCGGATATCATTCGAATAACCATGCACATATATCAATAAATCATGACACATCCATATTTCATTTTCATTACCAAAGCTCAAACACAAGACACTTATCACACTTACAAATTTCGGCTTAATAGCCACATACAAAGAGCATGATTTTGATTTGCTTGTGACATAATCTAATTGAATCATAATCTAAGTTCCATTACTCGAAAACTTACCTCGGAGGTGGTCGAACAATTTCGGCGGCTATTCGATCACTTTTTCCTTTCCCTTATCCAACTGTGGTCCTCTAAGCTCTTGAGCTAATTCAAACAAATTTAACTTATTAAAGTCTCATTGTGCTTGCTTATGGTCGAATATGACAAGGAGTTTGATAGGTCATATGGCCACCTTTAGCTCAAATACAAAATGGTCATAGGCATTTTTAATCACATTGAGCAATTTAGTACAATTAATCAAACATTTCCTCATGTGCACCTTTATGACCAAATACACACATCATTAACCTAATATCAATTAACTAAGCACTTAACAAATTCTCCTTGAGCCGATTGTCTAAGTCAAGATAGGATCATCATTATGCTTACCTATAGCCGAATGTACAACATCAATCTATGCATTCATTCGTGTGGTCGAACATGCATGTCTATGTTGAGGTCGATTGCATACTTAATACATTCTACAAGTATGGTCACTTGTATTGACCAAATACCATTTTGTTTCAAGTTCAAAACTTGGCTAATACACATATATGCACTATTAAAGCATCCTCTCCATTCCATCAATTCAACACATGCATTACTCATTAATATACAAAATTATATTCGGCCTTAGCACACATCTTGCTGGCTGAATTTTTCTCCATCTAGCAACATTTTATGTACTATGCCGAACCAAAAAGATCAAACACCTAGCTTAATCATTTCCAAAACACTTAACTGGCCTTTGACCAAGACTTTAAACAAAGTCTATGTTCGGCTATCACACATATGGGCATTATTAGTTCAAAGTTTTAACAAGATTAATTTCTTTGATCTTAACCTAAATGACAACCCCCATTGTTCATCTAGATTTAGCATGAAACAAACACCAACCAAGAAAACAACACCCATGGCCGAGTATCATCTTCATCACATAGCAAGATTTAAACCATGGGCTAGGTAGAACTCAAACTAACATAAAAAATATGCATGAATCTCATGGAACAACATCAAACTTACCTTAACCTAGCTACAAGCATGGCCGAATCTCTTCAACATTTCCTCCTTTCTTTCCTTTTGAATTTCGGTCAAGAAGAATGAAAAAGGATGGACATTTTTTTCTTTGTTTTCATCATTTTCCTTTTTCTATTTCTTTATTACTAGCTTTTTATTTTATTGTTTCCTACATACCATATTAGCACACCATGCTTAAAATATGCTATGCCCCATAGCATGGCCGGCCACTAGCTCAAATATTGGGCAATTTGACATGCAAACCCACCATTTCTATAACATGCATTAATAGGCCACTTTACATTTGCCTAGCACATTTCTAAATTTTCTCACGTAAGTCCTATTTACTAAAATTCACCTACAATTAAACAAAATTCACATATAAAATTTTCACACATGCATATATACATATAATAAACATCAAATATGACAGCTAATTCTTTTTATGACTCGATTTTGTGGCCCCGAAACCACTTCCTGACTAGGGTCACATTAGGGCTGTCACATTCCATGCCTCTGCTAATTTTTGGGAAATTGAAGTACAGTTTCACCACGGTCTAAGACATGCCCGTGTCCCATAGCCATGTGGTTCGCACAGCCGTGGCTAGTTATCGTAGCTCGTATGTCATCCAGTCTTGGGAAGATGTTTGTCCTGTTTTAACATGGCCATGGACACGCCTATGTTTCTAGGCCGTGTTCGCCACTGTCAAATGCCAATACTAAGGTTGTAATAGTTTACATGGCTCAAAGCATGCCCATGTCTCCAACCCGTGGTGAGCATACGGCCTAGGACACGCCTGTCCTTAGGCCGTGGGTGTCAAAAATAACTACATTTAAACTATGTAAAATGAATGAAAGAAAAGAAAAACTTATTTAGTGGGGTTAGTGCTCGGGTTGCCTCCCGATGAGCACTTATTTAAAGTCAAAGCTCGACTTTACCTTGTGGTGTATTTAGGCAGGTTTGCGGAGCAGTAGCTCCTCTCCATTATCTCTAAAATCCTAACCGTTATAAGGTTTAAGATGATGTCCATTTACCTAGAAAGTACCTTGAGTGGATAACTTACCTCTACTGTGCCATATGGAAAAATGGTTTGGACTACGAAAGGACCTGACCATTGTGATTTTAGCTTCCCAGGAAATAATTTGAGCCTTGAATCGTATGGCAAGTAAAGGTCTCCAGCTTCAAATTGCTTGTGTTGCTTTAAGTGAGCATCATGGCGGTGCTTCGTTGCTTCCTTGTATAATCGTGAATTCTTATATGCATTAGCTCGCCATTCATTAGCTTGTTCAACTGCATCAACCTTTTCTCACATGCAAGTTTGAGATCAAATTTTAGAAACTTTATATCCCAGAGTGCTTTTTGTTCTAGTTCAAACGGTAAATGACAACTTTTCCCATAAACAAGTCTGTAAGGAGCTGTTCCTATGGGGGTTTTAAAAGCAGTTCTATAGGCCCATAAAGCATCATCTACTTTCATTGCCCAATCCTTCCTATTTGACTCTATAGTCTTTTCTAAGATAAGTTTAAGCTCTCGGTTTGCTACATCGATTTGACCACTAGTCTGAGTATGGTAAGCGGTGGTTGTTCTGTGGTAAACCTCATATTTCTTAAAGGTTTTATCAAATTGAGCATTACAAAAATGAGTACCCCTATCACTGATAATAGCTCTAGGTGTTCCAAATTGAGAGAAGAGTTTCTTTGTAACACCCCTTACCCATATCCGAGGACGGGACAGGATACGAGGCATTATTGGACTTAAACATACACAATCATATAAAATCGGGCCATAAAATTTCATTCAAATAAAAAACATTCATACATATGTATAACATCCCTTAAACGGGCTTACGAGGCCCTAAACACGCATCGAAGATGATTCGAGACTAAACCGAAAACTTCAAAATCTTTTGGGAAAACTTAGAAAATTTCATCATGAAATAGGGTCACACGCTCGTGTAGGTAGGCCATGTGGTCACACACGCCCATGTGGCTTGAGACACGCCCATGTCTTCAACCGATGTAACTCTCTATTTATGACGTCATCACCAAAGTAGGGGCACAACCCAAAATACACACCCATGGGGCTGGCCGTGTGTCTAAACACACGCCCGTGTGTCTACCGGTGTGGATAAATGTAAGGCTATTTTCCAAGCCATTTTGCCACCCTCGCAACACATGCACACTCACATATCTCAATGGTATCTAACATGGCACAAATGAACACTTAATAATTGTAAATATGGCTTATGCATGACATTCTCATAACAACTTACGCATACATAAGGCATCATACTTTATCAAGATTAATCATTGATAAACCGTAAATTATACATATTTTTACCCCATGTTTAATACATTTTATGGATGATTTACCATTAGAATTGGTGAATTTGATGCTCCTAATGCTTTAATTTCATGTTTTATACTTAGGAGAGCATAGCAAAGCGAAAGGAACTACAAACGGGCCAAAAATAGAGAAAATGGGCTAAGGTATGAAATTAACACGGCCTAGACCTCCTCACACGGGCAGACCACACGGCCGTGTCAATTTGGCAGGCTCGAGCACGGCCTGAAGTAATCAAACACGGGCGTGTCCCTACCGAGCCCAAGTTGAGTCCAATTCGAAAAAGGCTAATTTTAAGGGCTTCTAGGCATTCCAAAGCGTATAAATACACCCTGGAGGAGGAAGAAAAGGGAGACGGAGAACAGGGAGTAAGAAATTACTCCAAGGAAGCCAATTGATCCATCTCAGAAGCCAGATTCATCATCAAGACTGAAGATCTCTCCTCAATTTCCTTTCAGGAGTTTTGGGTTTTCTTTATTTTTTGTATTCTTTATTCTTCTGAGATGTTTTCTTATTTAGTTATGAACTAAAACCCCTAAATACCTAAGGGTAATGAAACCTAAGACGAATCTTGTTATTATTTTCTAAATCGTATGATAAATATTTAACTTGTTCTTAATTATGTGTTCTTAATTCTTGTTTTGATATCCTAGGATATTGAGTCAAGACATGCTGTTATTCAGAGGAGGAATAGACCCTGTCTAATAGTACATTTGTCATAATTAAGTAGAGTTGATTGCGAGCCTAGACATAGGGTGACAAGATTTTTCCAGATTAGGGTGAAACCTAATAAGAGGATCCATTGATCGAGTTAATGCAACCCTAGAGTGTTAATTAGAGAAAAGTCTCGGTTATTCAATCTAGGAATTAAAAGTTATTAGTCTTGAATAGGGATAATAACATAACTTAGGGATCTCTATGGAACAAGTTGAATGAATAAATTGTCCGATTCGGAGCCAGAATAACAAGTAAAGTCTAGGTGGATTTTTCCTTAGGTATTATCTTAAGTCAATCGATTTTTCCCAAAAGCAATTCCCCAATTCTTTTCTCTGTGCGTTTTTAGTTTAGATAATTAGTTAATTAAAGCAAAACATCTTTATTCTTAGGCTAGATAATAAAAAGACTGTCATTACTAGTACTTTTAGTTCCTTTGGGTTCGACAATCCGGTCTTGCTAAAACTATACTACTGTTCGATCGGTACACTTGCCTACATCGCGATAATAGTTAGTTCAAGAACGAGTAATTATAAATATTTAAAACCTATCACGAAATAACGCGATCAAGTTTTTGGTACCGTTGCCGGGGAACTAAGATATTAGGAACACTCAATTTTTATTACTTTAGCCATTTATTTTTCTTGCAATTTAATTTAATTTAATTATTATTATTTATTAACATACTATTTCTTTCTCTTGGCAGGTTTTTATAGTTTTTGTCTAGAAGAAACCTGTTGGGACCATTACTTTTTGACGAAGAAATCGATCGTACAATTCATAGAAACCAAAGAGAAATAAGGCGCAGCTTAAGATACATGGAGAACGAGCAAGAACATGATACTCAACCCTGAACCGAAGAGATGACTGAAAACCAAGGCAATCAGCTACCTCCTGTAATTGTGGTTAATCAAAATCCTACTCCACGCACTATGTATGATTATACTAAACCTTCTTTAATAGAAACTAAATCAAGCATAGTTAGACCTGATGTAGCTGCAAATAATTTTGAATTAAAACCTAGCACTATTCAAATGATACAACAATCTGTTCAGTTCGATGGTTTGCAGGATGAGGATCCCAATGCTCATTTAGCCAACTTCTTAGAACTATGCGATACATTTAAAATTAATGGCGTTTCTGATGATGTCATACGTCTTCAGTTGTTTCCCTTTTCATTGAGGAACAAAGCTAAATAGTGGTTGAACTCGTTACCATAAGGGTCAATTACTACTTGGGAACAAATGACCGAAAATTTTTTACTAAAATATTTTTCGTCGGCTAAAACGGCTAAATTACGTAATGATATCTCTTCTTTTGTGCAGATGGATTTAGAAACACTCTACGATGCATAGGAGAGATACAAGGACCTTTTGATAAGATTCCTCCCATGGATTACCACTTTGGCTCCAAGTACAAACATTTCACAATGGTCTAAATCCTTCGACTCAACAAATGGTTGACGCAGCGGGGGCGGAATCATCAACAATAAAACACCGAAAGATGCCTATGAGTTTATAGAGGAGATGTCACTGAATAACTATCAGTGGCAAGTCATGAGGACAAAGCTAATGAAAACAGCCGGCGTTTATAACGTCGATTCGGTCACCGTGCTCTCTAATCAAGTAGAACTCATGAATAAAAAGATTGATGGTTTTCTTAATTCTTCATAGGTTCACCCAGTAATGCAGTGCGAAGCAAGTAGCGGTGGAAAAAGCCATTTGGAATACCAACCATATGGCTACAACATGGATAATGAGCAATTAAATTACATGGGTAATAATCCTCGACCTCAAAACAATCCATATAGTAACACTTATAACGCAGGTTGGAGGAACCACCCCAATTTTTCGTGGGCTGATCAAGGAAATCAAAGACCATAACATCCTCCGGGCTATCAACAACCACCCTAAAAAACAGGACAAGAAGCCAAACCTTGAAGAGATGCTTTCAAAGTTTATATCAGAGTTAGAAATCTATTTTTAAAACACCGAGACAGCACTTAAAAATCAACAAGCGTCGATCCAAGAGCTCGAAACTCAGATAGGCCAGCTGTCCAAATTGATCTCGGAAAGACCACTAGGAAGTTTACTTAGTAACACCAAATCAAAAGAGCATGTCAACGCAGTTACACTAAGGAGTGGGAAAGTGTTAGCGGAATCTGAAAAGAAGTTAGCACAAGAAGCCGTGGAAAGCGAAAGGAGGGAAGAAAAACCCAAAAATTGTGACAAACCAGTGACGGAGGAATATAAACCACCAGTTCCATATCCAAAAAAATTGAAAAAAGATCGCATTGATGCACAATTCGGTAAGTTTCTTAAACTTTTTAAGCAATTACATATCAACTTACCTTTTTTTGAAGCCATCTCGCAGATTCCTACATACGCAAAATTTTTGAAGGAGCTTCTAACAAATAAAAGGAAGTTTGAGGACTTATCTAAAGTAGAACTCAACGAGGAGTGCTCAGCCATACTCCAAAACAAGCTGCCAACCAAACTAAAAGATCCAGGAAGTTTTACTATCCCTTGCTTAATTGGTAGTCTGAATGTTGAAAAAGCAATAGTTGATTTAGGCGCTAGCATTAATTTGATGCCATATAAAATGTTCAAACAACTTGGTCTTGGGGAACCTAAACCTACTAGGATGAGTATTCAATTAGCCGATAGATCTGTTAAATACCTTAGGGGTATTATAGAATATGTACTCGTAAAAGTTGATAAATTCATATTCCTTATTGATTTTGTTGTGCTTGACATGGATGAAGATGTGGAAGTACCCTTAATTTAGGGCGCCCATTTTTAGCCACTGCTAGGGCTGTAATCGATGTGGGTAACGGTAAATTGGTACTTAGAGTAGGTGACAAGGAGATTATCTTTAAAATTTACGATGCTATGAGATTCTCTAGGGAACAGGATGATTCATGTTATATTATTGACTCTATTGATCATATTACTCATGATTCTTTTCAGGAAATTGTACAGAAGGAGACGACAAAACCGTATCCAGGTCAAGGCAAGGAGACAGGTAAGGAACCTAATGACCATTCATCAAGACAAGTAGAATATAAGGGCATTAAGATAAATGATGAACTTAAGCAAAAACCCTCTATTGAGGAGCCTTCCAAACTAGAACTTAAACAATTACCAAACCACTTAGAATACGCATTCCTTGGAAATAATTCTACATTACCAGTTATTATTGCTTCTAACTTGCAACCCAAGGAGAAAGAGGAATTAATCCAAGTATTAAAAGAACGTAAAAAGGCCATAGCTTGGAAAATTTCTGACATTAAAGGAA
Organism: Gossypium hirsutum; assembly: GCF_007990345.1. Classification (NCBI taxonomy): domain Eukaryota; kingdom Viridiplantae; phylum Streptophyta; class Magnoliopsida; order Malvales; family Malvaceae; genus Gossypium; species Gossypium hirsutum. The sequence continues at coordinate 22,225,250 of NC_053429.1, forward strand.
TTAGCCCTTCCTTTTGCACCCACAAAATTTTGATGGAAGATGAGTACAAACCGTGTGTGCAAGCTCAAAGACGTCTGAACCCCAACATGAAGGAAGTTGTAAAAGTCGAGGTAATTAAACTTCTAGATGCTGGAATTATTTATCCTATTTCTAACAATTCTTGGGTAAGTCCAATGCAGGTTGTCCCCAAAAAAGGAGGCATGACAGTTGTGACCAACGAGAAGAATGAATTAATCCCAACAAGAACAGTCACAGGGTGGAGAGTTTGCATAGACTACAGGAAACTGAATGATGCCACAAGAAAAGATCACTTCCCCTTGCCATTCATTGAGGAAATGTTGGAAAGATTATCCGGACACATGTATTACTGCTTTCTAAATGGACTCTCTGGTTACTTCCAAATCCCAATAGCTCCTGAAGATCAATAAAAGACGACATTCACATGCCCATATAGTACGTTCGCTTATCGTAGAATGCCTTTTGGATTACGTAATGCTCCTGCCACTTTTCAGCGCTGTATGATGGCCATATTCGACGAACTCGTGGAAGATATCATGGAAGTATTTATGGATGATTTTTCAGTATTTGGTAACTCTTTCCATCTCTGCCTTAAAAATTTAAAACGAGTTTTAAAAAGATGTGAGGAAACAAATATTGTGCTTAACTGGGAGAAATGTCACTTCATGGTTCAAGAATGTATTGTGTTAGGGCATAAAATTTCTAGTAAAAGGATTGAGGTGGATAAATCTAAAATAGAAACAATCGAAAAATTACCACCTCCTAGTTCGGTTAAGGCTATTAGAAGCTTTTTAGGACATGCTGGTTTTTATAGAAGATTTATTAAGGATTTTTCTAAAATAGCTAAGCCTTTAACTAAATTGCTAGAAAAAGATATACCTTTTAACTTCGACCAAGAATGTTTAGAAGCATTTAATACTTTAAAGGATAAATTAATTAATGCCCCAATCATAATTGCACCTGATTAGAACTTGCCATTTGAACTAATATGTGATGTGAGTGACTTTGCAGTAGGTGCAGTATTGGGATAGCGAAGAGACAAACATTTTCAACCTAACTATTATGCCAGCAAAACCTTAACGGCTGCACAAGAAAACTACACTACTACGGAAAAAGAGTTGCTAGCAGTGGTTTTTGCATTTGATAAATTTCGATCATATCTCATATTGTCTAAAGTTATTGTTTACACTAACCATTCCGCCCTTCGCTACCTTTTAACTAAAACTGATGCAAAACCTCGACTCATTCGATGGATTCTCCTATTGTAGGAATTCGACTTAGAGATTTAGGATAAGAAAGGAGCTGAAAATCTCAAGGCTGATCATCTGTCCAGGCTCGAGAAATCCAATGCTAGGGAACTAGATGACGTGGAAATAAATGATTCGTTCCCTGAAGAATAATTTTTCTCTATATGTAACTCTGAGGTACCTTGGTTTGCAGACATCGTGAATTTTTTAGCTATTAACATTATCCCAAAAGGGTTAACACATCAGCAAAAGAAGCGATTCTTTAATGATGTGAAAAACTATTTTTGGGATGACCCATTTCTGTTTTGCAGATGTGCAGATCAAGTCATCAGAAGATGCGTTACAGGATCAGAAACATCAAAAATATTGGAAGATTGCCACTCAGGGCCAACTGGAGGACATTATAGTGGAACTAAGACCACACACAAAATACTTGAATCAGGTTTTTATTGGCCTTCGTTATTCAAAGACGCTATCAGGTATGTTACTTCATGTGACAAATGCCAATGAATAGGTAACATATCTAAACATGATGAAATGCCTCAAAACTATATGCTTTCATGTGAACTACTTGACGTTTGGGGTATCGATTTCATGGGCCCATTCCCCAGTTCATTTGGGAATAAATACATCTTAGTAGCAGTTGACTACATGTCCAAATGGGTAGAAGCCCAAGCTCTACCTACTAATGATGCTAAAGTGGTAGTACGTTTCCTTAAAAAACTTTTCTCGAGATTCGGAACACCTAGAGCAATTATCAGTGACAGGGGCACTCATTTTTGTAATACCCAATTTGAAAAAACCCGTAAGAAATATGGATTTCATCATACAATAGCCACCCTATACCATCCTCAAACTAATGGACAAGTTGAAGTAGCAAACTGAGAATGTAACACCCCGAATTTGAGCTTAGAAGTATTGGGCCTTGAGTGGGGGTCCGTAAGGAGGTTGTATATAGGTATTTAATTGTGAAATGAAATGAAACAATTAAATGTTTGCTTTAGTGGTTAATGGCTTTGAGAAGTGTTGGAGAAATCTTGGGTTTAAACTTGGGCTTTAGCAAAAATTTTGGTATTAAGTGAAAAAAAAACTTGGATGCTTGGATAAGGGCTTTTTAAATTATTGTGGTAAATAAATGACACAAGGAAGCATGTAGTCTAGTGGTTGTGGCGTCATTAAGGTTGTATAGGAGCCTGGGTTCAAGCCTTGGCTCTTGCAATTTATTTTGGTTTTTTAAGGGAACCTGGACTTTGGCCTTTAGACCTTATAATTAATTAGGGATAAAATATGACACAAAAAGCCTTGTGGCTTAATGGCAAGAAGCATGTGGAGCATCTGAGGGGAGGCATGGGTTCGAATCCCATGGCAAGCAAGGAGCATTTATTTTGCTAACAGGGGGCGGCAAGAGTTGGTGTTGAATTTAAACTCTGATGATGAAGGGATCCCACATCAGGAAGCTAACATAAGAGGGGATGCGAAGCTGGCTTTAAATAGAGAGAACCATGAGGAGAGTAGAGGTACCTTTCTTGGCTGATCCCTTTCGCTGTATGGCGTGCTCGTTTGGGTTGGGCGTCGGCTAAGAGTGCTCGGAGCGTGGATTAACTCTAGTCTGCTATCAGGTGTGTATTTCTCACTACTCTAGATATAGGATGGCTACTTCGGGCCGCGATGGGCCGAAAGGGGCCATGTGGGCCAAATGGGCCTACAGGCCCAATTGGATAGGTTGTTTGATTGTATAGTAAATATTAGACTAGGCTAGGTGAATCTCATATCTGTGGCTAGATTTGGGCTAAAAGGGCCACACGAGCGTGTGGGCCCATTTGGGCCGAGAATAGGCTTTAGGACCATTCGTATTGTTATCCCTGTTTAGAATACTTTAGTTCACCAAATTACTAAAATGCCCTCAAATTGTAAAATTACCAAAGTACCCTAGATTTACAAAATTACTAAAATATCCCTGGTTTGTAAAATTACTAAAATACCCCCTGATTTGTAAAATTATTGAAATACCCTCGACCTGTAAAAATTACCAAAGTACCCTCAATTTATAGAATTACTATTTTACCCTCGATTTACAGAATTAATGTTTTACCCTTGATTTACAAAATTACCATTTTACCCTCGATTGTGAAATTACTGAAATACCCCTATAGGGTAGAATTACCAAAACACCCCTAGTTTGTAAAATTACCAAAATACCACTGGTTTTTGAAATTACCGAAATACCCTCAATTTGTAAAATTACCAAAATACCCCTGATTTACAAAATTACATAAATACCCTTGATTTGTAGATTTACCAAAACACCCTTGTAGGATGAAATGACTAAAATACCCCTAATAGGTAAAAAGACCGTAAAGCCCCTGTAGGGTAAAGTGACCGTAATACCCTTGTATGGTAAAATGATGAATACGCCCTTATGTTCCGTATGACTGATGTGCTTAGGATTTACATATATTGATATTGGAATAGTTAAGTTTGAGTGACAGGTGGTGGTTATCGTAAGTGATTGATTATGGAAACGTTTCAACTTCAACCCGTAACAGGTGGGTACTAACCCTCGTAATAGGTTAGATTAATATTTGCTGAGAAGACGAAATGCTAAAATATTGTTATTTCGAGAACTTGTGATTTTTCCTTTGCTTAAACTACGATAGATACGATAAGATCGGTGTTTGGATCGATGGAACAGGTAAGAACTCAATTTTGTGCACGATGGTAAGTTGGGCCTCAATGGGCTTAAATTGGGCCCAATGGGCTTTCGGACCCATTTGAGTAGAATTGATAGAAAATGGAATTTGGAAAAGTTGCACGTTAACACGGTTAGTATTGTTGTAAAATTTGGGTTAAGTAGGATAAATCAGCATTCGTAGGGCCCATTAGGGGTTTTGGGCCCAAAAGCCTGAATTTGATAAAGTGGGTTAAAGATCATTGTTTAAACACTCGAAAATATTGATAATTGTAATGAACATGGAAAACCCTGATATTTGGTAAAATTACGAAAATACCCTTATAATGTGAAAAATGACTGTTTTGCCCTTGTGGGCAAGTGACTGACTTGGACTGTGTGGTTGACGAATTTGATTGTGAATATATGTTGGTGATATGAATGACTTGACTGTGATTGTTTAATTCAAATATGGGCATGACATTCTGCATACATGACATGTTGCATTGGGTTGGGTTTTTATATGGATGGAGGAAGTGTAAAAGGGCTTATGCCCCAGTTTACCGAAAAGGGCTTATGCCCCAATTTACCGAAAAGGGCTTATGCCCCAGTTTATTGAAAAGGGCTTTGCCCCAGTTATTAAATAGGCTAGGCCTCCAGATATATGATAAAGCAGCTATGCTGCCAGTGGTGTGTTGGTTGGGTGGGTTGAGTTATTCCCCACATGGTGTGTTGGTTCGTACGGGTGGAGAGTAGCGGATGGTGGGTTGAGTAGTCTCCCCAAATGGGCTTGCATACATTCATTGGTATTTCATGTGATATTGAAATGGGCTTGCATACATCCATTGACATTACATGTGATATTGAAATGGTCCTAAGGGCTATACCGTTTACAGTAAAGGCTTTGGCGCAGTGATATGATTTATGAAAAGGCTTCGGCCTAGTAACCGTTAAATGAAAGGCTTCGACCCAGTATATGTCAAGACTAAATAGGGCTTTGGCCCAGATTGTACTGATACTGTGTTTTTACTGTTTGTTTGTTATTGGGATTACACACTAAGTTTTCGTAAACTCACCCCGTTTCTAACTGTGCAGGTAATCCCTAAGCTTAGATGGTTTGGAGCTGCGAGGGACTCGGAGATGGCCACATTACTGTTTCTATTTTTTTTAATTGCAATAAGTACCCGATTTATTTCTTTATAAGTTTTATCTTATTAATATTATTGTTTGGTTTTGGGTTGTAATAAGGTCATTTTAATTATTTTTCTGGGATTATTTTATTTTTAATAACTTTAATCTGTTTGTTAATAAATGGGCTAGACTTTGGACGTGTTTTCAAAATGATAATTGTTTTCAAAATAACACCACGCCATAATTATCCGATTTATCAAAGATTTCAACTTAAATAAATTACAACTCGATTTAACCAAGTGTGGCAATGGTTGTGGGCATGTCTAGGATTGGATACAATCAAGAGCTTGGTACTTAAGCAGCCTTCATGGCTCACCTCCTCTGTTTCGGATACCTACCTGGTGCACAGCTTCCATTCACTTTGTTAACTTAGCAAAGGCTATATTTTAAAACACTAAAAAGGACGTTGAAAGGGGCATGGGTTTTCTTAAAACCTTCAATGTGACACGTCAGATCTGGCCATAACGTCTGGGTCGAGTTTGGGGTGTTACATTTAGTGGTATCAGAGCCAAGTTGTAAAACTCGGCTGTGGTATGGGTAGTAGAAAATTATTGTTTTTCTTTTTTCGAAATTGGAGTTTGAAAAGGGTTTTTCTAAAATTTTGTTTTGAAATCTCTCAACGAAACTTGACTTGTTTCTGAAAAGATGCTACTGGAGGTGTGGCACACCGAGTCTCCGGCACCAAATCTGTAAGTTCTCTAACTCTGTTTACTGTTATAGATTGAAATGCTATATTGAGAAACCACTATAGATAGTAGCACTATACTGAATCTCTCTAGTTAAGAGTAAACTGTAACGCTTAAATTTAGATTTAGTATTTATTTGGTGTGTGTTCTGGAAATGTAGAAATTAGTTGCATGTGAAATTTATCTGCTCCGATGGACAAATGTTTTGGGTGTATGTTAGTATTATTAATATCAGAGTGCGCAGCGGAAGTGTGGTGGTGTAGTCTGAGAGTGGAAAATTTCGAGGATGAAATTTCTTTAAGGGGGTAGAATTGTAACACCCCGAATTTGGGCCTAGAAGTATTGGGCCTTAAGTGGGGATCCGTAAGGAGGTTGTATATAGGTATTTAATTGTGCAATGAAATGAAACAATTAAATGTTTGCTTTAGTGGTTAATGGCTTTGAGAAGTGTTGGAGAAATCTTGGGTTTAAACTTGGGCTTTAGCAAAAATTTTGGTATTAAGTGAAAAAAAAACTTGGATGCTTGGATGAGGGCTTTTTAAATTATTGTGGTAAATAAATGACACAAGGAAGCATGTAGTCTAGTGGTTGTGGCGTCATTAAGGTTGTATGGGAGCCTGGGTTCAAGCCTTGGCTCTTGCAATTTATTTTGGTTTTTTAAGAGAACCTGGACTTTGGACTTTAGACCTTATAATTAATTGGGGATAAAATATGACACAAAAAGCCTTGTGGCTTAGTGGCAAGAAGTATGTGGAGCATCTGAAGGGAGGCATGGGTTCGAATCCCATGGCAAGCAAGGAGCATTTATTTTGCTAACAGGGGGTGGCAAGAGTTGGTGTTGAATTTAAACTCTGATGATGGAGGGATCCCACATCAGGAAGCTAACATAAGAGGGGATGCGAAGCTGGCTTTAAATAGAGAGAACCATGAGGAGAGTAGAGGTACCTTTCTTGGCTGATCCCTTTCGCTGTATGGCGTGCTCGTTTGGGTTGGGCATCGGCTAAGAGTGCTCGGAGCATGGATTAACTCTAGTCTGCTATCAGGTGTGTATTTCTCACTACTCTAGCTGTAGGATGGCTACTTCGAGCCGCGATGGGCCGAAAGGGGCCATGTGGGCCAAATGGGCCTACGGGCCCAATTGGATAAGTTGTTTGATTGTGTAGTAAATATTAGACTAGGCTAGGTAAATCTCATATCTGTGGCTAGATTTGGGCTAAAAGGGCCACACGAGCGTGTGGGCCCATTTGGGCCAAGAATAGGCTTTAGGCCCATTCGTATTGTTATCCCTGTTTAGAATACTTTAGTTCACCAAATTACTGAAATTCCCTCAAATTGTAAAATTACCAAAGTACCATCGATTTACAAAATTACTAAAATACCCCTGGTTTGTAAAATTACTAAAATACCCCCTGATTTGTAAAATTATTAAAATACCCTCGACCTGTAAAAATTACCAAAGTACCCTCAATTTATAGAATTACTGTTTTACCCTCGATTTACAGAATTACTGTTTTACCCTTGATTTACAAAATTACCATTTTACCCTCGATTGTGAAATTACTAAAATACCCCTATAGGGTAGAATTACCAAAACACCCCTAGTTTGTAAAATTACCAAAATACCGCTGGTTTGTGAAATTATCGAAATACCCTCAATTTGTAAAATTACCAAAATACCCCTGATTTACAAAATTACAAAAATACCCTTGATTTGTAGATTTACCAAAACACCCTTGTAGGATGAAATGACTAAAATACCCCTAATAGGTAAAAAGACCGTAAAGCCCCTGTAGGGTAAAGTGACCATAATACCCTTGTATGGTAAAATGATGAATACGCCCTTTTGTTCCGTATGACTGATGTGCTTAGGATTTACATATATTGATATTGGAATAGTTAAGTTTGAGTGACAGGTGGTGGTTATCGTAAGTGATTGATTATGGAAACGTTTCAACTTCAACCCGTAGCAGGTGTGTACTAACCCTCATAATAGGTTAGATTAATATTTGCTGAGAAGCCGAAATGCTAAAATATTGTTATTTCGAGAACTTGTGATTTTTCCTTTGCTTAAACTGCGATAGATACGATAAGATCGGTGTTTGGATCGATGGAACAGGTAAGAACTCAATTTTGTGCACGATGGTAAGTTGGGCCTCAATGGGCTTAAATTGGGCCCAATGGGCTTTCGGACCCATTTGGGTAGAATTGATAAAAAATGGAATTTGGAAAAGTTGCACGTTAACACGGTTAGTATTGTTGTAAAATTTGGGTTAAGTAGGATAAATCAGCATTCGTAGGGCCCATTAAGGGTTTTGGGCCCAAAAGCCTGAATTTGATAAAGTGGGTTAAAGATCATTGTTTAAACACTCGAAAATATTGATAATTGTAATGAACATGGAAAACCCTGATATTTGGTAAAATTACGAAAATACCCTTATAATGTGAAAAATGACTGTTTTGCCCTTGTGGGCAAGTGACTGACTTGGACTGTGTGGTTGACGAATTTGATTGTGAATATATGTTGGTGATATGAATGACTTGACTGTGATTGTTTAATTCAAATATGGGCATGACATTCTGCATACATGACATGTTGCATTGGGTTGGGTTTTTATATGGATGGAGGAAGTGCAAAAGGGCTTATGCCCCAGTTTACCGAAAAGGGCTTATGCCCCAATTTACCGAAAAGGGCTTATGCCCCAGTTTATTGAAAAGGGCTTTGCCCCAGTTTACCGAAAAAGGCTTTGCCCCAGTTATTAAAGAGGCTAGGCCTCCAGATATATGATAAAGCAGCTATGCTGCCAGTGGTGTGTTGGTTGGGTGGGTTGAGTTATTCCCCACATGGTGTGTTGGTTCGTACGGGTGGAGAGTAGCGGATGGTGGGTTGAGTAGTCTCCCCAAATGGGCTTGCATTCATCCATTGACATTACATGTGATATTGAAATGGGCCTAAGGGCCATACCATTTACAGTAAAGGCTTCGGCCCAGTGATATGATTTATGAAAAGGCTTCGGCCCAGTAACTGTTAAATGAAAGGCTTCGGCCCAATATATGTCAAGACTAAATAGGGCTTTGGCCCAGATTGTACTGATACTGTGTTTTCACTATTTGTTTGTTATTGGAATTACACACTGAGTTTTCATAAACTCACCCCGTTTCTAACTGTGCAGGTAATCCCTAAGCTTAGATGGTTTGGAGCTACGAGGGACTCGGAGATGGCCACACTACTGTTTCTGTTTCTTTTAATTGCAATAAGTACCCGATTTATTTCTTTATAAGTTTTATCTTATTAATATTATTGTTTGGTTTTGGGTTGTAATAAGGCCATTTTAATTATTTTTTGGGATTATTTTATTTTTAATAACTTTAATCTGTTTGTTAATAAATAGGCTAGACTTAGGACGTGTTTTCAAAATGATAATTGTTTTCAAAATAACACCACGCCACGATTATCCGATTTATCAATGATTTCAACTTAAATAAATTACAACTCGATTTAACCAAGTGTGGCAATGGTTGTGGGCATGTCTAGGATTGGATCCCATCAAGAGCTTGGTACTTAACCAGCCTTCATGGGTCACCTCCTCTGTTTCGGATACCTACCTGGTGCACAGCTTCCATTCACTTTATTAACTTAGCAAAGGCTATCTTTTAAAACACTAAGAAGGACGTTGAAAGAGGCATGGGTTTTCTTAAAAACTTCAATGCGACACGTTGAATCCGGCCATAACGTCTGGGCCGGGTTTGGGGTGTTACAGAGAAATTAAACGAATCCTTGAAAAAATAGTAGAATAAAAAAGATTGGGCAACGAAAGTAGACGATGCCTTATGGGCTTACAAAACCGCTTTTAAGACTCCCATAGGGACATCACCTTACAGACTTTTTTTATGGAAAAGTTGTCATCTACCAGTCGAACTAGAGCATAAAGCTATTTGGGCTATTAGATTTCTAAATCTTGATCCCGAACTTGCAGGAAAAAATAGGTTGATGCAGATGAATGAGCTTGATGAATGGTGAGCCATTGCATACGAAAATTAACGCCTATATAAGGAAGCAACAAAGCGGCGCTATGATGTTTTTTTAAGTAACGAAAACAATTTGAAGTTGGAGATCTCGTCTTACTATACAACTCAAGACTCAAATTGTTTCCCGGGAAACTAAAATCACGATGGTCAGGACCCTTCGTAATTCAATCTGTTCTTCCATATGGCACAATAGAGGTAAGTCACCCATCGTACGGTACTTTCAAAGTAAATGAACACCGTCTCAAACTTTATAATGGTAAGAATTTTAAAGTCGATAGAGAGGAGCTACGACTCCACAAACTGCCCTGAATAAACCAACAAGGTAACAGTCGAGCTTAGACTATAAACAAGCACTTCTCGGGAGGCAACCCGAATACTAACGGTTTTAAATTATTTAAATTTCAAGTTTTAAAGATTTAGGTCACTAACAGAGTACTTGAAGCACAGGTTCCCAACTCCACACGGCCTAGCACATGACCGTGCTTAAGGCTGTGTATGGAAACCCGATCGTGCGATATGGCCGTGCAGAAATAGGGTAGAAGATTTCTCCAAACACGGGCAGTGATAAAATGCCACAGACGTGTGACATGGCCGTGGTTGAATCTTCCAAATAAACATGGGCGTATGACACGCCCGTGTCTAGCACCCGTAGTGAACACTATCGCAATACCATGGACGTGTGTGGAGCTACACGACCATGGGAGAAGCGAACCACATCACACACAGTCGTGTCACATGATCACATAGCCACACGGCCTATACACAAAGGCATGCCAGAAGGCCGTGTGACAACATCTTAATTTGTGACAAACACGGCCGAGCCACGACCCACACGGGAGTGTGCATCGGCCGTGCCATTTGAAGAATTAGAATAATCCTTTTATTTTCCTTCCATTAAGTTTTTAAGATTCATTTGTTTTCCTTTTAAACACGGCTTATCTTTTTGATTACTATTAGATTATTCCCTTCACTTTCTTTTTATCATTCAGAATCATGCTTGACATCCAAGTTCATTTCCAATACTCAATCCCACCAATCCAAGAATATCATCCATTCTTAATACAGGAATTTTCACTTCTTCCCATCTCTTATTCTTATACTTTAATATACATCATTGTACATTGAGGGAAATGTGCATCTTAAGTGTGGGGGGGCATTCATGTCATTATCATAAAAATTCCTGAATGATTACCTTGTTCTCTTGAAAAGCTCTCATATCATATTTAGGAAAAATTTTAATTGATTTATGATTTTGATTGATATATCTTGAATTAAAACATAGGTATTTATGCATTTATTGTTTAAACTTTAAGACATTAGAGAATCAAGCATGATAAGTTTATTTTTAAGAATTTAAAATTATAGGTTGTTTCCCCAAGTCTAGGTATTACTTTGAATGGGAATTCACGAGTCTAAACATCAAAAAGCCATAATTTTTGTGAGATTTTTGAGCCTTTTGAGCATCTATTAATCCTTTCATGCTTACTTTTATTATTGCTTTGAGTGCGTCAGTGTTGAATTGTTATTCTAGTACTTGCTTGATTATGCATGTCGAGACCACACCATTTGATTTGATATATCAAAATGATTTAAGGAACTTAGGATTAACCCACTCATGCCATGAAAAGCCTACCTCCACGATGAACCCTTAGTAAACCTATTTGAGCCTAACAAGCCACTCCTTGTATTAACCTCAATATTAACCTTTAACCCATTATTGTTGAAATTCCCTAAATTAATCCCTATTTTTGTCGAGATTGGAGTTGAAAGGATTGCTTAGCTATGCTTTGTTCTTAATAGTTAGTCTATATTATTTTAACTTGTTCTTAAAAAAAACTATGTATACATATCTGTAATGTAATATCCTGAATTAGGGCTTAATCAGAATAGTGGTTTCATGACCACAAATCTGAGATAAAAATAATTATTTTACAATGATTTTGATGTTTATGATATGATTGCATGATTGTGTGAAAATTTCGTGATGAAATTCTATGCCTAAAGTGCTTAAATTGAAAGTAGGGACTAAATCGAATAAGTTGCAAAACTTGCATTCTAGAAGTTTTTAGTATGAAATTGTTTTGGAATATTAATAAGGAGGTCTTAAATAGCAATTTGACCAATTTTAAGTTCATGGACAAAATTAGGACATGGAAGGAATTTTTGGAATGTTTAGTAGTAAGGGTATTTTGGTCATTTAGTTATTAAAATGAATTAAAAACAAAATTAAAAGCCAATTTTTGTCCATCTTCTTCATTAGGCCGAAATTTCAAGGGTTCTCCATAGCTAGGGTTTGTTTCAAGCTTCCAAGCTCCATAGTAAGTGATTCCAAGCCCTGTTTTTAATGTTCTTTATGTTTTTGGAGTCCCGGAAGCTCGATTAAGCTTATGCTAGCAACAATTCAACCTAGGGTTTATATTTGGAAAAATACCCATAGGTGAAATTTGTGTATTTTGATGTTTTATGATAGAATATGGGGTTTTAAATTATGTTAGACAACTTGTGCTACTCGGTTTTTAGTGAAAACGAGTAAAATGGCTTAATCGGCAAAAATACCTAATAGTCACAAGTATATGTTAGAGAGAGAATTTGATGTTTCCATAGAAGGGAAAAGTGATCAGCATGTTATAAACATAACAATAAGGAATAAAGTTTAATTCCCGAGCTTAGGGGCAAAAGTGTAATTATGTAAAAGTTTAGGGGAAAAGTGTAATTTTTTAAAGTTCGTATTAAATGCTATTTTGATAAATGTATGTATTAAATAAGATTAATTTGGTATTATAGATCAAGAAAAATGAGATTCAAGTCGTGATTGAGAAAAGAAAAGATTGTGGACTAAATTGCAAAATCTTTATATTTTGGTACCAAGGTAAGTTCATGTGTAAATAATGTAGCATAAATGTTATTTTAAGTTATTAATGTTAATTATATGATATGCTGATTTTTAATCGTGAAATATTATGCTTTGTGGTTAATGTTGAGTAATATGCAAATTATGTTTACTACTTGATAAATATGAATTGCTACCGAGTATCGGTTCCGATATTCCATGGAAGACGGCAAATGTGAGATCGAGGGAAAAAGCCCGTTTGAACCTTAGGAATAGATTAGGATACAAGTGACATGTCACTGGGATGGTTGAGCATCCGAACTCGTTGAGTTGAGTCCGAGTTCACTTATGGATGCAAATGTCCGAACTCGTTGAGTTGAGTCCGAGTTCGTGAGATGTAACTAGGCATCCGAACTCGTTGAGTTGAGTCTGAGTTCATTTATGGATGCAAACTCCCGAGCTCGTTGAGTTGAGTCTGAGTTCACTTAGGGGCGGGTTACATGATTTCTTGATTACATATGTGGCACTTATGTGCAAATTATCCATGTATCCGAGTTATATTCCGATGTGTTCAATGGGTGAAATTTCTAGTGAAATGGAAGAACACTTAAGATGCAAGCGACGTTTTGGTATGTGTTGTGAAATGGACACTTTGGATAGGTATGTTCTTAACCCTCGGGTTGAAAATAGATACAACAACGATAAGGTGGTAAGATGATGAATGATGTTTAAAGATGTGATATATGTTTTGGTGGTACCATGCTAAAGTTGTTTGGTATATTTGTATTGTTATGTTACTTGTTATTTACATATGAACTTACTAAGCATTTATGCTTACTCCTTCCTTTTCATTCACTGTAGTTTTGAACAAGCCGGCTCAGGAATCGGGACAGGTCGAATGTTCGATCACACTATCCAAAGGACTTTTATCTTGGTAAATGGCTTGTACAACTACTTAAGTATGGCATGTATAGCAATATACCTATTTTGTGTAAATAATTTTATGATATGGCCATGTTTGGTTGAGAAAATGTTTGATATTGATAAGTCATGGTGATGGCTAATTTAGATCATGTTTGATATCATGGAAGTTTAACAGGTTATCTAGTTCATAAAAATTCATGGAAAGATGAAACTTGCCTTAAAACAGAATATTGCTGCAGCAATGACATGAATTTGAAAAATCACTAAAAATATTATAAATAGAACTAAATGATGAGTAAGTTATGAAATTGAAGCTTAATGAGTCTATTTTCATATGGATTGAACAAAACAGGAATATAAATTATATTTTATGAGATATTTAAACTTTTATGAAACAGGGCCAGAGTGATTTCTGTATCCCCTGTTCTGAATTTAAAAATTCATAATAAATTTTACTAAAATAATTAAAAGTTTTTATTTATATGTACAGATTCCTTATTGAGTCTAGTTTTCATATAAACAAACCTTATTGTCATTTAAAGTTTTTATAGAGATATATCTGATTCGTAATACACAGAGGTCAGAGTAGTTGAACCCTAAAATAGGGGATACATTAATTAATAAACTGCACTAATTGGACCAATAAAAAAATTCTAGAAAAAAATTAGTAAATAGATATATGAATCTAGATTTAGGAAAAATTTACGGATCTTGATTTTGAGTTTCGTAACTCGAGATATGATTTTTCTTGTAACTGTGACGCGAGTAGCTAGAAAGCTGTGAATGTAGAAACAAATGATTTGAAGTTCTTAAATTGATAAATTATGTTCGGTAACCCCTCAAGCTCGACTCTGGTGATGGTCTCGAGTGTGGGGGTGTTATATTTAGTGGTGTCAGAGCAGGTTTAGTCAGTTCTCGGACTACATGTTGTATGTATGGATTTTGCTATACATGCCATATGTATGAATTGTGATAGTGTGACGACTTCTGACCTTTTTAAATGATTTTTATATAGTAAATGGATCCCGATCCAGCTGTGTCAGATGAAGTAGTGAGTAATGAGCCAGCTCTGGCTGAAGGGGCAGCGGCGACTGCAAAATCCACCTCCTACTGTTGGTCAGGGAGGAGGAGAAAGGGATCGGGAAACCTTTCTCCAAATGATGAGTGCATGGTACACTGAGTTCGTTCGTACGAACCCAAATATACGACCTCCCCCAATTCCTCAACCTATGCCTCCAATGCCTCAAGGAGTGGATATGATAAAATTTCACAGAACCCCCATTGATAGAATTCGTAAACAATGGGCTGAAGAATTTAGAGCAAATATTGATGATGATGCAGAGAAAGCAGAGTTCTGTCTTGAAAATTCTATCCGGGTATTTGATGAATTATCTTGTACACCTGAAGAATGTTTGAAATGTGCTACATCTTTGTTGAGAGATTCAGCCTATAATTGGTGGAAGACTTTAATTTCGGTGGTACCGAAAGAGAGGGTAACCTGGGAATTCTTTCAAGAAGAGTTTCGGAAGAAATATATTAGTGAAAGATTTATTGATCAGAAATGTAAAGAGTTTCTTGAGCTGAAGCAAGGTAATATGACAGTCTCAGAATATGAAAGAGAGTTTGTTCGATTGAGTAAGTATGCCAGGGAATATGTTCCTACAGAAGCCAAGATGTGCCGACGATTTGAAGACGGGCTCAACGAAGACATTAAAGTATTTGTCGGGATCCTTGAACTGAAAGAAATGGTATTCCTAGTTGATCGAGCTTGTAAGGCTGAAGAACTACTTAAAGAGAAGAGGAAGGTAGAGGTTGAGACACGAAATTGGAAGAAAAGGCCAATGAGTAAGGCACCTTCACAGCAACCCGGAAAGTCAAGAAATATGAATCCTCATTCCCAAGTTTCAGCTGGGCAATCATATGGAAATTTTAAGAAGCAGAATGTGGGTCCTAAATCTCAGAATACTTCTACAGCCAGTGTAGGGAATTCAAGATTTGTTAAACCTGAGTGCCAGCGGTGTGGTAGAAATCATTTTGGTCCGTGCAGAGCAAATGAATGTTTTCGATGTGGTTCTCCGGATCATTTTATTAGAGACTGCCCAGAGAGAGCTGAGAAAGAAAAATTTCAGAGTGTAAAAGCTAGTGGTGCAAACTCGAGGGGAAGGTATTCAAGAAAGCTGGAAGTGAAACAAGCAGTAAGAATGTAGCCAGAGATGCAGCAGTTAGATCTGAGGGAAGAGCTCCGGCTAGAACTTATGCTATTAAAGCGCGTGCAGATGCTTCCTCACCCGATGTGATTACCGGTACATTTTCTCTTTATGATATTAATGTTATTGCTTTGATTGATCCTGGTTCTACTCATTCATACGTATGCATTAAACTAGTGTCTAGTATGAATATACCTGTTGAGAACACAGAATTTATGATTAGAGTGTCGAACCCGTTAGGCAAATGTATGATAGTTGATAAAGTAAGCAAGAAATGCCCTTTAATGATTCGGGGTCATTACTTTCCGGCCAACTTGATGTTGTTTCCGTTTGATGAATTTGATGTTATTTTAGGTATGGATTGGTTGACATTGCATGATGCTATAATAAATTGCAAAGAAAAGGTTATAGAATTAAAGTGTGAAAGTGGTGAAATTCTGCGGGTTGAGCTAGACAAATTAGAGGCATTATCTAGTATGATTTCTTCGATGTCGGCTCAGAGATATTTGAGAAAGGGTTATGAAGCTTATTTTGCGTATGTAATTAATACAAAAGAAGTTGAAAAGAAAGTTGAATCAGTGCCGGTTGTGTGTGAATTTGTGGATGTATTTCCAGAAGAATTGCCGGGTTTGCCTCCAGTCAGGGAAGTAGAATTTGGTATTGATTTAATACCGGGAACAGCTCCGATCTCGATTGCTCCATATAGAATGGCACCAACAGAGTTGAAAGAATTAAAGTCGTAGTTGCAAGAGTTGACTGATAAAGGCTTTGTGAGACCGAGTTTTTCACCTTGGGGTGCTCCCGTGTTATTTGTGAAAAAGAAGGATGGTTCTATGAGATTATGTGTTGATTATCGGTAGTTAAACAAGGTGACAATCAAAAACAAGTATCCGTTGCCGAGAATTGATGATTTGTTTGATCAGCTAAAAGGAGCGACATGGTTTTCAAAGATTGACTTGAGATCTGGGTATTATCAGCTGCGAGTAAAAGAGTCAGATGTGCCTAAAACTGCTTTTAGAACAAGGTACGGTCATTATGAATTTTTAGTTATGCCATTCGGGTTGACAAATGCTCCTGCTGTGTTTATGGATTTAATGAATTGCATATTTCGGCCATACTTGGACAGATTTGTTGTGGTGTTTATAGATGATATTTTAATTTATTCAAAAGATGAGACAGAGCATGCTGAGCATTTGAGGATAGTTTTGCAAACTTTGAGAGATAAGCAGCTGTATGCTAAGTTTAGTAAAAGTGAATTTTGGCTCCGGGAAGTTGGATTTTTGGGTCATATTGTTTCAGGTGATGGTATACGGGTTGATCCTAGTAAAATTTCAGCCATTGTTGATTAGAAACCACTGAAAAATGTAACTGAAGTTAGAAGTTTCTTGGGGCTAGCTGGGTATTATCGGCGGTTCGTAAATGGATTTTCTATAATTGCTGCTCCTATGACTAGACTACTCCGAAAGGATGTTAAATTTGAATGAACGGAAGAATGTCAACAGAGTTTCGAAGAATTGAAAAAGTTATTAACTGAAGCACCAGTGTTGATACAACCCGAATCAGGTAAAGAATTTGTGGTGTATAGTGATGCTTCTCTAAATGGTTTGGGGTGTGTACTCATGCAAGAAGGAAAAGTGGTGGCTTATGCTTCGAGACAGTTAAAACCTCATGAGAAGAATTATCCTACTCACGATTTGGAATTGGCTGCGGTGGTATTTGCTTTGAAGATTTGGCGACATTATTTGTATGGTGAAAAGTGCCGAGTATATACCAATCACAAAAGTCTTAAATACTTGATGTCACAAAAAGACTTGAATTTGAGACAGCGAAGATGGTTGGAGTTATTGAAAGATTACGAGCTTGTTATCGATTATCATCCAGGAAAAACGAATGTGGTTGCCGATACTTTAAGCAGAAAGTTGTTGTTTTCTTTGAGAGTTATGAACACTCAGTTGAAAATTTCAGATGACGGTTCGATTCTAGCAGAGTTAAGAGCAAGACTGATGTTTTTACAAGAGATTTCTGAAGCTCAAAAAAATGATCAAGATTTGCTAGCCAAAAGAAAACAGTGTGAAGCTGATACGGGATCAGATTTCAGAATCGGTTCTGATGGTTGTTTGATGTTTAAAAATCAGATTTGTGTACCGAAAAATGATGAGTTGATTCAAAAGATTTTGCATGAAGCACATAATGGTTGTTTAGCGGTTCATCCGGGCAGTACGAAGATGTATAATGACTTGAAGAAAATGTACTGGTGGAGTGGAATGAAAAGAGATATTTCCGAGTTTGTATCAAAGTGCTTAGTTTGCCAACAAGTGAAAGCTGAACACCAAGTACCTTCGGGATTACTCCAGCCTATTATGGTTCCTGAATGGAAATGGGATCGGATTACTATGGATTTTATATCAGGGTTGCCGTTAACTCCAAGGAAGAAAAATGCCATCTGGGCAATAGTTGACAGACTGACTAAATCGGCTCATTTTATTCCAGTACGTATAGATTATTCTCTTAATAAGTTGGCTGAATTGTATATCTGAGAGATTGTTAGACTTCATGGGATACCTTTGTCAATCATTTCGGATAGAGATCCGAGGTTTACCTCACGGTTTTGGCAAAAGTTGCAAGAAGCATTAGGTACAAAGTTAAATTTCAGCACTGCCTTTCATCCACAAACTGATGGACAATCAAAGAGAGTAATTCAGATTCTTGAAGACATGCTCAGATGTTGTGTATTGGAATTTCAAGGTAGTTGGGAAAAGTATTTACCGTTGGTAGAATTTGCTTATAATAATAGTTATCAGACAAGTTTGAAGATGGCACCTTATGAAGCATTATATGGTCGTAAATGTCGGACGCCATTGTATTGGACTGAACTCAAGGAAAATCTGATTTATGGAGTTGATTTAATAAAAGAAACCGAAGAAAAGGTGAAAGTGATTTGAGATTGTTTGAAAGCTGCTTCAGATAGACAGAAATCTTATGCGGATTTGAAACGAAAAGAAATGGAGTTTCAAGTTGGTGATAAGGTATTTTTGAAAGTGTCTCCATGGAAGAAAGTCCTTAGATTTGGATGAAAGGGCAAGTTAAGTCCGCGTTTTATTGGACCGTATGAAATAATTGAAAAAGTTAAACCGGTAGCATATCGGCTAGCGTTACCACCCGAATTAGAGAAGATTCATGATGTGTTTCACGTATCTATGTTACGTCGGTATCGTTCGGATCCTTCACATATAATTTCACCGACAGAAATTGAACTGCGACCGGATATGACATGTGAAGAAGAACCAATTAAGATTTTAGCTCGAGAAGTCAAACAACTAAGAAATAAAAGTGTTGCACTTGTAAAAGTGTTGTGGCAAAAGCATGGGGTAGAAGAGACTACATGGGAACCTGAAGAAACTATGAGAAACCAATACCACACCTGTTTACCGGTAAGATTTTGAGGACGAAAATCCTTAAAAGGGGGGGAAGTTGTAATATCCTGAATTAGGGCGTAATAGGAATAGTGGTTTTGTGACCACAAATCTGAGATAGAAATAATTATTTTACAATGATTTTGATGTTTATGATATGATTGCATGATTGTGTGAAAATTTCGTGATGAAATTCTATGCCTAAAGTGCTTAAATTGAAAGTAGGGACTAAATCGAATAAGTTGCAAAACTTGCATTCTAGAAGTTTTTAGTATGAAATTGTTTTGGAATATTAATGAGGAGGTCTTAAATAGCAATTTGACCAATTTTAAGTTCATGGACAAAATTAGGACATGGAAGGAATTTTTGGAATGTTTAGTAGTAAGGGTATTTTGGTCATTTAGTTATTAAAATGAATTAAAAAAAAATTAAAAGCCAATTTGTGTCCATCTTCTTCATTAGGCCGAAATTTCAAGGGTTCTCCATAGCTAGGGTTTGTTTCAAGCTTCCAAGCTCCATAGTAAGTGATTCCAAGCCCCGTTTTTAATGTTCTTTATGTTTTTGGAGTCCCGAAAGCTCGATTAAGCTTATGCTAGCAACAATTCAACCTAGGGTTTATATTGGAAAAATACCCATAGGTGAAATTTGTGTATTTTGATGTTTTATGATAGAATATGGGGTTTTAAATTATGTTAGACAACTTGTGCTACTCGGCTTTTAGTGAAAACGAGTAAAATGGCTTAATCGGCAAAATACCTAATAGTCACAAGTATATGTTAGAGAGAGATTTGATGTTGCCATAGAAGGGAAAAGTGATCAGCATGTTATAAAACATAACAATAAGGAATAAAGTTTAATTCCCGAGCCTAGGGGCAAAAGTGTAATTATGCAAAAGTTTAGGGGCAAAAGTGTAATTTTTTAAAAGTTCGTATTAAATGCTGTTTTGATAAATGTATGTATTCAATAAGATTAATTTGGTATTATAGATCAAGAAAAATGAGATTCAAGTCGTGATCGAGGAAAAGAAAAGATTGTGGACTAAATTGCAAATCTTTATATTTTGGTACCAAGGTAAGTTCATGTGTAAATAATGTAGCACAAATGTTATTTTTAAGTTATTAATGTTAATTATATGATATGCTGATTTTTAATCGTGAATATTATGCTTTGTGGTTAATGTTGAGTAATATGCAAATTATGTTTACTACTGATAAATATGAATTGCTACCGAGTATCGGTTCCGATATTCCATGGAAGACGGCAAATGTGAGATCGAGGGAAAAAGCCCGTTTGAACCTTAGGAATAGATTAGGATACAAGTGACATGTCACTGGGATGGTTGAGCATCCGAACTCATTGAGTTGAGTCCGAGTTCACTTATGGATGCAAATGTCTGAACTCGTTGAGTTGAGTCCGAGTTCGTGAGATGTAACTAGGCATCCGTACTCGTTCAGTTGAGTCCGAGTTCATTTATGGATCGAACGCCGAGCTCGTTGAGTTGAGTCTGAGTTCACTTAGGGGCGGGTTACATGATTTCTTGATTACATATGTGGCACTTATGTGCAATTATCCATGTATCCGAGTTATATTCTGATGTGTTCAACGGGTGAAATTTCTAGTGAAATGGAAGAACACTTAAGATGCAAGCGACGTTTGGTAAGTGTTGTGAAATGGACACTTTGGACAGGTATTTCTTAACCCTCGGGTTGAAATAGATACAACAACGATAAGGTGGTAAGATGATGAATGATGTTTAAAGATGTGATATATGTTTTGGTGGTACCATGCTAAGTTGTTTGGTATATTTGTATTGTTATGTTACTTGTTATTTACATATGAACTTACTAAGCATTTATGCTTACTCCTTCCTTTTCATTCACTGTAGTTTTGAACAAGCCGGCTCAGGAATCGGGACAGGTCGAATGTTCGATCACACTATCCAAAGGACTTTTATCTTGGTAAATGGCTTGTACAACTACTTAAGTATGGCATGTATAGCATATACCTATTTTGTGTAAATAATTTTATGATATGGCCATGTTTGGTTGAGAAAATGTTTGATATTGATAAGTCATGGTGATGGCTAATTTAGATCATGTTGATATCATGGAAGTTTAACAGGTTATCTAGTTCATAAAAATTCATGGAAAGATGAAACTTGCCTTAAAACAGAATATTGCTGCAGCAATGACATGAATTTGAAAAATCACTAAAATATTATAAATAGAACTAATGATGAGTAAGTTATGAAATTGAAGCTTAATGAGTCTATTTTCATATGGATTGAACAAAACAGGCATATAAATTATATTATATGAGATATTTAAACTTTTGTGAAATAGGGCCAGAGTGATTTCTGGATCCCCTGTTCTGACTTTAAAAATTCATAATAAATTTTACTAAAATAATTAAAGTTTTATTTATATGTAAAGATTCCTTATTGAGTCTCGTTTTAATAGAAACAAACCTCATTGTCATTGAAATTTGTATAGAGATATATCTTATTCGTAATACACAGAGGACAAAGCAGTAGAACCCTGAACAGGGGATACTTTAATTAATAAACTGTACTAATTGGCCAATAAAAAATTCTAGAAAAAATTAGTAATAGATATGAGTCTAATTCAGGGAAATTTACGGATCTTTATTTTGAGTTTCGTACTCGGATATGATTTTTCTTGTAATTGTGACGCGAGTAGCTAGAAGCTGTGAATGTAAAACAAATGATTTGAAGTTCTTAAATTGATAAATTATGTTCGGTAACCCCTCAAGCTCGACTCCGGTGATGGTCTCGGGCGTGGGG